>NW_028327179.1:30225883-31529267 GCF_987537825.1 Furipterus horrens
TCTTTGAGGTGAGAAAACAGAGGTACAGGGAGATTAGGCAAGTTGCCCATAGTCTTTCAATTAATTGTGGGTGGAGGCAGAATAGGGTTCTAGGCTCCCACCTCTGAGTTTAGATCTTTTACCACCATGCACAGCTCCTGTCCTCTCACATATAAGAATACAGCCTGACCCACTATGGCATAGTGTAGTACACTAAAAATTCCCCTTTTGATTTAAAAATCCCAATCTGCCTATATTGCTAAGGGGGAGAACAACTTGTGGAATTTCTCTTGACCTGTATTGAACAAAGAAAAGAAAAGTTTGGCTAAACTTAGCTTCTGGGTATGTGTGTTCCTGGCCTGTTCTTGCCCAGGGAGTACAGAGCACAAAACATATCAAAATCTCTGCCCTTATCTTCCCTCTTTTTCTTCCTTCCTTCTTTCTTTCCTTCCTTCCTTCCTTCCACCAAATGCTTATTCAAAGTGTACCATGCACCATCCACTATTCTGGTACTTACTCTACCGCAGTAAATAAAACAGACATGGTCCCAGTCTACTTGAAACTTACGTACTAGCAAACTATGGTCATTTATCAACAAAAAATCCCAAGAATAATAAACATTAAACTCTTATGCAGTGAACCTGACTGAAATTAAGATGTAAATGTTTGATCAATAAATCAATGTTTGAACGAATAAACAAATGAAGAGATGGATTGACTGACCTTCACAATTTTATAACTCTGAAATTCTTACCATAGCAGGATAATTAAAATTTTTTTCTAATTCCCATTTTCTACTACTATCTTGCTGTGAGTGAAAAATGCTCAGGAAGAAATAAGCTAAATCTGTCAGTCAAAAAACTTCATAAGAAAATCAATTAAGTAGCTAAAATCATTTCTGTACTTTGAGAAAAAAAAGAAAGCAACTGCCTGATGATAATTTTAATTGAATTCAGAAGCCATTACCTATGAGAACCTTTAATTTATTCTTACCCAGTCAATCGAAAACAATTCAAGTAAAGCAAAATCTGTTTTCTTCTAAGTTGCAACTGAGCTGAGAGCTGTCATGCCAAGTTTCACCCAGTGTGAATTTCAGCAGCTGAATGATAAACACCAGGAGAAGAAACTCTTTCCTAGAATCCCAGCACTACTAGGCAACAATCTAACGAAACCAATATTCTGCTGCTAATTGCCTATCTAAAAGGCTAGAGAGGAAATTACAGAAAGATTCAATCTTTTTAATAACTCCCCCTATTTCCCCACCCTGAATTATCTTTTACCTATGAAACGGTAAACAGACAGACGTTTCAGAGAATCTCACTTCTCATTAAAGTGGGGAAAGAAAGATTGCCTCCCTAAAGCACAGATCTTAGGGATGTTATGCAAATGACTTACCTCCCACCCCTGCCCCATATAGTAATTTACAAATGCAAAGGGTGAACATGACAGAGAGGGAAGGTGCTGAAGAAGTTGTGGGAGCCTCAAACCCCAAATTGATGTTATTACCTGTCAGCCGCATTGCAGCCTCACCTCCAACGGGCTCATCCATGCATCCATCATAAGTAAACAAGACAGAAAAGCTTAGTCTAATGTGGGTCCTAGGAGAAACAGGTACACAAGTAAGCAAGATCATCAAAGATAATTGTGCTTTGAAGAACATGTCAAACATGGTGGTAGAGAGTAACTTGAGAAGCCTTATTTAATAAGGGGGTTAAGAAAGGCCTTTCAGAGTATTTTTCTGGCATAGGTTTTACATGTTACAAATGTTCTCTGTGTTCTTTTTAAATCCGGCCTAACCATGCTCCTGTCACATCAGCTGATGTAGACTCCCAACAATTGGAAGCTTACTCTTTTCCAGCCAACTCATGACGAGTCTGTGGAAAGGAAGGGGATGAGCCAACACAAGAATACAAAAAGAAAGCTCACGGCTTCCTTTATGACTATGGGGTGGCAAAAATTCCTTAGGCTAGAAAAGCAGGAATATTAAAGAAAAAAATTGAAAACTATAATTTCATCAGAAATTATATATATATCTAAAATATTATGTGTGCATATCCAAAGATGTGTATATGTAGGCACACATATAATATATAGAATATATGTGTTTATTGTGTCATATATATCTGAAAAAGACTCAAATAGAACATAGAACTCATAGATATCAATAATAAGACAAACAAGCCAATTTTAAAATAGACAAAGATTTGAATAAGAATGTTATAAAAAATGATAACTAAAATGGCCAATAGAAAATGAAACCATGTTCAATACCATTAGTCATCAGAGAAGTACAAATTAAAACCACAGTGAGAGAGCCCTTCATATGCACTAAAATCGCTAAGATGAAAACGAGTAACCATACTAAGTGTTGGTGAGAATGTAGAAAAACTGGAACTCTCATACACTGCTAGTGTGCACACAAAGTTGTATGTAATGTTCATAAAGGTTTTATTTATAATAGCTGAAAACTTAGAAAGAGTCCTACAGCCCATCACAAATGAGTAAACAAGTTGTGTTGTATCCATAAAGTGGAATACTACTAATCAATAAAATAAATGTACTACTACGTAAAACAACATGTAGATGAATCTCAAAAACATGCCGAGTGATCTAAGCCAGGCACAAAAATATATGCTGTGTGATAACCTCTATATGAGGTTTTAGGGGGGAAAATAGGAAATCTAATATATAGAGATAAAAAGCAGATCAGTGATTGACTGCAAAAGGGCATGAGGACAGTTTTGGGTGATGGAAATGTTCTATAACTTAACTGTGGTGGTGATTGCACAGATATATGCATTTGTGAAAACTAAATATGCACACTTAAAAGGATTGCATTTTGTTGCATGCAAATAATAATAAAGTTGATTTTAATTCAACATTGATTTTTAAAAACTGGCTTCTTTCAAATAGTGCTCTTAATGTTTGGTAAGAGCACTAGTGTAGGTTTATCATTTATCAAATCAATTCAAAAATTTTGAGATTGGAAAGCTAGGCAGACATGGAGCCAATATCAGAACCATAGTCCCAAAATATTCACTGACATGGTTTTACTAAATTTATTATACCTGTCTTGAAAGATGCTCTGTGAAACTCTGTGGTTCAGGAAATTGTAGAAAGACTGAATAGTCTATCTATTGACATTATACATTACCATAAATATGGTCCTGATAGACCTATGGTAATTAAATATTTATTTATGCCACCCTTTCTTAAGTTATTTGATCAAGGAATACCTAGCAGAACACAGTTTGGGAAATGCTTAATTAGTTTATCAATATCACTATGAAGGGAGGTTTCTTAGAGATTTTAATCATCGATATTTATTTTAAGTCTCAAAAAGCATAATTTAGTATGTAGCATTTTCCACAGGTTTTAGAGCCTGGTACTATTTTTTTTCAACTGCTTGCAAAATTGGTATTATATTTCATTCCCCAAAATAGTTTTTTAGGGTTCTTCCAAAGAGCTGGGTCCTTGATTCTATTCCAACAAACAACTTGGCCAAGTGGCAAAAAAAAAAAAAAAAAAAGGATTGTCAATTTTTCAGATGACACAAACCAGTTTTTTTTTTTTTTTTTTAAATAGATAGACAATGCTATTGAATTTGAACTCACAAAGATCTGGATACAAAAGTTTAATGAGATTGAAAGGATTCCATTTTGAAACAAACACAGGAGCCTGTCAAGATGAGGAGACTGAGAAATATGGCCCAAAAGGGGGAATGGATCAAGGTTCCAGTGGAAGAACTAAGTGACGAGGAGACAGCCAACCTAACAGATGCAGATTTCCAAATAGTGGTCATAAAGATGCTCACAGGCTTGACAGATATGCTTAAGTATGGCAAATGCATAAGGGAAAAAGTGAAGGTTATGCTAAGTGCAATGAAGGAAAATCTACACAAAACCAATGGTGAAAGGAAGGAAACCAGGGTTCAAATCAATGATTTGGAACATAAGTAAGAAAAAAACAGTCAACCAGTACAGAATGAGGAAACGGGAACTGAAGAAAACCAAGGCGGCTTAGGAACATCTGGAACTTTAAGCCTGCCAACACCCAAACCATAGGGGTGCCAGAAGGAGACGAGGAAGAGCAAGAAATTGAAAGCTTATGTGAAAAAATAATGAAGGAAAACACCCCAAGTTTGGTGAAGAAAATAGACATACAAGTTCAGGAAGCACAGAGAGTCCCAAACAAGCTAGACTCAAAGAGGACCACATGAAGACACATCATAATTAAAATACCAAAGGTTCAAGATAAAGAGCAAGAGAAAAGCAGAGAGTTACCTACAAAGGGGTGCCTATAAGATTGTCAGCTGATTTCTCAAAAGAAACTTTGCAGGCAAGAATGGACTGGCAAGAAGTATTCAAGGTGATGAAAAGCAAGGACTTACAACCAAGATTACTCTACCCAACAAAACTACCATTTAGAATGGAAAGGCAAATGAAGTGCTTCCCAGACAAGGCAAAGCTAAAAGAGTTTGTTATCACCAAGCCATTATTATATGAAATGTTAAAGGGACTTATTTAAGAAGATCAAAACTATGAACACTAAAATGACAACAAACTCACAACTATCAACAACTGAATCTAAAAAATAAAAACAAAATCCAACTAAGCAAACCAGAATAGGAACAGAATCAGAGGTATGGGGATCATTTGGAGGGTTATCAGCTGGGAGGGGGAAGGGGGAGAAATGGGGAAATGGTGCAGGGACTAAGGAGCATAACTGGTTGGTACAAAATAGACAGGGGGAAGTTAAGAATAGTATAGGAAAGGGTGAAGCCAAAGAACTTATATGCATGACCCATGGACATGAACTAAGGGGGGGTGGGATTGCTGGAAGGAAGTGGTGTACTGGGCAGAGGGGAGCAAAGGGGAAAAAAGGGGACAACTGTAACAACATAACCAATAAAATATACTTTAAAAAAAGGATCCCATTTTGTTTGAAAATTCAATTAGGTAAGTGTATATGTTTTGTGGGGGACAGAGGAGAGCAGGATTAGGAGTTTTAGTTGACAATAAATGCAACCAAAGATAAAAGGTTGCAGCATCAAAAGGCAATTCAACTCTAGTCTACACTATTAATAAAATGGTGTCAAGAACAGTGAGAAGTAAGAGAAACTTTAAGTACCACTGTAAATTTACAAGATGGTGAGAAGTCTGGGAATGGCAAAGGAAGAACATTGGAAATCTGGGGAAAAGCATACACAGGCATAATGGCATATGTCTCCGAATATGTGGGGAAATTTCATGGTATGTCATTCACGCACCTTGATTGCCAGCTTCTAGGTCTGTTTTAAAAAGCTCTGATGGTGCTAAAGCAGAATCTTAATCTGAATAAAAATTTGATCACAAAAACCCACAGGACATGGGAGGATCAAGGTTCAGAAAGGATGGAGGGAGCTCTCTGAGACAGAACAGCCAGAAGCCCAGCAGGGGTCGCACACAGGAAACATCTGCCACTGTCAGTCATGATAAGTGACCAGCACCTGCTCCTATGTTCTCGTTATTAAAGTACTTACTCAAAATTCAAAACCCCATTTGAGAACATTCAATGAGTTGGACCAAAATCTTGTGCCTAGCCTAGGCTGGATTTATTTTGAGTTCTTCCAGAGATCAGAACTAGTAGCAATGAGATGACTGTTGGTCCAAGACGTTATAAGGATGTCCTTGCTTGGAGAAGCTTATACTAAATGAACTCTTCCAAAGATTCTTTCTCAATGTGGGAAAGGCAATAATTACTCACACTCATTCAGTGAGAACCTTAAAATCAATAATGGGCAAACAAGGAGATGTTAGAAGTGGAATGAACCTTTCAGGTCATCTACAACAGCAATTAATCTGTATTGACATAGAAATGGACCCAGAAAGAGCAAGTGATTTTTTTTTTTCAGGACCTGTCAATGAGTGAGTATCAGAAGAAGCAACCCAAGGTCTCCATACCTTCCACCCAACCTTCTCTTACAAAATACTGGGTTCCTTTTTCAACCAAGCAATCTCACTTAGTGGTAGAAATATAAAATTTACTGAGATCCCCAAATCACATTAATGTGAACACAGAACAGTTTGATCATGTGTAGGAGGGGAGGAAGTTGAGGGGGGAGGTAGAGACAAGATGAAAAATCCATGTAAACCAAAATGAATTTATTTTTCTGATGTGATGTCTAATTTACCAACCTGAACTTGGTTTTGATGCTAACCTTTTCTGGTAATTAAAATTGGAGTGTTTAAGGAAAAACAATGCCTTTGACTACTCAATACCTTAGGAAAATGTCACTGGGAAGGCAAATTATTTTTCATCTGCTTAGTAAACTTTTTGACTGATGAAAAATCAATACTCCACCAATTCTTTCTGCAGGTGTTGTTTGTTTGGTATGTCTCCTATGTCATCTGGAAACAACAGTTTAAACACTACTTTAATGAGAAAAATTGCCTGTGGCTGTTCTGGTACTCCCTTCAATGGATTTGTAGCTGACACATGACTGATAAGATCTTTGCTTGAAACATTTTTTGAAGGACGAATTCATTATTTGTTGCCACTTTTTCTGAGGTCCATAGAGAAATTAGCTTTAATTATTCCTGTGGTTGCCGAAACAAAGCAAGTCCTCCTTTCTTGAGAAATAAGGATAAACACTAGCAGTCACTGAAAGCAATTCTTTCATAAATCAAAATATTAAAATGAGTACATTAAACCATTAAGTGTCTTTCTCTAAAGGAAAGAGTATATTATCTTAATCTTTCTTCCTCATTGTAGGGGCAGAAGAAAAATAAGAATTTCCTTAAATATTGTGTCAAGATGTCAAGATAAAACGAGAAAACCCCAGTCATTCTGAGACTCATACACAGGGGTGGGCAAAAGTCAGTTAATAATAATAAATACAATAATTAATTAATAAATAATAACACAAAAATAAACTGCGTTTTTGCATACTCACAACTGTAAAACTCCTTTTGCCCTCCTCTGTATGTCTAATAATTCAGTGACCTCCCACTTCCTTTCAAATTGATATAGGGTATGGATTCTCTAAATGAGTTCATCCAGTTTTCAAGTGGAGCTCACACTGGGCAAGATTCTGTCTAAGCTTGTAACATCCAACTTCTTTCTCATCTGAATTTTACCATTAATTCACCTTGGGATGTTTGTTGGTCGTGACCACCCTTTACAGCCCTGATGTTTCAAGAGGAAATGCTCCTACTGAACTGATTCTGGGAGGAATGTGCACAGCATATTATTTTGAAATAATATGGCAGGCTTCCCAGTTCACAGCCACAACAACATCCTGTGGAATCGGCAAAACTGCTTACAATGCCAACAACTGTTTTGAATTAGAACAATTTTGTGGGGGTTCAGGAAAGCAAAACTTTTATTCCTAGAATCTAGAATAGTGCTCCTCTTATATCGTAATTCAGATAGACCTGAAGCAAAAGTCTGACCCATTCAAAAAAATCTCACTCGTCACTAGCATGCTTTTTTCCCCTATTCTATTTCACTTTAATGGTGTCTGTGACCTATTAAACTGATTTCATGACCAACTAATTGTCCAGGACCCACAATCTACATAAAGGACACTATGTTTCAGAATGAGAGCTACCAATAAGAAAACTGGCAAGTTCCTTTATTGCAATATACTTTAAAAAATAATCTCCTTGTAAAGTTTTATATCATACAAATTTGCCAGTAAATAGCTTGTTTATCATTTTGCCACATTCAGTACAGGATGATCTTTAAAGTACTTTATAATATCTTGTTTTTCCACTTGAGCAGCAGAACTACTAAAGGCCCAGAAGCCCTCAGGCTTGGCCTCTTGTCTTAAACACAACCTCAGTTATTGTAGAGCTGGATTATTATAGTGTCGCCTCTGGTCTGTGTGACCTTTCCCCTAGTAAGCTTTGTTTCCATGAACAGAAACTAGATGTCTGAGAGGTGACGTGAGGAAAAGTGGCATAGCAGTGATCCTTCACCTACTAAACTTCCCTGCGTTGACTCCACCTCCAGGCGGTACAGCCCAGGCTGTGGGTGTGGGACTGACCTTTCACCCACTTTTCCCGGCCAGGCCCAGCGTCTCTTTAGTTTCTACAACACAGGCTAAGTTTCTTCCCTCCAACACAAGGTTGATGAAAACTGTGTGCAGGATTTAATTGTTATTCTTAAACAAGAAGGGAACCTGTGAATGTGTGCCATAGCAAAGGAAAACAACTTTTTGTTTCTATACACAGTGTATTTTGAGGTGCCTGTTTGTGGAAAATAGAGGTGGGAGAACCCACTGTGAAAGAGGTGAGGAAAGAACACAAAAGGGAGCCCCACACCTTTCCTCTCTGGACTCAGCACCACCTTCTGCAGATAGGCAGCCGGGCCCTTTTCTTCAGCGGAGAACAGAAACATGTCACCCACCAAGCACTGTCAGATCTTTGAGTTTACTTTCAACATGGAAGGACTACATGGGGAAAGGATTGTGTGTTTGCGTTATCCCTGTTCAAGCCAAAGACAGTCTAGTTTTCTCTCTAACTGTTGTCCTACATATGAGGGGAACCCCCAAAAATCAGCATCCTCGAAAAAAGAAGCTGTTGAATTTGAAACATCTTTTTGGTTTGTTTTCAAACTCAGATTCACATAGTTGCCTGGTTTGGCCAAGAGGACAAACAGGTATTCTTAGTTCTAAAGTATCAAAAAGGCTAAGGCAAAAAAGAAAAAAAAAGAAGAAAAAAGAAAAAAAAACAAACAAACCAGGATTCCCAAGCCTCAGAAGAGTGTGCTTTCTGTTTAATCTGAAAAAGTAGCTATGTGATTTAGGTGACTTAATGTTCTGCCTCAGTTTTCCCTCTGCAAGTGCAAGCGTTGGATTAAATGAATGACTTTCAAATTTGCTGTTAAGAATCTAAGGGCAGGTTTTTCCAATGGAAACGGGGGAGAGGTAGAGACAGGCGGTGACAGGGGCCTGGAGCCTGTGCAGGCCAGAATGTGGCAGCTGATTGACACTCAGGCCAAGAAAAACAAAAGGCTGCATCTCCCAAACCTGACTCACTGACTCACTGATCTCCAAAGTGCTATGGTGAGAAGAATCATGTGGTGAAACCAGACCAAACAGGAAAGGACATTATCATCTCTTGTTGGTGGTGCCAGCCACAGTTAAAGAGAAACTAGCCATTTGCACAACATGGACTTGCTGAAATTAGTGTTTTCAAACAAACAGAATACTTCAGTGTACACCTGGTTATCTGTCCTTTTATTGCTAAGCATATAGACATATTGTGCTTTGCACATATTAATAAGCCAGTATACGTGCAAGATTGAATTCACCGGATACTAAGAAATGTTTGCATAACTGACTAAATCTTCCCATTTTTAAGCAGGTGTTCAGTGGGATGGTGATACAGTTTTGACCAGCTCCTGCACTGGGTAAGCAAAGAAATCACAAAAGGAAGTGACCTCTAAAATTGTCTTCCGGATGACCTGGTGCTTGACTGTGTTTATTATCTGGAACACCAACAAAAGTTGTCTAAGGCCATCAGTCAGTGCTATAGGAATCCAGGTTGGACTTCAGCAAAACTCAGAGTTTTCAAAGTAAAAGATTTCTATTTGGAGTGTGTGTATGCACACATGCGGCACGGTGCAGCCAGGAGAAGAAATGTCTTGTTTGGTGATACTCTCAGGAAATTTAGGCAGTGATCAGCAATCAGAGACAAGGTACAAGCCGCAAACTGGAGGCAAAGTTTCAGCTGACAGTAGTCCAATGTCATTCTACAGAAGACAAAGGCAGGAGTGATAAGGGAGAGAAAAACTTGATTGCGGGCTCCTCCGGTTTGGAGTCTCCAAGATTCTTGGTATGCCCGGGGGCTTAGAAATAGAAGGCAGGAGAGCAACTGACCCAATTCCCTGTCCTGATTCTGCCTTCCAATTCGGTCAAAAGCCTGTTTTGAACAGACATCTGCCAAATTCTTCTGCCTGTTCTTTTGCTACATCTATTTTCATTTCAACTCTTGAAATAACATTTATTTTCCTTATAATTAAGAAGTAACACATGTTTCATTCTTTAACATTTGGAAAAGCACGCAAAAAAGCAAATGTAAATGCTGATAAATTCTACCACCCAAAAATCACCACTATGGACATTCTGAGTGTTTTCTTTATACATATGTTATGCATATGTTTGTGTACATAATATTCAAAGTATTACCCATATATGTTTTCTGCCAACATTTATTATAAACTCATGACTCCCTCTCTTCCTGGGCAGCTGGATTAGGACTCACAGAAGAAGTCAAAAATATTTCTTCAAGTTTGGGAAATCTAAGGAATTGAGATATAGGTTGTCTTTTTCCTCAGATCCATGAAATCTGTGTACAGTTTCTATGATCCATACACTAACCCCCTCTGAGGGTTCATTTCAGCTGATGTCAATTCTCCTTCAACTCTTATTCTCTCCCACACCCCTTGAGCCAGAAAAATCTCTTCTAGTTTGAGAGGTAATAGCAGCAAACTTGATGTGATTTATTGCATATTTACTGTGCTTCAAATCCCTTCCAGACCTGGGCCTTTGAAACTCACTTTCTGCACCAAAACCATAGGAACATAGCAAGAGTAGAAGTGGCTACATGGAGGATGGGGCAGACAGGTCAGAATAGTGTTTCAGAGTTTCCTGTAGCCCAATGTGGTACAGGTACAATAGAGGAGCACTGAAGTGGATGGAAACGAGACTATGGTCCAGTATATTTCAGGAACAGCAGAATGAAATGCTGTCCATGTCCCCAAGGGCAGGAAGCAGCCACAGAGAGAGAGAGGGAACCAGGCCCAAACAGGTCTTTTGGATAGGACTAAGGGGTACTAGAGGAGCAATTTGTATTAACAAACAATCTAGGACCAGATTTCATGAGAAACAGCTCAATGGGCGCTAGCATGGCTAGACCACACCAAGCACTGGATGTCCACCTGCCCTGATACTTTGGACCTGTATGAGTTCCTGGGAACATGGATGAAGAAAGAATGGTAAAACCTCACATTAACTTTAGAATAGACATTAAATGAATTTATAGGAAAGCAAAAGAAAAGAAAATGTCAACACTTGCCCATTTGGCATATATGGACTGAATTTTGTACCCACTCTATCTACTTTGAATGGCTCAACTAGGATTGGTTGGCCAGGTAAGTAGAACAGAGAGAGAGTGTGTGAAGAGTTTTTCCAAGTGCATAATTATGGTGTTGGGCCATGAAGTCCACACAGGATAAGAGGAGAAGAGAAGAAGGTATCAGAGGGCTGATGGAAGGCAAATGGGAGTTGAGTCAAAAACTCTAGGAACAGGCAGTGCGCCCTAGCGGGGAGGCGGCGGCGACGCGCGGGAGGAAAGATGGAAGACTACCAGGCAGCGGAAGAGGCTGCTTTTGTCGTCGAGGAAGTGAGCAACATTGTGAAAGAGGCGATAGAAAGTGCCATCGGCGGCAACGCCTACCAGCACAGCAAAGTGAACCAGTGGACCACCAACGTCGTGGAGCAGACTTTAAGCCAACTCACCAAGCTGGGGAAACCATTTAAATACATTGTGACCTGTGTAATTATGCAGAAGAACGGAGCAGGATTACACACAGCAAGTTCTTGCTTCTGGGACAGCTCTAGTGACGGGAGCTGCACCGTGCGGTGGGAGAACAAGACCATGTACTGCATCGTCAGCGCCTTCGGGCTGTCCATCTGACCTCCTCGCCCGCTCCTCCTCCTCCTCCTGTCCCGGCGTCTCTCGTCCTCCTCTGTTCACCATCAGCGTGGATTCCACGGCCACCTTTCCTGTCCTTCGATTTTTTGGCGGCACTCTCAGAACGTAGACAAAGAACCAGATGGCTGCCCTGCTCCACGACCAGCACACCCTCACCCAGAGGCCTTGCGCTCAGGCGGCCGCTGTCGGCTCTGCCTCTCTCTGTTCCAAGGTGCTAAAACCGCAAGTCTGCTGGCCGGTAACTTTCTCTACTCCGAAGTCATTCAAACACACTGATTTCCCACACTTTGTACTTCTGTTGGAATAAATTAATCCAACTTAAAAAAAAAAAAAAACTCTAGGAACAGGGTAAGAGTTACCAGGGAATGGGATGCTTATATTTGATATTTTGGATGTGCTGGTATTATTTTTGGAGACAAGTTCTAGGGTATGATCATGGGGATGAGTAGTTAAGGTGGATTGTAGATAGATACTGATAAGGTGAAGAGAGTGATAAATTGAGGGGTGAAAGTGGAAATGGATCATTCACAGTAGTGCTGGAATCAGTGAGAATGATGACAGACATCATAATAGCAAGGAAGTAGCCAGGTACTCCATAAAGTGCAGTGATAAAAATGTAGTTGATGGTATTGTATCATGCCTGTCTTCAAGGTCCTGAATTTTAAAGGAGAATGAAAGAGTGATGTTTTGAATGCAGAGCAGTCACAAATAGGGTGAAAAGTGAAGGATAACCCTGGCACTTTCAGCCCATGAAATACTTTGAGTTGAGAAGAAAAGCCCCCTACACTTAAGAGGTTGACTGGGACATGGTATCCACAAGTTGTGGCAAGAATATAAAGTGGATATACACAGAGAAGAAATTGGGGATGCAGGAAGTATGAAGACAAATGTTGGGTTCCAGAAAGCAAAATGGAAGTGTTTGGAAAAAAGGCAAAGAGAATGAGAGACTATGTACAATTGAGGGAATCCATCAAACAAGTTGGAGAAGACACTAGCCAAGGATGGATGAACTGAGGGAAATAAATGTCAGGTGGTACCAGAGTTAAATCAGAACTTGAGGCATGATAGGAGTGGTCCAGGCAGACAATGAGGACTAATAGTACAACACAGAGTCCACAGAGCCATCTAGCTGAACTATGTGAAAACAAATGGCCACTGTTCACTGATGCCCCTAGATGTGTTATGACGGCCTGGGGGTGAGGGATCCTACCAGGAACACAAAGCTTAGGAAAAAGCCTGGATGCTTGTTATCTCCTGCAGTGCTATGATGTGATAAACAGGGGGATGAAATCTTACAGGGAAAATAAAGCTGCCTGTTCATTTATTAGTAAAACAGAAGCGGCAGAAGAACAAGATGCAGATAAAATCGAGAATGAAAGAAGTAATGAATCAGGAGATCTCAGGTGGGTAGGGAATAAATGGGAAGCAGAGGAGTGACATATCATTAGCAAAGGGGACGGTAAGGGTAGAAGATTTTCATGAATGTCACAACAGGACTAGAGAGAGTGCGGGAATAGGCCAAATGGAAAAAGGGGACAGTGTGTCAGGCTCAAGAAGAAGGGAATCACTGGCCTTCATATTTTCAGAGGTGAAGTGGTCCTGACTGATAATCAGACATGTGAAGAGGTTAAGGAAATGGGTAACAGAAATGTAGTAGGTGTTAAAGTCCCTGAGAGTAAAGAATTCAAGGAACTATAAGGACAGAAAGTTAAATAATTCATCCACCTGACCTTTGAAATTGCCTAGGATTATACTGCTTTCCAGGACCCCAAATCTACCTTTCTAATTAATGACAGTAGCTGGACCATCATCATTCACTGATTGTATGGCATTTCTTTCTAGAAACACTCTCTCTCCCTTACACTCCTAAATCTTTGCACGCAGACAAGACATAGTCATACAAGACCACCAGACTAGAGTAACATAGTTAGCCAGGCCAGTGGTCTGGTTCCTGGATGCCTCCTCCCACTGTTGCTTCATCCCATAATTACATGGGAGAAATTAAACATAAGGGGAGGGTCAACAGTTTGAATTCCAACAGGGCACATGCCTGGGTTGTGGGCCAGGTTCCCAATTTGGGGCGTGTAAGAGGCAACCACACATTAATGTTTCTTTCCTTCTCTTTCTCCCTCTCTTACCCTCTCTCTGAAATTAAATAAATAAAATATATTTTTAAAAAATCCAGAATGGTAAGTAAGTGCTGGAGAACAACCTTTCCAAGAGCAGTGTATTTTATACACTTTTATTGGTCAAGAATTATTCCTGGTTTTGGTATGTAAAGCACTGAGACCTGCACCGTGGAGAATGTGATATGTAGGTATAAAGTAAGAAGTGAGAGTTTCTTGTCCAACACACCTCCAATATCATGATCGAGAGTGTGGCAAGGTTTCTTCCCAGACTCTTCACATGCATACATCAACCCATACTCACATATACAGTTCTTTTCCCTTTCTTTTCCTTCTCTTCCCTTTCCTTTCCTTTCTTCTCTCTTCATTCAATAAAAATTATACCATAGTACATACATGGTGATATGTGACATGCTTTTTAGGATGATCTTCTAATATAGAGGAAGTCAGTCTAGATTCTCTGGTAAGCAGATGCTGAGCTTGGAGTACAAGGGGGTTTAGGGTTTTTTCTTGTTTGTTCGTTTGGTAGAAACAAAAGCATACATTCGCCCAGTCTATGGCTGTATACCATGTCTCTGGGACCATATTAATCTGCTCTAGCAAAAATACCATGTCCAACACAGCAGTTACCATCAGGGCTACTAGTCCATTGGTTGATAGTAGTTTACAGTCATTGTCAAGGAACAACCAAGTCTCCACAAATAAATTCAGTGGAGACACGATGAACCACCATTCTTGAGATACTTTTAAGAATGGAACTAATCTCTATCATTACTACTAGGGTACCATATTGTTTTTGTATTTGCCATCTTAGTCCGGGGAAGTTTCAGAGGCTTATAGTTGGTCTTTGCCACCATAACAGCTAATGTGGGATTATTTCAAATGCCAATTGCCAGGCATATAAATCCCAGGTACCATAGAAATGACTTCTGTCTCTGACCAATGTAGGACTAATGGGAAATGTTTGCTCCAGAGTTCCCAGCTGGTTTGGCTGAGGGATGGCCCATGAAAGGCTTAATAGCCTCTGCATTCTCATCTTCCCTTCACTAGTAATGACAGCCATTACTGTTTGCCCAGTGGTTTCTCACTAACCCAAAGTGTCCCCAAACAAACTCATCATTTGTGTTCTCCCCTTCTTAGTCAAACTGTCTGTTCCTCCTGATCCTTTGACTTCCATGCTTCTATAATGAAATCACCTCTTCCCAGTAGTATAGACTTTGAATATCAAACATCAGAGAACATTTTTTTTTTTAGGTTTTTCCTTCTCAGATTTGACAAAGGCTAGAGATCCTACAACAAAGTGATTCTTTTCATTCTCTCTTCCCATTGCCCCAACATCTTTCCTCTTCATCTGCTTTTGAACTTCTATAACTCAAGATGACATGTCACCTCCCCCATAGAAGTCTTCCCTGACTGCTTGACCTTCCCCACCCCTCAACACATACTTTATATACATTACACTGTTTTGTTTGTTTGTTTCTTTCTTTTTAAGATCCTTTCCATGTCTGTCTGGACATGGCAATGTGCTCCTTGCCTTAACAAGCTTCATTAGTTCCATGTTGCCTACTCCAGGATTCTCAAAGTCCTCATACCAGCATTTAAGACTTTCATGATATAACCCTAATTTCCCATTTTCTCCTGCCTACAGTTACTCTAGATAGCAGCAAGACTAAACTAGTCATCTTTTTTCTCCTGTATTCCCTAGCTCCCACATCATTGCTTTTGTTCAGGCTTAGACATCCTTCTCCACTGTCTACCAATAATTTGCCAAATCTTGCTCATCCTTCTAAGATCATCACAAAAACCAGTTCTCAGAGGATGCATTCCTTGATTCCCAACAAAGCTCCTCCTCCAAACACCTGAGTGCCTAACATCACCACCATCCAGTACCATTGCTATTGCCATTGACATGACACATTGATCAAATCTCTTTTATGAACTGTTTTTTTAATGCATTTAATTGTGAGTTTTTTGCCCTGAGAATTCAATGAAAGTCCCATAAATGAAAAAAAAAAAAAAAGTTGGCCATTGCTTTCCATCACCTACTAGTATTAGCCTGTGACACTTGAGAGAAGATGTTTTGCACTCACCAAGGCATCTAGTCCAGTTCCTGGCACCTAGCACCCTCTAAAACAACAATGATAAGAAACATTGGAGACCAAATAGTGATTTAGGACTGGCTATCCCCAATCTCTTCACCAATATGCTTCCACCAATATTCCCTTCTCATTCCCCAATAGAAGGATGCACCATCTCCCATAATTGTCACTTTCTCAGAGAGACTATCCTTGCCCTCCAAATTGTAGTTGGTTCCATCCAGCCCCTTGTAGTCTTCCTATGCTTATTCTTCACAATCCTTATCCTAATTTAATGTGTGTGCTTATCACCCATTGCTTTTGTAACATCTCTTTCCCCTATAAGTCTAAAACTCCATGAGGAAACAGACCATGACAATTTTGTACCCTGCTGAAATAATAATTTCTTAAATAATCATTGTCTGTTGCATACACATTTTATAAATATTTTCTCAAAGTTTGCTGATCATTTTTAAATTTAAAATAGTTTATAGACAAATCTGTTTATCTTTCCATCATGGCTCTTGGAGTTTCTGTTAATGTAATTTTTTTTAAAAAATTGGCTTTATGCATATTTTTATTTTTAACTTTTATTAGTTTTCTTTCATTTAATTTTTTGTATATTTTATTGATTACTCTATTACAGTTTTCCCATTTTTTCCCTTTGCCCCCCTCTGCCTGGTATTCTCCTTCTTTCCAGCAATTGCTCTCCCCTTAGTTCATGTCCATGGATTATGCACGTAAGTTCTTCAGCTTCTCCATTTCCTTTACTATTCTTAACATCCCAATTGTCTATATTGTACCTAACAATTATGCTTCTTAATCCCTGTGTCTTTTCCCCCATTTTCCCCTTCCCCCTCCCTGCTGATAACCCTCCACCTGTTCTCCATATCCATGATTCTGTTCCTGTTCTAGCTGTTTGCTTAGTTTGTTTTTGCTTATGTTTTTTAATTCCATTGTTGATCATTGTGAATTTGTTGACATTTTTCTGTTCATAGTTTTGATCTTCTTTTTCTTAAATAAGCCCCTTTAACATTTCATATATTAAGGGCTTAGAGATGATGAATTCCTTTAGCTTTAACTTGTCTGGGAAGCACTTTATCTGCCCTTCCATTCTAAATGATAGCTTTGCTGGATAGAGTAATCTTGGTTGTAGGTCCTTGCTTTTCATCACTTTGAATACTTCTTGTCAGTCCCTTCTTGCCTACAAAGTTTCTTTTGAGAAATCAGCTGGTAGTCTTATGGGAATTCCTTTGTAGGTAACTCTCTCCTTTTCTCTTGCTTCTTTTAAGATTCTCTCTTTATTTTAATAATGATGTGTCTTGGTGTAGTCCTCTTTGGGTCTTAATGTAATTTTAATTGCTTCCCTGGAATATATTCCTACAGGTGGGAAAGTTGAATAGGTATCTCCTTAAGGGTCTTAATGCATTTTATCTAATTGAATATGCCCAGACCCCTGGCAAAAATGTGACTTGCATTCTTGAGGCTCTACAACTGGCCCTATGTTACTAGTTCTTGTGAGGCAAGTTGGAAAGAATTCATTTAATGGTGGGTAAACGTGCCCTGAAAATTTCAGGAGTTGAGTGCCTCAAGCAGAGATGCTGAGCTCAGCACTCTGACCATTACCTCCAAATTACTTAGAGTCCTCTCATGGTTTACTTTTACTCGATGAATGCACAGATTTGTCCATACCCATTGTCCACAAATAATTCCCTTGTGCTTTATTTCTGTAGCAACTGTATCACCTCAAAACCTGTGGTCAGCCTAAAAGTATGTCACTCTCTTTCCATGGTACAGGTTTTCCCTGCTACCCAAAAGTAGAGTGTTTCTATAATACCTTCGTAAGCTGAAGTGGCATTAAGCAAAGAAGCAATTACCATTAATTTATATGAAAAAATCTTTGAGTGTTCCCATACTCCAAAGTAACCTACCAAATCATGCCAAAACTGCTTAATTACATACAGTTTTATGCTAAGTGTAGTACCCTTGTAAGTTCTTTTAGGCTTTTCTGATACCTTAGGATACATCTTGCTAACAGATGCACAAAATAAACTGAGATGAAGCACAGATGCTCACAGGCACAGTTCAAAGCCATGAGGGCTTGAGGCTGAGATGCTGAGTGTATTTTCTGAGGAAGAAGCTTGGTGGTGCTATCAAGTTGTTCTGGGTACATGCTGCCTCTGTAGAGCTTGCTGGGAAACAAACACCAAATGCTATTTTTGTTTTTCCTCTTTTTACCTTTTTGGATTTCTTTCAGTTAGAGAAGACAGGTACAGGTATTCCATAAAAACAAAGTGGTATAACACAAACTTTCAGAAAGCAAGGGTCACATATAATACATAGTCTTAGCCAACTGGGTAAACAACTTGACCTAGCTATTCCAGTCCAGCTACCATAAATGTTGCCAATTATAACAACAGTTCCCGTCAGAGAAGTGACATTAAAGAATGTAAATCACTGTGACAGTAACCTGATAAATATTATTGGCTGGGATGGCATGCAGACAAAAGTTTGGTGACCTCAGTTTACATTTAGCCCTTAGCCATCTCTGTGACCATCATAAGACTTCACCTGACCTTTAATTATCAGACAACACAAGGGATACTGGGTAAGGCCAAGCACTCAGTGGGATTTTCCTAAATTAGAACTGCCTGTAATGTATCCTTTCCACTGCCTTTCCTCTGCAGTTTAAAGGGTATAATTCTTTTCAATATATATTTTTGCCTATCCCAGATCCCACATATATGGGAAGAAAGTAAATGCATACTTTTCTATTATGTTCTTAGGATGTAATCCAGGAAAAAGAAGAGATCTTTATCGTAAATTTACTTGCTCCATCAGAGAGAGTTTATTTAATATTTTGGTTTCTGAAACACTTTCATTTTTATTTTATTTTATTTTGCTTTATGAAGCTACGCAAAGTTGTAACGAAGGATTCGAAGTACAAAAAAATAAATCACAATAGTATCAAGAACCATCTCCAAAGGGAGATGCAATTTGGAATTTCCCCCATGTTTCCTCAGCTTTAGTAGCAACTAAACAGTGTAGAAATCACAAAGGCGCATCTGGCATAGACCCAACCCTGATGTCTTTCAAGGCACGGAGGGGGACCAAGGAGGGACAATATAAGATCATAAGTAGCTACAATATAATGTCCTAAGTGACAAAGGCCATATTTGGAAGGGCAGAGAGAGAAGCAATCAGAAAAGATCTCTTGTAGCACCTAGTTTGTGCTGGGCATTTAAAGCTAAAAGAGAATGTCTTAGGCAAAGATTTGGATTAAGGGAATTTTATACAGGGGAACAGTGCCAGCAAATTCTTGACAGAAGAAAAAAAAGGTGGGTCAAACTGACAAACTGATCCTTTTCTAATTTTGTTTTTAATTAACAGTTAAATCTAATGGAGAGAAGCAAATTGGTGGCCTTTTATTGTCACAAGAAAAAATTAATATATTTTGGGCACCTCTTCAAGTCTCAGCAAAAAGTACTTCCAGTTCCTGATGCGTGCTGTTTTCTTGCCGGAAGAACTCTTCAGGCTGCTTATTCCTTTCCCTGTCCAATGGCAGAGAAAGCCATACTTTTGAATGCAGACGATTGGCTACTGTAAAAGCCCGCTCTGAGCAAGGACCAATGAGTTCCCAGAGCCCAGATTCTTGAAAATAGTTTCTGACCAGGAACGTGTGACATTGAGACAGCCTCGAACTTGAACTTGTAAACAAGGACAAGTCTGGGCTGGCCCCCTGCCCACGCGACCCCGCTCCCAGTCCCAGGTGACTGATCTCGAGCCCACCTACTTCCAGATGCCGACTTCGCTTCTTCCTGCATTCTTAGCCCTCACAGCCTCGGGCACCTGCACCGGGCCACTCTGCACTGACTGCCACCGGGGGAGCTGGCCCAACGTTCATTCTCTGAGTGGATTGGCCTGGTCCCAAGCTCGGCTCAGGAAGCGTCTCCAACTCCCAGTGACTCCTCCCCGTTGAAGTTGGGGTGGGGGGGTGGGGCGTGCGGTGAAACAAATATAACTGCAGGAGACGGCCGGTGGTGGCAAGAAGAGCACTGGAGTCGCAAGATACTTACTGCTCCTCTGACTCACTGTTCCTCTGAGTCGCTGCCGGACCCCTCTGCTCCGAAACACCCCTGAACCTTAGCCCAGATCTAGGTGCACCAGCCCACCAGCACAGCTGCGCTGCTCGCCCGGACGCGTCCCGCCCCTCCTCGGTCCGGTCCCAGGCTCTGCTCCTTTCAGCCTTCGCCCGCAAGCCAGCCCCAGCCTCTGCCAAGTCCGGTGGGCACCAAGATGAAGGCGGCCCGTTTCGTGATGCGCAGCGCGCGCTCGCTGAGCGGCGCTAGCCTGGTCCCACGCGAGGTCGAGCATTTCTCGCGCTACAGCCCATCCCCACTGTCCATGAAGCAGCTGCTGGACTTCGGTGAGCCAGGACGTAGGGTCCGGGCGGGGGCATTGGGGTTGGGGAGCTGCCTTAACTTTAAGTCCCGGTACAGGGAGGGGTGGCCTCATTGTTTAAAAAGACTGGGGTCCCCCTTCCTGCGGAACCCTGGAGCCTCGACCACCAGACAGACACCTTGCCTTCTCCTATATCCGCTTTCTTTGGCAGTTTGTGTCTAGTAGAGACCACTTGCAGTTCCGCTGATGCTGGATGGTTTGAGCTCATCTTTCCGTCCAAAGCTTCCGTCAAAATACTTCTTGTTTTCAATCAGCATTTAACTATGGATGAGAAACTTGATCCCCTCGCGGCACAGTATTTCTTGGAAAAGATTAGCCTCAAATTGAGATTTTTATCCCTTAGCCGCCTTCCATAGGGTACATTTCTGCGTTCCTAACAAATTTCTTTCCTTCTTTACCATTAAAGGTTTTCATATATTTGCGTTACTGCTGAAAATATTTATAGGCTTTCCATGGCAATCTTACAAGGAAAATTTCAAGGATTTAAATGTGATATTATTTATTTATTAGTAATCTGGAAACACCACGACTTCCACCCTGCCCCCTTATCTCCCACTCCAATTTCATAACCAAAACTCTGAATATTGTGGTGTTGACTGAGCCCTGCAATCTCTTATGAATCTTAAGAGCTGTAGGGTAGTCTGACTTATTGGGAGTGAATCCTCTTAAAAATAAACTACAACAATAATTCTTATATTGGTAACTTTTAAAAAAGAAAAAGACAAGAGGATACTTCTGAATTGGCTATAAACCGTAAACCAACTGAGGGTGAAAAATAATTTTATAATATATGTGTGCATTTAATATTGGATAGTTAACATTATTCAAATATACCATTTAGACATACTTGTTTCCAAATATTAAATAAAATGTTATTTGTTACAGGTTCGGAAAACGCATGTGAAAGAACTTCTTTTGCATTTTTAAGACAAGAACTTCCTGTGAGGCTCGCCAATATCCTGAAGGAAATCGATATCCTCCCTGACCGATTAATAAATACCTCTTCAGTGCAGTTAGTTAAAAGCTGGTAAGTAGAAAACTATTCTGAAACAGCCTCTAGTTTTAAGACAGTTACCTGAGTATGAATTCTTATATTAATATCATAGTTGGAAAACAGGTGATCTGTGGGGCGGGGGAAGTAGGATAAGGGGAGAAAGAAGGGGAAGGGGCTAGTCAAGGAACTAGTATAAATGACCCATGGACATGGACAACGGGGTGGGGATTGACTGTGGGAAAGGAGGAAGGTAGGTGGGGCAGGGAATAGCAATGGGGAAAAAATGGGACAAGTGTAATAGAAAACAATTAAAAAAGGAAAAAAACAGGTGATCTGAATAGTAAACACTTCTGAAACATGTAAAGAATTTTTTATTAATTTAAAGTAAGTTATTATAAGGGCAATTATAAAACTAGAAACAGACATTTCATCCTTAAAAAGTAGGTTCCTTCACAATATAATTTTTATTTCTAGGAGAAATATGAAAACTAATTGACAGTTACAATTTGTTTTGTATTTTTAAGTAACAAAAGACAAAGCTTGATACTGTAAAAGGAGCCTTATTTTAGAAATAGACATGAATGACTATTGTTCAGAGAGGGCCTCATCTTTTTTATTTACAAACCAATTAACAGGACAGGCTCTGGGTTCACACCCTGCTTTTGCCTCTTCCCATTTGTGGAATTCTGGGAGAGTGTCTTAAAGTCTCTATGCTTCAATTCCCCTGTTACTGAGGAGGATAAAGTATATGGTTCAAAGGGATATTTGAGTGTAATTAAATGAGGTGTGCCATTAAAAAGCACTTAGAAAAGCACGGAGCACAGAGCCAGCACTCAGTGTCAGTTATAATCATCTCATTTTATAAATAAGGATACTGAGGCTTAGAGAGGATGGATAATCCAAAGGAGCAGATTTTCAGCGAATACAGCCAAGATATGCACTGAGGCAGATGTGCACCTTAATCCACTGACTACACAACTTTTTGTTTATTGATTCAATAAATATATGTATTATATACCCATTAAACAATTATAATCTGAAATACATATTCTATCCATAGTATGTACTGCTTTCAAGACTTCTATTCTCCTATGAATAGAATAGTAAAAAATATGAAAGCTTTCTTAAAGTGTTGTGTTTAAATGCTTTTGCTATTAAAAAATACTTTTGCCAAACTAAACAGAAAAATAAATACTGATTTGGAATAGTTACCAAAATATAACTTTTAATTTAGAAAGTTAAGGATAAAAGTTTTACCTCTTCTTTTGAGATACTGTTTTCCAAATGTCTTGGAGTTTTGATTTTAAACATAATACCTTCTCTTTTCAAATCATTTGGAAAAGATACTATTTTTAGCCACTTGTATCTGACTATTCAATTTCAAAACTTAAAGCACACCTGTCACTTTACAGGTACATTCAGAGCCTGATGGATTTGGTGGAATTCCATGAGAAAAACCCAGAAGACCAGAAAGTATTATCAGAGTAAGTTCTATGCATTAGATTAAGCGTCTAAAATTTTGACTATTTCCAGACATACTTCTATAATAAATGATATGTACATGTAATATCTAAGAAATATAAGTGAATGAATCTTACTTGAAACTTCACTAAATGTAAATGTGTTTTGGCTCAGTTTTGTAGATACTCTCATCAAAGTTCGAAATAGAAACCATAATGTAGTTCCTACAATGGCACAAGGAGTCATAGAATATAAAGATGGTTGTACAGTTGACCCAGTCACCAATCAAAATCTTCAGTATTTCTTGGATCGATTTTACATGAACCGTATTTCTACCCGGATGCTAATGAACCAGCACAGTAAGTCGGTATATTATAATCATGATATACAGAGCTGGGTGCAGACTATAAGCCATACCCTAACTAGACGTTTCACTATTTGGTGGGTTACATTTTTTTTTTTTTTTTTTGGTCAGTGGTAGCTCTAATCATTATTATCCTGATTTTTATATAATTTATATAATGTTTATATTTATTTTTCAACAGTTCTTTTATTTAGTGACTCAGAGACAAGAAACCCAAGCCACATTGGAAGCATTGATCCAAACTGCAACGTAGTAGCAGTGATCCAAGGTAATTTCTAGATTTCTTCATTTCCCTTATTGAAAATGTATACTATATGTTTGACCTATAGTTGAGATGACTCTGTAAGTGAATTTATATTCAGAGTTTTACTTCTATATTTTTATAAATACTGTCATGAAGGTCTTTTGCTTTTGAAGATCAAAGGTTTAAACATGCATTTATAATATTATAAAAAACCTAAACATTAGGTTCATGTGTCATATTCTTATATATTATATTTGATCTCTGAAGTGTGCATCTTCCTATTGCTATAGCTATAACTTAAATACTGTTATAATTCTTCTATAAAATATTAAAAAGGTACTCTTTTGTATACATAAACTTGGACTCTAATGCATATTTTAGCTTAAGGGTAGTGTACACACTGAGGATCACTTGAAAATTTTACTTGGCACTAATTCATTTCATCATTATGAAAAAAACCTTTCTATTCCAGATGCCTTTGACTGTTCAAGGATGCTTTGTGATCAATATTATTTAACATCTCCAGAATTAAAGCTCATGCAAGTGAATGGTAAGCTATGTATAAAATATATTTTAATCTGTAGAAAATTCAGTGTTTTCCCACTATGATTAATACTGTAAATAGCAACTTCTGTGTTCCAATTTTCCTTTCTGAATGTGCCTAGAGTTTGTACGCTATTTTACTTTGAAGCCAAGGTTCTCTTTATCCCAACTGGAAAGTTCCAGCTGAGCATATTCAGTTGCTAGTGATGACTCATAAAGAAGAAGAGTTTAAACAAATAGTTTAGGACATAGAGTAGCAACTTAGTTCCAATATCTTAGATCAAAGAAAGATTGCTTACTACAGAATAGAGGGGAGAGAAGCCAGAAGTAGGAGGAACCACTTGATAGTCAAGATATCCTCCTAAAGAGCTGACTCATAAGATCTGGGAACAAAAGTACTTTAAGTTGCACTATAAGAAATAAGCCAGTCACAGAAGGACAAATACTGCATGATCCTACTTACATGGGGTATTTAAAATAAGTCAGACTCAAAGAAGCAGAGAGCAGAATGGTGGTTGCTAGAGGCTGGGAGGAGGGGGAAGTGGGGAGTCACTATTCAATGGGTATAAGATTTTACTTATGCAAGATGAATAACTTCTAGAAACCTGCTGTACAACATTGTGCTTAACAATACTATATTGTACACTTAAATATTTAAGAAGGTAGCTTTCATATTAAATGTTATCACCAAAATTTTTTTAATTGCACTATAAGTATATACCAGTTTTGGAAACAGAGCATATTTTATTTAGTAGCTGCAACTGAAGGGTACCTGAAAAGATAGTCTTCCCGCATTACTGAAGTGATTCCAGGATGAATACAAGGCACTATTTTTATACTATCCCATAGTTGCTTCTCAAAGCAGGCAGCATACTTAAATTGGAATAACATTCTCCTTTCAATTCAATGTACACATCTTTTCCAAGTAATAGTTATACATGAACAATGTTTGTTGTTGGTGGGAGTGAAAATTAAGTTGCTCAAATTATGAGTAGCCTAACTTATGGGTTGGGGATATGCGAATGTAATTGTTGCTAAACTAAAAATAGAAGTACAAATAAAGATTGAAAACTATCTCTACACGTTAACAGCATTGTTGCATAACTTTAGATAAATTGCTTGAACTGTTTGATAAAATAAAGAGGAATTGAGCCAGACCTTGTGTTTTCTGATTCAAACTTTGCCAAGGCCTGGCACACCAAAGAATAATGCTTTTATTTTTCTTTTCAAACAGTATTATGAGGCTTTAACTTCTTGGTGAGATTTGAGCATAGTTAATCTATAAGGTTTAATGTTTGATTGACAAAAATAAAGACTAATCAGATGTGTTATTTTCCTATGTATTATAGTGTAGTTTTCTATGTGTTGCTTCAATTTCAAAATATCAATTATAGCTAGCTTTATTTTTGATGTTATGCTATAGGCACATTCATTATTTCTTCTTTCTTACAATGCATAATATTTAACTTGAGATTGTCCAGTACAAAAGTTTTGAAAATAGAAACAAATAATCCATGTAATCTAATTTATAGCATTCTTGTTGCACACTTCATCTGCTTTATACATTTGCAGAGAAATGCAAAAATTAATCATAGAGCACTAGGTGCTACTGTAAGAGCATTTTGAAAAGAAGCCAGTTGTGTTCTCTGTTTAAGAGGGAAGGCTCTAGGGTAGGATTTTGGAGTGAGTAGGGTGGGGAATATTCCAATCCTCTTTAAGTCTAAAATATTAGTCAAATAGATTTGGATGTTTGTTTAATGAAGAATTTGTTTACTAATTCTAATGAGTTTAATTTTTTTTTTCTAGGAAAATCTCCAGAACAACCGATTCACATTGTGTATGTTCCTTCTCACCTTCACCATATGCTCTTTGAACTCTTTAAGGTATGATACTTCACAATGATTGCAGGTCTTTTTTATTAAAAATTCACTGGTTACATTTTAATGTCCTTCATCATTTCTGACTAAACAAGAGCCTCACTATCTTCTCCCAAGTGAACTTCTGCTCACCTTAAAGGAGGATACGGTCAATGTTTGAAAGGTTACATAGAGTTCATTGTAGCATCAACATGTATTTGAGAATGCACAATATGATTCATGACTCAGAGTTCCCTATTCTCATTATTTGTCCAGGTGTGCAACAAAGCACTATTCATTCATGTATTCATTAAGAAAGTTCATGGGGTGAATGCTTCAGGGAATGAGGCCTTGTTTCTTCCACCCCCACAGGCTGGTCTAATTCCAAATCCAGAGGTTCAGGTCCAGAATTACTGTAAGCGGCAGAGTCTGAACCTGAGTTTAGGGTATACTCAGAGGACAGTCCATTCCTTCAATGACCTACTTTAATGTGCATATGAATCAGCTGGTGGTTTTATTAAAAAGCAAATACTGATTCAGTGGGTCTGGGGCAGTGCCCGAGATTCTGAATTTCTAATGAGCTAACAGGTGTTGCTCCTTGTCCACAGTCCCTGTTGTGTGGCAGGACTGGAGGGCAGTGCTTTTCAGACTTCCATGTGCCTTAGAGTCACCTGGAGGGCTTGTGAAAACGCAGATCCTTAGGCTCTGCCCCAGACAGTGATTTTGATTCTCCAGGTCTTAAGAATATGCATTTCCAACAAGCTCTCAGAGGATGTAGACATTATAAGGTCTTGGGTAGCCAGGTGCTCAAATCAGATCCTGTCCTAGGTTCTAGGACAAAACCACAACTCTACTTACACCAAAAGATGGAAAAACACCCAAAGCTTTGTGATGCTTCCATGATTTGTTCGGACTAAGGATGAGGAAGCCTAAAAAAGCAAAATTTACTTCTAATTCTGATATAACTCTTCTCAGAATTTACTGTTTCCTAAGTTATTCTAATGTTAGTACAATGAGGGATTGATTATACTACAAACATCCAATTTATTTTACTTCACTTTAGCTAATGATTAGAACTTAATATCAGATAGAACCCAGAAAACAGATAATTTGCTAGAAGGTTAGAGAGGAAAATGGGTCAAATAAACAAAAACTGTATCTGTATAAGATTTATCCAGTGGTCTGAAAACTTGAGTTTCTTCTCCATGAAAGGACAGAAGATACTTTTTTGCTGATTTGATTTACTTTTAAATTGAATGGTCCAACTCTTAGATTTATATTGCCATCATAGGTAAAAGTCAAGATGATAATCATAGGCAAATTGAAATTTAATTTAGAATTATTTACCATCCTTTTAAATGGTAACAACTTTTTCCCAGCAAATTTTATAATAGCCAATAAATTGGTTCAATGATTCGCTGTTCCTTTGTTATGTAATAGTCTTTGGTGGTTGGATGTGAAATGTAATGGAAAGACCGAAAAGAGAGAGCCAGGAAATGGACCATAAAAATCCATTTCTATGTTTAAATTAAGCTTACCAATAAGAACTTGACAACTAGCTGAATTATTTTTCTATTAGACATTACTTCCAGGCACTATATTACATGGTAAATGAATATTTTTCATTATACATTCTATATGACATATTCATAAATGGCTGTTTACAGAGCTGTTTTAACTACTAACTTAAAAGAAATAGGAACTTCTAATAATTCTCTGTACTGTTTTTATTTTTTTATATAAAAAACAGAGTTATTGTCCCTCATTCTTCCGCCATTGAATTTCTTATGTTTTTGTTTTCTTTAGAATGCAATGAGGGCAACAGTTGAACACCAGGAAAACTGTCCTTCCCTCACACCAATTGAAGTGACTGTTGTTTTGGGAAAGGAAGATCTTACAATTAAGGTAACCATTCTCTATTTTTCTTTTGAGTCTCTCTTGAGAGAATTAAAAAGTCACTAATAATCTCTCTGCTCTGAGGAATACATCAAAGGCATATATGAAGTGACTTTTTAATGAATGAAAGACATATTTGTAGAGACAAATGCACACTGTTTTAATGTGTAGCTCTGATGACCTGTTTGTTGGTTTAAGATTTCAGACAGAGGAGGTGGTGTTCCCCTGAGGATCATTGACCGCCTCTTTAGCTATACCTACTCCACTGCACCAACGCCTGTGATGGACAACGCCCGGAATGCTCCTTTGGTAAGACCAGTTATATGGCAAAGTTCATCCCAGCTGCCTAGTTCTAAAGGGAAAGCTCGGATTCTAAGGAAGTATTTAGGCAAATTAATACATTTAAATTGGGCATGCGGGATATGAGAAAGAATAATAAAGCAAGTTAAAAATGTGAAAAAATTCAAGGGATCTCTGATTGGACATCTAGGTTCTAGGACATCAATATCAGGCAGGATGATAACTCCTTCCTACATTTTATATTCCAATGATCATGGCCACCTCTTTACCAATCACTGATATTTTCTCTCTAGGCTGGTTTTGGTTATGGCTTGCCGATTTCCCGTCTCTATGCCAAGTACTTTCAAGGAGATCTGCATCTCTACTCTTTATCAGGATATGGAACAGATGCTATTATCTACTTAAAGGTATACTTTAAACTCAGTAGAAAAAAAAATCAGATTTCTGAAAAGATTGCTTCTTTTACAGCCCTGAGCTCTATGGTCCACAGTGAAAACCCCAAAATGAGTTAATGCAAATAATGGCTACAGTGATTCTATTTTCTGTTTGCTATGTGTGTATATACTCTTTAATATTTAATGTGGTAACTTACAAACAAGGAGGTGGAGCCAGGCTACCTGCCTCAAGTGAGCAAAATTCTTGCCCAAGAAGCACTTCAGTTCAGAATGAGGACATGCTCATATGACTTTTTAAGGCAGCTCCTCTGGCATCTGTGCAAATAGCTGTACTTTTGTTTTACTTCAGTTGTGAGAAGAAAGATGCTAATAATGCTCCAGCCTAAAAAATAAATGATATCAAGTTATTCAAGACCTTAAGCTGATGTTAGAAATTCAGGGAAAAGAAAGTTGACTGCTCACAAGTTGTTAACAGGATACCTGGCATTTTCTGTTTAAACTTTAAAAATTGCTACATATTTTTTCTATTTCTGATAAAGCTTCAATTTATTTGTTAAGGTCACTGTACTGATTCTGCTTTGCCTTTGCCAGCTATTTCAAATGAAAATATATTTACAGATATTAGCAACTAAATATTAAGCTTCTAGGCTCCCATTCTGTGCCAGGGGAGTTATTTGCCAAGTAGTCTTTGACCATCTGAAATAATTAATGCATTCATTTTTAAACAAGCCAAAGTCTTCCAAGTATTGGAGAAGATTCATAGATTATAGATTTATAGTATCAGATTTAACAGAGTAATAATATCAGATTAGGACTCTATCATAAACACAAAGGTTTTGCTTAGAAGGAATAACTTTGCTTTTCAACTCTATCATATCAGTAATGTCCAAACAAGGTACATATGTAAATACTGAACACAATTCTATTCCCTAATTTAAATTGTATACATATTATTTTATCCCTTATAGGGTAGAGATAATATTTACTTTTTAGTTTTCTTTTATACTGTGCCTAACATACTATCAGTTCTGGTGTGCTCTTATTACTAAATTAAAAGAATGTATTTGAGTAGTTGACTACTTACCTCTGAATTTATTTTAAATAATCACTTAAAGTACAAATTACACCATGCATAACTTCTTTGGTTTGACATTTTTCCTCACTCTCTTTTCAGGCTTTGTCTTCTGAGTCTATAGAAAAACTCCCGGTCTTTAACAAATCAGCCTTTAAACATTATCAGATGATGACGGAAGCTGACGACTGGTGTATTCCAAGCAAGGAACCAAAGAACCTGGGGAAGGAGAAAGTGGCTATGTGAAGACAGATGCTCAGGACACTTGAAATGATCACAGTGGGTGTATGCCAGTGCTGCTTTCTGGATGTTTGCATGTGAACTCTTCTTCCCTCAAAAAGACACAACAGGAACAAAAACTCCTTCACCAGATCACCGAAGGAAAGAAGAACAAAGCTCGTTTCTGTGACCCAGCAGAGCACAGAGCAGGATGGCAGGCGTTAACAGATGGCCAGCTCTTTATTCTTTCAATGTAGAATAATGCTTGGGTTTATACAAAACCTGGAAGAAGATATAAGCCTCAAATTTTCATCTCTTTATCAGCAGAAATGGGAAAGGGAGCCAAGTGAAGATACAAGCTTATCAGTTTCAATAGACTGACATTTTAGACCTCTGGTTGACATCATATTAGTATTTATTGAACATCATGTCAAGTATACCAGTATTTTCCTGCCATTCAAAAGAGTGGGGCTTACTTTACACTATATGACTAGAAATATATGTAAATGTGCATTTCGTATATGTCTATGTGCTCTAGGGAGGAAAAGCTGGTGACTAAAATAACATTCACTTTGAATGATGAATGAGTCAACACATTTTACTCAAATTTTTGGCCAAGGCATTGAGGCTATGTAAAAACTTAGAGGAAAGCTTTTTCTGATGAATACAGGGCCTTTATTATGCTGCTTTCCCTGTTCACACGTCACATAGTAAGTGAACACTTACTACAAGGTGCCTAGTCTTGGGTGAATTTTAAAATATGCACTGAATTCAGAATGTTGACAGTTGGAGGGAGAGAAGAATTGCCAAAGTGAAAACAAAAATATCTCTCCTCTTTGTTTATAAATGAAACAGGAGGCCGCAAAAACTGATGTTAGGAAAAGAAATCATGCATTCAGAACCTAACTTAGAAAGAAGGACTATTCTCTACCCTGCAGTGGTGGTAATCCAAAGACATCCCTTTTCTAGGTTTAAAAAGATGTGTTTTTGATATATTTAATTGTACTCTCTACACTCCAGCATTAACTTATCTGTAAAAAAAAAAAAAATCCTAATTATCAAATGACTCAAGGACATCAGAATTTAAATAGGTCTTGGAGTATTTTTAACAAGTAGCCTGGAAGTAAGAGGATTTCATGTGAGGATGTTTTCATTTGTGAATCGTGGAGATTGAGAGTTAATGAATAAAAGCTGTACTCCTTATGGAACTTTTGGGGAGTTCAGGTATAATGTGCGGGTTGACAGGGCAGTCTAGTAGATTACTCTCAGAGAAGGAATGAAAGGACAAAAGAGGAAAGAAGGAGGGAAAGAAGGAAGGAAGGGAGTAAAGAAGGAAGGAAGGAAAAAAGGAAGGAAAGAAAGAAGGGCATTTTGTTTTATTTCCCACAAATTATTTCAAGAAATGATTCATATTTTCATGGACAAATTATTGGCAAGAAGATGAATTGGTGTCTTTCAAAACAGTATGACTTCTTTAAATGGCTTTCTCACTCTTGTAAGATAACAGGCTTTAATGAGACAATAAACTCATGTCAAATTATTGTTTAAATTGGGATATAGAAAAAAACTAGACTTCTCTGCATTGGAAAATAATCAGTACTGTCTATGTGTTGAACTTAACATTTGTGTTTAATATTGTTGTGGCCTAGTGTTGTGGTACTTCTGAGAAGCCTCAAACTATTTGTTGTGAATTTCATATTTTATCATCAGAAGTCCTAGATAGTGACTTTGATTGATGATACAATTCTGGTGTATGCATTTATTGATTACACAAAACTGATAAATTATTTGAATTTTTGTTTTTTACTGAAATTTAAACATTTTTGTATGTAAATACTTGTATTTACCAAAGATTTAAAGAAGTTGATTAATTAACCCACTGTGAACTATCATCAAAACACTAGAAAAAAGAAATGTTGGTATCTCAATAACTTTAGCTGTGTAAATGGAGTTCCGTAAAATAGAAATAGACTCATTGGTGTTTGTAAAACTTATGGAAGAGCTTTAGGATTCTACTGAATTGATACTAAATGTTCAGACCCACTTAAATTATTGTATAAATTGTATTTTTGACTTCAAGCTATGTACATAAAAAATGTGACAATTTTGATAATAAATATTTTTATTATAATACTAGGCATAGTCTTTTAAAGTTATTTTCTCAAATTAATGGCAAAGCACTAAGAATCTGAGGTAAAGGTTTTCCTCACCTTACATTCAAGTCTAATTTATCTACATATTGGGTATAGCTTTTTAGAAGTATTGAAATCAACTTAAAACCTTAATTTTTAAACAAAAGGTAAGTATTTTATAGCAGACTAGAAATTTTTATTCGTTCTTTGCTTTCTTGCCACAATAAGACATAGTACAAAATGTGTTTATCTACCTATTTTCAATAATTATTTTTGTGATGTATATATTCTCTGTTTTGATAAATTTACTTTAAAGTTTCACTTAATGACTGTATTTACATAAGAAATATAGTGGTGCTCCAAAATAATCACTCAGATAATTTAGCTTCCAAAACAACTTCTGGATTAAATATCTGAATAATAATAAGGTAGAATTAGGGTACAAATTATTAAATTAAGTCATGGTATGTTTTATCTTTTCTATCTTCACACTAGACAACATCTTTTGTCCACCTCCATAATGCCCTTAATGGCAAAATTTTGCAAAGAAAAACAAAAAAGGAAGGAGAAAAGATGAAAGAGGAGGATGGAAAGGAGGGACAGAGGATAGAAGGGGAAATTAGAAAAAAATAAAATTAGTGGAATAAATTTGCCATAACTAAATCAAAATCTTGTCAGAATAATCATATCTGAATAAAAAGAATGCCATCAACTGAGACATTAGACCCTAAAGAAATGATGCTAAGGTGCTTCATCAAGGACACTCACTTAATGCGCTCTGTAAGAAGCACGTGTGCATATGCATACACACAAACAAGCACCTACACACATAGCAGATTTAGTTGTAAATTTCCTTGATTTAAGCTACTTGGGAGGTAGGGAATTTGCACATCCACATTCCCATTAAAACTAAGACGTCCTCTCACCATCCTCCATTTATACACACAAGTATCTTTCTGACACAGTCAATGTGTATATCCACCCCCAAAGATACTAATGTTCAAGTCTGACAAAGTGGGCTGAATAGTCATCAAAACTATCTTTGTACCATTTCTCCTATCGCTACCAAGCTCAAAATTCTCTGGCTTCCCAGTGCCTAAGAATCTGATATTTATAGTTTTCTATAATCCAACCTATATAACCAGCCTCACAACTTGTTTTTTTGTTTTTGAACTGTTCAGTATATTGTCTTCTAAATATGGGACAAACATATTTCCCTTTGCTCATTGTAAATGTGCCTGCCCAAAATGCCCTTTCTCTCCTTTCTGGTTTTTCTTTTTTCCAAAGTGCTGCTCAGCCTTCTAGGCCCAACTCAGATTCCACCTCCATAGACAAAGCATCCAAGTTCAAATTGCCCTCTCTTCCAGCTTCCTCCTTTAAACTCTCACATGGTCAGGACATTTTAGTATTTGCCACACAATTCCTAAGGTTGCTAGTTAAATGTTATAAAGATGTAAAATCCAGACCCAACTAGATTGTATGTTCCCTACAACCCAGGACCACGACTTACACATTCTTATATAAAACCGTGACACTAAGACCGTTTCATGTAGAGTAGACCGTGAGCAATATTTCTTGACTTATATATTTTTGATGAGTTGAAAAGTCAGAGGGTAACAATGGAACAGTTCCTAAGTGAGAAGATTATTCTATTGATCTAAAACCAAAACAACTCAATAGTATTTTTAATGACCCTCATCATTGCTTCTCAATCTGGGAAAGGTCCATGTTTATTTCCAGATGGATCATACCTGTAATATATACATACAAACTAAATTAAACATTTTAGTTTAGGCCTAAAGCTAGGTCTGGGCCCTCACAGAGCTCAGAGTTCTATCAAAGAGTTAAAGAACAACAACATGTGAGAAGTTGGGCAAAGATTTTTTTTTTTTTCAGATTTAATGTGTTTTATTGATTAAAATATTACATTTGTGCCAATTTCCCTTCCCTCTGCTCCCCTCCACCCGGTGGCCCCCCTCCCTCCAGTTGTCCCCCCCTTTTAGATTATGTCCATTAGTTGTGCATACAGTTCCTCCCAATCTCTCTCCGTCTGTTCCATTCCCTCCTACCATGATCCCCAATTCCTATATCATCTCCCTCCCTCTCCCCACTCCCCCTCCCTGTTGACCTCCCCCCACTATGCTTCCCGTACCCACAGTTCCTTTTCCACTCTCGTTGCCTGTTTCGTTTGCCTTTGTTTCATCTCCCTAGCTTCTGTTTTTTAAACCAGTCCCTTTAACCTCTCATATAACAGTGGTTTGGATCTAATGAACTCTTTCAGTTTTATTTTGTCCTGGAAACACTTTCTCTGTCCTTCTATTCTGAATGACAGTTTCGCTGGATAGAGTATTCGTGGTTGTAGGTTTTGGATTTTCATTACTTTGAATATTTCTTGCCAGTCCCTTCTTGCCTGTAGTGTTTCCCTTGAGAAGTCAGCTGATAGTCTAATTGGGACCCCTTTGTACATAATTCTTTTCTTCTCTCTTGCTGCTTTTAAGATTCTCTCTTTATCTTTAATTTTTGACATTTTGATTATAATGTATCTTGGAGTGGTTCTCCCTGGGTCCAGTCTCTTGGGAACTCTCCTTGCTTCCTGGACCTGCATGTCTATTCCCTTCCCCAAGTCTGGGAAGTTCTCCTTTATTATATTTTCACTCAATTTTTCAAGTTCTAGTTCATCTTCCTCATTCTCTGGCAAACCAATGATTCTTATGTTGGGCCTTTTATAGCTGTCCCAGAGGTTTCTGATCCTCTCATTGTTGCTTCCTATTTCCTCTCGCTGCATTGGTTGACTGCTTGTTCCTTCTCCATATTCCAGTTTGTTGAAATGAACTCTGGATTCCTCACCATCTATCTCGTATGTGGTTTTGTTCCTTTCGTTATGAAAGTTTTTCGCTTCTTTCATATCTTTTTCCTGCTCTTTTGTGAATTCTGTAAGCCACCTGATAACAATGGCCCAGAACTGAGCCTCTGACAGGTTTCTTATCTGTTCATCTGTCAGGTTCTCTATCTGCTGTCTGGTGAGTTGTGCCACCGGGATCTCTATATTTGTCTGCCACATTTTGACAGATGCGTTTTGTTTTCCTGGGCTGGCTGTCGGGGGCAGTGCCTGTGTACGCGTCACAAATCAGCGACCGGCCGGCGCCTGCCTGTCCGCGACCTATTTCGCAGCCCTGTGGTGCTTTCTGTGGGGGCGGAGGTCCAAGATGGATTCACACAGTTATTCGGCTAGGAGACCGGGATCCGTCCTCCCGCCCCCCTGGGCCTCACTGTTCAAGGCGATGCTGCGGCTGCTCTCCCCAGCGCCCGGAGTCGCGCACGCCAGGGGCTTGATTGGAGTCGCGCACGCCAGGGGCTTGATTGCCTCCGGGATTTTTCGCCGCCCCGCCCGCCGCTCCGCAAACAGCTTTGCCTTCTTTAACTCTTACCTGCCCAAATGGCACCGCTGGTTTATAACTTCATATGTTGGGCTTCCGTGTAGTTTTATTTTCTGGAATTTCTAGTTATCCTTTGTTTTGGAGTAGTTGTATTCCTCTATAGTTGTAGAGGAAGACCTAGCGTGTCCGTCTAAGCCTCCATCTTGGCCGGAAGTCTCCAAAGATTTTATTAATATGATAGTTCAGATTAACAGTAGAGTAGGTGCCATAATTTCTAATATACATACTCCAGCAAATGCATTATCATTGATTGCTGTAGAAATTTAAAGAAGAAAAGGTGATGTGAGGCTAAAGTGAATACGTGGAAAAAGGACAATTTATGTAGGAAAATGGGAAGACCATGAAGAAAGTATCTGGGGAGAGGGTGGAAAGATTAAGTTGGAGCTCAATTGACGATAGTTTCAGTGTCTGGATGTAGTAACTGGGCATTAAGGAGCCATTTACTAGGATAGTAAAAAGGTCAAAACACTTATATTTGCTAAAATCTTAAGATCACGGTTTTAAAACTCAAATAACTAAAGAGAACATCTGTGGTATGTTAACTGATGTGTGAAAACAGTGAGTTTTCAGTTGAGTGTGGTAATGGTCAGGCATGTAGACTCTGCAGTCAGAATTGCTTAGATTTCCATCCCAGCTCTGCCACTTAATAGCCATGGGAAGTTATAGAGCTTCTCTCTGTCTTAGTTTTATGATCTGCGAAATAGGAGTAATATAGCATCTTTCTTATAAGGGTGCTGCAAAATTAAAAATGTGTCGATATATGTAAAGCATGTGTAATAGTCCTTCACACATAAAATTTATATAGATATAAGCTATTTTATCAATCATGTTATTTAAGTATTAAATACTGGATCCTAAGCTCCTATACAAAGTTAATAGAAACAAAAATTAAGTACCATCCTACACATGAATTCATATAGTATAAGCATCCAATATCACTGATAATAACACATTTGATCGAATATACCCTATCGCCCGATTATGATTCTGGGGTTACTTTTAGGTCAAAGTATGATCTGTGACCTGAAACCGCTGAACAAGGCTGAAACCTGTTCAGGCAAGGGTCAAACCCAGACCTTGACCTCTTTCGTAATGCTGTCTAATCAAAAGCTGGGTGAATGGCGGTGCCATGTGTTACATAACTCTTCTAGGTCCCTTTCAGGACACTGCACAAGGCTGCCTCCCTGAACACTGAGGAGAAGCTGATTCACTACACATTACAAATCAGCACATAGACAGAGGAACACAGCACTTTGTTCAAATAATTGTTTGTCGAATGGATGAAAAGCGACTTAAGCCATTAAAGTAACAATTAAGCTTCAGTTGTCCCTAGGCAGCCTCTTTGCCCTTCTAAATATCACATTTCATCTTGTGAACACAGACCTCCAAATGATAACAAAACAAGCACACAACATGAATTTTTAAAAGCCTTTGAAAACAATTCCCTAGCTTGTTGAAAAGTAGAGAGTGTTTTCTTACTTTTTTTTTTATTAGAATGTCTGACAATAGTTCTTTGTTTGTAACTAAAAATATAGCTGTATTTTTAGTGGTGTAGAATCAGATGTGACTCGTTTTTTTACTTTCACCTGAGGATATTTTTTCATTGCTTTTAGAGAGAGAGGAAGGGAGAGAGAGAAACATCAACGTGAGAGAGAAACATCTATTGGTTGCCTCCCCTATGCGCTCAGACAGGGGATCATATGCCTGGACTGGGGATGGAACCCGCAACCTAGGCATATGACCTGACCAGGAATTGAACCCACAACCCTTTGGCTATGAGACGATGCTCCAACCAACTGAGCCGCACCAGCCAGGGCTAAATGTGATTCTTATTTTTATATAATCCAGATAGTTCCAGGCAAGATTTTGCTTACCATACACTAATTTGGGAAGAATTATTTTAGAGATAAAACTTACCACTGAACTTGATGAAATGATTTCTTAAACAAAGAATCTATAGATTATAATGTTGACTTGATTTTTAAATTATGGTTTCATTGGACATAAACATTGATTTCATGCATTAGATTAGAAATTGGTTTTCCTAGACTTCTTTCTCTGAACTATTTTAAAATTGAATACTAAGTAGGCAAAACATTCTATAAAACTTATTTTCCTAAGGAATTTACACTAATTAACTCAGTTTTTTCCTTTCAACACATTATATTAACTCCTTTACATAAATGTACTTCTTTTATCTTCACGACACCTATTATATTGTTATTTAACCCATTTTTCAGATGGGAAACTGAGCCACAAAGAACCTAGTAAATTAACTCTATCAAGGGATAGAGTTGGGATTCGATTAAAGGTACCATGTATTCCAGAGCTTTGCTGTATACTTTGTTCTGAAGAAACAGTGCTTCTTTGAGGAATGTACTTAACACAGCAATAAATCAGAGTGAGGTCATGCAAATTAGTAACCCATAACTAATCTACGGAGGACAGGGAACACTGCCACTGACCTCGTTAGCACTGAGCCTACCCAACCAGTTGCTGTCCCCAGATTTTTTCAGACAGTATAATCAGAATGCCTTATCTACTTGCAGAGCCATCGAAGCTTTGCATTGTTAGTCCAGCCCTCACTTTCTACTGACTGACACTGAACTGTCCTTCAGGTACTGAGGCAGTGGACAAAGAAAGGGTTCTATGGATGATAAAAAGGGGTTCTATGGAACGTAACCTCACAGGATAATCTGATCATAAGTTCCTAACTGGATAGTTATACATACCCCAGGCATGTAACTTTTAGTAAAAGGCTTATCTTTGCCTAAGCAAGTCCTGTTCATTATTTCTGTGCATCCAGTTAAATGCTTATTTGAAATGCCTCTTCTTAGAGCCCTGCTACGAAAAGTGACCACCCTCAAGGGAACACATAATCTCATTAATTACCGTGAAATCCAATCCAAGTTTTGCTTCTTCTCACCTTTGTGTAATCGTTCTTATACCCCCTCCCTAATTTCAAATGCATAAAAAAATTTTTTTAAATCCTGAAAAACCATTATTCTTTGGAGTATTTGAGATCTTGCACCTCAGAAAATATCATCATTTTGGCTCAAATAAACATTTGTAAAAATTCTCTAGAGCTTTGGATATTCTTACATCGACAAAGCAATTCATTTACTTATTCAGCAAGCAATCAACAAAGATCTCTTAAACACCACATGCTTCTAGGCACTAGAAATGCCATCATGAATCACAAAGATTCCTATGCTCAAGGACATTGTAGTAAATTTGTGAACACAGAAAATAAATTTGTAAATATTGATATGTTTCAATATCAATATTTATTCATATTATCTTGAGAGTTAGATATAGGATTTCTGGGGCAGGGACAAACACTTTGTACTTACTGGTAAAAACCGCATCAGTTCTGTTGATCCCAATTTTTCCCCCTTCAGGGGTGATGCAGTGAGAGCCAGATGTCGCCTTATACTTACTGGGATCTGTACTATAGGGGAAGAACCCCTCAAAAACCTGAGAGTTAATCTAGAAGAGGAATAGCTGTTCTTATTTTTTCCTTTATGTGACAGTGAGAAAAAACTTTGCTCCTCTTCTGAGAAAGATTAAGAATTCTAGGATCTTACCCTTCGGATTATAACAAGTTTTTCTTAGTTTACAGTTCTCGGAATGTCTTCATACCTCAAAGTCTTATCATCCCTTGAAACAAGCACGCATCTCCAAAGAAGCAAGTCTCTTACTATCTATTTAGTTATGGTTAAGTTTCGAGATCTGTCCTTCAATGGTAAGTCCTGGCAAAAATTTTCCCAGAAAGCCCTAACTATGCAGACACATAAACATATTCACTTCTTGACAATTAGGAAGAAGATAGTGGACTTTCACACAGGAAACATTCACAATGCCACGGAAAAGTAAAATAGGATGTAATCTACTCTATGGTGGGGAAGAGGTGAGAGTCATGGCAGATATCCCCGATGAGTAATATTTAGCCTGAGGCATGGGGAAGAAGGGAATAATTAGCAAAAAGCAAAGCTAGTGGAGGTGGGGTAAGAGGGGTAACACACAGAGGGTATAACATGTGGGTGATTCTGGCAAGTAACTGAATGATGGTTTCAGTAAAATGAAAAAAGTGTTATGCAGCTGATACTTGGAATAGAAATGAAGCTAGTAGGTAATGACATTGGAGATGTAAGTAGAAACAAAACCATGGAAGGCTTAGTAAACCTTGAACATTTCTTGTACAATCTGACAATTTCATGGAAGACATGAAAAGTGTTTAGATGGGGATAGTAGCATGGTTTCTGGTTGTTATTTTAAAAAGTCAGTTGGAGCTACAGTATGTAGAATGTATCTGATTGAAAACAGAATGAAAAATTGGGGTGGGGGCAGTTCAGAACTATACATTTGTGGCGATGAGAATAAAGAAATACAGCCAGGTCTGAGAAATGCGTGGGAGCTGGAATAAACAGAGTTTAGTAATTGATTGGATGAGACAGAAAAGTTGGAGTGTTGCAATAATCGGAAATTGGAATATGTGGGTGAATGGCTGTCCCCTTCATTCACTGAGAAGTAGATATTTTGAGGAGAGGCAGATTTCAGGATGGAGGTTATGCAATTGGTTATTTTCATGTCTGCTTGAAGTGCTCATGAAGCATTCAGGTGGGCATGTCAAAGAGGTAATTAGGTATGTGGAAGCTAAAACTCAGAAGAGGCATCTGGCTCAAGACCCAAGTTTGGGAATGGTCAGAATCAAGACGGTCACAGAAGCCCCGGGGCTGTGGGTCTAAGGCAAACTGGGGTGAAAGGAGAAAGAGGGATAGGAACCAGAAAGGGTCTGTATGTAGCAGCTGAGTAGAGGAGTGGGAGGCTGTGAGAGAGGTAAGAGAACAACCAGAAGCATCCCAGAGCAGAGAGCATTTCAAAAAGGAGAGTGGGGTTAATGATGTATGTTAGGACCAGAGACCCCATGTTGCCTGCCCCAAAACCTGCCACCCCTGTGTCAGGACTTGCAAAACAGCTGTGGGCAGTGGTCACTGTGCTCCTGGGAACTGTGGCCTGCAGTCTCACAGGACCTGAGCCAACACCTGTGCTGAAACAAAGAGGGTACATGTGCCGCTGGCCCCGTACCCGATCATGAAGTTCCTTATTGTCAGAGGCAACTGAAGCACAGCCACCAGCATCCTGCTGAGAATCGGCTTCTCTCTCCCTTGAGCATTTCCCAGAAACAAGGGCCATGAACATCCTGGACTTTCTGTTCCCACAGCAAGCAACCTTAACCAGAGTACATGGTTGTTTTGCCTACATCCTGGACTCCGGAGCTGACCAATAGGGTGACTCCCCCACAACCCCCAGGGGTCTGCTACATGTCCTTAAAACCTCCCTACCCCTTCCCTTGCTGCTGCAGTCCACTCGGACTCAGCCCATCTGCTTGAACATCCTTCAATAAAGGCTTTGAACTGGTCCACCCAGCTCTTCCCTTCTTCAAGGAACAAACCTAACAATGTAAATCAGATCACATTTCTTCCCAAGAAAAACTCTGCAATATTTTCCCATTTTTCTTGGAATCAAATCAAAACTGCTATGTTTTCAAGATCTTTCTTAACTTTGTTTTCAGACTGATCTCCTACCATTCTGTCCGTGACTCTTTCCCCTCCGGCCACACAGGCTTTCTTGCTGCTCCTGGAGTGGGCCAAGTTTGTTCCCAACTGTGCATGTTTCTTTTATCTTTGCTCTTCAGACAGGCCCTTCAAGAGGAAAAGATAGTGTCACCTTCCCCATGACAGTGACGAGGCTCCACTTTGGTCAGATGCCTTTGTAAACACAGGAGTGGAATGTTCCGATTTTCTGAGGCTGGGTCATGTGCCTCTCCATGGGGCTAGAGGAATGGGAGTGTGGTGACAGATGTCCCAACTTGAATCATATAGGCTGAGCAGAATAACATGAAATGGGTATAGATATTTCCCCTAAGGCAAGGATGGTGACAAACCAAAATATCATTACAGCAGGTAAGGTTGAGGTCAAAGTGGAGGTGGGAGGTGGGAGGGAATTCCAGTAGCTCTGGGGAGAAGCATGTCCTCCATTGCAGCAAAAGGAAACAATGAAAGTTGTAGGTGGATCATATTTTTGGCTGTGAAGTTTATCTGTAGAGAAGGGGGAAGATAAGAGGATCAGAGGTTTGAGAATAGACAGATTTACTCCAGGTATGCAAAGCTGGCACAACATTTGAAAATCAATCTATGTAATCTACCATACCAGCAAGCTAAAGAAGAAAAACCAGGTAATCATAGCAATTAAAAAAGAGCAAAGTTGAAGGACTCACATTACTCGACTTCAGGACTCTAAAGACTCTAAAGCGATAGTAAGCAAGACAGCATGGTATTGGTGAAAGTATAAAACACATAGATCAATGGAGTAAAATAGAGAGCATTGGAGCTAGGCCTAAACAAATATAGTTAACTGATTTTTGACAAATGTACAAAAGCAATCCCATGGAGAAAGGATTATCTTTTCAACAATCAATGCTGAAACAATTAGACATCCATACGCAAAAAAAAAAAAAAATCGTAAAACAAAAATCTTACAACTTGTGCAAAATTTAATTCACAGTGGATCATAGACATAAATGTAAAACACAAAACTGTAAAAATTCTAAAGGAAAACAGAAGAAAAAGTAGGTGGCTTTGGTTTTGGTAATGAGTTTTTAAACTATAATATCGAATGTCTGATCCATGAAGAAAAAAAATTGATAAGTGAGTTTTTATTCACATTAAAACTGCTCTGTGCAAGACACTAAGGAGAACCTAATGAGCATGCTCTAGTGTGACAGTAACAGAGAGGGGTTTCCCAGAGATTGATAGAAGAGAGAAAAAAGGGGGGAAGGTTGGCATGAGCTGCAAAGTTATAGGTTTTTTTCACAAAAGAGTGGAGGGGCTATGACATGCAGAAATAAGGAAGAGATGGACCTTGGAACCATACATTCAGGAGAAGTGATTTGGAAATGTAGAGTTTATATAAATGTAATGAAGTAAAGGCAAGTTCTCTTAGCTGTGTTGGGCCCAGTTTCAGCAGACACAGGAAAGAGCTTGGAAAAGAAGAAAAAAGAGTGGTATTGTCAAAACAGATGAGTGTCACAAAAATCAGGACACAGGAGATGATAAATTGAGGGTCTAGCAACAAAAGATTATAGAGGAAAATTGGGTTTATGAAGAATGGTTATTTTAATCTTGGTCAGTGCCTGGAGAACAGCTCTCACAGAATTTGGACTTGGAGAGAGGTGGAGGGGATCTGGTGGTGGGGAGAGCCCTTTCTGTTCTTGGTCCATCAGGATGGTGAAAGCTATGGAGGCTGCCAGTGACCCTGATTGCCCTTGTCCACCCAGACGAAGGGGGTGGATGGGCATTTCTGGTAGGTTGGGTTTCTCATGTAAGGATGCTTTGCTGATGAATCAGACATGAAATCTGTGAAATCACGTGACAGAACCAGTGTCCTGGGACAGCAAGACTTGACTGCACCCTGACGGATGAGATTAGTACATCTAAAAACAAATGAATCTGTGACAAGGAGAGTTTAGCTCAGTTACAAACAAGGCAATTACATTCAATAAAAATTTGCGGAGTACCTACTATGTGCCAGCAGTATGTTCACATTCTACTTGAGGAGATAGAAAGTAAGCAAATGCACATGCTCATATAACCAAATGTCAGGAGCCTGTTCCGGGGGAAGGGCCCACAGAGCAAACAGCATCTGGGGTTCAATGGCAACATGCTCATTCAAGTTCTGTGCCAGGTTCAGGCAGTGTGCTCAGACCTACGGCCCGAAACCTGAATCTCCAGTATTTACTGGTAATATTTTGACTGATCAATAGCCCTTCTTCTGATTTCTTTCTGTGTGACTTTCATGAAGACATACATAGAGAAAGCAGTACACCTCAAAATTGTACAGCTCAATAAATTTTTCAGACAGAGCACACTGTGTAACCAGGGCCCTGAATCACTCCGCATGTCCCTTGTAGCCCTTTGACCACCAAAAATTAACAACCATCCTAACGTTAACACCATATATTTGTTTTGTCATTTTCTGAATTATATATAAATGGAGATACACAGTACATACTCAGTATATAATGTCTGGCTTCTTTTACTCAATATTATATCTGTGAAATACATTTATATTGTAATATATATTGATAATTTGTTCTTTTACATTGTAGTATATTTCATTGTACAACGTATATCACAATTTGTTTATCCAGTCTATCTCAGCGGACAGCAGGGTAATTCCCACTATTCTTTTAATAAATTATTTTCCTGCTAAAAACAGATACTTTGCATTGAGTCTTTGCTGCAGCGCTCTACAGAGAGGTGGAAAGGGGGTTGTTGAACTTGAATGCTTGTCTATTATGCGCCCAGGACCATGAGAGATATAAAGGAAGTTAAAAAATTATAAGACAGTCTATATGTTCATAAAAAAGTAGAAGGTGATATAAAAAATGATTATTAACCAAGCACTAGGTAGTCCCATGCTTAATAAGTAGCAGACATAATTGGGATAAATATCATCAGGGAAGCTTACTAGAGGGATATATAACTTTCTAGAAGAAAATTGAAGTTATAAAGAAGTTTAGAATCCAGCTAGGAGAAAAAAAAACATATAAGTAGATTGTAGAAAAAGCTGAAAGTGTAATAATCCCAGGGCTAGAATATGAAATATGGAGTGTGTGTGTGTGAGTATTCTGCATGCAAATCCATATTAGAATTGACAAGGAAAGAAAAAGGCAGTAAAATAAAGAAAATAAATTTTATGATGGGGAAATGTGAAATAAAAACTTGGGATAGCCCTTGGCTGGGTAGTTCAGTTGGTTAGAGCATCATCTTGTACACCAAAAAGTTGCAGATTTGATTCCTGGTCAGGGCACATATCTAGCTTGTGGGTTCGATTCCCAGGAATCAAACAATCAAAGTTTCTCACATAGATATTCTTCTCTCTCTGTGTTTCTCTCTCTCTTCCTCTCTCTCTCAATTCAATAAAAATATATGCTTGTGTGACCATTTAAAAAGATTCGGATAGGTAGAGATTATCAAGGATCTTGAACAGCATAGACATGATCTGACACCCAGTAAAAAACCATAATTGATTTTGACTAAGGAGCTGAATGAACAAGGTAACAGTTTATAAAAATTAGAAATGCATTTGTATACAGGATAGTCTGGAGAGAAAATAGACAGTTTTACAGCTCAGTAAAAGTGTCTTTGCAAGTCAAAATATTTTTAAGTCTTCGTAGAGCTAAACTGAAGAACTCCCAACAACATATCATTTCTTTTCTTCCTCTTAAAGGAATGTTGACATAGTGAGCAAAATAGTTTCACCATGTCTTTCAATTTTTTAAGGGAATATTAAAGAACTGTATATTTTATTTTTATCTGAGGAGCTTGGAGTACAAGAATTTTAACTTCTATCTAGAAATTTTATTGTGGGAAATTTTCCTCTCAATGTACATACTAGTTATTTTTACTTGATTCATTAAAAATTCATCTCCATTTGCTTGGTTTATATCTTAACATGAAGAAATTGATAAGGGATCCTTCTCTAAGAATTCAAATGACTGAAAGTTGAAAACCAAAACATTTAAGATGAAAAAAAAAATAGAATTATTTAGTGAAGATTGAGGAACAACATAACTTTTTCCCCAGTGATCATAGACTTATCACAATTTTCATCTCTACTAAAGATCATGCAAGAAAAAACACTTGTTTTGAATTATGGTTTCAAGAGGAACCCCAAAAGAATTTTCTTTTCCTAATAAAGATTTTATGTGTTTATTTTTTAAGAGAGAGGAAGGGAGAGAGAAAGAGAAATAGAGAAATATCGATGGGAGAGAGAAACATCGATCAGTTGCCTCTTGCTCATGCCCCAGTCAGGTACCAAACCCAAAACACAGGCATGTGCCCTGACCAGGAATCTAACCAGCCAACTTTAGTTGTGGGACAACACCCAACCAACTGAGCCACAAGTTCAGGGGCCAAAAGAATTTTCTTAACATAAGTGATTGACAAGGAGAAAATTCTGAGACGTCCTAAATTAAATTACAGCAGGCCTCAGAGAGGAAGGAAGAGACAAGAGAGGTTGATCAGTTAACAACTGCCAGGCAAAACCAACAAAAGACTGTTTACTTTCCTGAGTGTATGTCGGAATTAATTTCCAGGTTGTTCTTTTTGCGGTTATCTAAATAAAATAGCCAGACACCAGGGAACGTTAGGTAACTCTTCTTGCTTACGCAGAAACTTTCTGGACTGTTGTCCCCAACCAACCCTACGAAACAAACGCTTGTCCCTTATGTACTCTGCACCTGTCCTAGAACTAGCCCTGCTTCACCTTCTCCCACTACTTTTATCTATAACTGAGGTAAATTCTTTCTAAACAACTTACACCTTTCTTCCCCCTACTTGATGTGTAAAAATGTCAGTCAGCTCCAGGATAACAGACATGTTGTCTTCTCCATCTAGGTCTGCTGGTGGTTCAGACTTCATGCCCATGACCTGGTGCATTCCTGGCTAGCATATGGCTCAATAAAGCCTTTCTTAGAGAAAAGCTTTCAGCCGTGAAAGTGTTTGTATAACATGATATGCTGGAGCAGATTATTAAAGAATGTAATAGGTCTCCCCAGAGAGCTTTGCTAAGGGTGTGGAAGTCCAATTAGAATTTAAGCAAGACTCAAACATGTTACATACAGAGGTGACAGAGGTCTAGGAAAATTAGAGGTAAATTAGATACCTATTTTAATATTTAAAATAAAATACCTTTAGATTTTTACATGTAAGAGAGACTCAAATTTACCAGGGGCAGACATCAGAAAGAAATTCTGCAGGATGAAGACAGAGGTAAAGTCAGTTTAGGAGTAAGGACCCACAGAGAGGAAGACGCAATTTTGAAATTTTAACTATAGGATGTTTTCTGTCACTTGTGTTTGTTTTCTAGCTCTGTTATCATTGGATATATATTTTATAGTTTTTGTATGTTTTAGTGAACATATATTTTAAAGATTAATTTTTAAAAATACTAAAAGTGCTTTGACTTGAACTTTTAAGCACTGAATTCTATTCACATCGTTCTGGAATGCCTCTGTCAAAGTGTAACTGTGAAGGTCCTCCCCCACTGTGTGAGTTTACAGGGGTTGCGGTGAGAAGGTACCACAAACTGGGTGCCTTTCACAACAGAAAATTTTTTATTTTATTTTTTTTTTATTTCATTTTATTTAGTTTTTATTTTAGAGACAGAGAGGAAGGGAGGGAGAAAGAGAGGGGGAGAAACATCAATGTGAGAGAGAGATGTCAATTGTTTGCCTTCCAAGGGTGCCCTGACCAGGGACTGAACCTGCAACCCAGGCAGGTGCCCTGACTGAGAATGGAACTGACAACCTTTCATTTATGGGAGGATGTCCAGTCCCCTGAGCCACATGGGATAGGGCAGCAACAGAAACTTCTTGTCTAACAATCATGAAAGCTAGGAATCTGAAAGTCAGTTGAAAGTTGATTCCTTCTGAGGGATGTGAGAGAGAATCTGTTCCATGCCTCTCTCTTACTCTCTGGTAGCATCCCAAAGTTACCAGTTATGTTAAAATTTTGTTCTTCACTGGTAGATGGATGGCATTCTTCCTGTGTCTTCACGTTCTCCCCTCTGTGTTCACAGTTTCCCTTTTAATATGGACACAGTCATATCGCATGAGGGCCTCCCCTAAGGACCTCATCTTCACTCAATCCTCTGCAAAGACCTAATTTCTAGACAAGATGACAGTCACAGGTACCGAGGGTTGGGATTTCAACACCTTTGTGCAGACACAGTCCGCTCATAACATACATCAGCATCTTCCTCACCACTCACTGTCATGCGCCTTAGGCACCAAGAGAGTTCCAGTGCTTCTGATGTGGAGCAGAGACAAGTGTGGGGAAAGCATCAGGTGGAACAGGAACAGAAAATTGCTGGTAACCAATTCAAATTCTTAAAAACATGGGGACACCAGAGTAAAGCTGACAAAAGCTGAAAGTAGTACACATTTTGTTAGCCACTATAGAATCTTGAATGTTATGTTAAAAAGTTAATCTGATCATTATTTTACTTACTGAATCATAACTATTCTATACAAATTTAAATAAGAGATTTCGAAAAGTGGGTAGATTAAAACGATCTGATGGATATCTACAGATTATTGAAGCCCAACAGTTTGAAAACCCTGCACCAAATTTGACTTAAGTCTGCCAGACCTAAAATACTATGACTGTTAATTTGATATGCCTCTTGTAATGTTCTTATTTTCTTCATAGGACTTAGATGTGACTTTTTTTATCCTTTATTTTAAATATAAAATGAGGCAACTGGTCTTAATTCAACTTCAGGTATTGTTTACCTTGAAAAAGAAGGTTGTTGCTTTAAAGGAAATCTTGTTAAAGCTTTAGCTTTCTTTTCCATCCCCAGCAGAGAAGGAAAATCATTATGTTTATCAAAACTATGCTCCCAGGAAGATACTGTAATTAAACCTAATTTATAGGAAACAACCAACAACAAAGAAAACTTGGATCCTCTGGAAAGTTTTATGAAACCTTATATACTAACATAACATAAAGAAAAATCTCCAGACTTAGCCCATTTTCCTATTTTTGCCAGAAAAGACGGCACTCAGAATCAACACTACCTTGTAAAAAGAGGAATCAAAGACATTTCCCCTTTATCAACCCATATCCAACTACTCAAAATCTGGCTCAAAATATCCCATACTTCACTATTTCAGTCTTCCTTATCCAGCCTTATTAATTCTTTATTTATTCTTGAATGCTTTCTCTGACTAATTTGTGCTTTTCTCCACTTATTTTGCACATACTACATGTGATTTCCCCTCTTCCTCTGGTTGTTAAGAAACTATCTCTGTTTTAAGATATACTTTCTCAGTTGCCCTTAATACAAGGGCTCTGGTGGAGACAAGGTGTCCATCCACCCTCTAGCCCTTTCCCATGTTAAAGAGAAAAACCACAGGCCCAAAATGGCATCACTCATGCTAAAATCTACGACACCAAACCTAAATTTAATATCTGACCTAATTGCAGCTTTAACTCCTCCCAGAAATGTAATCTGAATCAACCAGTCTAGAATTTTCAGGTCAACACCAATGAGGTCATCTGTCCTAGGTCCTCTCCATCTTGCAGAGGAAAAAGAGGCATGATAAGGATTCCCTTCCCCCCACATAAGATCACCTGGCCTAAAATAATCTTTTCATTTCATTTGTTAATAGCTCCCTTGTCCCACCCTTCTTCCTATAAAAACCTTTCATTTTGTACAGCTCCTTAGAGTATCTCTCTACTTGCTAAATGGGATGTTTCTTGATCCATGAATCATTTAATAAAGACAATTAGATCTCCAAATTGCTTGGTTAAATTTTTTTTAAAACACCTGATTTCATCAGCACTTCTTCCAAGTCCACTTTGCCTCCAAGAGGCAGCCCAAGTTTTCCCAGGTCAATCTGCTGCACCTCCTTCCTTGGATTTTACCCTGAAATTGTAATTAAGCTCCTACTTACATGTTCTCCTTCCCCTGTTCAGCCTCTGAAAACAATGGACTTGGTCTGGGTCCCATTCTTTTTTTCTTTTTTTTTTAAAGATTTTATTTATTTATTTTTAGAGAGAGGAGATGGGAGGGAGAAAGAGAGGGAGAGAAATATCAATGTGTGGTTGCTTCTTGTGTGCCCCCAACTGGGGACCTGGCCCACAACCCAGGCATGTGCCCTGACTGGGAATTGAACCAGCGCCAGTTTGGTTCGTAGGCTGGCGCTCAATCCACTGAGCCATACCCGCCATGGCTTGGGACCCATTTTTGACTACTTGGCTGGTAAAAAATGTATGCCAAGTTATTAAACAGTTCTCTTAAGTAAATGTGGACTTACTCTAAAATGGAACTTTGACACTACTATAGTCACTTAATGGAGAAAAACTATCTAAGCAAAATGATTTTCATTAGTAATTCTGTGTCAATTTTCCATATTCTATATCTTCAATATAGCCTATTGGTGTTAAGGGAAGCAGTTCGCTTCCCCAAATATGGTTGTTTGGAACATTGATTATTTTAAGCTGGTTATTTTTTAAGAAAGAGAAGACTCAGAACTTTTCTTCCCCTTAACTGCTTTAAGAATTTAGATCGAGGACATGCTCCATTCATTGCCCTGAATGATGTTGACATAAGAAATGGCCAGACCAGTAGAGAACTTTTAAAGAGTTTATCTGAGCCAAACTGATGACATATTCCACAGAACAAGATCACAAATGCTCCAGAGAATAGTAGCTTTGCAGTTTCTTTTAGGCATTTGAAATTAAGGTGGAAATGTAAGGAAGATGACGTGAAGGTGGGAGAAGCCAAGGTTGGGATCAGATTAGTTAAGACTCATGCTTTAGAGGGAAGGGTCTGACAAGAGACATTTCAGCAGTGTGTTAACCTAGAAGCTCAGAAACAGAGGACTGGACTTGCTTAAGACAAAGGTAAACCTTTTACTACAGAAGTTATATGCCTGGGGCATTGCTACCCACCATGACCTGCACAGCTAGGAATTTATGATCAGATCACTTAGTGAGGTTATTTTTTATAGAACTCCATTTTCTTACAAAATAACTATAGTAAAATATGAACTAACTAGGTAGACAGGGAGGAACCTAGCAAGTCTGTTTATCAGATTCCCGTCTGTGTCTTGGTGTTTCTGATTGATCTAGCAAGAATTTGTTCACCAAATGTTTGCTGCTTCTCATCTACCTGTAAATTGCCTGTGTTGCCTTTGAAACTCAAACCACTATCCCCTTTCTCCTTAGCTCAAGATGGCATATAAGCCTTATCTGCTCCATTTGTCCCAGTCCCTGTATTGTTATGAAACCCCCATATGTACATATATTATGAATCTGGTTATTTTCTTAAGTCAATCTGTTTCGTCAGTTTAATTATTAGACCAGCCAGAAAAGCTATGAGGAAAAAGAAGAGAAACTTCTACCCCATAGTATGCTACCGTTATTTCAGTATTTAAAAAATCTGAAATCTGAAATGTTTATTCTTTAAGAAGTACCTGGACAGTTAAACCCAGAATTTAAAGGGAGGCTTTATAATCTCTCAAGGTATTTGAGCAAGTAAGTGAAAAAGACTGGAACACTAACCCAGATTTTCCCAGATCAAATTCGCTCTAGTTCTACGTCTTAAAAGCAGTTTTACTTTTTTTTCCTTTTTAGTGTTTCCTGAATATGTGAAGAAAGAGTGCCTTCCTAAAAGTGGATTATAAAGAACAATGACTCAATCTTACCCTTGAGATGTCTGTACTTCCAATGGGGTCAGGTTGATAGGGAGCACAATCAGTGTCTAATGCTGGAAACTTCTTATCTGTCAGGTTGATTCATTTTGTATGTTTGAACAAAGCCTGTTTCATAGCAGAAGCCAAGAACCAGGCATCTTGCAAACTGACTGCTGGGCATTAGTAACGAAAACAATGACCAATAAAAATATTGAAGTCTTTAATACAAATAAAAATTTCTAAAAGATCGCCTTCGTATTATCACATGAGACTATTTGTACATAAAATTCAGAGAAAGATATTTGAATTTAGTTCATATTTATCTCCTCACTATTCCTCCAACTAGTATAAAATATGCAAAAACTTTTCTAGTGGCTGAAAAAATTTGTCCAAGATAACACCATTGATACAAATTGTCCTTAAGATTATACCTGCCAAAAAAAAAAATAATAATCAAATAATTTAATTCATTTTCAAGACTAATTTTCTTCATTTTATGTAATGTTTAGCTTATTTTGTATACCTATTTGTATTTCTTTTTCCCTATCATTAATTCAAATTAGAATTGTAATAAATATTTAATATTTATATTTTTGAAATTTAACTTTTTTTCAATGTTATGTAATATGTATTTATACATTTTTTTCTGTCTAGTTATTGGCATATACTATTAGCCAAAAGCCCTAGGATTTTATGACATTTTACTCTTTCTTTTCCTTCCACCTCATTGCTATTCACTAAGGGTTTCACTTCTTTTTTTAATTTGTTTTTCAGGCTCATTTTTAAAGCTATCACTATCAAATTATTGATGAGCCCTACCTACACTACACTGAAGCCATTTAACCCATCTTCAAGCTGCCTTTCCACCTCTAGACATGGTTTTCCCATGATGTATCTGGCTACCTCTGTTCAGGTACCACTTCCTCCAGGAAGTCCTCCCTGACCATCTCCTTCTCAGCCACACATTTCCCCCAAAATCCAGATCCATTATGGAACATGAGTGTCAGAATAATATCCATGCAGTCTGAGAACAGGATTTACCCACTGTCAGAGACAGATCTGGAATTCATATGAAATATTAGAGGAAAGGCAACTGAAAGTAGCCAGTCCCTGAATGTAAGTGAAACATTGTCCTGATCCCCCTGCCAGCCCCAGTGCACAGCTAAATGTGCTGGCCAAGTGACTAGTCACCATCAGATAGCTCTGACTCTGTAGAACATGATAGCGTGTGTGGGCAAGGGTTGGCTGGCTGGCTCTGGCTCCTTCTCGCTGACCTGTTCTCAACTGGGTGCTTAAGATTAGGCAGTTTATACTGGCGCTGTCAGACAGGCCACAGGAAGAGGGCACCAACACTTTCTGCGACAGTGCAGCTCAGTGTGCAAGCACCTAACCTGAGCACCTAACCCCCCTATTCAAATACTGATGAGCAAGAGCTTTGTGACAGCCTGGTGCATCTTTGCTCCACCCCTTCAGTGAAGGGGTTGGGGGGGCTTCCTCTGAAAGGGGGGTTGCTCAGGTGAGAGCAGTGTTTCTTTTTGTTCTTTTTCATTTTTTATTGTTGTTCTATATATTTATACATTTTATATGCAAAATATATCAAATGTTTAGTTTCAATAATTTTTTTTCTGAATTCTGAACACTTTTAAAATATACTAAATATTAATACCAGGATAGCAATACGTTATGAAATAAATATTAAAATACCACTATGTCATTCTGCTCCAATCATCCTGATTTCCTGTGGCTCCTCTTAATAATGCCACGGGAATGATGGCTGAATGAGCAAATGGATGGTCAGTGTATTTTCTTCTGATACTCCCCTCTCAACCTGGGGGTGTCCTCTGAGGCTGCAACATTGGGAAAAGGAAAAGAGTTATTTCTTGAACATCGCCTGTGGGTTTAGCCCTGTGCTACATGCTTTTCACAATCATCTCATTAACCTTCACAATTATTCAGGGTGGCCCTTGTCAAAACTCCCATTTTACAGTTGAGGAAATGGACCCTAAGCAGGTTGAATAGTTCATAAAATGTTTCATTTGTTGTTCGATATTTAAATGTAGGTAGATATTTTCTGAATATTTATTCTCTTTAGGTATCTAGGAATAATAATATCTTTGATTTGTGTAGCACCATGTATTTATTTGCTAAGTATTTTTCATTTGTCAGCAGTTTATTAAACACTGTGAATCCAGCAGCGTTCAAGACACAGGCTTTTATCTTTTTCCAGCCACTGCTTTAAAACATGCTCCATCAAATCTCCCCTTCCCAAGGCTTTATGGCATCTCTAGCAGATGCAAGTTTTCTGACCTTTTCAGGTTGTAAGATATATACTCCTGCGCCATCCACTTCATTTTTCACCCAATTTAAATGTCCCTCTCCGCCCCTGGATACAGGGACAGGCATGAGGCATGGATGTGGACAAAGAGAAGGGACTTCTATTGATGCTTCCCCCTGATCCCTGCATCTTCTGGGTCCCTTTCTATGTCAAGACAGAGAGACAGCATTGACCAAGAAAGCAGAATACTTTTACTTGCCAGATCCCTGACCTCTCCCAAGGCAGCCATCCAAATGCCACTCCTCTTGGGAGACAACTGATGACCCTCTGGAAGGCCCTTAGGGGGACCTCCCCATGCCACGTTTCATAGGAAATGGGCTTCAGTGGACCTTTTCCAGCTCCTTCAGCTCCCATCCTGGTATAATCTGCTTACAGACTTACTGCTGGGGTGTCTCTTCCCTTAGTGAGTCAGAGTCTAGGGTAGGGTTTTATCACAGTAATTCAAGAATTCTATGGTGTTCACTTGACCTACAAGAAGATCTGTGCCTTTTTTTCCTGCCAGATAATGGACTATGCCCTATTCCCTGACTGCTCAATTTCCCTACCCTGAGTTCTCTCCCTAAAGCTCTTTCCATTGCTTAAATCAGGCAGTTCAGCAAGTCCATTACATAAGTTGGTAGCCAACTGAAAAACAAAACTCCAGGTTTAACTTCTCGCCAGCACCCTCTACCCCCATCTCTACAAATCATTTTCTTGGAACACCCCAAGGGCTTAATTTAGTAGAAGCACCCCCCCCCCGCCCCCACCACAAGGAGTGAAAGGAAAAGACACAAACATTTTCAGAGGCTGAAGATTTACAGTACAATCATTCCCTCAAGATTACATTAGTGGGTACTGGGGCAGCCAAAGAAATTCGCCTCTTAATAAATCCCAAACTTCTATTTATCTCCCACTTTACAATCAAGTTGGCAATTCTGAGACAATAAGAAAAGCCCACTCAGAACCTTATCACATGAACAGTGCATATGAACTCCACACCACTCTACATGATAGATATCGTTATACCTTAAGAAAGTGAAGCACAGATAATAATTAATGTTATGCTATGAGGGCAGGGGAATTTTCATCACCTCACATCATGCTTGGCACCTAACAAGGCTCAATAAATACTACTGAATAAATAAATAATATGAATGACTAGCCCAAGGTCATGCTTTGGAAATGTGAAGAGGCATTCAAACTGAGTTCTTTTTGACCATCAATATCTCCCTAAATGATGTATCATCCTCACACTAACACTGATTACAGCCTCAGCTCGGTGTCATAATGGCTCCTTCAGTCTGACTCAGACATATCTTTCAGTGAAACATCTCCTTTCTCTCCCCATATTAGAATCTAGCCCTTGGGAGTTCCAGCCATATACATGTAAAACCAATAAGCAGGTCCCGAGCCCAGAATGAGCTTCATCCTGCCTGGGCTGGAATTTCTATATTTTGCAGTTGTGTATGGTTGGTGAAATCTCTCCATGGCAGAATCCTTAACATTTACTACATAGATCAGTCAGCCGAGCTTTTCTATTTTCAGTTGCTTAATAAGCAAGAAGGATCTACGTGGGATTTATCATCTCTTAATTACTGTAGGTTTTCAACTTCAAGGCTATAAAAACTAGTTACTTATACGAACTTTAAACTCAAAAGTACTGGATGGATGGATGGATTGATGGAGTGAACACCTACATTTCAGGTTGTTGACAAAATGTGAACGCATCTTGATTCACTGTAATTTCATAAACCAAACAAGTAGTTGAATCTTAGAAACCTAAAAACTATGCAGTTTCAAACAAAAAGCTATACCTTACACAAACACAGGGAATGTGAAAAACTTAAAAATAGTTATTAAAAAACTGACACTTGATTCTTCCTATTATTAAACAGCAGGAAACATTTCTAAATATTTGCTTTTAGAGCTGGGCCAAGATGGAGACATTGAGGAGTTAGAAAGAGCCTAGGAAAGAGAGGGGAGAAGCACTATTACCTCTGAGAGAAGATAAAAGTTTTCTCTCTGCTTTGCCTGAGCTGGTAGAATTTCGATTAACCTTTGTGTTCCTCGCTGAAAGTAACTTGGGATGGAAAAGATGCTTGTTACTTTCCTTGGATGCTGCTGCCTCCAAGGTCCACACCCTGAGGCTTTGAGGTGCAAAAAATAAATAAATAAATAAATAAACATAGAAGGGACATATTTGCATTTGGCTTTAGGTAGCATGATTACAGTTGCCTGTAAATGTATAGCCATCTCTAGGACACATTTAAAAAATAATCAAGTGCGTGAGAAGTGTAGGGAAACATTCTGTACTCTTGGTTTGGGAGGTTAGAGAAGCAAGGAGGGGCAAGGGCAGGGGCAACCCAGCACCACAGTGTCCCCTTCTGAGGCAGGAGAGAGGCCTTGGTGTCTATTCTTGGCGTTGATCTCACTTGCTCATAAGTTTCTGGCAACCTCCCCAAGAGAACAGCATGTTCCCTGCTGAGTGTATAAAGGGCTTTGAAAACATGTTTGTGTGTGCAGTCCAGTAGGCAGGGCCTGGCTTAGTTCCTCCCTGTCACCTACTCTCCGACTCTCTGGAGTGTCAGGAGGAAGTCTTTGGCTCAGCCCTATTGTGTAAGTCCTCACAAGTTGGGCTGGTCCCCAGGCCCAGGTTGGGCCATTGCTGGTGTTTCAGTGACACCCCTGTAATTGGTGCAGAGATCAATTCTGAGGGAACCTAAATGTTCCTGCAGACCATGGTCCAGAAAAATATTGTGTTGCAGTGAATAAATATAGATTGAGTTTCAGTTAACCTCCTGTTATAGTCACAAAGGCCTCCTTTGGAAACTTGCACCTGTTTGCCAGGGTTAGATCTCACCAGGCATGATTACCCTGTGGGAGCTAAGATAACGCAGATTAACACCAGCTCTGGGTACTGCCAGTTTGAAGGCACTGACTCACTCCCTGCTCCTTGTACTGCCTTTTCAGGAGAGGAAGGAGGGATTAGTCAGCTTGGCTGGAGAGGTCCCTGAGGGGGCTGCTGAGGTTTCCAATAAACAGGAAGGTGTTCATCAGAATGACGGTGAGCTCCTGGGCCCCATGGGCAGGCAACCTAGATCCACTTGCCTTGAATTCTAACTTTGTAAGGTAGTTTATAGACAGGTTTAGAGATCATAAGATTGCATCATTACAGACCTAGTCCTGTGGACAAAGTAGGTGCATGAAAAAAAAAACGGGGTTATCATAGAACTTTCTGAAAGCAAACTAGTGGAATTTCTCTACCTTCTAATATAATCAGCACTTTCTCTAATCACTCCTAACACACCTTTCCTGTATGGGCTTGCACTGTAGTTTACTGAATGCACAGTCTTATACATACCCCAACTCCCCAGTAACTCTCTCCTAAGTATCTCAGCTTTCCTGTACTTCTCCGTCCTGTTTCCCCATAAGCCTCTCAAATTCAACATGATTAAAATTAATCTTGTCATAAGAGACACTATGGTGGTTTCAAAACCCAATAAAACAAAATACATTGGCCTTGGTAAGGGAGTAATTAAGCTTGAATTCTGTCTACTTCTCTTAATCAGCTGTGTGATCTTTGACAATTGCATAACCTCTCTGTACTGCAGCTCAATTATCAATAAAGATAACAATATGTTCCTCATAGGGCTGTAGTGAGAATTAAAGGAGTTATAATGAGTAAAATAATTAGCATCATTATATTTGCCATATAATATTTGACATAAATAATAATTAAAATAATGAGTGAAGTTAACACATTTAATGGTGAGTTCAATATTTAATTGGTCACCTTAGTACTAATGAAAAAAGTCAAAACATGAAATATAGAACTTGATAAGCCCAGAATTGAGCAGCAATTTTGACAGTTAGTAATTAGGTGACCTTGGTCAAGTTACATAACTTTTCTGATTCTCATTTCTTCACATATAAAATAAGGATGGTACTAGTAGCTGCCAACTGTTGGCTGCTATGTGTCAGGCATTATGCTCAGCACTTTATAAGCATTATAAATAGACAGAGATTTGGTAATCATATTAGATTACTCATTACTGATTGATAATGTTAACATTAATTCATTCATTCCATAATTATGCATTTATGACTACTAAATGTTAGAAGTTGAGATTTAAAATGTAACAAATTACAAAATATTTGAACAGGCAGTTCACCAAAGAAAATATACAAATATCCTATAAGCACATCTTTAGTCCTCAGAGAAATGCAAAATAAAATTATAAAGACATATCAACACCCATCAAAATAACTAAAATTAAAAAGACTGGCACCACTAAATGTGGACAAGAATGCGCAGCAACCAGAGCTCTCACACACTACTGATGGAAGTGAAAAAAATGTTCAGTACTTTGGAAAACTGTTTGGTGCTTCCTTAGACAGTTAAAATTATGCCTACTGACTCACTTTTCAATTCCATTCCTAGATACTTCCTCAGGTGAAATGGAGACATGTCCACAAGAAGACTTAAGCAAGAATGTTTATAGCAAGTTTGTTGTATTAGGGTTCTCTAACAAGACAGGAAAAGGCTTATGAGATTGCAGGGGCTGCAATTGTAAAATCTTCAGGGCAGGCCAGCAAGCTGGAGACCCAGAGAAGGGTTAATGTTTCAGGTGTGAGTCTGAAGGCTGTCTGGACTCATGACTCTTTCTTCCTTTGGGAACCTCAGTCTCTTCCTCATAAGGCCTTCAGAGGATTACACTTCCGTAACATAGAGTATTACTAGTTTGAGTCTACTATTTAAATGTCAATAACTTCTAAAAAATACTTTCACAGTACCATCTTGATTGGTGTTTGACCAAATATCTGGGTACCACAGCAAAATTAACATATAAAACGAACCATCACACCCATTGTTACCTCAAACTGGAAATACTATAACTCAAATGTCTATCAATGGGAGAATGTGTAAACATAATGTGGCACATTGATACACTGGAACCATATGAAGCAATGAAAAGGTGCAAACTACTGAGACTTGCAAAAACATGGATAAATCTCCAAAATATTATGTCAAGAGAAAAAAATCCAAACACAAAAGTGTATATACTGTATAATTCCATTCCTGCGAAGTTCAAGAACAAGTAAATGTAACCTCTGGTGTTAGAAATAGTACAGTGTTGTCTATGGGAGGTGAGGATTTCCTGGGAAGAGGCAGAAAGAAACATTCTGGGGTAATACATGTGTTCTTTATCTTAGTGTTGATTATACAGGTATATACATTTGTAAAAATTTATCTAAATATATATTTAAAGGTTGTGTGTTTTGCTGAAGGTAAATTTTGCCTTTTTAAAAATATAAAACTGAAGAAATTAGTTTTTTCCTTCAAGTAGGTTCCAGGCTAGTAGGGGAGACAGCTAGGCAGACAGACATTTACAACATGATATGATGAGTGAGACACTTAACCTAATTAGCTTATTAAGGCTTTTAAAAGAGTAGGTAGTGGATGGGTACTAGTATATGTAAGCTATCTATACAGAAGCAGCACATGTTAAATGAGTCAGTCAGCCCTGTCCCAAGGCAAAAAGAAAATATGTTTAGGAACTATTCAAAAGCAATTCGACTATCAACACATTATGAGAGGGCTTATCTTGATTTATTTAGATGTGGCCAGTGTCTACAAATAGGCAGATTTCCTCCTGTGAGCGGCAACATGGATGGCCTATCACTGAAGAGATATATCATACATTCTACTCACATCTATTTGCCATGCATGTGTCTTAATTTTTCCGGAATGTGTGGCTCTACCAGCCATTTATAGACATCTAGAATTTGGTTGGAAAAATCAAGCAAGGTAAGACTATAATAGTAATTTATTAAATGTTAGCCATATGCCTGGCATTGTATTCAACATGCTCAAGATGTTTTATTTACTGTCCCATCAGCTCTACCATGAGGCAATTTTTGTCTCTAGTCGCAAAGGGGAAACTGTCTCAGAGGGAGTAAGGGGCAGAGAGGGACTGGAACTCTGGCGCGGCTGACCTTTTTTATGTGTCCATGCGATCAGCTATTCTGCTAGATGGTCTTGGAAGGGAATTATTTTGTACCTTTCCCAAAGGGAGTGCCTCTGAGACTTTACTGATAGTTTTCTGACTGTGTAGCAATGTATGGAGCACCAGGAACCCGAATCGGATACAGGCATTGCCCAGGTGGACCAAAGCCTGCAAGCCTCGTTTTAGGTTTCCTCCTTGTTACCTCTTTGGTAGTTTTTGCTTCTAGGCTGGCCCCAATCTCTCACCTGAAACCTATTGCTAAATAGAAAGCAAACTTTCGTAACTGTAGCGTTCAGACTAGGAACAAAGAATTAAAGAATTAGAGACGAAGAAAGAAGCACACAATTTCCCAGTTTCTGGGTGGTTTCCAGCATCACCTTTGTTTATCCAAAGCAAAGTTTCACGGAAGGCACTGATCCCATCAGTAGCTGACAAGCCCCAGGAATACACCAACATTAGCTGTGCATTGCTGCTGCTGAGGTCCGAGGGAAAAGACAGGAAGGGAAGGGAGAAGAAGAGAGGAAGGAAGGAAAGTAGTAAAAATAGAAGGGAAGTTAAAGGAATGAAATTACTAATGAAGTTGTCTATTTCAGTGCTACACAGAAAGAAACTATATGCATTTATTTTTCCAGGTTATGTAACCATAAGATAGAAGCCTGTGGTTATAAGATCTCTTCCTGATTCCCAGATCTCTTTCCAATGAAGGTCAGAGCAGATTTGTTTGAAACTGAAACCAGGACATAAATGAAAGTAGCCCACAGAGTACCTTCTTTGCCTTCCTTGCTCTTTCTGGTTTAATTTTCTTCCGGGCTACGTTTTAGCATTGAGAGCTGCCAGGAGCCCCACAGCTCTGATTCACAGCAGGCAGAAAGTTCTCCACTGCCTCCTTCAGGCCATACTGCCCAGAGCAGAGAGCCGTCGACCAGTCAGCTTGAAACAGTTTGCCTCAGAGAGTTTGTGCCATAGGAAAATCATTATAGTTCAAATGCAATGAAAGAAAAGTCACTTCTCTGTCCCATGCACATGAATGCCTTAGAAACTCTATATGTTTACATAATCTCCCCACACGCTAGACACATTTACCAATTGAGCATTTATTGAGGTTCAACTACATATAAGAAACTGCTTTAGATGCCTTACACATGTCATTCATTTAGTTCCCAAAAGACCCTAAACCAGCTAGTTAAACATTACTATTCAAATAAAGGAATGGACACCTGGGTTAAGAAAGTAGCCCAAATTCACATCAATATTAAGTGGCACGATCAGGATTAAAATCCAAACTAATCCCCAAGTCCACCACTCCCCCTGTGCCACACTGCAGAGCTTTGCAGCCTCTCTGTACATACCTTTACCTGAGAACTAGCCAAAGGTGACTTAGAAACGATTTGCTTCTGCCTAAGTTTTCCCTAATGGAACAGCCTGAGAAGAGGCCTGTCATTGTCCTTCTGACTTGAGCAGGACTGGGGATTCCCGGGCCCCTGTAGGATGCAATAATGTCACTGTTTCTGTACGCAATTTATCACTTGAACACTATCCTGGAGAGACTTAGAAGCAGCCCTAGAACTCCCAATTTTGTCTCTGTTCCTTCATCCTCCAATGCAGCAAGTTTCAACTGCTGTGTTGCAAGAATTTTTAAAACATGCGATACATGCCTATTTTGTCAGGGGCACTGGCTTATTTTCCCTTGATCGTTGAATTTTTAAAAATGACAACAGCCAACACAAATATAGCTGTCCAGTGTGAATGAATCAAAATTATACTTATTTTTTGGTCAGATTGGCAAAAAATAATATACTTACTGGTGTGCCAAAATTTTTTAGTAATTATTTTATGGTGTCATGAGATGAAAAAGGTTGAAATTTGCTGCTCTAGTGTGCTGGAAAAGAAATTTCCTTTTTTCTCTTTTTTCATGCAATTAAAAAAATTATTTAGCTTTTGCTATTTTAAAAAAAATGCAAGATTCTAATCCTTTTTTTCCTTTAATCTTCATCTGAGGATATGTTTTATTGATTTTAGAGAGAGGTGAAGAGAGAGAGAGAGAAAGAGAGAAACATTGATGTGAGAGAGAAACATCAATCGGTTTCCTCTAGTACACACCCTGACCAGGGATCGAACCTGCAACATTTTGGTGTGTGCGATGATGCTCCAACCAACTAAACCCCTTGGCCAGTAGCTTGAGTAAATCAGTCCATGTGATTGAAGTGTTTTATATGATAAGAAAAGGGTTAATTATTGTCATGTTTAGATAACTTTTTCATATATAAATCTTTATAATTGTATTTTTATTTTTTTGCATGGAAGAGAGTGAAGGGTAATGATAAAGGTCATTATCTATATTAAGCATCATGAAGATGCTCTGAAAATTATAAAATCCTATATGAATGTTATGTAGTTTTATCATAATTATTATTACTATAAAAGTTATAGGGTGGGAAAGAGAGTAACTAATAATAATAATAATATTCTATTGGTTTCCCATTGTGCTTCCCTATGGTTCAAGACATTTCATTTGATCCCACTCAGTCCTGTTAATCTCATCCTCTACTCTACAACAAATGGTTATCTTCTACTCAATTGGTGATGATGAATATTCGCTGTATATTCTAGCTCTAACCCTTCAGTTAGGCTACTCACTTACCTTAAAAGCCACCCCTCCAGTGCCCTACTGTTACTCAAGTTATTACTCAAACCCTACCCTTCACAGCTCAAGTCCACCTGCCTGACACCTGGTCCACAGTGACCTCTATCATCCCTCAAAGCCAACAGCACTTACCAACACCGAGGCTCTCATTGTCTTCTCACAGTCTTATGAGTGTTTGTGCATCTGTGAAGATCCCTAGAGAAAATGACTTGCACCTCAGTAGGGGTGATGAAGAGCATCTGATCAAGAAGTATTCACAAAAATGTAGGTAGCAAGGAATGTTGAAGCACCTAGGACAAAGGCAGCAGGAGGAAGTCTTGACTACCCCTCAGTCTCGGGGAACAAGTAGAGGAAGCAGTTACTATAACCCAGGGAGAACAGCAATAGCTTAGGAGGAGGGCTCCTAATAGGAGCCGTGGTCTTGGGAAAAGAATTCAGCCACTATCAGAAGGTAAGTAGCCAGAAAGTGTCCTCATCTCCATTTCCTCCTGTCCTTCAATCTCAGCTGGTGTTCCCATAGACCAAATCCCCCAAAAAGCCAAGGGTCAAGATTTCAGCCGATGAGGCCAATGAAAGTCATCCTGCCAAGACCCAGAAATCAAATTGATTGTAATCTCCATTGGTTTCCACCTCTTGTCAATCAAACACTGACTTCCAGGTTTCCCCCAATGTGAAATGGGGCAGTGAGTAAATGTTTTCTCTTGTGACTCTCGGTACTATCTGAGCTCCTGGATTTTGAGAAGGCCCTTGGTACCAATGTTCTACTTCTAAGATCTTCTGAAAAGCCCCATGATGATAGTTCTGTTTTGTCAATTCTTCTGTGCTTCATGAGCATTTAAATTTAATCCACTGTTGTATTTAATTTAGGAAGTACCAGGTGGCATTATTATTTTATTTCCTTGGCTGGATTAGCATATATTGGCATAGTGGTTATCCATTATCATTGAGGCATACTTGTATCTGAGAAAACCAATTACTAAGAAGAAATTTAAGCCCACCTAATCCACTTAGTGTTGTGAAGGAAGGAAAGAAGGAAGGAAGGAAGGAAGGAAGGAAGGAAGGAAGGAAGGAAGGAAGGAAAACGACTGCTTCTTGGAGGATGTTTTTGCATATCTCATGCATTGCTTCTCAATGGTGACAGCTGTGACCAAAAATATGAAGATGGCAATTTATCGTTGAAATATAGATCTCGAAAGTCATTTCTAATCAACCATTTTATAGTAGCTGATTGAAAAATAGCTCAGTTAGGTTGTGTCTTATTTAAAAGTAAAAACCCTATGCTTCCTTTCTTACTTCTTAGTAAAACCAATTTAAAAAGACCTTTCAGCTATTGAAAGTGACTCTTCCAATTACTTGGTATTAACATTTCTCTCTTCCTTCTGCATTTTGCACAGAACCACAATGTATTGAATACATTTTTGAAAGTGAAAAAATAATTGAATGAAATTCTCCAGCCCTCCCTGTTCATTCATTCTAATGTGCAGTTACCCTCACTGCTAGGAATCACATAGCTATCACTCCTAGGAATCTCATCGCTGGTCTATAATCCTGCTACAAAGTTAAAGTCCTCCTACTTTTCCCTCGTTGAAGTTAGAAACAGCTGATCAACTCTCTCTGTCCACATGATAAATTCAAGTGACTCCACAGCCTCCAAGAAATAGTAAAAAGGAGTCATTGTATTCTTGATAAACCCACTTACAAAAGGGCAAGTTTGCAAAAATTAAACCTTTTGCCTGTTTGCCATTTCATCCACATCCATGTTATTTCCACCCCCATTGCCAATTCAAAAAAACCCCAGAAGATCAGGACCTGGTCTGTTTTATTCCCCCATCGATTCCCAGCTGCCAGCAAGGTGCCCAGCACATGGTAGGGATTCAAAAAGTGCTTCCCAAAGTGAACAACAATCAAACATGTATCACCTTCTTTACCACTATATTACCACACTGATCATAAAACCTTCCTGCGAAAGGTGCCCTTTCTGTACCTGGAGAAAAGGAACATCCTTATCTCCTAAGACAAATAGAGACTATGGTAGGCATTTATACAGACATAAGCAGAACAAGGACAATGGGACAGATACGGAAGGCCACCAGGGTGGGTGGAAAGCCCTGAGTGCCTGGCAACTGGGAAAACAAGGATCTCGCCCCTCAGGGTAACCTTTCCTCCCCTAGCATATCTCTGGTCATGTGGTTTAAACCCTCTGACCTTTCATTTTGCTAGTCTTGCAGTTCAGACCTTCAGCAACATATGGCTAGTCATATGCTTTTAGACCCCCTTAGAGGAGGAACAAGGGGCAGGAGAATAGCCTCATAGGATACTCACGTAAGCCTTTGAATGACCACTCTTGAACACTAAGCCCTAGATCTAACAACTAGGCCTCAGTTTTGTTTCAGTTCCAGACTCAAAAGAGCAGCAAAACCAGACAAGGGACACCATGGCTGACATCAGGACCATGCTACCTGCCCTGGCACCCACCAATCAGGGGATAGCACAACCCTGAAAGGACACACCTGCAAAGCTGAAGAATATTCTATTGAAATCCTTCCCTGGGACCTCCCCTAAAATCTCCACCCTTAAAGGCCCTTAAGGATGAAAGACCCATTGAGGTGCTTCATCCATTTCCTTCCATTAAATGATTATTTACAGAAACTAACAGAAGTGTCATAAAAATATAATTTCTTCTGTTGCTACTGACCAGGATTGTGTGAATGGTGAGAATAGAGGAAAATGAAAACTCCAGGAGCTGTCAGGTGGTGATAGACAGGAGAGACTGACTACAGTTTCTTTATTGTTATTAAAACAGTCTTGTTATTATCACAATTACCTGCATTTTGTGTTTACCCTTTTCTTTCTTTTGAAAATATTATTTCTTTCCAGGAACATCTCCTCGTTTGTCTTTTTCTTTCTAAATGTTGAGGAAAGTCTTGAAACCTGTAGAGTTCTTCAGCCTCACTGCTGAAAAGTCAGGAGAACATCTCAGTAAATAAACGACTCACAAAGATGAAAAGAAACAGAAGAGCTTTATTTAAGTCCTCTAAATAAAAGTCTGAAGATGAGGAAAAATAACTTTAAATCCATGGATAAACAACTCAAAACAAGTAGTCATGTGTTATATCCTAGGTTAACACAAAATGTTTAAGTGCAAGCGAGCAGACCGAGAACCATTATTTCCCTTGGAAGGAACATCGTCTGTTTTTGTCCACAGCATCAGTTTTATTGTTTAAGCCGGTGCATCACAAATTTCCCTGCCAGAATATTTCTGAAGGTGGAGGACGACACGAACTCCTGCTCATCACTCGACAATGTGTTCTAACAACTTGATGCAAGCAAACTGTTTTTTGAATGATCGTGTTTACATAAGCGGTTCATACAAGTTCAGCATTCTATTCCATAATATAGGTCTTGTTTTAGTACAACATATTTCTCCCCAAATATTTGAGTAAAACTGATGTTTCAGCAAGATTATTGTATCCATTTATAATTTTTTCCTACATGGCACCTGGAATATGAGAATCCCAGTTTAGAAGCACATTCTGAGTTGAGTATTTAACATCATCTTTACTCAAAACTCAAGCACCTCAAGTTAAATAAGATGGACGACCACACAAATAAAAGAAACCTGTTCACAACTGACAAACTGATTTGTTTGTGCTGAATTATGTCTGCTCTGACATCTAAAATGCAATACTTAGTGATCGGCAAGAACAAAAAGTGAAGCAAGTTGGCCTCATAACCCATGAGATCCAGACGTTCGTAATCTGTACTTTTCTTTCTGCAAACCACTAACTAACAAGCCTGTCTAACATACTTATCTTTCCAATTTTTTCTCTTACTATTTTCCAAAAGGTCTTCTTATTTGCCTTCTGTAACTAGTCATTGCTACCAAAGTGCTCCTTAACTTCCAGCTAAAATGCTCTGAAGTGTCAGTTATACAAAAAGACCAATGTCATCAAATAAAGCCTTTCCCTTCACACTACACAGGAAAACATACTAAAATAAAACAATACAGATCTAGGTGGTCAGAGAAACTCAGAGTGATTTTATTTCCACTTACAATAGCAGGAGACCCTCCCACTTCACACAATCCTTTCACTCTTTGTCTTCGTGCTTAAAAGAAAACCACTCTTCATGTCAGAAACATGACTTTGAAAGGCAAGCACTAAGAATGAGTCACCACCTGTACTCTTGCCCCTGACATTTGAGGTGGCAGTTCTGTGCTTGTATGTCGGATCCTCTGCTAAATGGTAAGATCCTGGAGGGCAGGAGTCCTTGCTTCAGACTCATCTTTGCGTCTCCAGTTTCTGGCTCAGAGAGGGTGTGTTGAAATGTCCATTTCTCACTATTAAGTGGCCTGGTCTTTGTTTTTCATTTCTAAGTTGACTCAAAGATCTCCTGGTTTGACTATGCACATGTGTTTCTTCACTAAGAAAAAGTTGAGGAGCTTGGTGTGGGAATAGGAATCGGCAAAATGAGCAGCTGTAATTTCTAAGTGGGAATGGAGGGAAGGCACCAAGACTAAGAGGCCGATCACATAGGCTGCTATTTTGCAAACTCAATGGTAATGTAAACTTATCAATGATAAGGGAGGTTGGTTGTAAGAAACTGGGTCCCCTTTCAAATGAGATAATATAGGAAAATTTTTTACAAAAATGTATCAGGCATCTAGTAAGAGCACCTATCCATGTTAGTTATTACTGTTCTGTCTGTACCTTCTGGATACCTTCTTGTCTTTGAAAATGCCTCAACTTTACTTCCTGCTTATTTCCCCTCATCACAGAACCCTAAAATTAATGACAGAGTGTTTGTAAAATGTTTTGAAATCCCTGAAGTGTTACAATCAACCCATGTACCATCTTATTTACATAAACTGTGTCTCCCTGGTGAGTCCACTTAAATATATGGGACTGGGAACCTCTGTCTCATAAGACTTAATAAATGATTCCCTCTGGCTCTAACAGCAAGTACTTTTTCAGTGACAATGGGAGGGGAAGCAAAGGAATTACTCTGTGACATCTGCTGTGTAATGCTCTTCGAATAGCACATCTCGATAAATGCATGAGAGTCCTTGGAGAGTTACTGCACACAGTGAAGAGAGAGTGATAAAAATCCCAGTATCTCTGAAAAAGAAGGGAAGACAGGTCATAGTCAGAAATGCCCCACAGTTTTCACCAATAGAAATCAGTAATGATGAATTTAGGCCCAACTTTATACACAATGGTAGCTTTCTAGGGTCTCAAAATTGAGGTGTCTAGGAACTGAGGGGGTTGTATGTAAGGAGGTAAATGAGAGGAGGGAGTGTAATACTCTACACTTCAGAACCCAGGGAATGAGATAAAATACACTTATGTGAACTGCCTGGAGCAATGTAAACCAAAATAGCAGTTATAAATTAGTCTAAATATTATCCTCAACTCTTTCTGTGCCTAGTATGACCCATACATTTAGCTATTTTATCAATGGATAAGGCTAAAGCAGGTTAAGTAATACTTAAAAGGTAAGATAGTTAATAAATAGCAGAATAAGATTGAACCTGTCATTGGCCTCCAAATCCAATGAGCTTTGCACTCTGTCCCTGATAGCTCTCCACACGTTGAGGACAGCCCGTGTCTGCTAAAATTCAGAACAGGAGGCTCGAGGGAAGACCTGGCAGCAAAGTCTGTACCTAGAGTGAGGACTCAGCTTTGTCAATAACTTTCTTTATGACTCATCACAGGATTTTTGATTCAGATGACCCTTGAACAACACAGACATCAGAGGTGCCAACTCCCCATGCGGATTCGGAAATCCACATGTAACTTTTGTTTTCCCCCACATTTAATTACTTATAGCTTACTATTGACCTGAAGTCTTACCAATAACATAGTTGATTAACACATATTTGGTATGTTATATGTAATACATACTGTATTCTTACAATAAAGCATTCTAGGGAAAAGACATTGTTATTAAGAAAACCTTAAGGAAGAGAAAATACATTTACAGTACTGTACATATTTATCAATACCATAAGTTTATATCATCTGTTTACAAGATGAAAAAAATCCATGTATAAATAAATGGACCCATGCGGTTCAAACCCATGTTGTTGAAGGGTCAGCTGTACTCAGTTTCCTGCCTACTAATAGCTTCAAGATATTTTAAAGTGAATAAAACAATCTACATGAAACAATTCAATCTTCTGGTAAAAATACTATATGAGAAATCTCAAATATTATTACTTAATTAACCTAAATTGATGGAAGAAAGTAGAGCTGGAAGCTTTATATAATTGTTCAACTTACCCTTAAATGGACAAATCTCCCAAGACATTCCCAAGTGCTACATACTTGATGCATCTGTACAGTTTCATGCCTTGTTTTTATAATACTTTGTCTCACATTCGGGGAGACCTTAAAAGCGTTCTCTAAGCCAGTTTTTTAAATTAGAATTTTCTGCTCTTCCATTGCAGTCTGGAAGAACTTTATAATGAAAACCAGGGAAGTGAGTGGATTCTTTACCTCCAAGTCATCCTCAGGGATAGCCCTTTTCCACTTCACATTCCACCTGATGTGTTCATAGGCATTGACTACAACTTCGATTGCTTTGGGACAAGAATGGCAAGCCTGTATCACCTGCAGATGAAGCATAAAATTTCACTTGTTTACTGCACATATATGATTCATTTATTCCACTTACAGAGACATCATGAACTTATGAGCCTATTAGATTCCTTGGAGCCCTGAAATGCTTTTGAGAAGTCTCATGCCTTTGAGCATTCACACTCACTGCCAGCCCCCCCATGGCAGAGCATCAGGTGTCCCTTGAACACTGTGAGCAAAAGCACAAAGGAATAAACAAGGGTATCAGGGCAGAGAGCAGGGAGGAGACTGAATGGGATGCATCCAATGACTTCCCACCTGGCATTACCGTTAATCATGAGAATGAAGGGGAACTGGAGCTTTGAGAAAGAATAAGTGGGGCCTAATGACTAATCAGATACAGGGAATAAAGAATGCAACTTTGAAGTCTGAGATCAAGGACAGACAAAGGGGCCACTGATTGAAATGAGAAATTTGGGAGGGCAGACTAATTTGGAAATGAGCAGATAATGAGCAGGAGGGTATTTCATATGCAATGCTTTAGTTGCAGTCAAAAATGTGCATGATAAATGCTCCAAGAGCAGGCCAAGGTGAAGGTCATCTGTGCACTATCAAAGGATGTGCTGGCTAAAGCTATGGGGCTCAGTAATCCTCCAAGTGGGTATAAATGGAAGAGACAGAGGACCATGATCTCAGGAATTTGAAGCTACCAACATAAGGTCACTGAGTGTATGGTTGGGAAGAAATGTGCAATAATATTATACAGTGTTTCCACCATACAGACACAACAGGTGCAAATAACATCAATGGCAGAGACATGTAGAGTAAACTAATTAGGAGATAAAGTGTTTTGAATATTTGTTATCTTTGCTTTTAGTATACTTGGATGGTTTACATGATATAATTTTGACAATGGTTGTGTTTAACAATGAGCACACAAAATTTAACAATCAGCTCTCATGAGCTGCTGGGAGCCAATGCCAGCACACAGCTGCTTCCAGCTGTCCCATCTTTAAGAAGCACACTCATAAGCCATTGCAGACTGAACATATTGAAGCACCAAACTAGTGAAGGCATCAGAATCATCCTGTCCAGTGGCTGGGTCCAAATAAGCACAACATAAATACTTGTTTAATGAGAGGATCCATTCACATACGTAGTCTGGGCACAGTGCACAAAGCTAAACTGCTGACTGTGGCTTTTTCAGCCAGGTCTGAACAAAGAGAGTAATCTGATATCATCAATCCATAAGAGGGGAAGCAGGTGGGCTGGAGCGAGAGTCCTATTGCTATGGGACCTCTGAAGAGTCAGCATTTCCGAGTCTACAGAAAGTGTAACTCAAAGGATTTCTGTCTGAGTATATGGCTGTCAGGGTTGGCAGGTAATTTTCCAGGACCTTGGTCTTGGAAAATTGAGACAAATGGGGCTGCTCTTTTCTCTGTAGCTGAGATGAGGGCAGCATATATGTAGCAAAAAGACAGAGAAAACCTGAGGCTGACTAATTGCTGTGAATATTAGTTATAAACTATGATCAGAGTACCACAGAATGTTACAGTTGCAAGGGGTCGTAGAGATTATCCAACCCACCTAATTTCAAATTAAGGAAATTGAAACCCAGAGAGGCACAGTAGGAGGAAGCATGGTCTTGCGTTTTCTTCATCTGAATTTAGTGCTCTTCCAAATATATTCTCATTATCTTATTTTAATGCGTAGGTAATGACCTGTGAAATGTTTTAAGGACACAAATCCCATTGCACAGATATTTTAAAACAAGAAACACTTTCTTCCATAATGATTTTAGGTTGCATCTTGTTGAAATTTCAAAAGAATTCCCTTGTGAATGTAAAGATGTTGCTAATCATATGAAAATAGCATCCATTCAGACCTCCATATGCATTCTTCTCTAACGACCCCCACATACATCCTTTCCAGACACAGATGAGCCATGGTGAGAAGTATGCTGGTAATCACCTAAGCGACCCAAAGATAAAGATTTACATTTAAGAATTACCAGTACAGGGATGATAGCTGAAATTAATCCAAGGATTGAATCAAGAATATACTTACGCTAGAATTGTAAAAAAAAAAAGCATGAAGAAGTCAAAAAGTTTGTAATGAGGTTCCGCACATGGTTTAGTTGTCTGCTCAGAAAACTGATTACTATGCTCTGCATAAATTCCCAGGCCACACTCATTCTTCATGAAAGTTACCTACAGTGGATACATGTAAAGATGCAGTGCCCTCACACCCAACACAGGTACTTTGTCCCCAGGTGTTCCTTACCTCTACCTTCTTGCCAACACTGAGGACACAGAAAAGATGTGAATACTTTCCTCCTACAACATATCACCTACTTCCCAACTAAGGTTTCCAGATTTAGCAAATAATAATAGGAAAGGTTGTCCAATTAAATTTGAAATTCAGATAGACAACAGTAATTTTTTAGTGTAAGTATATCCCCAATATTACATGGTACATATTTATATAAAAAATTACTTGTAATTTATCTGAAACTCAGACTTATCTGAGCATCCTGTATTTTATCAGGCAATCTTATTCCCAGTCCCTAGTTGAAAGTATTCGACTACATTATGGATACAGGAATGTACTTTATTCAGAGGTTAGAAGCCTACCTTCACATATTTGGTGCTTCAACTTGCACCTGGCCTAATCCCATATATCACAGGGAGATAACTTCTCGCTTTCATTAAGGTAAAAAAAAAAAATCAAGTAGTTCTTAACTGGCAGTCTTTAGATGCCCAAGTCCAAAGCTCCCACTGCTCTCATTAAGTTTTGCTGACACCAATTACTAAATTTTCTGCTGACACAAGACAGGTCTCACAGCATGAAGGGCTCCTTCAGCCTGACAACCTGCCAGCTATCTTCACTGACACGTCAGGCTTCTTCCAGAACTAAGACAGCTAGACACACCTTCTTTAGGCCTCCATAATTATCTCACAAAACAATGACAATAACAGCAAAGAAAGACCCTTAAGAGATAGCAAACTCTAAATCAACCCTAGATGCTGACTACCGAGAACCTTGAGAAAGGACTGGTGTGGACCCAGATGGGAGAAGCTTCTGCTTCCTTTTTCCAGTCTAAGAAACAGAAGATGCCCAAAGACCTTCGCTTTCTGTGTGACTCTGGTATCTCTTCCTTCATGGAAGAACAATCGATCAAAGAAACCTCTTTCTACAGTGGTGGCAACTGGAGAGACTTTTAGATATCTTGCCTCATCTGACACCTAAAAACATAGATTGCCAAGTAGATTCAAGATAAATTTCCTTACCACCTTTCCAATACAAGTAGCAACTCTAAGCTACATCAACAGAAAAATTCTAAAGCTACTTCTGCCCTTTTATATTAATTTATTCATGTGCAGAAAAGGTACTTGATAATCAAAGTGACTTCTTGTACCATGGGCTTCACATACAGCATTGTTCAACAGCAAAAATCATCCTCACCTCCCCCAAAACCCTCACATACCTCGCCATTGCCTAGAAAAATGTCTTTCTTGCCCTACCAGAAAACCCAATCTTGGCTCCCTGGGGTGTCGCTTCTTTTTGAATTATGCTGAGAGAAAGAAAGAAAAAAAAATCAAATGTCCTTTTGTACCCTGGAAAGCAATTGCAGACCATATAATTCTCTTTCCCCTGTTATGTAATTTATACATGGGCTTTCAGTGAAATAGACCCTCTACAGATGTGCTTTGTATTTGACAGACAGCATCTTCAGCTTTGACCTTATTCCTTGTAAATAAGGCAACCAAATTCCCTGTCCACAAAAGAACAAAACACCTTATCTTCTGGATAAATGAGTCAGTCATTTACTTGTCATACAGATGACTTTGTCTTTGGAAAGTCGGGCTACAGAGTGGTTGTTCTAAATCACCATGAAGCATCTGCACAATAAATTGAATAAGTTTCCTTCCGTTTTCCTTTGGAAAGGGACCAATCCCCTTATGCTGTTGGTAGCAACAAAATGTTTATGATACCAGCCATCCACCAGTGGCCACTATCACTATTCTAAACCTCTTTAGCATATGGACAGACTAGAGGAACTCGGGAACAAAAAAGAACTCATAAGAACATGCTAATGGTACACAGAGCATTCCTTGGAATACATAATTGTAGGCCTACTTTACGAGTTAATGGAGATGCCCAGGACTACAGGAGAGACTCTTGCAGTGGACCAATTGTTCATTCTGGGTGGAGGAGGAAAGGAAGCAATCTTGTTGAGCAGCATTACTGGGCTCAATAATTTCCATGCCTTACTCACCTATTCCTTAGACAATCCTGAAAAGTTGACATCTTTACCTTCATTTTTCAGATGAGAAAATTGGGATCTGAGAGACTGAGGAACTTGTTCAAAAACCATACAGCAAGTGTCCAAACCAGAGCTGCACTGCTGACCACGCCGTTGCTCCCAGCCCTGCTCGTTGCTCCCTCTCAGGGAACTGCTTTTGTGAAAAGGACCTGGGGACCTTCCTCACATTTACAAGACTTCTTACTAGAGAACAGAAACTGTTTGAAGGCTCATTCTCCTTTATCTGGCTCTTCCAAGAGAATGACAAGAGAGAGGGTCTTTTAGTTACTTCTGCAGAGACCTGTTTCATTCACAGTCCACCAGCAGTGAGTTTCAGAATAAAGTTCAACATTCGGTCTCTAAACAGCCTCAGATATTGTCTCTCCTGGTTGGAAAGGCCCCTGTGGGTAAACCAAACCCAGGAGCACTGATTCCACTATTCAGCTGCATGTAGTAATAACAATAGTTACAGCCATCAATTGTTTAATGCATGTGGCTTTCCATACCATATTCATGATGAAGACTTTCTAATTTGTACCTCCGACCAGGACCTTTTCCTGAACACCAGATTCGTACATCAGACTGCCTACTTCATATTCACTTGGATGAATAGTAGGCATCTCAGTCACAACAGAACCCCTGATCTTCTCAAAATCAGCTCCACTGCCTTGTTTCTGTCTCAGGAAATGTCCCCTTGATTCTTTACATTTCTAGGGTGAAAATCCTTGAAGTTATCCTCGACTCCTCTCTTTTTTTCTCACAGCCCACAAATAATCAATCAGCAGAACTCACTGACTCCCTCTTTAAAACACGCTATGAATCTGACCACGTTCACCATTTCCACTGTAGGTGTAAGCCACCATCCTCTCTTACCTAGATTTTTGCAATACCTTTGCTCCCACCTAGTTATTGTCCAAAAGGCCATCAAAAAGATCACTGTGGACTATAAATAAGACTATATACATCCCAACTCAAAATCCTTCAGTGACTTCCTCTCTCATTCAGTGTAAAGAACCAAGGACGTAACCACGGACTACAGGGCCATGTATGTGCTCTGTACAACCACCCACATGCTCTGTACAACCACCCACATATACACCTCTGACCTCTTCCTAGTTACTCACTCTACTCCTGCCACTCTGGCTTCCTGCTCTTACTCAGACATGCTTAGCTCTCTCTGATCTCAGGTTCCTTGTACCTGTTTTTTCTTATACCTGAATGCTCTCCCCTCCATTCTGGTATTCATATGACTTGCTCCTCCATGTTCTTATTTTCTCTAATCACCTTTGTAAAAGAGCACATATACAAACTAAAAAAAAAAAAAAAAAAAAAAAAAAAAGAGGCATTCTCTTATTTTCTTTACCTTTTTTACTTTTCTCCATTGCACCGAACAGGTCAGAGAATATTTATTTGTTTGTTATTTTGTTTTTTTTCCTGTCTCCCACTAGAGAGTGTATTTCATGAAGGCCTTTTTTATTATTGTTGTTCATTGTTCTATCTTCAGCTCCTAGAACAGTGCCTGGCACATAGTAGATGTTCAGTAAATATTTGTCAAAATAAATAAGTGAATGAACTTAACCACTTACTCTCTGTGACTTTTGGAAAGTATCTCAATGCTATTACCTTTTAAATGAAGATAATGCCAATAGTTATCCCAGAAGTTACTATAAAAGTAAAATGAAATCCGTATAAAGCCTATTTAGAACTCAACAAAGGACATGTTGTAACATCATTATTTATTTTTGTATTCCTCATTGTCATAATCACTTGGAACCCTCTATTAAAAATTTTATAAAGTTCCAGAACATTTTGAGTATTACATATAATTCTAAGGGGGAAATGACTTAATCATCCATTAAAAAACTGACAACCAAGAAAAAATCCCTTACAAGATGACAAAATTCATTGATGCCATATCTACACCTGAACATTCCAGGGGTTGCCTGTCTGGAACTTCCTCTGACTGAGAACCCGCCCCTTAAATTCTTTATTGAAAATTTTCTCCCAACTAACCCTCACAGTGCAGAACCTCAGACTAGTCTGATATTTTACCAAGGGAGAAGGTAGAATGTAGCTGTGAATTTAGTAAAACTCTGTCAATTAGCTTCCTGTGGCCCTACATTACTTAGCTGGTTTATACCTGAAACTCCTATGCTTCTTGTTAATTAATTTTTTAGAATGAGTGATAACCTAGGTATGGTGTCATTTGGTTTATTTTAAGGTGAAATATATTTTGGTTTCCAAATTAATTACTGTCATCAACCTAATTCCTCTACCTGTCACTTACTGTGGCATATTAAAGTGATCTCTTTATGTGTTTGTCTCTCCCACTAGATTCTAAGCTACTTGAAAATAGGTACCATGTCTTAGTCATATCAGCCTTGTTAGCATCTGGTCCCTGTTACCTATTAGAGATTATTAATAAATATGATTAAAAATAAAGACTATGCTGTGTGATATTACAAGAATAGGCACTAGCACCAAAGGATGTAAGGTTGAATCCTGGCACTGTCACTGGGTGAGGTTAGGCAAGGTCCTTAACTATTCTGTGCCCCGATTTCTTCCTTTATAGAATAGGGTAATAATATTGTTTATCTCATAGGGTGGCTTTAAGAATTAAATTTAAAAATGGAAAATTAAAAAATAAATAAAAATGTAAAGTGCTTATAACAGTGTGCTTAATATGTAGAATTCATTATATATAATAAGTTTAATTATTAATACTCAATAAACATTAGCTTTCACTAAATTGGAAAATTGACCCTTTCACGTCAACTTTAGATCAGACATCTTTAGATGAGACATTTTGCTCAAGAGATAGCAAGTGTACGCCTGTCTGACACCACCCACCTGCCCTGCAGGCTTAGAGTGACCTGATTGTTCTCAACTCAGTCCTTCAAGAAGCCACTGCCAGTTCATTGGTGTTCACACGAGACATGGAAGATTATCTGCCACTCTTGTTCTCACTCCGTACTCTCAGCCCCAGATTTCCCACAGACTTGGACTAGGACAAGATAGCTAGGGTTGTATGTGTAAATGAAAAGTCAGGAAGAGGGTCAGAAGTGGTTAGCTCAAAGATTCAAGTCTCAAACAAGCTTGAGTCCTTTGGAGGGACGCGGCCTCACCTTATGGAACTGTGGAGGGTATATCCGAGCAGCCCCGTGGTTCAGCAGCAGCTGGTAGCAGAGCTCAGGCTGGGCGGCGGGGCGCACGGAGGTGACCTTCAGCACGTACTGGATGGCAGCACAGCCGTTGATATCCATGAGATTGGCTTCAGCACCAGCCTCCAGCATCATGTGCATGAGCACGTGGTCACAGTTCCAGGCTGCCTTGTGGAGCGGAGATTTAAAGTCATCGTCCCTGGCGTTGACCTCGGCGTGGTAGTCAAGCAGCATGCGGCAGATGAGGTGGTGCTCCCTGCTGTACTCCTGCTCTTTAAAGCAGAGGGCCCAGTAGGTTGCGATAGCCAGGGGGGTCTCCATGTGGGCATTCACACTGTCCACTATGGCCCCGTGTTCCACATAGAAGGCCACTAGCTCTGAGAGGCCGAAGTGGGCAGCTGTGTGCAAGGGTGTCTCCTCATCCTGGTTGTTGGTCTTCACGTTCACGTTTGCCCCTAGAAAGGGAGATTGAGGAAGCCAATTATTTAAACTTATTTTGCTTTTATACCCAGGATTCATTAAACAGGACTTGAATGGCTGCTTCCTTGTTAACCACTGGCTGTCATCCATTATCTGTTTTCCCAAGTTCTATTTCTGGGCCCCATTGAAACCACTCCTTTGAAACAATAATGTCATCTCCTGGTCTACCAGCAAATGCACCCAGGTTGGGGTTGGGTGTGGCCCCAGGTGGGTGCGGGGAACAAAGGAGTTCAGGCCATTTGATGGGTTTTAGTTTTTACTCTTAGGTGGATTGGGAAATACAAAGTGATTCTTACGACTAATAGCTTTTATCAATAAAAATAGCCGATACCATTGAAAATAAAGGTTATATAGCACCCTTTGATGCTCTTACAAGTAGGTTTAAAAGTCATGAATTTCTTTGAATGTTTCACAAAATCATGTTTTTCTTCTTTTTCAAAGTAGAAAAACCTGAAATCTGGTCCAGGCAAATTTCAGTGACACAAACGTTGCCTAGCCCTCTCACTGATGACAGACAGCACTAGAGCTGCAGGAGCCTGTGAGGCTCCTGTGGAACACACCTGGGGAAAACACCAAAGCCACCAACACTTGGACCTCCAAACTAGCCTAAAGGTAATGTTTTTCTTTGAAAGGCTGGAAGCCAGTATTATAGAAATACCCATTGAAAGAAAGACAACGATGATTTAGAGACTAACATATTTGACTTATTGTTGACAACAGCTGTTAGAAATACAAAATTTTAGTACTTAGAAAGCTCCTTAGAAATTATTTAACCCAACCCACTAATCTAACATTATTTTTCTGATAGGAAGTGTTAAGTACTAGAATAGTCAACTTCAGGAGCTGAAATTTTCCTCCTCTGCCTAATTTAATGGTGTGAAACAAATAATTTCTAGGGGGCCTACTTAATTATCGACTCTACTGGAAATTCATATAGCTACTTCAAGTATAAATCTGGAGATACTTTATTATTATTATTATTATTATTATGTCAGCAACAAATATTTATTAAGTACTTATCATGTGCTACATTCTAAGCTAAATGCTTTTCATATACTGCCTTATCGAATTCCTAGTTAGCATTCTTTTACAATAGACATAATTTTTTCCCTGATTTTACAGATTAAGAAATTTGTACCTAGGCTAAATAACCACACCAAGCTAAGAAGTGAGAGGCTGGAAAGCAGGCAGCCCAGTTTCAAAATCTCTTACCACTGGGCTATTCTTTCCACTTCATTATTTTTCTAGAAAAAAAATTTCTCTGCTTTGCTCTCTTTTGGTATTCAAAACCTTGGAAGTAGTATAAAAATTATGTTGCATTTTGTTGATTAAAAAATATCATTCTCCATGTATTGCTCCTTTACACCCTTTTTAAATGGTGTCCTTTGATCACATAGATCATTTTTGAGAAAGGCAATGCTCCTACACACATGCTCAGTATCCTATATAAAATCAACCCCAGTGAGGTTTTCCAGAGCACATTGCTCTGTAAACTCTGAGACTGTCAGTACCCTAACTTGTAGAAAGCAGAATTATAGCCAAAGATTGTCATTCATAAAGCCATCTGTGTTCATCAGTATTCTGCCCCAGGGAAGTCCTGGGTCATGTCTCCTTTCAGGTCAGCCCTTCTTTTCTCTGGGGTGAAATGCAATGAATAAGAATGTCTTCCCAGAAGCCATATTCAGGGTCACTTCAAACACTGGAGAATTTCCAGGAAGGAAAGGAATCAAAGGGTCAGGATGAAAATTTTATAGGCTGAATCAGAACAAACCACATTCTTTATTTTTAAATGTACTTGGACATGTACAATTGATCCTTGACCTTTTGGTACAACTAGGTAGTCTGCAGTTTTCCTTTCTGAATAGGAGATCCTTATTTTTATAGTATTTCTATTGCATCTTTGAGTGACTTTATATTTCCAGGGGATTTATATAAAGTAGGATGATTCAACTATTTGTTAATTATAGATTTTGTGATTTATTCAAGAAATTAGAGACCATAAACATAAATTCTAGGGAAATTTTAAAAATATGTTTTTAGTGCAAAAATACAATGTATTAGTTTCCTAGAGTTGTTCTAACAAAGTACCACCAACTAGGTGGCATAAAACAACACAAATTTATTCATAGTTCTGGAGACTAGAAATTCAAAATTAAGGTGTGGGCAGGTTTGGCTCCTTCTTAGGGCTTTAAGAGAGAATCTGTCTCATGCTTTTCCCCTAGCTTGTGGTGATGGCAGGCAATCCTTGGTGTTGGTGGCCTATAAATATCACTCCAAGGTCTACCTGCATCTTCATATGGCATTCTGTCTCTATCTTCACATGACTGTCTTCTTATAAGGACACAAGTCATAGTGCAGTAGAGACCCATCCTGCTCCTACTCATCTTCACTAACAATATCTGCAACAGCCCTATTTCTGAACAAAGTCACATACAGAAGTGTTGGGGACTAGGACTTCAATATACCTTCCTTTTGAGGAGGTCAGGGGGAGGGGATACAATTCAACCCATAACATATAATATACATTACATACTATATAAAAATACACATGTGCAGTTTTTAAAAAGCCATCACTCATGTAATCATATCTCAGGTCAATAAATCAAACACACACAAAAAAGACAAGGAAATAAAAGAAGAGAAAAGGAAAGAAAAGAAATCAAACACTTTCTGACCCAGAGAATCCCTCCACTTTCCTATGTGTCTTTTTCTATTACAACTCCTCCATCTTGTCACAGGTAGTTATTATCCTGACTCTTATGATACTCATGTCCTTGCATTTTTTATAGTTGTATCACCTTTGTTTATATCTCTAAACAAAATAGTTTGGATTCATTCACTTTTGAATTTTATATAAATGGATTAATAAACACATTGTTTTATGAGTTGCTTCTTTCACTCAACCTTTTGTTTGCGAAAATAATTTATGTTGTGATGTTTAAGTCTCATTTGTTCATTTTATTGTGTTCTACCTCATAGCACAAGTAACCCACAATTCATCCATCCACCTGGTGATGGGCATTCCCAGTCTCTGGTTATTCCAAACACAGCTGCCATGAGCATTCCTGTAGATTTTGTACCCTGGGGCTCACGTGCAGGGGTTTCTCTGGGTTCCTTACCTGTGAGTGGAATTGTTGGGCTGTTGGGCATGCATATCTTCAGCTTCCGTAGATGGTATCAAACAGGTGTTGTACCAGTTTCCACTCCAATAAACCATGTGTGAGGGTTTGCATTGTGCCACATTCTTGTAAACATTTGGTATTTTCAGTCTATTTAATTCTAGTCAGTCTGGTGGGTATATAGTGACATACTGTGTTTAAATGTTTGCTTTCCTAGTTAACAATTCGGTTAGCCATATTTTCATATTTTTTGACCTACATTGCCTTTTACTTACTATTATAAGGATTTCCATGTTTTATTTAATTATTTTAAATATCATTAAAAAATACATAATATTCCATAGAGTGAGTTTGCCTTACAGTTGGGTATAAAGATTTTTTTTTAAGTTTTGATCTTGTGATTAATGCTACAATTAATAAATTTATGTGTAAACTTTAGGATTATTTCCTTGGTATAAATTCCTCCCAAAGTAGAGTCATTAAACTGAAACAACTGGACTATCATAAGAATAGTAATTATAAATAATTACCAAAAGTTATATAATCTCTCATTGATTTGGAAGAGCACTATTTTGTTCACCAGTGTGTTGTTATGCATTTTAAAAATTTTGCTGGTTTGGAAGTAAGAAAATTTGAATTCATTTAATTAATAGAGTTAATTACAGAGTTTCTCTGTAAGTATTAACTAGTGCTATTTCTTCTTTGACTAAATGTTCGAATTTTTGTCCTTTTGTACATTGAAGCCATTCTGTTTTGTTTACATTTATATGAGGTCTTTGTTAAATTAAGATGTAAGCTTGTGCTTTAATAATTGTTATAAAATTTTAAACTAGTTTATTTAGATTTTCTTAAATACAATGATGTTAACTTTAGATAGTTAAAATAAAAAAAACAAGTATTTTTAATAAACACTAGAATGTCCTACTCCTCTCAAAGGTAGCAAAACTATCCAAATTAATTATAATTTATTTTATTATAGATTTTAAAAATGTTTAATATTAGATTCATCTGTAACTTATTTTTGATGTGAATACCAATTTAGGAACAAGTGATATTCTCACAATAAAGAGTCTTTCTAGCCAAAAACATGGTCTCTTTTTCTAAAAGATTTTTTTGTTTTTCACATTCTGTAAAGTATGCTGCTCCCCTCAACCCCAAGTTGCAGTAATTTTCATTCTACAGGAGCAGAGTAAATTACTTCTGAGATAAAGTCACTTTCAGAGAGAAGGCCTTTCATGAATTTTTTAATTTATGCAAGATGGTCTCCAGAAGTAGTCTGGAATGGTAGCAAATGAGGCAGATAACAACTTTAATTTGCATATGTTGATAAAGAACAAGGACTTTTCAGAATTGACTTACACGCAAAGGGAACATAGGTTTGTGTGCACCAAGAATGGGATGAAAAGAGGAGATAGTATAAGAATTTGAACAGAAAGTGGGAGCTGGCTACAAAGAATGGTACCTGGCCAGCCAGGCCAGTCCAAGGGAGAGGCTAGTCCTGAAGCCAGGATTACTGAAGGACATAGCACCAGTCAGTATTCCATTTTTTTCTCTCTCCTGTACTGTGTGATTGTCTCCTTTCATTATCCCCCAAAAGAGAGGATCAATTTCATAAATCCTGGTTATGAGACCTCACATTCCCTATTATATTCCAAGTAAAATTAAATGGTCTCCAAATGTCCAATGTTAGGTTGGCTGATCATGGGCATTTAGTCGCGTTGTGGCTCCACCTACTGGGCTTTGCTACTCCCTGCAGCCATAGTAATTGGCCCTGAGAAGCATCCACATCCCCCCACAAGTTTCGTTACCTCAAAAGTTACATGATGGACTTCTGGTCAAAATGGTGGTGTAGGTAAATATGGTTCACCCCCTTGCACAACCACATCAAAATTACAACTAAAATACAGAGCAACCATCACTCAGAATCATCAGAAATCGAGTAGAAGTCTGACAACTACACAATTGAAGGAAGCACCTCCATTCAGATTAGTAAGAGGGGCAGAAATGTGGAATGGGCTGGTCCCACATCAGTGTATGGTGGATTAAAATTTGAGAGGGATATCTTGGGAGCAAGGAGTCCCAGCCCCACACCAGCCCTCCCAGCCCAGGGTGCCAGTGCTAGGAGGATAAGTCCTCATAAATTCTGGTTGCAAAACCCAGTGAGGATTGAGTCAGTGAAAGAAACTTCTGGAGCCCCCAAAATTCCCCTTAAAGAATCCACACATGGATTTACTCAGACTCACTCCTGTGAGCTCCAACACTGGGATAGTAGCTTAAAGGCACCAGTGGCATACAGGGAGGAACTGAAGTGTCTGGTATCAAAGAGGGAGCTAGGGCACAGCTTTCTCCCAGACAGAAGGGCAGGCAGAGACCATTGTCCCTTTTCTGAACCACAAAGCCAGCAGGTAAATGCCATATCTCCAACTCCATCAATCTGACTAACACCATTTGCCCTACCTGGGAGATCCCCTGAGACTTCATCCCACCCAACTTATGGGCTCACCCAAACTGTTAACTGTGAGTTTTCCATATGAATGGCTGGTATTGGCTCATGCTTCACAACTCTCTAAATCCTATCAAACAAGCAACAGTTGGCCTCAGCGAGGCTATACTTCTTGCTAAGTGGCCCCAGGCCTGGCACTAGCAGCAGCCAGCCTAGATTCACAGCTTGGCTTCACCTGGGAATCTCCAAGCTCAGTATAAGTAGCAGCCATCGCAGATTGCTCTATAGCTCATGTAGGGTGGCCTCAGGCAGAACACAGGGGGAGCTTACCTTAACCTGAGCACCCAGTGGACAGCTACTGACCACATCAGAGCACTACCACCCTGTCCCTGTACAGCTGACCCTCCACAAAGGGAAGAAGTTGGTGGTCAGTGGTCACAACCAGTCCTTTCAGCTGACTGGTCTGGGTAAATCCCTCCCATTGATCTGCCAACAGCAACCAAATCTCAACTACAAGTGGAGAGTGTACTCAGCCCATATGAAGGGCACACCTTGAGTATCAAGCTTGGATGATAGGGAAGGCTGTGCCACTGGACTCTAAAGGACACCTACTACATAAGGCCACACTACCAAGACAGGGAGTCAGAGCAGGTCTACCTAATACATAGAAACAAACACAGGGAGGCTGCCAAAATGAGAAGACAAAGAAACATGGCCCAAATGAAAGAACAGATCAAAACTCCAAAAAAGACTTAAACAAAATTGAGATAAGCAATCTATCAGATGCAGAGTTCAAAGCACTGGCTATAAGGATGCTCAAGGAACTTAGTGAGGACTTCAACAGCATAAAAAAAGACCTAACCTAATCAGAAATAAAGGATACACCTATTGAAATAAAGAACTATTTACAGGGAAACAATAGTAGAGTGGATGAAGCTGAGAATTAAATCAATGATTTGGAAAATAAGGAAACAAAAAACAACCAATCAAAACAATAAGAAGAAATAATACAAAAAAAAAGTGGGGAGAGAATACAATATACGAGGTTTGTCCAGAAGGCATCTTGCCATGTAGTATGAAAAAATAGAGACGTTTATTGAAGAAGATACAAGATACAAGAAACATTGTACACAGGACAATGATGCCTCAGTCCCCTTCAAAGTAGGCACCTTGGGACCTCACACAGTTCTCCCAGTCACCATCAGCTGCTCTGTCATATTTTCCTGAATCTCATTGAAGGTCTGAAATCTCTTCCCTTTCAAAGGTGATTTTAGTTTGGGAAAAGCCAAAAGTCACAGCGTGCCAAATCTGGGTTTAGGGAAGTTGATTCACCTGGGTGATTTGATGTTTCACCAAAAAACTCTGCAGGAGATGTGAGGCATTAGGGGACACATTGTCTGATGAAGCTACCAATCATCAGTTTTTCATAGTTGTGGACTCCTGAGTCATCTGAATAGTTTCTGAAGAAGAATGTTCAAGCTTAACACAAAATTTGATGCAGATTCATTGTTCTACTCACTCAGTTATTGAGTATGCAGTACACATACCACCCCCACTAACTCATACAGTGAGATCGTCATTGTTTACATGTGCATTCCAATCCACTCTCCTTAGCTGCCAGTTTACATCAATGTTGCTCAAACCACTCTTGTTATATTAATAATGGCTGGACTTTTTCTGGACAAACCTCATCATATACACATGACCCATTGACATAAACAATGGTGTGGGGTTTGCCTCAGAGAGTGGGGGGAGCTGGGTGGAGGGGGTAAAAGGGGGAAAAATTGGGATAACTAATAGCATAATCAATAAAATACAATTAAGAAAAGAAAAATAACTATGTATGAGTGGGGCCAAGAGGAGGTCTCTGTCACTACAGAAATTGTCACCATACTTGCTTTAGTTTTCTTTTTTCTGAGATAAAATTTTACAGTAAAACCTAGCCACTTCTCTTTTCTTCCCATTTTCTCTTTCTTCACAGAGATAATTACTAAAGTTGATCTGCCATTCCCTTGTAAACTTTTGTTATTTTATTACTCATATATTTATCTGTAAACAACATATGTGCTATTATTGCGTGTTCTTAAAAACTGTGTAAGTGATATCTCACCTCTGCAATCTGTTTTGATCATTCACATTATGTTTTTGAATGGAGAGCTGATTTTTTTTTTTTCTACTTCAACTGCTGAATAGAAAACCACACTGCAGAATGAAACAACAGGTTAAGCATTCCTCTAGTAAAGACAGTTAAGTTATTTTAGCTTTTCATAATAACAAATGCCTTACATATTGTGCAGGAGTTTTGTTTGTTTGTTTTGTTTTGTTTTGTTTTTGAGAGAGAGAGATAGACTTACCGGGTAGTAGTATACGAACATTTTCAACTATATTAAATTATACTCATCGGTAGTTATATCAATTTATATGTACATCAGTACAGTTTAAATATTTCCAACACTTGATACTGTCAAACAGATTAATGTTTGTCAATTAGATAGTATGAAATAGTATTTTAATTTAGTTTGCATTCCCTTGGTTACACGTAAAGTTGAGTGTCTTCTCATATGTTTGTAAGCAATAAGATTTCCTCTTGTATAAATCATCTCTTCATAGCATCTGCCCATGTTTCATTGGGTTGTTTGTGTTTTTCTTATTTATTTTTCAGGATATAAATAAGATCACTATTGAGAAAATATAAAAACTTCAATGAAATCACAGGACTTACATTTAAATAAATGGCAAGCTTTGCTATGTTCATGGATAGAAAGATTCAATATTGTCAGGATGGCAATTCTTCCTGAATTGATATATGAATTTAATGCCATCAAAATGCTATTTTCACAAAATTCGCGTAGAATAAAGAGCAAGTCAATTCTGGCAAAAATGAAAAGAATGAGAAGGAAAGAAAAGATGGTGAAGAAGGGTTACTTACCCTACCAGATATCCAACCAAAATATAGTTAAAGCACTGTGGTGTTGATTCATGGAGACACAATTAGACCCATGAAATGTAATGTAGAGTCTAGAGAGAAACCTACTTAAAAAAGCATCTGTAATGACAGATGCGGCAGTACCAATCAGCAGAGAAATAATGGACTATTTAATAAAAATATCGGGACCAAAGACTAACAATGTTGTAAAAGCACAAATTAGAGCTCATGAGTGAACATTTGTTTGTGTGTTCAATTCCAGATAAATCAAGGGAGACTGCAAAGCTAAATAATAAACTTCCAAAGTACAGAGTTATCTGGGGGATCACTTCACAAGTGATATAAATGTCTAACTGCTATGCTATACAACTGAAACTAATGTAATACTGAATGTCAACTGTAATTGAAATATAAAAATAAATAATAAAATAAACATGTCGGGTTGGAGCTGGAGGGGAATGGGCAGCCCTCCATATTCAATCACTATGTTTACAGAATATCCTACAGAAAAGTTCTGATTGAGGCTGCTTTATCCAAGTCTTCTATTAGAACTACTAGTTCCAGCCCTTTACTACATCTAAAACATTAGGGTGCTATCTCTTGAATCCTCCACTTCTTTGACTTTCCCTCCATCAGTGTACCTTGTTAGCAGCTCTCCAATACACCTGTGTGTAGACAGTGTTGATGGTTTTCACCTCTTTGTTAAGCCTTTTAGCTCTAATGTTGTTTTTGGTTTCTTCTTTGTGCATAGCTTCCCTAAACATCCTGCATTGCAGAGCCCACCACCTCTGCTGGGGACACTCTCCAGATTAAAATTATTCCTTGACTCAGGAACGCACCTTCTTCTCTGACGTAATGCCCCAGCATAAATGTCACTGGGAATTGACTTTTCCATGGTTCTGCATTTAAAAGTGTTCCCCTTCCCCTTATCTTTAGTCCTGTCCCCTTCACCTCTCTATAGGTCAGAAGAGGAAGAAATGAGAAATCTTACCACATGTTCTGGATTCTATAAGGATTTTACATTTCTTTTAAGCGACCTAAAACTTTGGTCTCAACTTGCCCGACATTGAACAGTTCATCCATTTTTTGAAGTGCTCTCAAGACTGATGTGTTTATTTTGCAAACATTTATTGTTTCTATTGTGTTAGGTACAGAGAGACACCTGTGTATAAAATGATCAAGAGCCTTGCTATCAAGTAATGTACATACTTGTTGAGAGATAGAAAACAAACACACAGGTAAAGACATGACAAGATAATTTCAGATAGTGACAAATACAAGGAAGAAAATAAAACAGATTGTAATGGTCGTGACCATTAGGGCTGGCTACTGAGAAATTGATCTTTGGGAGTAGCCATGAAATATCAGAAAGAAAAACCTTCTAGGTAGAAAGAATAACAAGTACAAAGGTCCAAATGGAGGAACAAGCGTGGTGTGTTCAAGGAACAGAAAGAAAATGAGGGAAGAAAGAAAGAATATAAAATTGAAGCTACAAACTCCATTGTAGACCCTTTATGCCATATAAAAAGATTAGGTTTTACTCTTTCACCTAAAATATTCTATTTTAATATGACACTTCTTAAAGTTTGTGATAAGAAGTTAAAATATCTCCTTGGTTTTAGCATCGTTGGCATATTCAAAAATATATATACATAAACACAAAAATTCTTTCTGTAGTTTTAATTTCATTTCTTTTGTATTGGGTGAGGCAATGTCATTGCCTTCCTTAAAGACTTGCCTAAGTCTCTTCCCCTTCTGCTTTTAGTTCTAAGCTTCATCATTTTACATTAAACATACTTTTAATCAGGTACAAATTACTAGATTTTATTTTTTAATGCAGTGATAGAGTATGGCTTTTAATAAGAAACTTCAATCAACTTTTGCAATTGAGCAGCTCTATAGAATTTAAACAACACCGCCCACAGAAGTGGTTGGCACTGGGAACCAAAAGAAGGAAATTTGCATTACCTATTTTTTGAACAACCAGTTTTATACCATATTTCCCTCTTGGATTAACTTACCTTGATTCTTCAAAACTTTTTATTAAGTAATAAGACAAATGTTTTTGTAAAAACCAAAACTACAGAAGAACTTGATCAATAATTTTCTAGAGTCAGTGCATTTACAAAGACACTTCTGTTAACGTGGTTTGTTTTAGATCTTTTGGCAATTCTCTCCCTAACTCCAGCTAATATAAGTATGTATCTATTTATTATCAAATTTAGATAGTTCTTTTTAGTGTCTGATATGAAAGGTAGGTTTTTATTTCTTCTTACCTTCCCTCTTAATATTTTTTTAAATAATTTATTTTGTTTGTTTGCTTATTTATTTATTTACTTTTAGAGAGAGAGGAAAGGAGAGAGGAAGAGAAACATCACTGTGTGGTTGTCTCTCACTTGCGCCCCCAACTGGGGACCTGATGTGCAACCTAGTCATGTGCCCTGACTGGGAATTGAACCAGCGACACTTGGTTTGCAGGCCGATGCTCAATCCACTGAGCCACACCATCCAGGGTTCCCCTCTTAATATTTATTTGATAGCTTCATTATGCTTTAAATCTTCTGTTAAAGTATTAAAACTTTCTTACATTAAATCTCTATCGATGAGTTTATTACATCTTCTCTTGCCACCTTTCTTATGAAATGAGGATAGGTCCAAGCTATTTCCCTCCTATACTTGTACCTCTCTTTTCTGACAGCTACAATTTACATGGTCAGAGTTGTTAAAATTGTTATACTCAGTCCTGTAACCTCAATTTGCCCATGGTTAATTACAAAAGTTTTTTCAGATATAAACAACAGTATTTAAATTATTATGACTTGGAAGTGGAGATCATTACGCCCTCTAATCAGAAATGGAGAAATACAGGCCATCCCGCAAGGCAGCCAATAATCCCCAAACAGGCTGGCTTCTCACCAGGACCCTCACACCTAGAAAGAAGGGCCCTACACTTGGCTAAATGCTTTTCTATTACCACCCTGAAATTCTTAAAAATGATTTTTTAATAAGAAGCCACACATTTTCATTGTGCACTGGCCCCCGCAAAGTATGCAGCCTGTTTTTCTCCCAACCCACACCAGAGAAACTAAACCGCGTGCTTGTAGCAGCTGCATCATATGTTATGAATGTCCTGAACCAACTGACTACCCACTCTCTAAGAAGGGAAAAAGAGTAAATTGCAGCTACACTTAACACTTCACCTGCTGCCCGACAGGTTCTACCGCAGCCAGAGCATGCTGGAGTCCTGCAGCAGTGAGCTGACCCCCTCCCTGTAGGACAGCACACAGCGCTTAGGGGAAAAGCAGGAGCTCATCTCATGTTTTCTCCGATGTACCATTTGTCTCTCCCCTCCGCCAAATTTATTAATTTGCTGTAGGGTTGTTAATCTTTATGTATTTTCAAAAATAATAAAAGGGTCCTTCAAAAACAATATGACTACTGCATTTTCTTTTGTAATCACTAAACTACAGTTATTTTCATATATTTCTGTGTGCCTATTGCGTTTCACTGCTTTGAATATCTGGCAACTCCAAAAGATGGCCAAGCTAGATCCCTAGAAGAAGGAACCTCCTGCTCTGCTTGTCTCCCCTTCCTTCCCTGCAGCAGCTCTGCGGGGGTGGGGAACCACTAGTAATAAGGCGGATGAAAAGGAACAGATGTGCTGAATGCAGAAAGAGAGTGTGCACCCCTTCCCCAGTATGTGCTTCCAGTCTGTGGCAGACTCGAGCAAAGGGGGTGGGCAGAGTCCTCAGTTTTAATCTAGCTTGAATTATTAGTCTTGGATGTCCAACTTTTAAACTGACACTGAACTTTGAGACGTAAAGTGACTAAATAACTTTTTCTTACCTAAGAGTTAGCAGAGAAGATATAGACTCATCTGAGGTTCCCTCCCATAGTGGGGGAGAAACTAGATCCTCTGAACAATATAAGGAGACACTGGAAAACAAAAATTAATTTTTTAATGAATATATCCCTTGTATTTTGCATGATCCAGTTTATAGTTGTATATTTAGTAAATTTTTAAGGCAGGGCACCTATTGGCAAATATTCTAAGAACACAAATACCTGAGACTATTTTTCTATTGTCATCCTTCATTGAAAAATAATATTTAAGAGATGTAGAATTATTGGGTAATTTTCTCCAGTCTCCTAATACTGAACATTAAGAAGAAATAGAAGTCCACCAAGTGTTTTGTTCCTTTACAAGCAATCTACTTTTTTTAAATTAAATTAATTTTATTATTTCAAACTTTAAACATTTTTAACCATCCTATATGAAAAAGTTCTCATTCATCTATTTAGATTTATGTGCTGTTTAATATTCATTGCCCAATATTTGTTATTTTTGTCATATGCAATGATACTTCATCATACTATTGTTAGCTCTTTTTATATATGCTTTATTGATTATGCTGTTATAGTTGTCCCTGCAATCTACTTTTTATTCATTCACCTATTCATATACTTTTACTATTTTTATTGTTGAAATTTGATATTTTATTAAACTTATCTAGGCTTTTTAAAAAATTTACTTTGCCATGAACCAAACCTACTTATGCCATCTCCACATGAATATGTTTTTCTACACACAAAAAATTTTTTTTACTTTGCTTTAAAATATTGGTCATATATATATATATACAAAACCTCTTTTTGCTTAACATGTTCATCACCCACAAATCACTGAATTACGATCATTGAAAGGAAATCTCCTTTCACAATTTTTTAAATCCCAATTCTCAAAGGTATGTGTGAAAATGTGGTCCATTACTCATGACATTTTTTTTTTAATACCACCTTAAAAATTTACACTTTTCTTAGAAAAAGCACTAAGATGGGCTGAAAAGTATTTACTCTCTTTGGTTATAATGGCCCCAGTATGTGTGAGAATGTAAGGAAACATGGATTATTATCATATGTTATAACAGTAAGGTTACAAGAAAGAATTTGGTTCAATTTATTAACTTGAGGTAGAAGTTTAGAATCTTTATTAGCTTTAAATACTTGTTTTTGTCAGAGACGTCTTCATTCTCATCAGCTTAACTTCATCTGCCACCATTCAAAACCATGCCAGTGGAGCTTCTGTGCAGGCAAAAGACAACACGTTTGTTCAGTGTTCCCTTACGAAAACATTAATAATGTCTGCTATTTTTCAAGTGCTCACTAGGCATTTTACATATATTGTCTTGCTCGTTATTAACAGTAAGAATTCTTCAGAAACATCTATTATTCAAATATTAGATGTTTTTCATATCCAGGGCTTTTCATTTTCTGCATGTTCTGGGATTGTTTCTCAAGTCTGCTTCTTTGTCAAGGATGCAATTTTGCGCAGTGTCAAGTTTGTTATTAACTGTCACCAAGGAGTATTTTCAGTTGGCTGCTTTGTTCTAGTTTCAATTTTGCCCTTTCAATCTATAATCTATGACAAATATATTTTCCTGTATCTTTCATAGTCTTGTCTTAAATGAAATCTTAAATGAAGTATAATTCCCTCTGGGTCTCCATTTCTCTAACTCTCACATTCTCCTGGGTCCGGAGTTGAGAACTGCCCTCTTCTAGATCAACGGTGGTGCTTCTGAACTGTTCCTCTTCCACCCTTGTGTGTGTACAACCCCTCATCCATTATGGTTTGTGTCACCCATTGAGGTGACTCTTAATCCCTTCTTATCTACGACCTCACAAACTCTTGGTCACTCTCCCCTTTTCACTGAAGACATGGGTATCTGGCTCAATCTCTCTTCTATCTCTGTCGTCATCCTGCAATATCTCTGCAGATGACCCATCCAGCACATTTGTACCAACTCCAAAATCTTCTGGGGCAGCTTGTTTTACCAGTTGTTCAATATCTTGATCCTGTTATCGAGCAAGGGCCCACTGCCCAATGCACACAGAAGAGAATACTATGGCACCAGCTTTTGAGAAAATGAAAAAGAAAGAAAAAAAGCTTTTATTGCCAGGTTGATTGGCAAGGAGACGGGGGAGGCAAGACTCAAACCTGCCTCCCTGATCCGGGGTTCCTGGTGGGATCTTTAAGGGGTTCCATCACCGAATCTTCCTGGACAGCGGACCCTTTGCTCTAGTTCTGTGCCGACACCTACATTCCCTGGCTTATGTTATTTCCTTGACCTGCGAAACCTTAATGTTTTTCTTTGACTGATTAACTTTACTCACCCCTTAAGGTTCATGTCTTCCAGAAAACATTCCCATACCCCTGGGCTATACTGCTTGTCTCTCCACTGTGACAATGTTATTTTCACTCTAAGGAATAACAGCTTTAGGTGTCTTCTGTTTGTCTTTGTGTCCCTTGTGCTTGGTACATTGATGCGTTCAACCAATATCTGTTGAGCCTCTGTTGTGGACCCCTATTGTTCTAGGATCTGGGAATACCAGGGTAGATAAGGCAGACAGTGTCCCTCGCTCCAGGGAATTTACATGCTAGTGAAGAAGATACACAAAATAGATAACTCATATAAATATATATATATAGGTGCATATATATGTATATTATAGATTGCGATGTATTATGAAGAGAAATAAGGCTGAGTAAAGTGACAGGGAGAATGATGAGAAAGGAAGATGACACTTCTAATGTAAGGGCTTTCTGAGAATGTGACCTTGGTGTAGCAAGGAAGTAAACCATCTGAAGATAATGAGGAAATAGCAGGAGAAAAGACTGTGAGGTAGATAACAGGAACAAGCTAGATAGGTTCAGAGAACACAATGAAGGCAAGCATCATGCAAGGTGACAGAGGGAGTGGTAGGCACTAGCGTTGATGAAGCAGGCAGGGGTCAGGCAACGTCAGGCTCAGATGGTCATGGAAAGACTTCAGACCATATTCTAAATGTGAGGGAAGCATGGGGGAGAAAAGTGACCCGGTTTACCTTCTGTAAAGATCACTGCCTGGCTCTGTGGAGGGTGGACTGTAAAAAACAAGCACATGGCAAGGGCTAAGGTGGTCTCAGTGTGTTTTGAAGCTGTCTGACTAGAGATATACTTGGATGGTACCCACAGGTCTTGTGGGGTGGGAGGTGTGAGAGAACGTGAGGAAACACAGATACTTTCTAGGCTGTAGGCTTGAGCACCTGAAAAAATAGAGCCGTCATTCATTAAGATGGAGAGCATGAATGCAGGGGCAGGAAACGCAGGTTCAGTCTATTAACACGGCAAGTCTGAATGGAGATGGGTTTTTATGTAGTTGGATAGGTGAGCTGCGAGTTCAGAGGAGAGGGTCGGGCTGGAACGTGCCAGTAGGGGGGGGTGAGCACCATTGGGTGATATTTGAATGGATGGCACTAGATAAGATCACCAGGGTGAGTTTAGGTGAGAAAAGTATATCTCCACCTAAGCCTGGGGGCCCGCCAGGAAATAAGACTGAAGAAAGGCCAGTGAAGAAGAAAACAGCCTGGCTCTATAAATACTTATGAAACCAAGCCTTTTTTTCTACATAGTCTGTTCTGATAGCAAGTTTCTTCTCTAACAGCTCCCTGTATTTTTTAAAACATATTGAAATCATGAAGCTAATATGACAGACTATTTCCTTCTGTCAGCTGAAGCAAATCTTTTTCATATCAAAGCTTATCTCTCAACTCCACAGAATATTGCTTCTCATCCCTTGGGATACAGCCTTTTTCTCATAGAGGCCATGTTTATGCATTCTTATGTTTGTTTTTAATTTACTCAACCTAAAGGGAAAGCTATCTTTCTTGACATGAACAATGCAGGGGTAGGCACTGAGTTCAGTCACCTTCTACCTATGTTATTTTTTATCTTTTTTATTCCAAAAGCACATTGATTAAAATTTAGTGAAGTAACCATAGATAAAACCGAATAACTCAGACTTTGGAAAATGTACTATTATACTAGTCTGTGCTAATCTCGGGCTCATATAGTGAGACCATATCTTATCATTGGGATAGTGGTTGTGCTGAAGAAAATTAATGTTGCTATTGTCATTCAACTGGAAAAAAAAAAGATTAATCCTGGGAAGTATCTTGTTATTTATCTACTTTTTTTTTCTTTTTTAAGGCCATGAATTTAGAGAAAGTGAATAATGACTCCTTTTTCTACCCAGGGACAAAATTCTGTCTGTTCCAGACTCAGAACGATGAGTGGCCAAGATCGCCTAGGGGTGGTGGTGAAGGGGCCTGGCTGCCCAGAGGCATGACTGGAATGAGTCAGGGAGCTCATGAGTTATGAATGGGAGGGATACTCCCACTGTGAGGCAGAATGAGAGGAGCAGTGGGAGCAGCAGGTGGGGTACTAGTTAGCAGAAACCATATGCATGATCAGGAATTAGTCAAGCGACAGTGGGCCTTCCCTTTTCAACAGCAGCAGCGGCACAGCAAAGCAATGGTGATGAAGCCCAGCTCTGGAGCAGCCAGCATTCTGGACCATCAGGGAGGATTCCTTCAGTCCAGAGGGAGCATCTGGGTTCCTTTCAGATCCAGGGGCTTAAAGTAAGAACTATTGCTTGAACAGAGGTAAGTCACTGGTAGGGATTCCAGTCATGAAATGGGATTTGGGAAAAAGAGCTCCTGCTAATACAAGGGTATATATGAGTGATACGGTCTATGTCCAAGCTGATGAAACTGGAGGCATGACTACATAAAGGTTCAGGGCAGCCCCTGAGGTGGGTGGAAGAGGAAAATTCTTTCCCTCCGCTCCCTTCGCATTTCTGCCTGTATCTCAGCCTATGATCTGTTTAGGTTTCAAAGATGCCAAGTCTCCTTCAAACTTTGGATGGAATTAGTCAAAGGGCTTTGATTTTTCTTTTTTTTTTTTTTGTCTGTTTCTTGCAGAAAGGTAGCTTCAGAATTATCTTCTCCTGAGTTGTTAGGGTAAGAGTCCTTCCCTGTGGGCCAGTGTATTTTTCATAGACTCCTAGTTGGATTTCTTTTACCATCTTCATCCTTGAGAGCTCTCTAAGATAGGTAGTAGCTAATCATCTGAGAATATAGGATTTTCTCTAATTCCTGATGTACTGAATGCTGTGAGTTTTATTCTCAATGGATATAGACTGGTAAAGAAGTTAAGAAGAAGGAGAATTTGTGCACCCTGAAGCCAGACACTGAACACTGGAGTCAACCTCCTTTGCTAACTCTTGGAAGGTCATCTGTTCTCTTTTCTTTAAGAGGGTATAGCACGTAGCAACTTAGCAAAAACGTACGTCCCAGTTCTTTCCTATTCAAGATGTAATAAATAGAAATTTCACTCATTCTTTGATTTACAGTTTGTTCATATATTTAGTTTACATAGCTATTGCAAAAGGGTATTTTTGGGGGTGGGTGTAAGTTTTAATGTATTCTTATAGATACTTAATAGTAAGTAGAAGATTATATTAGCCTGGTCTGTGTTAGTACAGAAGAACCCAGTGATGGCAAAGAAGTCATAATGTTGGTGACAGAATCATTCAAGTCATCAACCAGGAAGCCCACATGGAAGAGGGAAAGAGATAAAACTAGGAGAAATGGGAAGACCAGGATAAAAAGTGGTACAAGAAACTAGAGTCACTACGACATTGAAGAGCTGATCAGTTGTCACTAAGGGAATGATGGCTGAAAGGTAGAAAGTGAAAATATCCAAGCAATATAAGGGGCCAAGATGTGATCATGTGGATGGATGGCCTGCCTAGAGTAAGATAAGGTTGCTAGAGTTGAGAAGGCCCAAGAGCTGTGCGGGTGAACTTTGGATTGATGATCTGTCAAAACTGAAATCTGTCCTGGTTGATGGAACTAGGAAAATAGACCAAATCTGAAACCCAGGGGACCCAGTCCTCAGTAGAAAATGACTAGCATTACAGTAGATGACAACACTTATAATAGGAACAAGGTGAGTGTATCAGTTTCTTATTGCTGTTGTAACAAATTATCATAAATTTAGTGGCCTGAAACAATATATTGTCTTACAGTTCTATAGATCAGAAGCCCAACACAGGTCTTGGTGGGTATGATAGCTAACTTTATGTGATAATTTGGTTGGGTCACAGTGGGCAGATATTTGGTCAAACATTATTCTGGATGTTTCTGTGTTTTTATAAGAGAGATTAACATTTAAATCAGCGGAATTAGGTAAAGCAGGTCACTCTCCATAGCACAGGTAGGCCTCACCCAATCAGTTAAAGACCTGGGTCTGACAAAGACGGACCTCCACTGAGCAGGAAAGAATTCTGCCAGCATATTTATTGTCTTTGACTTGAATTGCAACTCTTCCTTTGGAAGCCTGCTGGCCTGCTCTGCAGATTTTGGACTTGCACTGCCACTATCTTATGAGCCATTTCTTAAAACCTCTCTCTCTCTCTCTCTCTCTCTCTCTCTCTCTCTCTCTCTCTCTCTCTCTCTCTCTCTCTCTCTCTGTTTCTCTGTTAGTCCAGTGTCTTTGGAAAACTGACTAATATAGTGCGCTAAGATCAAAAGTCAGTGAGACTGTTCCTCCTAGAGTCTCTTTAGAAGACTTGTTTCCTTGCAGTTTCCAGCTTGTAGAAGTCACCCACATTCTTAGGCTCATGGCCTCCTTCCTCCATCTTCAAAGCAAGCAATGGTGGGTAGATTCTTTTTGACAAAAAATCTTCCTGACCTTCCTGCCAGTCATGTTTCCTCTGACCTCAGTCAAGAAAAGTTTCTCCAATTTTAAGATGAGACGATTCAGGTAATCCAAGGCCATCACCCCCATCTCAAGGTCCCTAATCTAATTACATTTGCAAAATGCCTTTTGCCATATCAAGTAACATATTCACAGATTCCAGGAATTAGACTGTGGAGATCTTTGAAGGGTCATTATTCTGCCTTCTGCAGTGAGATAAACTTTGCCCTCAGTTGGGGAGCTGGTGTAATGATTGATGTACACAGACCTAAATGAGGTTCTTGCTGCACCAAATGTGAATTCCATTTCTAACTCCATGCTCCAATTTTATTCTTTTAAGCCAATATTTCCCAGAGTCTGTTTTGTCATATATTACTACTGTAATGTAAGACTCATGCTACAGATACCGTGTCACTCCCGAGTTGGACTGCACAGCCATTCTTGGCGGTGCAGATAGACTCTTAAGAAGCTACACCATCGTCTCTCGAGACGGATGGCTGCCGACTGAAAGACTCATCAAAAATAAAGGCTCTGTGGCTAACCAAATTTGTGGATTCTGAGTACCTTTGTATATTTACAATTTACATTAGCATATGAAAGATTCTGAGAAGTCCTATGGTGAGGAAATCTATCTAACTTAATATGATTTTTCCCAAACTTAATTGGCCAAGGAACCCTCTTTTTGTAACACCTGTCAACAGTCCCAGAATCAGGGTTTAATATGATGGACGTTGGGAAATACATTTTTAGGCAAGGCAAAGGTAAAGGGGCAGGGAGAGCCACTTGAAGATCTATGAACTCCTGTTTGAGTTCCCTAGAATCAGTCTGGATTATTATCAATATTCCCATTTAGTAAAGGAGGGCTGATATTTAAAGAGGCTAAGTCTTGTGCTCATTCATATAATAATGAATGTGGAGGGAGGTAGTAAGAATTTAAACCCAGGCAGTCTTACTCAAGTACCTATCTTCTTAAGCACTATATTTTAATTCATCTTTTATATCAAGCCATATTTGTGCCCCTAGGATCGAATACCAACCACTCCTGGTCTAATCGGTTGTGGTGGGGAAGGACCCAGTGTTAGAGAACATAACAACCTAAACTTTCCCTTCATCGGAGACTGTGAACAAGGCAGTTCTAGAAAGAACTGAGCGAGTAGCAGTTTGATTGACTGATATGTCCAGTCTACAATGGAGAAGAGACGCACAGGAGGCAATAGGACACTTCTGTGGGGATTCTAAGGAGCAAAGGAGAGGCAGCGCCACCTAGTGGGAAAATTGAGGCTCTGCATCGAGGTCAATGTGCATTCAAAACCTTGCCTTACCATTAAGCAATTTGTCTACAGTTCAGAGTTTTGTTTGTTTACACTGTTATAGATGTCCTCATCCCCGCCTTTGCCCTCTGACCTTCCTTTTTTCTGGCCAACACCACACTGTTGTCTGTGTCCATGGGTTATACATCTATGTTCTTTGGCTAATCCCTTCACTTTTTTTCATTCAGTCCCCCCTCCCCCCTTCTCCTTCCCCTCTGACCTCTCAGTGTTTTAATCTGCAAGTGGGAATAACAGTATTAACCCCATAACATAGTTGGGAGGCTTAAAACAGAATATGGATTAAATGCCAAGCTTGCAGTAGAAATGCCCTATCTAGTTTTTATTACTTTTAATTATTAAGTCCAAGCAGACCTTTTCTGGAGCTTTTATTCAATCTTTTCCTCCTGCCCCAATCCAGGTTAATTCAATTTTGCCCGAAGGAGTGGATTTCCTTCCTGCCTTTACTACTTACTCAGTTCTTTGGTCGGCGCTGCCTTCTTCATTAGTGAGCCTGACCACTGGCTGCGGAGACTTCTAAGGCTGCGAGCCACAAAGGCAAAGGACGCTCTGGGGCCTCCCCAGCAGTACTTGGCCCTCTGTGGCTCTCAAGGGAGGGGGCTAATTCCTGTTCTGACTGCTAGTGAGATGTTTTATCTCAGAAAAGAGAGGGCCTTTCTGCTTCTGTTCCCACTAGTTTTCTAATTAGTAGAAACTTCAAGAAGCTGGGTTATGCTTCCATTTCAGCCTCCAGTTCTGGTGCTTTGGCTTTTACCCCGATCTGTGTGTTTTCCTGATTAGCTGAATGGAAAACTGAGGTGGGGGTCTCAGGCTGTTTGATTTAACCATTTTTCCTCCATATCTGGGCCCTGAGTCTCCTAAAATTGTTTATTTCTTATGAAGATGACAGAGAAAACACTCGCATTTCTGTTTATAAATCTGATTATCTTTTGCCAAGTGGTGTTTAAAATGCTCAGGGGAAAATAAGATCCAGACTCCTCTAAGTGAGAAACAAATTAGAGAGAGGTGCTGATGGGGGGGGCGGGGGGGGGAGGTAGTGCAGGCTGGAAGAAATCTCTGGTTTCAGAGGCTTCTAGTTATAAAACAAAGATAACAGTCCCAGACTGAAAACTCACAACACATGTCACATATGGCCTTTGATCAGAGAATTGAAAACAGAGGCAGCCAGCGGAAGAAGGAAACCTGTAATACTGACAGGGGACAAGAAGGCTGTGATCAGCACTCCCTCTGACAGAGCACTTCAGAATCCTCTGGGAGGCAGTAAGCAACCCACATTTAACATCATAGACCTGGGATAGTCCTATAGGTGAAACCAAAACAATTAGTATTTGGAATTTAAAAAATTGTTAGCAGCTAAGTTTAGTGTCAGGGATATTTAACTTGCATTTCTTGCTTCTATTTATTTTAACCATTGCTATATCACATTGTTAGAGGTGGAAATTAGAAATCGATCAAAGTGTCGCTTTTAATTGAAGAGTTAATTTAAGGAAAATGAATTAATAGATTTTTAATATGTATTTTCCAATCACTTCACTATACTTTTGTTGGAGCAACTCCAAAAAACCCAAACGGAGGCATTATACTTAGAAGTAAAAGATCAGCTTCTGTGTTGAGAGTCTGCTTTGCAATGCCAAACCTTCTTATGTACTAGGAAATGGAAAGTGTGGATACATGGTTGCTTTGAGGGGACCCATTTTGGGAAAAGTATTAACAGTTATTCACATCTCTTAATTAAACACACCTCTGATATACCCAGAAGTCTTTTCATAATTTTTTTCAAGAAAAACCTTGAAAATCTTATGGTAATGAATTGTTTTAAGCTAATGAAATTCTAATACGTTTAAATTTATCTTTTCTATAGGCACTGTCAACTTAGCACAAACTTTTCTCCTAATTTTTTAAGTCGTAAAATGTCCCAAAAGAATAAGCAGTATACAATATTCAGCAAGGCACAGTAGGACCACCGTGGACTCAAACCACATAGAATAGGGCCTGCTTGAATCCCACCAACTGTGTGAAATGGGGCCTTCGTTGACTTCTCTGTGTTTCTGATTCCTCATCAACGAAATGAGAATAATATGCACCTCCCATGGTTGTTGCAAAGGATTAAATGAGACATTTTATTTTAAAGTACCTGACATCCCACATCCTAGATGCTTAGTATACATTATTTTCCTTTCTATTTTCCTCTTCATATGCATATATACCAACAACATCAATTTCCTTTGTATGGAAAGCTGAAGCTGTTAACTTTATTATGCTAGATATTCCATTAAGCATTTATCCTTATTCATTAGGAGGACTGACGCACAAAGATATTAAATTATTTACTCAAGTTTAATGAATGAAATTGAAAACCTTTTTCCCTGCTTAACATGAATATGCCCTTTTCAGTATGCAGAGCTTTGTTGCATTTATTCAAAAGCTATCGCTAAGTGCTTAGTTTGGAACACAGGATTAATGAGCTCAGAGACAGGGCGTTCGTCACCATGACAACCAAACTAGCTTTGCCCTATTCCAAGCTCAAAGAATGGATGCAGGATGCTTAACTCTGGCCTGAGCTATATAGCTGGGTGTTCTTTTTCATATATTTGACTCCCCTTTGCTGCCTTCAATTATGTACTCCTTAATTATTTTGAAAAATAAAAAAATAAAAATAACACCCTTGTTTCTTCAGGGTTCAGCTTTCTCATCTTCACCACCTGCCCTCCTTCCTGAAAACACTTATCTCCCCATAAGTTTCTGAAGATTTTGTCACTTTATGCCTATCTACACAAATTATAGGTGACTTTAACAATCACACAGATGCCTATAATGCCCTGGCCTCTCAATGTCTGGATCTCATTTTCTCCAGTGACTCTCGCCTTCTCTTTGACCCGGTGACTCCCACCCATAGTCATACCTGGACTGAGTCATTACCTTAAATTGATCAGTCTCCAGAAATTACAAATTCCTGCATTTGATTCTCTGACCATAACTGCCCATCTTCTCAACTTGATTTCATTAGAATCCCTCTCTGTGTCCTTTGTCCATTAGATGTAACTTACTTTCCTTCCCTTCCTTCCCAACTTAGTTCCATATTCCATTATTTCAATAACTCTTTTGCCAAAACCTTAAACTTCCAATTCTTCATAGCACCAACTTGGTTCTATGCAGCTGAGGGATGTATGGCAAAATTACATCACAAGTGAGGTGCCATCTGTACCAGACTGGTACCAGCACAAAGGCAAATATCCAAACTCAACTAGGGCCTCAAGACTGCTCAGCAATCCACCCTTTCTCCATTTAACTTATCCCCCCACTCTCCACAGTCATTATCTAAAACCCATTTCACTCCTCAGTCCTCCAACCACTTTCCTCTCTCTTCACCCTTACTTAGATCTCCTCACCCCTTATTTTACGTAGACAGTACCTTTCAGCTGGAGACTTTCTTAAAGCCTTACTGTTACAGAGCAAAAGGGGGTTCTTTCACATAGCACCTTGGTGTAAAGTCCAACAACTAGTGTTGAGGAAAACAGGTCTTTATTTACAATATTCCAACCTGAGGAGGGCAGTGAGCACTTCAGTTCAGAGCCTTGTTCTCCCACGGGACCCAGGACTTCCCTTGCTCCCCGAAAAGCCAGAAGCCAAAAACATGCCCAGAAGTTCCCCATCCCTTATCTGACAGCTGTATCCTTCAGGATCTGGGTACGATGTCATCAGCCTCCATATAACAGTCCAGGAAAACATGTGCCGTGTTGCACTGGATCACCCATGGTTCTCTCTTTCTGTCTTTTCAAAGCCACATGGTATCATCCCTTTCAAAGCAGCATGGAGTTCTCTTTTTCAAAGCTGCACAGTATCCTTCCTTCCTGCAAACCATGTGGATCTCCTCTCCTCTCTAAAATGGCTGCCGTCTTATTTTTAAATCCCTGACTGTGTCCTGTGACGCAGTGTGCATGGTAACTGGTTCTGACCATTCACAGAACCTTGCACAGGCCCTGTATGCTCTTTCTGCTCCATTCCATGGTCAAAACCCCTCCCATCTCCTTGGGGCCTTGGAAGAACCAAACATTTGCATAACTGAGACACTAGCTACTAGCCATAGTTATGCAAATATATCTTAAAAGCTGTTCCCTTCTCCCCATCTCCCAACCTGCAGGCTCTGGGGATTTGGGGGGACCACCACTCTGTAACATTACTATTGCACATATCAACTCCATGCTCTCCTTTTTGTTTGTCTCTAGCTATACCAGAACACATGCTCTCCTCTCTAGAGCCAATCCCTCCTCCTGGCTCTAGATTTCATTTCCAAAACTTCTCAGAATCCTCACACCATAAATTTTCCTTCCTCTCTGTCATCAATGTCTGTTGCACTAGTGGACTTTGCCATCACTTTTTTAAATGCACAGGTTTCTGTCATTAAAAGAAAAAACAATTCTCAATCCCATTTTCCTCTTCATCTACCCTACTGCCTCTTCTTTACTAATGCTCTTTAAAGGGCTTGTTCACCCTCACAGACAACTCCTTTTTTACTTATACATCCCCTCAATTCTAATTTCTGTATCCACCACTCAACTGACTGCTACGATCTCCAAGTCCTTGTCACTAAATACAATGGTAACTTTTTAACTCTCAACTTACTGGATTTCTCAGTAGTATTTGACACTTCTGATGTCTCCCTCCTCCCTGACATATGTCTTTTATAGGAAAAAAGAAGCAATGAGTGCAAGAAACCATAAACTGAGAGTCATTTTGCCAGTAATGGTGATGAAATGGCTCTGGTTCACTCTCCTCCCTAGCGCTAAATTTGTTCTTTATTGAACATTCAGTAAATATTCAACAATCAACAACCAATATGTACCATGTATTGGACAATGCTAAACAAACTCTATTCTCATGAAAATGGGTAGTTTAGTGAGCGAGGCAAGTAATCAAAGAGTTAAACAAATAAAATATTAAGTGCCACAAAGGAAAAGTACAACATGCTATGAGAATACAGAATAACATAGGGAACTTCCTTAGTTTAAGGAAATTCAGATAGAGTAATCCTTGAAATTGATGTCTGAACTAAAGCCTTAAGTAGGAGTAAAAACTCAGTCAAGAGGAAACAGTGGAGCATTCTAGAAGATATTTACACTACATTTGCATTCCTAGTCCCTTTCCCCAACTCAGCACCCAGAATACTGGAATCAGGCCTTGACCCTTCAGGAAGAAACCTGTATAGTTTTCTTTGGAGTATCTTACCAGTGAAAGAAAAAAAGACCTAAGGATACTATGTCAGGGATTCCTTAGATAAAAGGTCCAGCCACATCCCCCAAAGTGAAGCTAAGTCAGCTAATGCTACCCTTAAACTGGCTTTCAAATCAGCTTTTGAGTGTTAAATATCAGCAAACAGCCAAGCATTATAAAACATGTAAGGATAGTTTAGATGGTAGAAAGAGACGATGAAAAACAGAGAAAAACAACCTAGAGTAAATCTCCCAGACAGTGTAGCATAAAGATAAAGAAACATAAAACAGAAGACAACACAAGAAGATTAGAGCAGTAGTCTGGCGGTACAGTATCTAAATAACAGCAATTCAAGGAAGACAGCATACAGAAAACAGAAGAAAATAATTTATGCAATAAATACAGGGTGGGGCAAAAGTAGCTTTACAGTTGTTTGTATAGAAAATAATAAAATAATTAATAAATAATAATACAATAATAAACTCTGTTTTGCATACTCATAACTGTAAATCTACTTTGCCCCACCCTGTAATTTTAAAATATTAATTATAACTGATAGACATGCACATTTTGGGGTTGAAAGGAGCCAATACAATGGGTGCAGATAAACCCATCAAGGCAGATCATCATTATTTTAAGAACACCAAAGACAAAGTGCAAATTCTATACCCTTCTTACCACTCTCTGTCTTAGGGGAAGATAATTTGTCACTGAGAGAAAATGAGGAAATAGAAAGGCTTCTGATATTTTCAGCAACAGTACTAAAAACTGACAGGCAACGGAGCAATGCCTTCGTCATTCTAAAGGAAAATGATTAGCAATCTAGAATTCTATGCCAAATCAGGTTAGAATCAGTGCCTTCTGGGGCACATGTACTCTCCTGAACATTTTCTCAGAAAGAGGATTCATGCAACCCCAACAGGCAACAAACCATGAGACAAGCTGACCCAAGAGAGAGGAAACAGAAAATGCAACATGGGAGATAGGCAAAGGCCATCTCCGGGTTGACAGGGAAAGTTCCCAGTGTGACTGTGGGTGGAGTAGCTCTGGAAGTTCCAGAGAGATTTTTGCAAGAAAATAAACTGATCAAATAACTGTTGAATTAAAATGTTTTCAGAAAAGATTGAAACTATCAACAAAAGGTTAGGGTTTAAAATAGTGATGATACATAGGAAACCAAAGCAAAAGAAAAAAGGAAAAAAATAACTTTAGGGAAAACAAAATGTTGTACAAAGAAGGGAAAGGCATCCTAGTGTAGTACGATCCTCGTATTTATAATATAACTACATTGCGAGGAAGGAAGACTGACAAGGTACCTGTATGGGAGTGGGTGGGGGCTGGAGAAGAAGGAAGAAGAGCCCGATATTCACCTTCCATTATGATGAATCAATAGATCATCAGAAAACTGCTTATGCTGCTACTTATTCTTCTCAATTTTATGCATAAAAATGGTACTTATTTAGCAATATGGAGATAAATATCGAACTCATCAGCTAAAATAAGTGAAAGTGATTGCCTCTGAGGGAGTAATCAAGAACTGCACTTTTCATAATAAACCTTGAATATGATATCTTCTTAATGTCTTTTAATCAATTTCTATATTTCTTCCACCCTTTTGTTGAATATATTTTCTAAGCCCCTTACATTTCTGTGGTATTACAAATCTATCTTTTCTTGCATTATAATTTCTCACTGCTTGTTTCTGGTATATAGAAATGCAATTGATTTTTGCATATTGATCTCAAATGCCGTACCTCTGCTAAACTCAATTACAAATTCTAACCATCTGACCTTAGATTTCCTTGGGGTTTTTTTTATGTAGACAAACATAGTGTATGAAATGATGGCAGTTACTTCCTGCTTTCCAATCTTCATACATTTTATTTATTTTCCTTTTCTCTTTGGGTTTGCTAGGACCACCAGGACAGAGCTAAAGAGATCTGGCAAGAGCAGCAAACTAGTTTCCTTTTTCATTTTAAAGAGGATGCCTCTAAAATTTGGCCATTAAGTAGACCATCAGCTTCACAAAGCATTGGTTAAGGCAATGGTGCCTAAACTGTGCTAGGGTCTTATGTGGAACGTTCTTACTTGACTGAAGTGCCAGCTGCCCAACTGGGTGTAAGTGTTGACCTTCAAAGGAACTTCAAGTCCACTCATTCACAGCACAATGATTGCGGACAAGAAGACGAGGCCTTTTCAAGTCATTCTCTACCATCTGAGAGAGGAGGGTCTCAGGGCAGGTGGAGGTCAAGAATTTGCTTATTATTTACTGTTTCTATTATTTTCTATGCATGGCAAAGGATTTTGCCATATTTTTTATAGTGATGAATTAATTTGTATAGTGATACAAAGTTTCTTTAAAAAATAAAGTTAGTACATAATATCAATTTGAAGACAATATTAAATTCTTATTGTATAGCTGGTACTAAGCACAGAGCAGATGGGGCAAAAATCCCCAAGTTGTTTACAAATGACTAGGGTGGTCAGATATGCACTACTGTGACGTATGACATAAGGTAGGATGGGACGTGGTGGGCTGATGAGACAGGTGACTGTCAAGCAAGCACATCCGTTTCTTGACTAACATAGAAGTCCAGTGACATCTCGCCTTACTACGTTCCCACCATTGAATAGAGACTTTCCTAACATGCTGGTATCTTGTGTCACTGTCACACCAAGAAGCAGGGGACAATCTTTCAAAAGGCATGGTCTCTTTTACATGGCCCTCATGCTACATTCTGCTAGGAAACATTTGAATTTTTATGGCTTTCCTGCAGTAACAGATTTTCCTCCCACTGTCAGGATTTGCTTCATGCAGAGCAAAGCAAGCAGCTTTTATTTTCCTCTGTCGAAAGGAAATAGGTAGAAATAATATGCTGCCTTTCAGCCTGACCGGAATCTCTTTATTCATAGGGAAATGCAGGATTCATGGAGAGGACATTTTCACTGAGGTAAATAAGCCCTCTCAACTGATGCACACTATTATACTAATACCAAAGGAAACAAAGGCTGGGAGATGGGGGGCATTAAGTAGAAAAGCCAACAGAAAATTAGCAGACAAAAATCCAGCATGGGGACAAAGCAGGCTCTGCAACATTGAAAAAAATAGAGAAAAATCCTTTAAGAGAAAATTGCATGCAATTTTTTGGCCTCAATTAGCCTTTTTCACAAAGAGCACTTTTCCACAAAGAGCCCATTAAAGAGCAAATGAAATTACATTGGTTTTCAGTTGCCATGGCATTGGTTTTTCCCCTAATGGACTTCTCTCATCCCCAAGTCTAATGTTAGCTTGACTTCTTTTTCTTGTCTGTAGGCTGTCCCTAATCTCCCTGTCCAGCCATGAAGTGATGTATGTGACTTCTCCACAAAGTGCCTACCACATAATCCAAGAGGGAGAGAATTCATCTCTCAGCTCTCTCCCTAGAGACTGAGAGGGTAGAACTGACCAACAGCAGCATTTTATTAACCATGAATGTATGAGTTCCCATCTATTAGATGGCAGTCATTCCTGTACATGCACTCAGGGCTCCCAGAGCCACTCCCAGATCAGTCAGAGACCATTTATTGAGTGTTCCCAATGTGCCGAGCCCTGTCCAAGAGGCTAATGACATAAAAATGCAAAAGAAAGAATGCAAGGTGCTCACAGTCTTCTAGAGCTTCCAAACTAGCAGACTCAGCTCCAAGTGCTTACCTTCACCTTTTCTTTATGTCTCTATTCATCAAATGGGTAAAATTTTCCCCAATGATTTGATTCACAATTTTTTTGGAAATATTTGCCAGGTACCACTCTTAAAAAAATTTGTTATCATAGGAGTAAGGATCTAAAATAACATTTTCTCTTTCAAAGTGTTTTGCTAGAGCTAATGATTAGCTATGAGATTAAGTTTGTGATAATTTGCATATTGTTTTCCAATATGCATAATCATATATAATTTTTAAGTTTATGCAGTTTATATTCCCCTATGAACTTCTTCTTCTTTTTATTTAATCCTCACCAAGGACAATTTTTCATTGCTTTTAGAGAGAGAAAAAGGGAGGAAAAGAAACATCAATGTGAGAAAGAAACATCTATTGGCTGCCTCCCATATGCACCCAGACCAGAGAATCAAACCCACAACCTAGACACATGACCTAACCAGGAAATCGAACCCATGACCCTTCGGTAACAGGACAATGCTCCAACCAACTGAGCCACACTGGCCAGGGCTAAACTTCTTTTTAAAAATCTTTCCATGTCAGCGAATATTCCTGGACATTATTTTAATGTCTCTGTGGTGTGGAGATAATACAGCTCAAAAATTTTCTATTAGATACGCAAATGTTCTTTAGTTTTTCAGTATATAAATGACTTTTTAGGGCAAAAAGAAATCAGACAATTTTTAAGACTCTAAATATATTAAAAATAATAAATATCAATATACATGTTTTTAAATTGTGGTATATTTTAAATATATACTTTAACCAATCAAACCTTCTAATGCAAATATATAAAATAAAATACACTATAACTACACTATTTTGAAGACTTTTATAGAATTAGGAACTTTCTAGTGTACTATAGATCACGTGACCAGCAAATTCTGTTACATAATAAATATCTTCTTTCTTTCTCATCAGTTAGCTCTTTGACTCAATGTATAACCTTGTTTGGTGATAACATCTGAAGTTTGAATATAAGGTCCTACGTAATTGAGATCCCTGAGCCAAAGGGTCTCAAATTAGTATCTAATACCAGAGGTCAACTTTTTGAGTCAAAAAGGAGGTTTTAAGCTTTTTAAAAAAATCCTCACCCAAGGACATTTTTTAATTGCTTTTAGAGAGAGAGGAAGGGAGAGAGACAGAAACATAGATATGAGAGAGAAACATTAATTGGTTGCTTTCTTATACATACCCCAACTAGGGATCAAACCCACAACCTAGGTATATGCCCTGATTGGGAATTGAACTCTGTGACGTTTTTGGTTAACCAACTGAGCCACACCAGCCAGGGGATAAAACGGTTTTAAGCTTTTGATATTGCCCTCCCCTTCTTACCCATTTACACTTCATTAAGTGTGTGAAAGCACTTCTCAATGCGGTAGTCAACATAGGTATTATCATCTTTTGTATATTTGTTAATCTAATAAACAACAACAAAAGTATCTAATTGTTATCTTAATTGACGTTTTACTGATTAGCAATGTAGGTGATCATTGTTATCTTTATGTCTTTTTTTTTTCCCCTGAAACACCTTCTTACTTTAAGTTTTAAGATTTCTTTCTATACCAAGGTTATGAGCCTTTTGTGTTGTTGTCTCAAATACTTTTCCCATTTTACGTTGGCCTTTCAATTTCATGAACTGTTTGCCCCACAGACATTGAACATTTTTGCTTCCTCTAATTTTCTTTTCATTATGACTTTGGCCTTTGATGTCAACAGCTCTAAAGAGTATGTGTATCTTTGATGGACTTCCGCTTTTTCTCCTGGATTATCACCAGCCTGGTCCTTTCACTCCCTAGGTAATCTCCCTCTGTAGACAGGGATAAAGGAGGTGGGCAAGAACTGTGTTGTCTGGGAAAGGGGTGTGGCAATGGCTCTGAGGAGTGACAGGCTTGGCAGCCCTCTGTCAGCCTGTGGTGGATGAAAGCATCTCTATAAAAAGTCAACACTTAAACAAATGTATAATTTATTAACATTCTAAAAATAAAAAGCTCAAAAGTTTAAATTCATTAATTAAAATTTAAATAAAGACTAAATCTAAAAATAAATCTATAAGTAAAAGTGAAAGGTGGTGATGGCCACATGCAGTCAGGTAAATAAGCTCCAATGGATGATGCTGATCTCCCTCAGCTTTCTCTGCACAAGGCTCTTCCTTCCAGGGTGGGAAAGAAGCAGAATAAGCTGAGCTGATATTCTCCTTCTTAATTCTCACAGATTGAGAAGGCCATGGAAACTTTAATTTGTTCTCCCATCCTTTCTCCATGACCTTCCATATCTTCCCCTCTCGCCTCAAAAATTTTACCCTTTATGCTCTCATTGTTGGCTCATGACTTGGCCTCATACGTTATTGAGGGGAGGAAGCCATCATATATGATGTCCCTCATCATGACACAAACAAATCTATAAATGCTCTGGTATTTAAAGCCATCTTTTACTTGAGCCCATCTGTTAAAATTGAGACTTTATCTTATGGTCTCTGGATTTCATCCTGTCTCTACTTCTCTAGGACTTGGACCTGTCAGTCATCTTGTCTCAGGCATCTTCAACTGTTTTCTTTCTGTAAATCATTTCCTTCAGTATACAAACATTTTCTTTTACCACCAACTGTATACTGTCCTTTGCCTCCCCTCATCTTCAACAACCACGCTATACTTATGCTCACTCTTACAGCAAAACCTCTTTTAATGATTATCAACATATGCCATGTTTAGTTTTAAACCTCCCATTCCCACCTTATGCCTTTCTAACCTGCCTTTAACACCCACCATTTCACCAGAACTATTTTTGTCGGTGGTAACTCCATCATTTAATCTAATGAACACCTAATAGCTATCAATGCAACTGTCCTCTCTCTCCTTGAATTGCCTCTTTCTTTATCCCTGTAATGCCAAAAATATTCCCAGGTTTTCTGCAACTTCACTTATCAATCTTTTTCACTCTCATTTCTTGATTCCTCTACATTCTATGAATACTTAAATGTAAGAATTTATCAGGGTTTGGTCCTAGGTTCTCTTTACTCTCTTTGCACTATTTATCTAGGTGATTTCATTGATTTCCTTGACTTCAGATACAATCTACAGGCCAACAATTCCTAAACTTACAGCTTTAGTCCAGAGCTCTTTTCTGAAATTCATGTTTTTATGTCGTGTGTCTTTGACTTATTCACTTTGATGTCCCAAAGAGCTGAAACTTCTCATGTTTAAAATTAATCTGGGAGGATTCACTTCTAGATTAAAAGTGATTTTGAGAATTAATATAAAGCTACAGCAATCAAGACAGTGGGGCATTCGAAAAAAAAAGAAAAATATATCAATGGACCCATATATATCTGGTCAATTGATTTTTGACAAAGATAAAAGGCAATTCAATGATGAAAGAATAGTCTTTTCAACAAATCATGTCAAAACAATTGGACGTCTGTGTGCAAAAAAGATGAACCTCAGCCCTTACCTCACGCCATATACAAAACATAACTTAAAATGAATTAATCAAAGACCTAAAAGTAAAGTCTGAAATTGTAAAACTTTAAGAAGAAAACATAAGAGAAAAATCTTTGTTACTTTGGTTTATCAAAGATTTCTTAGCTAGAACCCAAAAAGCACAACCCATAAGAGGTAAACCATGTATTTTTCTTGCTTAAAACTGTTCAGTGGCTCCATCTAAATCCCGTACCTTGGTCTCCAGCAAGCTATATATGGCCTAATACATCCAGTGACACTCCCCTCTAACCTCTTGTTTTCTCACCCCAGCCACAACCATGGTACTCTGGCCTCACTGGCCTTCTTCCATTTGTTGAATATTCCAAGTTTTCTGTTCTCCTAGCAACTTTGCACACATGCTATTTCCTAGACTTAGACTCTTCTTCTCAGATTCTTTTTAATGGCTAGCTACTTCTCATCATAAAGGTTCAGTTTACATATCATATCTTTAGAAAAGTCTTATACATTTTGTAATAGTTCACACATGAATTCTCTTTCATGGTACCTTGTTTTTCTCTTTTCTTAATTTATAATTTTATATTTATGAATTCATTTTGTTAACATTTATCTCACCTACTAGAATATAAACTCCTCGAAGACAGAAACTATTTTCTTTTTTTATTTATCTAGCACATTACCTGACACATCATAGGAGCTAAATAAATACTTGTTACATGTGTAAATTAACAAGCCTCCTACAATTGAAAAAATAAAAATAAGAGTCCAATGAGATCACCATTGAATGACCTGGGTGAACATAACATATCAATCTATTCTCTCTCTCTCTCTACCTATCTATCTATCTGTATATGTATTTTTAGGGTCCTCTGAATTAGGCTTACTGCATGAAGATATCTACTACATTATCTGAGATAAGTAAGGATCACCAGGTTTTAAAACCATGAATGCAAAAATAGATGATAATGTCAGCCACCCAGAAAGGCTTACCTCTCCAAACCAATTGCTTGGCACAGAGAATGGAGCTTGGAGTAGTACAAAAGTGTAAAGCTGTGTGTCCACTTAAGGAGTAGCTGTTAAGCTTTGCTCCATGGTCACAAAGGATCTTAACACAATCTAAGTTGGCCATTTCACAAGCCACATGAAGAGGAGTTTTTCCATTGGGTCTACAGTTGATTGTAGCATTGTGGTCCAAGAGCACCAGAAGACATTCCACATGACCAAACAAGACAGAGAGATGCAGGCCTGTTGCCCAAGAGGACTTTAATTTATAACTAGGCAACCAGTAACCTGAAAAGAAAAGGGAAAGAAAGCTTAGCTTCTTGGCCTAAGATTTCTACATGTTTTATGAGGATTTTATTAATTAATTTTTTGCATTTTATTTTATTTTTTTCCCATCATCATTTATCCCTCATACCCTCTTTCACCTCTACCCACCCCCTTGTTACCTTACAATTAGCACCCTGTTGTCCATGTCTATGAGTTATTTCTCCTTCATGAGGATTTTTACAGGGTATTTTACTTTGGTCACATCTATCAAATTGGGGCAGGATGATTCAGAAGTTATAAACTAGTAGCTAATGGGTCTACAAGTGTCTAGTTTGGTATCATATTTGGATGTGCTAAGTGAGATGGGTGTCCTTGAGTCCCTAGTAGTCTCTATAATCTTGTTCTTTTACTTACTTGTCTTCCTTGACTCTCTCAGGCATTTGAGTTTGATACCTTCATTTATGTGATTGCTTTTTATTTATATGGTGAGTTACACTAGACTCAATGATTTAATCCCAATCATTGTCTTGAATGATGCCCAAACTGTTAGTTACAAGCTTATAAGTTTTATGCGATCATAGTTGTTGCTTTTGTCATCAATCTAAGGTGTGAATATATATTTGATGTCTTTACAAAATTTGTCATGCCAAGATTTTATTTGCTAGTTTGTCAGTTTACGCAATACCTTTTTCCAAAAAAAAATTTAAGGCAACTCACAAACTTTATGCTGACTTTTTAATAATCTATAAAATACGGGCAAAAAAATTAGCTAGGGAAATAAGAAGGGGTCAAGGATAAGATAGGTACACAAAACACACCCTGTCTAGTATACCAGAACTATGTCACAAATTTGCCTTTGAACTTCCTAGTAGGGTATAAACAGAAAAACATATGCTATGCCATTAACTGTTGCCACAAACTGTATACAAAATAATTGCTCAGGAGAATCACAGTTGTTCCTAGAATTCAGATCTTAGATAATTTTTTCCTATTAGTTGTTTTAAATGTTCTCACTCTCTCTCTCTTTCTCTCTCTCTCTCTCTGTGTGTGTGTGTGTGTGTGTGTCTTCTTTTTCCTTCTGAACTCTGACTTTTAAATACTGGGCCAGTCCTATTATCCAAGTCTCCAGAGATTGCCACATTTGACAAACTATAACAAAAATAACTTTATAAATCTTCTTTCATCATCAATACCTACAGCCATGGTATTAAGCTCACTATGAGTGGGGAATGAAATATAGGGTCAGAAAGATAAAATACTGATGACAAAATGAAGATGCAGAGATAGCTCAACAACCTAGAAGAATGTCTAAGGCTGAAACAACAAAATACATTTTAACATGGATAGATTAGAGTTTTGCTTTTAGGTTATAAAAATTCCAGTACACATGTACAAGGTAAGCAGAGTATGGTTTAATGATAATTTATTTTAGAAAAGACCTGGGAATTTGAGTTGTCAGTAACCTCAAAAGTAGCCAACAGTGGGATAGATCTGCCAAAAGGTTAATACAATCTTAAGCTACATTAATAAAAGTTCAGGGCCCAGAACAAGAGAAGTCAAGTTGTCTTCTTTGCTGATTAGATGAGGTCAGAATAAACTTAGAATATTGTGAATCCTTCTGGGCACCAATGATGAGCAGATGAGGGGCACTCAGAGGATGATGGCCACATTAAAAGTAGGCTTGGTGATCAGCTATTAAAATTCTCTTGTTTAAGTGAAAAACACTACATATGACCCCCCCCCCACCCCGGGTATTTATCCTACAAGTATAATCACTGATGTGTGAAATGCCCTATAAGGGCCACCGTATTGCATAACTCCCAGGAACACTATTTTCATTGAACTCTCTGTGAAGGGTATAAAGTTCCCAGGGGTTATGGATCCTGGCAACCTGGCCCATGGACAAGGACATGCACTACAACATGCACTACACTACGGCATTGTTCATAATGGCTAAGTATTACAAACAACCTCCATCTTTATCAATAGGAGACTGTGTAAGTAAATTATGGTACATCCATACAATCAAGTACTATAGAGCCATTATAAAGAAGGGGAAAGTTCTACGTATACTGATATGGGAAGATCTCAAGATAAATTATTGAAAGAGAAAAGCAGGAAGCTCTGCAGTGTACATAATATGCTATCATATGTGAATGTATTTATAAACACCTAGAACAAGAAACTGGTTAGAGTGGTGGCCTCCAAGTATTGGTGCACTGGGTGACAAGGCCACAGATTTACTTGTCCTTGAATGTCCCCTTTGAGTTTTTAAATGTAGTACCTTGTGCATGTATTATTATTTATAAGAATAAGTAAAATTAAAATAAACTATTGTCCCCTTGTCCAGAGGGGAAAATAATTTAGTTTAAAGAGCCCATTTATAGGGTCATATACAATGCTCATTAATTTGGAGGGAATGAATGAGTCCAAACCAAAGTTTATTTTCCTGCAGCCCACTTTCTGAACAACGCGCGCACGGGTGCGCGCACACACACACACACACACAGACACACACACACACACACACTTTAATCCTTTTCTCATTCCATCAGATTTCCAGGGTCATTTTGTTTTCTTTGCAATTCTCCCATTGTCTCAACCTGCTCTTTAAGAAGAAATCCACAGTTAATTCACACTATAAGGTCTAATGAACTCAGAATGGTTTAAAGTGTGACCCTCTCAGGGTAATCTGAATTTCTGTAGAAATCTGTATTCAACAAATAGAATTAAATTCTAAGATACTAATTTAAGATTATGGACCCTGAGAAGAGAAAGTAATTGGTGGTATGGACTTTTCCTGGCAGACAAATAGTATCACAGATGGGCTGTACTGGAAAGTACCCACCCTGTGCCTATAATGTGTATGTGTGTTTAAATAAATATATACACACAATATATGTGTATATATCCATATATACATCTTTATGTAACTATGTACATTCAATCTGTATTCTGAGCAAAGTTGTTAAGCTATATGGTATGCAACCTACTTCTGACAATGAATGAATCACATTTAACATTAATAATTCCAGTCAGTCATTTTAACACTCAAACTTCTTCAACAAGAAATTTGCAAAGGTAATCTTTTCTAACTGTCTCAGAAAGAAGCTGGTTTTTCCAGTCTGAAACCCATGCTGTATTTTGCCTGTGGATTAGCAGCAAAGATTAGACAGCTCTATGCAGCCACTGACTGGGAACTCATGTCTACTCCCGCAATGGGAAGAAAAATGATCTCAGAAAGGAAGCAGCAGAGAGTTGATTAAGAAAACAACATTTTGATGTAAAATCAAAGACACACAGAATGGTAGCACTGTAGGGAAGATTACCCAGTCCAAGTTTTTCATTTTCCAGATGAGAAAACTGCCACTTTTTCAGCCAGCTAAAGCCCGAGTCTCCTGCCTCAGTCCAAGCTAATGGACTCAGGATATCTGCAGTGTAGGGTTTCCATCCATCTTTGGTTTTGTGAAAGCAGAACAGGTCTAGTGCCAAACCTGCTTCACAAATCACGAGGAAGGAAAGAAGACCCCAGATTCATCTAGAATATGTCACATCTCTGATATGGAAATGCATTTGCTTGTTGATTTTTTCCTTCCTCCTGAATTCCCAATAGCACCTAGAGAATCTATCCTGCCCATTTCTGGCATGAATCAGTCATCGTTGGCCTGTCAGTCAGTTTCATCTTTATCTCCTATAATAATTAAGTGGTAAGTTGGGCTGGGACAGTGTTAGGTCCTGGAATTCAGCTGACCTCCCACATGGAATTGCACACCTCTCCTAGATGGGAATCTATGCAGGTGGGTAGCAGTAAGACAACTTTGCTGTTGCTCCTAAGTTGTTGAATGGAAAAGTAGGAAGAGGACAGACTGGTGGACATGATCAGGGTCTGCTGAAGTGCATCTTGAAGCTGGGTTGCAGAATTTTGGTGGTGGTGTGAGGAGAGGGGGTTCTGGATAATTCAACTCTGAGCATAGCAGGAAAGCCTGCTGGAGAGACAGAAGTAGCCTATAGCCAAGAGGCCGCCCACATGTCATTGTGGCCACAGGTCATTGTGTACCAAATGTGATACAAGAGAATGATCAAGAGTGTCCTTTCCACTGCATCTACCCTCACTGAGGACCAAACCAGAGGCAAAGCCATCTTCAAAAAACGACAGTCATGTAGTGCCTGTGAACATACTTGTGCCCATGTTGATATGTCAAGAGATCTGAATTTGTCCTCCAAAATATAATCACCAAGAGTCACAACATGACAGAACTATGGTTAATTGGGCAGATTCCTTTTATACTTTATCCCTTGTTCCCACAGCAGAATTCCCCCCCATAGCTTCAGAACCTAGCACGTGATTTATTTTTAGCATTTGTCTTTCTGAGGGCTGCCTCTGCTCACCTCCACAGATGCCAGGCTGCCATTGGGTTACATGGCCAGACTGCACCAAGGACTGGGATGGAGCAGAACCTGGGAACAAAGTCCTTAAGGGGGTAGTGAAGAACCTGCTGCCTCCCCCAAATGTTAACCACTTACACTCTGGCCTCAGATTAGCAGTCTGTGTGCAGTGACAGCTCCTGGCAGAACTCTGCTTGAGCACAGAGTTTAGCTGAGGAGAGGAGAACATACATTCTTTCTCCTGTGCAACCCCCCCCCCCCCCCAGAGAACTCTCAAGTCCAGGCCACGTCCATGTGGCTTCAGACTGTCTAGTTACTCATTACCTTTCCCAGACCATGATCCATGGTCTGTGTATATCATTTCCCCTTCATAACATGGAAGAGTATCAGTATGCAAAGGATTTAAAGAGGGTCTTAACAAAGCCTCCACTTTACAAATTTTTTTTAAAATATATCTTCTAGGGATTAATTAGTATAAAGTACCCATGTTTGTGTAGCTAGTAGACAGATGTCAACACAAACTCCAGTCTCCCCCAAATCTTTAAATAGCCTTTGATAATGTGAAGGCGACATTCAGTTCACTTCCAAACCAATATCACTTGCAGATGAAAGTTCTAAAGGAATTTTAGAAGTTTGACCCCCACAAAAATTTGCAGATTAATCCCGTGTGTTTAATCTAAACCCTAACCCAAAGAGAGATGTCTGAGCAGCCAAGTAGAAAGCCCCCTGGCTCAGGAGCAAAAGGGTTGGGCCATCTTTGGGAAGAATTGTTCCTGTTCCCGTGTTTGAGGGCTGGACACGTGTCTGGTAAACCTTCAGCTAAGCCTGGGCTCTGCAGCACTTATCAGCTAGAATGCTACCTGAGTCCAGAGAACCCACACCCGAGAAGCCTCTGCTGCTATAGCCAAAGGTTACGCATGTTGCTCATGGCTGGATTAGCAGACATTTGCCCTGACTGTGTCCATGTATTTACACAGTCCTGAAGGATTAGAGACTGCCAGCAATTCTCGGCTATCTGTTAGTAGCTCATACTTTCAGGATAAATCTCAGAATTTCCCCAGGAGAAGAAAATAAAAAGTAAACTTGACATGTAAAATTGAAGAGAAAAAAAAGTTTGAACATTAAGGAATGGAAAAGAACCCTAAGACGGTAATAGAAGAGCATTAGAGTGAATTTCTGGCAAAGAAGAAAATCAGGTGAAAAAGAGACTGTTCATTAAGAGAGTAGAAATAAGAGCTTTTAAGATATTTGTATGGCAGTTGCTCCTTAGTAAAGCAGATAGAATACCTGCCAGAAAGTTTTCCAGTGAAATTGTTTCATTTGTTATTTTAATTAAAAATATGACTACCAACCAAAGAACCTGTGGTTGCAGGTCATAAATGAAGTACTTCAGGTGCATTACACTGATTAGTAAAAGGACTGATTAACCCGGATGAGTAGAGAATTTCATCCCAAAGAGATAAGTATGATATTCTGCCTGGGTCATTAATTATCCAAGACTCATACGTCTGAAGGAGAATTGAGATGTGTAGTTGGAAAAACCTTTAGAAACAGTTTCATGGATGTTCACATTCCTGGCGCTGAGAACCAACCAATAGCTTTAAGTTTTCGTAGAGACCCTGCTTTTACTCCAAACACTGTGTTCTTGGCACATAACAAACTTTGTATTATTGACATCCCTGGACTATTCAGCTATTTTTTGCATTTATCAGTTTAAAAGTTGTTCGTGTGCTTAACTTTTCTTCTCATCATTCCCACTTTAAAGCAATCATCTTGAAGATGCAATTTTGCTAACTTGTTTTTGCTTTTAAGACCCATCCACATCTCTGTTATTTTCTAGAAGATATCTCAAATTCGAACCAAAATGTTTTCAATGTTTGCTTTACATAGTGCGAGAAAAGTTTTTTAAATTAACAAAACATAATTTTATCTGAAGATTTGATTAAGAAGTTTAAAATAACTTGAAACAATTCATATGAGATCTAACTTTAAGAATCTTTATTGATGCCGGGGCTAGGAAGGGCCCACAGTTTGAACATGAGTTCTGGAAGCTGGTTTCTAAATCTCTTGTCTATCACATGGGTAAGAGAAGCTACTCAGGGAGATGGGGAAGCAGAAGTGTTTTTTTGGATGCTTTGTTCTGCCTTCCACATTTTATAATTGCTTAGGAGTTCAACTTTTATTACTGTGTACCAATTACATTGTGAATTTGTGGAAGCAACGTTTAGATCTCGAATTTATTTCTTTGCCGATAGAATTCTGAGTTGCCTTTCCAAAAATTATAAACTAACTTTCATTTAGGGAAGAAATGTTGTCACTCTTAGAAGTCCTCTGAAAAGATCTATGATATGTCCTAAAAGAAATAAAAATGGTTTTGGATCAATTGTGTCACTATTGATTTTCCACAGGACAGTCACATGTTGAATATAGATTATTTATTAATTACACAAGCAAACTTAAAGGTAGATGGCATCTGTTACAGGTTTTACACATTGTCTTGTGGGTTAGGTCAAAAATAACTGAAACTTGAAGGAAGATTCTTCTTACATTTTAAAAGTAAACAGATAATGTTCTGTTTACTCATCTGGATGCTGGTTACATAGGTTTGTTTATTTTGTGAAAATTAATCAAGCTGCACGCTTGTGATATGTACATTCTTTCTGTATAGAGCTTTTCAAAGGTGCTTTTAAAAAAATCAAAAACTAGTGAGTAACAGCTCAACATCCAAGAAGTCTGCTGTGATTAACTAGTCTCCCAAAGTTAATCCAGCCACATACCCTTCAAAGCCACAAACACAAAAGGGTTTCATTCCTTCAAATTATTCAGAAAGGAAATAATTCACACTAACTAACTAACTGACCAGTGTAGCCTACTCAGCTGTTCCCTGGGGATTCCTTTGTGACTTTGATCTAACCACTTAGGCCTATTTAGCTTGACTGGCAGCTAGGACTCTATTATCACTTCCACCCTGACTGAAATATTAAAAGATTTGATAATTAGGCTGGAAGACATGTGAAAAACTTTGAGGAAACTATGCATGCCTGTGCACTCACACACGCATACAGACACATCCAATTTCCTGCCTCAACCCTGAAGATATGACCATAAATCTTATTATTTCTGTGCATACACCCACCTGGCATGCCTAAGAATGAGACTGTTCCTTTCCTTTCCCAGGGGGTGTCATTTGCTGCCTCCCTAATTGAAAGCTACATCCCATAGTCTTAACATTGTGAAAACACCCATTAGCATGAATGAAAATTTAGCTCCATGTGGACCGTAAGAGTCAACTTATATTGACAGAAAGAATTGAAATGCATTTTTTTCTCTTTCAGGGGTGATGATACCATTGGAAGCAAGGGAAACAACCCCTTCTTCCCTGGAGCCTGCCCCTAAAACTTTCTCTCTTACAACCTCAGAACCTTTGCATGCTCAGGAGATGAGAAAAGGCCGTCTTCACAACTTAGGGTCAAACAAATTACCCACTGACTTGGGCCTAAGTTGTTTTATATTGGGCACAAATGTAAGTCAAAAAAAAAAAAAAAAAAACACCCTTACAAAATGCATTTAGTATTCAGACTGAACAAATCCATGTGATGACAGTAACCTAATTTTATAGTATCCACTCTTTCTTTTTAACAGAGCCCCTATCAACTTCTTAAAAAAAAAAAAACAAAAAAAAACACAGGCCTCTTCTTTATCTTTCAGTCAAAATAGCAATGTTAATTTATTATAAGCCTTCAGGTAATAATTATAAACACAGTAACTGGAGTCAATGATGCTATTCTTCAGAACTCACAGTCAGAGTATAGTGAATTAATGTAGAAATATATAACCTTAGCATTAGTTGCTAAAAATTGATGGTGCTGATGATTTAGATATGAATGGGAAGTATTTTAATTATGAAAAAAGAATTGCTGTCTCTCTCTCAATGCCACACACAAGATCTTATCATCTATTTTGTTTAAACAGAAGTGATGCTGAACGTGGTGTTTGTTTGCAATCTGCTCTCCAGATGGCCTTGCTACTCAAGTTCCCCATTAACTAGCTGATTTGGGAAATCAGAATCTGCACTCTTTTAATTTATTTCTGATTCATTAAGCGTCTGTTTCAGAAAAATCCCTTGATTAAAAAAAATGGTTCTGACTTTCTGTTATCCTTAGTTCTTCCTAAGGCAGATAATCTGTGTTAAGTAAATCTATAATTTTGATTTATTATTCAAGGGAAAAGAGTTCACTTTTTGTTTCTTCTGGTTTTAGCTTTCTTGCTTAAACTGAAAACTCATTAAAATGATGAGGACCATCAAGGTGCATCAAGGCACAGCCTTATTCATTGACTCTCCAAATGGAGGGGAAAAAAATCCTCTTATTGATACAGATGGACATAGAGATGATATATCTTTAAGTGGCTATGTTAACAGGGAGTTATAGTGCCCTGTCCCCAAGCCAGTCATACCATTTGGATTAGATCTCAGCAGTCTCTTTAGTCATAATCTAGACATGTTTTCTGTATCCTATGCCATTCTAGGCAGAAGAAAAGTTAGAAATAGAAGGGAAGTGCATTATTCAATATAATTGGTCAGGATTTCAAAGTTCAGGTACAAGGGTAGAAAAAGGAAAAAGAGAGAAGAAAAGAAAGAAGATAAATATATATCAACCTATGCTGTGGTCTAGTTTAAAAAGAAAGAAAAAATTAAATTAGAACTATTTTTAAAATACATATGGAAAGAAGCAACAGAATTATTGATTTAGAGTGAATGACTGATGCTGTGCATTAAAAAAATCCATTTTCTGTCAATTTTACCAATTATACCGATAATTTTTACCTTGTTTATAAGATGCCAAAACCATATTCTCATCTTCAACTTCAAAAACTGTGTCCACATCTATTTGCCTTTGGATTAAAATAGTCTTCAATTTTCCGAAGTCATTTGTCTTTAGAGCCTCAAGGAAATTTCTCTTGACTAGCTTGGCAGCTGCAGACTTAGTGACAGGGGCCACGGTGCTGTCCATCCTTCCTCTTCCTCCGAAAGCTTTGTTGTGATTTATCAGGAGAGTGGCATGAAGCAAACAGGCACATGCTGGAGAGCCTACAAACTGTCGGCTAATTTTATCCCCAAGTTATGCTGATCCGTTCTATTTATATAGGGATCATTTCAAACTTCAAAATATCCTTCTCGGCTGTCACTGCATTTTCAAGTCTTTAAAACTGGTTCTATACTAACTGATTCATTGAATAATATGAAGGGAAACCCTCACCATATATTTCAGAGAATGAAATGTCACTATTATATGATCAAAGTAGTCAAGTAAGATTTAAAAGCTCTTAATGCTTCTTTTTCTCTCAGTAAAAACATCTGGTGCCCAACTGGAGATCTTGTTCTGTTTAACCAAAAGCCCCAAATAAAAATTTGTTACAGTTGCTGATACATGTGCTTCTGAAAACCTATGAGTTTCGTAATATAAGTCTGCAAAATCAAGCATGGTCACAGGCATTTGAAAGCAAACAGAAGGTTTTCGAGTGACCTAAACTTGAAAAATTACAATGTCATTACAATGGAATGGTGGTGGCAGGGGACTGTTTTAGGTAAAAAGAGACTACAGAGGCAAAACAGCTACCTCAGTGACTGAATGAGCTTTATTTAATCTTATATTTTTAAAATCAGTTTGAAAAGACCATATTGGGATAATTGTGGAAATATAAATATGGACTACATATTACTTGATACTAAGAAATTATTGTTGATTTTTAAAGGCGTGGTAACGTATATGGTTATGTAAAAGAAGATTCTTATTCTTAACTGATACATTAGGAATAAGTTGTCATGATGTCTAAAACTTCTCTACAATTAGTTCAGAAATAGAAAAACAAACTTATGTATATACATACATATACATATACAGATATATGTGTGTATTTGTGCAAATTTGGCAAAAAGTTAAAAGTTGGCAAATCTAATGAAAGATCTAGATGTGTCTGTTATATCATTCTTTTAGTTTTCCTCTAAGGATAAAATTTTTCAAATCAAAAGTTAGGAAAATGTTCAATCTTTAAAATTTATAAACCATTAAAATTAGAAAAATGATGATAGTAAGTATTCATTTGAATGCAAAAAAATCACATTTTATATATTGTTGGTGAGCGTCGAAACTGATGCAAACTTTCTGTAGAATAATTAGCAACACGAATTTTTAAAAATTTTAAATGATAATAGTATTTAATTTTTAGAATTTACTTAAGGATGTAAAACATGGATGCAAATTGTAACATAATTTTTAACTAATTTCATTGATGTGCAACATAAATACAAGAAAGTAGAAAGTGACAAGTCAAGTCTATAGCTTGTAGAATTTTTACAAAGTAGACACACCTGTGTAACCAACCCCTATATAATACTCCCCCCTTATCTTTGGGGGATACATCTCAAGACCCCCAGTGGCATCAGTGTCAAACCCTACATCAACCATGTTTTGTCCTATACATACATACGGTTGATAAACTTTAATTTATAAGTTAGGTGCAGTTAGATATTAACAACACTAACTAATCATTAATAAAACAATTATAACAATATATTGTAATAAAAGTTATGTGACTGTGGGCTCTCTCTCTCAAAATATCTGATAACTGAGGGCTACTAAGTGATTAATGGGTAGGGATCATGTAAGTGTGAATACTCAGGGCAAAGAAATGAGTCACATACTGGACAGGATGCAACAGGCTGGTGGGAGATTTCATCATGCTACTCGGAATTGTGAGCAATTTAAAACTTTTGAATGGTTCATTTCTGAAATTTTACATGTAGTATTTTTAGACCACTACTAATAGTGTGTAACTAAAACCACAGGAAGTGAAACTTCAGATAAGAGGGGATTACTACGTTTAAGTAAACTCAAAACCCTGTTATGTCCCCTTCCAATCAAAATACACACCTTACCCCCAGTGCCATTATCTTGACATCTAACAATGTAGGTTAGTTTTGCTTATTTTTTTAATGTTTAAAATATTCTGTTAATACTCTTAATTTTAAAATCTTCAAGAAGATGAAATTTCAAGTTTAACATAGTATAAAATATGTGTCCTGAAAAAATGGATAAATGAATAAAAATGTATGTGTGGATGATTACATTGTTAATAATAGTAAAAAAATTAGAAGCAATCTAAATGACCAATAGAAATTTTAGTAAACAAATTATGGCATATACATACAATAAAATACTCTCAGTCATTATGACTAGGTAGATCTATATTTATTTTAAAATATAACAATTTATAAAATAGTATGTGTACTGTAAATATATTTTTAAGTGCCTATACTTATATAACTACATATATGTATATATGTATATAATTTGTATATATTTATGTAATGTACAAATATATAAATATATTTACTGTATGTACATATAAGAATAAAAGTCTGTAAGCATCTATTACCAAATATCATCAGCTTTTATTGATCTCCTAGTGGTAAGATTATACCTGATTTCTTCTGTATCTCTTTCTTATTTTATGAATTCATCTACAATGAGCAAACATTACATTTGTAATAAAAATGCTAAACATATTAATAAGGATAACTTGTTAACTCATAATAACTACAGAATTATAGATTCCATGAGGTCAGGAAGTGAATCATTCTCATGTTCTCAGTGCCTAGCCCAAATGAATAAATAAATAGTGAATGCATAAGTTACTCCTGATTATTTACAATGTCCTTAGCACAATTATTTACAATGTGGTTGGTGGCAAATAAGACACAGTTCCTTTGATGTCCACATGGGTAACTCAAGTAGACATATAGCATTTATTGATATGTTTTGTCTATTTTTGACAAAACTAAGAAAAGAAAAATATTCCCAGTAAAGGAAACAGAGAGATCCCAGAGTTTTGCATTTTTGGAGGATAATCAGCACAAAGTCCACTAAGAGACACTCTTTTTAAATTTTTAATCCTCACCCAAGGATATGTTTACTGGCTTGAGAGAAAGAGAGATGCATGAATGCGAGAGGGAAACATTGATTGGTTGCCTCACATCTGCATCTCGACTTAGAGATCAAACACATAACCTAGGTAGGTGCCCTCACTGGGGATCAACTCCCCCCCACCCCCCACCTTTTGATGTATGGGGTGACACTCCAGCCAGCTGACCCACGAGGTTAGGGCAGGAGGAAAATCTTTTAAAATTCAACTTGAAAAATAAAAGCAAAATTATGGAGAAGATTGTTTTCACTTAATATTTAACAACATTTGGGTTGACAACAGCTGTATAATTCATAGAATTACAGTATAAAATGTTTTACTATTTTCTGAGGAAGATAATTTTTCTAATCCAATTTTATAATAAAAGTCATCCAAAACATAAAAGATATTACTTCATATTATTACTAATATAATAACTAATCATTGAAATATCAAAAGATGAAGAGAAATAGGCCATAGGCAAAACTGATGAAGTTCTTGAATACTATTGTAAATAAGATCTTTTTTATATAAGTTTGACAATATACAATCAATATGTAATTAACTATCACATCCTAGTTCATAAAGCCATTCATTCCATTATTTGAAAATGAGAGCCAGAAGTTTCTTGGTTACACTAAGCCAAAATGTGCCCATCCATAATTTCTTCCCATTGGGTCTTTTGCCCTGGCTGGTTTAGCTCAGTGGATTGAGCGTCGGCCTGCGAGCTAAGTGTCGCTGGTTCGATCTTCCAGTCAGGGTACATCAGAGAAGGAAAACTCTGACTCCAAAAAACCTCCGCTGCCTTGCGGCATACCTCTTCAGGGGAAAGGCTAAGGGAGTAAACCCCGACAGAAAATCCGGAGCCGGAGTCCCTAAGGCGGTTTGACGTTGTAGTCAACACCGGCAACTCCTGCGGCGCACCTGAACCCAAGCTGTATCGACTCCGTCTTTCCCTTGGACCCTTCAGCTGCGAAGAGAGGGGGGGTCTGCTGCATGGGCAACAGCAGACCCTCCATATTACCCTGCCCAGGCTCTGTAGCTTCAGCGTCATCGCAAGATGTCGATTCAACACGGGAGGAGACAGATACCATGTCACTCCCGAGTCGGACTGCACAGCCATTCTTGGCGGTGCAGATAGACTCTGAAGAAGCTACACCATCGTCTCTCGAGACGGACGGCTGCCGACGACGACGAGTATACATTTATTTCAGACTTATCCTTGATGAATTCCTTTCTAACATTTGGAAATAGCATCATATCTTTCATAATAATTTTTTTCTGAAGTACTGTCAACAGTTTCTTATTTGGGGTGGTTTTCAGAATTCTTCTGTCTTGCCTGCTCCCTTCTGGATCCTCTGTAGTTTACTAATGAAAGCTCCTCTTACGTTTTGGTGCCTAAAATGGAACACAATATTCTAAGAGAGAGCTGACAAGTATGGATTTTTATGGATGACATCAGGGACACACTGTTTTTTTGAAATTGTATTGGGATTCTTAGGGGGTACTTTGCAAGTCTCCCCCACATAATAGTTGTAATCCCTTCAATAAGTACCTTTCAAGCACCTACCACGTGCCGGACACTTATTCTGAGCACTGGAGATACAGCAGTGAACCAAAGAGACAAAATCCCCACTGGTGTGGAAATTTGAATGCTAATGAATTCAAGTGCTAATGGAAGTTTCCAGATCGTTCCAGTGTTCTATGCTAGAATTTGACACAAAGTTGTAAATTCATTGAATTACATACAGAAAACATATAGTTTGTTTATATGTAATTAATGGATCTGATCCACCTTACGGGTTCTCCACCTTAGTGACAAAGAGAAGGGCAACTTAATTTTAGTCCAACCTAATAGGTTGAGTCTGATCCAAATATTTAGCAGTCTCTTTAAGTAAATGTTCAGTCTCTTTGGATAAAATTCTTTATTTTTGAAACTTGTGACTTTCCTTCTAAGATGGTTTCTGGAAATGTGGGATATATAAAAAAGCAATATTAAAAACAGTAATAATGTTTAACAACCAGTAGCAATTAGAAGAGACTTGGGCCATCAATAAAGTGTGGCCAGACCAGTGTATACCAGGTAAACATCAGTCAAGGTAGAAGTGCTGCTTATATGATCTCATGAAGGGTGAGGGTGTCCTCAGATAAACTCTTTGTCCTTTGGGACCTCCCTGATCTCCATGTCAGAGTGGCTCATTCATCTGGCTCCCACCACTGGAGCACAGGATCCTGGTCATTTGCCTCCAATTTTGATATCTTTCAACACTGTAGCCTCTTGACTATGTTAGCCCAATGTATACTCAGAAACTCGGTGTCTTCCCTTCACACTTCATACAAAAACCATGAAGACCCTGTGCTTTCTATAGCTGTCTTCTTGCCATCTTTTTAGGGCCAGAAGTGACATGGACCTAAGCTGGGTGCTGGAGTTCTGCCAGGAGTCCATCTTCTCCCTGATGCTGGACCATTAGTCTCAGTATCCTCAGACCTTCTCAGGCATATCTGGTCACTTCTTAGTCCCTTCTCCCCTTCACTGCTCCACTAAATTCAACCCTGGAAGAAAGGTGTGAGCAGGGATGAGAGCATAACAGCCAATCCCTCGATCAACCTACACCCCCACTCATACTGCCTCAAGACTTCCAGTGTTCCTGGCTAGAAGGGTCCAGTTCTGGACTTGTTACTTCCCTTTGAACCTTTCCTTTTTCTTTCTAGGTCAGCAAGCTTGTTGACCACCATCCGAAGGGAGACGACTTTCCAGCTTTTGCACTGTGGAGGACACTCCATCATCTGAATCCTTCAGGTATGGTCTCTGATATAAAGAAGGAGATTAAGTGATTTAGAAAATTCCTCATTTCTTGATTCCCAATTTTCACAACTATTTTGTTTCTAAAACTCAGCATTGATACTTAAACCTGATCATGGTCAATTTGTTCTCGGGCGCTCCTGTACTTTCTTTCATTGGGTTAACAAACCTCAGGACTTGGCCCCGAGGGCTGAAGACTACAAGAAAAATGATTTCAGAATTAAGTTTTAAAAAAACATTGCTTTAACATTTGGAAACACTATCATTTTAACCTAAGAAGAGGTTTTTAATTTTTCTCACAGAACTTCTTTCAGTTCCATCTCAGAGCTGTAAAAATAAATAAGTCTAAACTTTGTGAATTACTTTGAGAAAACAAAGCCAATTTCCATGAAGAAATATATAAAATTAAGAAATTCACCTGCATTATTGTGCTAAAAAATCAGTTATTGACCAATTTATCTTAGCAGTAGAGGATAAAACTAAGAGATTATTATTTGTACTTACCAACAAATAGCAGCTTAATTAAATTGCCCATCAAAGTCATTCTAACATCTAGGAAGTAATGTGGCCAATGCTAATAAAACAGATTTGAGAACTGCCTGAATTATTCAGACACCTTCTTCAAATCACCATCTCAGAAGGCCAAATTACACAGTGGACATGTTTCACCTTGTCTGTTCAGGCATGCCAGAAATTCCTGGATCCTCACCTCTTAAAAATGAAAACTCTCCATGCTGAAAAATGAGCTTTTTATTAGTGTTTCGTGACATGCCCAGAACAGTGTCCTCTGCTTTTGAAACAAAATCTTTCTGACAAGGTGCTGACATTGTGGCAAATGGCCCATAAGACCCTCATGTACTGTCTGGGTACCTCTCCGGGGGGGAGCAGACACAGAAGCCCGGCTGCTTGTTTTCTTGATGTCTGTGTACAACACAATCTAGCCACTTGGGGTCTCTTCCCTGGAACACAAATAGTTTCTTGGTCCCTTGCGGTCTTTAAACATAAATTTGATGCTAATTAGTCAGGGATTACTTATCAAATGCAACCATGGAGAAGAAATCAAAGCCAAGTTTTTAAAATATATACCTATAGAAACCAAAAATATCTGTAAAAACAGAATAGCTTGGACCTCCCTGATTTTCCATGAATATCAGGAAGTGAGAATCATTAGGATCCATCTTAGCTACCGCTGGTGGTTTTCCTAAGCCCTAGATTCGTAAAGAAATTCTCTTTATTTGTGGTGCTTGTATAATACTGGAAAGCCTGTGGTGTATCAGACAATTAAAAAAAAGAAAAAAATAGACAGTAAAATGTTAGGTTGGCCAAAAAATTCATTTGGTTTTTTCCATAAGATGGCTCTAGCAGTGCTTCATTGTCTTAAACTTCATTTGAAACAGTTTTGTTGGATGTTATTGTAACAGCTGTCATACCAGTGTGCATTTTTTAAAAAAAACTTATCAAAATGGGTGAATTTTTGTGTAGCCATTTTAATATTGAAATGGAAGAAAATAAGCAATATTTTCAGCATATTATGCTTTGTTATTTCAAGAAAGACCAAAACACAACAGAAACACAGAAAAAAGATTCATGCAGTGGAAAGAGAAGACATCGTGACTGATCAAACATGTCAAAAGTGATATGCAAAGTTTTGTGATGGAGATTTCTCACTGGATGATGCTCCACAGTCAGGCAGACCAGTTGAAGTTGACAGCAATCAAATCGAGACATTAATTGAGAACAATCAATGTTATACCCTGCAGGAGAACGCTGGCATACTCAAAATATCCAAATGAATAAAGTTATCAGTGAAAAGAAAAATGTGTCCTTTATTTTACAGAAAAAAACCGTACCGACTTTTTGGCCAACCCAATAGTTTATCAGGTGCTGATACGTGCCACAGAGAAAAACAAACTAGGAAAAGTCTAGGATCACAGCCAGCCCATATGTCACCCTTGTACAGATCAGAAAAAGCATCCCCCAGCTCCAGGCTGGTCCTTGGAGGTGTTATAGCCCTCAAAAGCATCGCAGTTTCAAATATATAGTCATAGCAGGCCTCACTTTCCTGGAGCAATAACTTGGAAGAAGTGTGAGAGCAAGTCACCCTGACATCTGAGAGAAGAGCTTTCCAGGCCATGGGAGCAGGAGATGCAGATGTCCTGAGATAAAGAAAAGGTGGCCCTAAGAGGTCACCCTCATTAGGATGCCTCCACCTCTTTGCAAATATTTTTGAAGCTCAGTAAAGCTTGGGATGGAACTGAGAGATAATCGCTGAGTTGGTTTCTTCTACTTCTTGAACCCAAGTACAATTCTTTCAAAGCTAGGCCTAGAATATCATCTTCACATGTGCCGTGTCTGACCTGACACGTACTTATAATTGATAATAGTTTTTTATATTTTCCATAGATAAACAGTGAAGTGCACATTTTATTTTGTTTTTGGATATTTGATACTGAAGTGGAGCAAACAAAAAATTTTCAAACCATGTAGGGTGTCAATCCTCTATTGCCCAAGTCCACTACACTGCCCTGGATATTGGGGCATGGCTAGCAAACTATACAATTAGCATTATACAATGCCGATCAATTCTGTGTGCTAAGCACACTATTTGGTAAGAATAATTCTCTATTTGTAAGAATCAAATGAAACCATGCATATACACATGCTTTGTACATTGTAAACCATTCCGGAAGCATTACGGGATTATTATTGCTGCCGTTCATAACTGTGGGCTAACTCAATGTCATAACTCTCCTGAGAAAGACTAGATGGTGTTACGGTGAAAGAGCATTGGACTGGGACCCTGGATGGGGTTCCCACTCTGGTGATAATTAGCTGTGTGTTTCAAATAATTCAAAACACCTCTCAGTGACTCAGTTTCTTTTAAGTAAAATGAGACCTCTCATACTCACTCCTCATCATTTAGATTTTGTTTTCATTTTTTTCTCTGTCACTGATTAGAGTCTTCTGGATATTAGCAAAGCTTGACAGTGTTTACAAAAGTGTAATTCCTTGCCCAGATTTTCAGGCGGGGCTGCCCATCACCCTTGCCCACTCATAGGTTCAGGTTTTGTCTTCCACCAGTTGGGGGTGCTGGAAGAACTCTCAAAGCCCTTTCAGTTCTAAAGTTCTGCCTATTCATACTGGGGTGGTAATCACAAACAGAAAGCATGTGTTTAGCATAAAATCTGTTGTCTTAAAATTTCACAAACGGCTGAAATGCTTGCTTTGTAAATGTCAGGGTCCTAAGTCCTACTTAAGCACATCTTCGCTGAGAGCTCTCCTTGTGACTGGATATCCCTCTCTTGGCACGCTGGAACCATTCATGAGCCTCTCCTGCACCCTTCTTGGAACTAATATCAGCAAACAAACCAGCTGTCTTTCGCATGAGAGTATTGAAAGTACATTTTTAGTGAATTGCTCTGAGATTTCCTGGATCATCTTGATCACTGGCACCATGTGACATTGTTCTCTTTCAATGGTTTCCTTTACGGGTGGCGGATTACAGAATGGCTGGATTGACACAAGCGGTAAATAATCTCTGGTCCACCTGAATTTTGACAGATTGTTCATTTAATGTCACCGTTGACTGTGAAAGACAAGGTTTCTAGATAAAACATCTGTGCGCACACTGGGTGGGCATTAGCTCTGTGCTCCAGGTCTCCTAGCAACTGACATGCATTTACAAGCCCTTCCAGCACTGTTCAACATCAACACCAACTTGTATTGCCATCCCTCATCCTTCCCAGAATCAACTCGAGGGAATAATTTGCCATAATTTTGTCTCAGCAGAACATTAACGTCACGACTGTACTCCAAGCGGCATTTGCATCCTCTTTCCACGTTAGACAAATTTATAAAGGAGATGGTGTCGTTAGGGAAGAAAATTGCCCATCCCTTTCGAGTGTTAAAGACCTCGGGCTGTTCTGAATTATCTTTTTCTAATGTTCTGGAATGTTCTTTAAGACCTACAGCTCTCAGATGCCAGTAAGCTGTTTACCAATTGCAAGGATTGGTCAACTTTGTTTTATATATGAAGAGATACCTAAACTGTGACTGCCCACAACATGCTTGAGAGCCCTCCATGCTAGACTTTGCTGAGCGGCACACATAGGGTATCTGGGCTCTTGCACAGAAAAGTTGCATGATGACTCACACTGACAAAGCTTCAGTTAAGGCTGCGGGAGGTAAAAGGAGGGGAGCATATTTATAGGAAACCCATAGAGATATAATCCACCTAAAGAAAAACAACATTCTTGGTTTAAAAAAAAAAACAACTTGTTTACTTGTCAGGTAGAATCACAGAATTGCAACTGGAAAACAGTTTTGACTTCAGTGTACTTACTCAAGAAAGAGAAGTGCCGAGACCAGATAGTTTACGTGACTTTCTCAAAAGGACATAGTTAATCAGTGGCAAAGTGAAGACTCTGACTGATGTCAGGCTTCATACTTTAGTTTTTGATCCACATGATTCTGCCTCCTGACAGTTCTTATTCTCTCTTTTCTCTTTAAACTGACTTATCAGTGTAAAGAAAATATAGGCAGCAACACTGGCGTGCATGAGAAAGTTTTTTAAAGTGGGTAAACTTACGAAAACTTTATAAATTTATAAAACAAACAGTGATCAATTATTTTATAGATGTGATATTTTTTGATGTGGTCACTATAAACTTGGAGGATTCAAAAGTGACACAGAGTTCATCTTTTAGCAAATATTGTAAGGATGCTGTTTTAGAAAGAAATGAACAAATGCAGCTTCAAACAACTAAGCATATTTTAAAGCCACAAACATTTGTCTGGAGAGATAATCAGAGTTCAAGCCCTGCATCTAGTTGTCTTTCATGAACTGTCTTGAACACACCAGGCCGCTTGATGGCAGTGTTCCTCGGTAAATGAACCTGTAAAACCAACTGCAGCATCCCAGGGAAGAAAAATCTGAGCCAATGCAGATAAAACGTGACCTAGATGAAAATCACAAATATGGATGAAAAATTGGGGGGCAAGGGGTTACCCATATAAACCATACTTTTTCTGATCATATTTTCCTACAATGAATTTTATCTGTTCAGAAATTTGCCATGAGTTTATGATGTTAGAGAATGAATTTCAAGACATGAATGGCCAACCAATACATAAATATAAATTAAACATTATTTGGAGGGAGTTGTCCATTTATTGTTTGTCTTCACACAATGGTATTAAGAGGAGCACCTAAAATAATGAACTAAATATGTTTTGTACTGTGCGTCTTCTGATTCTTTCCAGACTGTCATTGTCTTATGAGTCTCTGTATTTGGGTGTGGGAAAGCAAGACAAGCTAGCTTCTCATGCTCACAATTTTTCTCTTAGGCTGAAAATATTCCCTATAAGACCGGAGTGAGATTTGCTGAGTCTCATCTAAAAAAGCGTGAAGCCACAGATGGAGGTTAAAGCAGCAGCTACTGTCAGTCAAGGCCCCAGGCAAGACTGTGAAATCAAAGATTTGTTCCCGTTTCCGGCTCTGTTCCTTTCTAGTGTCTGCATACTGCCCTGTGATAGCTCCAAGCAGTAAAAGAGGTAAAAGAGCTAGGCTCTTCCTCTAGCTCTTCCTTCTATTTCTTGATCCCTCCCAGGTGGATTTGTATTTTAAACAAGGGTTGTAAGCTTTCTATAAATCTTAAAAGAAATAATGTCAGCCACCTACAGGGGAATATTTTCAGACAGGCATGCAATGTATACCTAACTTACACAGCTAATAGCCTTGGCCAAAGGCTATCTGATGACTCCCTGGGCTTGGCTGGCAGCCCTCCCACCACATCACAATTCAACAACTACTGAGTTGTTATTATGTGTCTGACACTGTGGTACACACGAGGAGAAAGATGAGTAGGATGCAGCCACTGATCGCAGAAACTTTACAGTCTAATCAAAGAAATCAGACAATACAGACTACACAACAAAGCAGAATATACAGAACACAGAAGGTGAGGGGCTGGGGCATCGTAGAAGGGAGTGCTCACACCTTTTGATGCAAGGAAAGATAATCATGAAATATAATTTATAATATATTCTCTTCCATTGGCAGCCTGGATCATGATCGTGGTTCTCAAATTTGAAGGTACTTCAGAATAATCGGTAAGACTTGTTATATCACAGACTGCTGGGCCCCACCTCTTGAAGTTCTAATTAAGTTTGGGTGAGACCAGAAAATGTGCTTGATACTAGCACTGCTGATCTGAGGGCCACACTTACAGAACAGTTGCTCTATGGCCTCTGTAGAATATTTGCCAGGTTAGAGAAAGTCATGTCATCCTAAGGACTGCACTGCAAAAATACCACCTAAGTCTCTTTCTTAATTATTGTTTCCATATTTCAATGATCAAGAATATCAGATAATTTTGTATCTCAACCACATGCTTGTTTGGAATAAAAAGTCATTTTATTGTTGAATATATGGTGTGCATAATAATATAAAAATGAGTTTTTAAATGTGTTTAATTTTTGCCATAGAACTCATTGATTTGAAACTGTATGTTAAGCAATCATAATCATTTATTGGGCCTTAGAATAACTTAGAATGTTCAAAGAAATATGCAAAACAATAAAGATACAAGGAAATTTTTTTAAATGATAATTAGCAAGTTGACTGATTATCTTATTTGGTAAATTTTATTTTTTTAAGATATCTAAACATACAAGTTATGTTTGAGTGCTACAGTCTATATATATCCTTAATTTTATATTTTAGCAAAAAAAAGAAAAATACAAATAGATAACACATAAATATGGCTGGGGCAATCATTAAATTGAATCGACAAGAAAAGCTAAAGAGTTGAATGAAGTTCAAGACATGGATACGCTTAGGAGCTAATGTGAGGTCAAGCCACTGTATCAATCTGACCATGTAATCTTCAGTCTGGGCCATATCAGTTATGGTGTGCCTTGACTTTTAGCAGATACAATATATAAAAATTCAGCTTTACCAAAAAAAGGTCAGGCTTCATTGAATGTTAAATCTGGAAGGAGTTTTTTGAGATCACTGATGACGTCATTTTACAGTTGAGGAAAGGGAAGTCTAAAGAGTAAAAAATATGCCCAGAGCTACCCAGTTTCTCCTTTCCACTCCTCATCACACTTAATTCGTTAGCCAGTGAGTAAGCGTCCTTCCCTTCTCTCATTTCCTGCACTCTTCACGGGCAGGGACCACAGGGCGCATTTGCTTACACCAGCCCTTGAGTCCCTCACTATTGTTCCCCATCTGCTGGCTTTGTCCCTCCAACAATAATTGCAAATGCCTCAAAAACAGGGGCCGCCTCTTCATCCCTCTCCTGAATTCCCTTTGGATACATTAAGGGGCTGATTATTCCATTCCTCTCTCTCTCTCAATATATATTTATATTTATATATGGAATGTCTAAATTACAAAAGCATTCACAACAGCATCTGTATTCTATAGGCTCTTTCAGGTCGCGAGAGCAAGGGCAACCAATCGCTCTTTCTTCGTTAATGGGGGTTCATTGTTGTGAGGACAAACAGGACGCAGCCTCAGCAGCTGCACACACAGCCAGGCCCCACCGCGGGCTCTTCACCGCTTGCCATTGTCCTGGGTGAACCTGTAGCTCCTGCAGCCGTGCAGCTGCGCCGGTGACTTAACTGCTCCCCCCTCAGTGCCTGGGGTCCTTCACCTTCAAAGCAGAAATAATAATAGTAATGCCTATCTCATTGGCTTGTTGTGAGGATTAACTAGGTTGACACGTGTAAAGCTCTTACAGGGGTGTCTGGGGCACAGTCAACGCTAGCAAATGTTAGCTGTCATTGATTCAGCGTAGCCCCACGGAGCTCCTTGAAGATGAGGGTCCAGGCTCCTCTGAATGGTAGAGGCTCAAAATTCCCTTTTTGTCTTCTTTTGAGAAGTTGGCTCCCTCGCCCCTTCTCATAGTTTCTGCTCACTGGTGTCATTATTGCCCTGGTGGAGAAAATCAGCTCACTACCCTTCCCATCAGAAAAGACCTCGGGAGCCACCGATCCCATGGCACCTCGCCGCTGGTGAGCGATTGTTTATTCTCATGCCAAACAGCTGGAGCATTGAGAGAGGAAATAGGGGACTTACCAGATTGGCTTCCTTAGACCAAGACAGTCTGATTTTCTCTAAAAGTTTTGATAAGTCTTGACTTGACTAGAGCATGCCTTAATTGTACAAACTCTGTGGAGTGGGAAATAATATTTCCAGGAGGACCAGAGCAGGCGTTTTATGAACACTGCTTGGGGCCAGCTGCAGATCTTGCTGAGGTTAACCTCGTTTTATCATTCTGTAAAGAGGGTCTCTTGTAGTTAACCCCACTGTTGAATTTGGAGATTGTCCTGAGCTTTTTTGCTCCAGGTGATGCATGTATACCTTGGCAGAGTATCATCAAAGCCCCGATTAGATTAGTGAGAGCTGACTGCTTGTCCCTGCAGGGCAAAGTGTTACATTGCAGTAAAATGCAAATCTGCTAACAGGCAACTGCAGATACAGCATTACAGCTCCAGAGGAATCTCAGGGAGAGAGAATCTAGTCCTCCCTGAAAGATCAGAGCTATAAACTTCTCCAGATTGCCCAGGACCCCACACAGGACTGGTTACAGTGTTTGTGGGGCCCAGTTCAAAACAAAAATGCGGAGCCTTTGTTCAGAAAGTATTGACTTTCGAGATGGTGACAGGAGAGCATTAATCCAAGTGCTGTGTCATTTAGAGCACAGAGCCCTGGGCAAATGCCCAAGTCACAAGCCAATAAAGCTGGATTTGATTCCATGTGTCATTGAAAAATGGCACTTTCCACTGTGATTTGAACACATCATGTGGCCTATTGGGAGAGAATGTGAGTGCAGGTATCATCCTTATTTGTCCAGTTCTTTTGGCCCTGGGGACAACCACTGGAGGGCAGGAGGGGGACTCAAAGTGGCACATGTCACCTCTGACTACTTTTATTATTGCTACTATAAGTCCTCACTGCCACCACACATCCGCACACCACCTCCGGCTGTGCGTCTGAGGTCGCGTACCCTCCGCCTTTGGTCCTCGTGCTTTCTGCTTCGTCCCTCTGCAGGTTGTGACAACCTGACCGAGTTATTTATCTTTCTATTCCTCAGTTTCCCCATGTACAAATATGTGGATACCAATTGTACCTGCCTACGAAAGTATACTATGTGAGCATACATAAAATATTTAAAATTGTCCCTGGTGCACAGTAAATGCTCTCGAGGTATTAGCTGTTATTAACCTGCCACCTTTGCCCCTACTGCATCAAATCCTCTGTTGCTACCACACTCGCCTCTGGACCACTGAAGTTCACATTGGGACATTTTTCTATTGATACAGGAGGGCTTTGGGGCAGCACATCATATTCATTAAGGGCCAAAAATATGGACATTTGTTTTTATTTCCAAATGAGGTTGATACATACACTGTAAGGTCCTTTGTTCCTTTAAACAAATGTAATTGCTAAGTGTTGAAATATTAACTACAGTACAACCCTACATTGGCATTTCTTCATTTTTAAATATGCTGGGTCCTGAAAATAATGGAGTTGGCCTGCACAGCAACATCAAAGGTCCTTGAAACAGCCACCCCAGCCTTCCTTCCGCCTCTTTCCATTCGTTAGAAAGGCAGGAACAGGAATCTACGTTGTTTTGCAAATGAGGGAGCCCACTGGAAAGAGATGGGAAAATCACAGGGGCCCCTAGAGCTGAGTTCCAGGGATCAAACGTCACTCCAATGCCAGCCCTGTTTGCAGTGGGACCACACATCTGTTTTTCTGTAGGCTGGGGATGAGAATGTACCCTCTCTATGTTACAGGGCTGATGGTGGTCGGGAAGGATTATACACTTTAGAAAAGCACAGTAGGAATGGAACCAAGGGAAAAGGAGACCTTTTAAAGAGCTTTGAAATGCCTGGTTATCAGTCTGTAACCAAGGATGGCTGAAAATGGAAATATGGCAAAAAATAGAAGTTGAATTTAAAGCTCTAGAAGAAAACAAATAAAAAGTTGTTGAGCTTACTTTGTAACCAGGGTACTATACTATTCTCTTGTTTTGGTGATACATTAATATGAAGGGAATTTTAAATAAAACACATAAATATCTTTCCTAATGGAGGGGGCAAGTGGAAGAAAATCCTACCTTTAGTTTCACATGAGTAAATGGATGGGGCAGTGCGCTGGGAGGTCCTATTGTGTATCCTCGAGCATTATCAGCCTTGCTGATTATATTCAGTCGCCACAGCTGCCAAGCCTGTGCGAAACGCAAACAGGAAATGAGAAAGTAGCTGCCACTGCAGCCTGCGAAGGTTTTATCGGCCTCCTGGAGATTCGGGGAAATCTTGAGCAAGACTGTGTACTTTCTGCTTCATAGATAAAAAGAGAATTTTATTGTGCGAGTTTATAAATACGGCCCTTGCCACATGTGTTCGTTCATTTAAAAAAGTAGTTTACTGTGAAAATAGTATTTTTTTTTTTTTGCTTAGATTTATACTCCTAACAGTCTTTAAAAAATAAGTATAATAGATCTCTTGCTGCAGCGTAAAGATGAGAGTTGATTTCCTCCCATGGCTATTTCTTCAGATATTTTTTATTCTGAAATGTTATTTTCTTATTTTCAAAATGATGCCCTGAATCAAAACACAGCCTGTATTTAAATGTTTGCATCATCTTTCTGTTGCTATTCAAGAAATTCTGTGTGTGCTCAGACATTTAACGGTCAGATTACACTTATAAAATACTAGAACAAATACTCAGAAATTGTGTACCTGTAATTTAGGGAAATAAATTTTAAAAAAAAGAAAAAAACTTTTACTAAGAAGAGGCTTTATGCACAGTATTAGGATGGGACTACTCTAAATCAGAACCTGTTACCATGGTGACCGACCTGGGTGCTTGTGGGCTCTGTAAGGGAGGCTAGTGTGGTAATTATATGAGCTGTAGTGTTGTCGAATAACCCCAGGAAGGCAGGGCTACCACAGTGCAATTTCTAGAAAACCACTATTTTAATATTCATATATCATGACTTCTTTTATATGGAAATCTACCATTTTAGTATTTTTCATATAAATCTGATATAGTGGGAAATAAAATTTACTAAGTTTTGAACATCAGAAATATATCAAATGAACCATATTATATACTAATAAATTTATTTTCAACAATTCTACTTCTTAATAAATGAATAATGAACCACAATTAAATGGCTTACTGTTTCCTCATTATGTCACATATGACATAGTCCTTTTCTTTAGTATGTAATATATAATAATTATAAAAGTGTAAGTAGGTAATTGATTAGAACAATAAATCAGTGTCACTTTTTAACTAAGTAAATTAAATTGGTTAAACATGAAGTGCAATTAATACATATTTTTCAGTGAAAAACAGATTTAAGAAGAGGAATTCAAGTTTTCTTGTTCTTTTTCACATTTTCCATTTAACATTGTCATATGTTAGGACAACAGTTTTTAAACGGTGTGCCACAAGAATTTTTAAAACATGCACTATCTGACTATGTAGTCAGGGGCCCTGACCTCTTTTCCCTTAGATTGTCAAATAAAAATTGACAATAGCCAACACAACAATATCTGTCCAGTGTGAGTGAATCAAAAATATACCAATTTTTTGGTCAGATAGGCAAAAAATATATTTTTTGGTATGATGCAGAATTTTAGTAATTAGTTTATGTGTGCTGTAAGAAGAAAAAGGTTGAAAATTGTTCTAGAATATAGATTATTATTTGATATATAAGAAATTGGTTTCTGGTTATGATGTAATGTGTATATATATATATATATATTTTATTCAACAAAGAGTTATTTAATGAAAAAACTAGATATTTCACCTTAAACAAGTCTTTCCACATCCTCAGGTCTTCAGTTTCCTCAACTGTAAAATAAAAGTTTGGGTCCTTCCAGCTCAAAAATTTCATCATTCCAGAGCTCACAAGATAAAAAGTCTGTATGTAAGTTGTTTAGCACTTTTACTTTGAACTAAGTAAAACTTCATTCAGAACCATTCATATCCTGACACTAGGCTAGCCATTTTACTTCTATTTCCCATGGCACTGTAAGGTATGTACTATAGTCCCATTTAACAAAGAAACAGGTTCTATAATTCAAAACTCTCCAACTCAAGTTTCAGATGCTGTGCACTATGCTATGCTGCCCACACACTAGCAAAGCGTCTTCAGCTCTCTGTATGGATGGATGATTTTTTGTGTGTGATGACAAAGAAATGGAAAGTACAATTGTATGAGACGTCAAAAACTCTGAGAGCATTGATTTTTTTAATTATTAAAGAACTCTACAATGAAAGTGACAAAAGACTAAATTGAACTGTCACGAAATAAGAACTTCTAGATTCATCCGAAGGCAAAGGGATGTAGAAAGTGGACACTGCTTAGTGCAAAAACAATGCTAAAAATGGGACTTTGACATTGGCCCACTGCTCATTAGTACACACTTATATCTAGTCATACTCAAGAGATTAATCATGGCTCAAGGTCTGATCAATTGAATTTTATAAAAATTAAGTGCCTGTAAAAATAATCCTTGTAATGAGCACTTAAAATGAGAGATATGACTAAGTGCAGGCTATCTTCATTAACCTGACTGTTTTTCCTATTAATCCTCTGAAAGCACTTTCTCCCAGCATTTGAAGATGAGACTGATAATGATGCTACCATTCAGATGTCCACATTTATTTGCAAAACCATTGTGTATTCTACAGGCTCTTTCCATTACTTACATGGTCTTGTGTCCAGTAGTTTTATACACATTTTACTGACTCAATACTGGCCCTTTCCTGTTCTGGCGTTAGAAGAGGCCCCCAAAGGCTTTATAACACAGTGAATGCAATTCTGCCTCTCTATATTGGAGACTTCTTTGCTTCAAGTCCCAGTGTTATACCCCATTTCATTTTTTTGTTGTATGAAAGAGTGGCCTGATGACAGATTTCATTTCCCAGAATTTATTACCTATTGTGTATATTGCAGTTCAGTCACAATGACCCCATCTGCATTTAGGTTGAATAGGGGGCCCCCACTCTGACACAATTTAATAAAAAAAAATAATGAGGCCACTCACAGCTCATAGATGTGTCAGCACTATGAAAAGGGTCTATAATCAATGCAAATGTGATGTTTTCCTGCTTTGTGGAGCACAGAGGTTTGACACCCATCTCTTTTGCTGGATCAAATCAGCCTCCCTCTTTGCTTTGAGAATCTAATGAAAGGTATGGACTCTCTTCTTCCCTCAAAAAAAAATAAAAGCATGTGGCTGGATAATTTATTGAAATGTTAATTGGTGGGTTATTTCATGCTCTATTTTTTCCTGCCTCCTGTTCCAAGAATGTGGTCAAGCCTCTTCAGATGTGAATGGTGCCCCTGAGGTTGTGCAGAGCATAACCTGCCAATCCATTCATGGAGGCCTCCCGGAAAGTTTGGGAGTCTTTGCACTGCCCAAGAATGGGTCTGGGAGAGGATCAAATTATGACCAAAGCAATGGGCCTTAAGGTCAAGTTTAATTTGATTTAAAGTTTATTAAATAATGTGATATTTTTGCACACTTGTAGGTAGCTATACATTCCCATCCTCTCTATAGCTCTATGCACCCCTCCACATACACAGTTTTGCCTGATTTTTCTGAGGATTTGTGACCCTCATCCCCAACCCATCCTACCCACTCCCTGAGGTCAACAGTAGGGACTTTACCATCTATTAAGTGCTTACTATTGAGTTTTAACAAAGAATAGAGCATGTACTTTTCATGAAGAGGAGTAAGGGTTGAGAGGTGAAAGAACTTTCTCAAGGTCCAACAAGCTACATTGGTAGAGGCAGGATTTGAATCCAGACATGTGTAGGGTAGTGGTAAGCTATACTGTTGCCACAGATGCTACTGCTCTAGGATGCTAGATTTGGATTTTAATTTATTTTTTTCCCTTAGTTTCCTAAAAACACCCTTTAGTAATCCACAACCCCGAACCTAGTCAGAATGTATCCAATTCCTATACAGAGATCAGTCATTATTCACACTCTGACATGTGAAAAGAGGCCCCTGCTACACAATTTTCCCTGTTAGATCCAGCTCCCCACCATACCATCCCCACCTCCTAGAAGAACTGTGTGGCCTTGATTGGCTATTTCAGATCTCCAGACTTCAAGATTCCTTATTAGTAAAATGGGGATGATAAAAATACCTATGATGTGAAATTGTTATGTGAATTTTATAAAAAGCAGGGTACATTAATTACTTGGCATAGGGCCTAATACATAAGAGTTCAATAAATGGCAACCCGTTATTATAATTAAACTGCACTATTCTAATTGTGAAGACTTGCCTCTGTTGACATTCTTTAAAAGCAGACAAGGCCTTGGGTCTGGGAGGTCTTCCGTGACTCCTTCAGGCTTGTAAATCCTTCCTTTGCACTCCCGTATAATTTTGAACATATTTCTTTGTTGCTTTTATGATTCCATAAAAGTTTTGTTTTCAAATATTTGTTTTCCCTAACTAGACTGTTAGCATTATATTGACTTTGACATTATGGTATCTTGCGTAGGAGCAAGTACAGAGGCCAAGGACTCCAGGGGGCACCATTTGTATTGTACTAATTGTAAATGGTACTGTCCCTGTACCCCCACAATTGTACCTTGCTGTCACCTGGGTATGCCCAGATAAAATATGGCTATAATAATAATGACTCTGTATGTAGGAATACTAGATATGAAATCATGCTTGAAATGGAGTAGAAAAGCATGAAGTACTGAATTTTCAAATATACCCCCCCCCCGGGCATTAATAATTTTTCTCAGTTTTATTGAGAAATCATTGACATATAAGTATTAATCTTTTTTTATTTTTCTAAGGTGTCATTTAATATTCTTCTGTAACAGAGATCATGGAATATAGTAGTATTCCTAAAGGTAACACGCATCCATCCAGCCATTAAATGTAATTAAGATTTTGTTGGATGTTCTTTATAGGATTGAATTTAGAATTTAATATCAAGAAAAATAACTTATCACTGACAACACATGTAAAACTGCTCACCTTTCCCTAGTTTGTGCAAACTGAGATCATTATAAGTCAAGATTGGTAACACAAAGTGTCTTCAAAGCTGGTGCACAGACCTCCTATACCAGTAATTTAAATGGGTTCTCAAAAAGCTGAAAAGAATCCTGATTTCATGCAATTTACTATTGATGTGACTCACAGAGAGAAAAGTTGACTATTAACAAAATTGTTAGGCTTGAGGAAAGGTTTCAGATAAAAAAATGAAAAGCATTTAAATTTAAAAATGTAAATCAAGCTTTTAGCTTTAGAATAGAATACAATTTAGGCTAGGCTAATTTCAAATTTATGATAATTTCATTAGCTGCATTGAAGCTTTCCTTGATCCAATCTGTAAAAGAGTAGTTTGTTAATTGATACTTACAAAATATAAGAGATATTTTAGGCATTGTTTTTAAGCACTATTTGCATTTGTTGTTTTTAAGCACCATTTGCTTATAAGCTGCTAATTATAATTTTAATTTATTTATTAATCTAGGCTTAACAGAATCTCTAATAATGTCTTACTACTCATTACTAATGTAATTGTAATTACTTTAAAATTGTGTAAATGCATTTATGTTAAAATAATATAATTTAGAATTTTGAACATAATTAAACTTCATTTTTGGGCGTAGCCTATGAGTTAGCTTTTAATTTACTCAAAAAGATTTAACAGACAACCTCTAAATTCATAGTCTCAACTGTATGGTGAAAAATTGAACTGCTCTGAAATAAATAAAATATTCTTGTAAATATTGAAAACCTGTCAATGATTTTTTAAATTAAGCTACAAAATTTGTATCCATCTGTCTTAAACTCACAATTATCAAATAAATACTTTGTTTGAGCTTTTTAATGCAATAGGGTGTATTTCCACTTTAATTAAAATCCTTACATGCCCACAACTGTCATAATTTACTTTTGTAAATTATGTTAATTTCAGTGGCAAAATGGTAAGTAATAGCAATTATTATAATGGATGATTAAAGACAACTTATATCAACCTATGGCTGCTTTTGAAAATGGTACTGCTTTTTCTTTTATCTCTCTCAATAGTTAGAGAGAGAACTCACTGATCCTTGAGTCTCCCTCTGAAATCTCTGACACATGTTTTTAAAAGTCCCCTTGTGACCCTCCTTCTTTCTTTTTTCTCTGGGTTTGCCTTGGGATTCTCACCTAAATTCTTTCTCTTTCTCCTTCTCATTCACCTTTCATCTTAGCTGTTGCTATGGAGTCAACCATAATAATGATTCCCAAATCGATAGCCATCTGATTTTTCACAAGCAGCTCAATCCAACAGCTCCATTTGTCTCTGTGGTATTTCTGTATATATGCAAAATCAAAGATATCCCAGTCCTAAATATTCAAATGCTTTATTAATTGATGCATATATTTTTGCCGAAATTAGTATTGCTTTGTAAATGATTTTGTTATCTCGATAAGTATGATTTGTTAAATGAGTTTTAAATAAATTCATTTTTACAGAAATAAACTTACAGAAATAAATGTTTTTCCTACTGTGGTTCTTGATGACAGACGGATCCCATGTGGAAGCCCCTCCCTTCTACAGTGAATAACTAAGAATAACAGAAAAAAAAGTGTGATTTAAAAATCTATTACCACAGTGAAACATGAATGGGTAATTTTGGAGGAACCCTAGAAAGATGTTTTTTATATATGGAATTAAATATGAGGGAAAAGACTATTAAAAGAGAAATAGGAACAAGCTAGTATAAACACTGTTCTGAAGACCATTGGTTCCAGACAAAATGGAGTCAACGCATTTCATATCTCCCACTACTCACGGCAAAAAATCTTGGGCAAAAAATATAAGACACATAAGATTCTGAAGGCAGAGAAAATCAGACAAAATGTCTAGGAACCTCAGGACTTGAGGAACAACGTGGCAGTGAGTTCCCTGAGTTTTTTCTTGCCCCTTAAATAAATCAGCCTGGATCCTAGAGGAGCTTGCAATCTAGAAACACTAACAGTCACAGACAAAAAACAGCCCCAAGAAAAGTCTTTCTATAGCCAGAGGATCAGGAAAATACTGGCCAACAGAAACTTTTTTTCATCCTCACCCAAGGATATGTTTATGAGAGAGAGGAAGGAAGAGAGAAAGAGAGAGAGAGAGAGGAAGAGAGAGAGAGAAGCATCAATGTGAAAGAGAAACATCGATAGATTGCCTCCTATATGCACCTCAACTAGGGATCGAACCCACAACCTAAGTATGTACCCTGACCAGTAATCAAACTGGCAACCCTTCAGTGTATGGGAGTTTCATTTCTGCCAGGGCAGAAATGAAATTCTTTAACTATAGTTGCCGGTTCTTGGGGTGAACACTACACCACAATCCTCCCTCACCACATTGGGTACTGTGCTGTCGAAGCCAGGGACAGAGCTCTGTTTTCCATCCTTTCTCTCCACAATATTCAAAGTGTCCTGAATACAATATAAAATGAGTTGTCACACCAGGAATCAGGAAAATCTAGATTCAAATGAGAAAAGACAATTAGCAGTTGATAATAGCTAGATGACAGATATTGGAATTGTTTAATCAGGTTTTTGAAGAAGCTTTAAAAATATGCTTAACAAGCAATTGTGAACACTATGAAACAAATTTAAAATAGAAAATATCAGCAAAAAAATAGAAGATGTAAAGAAGAACTAAATGATAGTTCTAGAACTGAAAGATACAAAAACTAAATAAAAAACTCACTGGATGGGTCTAATAACAGAATGGAGAGGACAAGGAAAGAATCAGTGAACTTTAAGATAGGTCAACAGAAATTGTTCAATTAAAAAATAAAGAAAATAATTTTATTTAAATAATTTAAGCCCTCGAGACTTATGGAATAGTAACAAGAGAGCTAACATTCATGTCATTGAAGTCCCAGAATAAAAGAAAAAGGAATACATATTTAAAGAAGTAATGACTAAGAACTCCCCAAATTTGATTAAAGATATAAGCCTACATTCAAGATACTGAGTGAACCACAAACATAATAAACCTAAAGAAATCCATATTTAAATACATTCTAGTCAAAATTCTGAAAACTTACAAGAAAAGTTTAAAAGCAGTTAGAAAAAATTATATTACATATGGAGAAACAATAATTCAGATACATAATAACTGACTACTCATTAGAAATAACAGCATTCAGAGAAAGTGTTACAAAATTTTTAAGTGCTAAAGAAAAAAAGTGTTGACCCCAAATTCTATATCAAGTGAAAATATACTTCAAGAATAATAAGAATTGTACATTTGAAGATCTAAAAAGAAAGCTATGAGAATTTATCACCAGCAGAATAAAAGAACAGTTAAAGGAATTCTTCATACAAAAAGAAAATAATAGCGAAAGGAAACTAAGAACATTAGAACTAAAGAAAGAACAACTTAATGGGTAAATATATATATATATATATGTGTGTGTGTGTGTGTGTGTAAGTTCAATATATTATTTTCCTTGTAATTTTTAAAAACTGTGTTTAGCAGTTAAAAGTAAAAATTATGACAATGTCTGATAGAGTTCTCAATGTATGTAGAAGTAATATTTTAAGACTACTACTAGGTGAACTTCTGGCCAAGATAGAGGCGTAGACAGACATGCTGCATCTCCCTCCACAACTAAGAAGGAATACAACTACTTCAAAACTAGAAACAACCAGAAGTTCCAGAAAATCAAACGGCATGGAAGTCCAACAAACAAAGATATAAAGAAGAAATACTCATCCAGACAGGTAGGAGGGGCAGAGCCAGGGTGGAGAGGACACGGTGTGGTGGTGGCAGCACCAGCAGCAGTGGCAGCCCGGCAGAAAGCACAATTACACATTTTAAAAGATCAGGAGAGACACCTGGGGGGCATTCCTAGCTCCTCACCAGACCACACAGCTCATGGTCCCAGCACCAGAGAATATCAAGCCTCATTGCTTCTGACTGTGCAAACCAGTGGGGGCTGGGGTGGAGGCAGAAACTGCTGGTCTCTCAGCAGAGTTCACTTGTTTTAAGGGCCCCCACTGTCCTAGAACATCCACAGACTCATCCATTCTGGGAACGACAGCCAGGGCAATAGCTAGAGAGGCATCAGTCCCATACGAAAGTGGGAGAAGTACCTGGAAAAGGGGTGAGTGCTGGGCAAGTGGCATTGTTCCCTCTCAGACCTCTCCCCCACATATAGCACCACAATGTAGTGAAACAGATCGCCCTGTACTGACAAGTCCCTAAGGCTCCACCCCTTATAACAGGAGCAACAGCTCTACCTAAGACAAAGAGGCAAACAAACACAGGAGCCCGTCAAGATGAAGAGACAGAGAAGTATGGCCCAAAAGAGGGAATGGATCAAGTTTCCAGTGGGAGAACTAAGCAAAGACGAGATGGCCAACATAACAGATGAGGAGATAGCCAACCTAATAGATGCAGAGTTCCAAACAACAGTGGTGATAAAGATGCTCACAAGTTTGACAGATATTCTTGAATATGCCAAACGCATAAGAGAAGAAGTGAAGACTGTGCTAAGTGAAATGAAGGAAAATCCATACAAAACCAATGGTGAAGGAAAGAAAACGAGGGTTCAAATCAATGATTTGGAACATAAGGAAGAAAAAAAGTCAATCAATACAGAATGAGGAAGCAAGAATTGAAAAAAATGAGGAGAGGCTTGGGAACCTCTGGGACACCTTTAAACGTGCCAACATCCAAGTCATGGGGATGCCAGAGGAGAAAAGGAAGAGCAAGAAATTGAAAACTTATGTGAAAAAATAATGGAAGAAAACTTCCCAAATTTGCTGAAGAAAACAGACATACAAGTCCAGGAAGCATGGAGAGTCCTGGGTGAGCTGGACTCAGAGGGGACCACACCAAGACACATCATGATTAAAACGCCAAAGGTGAAAGATAAAGAGAGAATATTAAAAGCAGTAAGAGAGAAGCAGAGAGTTGCCTACAAAGGGGTGCCTATAAGTCTATCAGCTGATTTCTCAAAAGGAACTTTGCAGGCAAGAAGGGACTGGCAAGCAGTATTTAATGTCATGAAAAGCAAGGACCTATAACCAAGATTACTCTATCCAGCAAAGCTATCATTTGGAATAGAAGGGCAGATGAAGTGCTTTCCAGACAAGGTAAAGCTAAAGGAGTTCATCATCACCAAGCCATTATTATATGCAATGTCAAAGAGACTCACTTAAGAAAAAGAAGATGAAAACTATGAACATTAAAATGACAGCAAACTCACAACTATCAACAACTGAATCTAAAAAATAAAAACAAAATCCAACTAAGCAAAGCAGAATAGGAATAGAATCATAGGTATGGGGAGCATTTAGGGGCTTATCAGCTGGGAGGGGGAATGGGGAGAAATGGGGAAATGGTGCAGGGATTAAGAAACATAATCAGTTGTTACAAAACAGACTGGGGGAAGTTAAGAATAATATAGGAAAGGGTGAAGCCAAAAAACTTATGTGCACGATGCATGAACATGAACTAAGGGGGTTGGGATTACTGGAGGGAAGGGGGTTACTGGACAGAGGGGAGCAAAGGGGAAAAAATTGGAACTACTGTAACAATATAATCAATAATATAAACTTAAAAAATAAAGTAAAATAACACACATGTTTAGCAAAGGACAAAAAAACAAAAACAAAACTACTACTAGGTTATAAAGGGGGAGGGTAAAGTGACCTAAATGATGGTGATGTATCCACATCCCACTTGAAGTGAAAAAATATTGATAATAGTAAAATACAATAAGCTATATATACTTTTGTAACCCCTAGAACAACCACTTAAAAAAACTATATAAAGTAATAGACTCTATGTGAAAAGATAACACCATAGATAAATCAAAGTAGAATACTAAAAAAATAAAATAAAAAGCTCAAGTAACCCAGAGAAAGACAGGACAGGGGAAACTGAGGAATAAAAAACAAAGGGAACAAGCAAAACAAATAATAAAACAGTAAACAAGTTCTGAATTATCAATAATTACCTTAAATCCAAATGGCCTAAATGCATCAATTAACAGTAAACATTGGTATATATCATGACTGACAATATAGTCACTTACTTCAAATATAATAAGCAGGTTAAAGGCAAAAGGATAGAAAATATAGCATGCATACACTAAACAAAAGAAAGTCAGAGTAGCTATGATAAGATTAGATGAAGTAGACTTTAGAACAAAGAAAATTACCAAGGACAATACAAGACACTATATAATGATACAAGGGTGAGCTCATCAAAAAGACATAATAATTTTAAATGTCATGCACTGAATATGAAAGCTGCAAAGGACATGAAGCAAAAGCTTCTAGAAATGAAAGAACTAGAGAAGTTCACAATTATGGTTGGGGACTTCAACCTATTTGTTAGAAATTGATAGAAATGGTAGAAAAAATGTCAGCAAGGATTTTAAAGATTGAACAATATTATCAACGAATGAAATCTAATTTCTATTCATAAGAACATACTACCTAAAACAGCAGAATAGACGTTCTTTTTAAGTGTGCATCAGACATTCACAAGGGACTATCTCACAGATAATAAAATAAACCTTAACAACTTTAAAAGAATTGAGATCACATTAAATATGTTCACTGATCATAAAGGAATCAAGCTAGTATTCAATAACGGAAAGATAACAGAAAAATTACCAAAAATTTAGAAATTAAACAACCTACTTCTCAATGATCCATGAGTCAAATAAGTAGTCTCAAGGGAGATCTTTTTAAAAAATCAACTGAATTAAAATGAAAATACAACATATCAAAACTATGGAAAACCAAAATGAACTATCACTCCATACTTACCAGAATGGCATAAACAAAAAATAATAATGACAAAACCAAATTCTGGTGAGTATCTGGAGAAACTGGATCATTCATACATTTCTGGTGGGATGTAAAATGGTACAGCTACTCTTGGAAATAGTTTGGTAATTTCCTAAAAAACCAAACATGAGATATCACATGACCCAGCAATTGTTCTCTTGGGTATTTATCTTATCTTCACACAAAAACCAATAGACAAATCTTCATAGAAGCTTTATTTGTTACAACCAAAACCTGGACTCAGTCTACATGTCCTTTGAAAGGTAGATGATTTAACAAACTGTGGTGCATTTATTGACCCTAAATAATTACTTAGCAATTATTTTAAAATTACCTATTGATATGTGCAACAACCTGGATGAATTTCCAGGAAATTGGCTGAACAAAAAAAGTCGATCCCCCAAAATTCCCCTTACAGGTAGGCATACCTCACTTTATTATGTTTAACCTTACTGTGCTTCACAGATATTGCGTTTTTCACAAACTGAAGGTTTGTGGCAACCTGCCACAAGCAAATCTAGGGACATCATTTTTCTAATAGGTTTAGATGATGGTTAACATTTTTTAGTAATAAATTATTTTTTAATTGAGGTGTGTACATTCTTTTAGACATAATGCTATTGCACAGTTACTAGACTACAGTATAGTGTAAACATGACTTTTATATGCAGTGAAAACCAAGAAATTTGTGTAACTCACTTTATTTTAATATTTACTTTATTGCAGTGGTCTGGAACAAACCCACAGTATCTCTATGTATGCTTGTAAAAATTTTGAGATGATACTTTTACAAAAAGACAGATTAGTGATTGCCACTAGAGGTTAGGGGAAAGAAGGATGAAACAGAGGGAGGATGGCTATAAAAGGGAACATGAGGGACCCTTGCAGTGGTAGTGTTGGAATTGCTCTGCATCTTGACTCTGGTAGTTAACAAATGAACACACAAAGGTGATAAAATTGTATAGCACATAATCCACATATACACGAGAACAAGTAAAACTGGAAAAATATGAATAAAATCAATGGATTTTATCAATGTCAATAACCCAGTTGTGATATTATATTTTTTCAAAATATTATCTTTGAGGGAAACTTAGTCAAGTGTCAAAGGGATTTCGCTGCATTATTTCTTACCACTGCATGAGAATCTACTACAATCTCAATAAAATTTTAATTAAAAGTATCTGTGGTATATAGCTAAAGCAGTACTTCGAGGGAAATTTATAAGAACAAAATGCTTAATCTTTAACTCAATTGCCAGTAATTTTTTCTCAGAAAGCCCTGACTGTGCAGAAACATGAAAATACATCATAGATTTAAATGTAAAATGTAATACTATAGAACTTCTAGAAGAAAATCTTCATGACCTAGTATTAGGTGAAGAGTTCTTAAATATGACTTCAAAGCCATGATTCATAAAAGATATAATCAGTGAATTAGAGTTCAATTAAATTTTAAAAAGCTTGCTCTGCTAAATACTCCATTAAGAAGATGAAAAGACAAGCCAAAAATTAGAAGAAAATATTTGCGAATCATATATTCAATAAAGTTATATCCAGAATATATAAAGAACATTCCAAACTCAGTAGTGAAGCAGACAATACAATTAGAAATGAGTAAAAGATTTTAACCAAAGTTTACCAAAGAAAATATATGGATGGCAAATATGTAGTTTAAAAATATTCAGTACCATTAGTGTGGTAAAAAGATGTCCACCTCCTAATCCCTGAAACCTGTGAATATATTACCTTACTTGGCACGAGGGACTTTCCATATGTAATTAAAGTTAGGACCTTAAGATAGGGCAATTATCCAGGGTTATCCAGGTAGACCTAGTCTAAATCACATAAATCCTTAAAAGATGAGAACCTTTCTGACTACAGAGATATGTAACAATAGAAGAAAGTCAGAGAAATATGATGTTTCTGGCTTTGAAGATTAAAGGAGGGCCATAAGCCAAGAAATGCTGTTGACTTCTAGAAACGAGAAAAGGCAAGAAAGCAAATTTTCTGCTAGGTTTTCCAGAAAGGAAAGAAATCCTGCCCACACTGTGATTTTATCCCAGTGAGATCTGTGTCAAACTTCAGAACTACAGAACTGAAAAACAATAAATTTGTGTTGTTTTCAGCTGCTAAAATTGTGGGACTTCATTATGGCAGTTTAAAAATTAATAAAATTAGTCATTATAGAGATGCAAATTAAAACCATGATAAGATACCACTATATACCTATTAAAATAGTTAAGTAAGAATTGCTAACAGTAGCAAATGCTGGAGAGGATGTGGAAAAACTGGATCTCTCATAAATTGCTAGTGGGGATATAAAATGAGGTAGCTATTGGGAAATAGTTTGGAACTTTCTTTAAAAGTTAAACATGCAATCTTCACATGTCCCAGCAACTGTACTCCTAGATAAAATGAAAAGCTAATGTTTATACAGAATCCTGGAATGTTTATAGAAACTTCATTTGCAATAGCTTCAAACTGAAAACAATCCATATGTCCTTTAATGGGTGAATAAATAATCAAACAGCTTATTTCTTTATACTATGGAATGATTTTCAGCAATAAAAAGAAACAAACTACTGACCTACAACAACTTGGATGATTCTCAAGACCACTATTCTGAGTAAAAAAAAAAATGTAAATCTCAAGTGGTTAAATACTGTGTGATTCCATTTGCAAAACATTCTTTTTTAAATTATATTTTATTGATTATGCTATTTCAATTGTCCCTATTTTTCCTCCTTTGCCTTCATCCTCCCACTCACTCAGGCAATCCCCACACCATTGCTCATGTCCATGGGTCATGCATACAAATTCTTTGGCAACTCCATTTCCTACACTGTACTTTACATCCTATGGCTATTCTTTAACTACCTATTTGTACTGCTTAATTCCCTCACTTTTTTACCCCTTCCCCCACACCCCCCTCCCCTATGAGAAATATCAAAATGCTCTGGTATCCATGATTCTCTCTGTTCTTCTTGTTTACTTATTTTGTTTTTAAGATTCAATTGTTGATAAATATGTATTTATTGCCACTTTATTGTTCACAGTTTTGATCTTTAAAAAAAATAAGTTCCTTTAATAGTTCATATAACAATGGTTTGGTGATGACGAACTCCTTTAGTTTTTTCTTTTCTGGGAAGCTTTTTATCTCCCCTTTGATTCTAAATGATAGCTTTGCTGAGTAGAGTAATTTTGGCTGTAGGTCCCTGTTTTTCATGATTTTGAATATTTTTTTGCCAATTCGTTCTAGCCTGCCAAGTTTCTTTTGAGAAATCAGCTGATAGTCTTATGGGAATTCCCCTGTAGGTAACTAACTGTTTTTCTCTTGCTGCTTTTAAGATTCTCTCTTTATCCTTAACCTTTGGCATTTTAATTATGATGTGTCTTGGAGTGGGCTTATTTGCATCTATTATGTTAGGACTTTTAGTGCTTCCTGGACTTGCATGGCTATCTCCTTCACCAAAGTAGGGAAGTTTTCTTTCATACTTTTTCAAGTAGATTTCTAGTTTCTTGCTCTTGCTCTTCTCCTTCTGGCACCTCTATGATGTGAATGTTGGAATACTTGATGTTGTCCCAGAAGCTGCTTATACTATCCTAATTTTTGTGGATTCTTTTTTCTTCTTGTTGTTCTGATTGGTTGTTTTTTCTTTCTTATGTCCCAATTCATTGATTTGATTCACAGCTCCATCCACTCTACTGTTGTTTCCCTGTAAATTGTTCTTTATTTCAATTAGTGTATCCTTCATTTCTGACTGGATCATTTTTTATGCTATTGAGGTCCTCACTTAGTTCCTTGAGCATCCTTACAACCTGTGTTTTGAACTCTGTATTTGATAGATTGTTTATGTCCATTTAGTTTAGTTTTTTGGGGGGGAGGTTGGTCTATTCTTTCATTTGGGTCATCTGTCTCCTTATTTTGACATCTTCCCTATGTTTTTTTCTATGTATTAAGTACAGCTGCTATGACTCCCTGTCTTGGTAGCATGGCCTAATGCAGTAGGTGTCCTGTAGGGTCCAGTGGCACAGCCTCCCCTATCACTCAAGCTGGGTACTCAAGGTGCACCCTTCATATGAGGTAAGTACACCCTCATCTTGTAGTTGAGCCTTGGTTGCTGTTGACAGGGCAATGGGAGGAATTTGCCCAGGACAATGAGCTGTTAGGCCTGGCTGTGACCACTGACCACCAACCTCTACCCTTCATGGAGGATAAGCTGTGGAGGGACATGGTGGTGGTGTTCTGACATGGTCTATAGCTGTCCATTGGGTGCATAGCCTCTGGTGTTTCCCTGGTGGTGTAGGCTAAGGTCAACCCCCACCTGTGTTCTGCCTAGGGCCACCTCACATGAGCTATAAAGCAAACTGAGATGGCTGCTACCTGCGCTACATTTAGAAATTCCTAGGTGAAACCAAACTGCCAATCTAGATTGGCTGCTGCTAGTGCCAGTCCTGGGGCCACTTAGCAAGAAGCATGGGTCCTGGGGGTTTACTGAGGCTGGCTGTTGCTTGTGTGATGAGGTTGGGAAGTTGTGAAGCATAAGCCAAGACCAGCTATTCATATGGAAAAGTCAAGGTTAACAGTTTAGGTGGGCCCATAAGTTGGGTGGGATGGAGTCTCAGGAGATCTCCAGGGGGGTCACGGGGAGGGCAGATGGCAGAAGCAAACAGTGTTAGTCAGGTTGAGGGAATATTATATATGGCACCTGCCTGCCAGTTCTGTGGGTTTGTGGGGGGAAGGCTCAGAAAAGGGACAATGGCTTCTGCCCATCTTTCTGTCTGGGAGAAAGCTGTTCCTTAGTTCCTGCCTTGATGCTAGGCATTTTTGTTCTTCCCTGTATGCCATTGGTGCCTTTCAAGCTATTACCCTAGTGCTAGAGCTCAGAGGGAGTGAGTCTGAGTAGGTGAGCCCATGTGTGGGTTCTTTAAGAGGAACTGCTAGGGGCTCCAGCAATTTCTTCCACCAACTCAATCCCCACTGCTCCTTACAGTTATAAGTTATGGGGACTTATCTTCCTGGCACTGGAACCCTGGGCTGGGAGGCCTGGTGTTGGGTTGGGTCTCCTAGCTTCCAAGATATCCTTCTTAAATTTTTACCCATCCCATTGCATGTGTTCGCCCCTCCTACCACTCTGGATGGACATGGTTTCTTTAATTTCCTAGCTGTTGGACTTAAATTCAACTTGATTTCTGACAGTTCTGAGTGATGGTTGTTCTACATTTTAGTTGTAATTTTGATGTGGGTGTGCAAGGAGGTGAGCCATTTTACCTATTCTCCATCTTGACAGGAAATAACTGCATCACAATCTTAAAGGGACAAAATATAGTGATGGAGAACCAGTTGGAGTCAGGGGTAAGGGTTGGGATAAGCTTGTGAATATTAAGGGATAAAATGAAGGATTTCAGTTATGATGATGAAACAGTTCTGTATGCTGGTTAGCATAATAGTTATGCTATTATAATAGCGATGAATCTATGTGATAAAATTTTATAAAATTACCTCCTTCTCAAAAAACACAGTATATAAGACTGTCATTCATAATAATAAAAAACTAGAAACAACCCAAATGTCCATCACTGATGAATGGCTATACAAAATGTAGTATATCAGTACAATAAACTTTTATGTGTCAATAAAAATGAGTGAAAACATTGGAAAATTTATAAAGCCAGAAAAGAAATTAGTGATTGCCTAGGACTGGAAGGTGGGGATGCAAGAGTGACTGTTAATGGGTACAGGTTTTCTTTTTGGAAGTAAAATTAAATTGTGTTAATGGTTGCATAATTCTATGAATATACTAAAAATCATTTACTTGTATACTTTAACTTGGTTTTTGGTATATGAATTGCATGGCATATGATGTATGAATAATACCTCACTAAAAGTATTTTAAAAAAATATAAGGAGTGCATGTAAAAACTGGTCAAATCTGAGTGAAGTCTAGATCTGAGTTAATAATATTGTGTCAATGTGAGTTTCCTCACTTTGACAGTGACCTCTGTACATTGTACTGAGTGAAGGGTAGATGGGAATTCTTGTACCACTTTGCAACTTTTTGTGAGTCTTAAACTATTTCAAAATAAAAAGTTACTTTTAAGAAAAGGTGTTACTCTATGAAAACAAATAAAAGACATTTGAAGTAGGAGGGAGCCCTGGGGCAACTGATAGCAAGATATCAATCAAGGTCATCCCAGTAGGAGAAAGCAAGTAGGTCAACCATGCCATGCTTCTCTCTGTATAAAGCGATAAGCAAAAGTAGTGTCCAGCTTTAGACATCAACAATACATGTAGGAACTTCTGTTGGAAAAGAAAGGCTAGGGCCTTACAACAATGGTCAGTCAGAAGGCATGAGGAGTGCCCACCCTGGAGACTGACTTAGGGGTTCATCCCAATCAGTTGTCTGCGTCTGCCCCAGAGTGAAAAGGCAGTCTGCCCGCCCACTTCCAGCATCACACCAGAAACCTCTTCCATATGCTGTTGGCAGGAAATTGATGGAGCTCTCCCAGGATAGCTTAGCAGAGCATCACAAATACAAAGATACGCACACAACCGTTCACCAACTGAGATAAGCCAGCATTATGAAGGAGGAAGCAAGCATGGAAGAATGCACACACAAAGAAGTAACAGAGCAGGCAGCACTGGATTTTAGAAACACCATGATTACTTCACTTAACATATTTCTTGAGCCTCTCTTATATGTACCAGGCACTTTTTTAACGTTTGAAGGTACTATGGAAAACACAACAGGCACGGTTCCTACCATCATGGACATTCCAATTTACTGATAGAGATGAACAACAATAAAAAAATAAACAAAAAAAGAATCAGAGCAAAATATGTTTTAGGTAAAGGCAATAATGCACAGTAAGTCGGGAGTGGGGGAGACAAAGAGCGTATATGTGTGTGAGGATATTGAGTGCTGCTTTGGATAAGGTAGTCAGGGGATATCTCTCTTGAAGAGGTAAGCTTTGAACAATGATCTGAATTATGAGCAGGAGTGAGCCTTCTAACATCCAGGGGAAGAATAGGGCAAGCAGGTGGAGGAATGTGTGGAAGTGTCTGGAGGGACTGAAATGCTGACACCAGAAGGAAGACCAAAATGTTTGAAGTGGCATGGGCCAGAAGGTACAAGTTCAGAGAATCCACAAGGGTCTGATACTTTAGGACATTCTGGGCCACTGTGAGGACTTACGTTTTTATGCTAAGCTTGATTAATACAGTGTGTTCCAAGAGATACAAGAGAGTATTTTAACCAACAATTCTTTAAAAAGCATCAACCAGCAATCATGTAAATTAAAATTCTCATCATTGAAATGAATCATTCAGTAAATGAGTAGAAGAGCAGATGGGACACACACAAAAAGAGCAAATTAAGGAGCTGGAGGAAAAATCCAAAATTTTTCCCCCAGAATATGAGACACATACACAATAAAATGATGTAAAGTAAGAAAAGAAAGACCGAGGCTCTAACGATTATCCACAAGATTCATATTTTATCTAATAGGAGTGTTGGAACATACTATATTAAAAAAGTCCTTTTAGGAAGAGCAGAGAAGAGACTATATTCAAAACAATATAAATATATACTTGACTAATTCTATTAAAAATGTTCAATTTGTAAGAAACAGAGCAAACTGCACTTAATAATTAGATATAAATACTTATCAGATATTCATTGCTCATTACAAAATTTGACCATATACTACACAGCTACATAGTTCTTTTACAAAGCTATTATAATCTCAAGATAAAAACAAAGCAAGTCCTACTCAAGAAATAATATCAGAGGTTAATTTCACATAACATGGAGGTAGTCCAGGAATCATTTTGTTCAGTATTTAGATTACTGGCTACTTCTTTCTTTATGTTGAGCCAAGTTTCTGACCTAAATCATTTTCTTCTCTCTAAAGAACTTTTAACATCTTTTGCATGGCAAATCTACTGGTAAAAAAAATTCTCTCGATCCTGGCTGATGTGGCTCAGTGGATTGAGTGCTGGCCTGTGAACCAAAGGGTTGCCAGTTCAAGTCCCAGTCAGGGCACATGCCTGGGTTTTGGGCCAGGTCCCCAGTTGGGAGTGCGGGAGAGGCAACCGCACATTGATGTTTCTCTCTCTTTCCCCTCCTTTCCAGTCTCTCTAAAAATAAATATATAAAATCTCTTTTAAAAATTTTCTTCAATTTTTGTGCATTTGATAAAAAGGTCTTTATTTCTTCTTAACCTTTGAAGAATAATTTCACAAGTTACAGAATTCTGATTTTCTTTTTCCTTGATACTTTAAATATTTTGCTCCACTCTCTTCCTGCTTGCATCCTTTCTGAAGAGAAGTTGGATGTTATCATTATCTTTGCTCCCCTGTAGATAGGTAGGTGTTTTTTCCCTCTGGCTTTTTAAAAGATTTTTTCTTTATCTTGGATTTTCTGGAGTTTGAATATAATTCACCTATGTGTAGTTGTTTGTTTTTGGCTTTTTATCTTTTTTCTCTACCTCTCTTTTTTTCCCCCCAGTCATTAATCCTGTTTAGTGTTCTCTGAACTTCCTGCATCTGCGGTTTGGTGTCTGACATTAATCTGGAGAAATCCTCAGTCATTATTGCTGAAATATTGCTTCCATTCTTTTCTCTCTTTCTTCTCCTTCTGATATTCCCTTTATGCATATATTAGATCTTTTGTAGATGCCTCATAGTTCTTAGATATTCTGGGGTTTTTTTCCATCCCTCTTTTCTTCCTTTTTGCTTTCCAGTTTTGAGTTTCTATTGTCATATCCTCATGCTCAGAGATTCTTTCCTCAGTTGTGACCAGTCTGCTAATGAGACCATTAAAGGCAGCCTTCATTTCTGTTACAGTGTGTTTAATCCCCAGCACTTCTCTTTGACTTTTTCTTAGCATCCCCATCTGTCTGCTTACATTGCCCATCTGTTCTTGCATGTTGTCTACTTTTTTCCATGAGAGCCCTCAGAATATTAATCATGGTTGTTTTAACTTTGTGGTCTGATATCTCCAATATTCCATTATATTCGACCCTGGTTCTGATGCTTGTTCAGTGTGTTTGTTTGTTTGTGTGTGTGTTTATATCCTTACCCAAGGACATGTTTACTGATTTTAGAGAGAGGAGAAAGGAGGGAGAAAGAAAGGGAAAGAAACATCAATGTGAGAAAGAAACATTAATTGATTGCCTTTCATAGGCACCCAGACCAGGAACCCAACTTGCAACCTAGGCATGCACCGGGACTGTGAATCAAACCTGCAACATTCTGGTTTGTGGGACAATGCCCAACAAACTGAGCCACACCAGCCAGGGCTGTTCAGTCTTTAAAACTCTGTTTTATGCCTTTCAGTATGCTTCATAATTTTCCATTGAGAGCCAGACATGATATACTGGGTGAAAGGAGCACCTGGAAGCAGGTCTTCAGTAATGGTAAGGCATGGGAGGAGGGGAACATTCTATAGTCCTATGATGAGGTCTCAGTCTTTGGGTGAGCATGTGCCCCCGCCCTATGAACTTCACCAGTGCTTCTAAGATTTTTCCCCATATTAGGTAGGACAGGATAGCTACAGGCTGCTGGAGTTGGATATTTATCTTCTCCCAGGCAGATAAGGGTCTGATAAAACCCCAGCAGGTTAGGCTCTGGTAATACAGTTTCTCCTTAGCCTTTGTTCAGAAGAATAGAATGAAGTAGTATATTTCCCCTCTCCCTGCTGGAAGCACGCAGGGATTTTTCTCTGATATTCACTGTGAGAAACTGATTGAGCTCCTAGAGGTAAAACCTACAAAAGTGTGGGGATGTCCCCAGGAGTTTTTAACTCTCAACCTCGTCCATACTAAGCCTCTAACAATCTTTAATTATTACAGTTCAGGTTTTCCTACTGTGGCACTGGCTCCTAAAGTGGATTCTCCTCATGGGCTTTTGCTCTAGGAAGTTGAAATTCTGTGTATCCACCTGTCTGTCTTTCCAATTTTGGGGGGAGGGGCAGCAGTTTACCTGGTGACAAAATTTCTCAGATCTATATAGAATTCTTGATTTTTCAGTTTTTTAAATCTTTTTCCTTGTTATTAGGATGGAATGGTGACTTGCACAAAAGTACTTAACAAAAACCTAAACTGTATTTAATAATTAACTTTTAGAAATTCTTAGAGTCACTTATTCACTTTTTATTAATATTCATTGTATCTTGGAGAGCTCATGTGATGACAAAAAAGGAATACAATATATAAATGCTGGGAAAAGGGAAAATTCTCTTTATTTGGAGAAAATATTATTTTCTACTAGAAAATCTGGAGTAGAAGTACAGAAAAAGTTCTTAAGGCATAAAGTAAAGATCCATTCTTAAAATAATATTTCTAAATATTAGTAAAAATTAAGTAGAAAATACAATGTTCAAAACTGTCTCCTTCAATAAATCAAAAATTTTTTTTCAATGTCTCTTCCACATAAGCAACAAAATCAAAGTATTCAGAAATAAATTTGATTTAAAATATATATAAGACCTTTGTGGAGAAACTATGAAACTATTGAAAGATGGGAAAAAAGACTTAAATAAAATAAAAAGTATTCAACATTTTATTAGAAGTCATAAACAATGAAAGAGATAGAGAAAACAAAGTATAAATGGTCAAAAGAAAGATTTAACATTGGTCTTTTTTTGCAGTAAAAAATATTGACAGTTCAAAAATGTTAAGTGAACCTAAGAAGAAACTGGCACAATTTTTCTTGAATTTTCAGCAAAGGAGCCAAGATATATGATCTACATGCAGAAAATAATCTTTTTATATCTTCTTAGTAACCAATAAAAAATGTTTTTAAAAAGTAAGTTCCTATTTGTGGTGGATTGAATTGTGTCCTCCTAAAACTTATGCCTGCCCAGAAACTCAGAATATGACTCTCTTTGGAAACAGGGTCTTTGCAGATATAATTAGTTAAGGATCTTAAGATTAAAATCATCCTGGATTTAGGATAGGTTCTAAATCATGACTGATGTCTTTCTAAGAGAAAGGAGGGAGAGATTTTTGAGACACAGGGAAGAAGGACACATGAAAAAGGAGGCAGGGATTGGGGAGGTGCTGCCACACACCAAGGAATGCCAGGAGCCAGCAGAAACTAGAAGAAGCAAGGAATAATCCTCTCCAAGAGTTTTTGGAGGATGTTTGGCCCTGCCCACACTTTGATTTCAAACTTCTGAACTTCAAGAGCTATAAGAACAAATTTCTGTCATTTTAAGCCATCCAATTTGTGATAATTTTTTAATAGCAGTCCTAGGAAGTTAGTATACCATTCATAATACCACAAAAACTCTAAATTACCAATTTTAAGTGTACGTAATTTTAATAAGAAAAAAATCATATATTTTTACAGAAAGGCAAAATGAAGACCTAAATAAATGAACAAATCCAAATTCATGGATGGTAAGAGTCATCATTTTATATCGTTTATATCAATTCTCTAAAAATTAATCTGTAAATTTAGTGAATCCCATGTCTAAGGTCAATAGAATTTTTTATAAATTTTACATACTGATTATAAAATTTATATGGAAGTGTGAATTTTATGAATAACGAACGTATTTTTGTTTTAGAAAGAGATAAGTGGTCTAAATCAATATAGTTTGTTCAATCTAATATGCAATCATATTATAAATCCATAGAATTTAAACAGTGTGTTATTGGCAGAATAACAAAAGACTAATACAAAAAAGAATAAAGATGTTATAAAAGACCAATGAATATATAAGAAAGCCAAACTGCAGAAGAAGTACAATGGCAAATGAATATCCAAAAAGACACACGGCCTCACAAAGGTTCAGAAGAATACAAATAAAAAGGAAAATAAAATACCTTTTTTCATGCAACAGTTTGGCAAAAAATAAAATGGTTAGTAACGGGTAAAGATTATAGGAAAATGTATTCACATTGTGGGTGCACTGAATTAGTATAGCCACTGTGGAGGGCAATTAGGCAGTGCAGCAGTCAATTTTTTAAAAAACAATTTTATTCATTTTTAGAGAGAGGGAGAAAGAGAGAGAAAGAAACATTGATGCAAGAGAGATACATTTATCAGTTGCCTTTCACATACCCCCATTTGGGGACCTGGCCCAAAACCCAAGTACGTGTCCTGACTGGGAATTGAACTGGTTACCTTTTAGTTTGTAGGCCAACCCCCAATCCACGAGCCACATCGGTCAGGGCACGGCAGTCAATTAACACTATATATGTGCAAACCCTAAGACTCAGCAAATCTATTTCTAGAGATTTACCCTATAGAAGTGTTTGTACTTATGCACAAAAACCACACTGCAGATTATTTATTGCACAGTTATTTACGATAGCAAAAATTAGAAAAAATCTGAATATCTATTGATTAGAAACAGTTCAGCTATGGTTCATTCATGCAGTGGAATATTATGCATCAAAGAATGAAGTACTGCTGTGAGAAGCAGTAACATGGAAAATATACATAGGTGACCATATGTTCAGAGAGATAATTTAAATATCTATAAGAGTGTTATGGGGCCTTAATGATAGGCACTATTGATAAACAGTACAGTCACATGCCACATATACTATGGTGGTCCCACAAGATTATAATGGAACTGAAAAATTCCTAGTGCCTAGTAATGTTGTAACCTTAACCTCAGCACAATGCATTACTCACGTGTTTGTGATGATGCTGATGTAAAGAAACCTTTTCTTTGCTAGTCATATGAGTATAGCACATACAATTATATACCATTTATGATACTTGATAATATTGATAAGTGACTGTTTTACTGGGTTATGCATTTACTACATTATACTTTTCAGAGAAGGAAAACTCTGACTCCAAAAAACCTCCGCTGCCTTGCGGCATACCTCTTCAGGGGAAAGGCTAAGGGAGTAAACCCCGACAGAAAATCCGGAGCCGGAGTCCCTAAGGCGGTTTGACATTGTAGTCAACACCGGCAACTCCTGCGGCACACCTGAAGCCAAGCTGTGTTGACTCTGCCTTTCCCTTGGACCCTTCAGCTGCGAAGAGAGGGGGGGTCTGCTGCATGGGCAACAGCAGACCCTCCATATCACCCTGCCCAGGCTCTGTAGCTTCAGCTTCACTGGAGAGGACACTCCAGCGTCATCGCAAGATGTCGATTCAACACGGGAGGAGACAGATACCGTGTCACTCCCGAGTCGGACTGCACAGCCATTCTCGGCGGTGCAGATAGACTCTTAAGAAGCTACACCATCGTCTCTCGAGACGGACGGCTGCCGACGAACATTATACTTTTATCATTTAGAGTGTACGCTTTCTAATTATAAGAAAAATGTTGACTATTAGACAGTGTGCCATGTTATGCTGGTAGCCCCATACGTCTTGTGTTTACTGAGTCTCCTGATTGCTTTATTTCTGCTTGTACTTGCTTTAATTTTGTGTTATTTTGTAAAGTGACTTGCTATACAGGCTCGTAGCCTAGGAGCAATAGGCTCTACCATATAGCAGGTGTGTAGGAGGCTATCCTATCTATGTAAGTGCACTCTGTGATGTTTGCACAACATCAAAAATGCCTAACAACACATTCCTCCAAATGTAGCCAGATGGTTAAGCAGCACACGACTGACTATGTGAAAAGAATTCAAGTAGGATCCTTGCAAACTCAAAGGTCATTAGAATTAAAAGGAAATACATTTACTTAGTTTTGCCTTAGAACTGCAGATTTTAATTAAGTGTTGTTGCCAGCTGGGTAGGATTTCATAGTCTAATCTGATTTAAATGATGAGTAATTGTGATGATTAGTTCTATATGTCAAATTGGCTGGTCTACAGTGCCCAGATATTTAGTGATGCATTATTCTGGATGTTTCTGAGAAAGTTTTTTTTTTTTTTAATAAAATTAAAATATAAACTTATGGACTTTGAGTAAAATAGATTACCTCCATAATGTGGGTGGGCCTTGTCCAATCAGTTAAAGGACTTACTAAAACAAAGACTAACCTCCCCTGGGCAAAAAAACATTCTGTCAGCAGACTGCCTTTGGACTTGAACTGCAGCCCACCCTGCAGATTTTGGACTTTAAACCACCATAATCACATGAGCCAATTCCCATTCTCATCATTCTCTCATATTCTCTCTCTCTCTCTCTCTCTCTCTCCATATGTATGTTCTACTGGTTCTATTTCTCTGACTAATCCAGTAATGATAGGAGTCCAGGGATGTAAGCTGTATCTTAAAGTTATGAAGTCTTTGGCTTTGCAACTTTTCATATAAGTAAGGATCAGTGCACACCATCAGAGTCACCGTGATCCAGTGATATACACCTTCTGCCTGTTACAAAACTCCACCAAGCAAAAACAAAAACAAAAACAAAAACCAACACCGCAATTATATAGGAAAGTAACCCCAAAATCATGTGAGATAGCATAATTTTCCTTAAGTAGGTAAGCATCTTTCAATTCTAAGAAAATCTGATATTAAGAACATAACTGTCAATTTTGGATGGTGAACAAACAATATAATATATAGATTATGTATTACAGAATTGTACACTTGAAACCTGTATATTTTATTAAATAACGTCACCCTAAAATATTCAATAACAATTTTAAAAAGAACATAACTCAAGATAAACAAATCTGTGTTTTCAATAATTTACTGTTAAGAATTTTTCATGTATTTATAATCTATATACATGTAATATTTAGAATTTGGCCTAATAGAATAATAGCTTATTAGAACAACATTTTGTGATTTCAATTTAAAGTGTATTATTATATAATTTACTTAGGCTTGTGATTTTAATGTAATATCTGTGCTTCATAAACATTAATGGAACATTATGAAAATTTAAGAATCACTTATTTATAAACAACTATAATTTATTTGATATGAGCTATTTAACTACTTGGAAAATTTTTATTTGTTAAGTCAGACATTGTAGAATTTTAAAAGGAAATAGAATACAGGGTGGGGCAAAAGTAGGTTTATAATTTTTAATTTTTAATTTGTTATATTATTTTCCATGTGAACAACTGTAAACCTACTTTTGCCCCACCCTGTATTTAAATCCTTATTCATACCCATCAAACTGGCAAATAAGGATAAAGTAAAATGGATGATTTCATACTCAAAGTGTAAACTGGTGTAACCCGTTTGCAGAGAAATTTATAAATACCTAAGAAAATAGAAGATACATATACACACATTGCATGACCCAGCAATTTTACTCTTAGGCCTACATGTCAAATAAACTCGCAGATGTATACACAACAGACATATATATGAACACATTATCATTTTTTAATTTAAATTATAAAAAATTTCTAATCACTGTGATATTGTATAAGTGATTTATTGATCTATGTGTTATAGATTTTTAAAATGAAAAAACAAGATATATAATATATTACTTTCATGAATAAAAATGTCTTTGAAATAAACAAGTTTAAATACCTAATTTTATAAATTGTTCTTAATATAAATCAAAGACCTCTTACAAGTGATTGTTAAAATTTTCTATGAACAGAATAATAAGATTTATAAGTTCTATCTTAAATGTAAGATCTAGGTTCCATAAGCTGTAACTTAAAAAAAATACTGATTTTTAAAACAAAGATTACTTCTGAGATGTGTTTTTTATAGCAAAAGGCCATCCTCAAGGTACAAAAAAATTAGTTGGCAATATTATTTAGTAAACACACACTAATACCTTATGTTTCTACAGGTACAACTATAAGAAAATAATGGACAAAGAAAAGAATACATACAAAAGTAAGAATGGTGTTTACCCTCAGAAAAAGATCAGGAAGGTTTTAATTTATCAGTAACTCTTGAATATTCTTCATGTGAAAGGATTCATGTGTTGCTTGTGTAAGTAAAAATAAATTTAAAAAATTTAAGCGTATCCATTTGGGTTCAATATTCAGGGTCAACATAGGTACTTCCGACTCTCTAGGTTGTCTCAGAACAAGCCTGTGTCCAATGGAGTTAACGTTGCTGGCCTGGAAGAGAAGGCAGAACAAAGGAAAAGTTAAAATCTCTGGCATAAATTTTCCATCCTAGGGCAAAACTGGGAGGGTCCTAATATTGAAGCCAAGTGTCCTGGGATCAAAGTCCCTTTATAATTATCATCTATGATCCCATTTTAGAAAACAAATAGGCAAAATAAAGTGGCAACACTGGAGCTGGTACACAACGGGTTTTGGAAGATGAGATATTTAATTAAGATTATTTTTATCTGTTAAAAACTTGTGCTTAGAAGATTTCATTAGGTTGTAAAATTATGGGATTTTACATTTTATTCATTATTTATTCAAGAAAGAGATCAGTCCTGGCTGGTGAGACTCAGTGGATTGAGTGCCAGCCTGCTAACCTAAAGTTGGTAGGTTTGACTCCCAGCCAGGGCACATACCTGGGGTGTGGGCCAGGTCCCCAGCTGGGGGCATGTGAGAGGCAAGCAATCAACGTATCTCTCACACATCAACATTTCTCTCCTTGTCTTTTTCCCTCCTTTGTCTCTCTAAAAATAAATAAAGTATTTTTTTAAAAACTAAAGAAAAAAAAGTGATCAATAGCACATATTGTCTTTCCTGGTTAAAGCTTTAGTAATATCTAATAGGATTACCAAACTCTTTGCTAAAATTATGTGTAAAACTTGTCCAGCACGGGAGACATTTTGACCTGGAAACTAGAGCCAGGAGCTGAAATATTTGATTCAATTTTCCTTTGCTCCTACATGTTAAGCCTTGAAAGAGGAAGCATCCACTCTATCCAGGTGAGACACCCAATTCATGGGCAGAAGTTAACTCTGTAGGAACCCCAGGTGACCAGTGGCTCTTCCCCCGACTCTCCACGCAGACCACCACCACAGAGGGCAGTGTGTAGGGATGCTGGCAATAAAGATCATTTCTGTTCCCACATAGGATGTTATGTATTATTAATCAACGAAAGGGCAATTGGGATTATTTACAGAGAAACATTCTTCAGTGCCCTCCTGGGACAATAAGAAAACACAGAGAACTTTGTTTTTGCTTTTGGAAGCCTGAGACTGGGAAAGCGGGGCTGGAGAAATGGAATGGGACAGCTGGGCACAGGGAGGAGCCAAGACCAGAGAGAAATGTCCAGGGATGGAGCTGCCTGAGAACTAGAACAAGGTTAAGAAAAAGAAGGATACTTGATAACTTTTCCACTGTTCGTTTGAGCGGTGATGTGACTCTCCTCCATCCCCCACCTACTTAAATCTTCAGTGCCTTATTCATTAATTAACTGTCTCGCTGATTCTTTGTCGATCATTAAAGTCAGGGGAAGGAAGCTGCTTACCGCAGTGTTGAGAGAAGAGAAATAAGACACAGCAAAGATGAAGAATTCGAAGCAGCAAGAAGGGTGATATAATTGAACTTGAGTGATTCCTGAACTTCATTCTGAGGAGTCTTTGGAGTAGATTATGTGAGATGGGGTTTTTAAATACATTAAAGTGAAAGATAACCTAATATCTGTAGGTCTGGGGAATACCTCGGGGCTATGATGTGGATTACACAATCATTGACACCAGATATGGAGAAATGAAGAGCTCAAAGGATGGTTCTACTTATTCCACTGACTCTGAGATTCATTATCTACTTCTTTGCCCATCCATCTGTCATTTAGTTTATCTATCAACTTGTCCACTCCCAATTTTCTTCAATATCACCATTTCCTCTAAGCCTTCAATAGCTTCTTTAGTGTTTAAGGGAATTTATTTTCTGGTTAATAGTAGTAGTAGAATTAGTAAATACCAATGCAACCTCCGACCACACCAACCTAAAACCAATAAACCACACAAATTCCATGAAAGCAAGGGAACTGGGTGGAGTGAAGAAAAGGTGATTTTTCTTGCTGTGTCCCTCTTTGGAGAAAGGAGGTTGCACACCAAAGACTTAGGTGACTGCCTGGGTGAGTTTTACTCTAGTCTCTGCGGATGCCACTGGGGATAGCTTTTGATTCCAAGTCAACTGCAGAGCTGCCCTTGGGCTAGCAGAAGGTCAGTAGTTCACACTCCTTGGACAATCACCAGCCTGGAGCCTGAGCAGAGGCTGTCCCCGCCCAAGACCACTGTTTCTTTCCTCTCTTCCTCCTGCATGCTCTGCACTGTCTAGTTCTATCCAATTTCCTTCACCAAGAATTTTCCATTTTGTCACTGGCCTGCCTGGACACACTCCTTTGATTTCTTGTGACTCATGGGCTTATATGCCTCACGCTGATAGAATTGGCTTCATTTCTCACTCTGATGACCCTCAAGTAACTTCAGTTTCTTCTCATCATATAAAAGTCACAAGATTTATTTTTTAAGATTTTAAAAATATTTTTATATATGTATCAGTGTCAAAGAATGTAAAAGAAATTATTAGAAATGAATCATAAGATTACAACAAAATAGTGAGGACTTAATTTAGCATCTCCCCCTCCATCTTTGCAATTAATCACACTTCATGTAAACAACCATATCTTTTTAAGTCATAAAATATTAAGTCAAAATATATGATAACCACTACCTGTGTCTGAAAAAAGAAATAGGCCTGTCTGTAATTTCCATGCTAAAAGTGAGCTCATCTTTCCCCTAAAGCACCCAGGTAAATTCAAGTTCCACAGCTTCTGTGAAATATCAAATAATAAAACAAAATGTACAGGCTTAAAAAGAAACAATGATGATAATAATACAATTGCTCACAGGAAAAAAACAAATGGAGGGCAGAAAAAGAAATAGGTCTTTAAAAGTAATTCCTTAAGATTCTCATATCTACTCTCCTAAAATAATAAACAATAAAATCTAAGTTCCTCCTGCTTGCCAGTGCAGTGCACACCTAGTTCACGAGCAAATAGGGTGGGGTTCCTGGAAATGGGAGCATTAACCATTAACTGAGTGACAGTTTTCTGATCTTTATAACATTGCCACCTATAAACACAGCTCTTGACTTCTCCCAGTGCCCATCCCTGTCCCTTCTCTGACTGTAATAATGGTTGCTTTCAGCCTCTACTCTTTCAAATGCTGGCTTGTCCTCTTGACCAGGCTGCAGTAAGGTCATACTGTCCCTGACCATGTCAAGGACTAGTGTCAGAATCTGAGAATCAGCTGGCTAATCTTTAGTTCTGTTCCTCAGATGCTTCCTTGAATGGGATTTGAGTCTGTCTATAACTGAAATCCATCATGATGTTCTTCCTTTGTCTCCTCGGTTCTATCACCTGCACCCCCTTTGTCCACATGTAGGAGTCAAAGCTGTTTACCAGGGCAAAGAATACATGGTACAAAGGGGCACTTACAGGAGGAATTTGTACATTTTTCAAAAAACTCACCTACTTGAAGAAATTACCAGAATAGTTTTTCACCAGTTCTTACTGTCATAAGAGGATATGATTGCCCACAGAACTTAGGAAACAATACATATATAGTTGTAGTATACGACATTGAATTTACATACATATATGTTATTTCAGTAAAAAGAAATTACATTATAAACAACTGGCACTATGCAAAGTGGAATTAAATGGAGTGTATGTGCAGTGAAAGGCAATGGTTTTCAAAAAGAAGTCAGATATCCAAAGAGGGTGAGAAGAAGAGTACCAAAAGCAGTAAGCTAAAAACAGGAGAGGTGGTGACTGTAAAATGATACCTTAAAACTGAGGTTGGGAGGTGGTGTAATTATGGGCAGTGAGGAAATCTTAAAGTATCACCACAGGCGGAGGTGGCAGCGTGGGGCAGTGATAAGGTCACTGGAGGAAAGGAGGTTATGGGACTGAAAAGCTGGGTCTGAAAAGGTTAAACAGGTGAATGTTTAAATCACCAAGAATACTGACAATCTAGTCTAAAAGTGATTGGCTGCGAGCCAGGAGCGAGAATCTTCCAGGACAGATGGGAGAGTGTCCCAGGTTTGGGGGTCAGTACATAACACAGAAAGTTGGAGAAGATGTTTAGAGAAGATGCCAAGGGCATAGAAGAGTTTGTTATGACTTCCAGAGGACACAACAAAAGTTTTGGAAGTTGGCGTGGGGACTAGGGAGATGGGAGGAAGGACACAGCCATAAGAAAGGAGAGTCTGAAGGATGACAGTTGGCTAGGGAGCCTGGGCTTCTCATGGTGACCACGTAACATGTTAACAAAGGTTCGAATGAGATTACACAAATTTTGGAGGCAAGGCAGTGAGTGATGAAGAAGAGCGCGTTCTCCCCAGAAACATGCTTCGGGGCTTTCTTGTCCCTCCTGCCAGTGGAGATATAAAGGCCAGAGGAGCGGCTGTCTTAGGTCAAGCCCAAATAACTCTGGAGATTTCTTTGCAATATCCCCCACCTTCATCTTCTACATGTTTCTCAGTCCCTGTGGAGGGGTAGCAACTAGGTATCATTCTCCATGGACAGGGGGTGAGTTTCTGGAGCACTGTGGTATGAAGAGCTTCAAGGCCACATCCATATTTAGGAGGAAGGGTAAATGGCCATCTCTATGCCAGTATCTGCTCTCCCTATTTAAGATGATCCCTAAAGCTCAATTCAATGACTAATTCTTCATCACACTCCCCACTTTTCAAACTGCCTTCCAACCACTAACACACACATAAAGCATTTGGGCCTTTTATATATACCATTCCACTTCAGACTACAACCTTAAGCCTTCCTGAAGGCTATCTACGCAGCTTGCTGTGTTCTCCGCTAACAAGCCCTGCGTCTCTGTGTCCAGACCTGACCTTACTCCTGAGAACCAGAACTTGTCTGAAATTGTCTCCTGGGTTTTCCATGCGTCAAATGTACTCTTCAATCCTCTCCTGCCCCTGCAACCCCAAAGTGCTCCTCTCCCATCCAGTTAGTGTACATCCATTCGAGCACCTCATCTTCACCTCCTCCTTCCCCCCAAGACATATCCATCACCCATTTCTGTTGAAGTACTGAAATTCCTCCATTCTGTTCCCTCCCCTCCCCCCACACTGCCTCTGCCTTGTTCACATCTGTATCTTCTCTCAAGTAGGCTTGGGAAGTGTACTCCTACTCACCTTTCCACAGCCAGTAAAGTGACCTCTGTAGTACACAAATGCTCCCTCCTACATATACAGGCTGAAGATCAAAGTTCTTAGCCCTTGACACAAAGCACTGCATATGTTTGACCAGGTGCCCCTCTCTCTCACTAGACTATGACCTCTGACAAGGCAGGAATATGTGCCTCCTTCCATTTGAATTCCCAGTTACTGCTTGGAGACGCAGAACATGCTCACCGAACTGAAGTAATGCCAGCGGGAGGAGGAAACGTATAAAAAGCAGCATAGTTTTAAAGACTCTCTTCTGAGAGGTAGACAGGCTGAGCCTCTTAAATGAATGAGAATACTCTTCAGTTATTTATTTTTTTTATGTTAGTTCTTATTTATTTGTTACTCTTAGAAAACCTCATTTTTGACTGGACTCAGACTTAGAAGTAGAAGCTCTCAGAGAGGACAGCCTGCGTCTCTTGGCAATCTGTTCCTGGCGTTTTTCTTTGGCCTCCTTCATCCTCTTAGCCAAAAGTTTAGCATATTCTGCAGCCTCTTACTTATTTTTCTTAGTACGTTGTTTCTTCAGAGCAATGCGCCGACGTTTGTGTTGCAGGACACGTGGAGTAACGAGTCGCTGAATCTTAGGTGCTTTAGTCCTAGGTTTCTTACCTTCTTTGTTCAGGGGCTTTCTCACAACATACTGGCGGACATCATCTTCTTTAGAGAGGTTGAAAAGCTTGCCTATCCTGCTGGCTCTTTTGGGCCCCAGGCGCCGAGGCACAGTAGTATCAGTGAGACCAGGAATATCTTTCTCCCCTTTTTTCACAATGACCAAGTTGAGAACGCTGAGGTTGGCGTCCACAATGCAACCGCGAACAGATTTGCGCTTTCGCTCTCCAGTCCTCCTGGGTCTGTAACAGGAATGGCCCTTGCTCAGCAGCAGGCAGACGCGGCCGTGGGTCAAGACCCCCTGCTTCATGGGGAAACCTTGTTTGTCGTTCCCACCACTGATTCGAACCACATAACCCTTCCATTCTTCACCCAGAGCGTCAGCGGCAACTTCTGTGGCCATACGCTTCTCATAAAAGGTCCGAAGTTTGCGTTCATCGTCCACTTCAATGAGTTTCTGGCAGCCAGTGGCTGGGAAAGAGATGTTCAGCTTCATCCTGAGGCACCCGAATGCCTCCGAGGCGCCACGAAAAAGAGCCAGTTATTTTTTTAAAGCCTCTCTTAGCTAAGTTTCAGGTTTCCCTTCAGGCACTCCCCAGAGCTTTCTCTGTGCCTCTGGCGGTCAATGCCAGCTGTGGTGAGAGCCTGGACAGCAAAGGAATCTCTGCGTCTGCGCACAGCACCCAGCCCTACAGAAAGGCCTGGCCCCAGCAGCAGTCCCAGGAGCTAGGCTTTCCTTATTGAGTGCTCCCATGAGGCATCAGACTCTTTCTCCTTTCCCTCCACCTTGCTTTCAGTAAACCTCTTTTTTAAAAAAATCTGCTTTGCCTCCTCTCCTGATTTCTATCTTGAGGGAGGACAAGAACTCCTTCACTGGTGACAAGAGTTGATAGAAGATCAGTTTCTACAACTCTCAACACCAGCTCATTCATCTCTGCTCTTACCATGGTTACCAAAGGAATAGCAATCTTTTAATTTGATAATTAACAGAAAATGTGTCAGGGGTGGAAATGGGGTTCTTAATATAAATTTTCTTATATTGGATTCTGGCTCTCCCATTTTCCAGGTATGTAACCCTGGGCTTCAGTTTCATCAATTATAAGTTGAGATAAGAATAGTACCTAATTCAAATCGTTGTTATGGGGAGTAAATGATGTACGTAGTCTATGTCAACTGTATGGAGTAGGAAATGTTCAATACATAATAGCTGTGGCTGTTATTCTGAAGAGGTTGACAGTACTGTCCATTAACAGATAACTAGAAACATTATTGCTATTAAACATTGGAAAACATGCCTGCATTTTCTAGAATGGGAGAAACATGTCTTTACTTTTTCCATAGAGTCAGCCTGTGGAAGAGGTTGAAAGATTTTCTCTGGTGTCCCCAATTCTTCTTTCTCCCAGTGATTTTTACCCCTTTGTCCTCTCTCCAAGGACCGACTGGTCCTGGAAGAGCAAATGGTACACCCCTCTATAGAAACAGGCTTCGGTCTAGTGGGGACAGGTGGGCCATCTGGTTGACTTTCAACATTATCTCAAAATTTGTTTATCTCTGAGAGGTATATTGATACAACTGAAAAAAAAACCAATTTGTTTTATTTTTTTTCCCTTGTTTTCAGAGTTCAGCTTCTTACTGAATGTGTTACAAAAGAGGTTTAGTCAAAAAGCCCAAAGCCCATGTCATCATCAAGACTCCTCAGATTCTTCTTTCTCAGCTGGGGCAGCAGTGGGGAAGGGATTGGACCTCTTACTGGGGCAGGTCAACCAACCCCTACATTGCAGATGGGGCTCCAGATGTTGACACTGGCCAGAGCCTTTGCAAACAAGCCTGACCAGAAAGGTTCCACATTTACATCAGCTGCTCTAATGACAGCATGGATCTTACCTTCCCTCACCTTCACCTCAGGATAAGGGCGGAGCAGATGCAGGTGAGCTCGAGAGACCAAGGCAAATGCTGCCTGGAGAGGTGCTAGTCCCCAGATGAAGTGAGGGCCTCACAGCAATGCGGTCTTAGCTTCCATAGAAGAACCAAGCAGCTTAGAGGAAGCTGGGGAAAGGAAAAAAATGCATTCATTTCAATCCTGAGTTCCATTACTAGATCACTCCTAGAGGAAACCAGGGAAAAAATATGTTTCTATAAATTGCATTATTTTATAACTAGCATATTACCTTGTATTTTATATTTGTATGTGTTTTTGACTTCAATAAACAGCAAGTTCACATTGCTCAAACTACTAATTGAAGAATGTTCATTTGTTCACTATAAATGTTAAATATATACACAATTATTTTCCTGTTATTTCATGTCTTCACATTTTAATATATTGGAATTCTAGAAAATGGCTTGGTGACCGAGAGGCCTTTCTTTTACCTTCTGAGAAGCCCTAGAGTGACACATCTATAAGCAGATCTTTCTTTTACTGATAATAACTATCTTTTATAACATCTCTTGAAGGTGCTTTTATGTCCAAAGATTTGCCCCCTTTTAAAACAGAGGTAAAGAGAGGAAGGAAATAAAAGGGATATGGAGGGACCAACGCCCATCACAAAATGGCAATACCCATGAGCCACTTATTTTACAAATTACCAGGAACATTGCACACAACAGCACACTGCAGACAACTGGGAAGAGTTAGAAGTACAACTATGAAAGGCAGTCCGCTGACAGTGTGCCCCAAGGACCATTTCCCGTCAGTGAACTCTGTTTCTGGTCCACCATGAGATAAGTAAGAAAATTTTAACTTAGGCATTTAGAAACTATAATAGAAAATTGACAAAGTAATTTTACATCTGTTGAGTCAAATAAGAAAAGATTTGGGCTTGTAGTTTGTATGTCTGATTTCTCTCTCTCTTTTTTTTTTACTTCATTTCCTGGTAATTTATTTTCATTGTACTTTGAAAGTCAAAGAAAAACCTGTCCTTCACTACACATAATTTGAGAAGCATTGATGAAAGGGTATTATTATTTCTGAAATTTTGCTGAAGAACTATTCAATTTCTAATTGTAAACTAGTTATATGTCATTATTTGGGAAAGACTGTTTGATACCAAGTGTAAGAAGTTGCCAGCATACAAACACACTCCAGAACAAGTTTTTTTGTATTGGGTAACTTGATTATTCTTTCAGAGTCAGAAACCATTTTCCCATGAGATAACATAAACCCAGGGTCACGTTCTTGGTGTAGCCCATAAACCAAAAGATTGCTAAGCTATCCTATAAAATTCAATAACTGGTATATACTATAAAAATTAATAACCAGTCTTCTCCAACCTTACAATGGAGAAGAAAGGCTTCTGATTTGCAGATCGGAAAACCTTTCTCCTCCCCATGCGCCTGTGAGAAATGATGATTCTGAGCCCTAGCACCGTGGCAGGGATGGGGGTAAGGAGCGGACTACTTCTGCAGAAGTTGTTTCCAGCGCAGCACTCAGAAGAGAAGGAGAACGGAGCTATAGCATTGTTCACACAGAGTAATGAGGGCATTAGGAGGTCAAGTCTGAGGGAACTCACTGGTGATGTTAATAAAATTAAACAGAGGTAACTCCAAGATTCTCTGAGATTGAGGTCAGGTAGGTTTGGAGGACTTGCAAGTCCTGGTTCTTCCCCACGAATGCCTCTGTCCTCAACTCCAAAGCGTTGTTCTCATCGGTGGCCTAGCACCAAGGCTCACTAGGCTTCATCCTGAATTGAAGTTTGCCAGTGGCACCCTCAGGGATTATTTCCCTTCTGTTGCTGTTTGGAATGATTGTGAGGACAAGTCTAGGCTTGGTGAGTAACAGAATTAATTAGTGATGTTTGCCATGGGCAAGGGAAGAAGAGGGAATCTGCACAAGAGCTGTATTTTGTTATTCTATCCTGAGTACATCCTAAAAGAGACACCCTTCAAACCCTTTCATTTCAGCTGAAACCAGGCTGAGTTATTAAGAATACAACAGCAACAACAAACCTGGGAATAGCAAAAGGGAAACAGAGAGAATAGCACACAACAAGTTAACCTTATTTGTAGTTTATGGTTTACTCATTTTGTGACCCATGTGGGAAGGCATTGAACCCTGGCTTCTGACCTAGAGTCCATGAGGCATAGTTTTGTGTCCTTGTCACTATCCAGAATCCTTAGAACAATATTCTCAGAACTAAATCAGAAGCCCTGGCTACAGTCCCACGCTCTCTCTTTTAGGCCTTTGTTCTAAATTCTGATTTCATATGTGAGGCTCTTCTCTTCTCCAAAGATTGACAAAGAATTTAGATTTTTAAAAAAGTTTCTAAGTCCTTAGACTTCTAGATTAAGCATTACTAGAAATAGGATGTTTCTTACCTTTCATAATTCCAACATAAAATATTTACAAGACATGACTCAGTGTACTTTCCTATAATAAAGAATCGTTAGAACTTGAGATTTTTATTGGAATACGAGGTAAGGACTGTTTTTGAAGACTAGGGAAATGAGAAAAGTACGCGGGCTGCCTAGGTTTCTTAGGGGGTTGTTTGGGGAAGGCGGTGAAGGAATTCAGAGTTGCACGACCTTTGCTTCAACTGGGGCACGGGAGGACCATCCCCAGTCCCCGGGAGGGTACTACTGGGAAAGCAGGTTTGTGGTGACAAAGGCCCAGGGCCGGGCCGGGGGCGGAGCCCGCCTAGGCCGGAGACAAGGCGGAGCGCGCCCGGGCCGGACGCGGGCACCGCCCACAGAGCTCCCGCGCCGGCTCCGGGGAGCGCTCCGGTTCCCGAGCCATGGGGCGGCTGGTGGGTCTGACCCTGCTGGGCATAGCGCTGGCGCTGCTGGGCGAGAGGCTCCTGTTGCTCAGGTAGGTGGGGCCCTCTGGGAGCGAGCTGTCCGCGCGGCCGGCCGCCCGGCTCCGGGGCGCCCTCCCCGGGAGGCTCCCGGCCCGCGGGTCCCCGGGCTCCGGGGGCCGCGCGCGGGCTGCGGCAAAGGGCGGAGGCCGCGGAGGGGTTCTCAGCGCCGCGGACGTGGCCGGTGGGGAACTTCTGATCGCTCTCCTGTCCCTCGCTGGCTGAACCCCTGATCCCACCCCCAGCTTTCTGCAAAACCCAGCACAGTTTGGCCTGAATCTTGAGACTTCTTAGAAAGTTTGCGAGCCTTTGCGGCTTACAAAGTTCTCTTCTACCTAGGTGGACAAGCAAGTGCTTTGCAAGTCATCGAAGGCAAACCTAAGGGCTTTAACATGGAAACAAAACGATGCCTCACGCATTGAAACGTTAATTAGAAAAGTTTATTTCGGGTCATTGGTGCTGCTTCTCTTTGTTGCCCACACTAGCCTCCGCCTAATAAAGTTGTTCTCCATCTGCCCTGCATAGTTCGAGCCGTTTTCTAATCTTGGCGCGCCGGATCCAAGATACTTGCGATATTCAGCTACCGGTCTTACATCACTTCCTTATTTATCTCTTCATTCTGGAACCCTGAAGCCGGAATGCCAGACAATACAAGCCAGGTCTATCTCACATTTTAGTGATAATGAAAAGATAAGAGTGGGTAGACACCATCATTCCTAAACTCCCAACTCAAATTTTATAAAACCTCATGCAAAAGAATTCCAGAAATATTGAGCACTTCCTAAGTGTGGTGTGCTTTCCTATTTCCTAGGCTCCCATAATAAAGCACAGCCCTGACCCTTAAGGAGTTTACCCTATTACAGGGGAGGAGGAAAAAAATATATGTATGCGTGTGTGTGTAAATTAGGATGTCCAGGGCAGGTACAACCACCTCCTACAGGCCAAAGGAAGAAAGATTACACCCCCTAAATGTGGAGTTCAGTAGGAAGACACCTTGTAGGATGGATGAAACTCGGGGGGATGGAGGAGGCCATCCAAGGTGCAGCTTGAACCCAGGGATTATGGTGTAGAAGTTGGGAGACTTGCAGTAGAACATTTTGAGGGGAGCATAAAGGTAAGTAAGGTATGAGACAATAGTTGGGGAGTGGATTTGAGATGGCTAAAAGTGTTACAAAATTCGGGTCTGCTTTGATAGGCAATGTGGAACTGTTGATGTTCGTTTTGTTTTTGCTTTAAACAGGAGCCCATTAAGCCACATAAAGCACAAACAGTTGTGCAGGGTAGAGGTGAACTTGGAAAGATGAATTGGAATAGAGCAGTAGTTCTCAATCCGGGCTGCGCATTCGGTTCTCCTGGAGGGCTGATGTCTGGGCTGGGCTGTGCGCCCACAGATCCTGAAGGGCTGATGTCTGGGCTGGGCTGTGCGCCCACAGATCCTGACTCAGTTGCTCTCCTAATTCTAGAGTTGAGAAGTATTAGAATAGAGAACACGTGGGGAAACTAGTTAGGGTATTGTGGTAGTTTGGAGGGAATAACAAGAGGCCCAAACTCTGGAACCTCAGAAACGGGGCAAGTTACGGGTAATAGCAGAGTTTTCAGCTCTCCTCTCCAGTAACTATAGCTTCATCTGCAGATACAGGGTTGTATGTGTGTTGAGGGGGTTGGTGGTAGTTAAGAGTGGGAAGAGGCTCGTGTATGGGTAAGAAATGGACATGTTGCCCTTAATTTTCATGTTATATAAATGCCTATCCTGCTCTGCAGAACGTTCTTGAGTTGGATGGTTTTGTATGATCTGACCAGCTCTCAGTTTCAAAGGCAAGCCCACCAAATTTCACAAGCTCATTAAGTTGTCCCTAAATCTCAACCCACCAGTATTACTACAAATTAAAGTTTTCTCAATTAACAATTTTTTTCTTTTTACTAATCTCGAGGTCTTTTTTTTAACTTGTAATACATTTTTTAATTTATATAGTTTATAGTTTTCAGATATTTTACAACTGTTCATTGTATGCTACCATTATTTTCTCAATTATTTAATTAAAGTATTAAATAGTTTAGTTTTATCACATCCACACAGCTCATAAATATTCAAGGTAGATGAAAACTGAGATTTTTTTCTTTTTTTATTGTTTATTCTATTACAGTTGTCCCAATTGTTTTCCCTTTTGCCCCCCTCCAGCCAGCCCACCCCTCTATCCTACAGTCAATCCCCTCTCCGTTGTCCATGTCCATGAGTCATTCATACATGTTCTTTGACTAGTCCCTTCCCCTTCCGTCCACCATTCCCCCATCCCTTCTCCCCTCCTACAGCTATCAATCTATTCCATGTTTCCATGTCTCTGTTTCTATTTTTCTCATTAGTTTATTTTGTTCATTAGATTCCTCTTATAAATGAGATTATGTGGTATTTGTCTTTCACTGACTGGCTTATTTCACTTAGCATGATAGTCTCCAGTTCCATCTATGCTGTCACAAAAGGCAGGACTTCTTTCTGCTGCATAGTATTCCATTGTGTAATCTAATCCTGAGGTTTTAAATTTAAGTCCCTTTAGATGATAAATGTCATTGTTGCAAACCTAAGAAAAAGCAAATAAAACTTAGATACACAGAATGCACCTGATAGGTTATTTACAATTTAATGCATTTTTTCTTTATAAAGATCTGACTATAATAAACTTTATTGAGAGTGACTTTATAGGGTGGTAACTTCATTGGACAGATGAAAGCCTAAATCAGCTGATGTGAGAATGTTGGGATGAGTGATGGCTGGCAAGATTTTGCAAATAAAAATGCAGGATGCCCAATTAAATTTGAAATTCAGATAAACAACAAATTATTTTTTAGTATAAGCATATCCCATGCAATACTTGGCACATAACTATACTAAAATATCATTTATTATTTATCTGAAATTCAAATTTAACTGGGCATCTTATATTTTATTTGGCAACTTCATGATTGTAGGATATCAAGTACCTGTTGTTGATAGAGTTTGGTGGAGTGCGCAAATGTGTAACATTTCTCCTTTCAGACCCTTAGAATCTATTTCAAAAGCAGCATGTTCCCACCTCCCAACAGGAATGGTTCTTGAAAAAAACAGGGTTTTTCCGGTTGGTTTGTTTTGCTGTAATCTGGTACCTGCAATTTCATTATTCCATTTTTAAAGATGGTACTTTGGCAGTCAAGTTATTTCTCTCCCCCAGGGTTCCCACTTAAATTTTAACTTGAATTTCAGCTAAACAATGAATAATTTTTCAGTGTAAGTATGTCCCAGATGGATAAATGGATTCAAAGTTGTCTCTTTTCCTCTGAACTGTAACTGGCTAAGGTTCCCAGGGGAGGATGGTATAATACACTCAACTTTTCCACTCCTCCCTGGTTGAGAAATAAAAGGGAAAATAGAAATGCACAAATATCCCCAGACCAGTTACTTTCTGTTGCAATGTATACACCTTGGAATGAATCATGAGACTTGCGTGCCTCAGAGATCTGTGTGTGGGCAGAAACCCCCAAAACAAACATCTGAATGTTCTGCTTCTTGCCTGACACTTTTGTAACAGCTCCCCCAAGAAGTTATCCAGTCTACTTTTGAATATCTCTAAGGGATCAGGCTTATTTCTTAAACCACCGTCCTCCTATTCATTGACGGTGTGCTCATCACTGTCTCAGAAGTGTCAGAAGTTCTTTATATTAAAACAAAATGTACATTTACTGACATTTGAAAAGTAAGCCCTTTTACATTTCTGATTTATTCAGTCTTCATATATGCCTTCCTTTCAATATTATGTATGTAATAACTGAGGCTGGGAGAGGTTAACTAGTTAATTCAACAGGTAATTAGTGCTGAACATGTACTCAAAGCCAGGTCTTCTCATTCCAAATACCAATTACCCCAGCTCCCCCACGGCCTCCAACCTTTTCTGCCATCAGAATAGAATTATCCCAGTTTTGCATGCTTAAACACCAACTCTTAGTTACTAAGTACAAGCATTAAAGGGGCTCAAAGGGTAAATTCCAAAGGGGTTTTGCAAGTCTGTAGGTAAAAGATAAAGCCCCAGTGTGTCCCTATTTAAGTCTGTACTTAAAAGATAAAGCCCATCAGTCACTTGTAAATTCAAAGGCTGTGAAATATAGAACACACTAATGCCTGGCAGCAAGACCATGTTCCAGTTTACTCTAGGCACACTGGTAACACAGCCTGGTGCACCCTTATTGCTACCGTCCAGTCAGTGAGGCATGAGAATAACTAACCGCCCTGTCTCATTCCACTCTGGATGGGTAATACTGTTTCCTGAGTGAAAGAGATATTGATCGATTTCATGGTCATGACCATTGGTTCATGCTTTGTGGCCAGAGAGCCTGAATTCATTTCCTAGCTCCACCGCTTACCTGAGACCTTGTCTTTTTATTTCACTGTTTTGTGTCTCAGTGTCCTGATCTGTAGGATGGGAATAATTATCCTACCTGCCCCATAGCGGGGCTGTGAAAAATGAATGAGGTCATTCTTGGAAAGTGCTAGAACAATGTCAGACACCTAGTAAGTCTTCAGTAAAACAACCTATGATGGCAGTGGTGTGCAAGCAGGGGTTCTAGCCTTTTTATGCCGTGGGTTCCCTCTGGCAGTCTGGGGAAGCCCTGACTCCTCAGCATCATGTTTGTAAACACATAATATAAAATACATAGGAGTACAAAGCAAACCAAAGTATTCTTGAATACTTAAATACCATTGTCAAACTATTTTTAAGATCTCATGTATGATACAAAAACATGGGCTTCTTGATTAAAGCCTTAAATAGATCTAGAGGTAATTGAGTATCTGACAGTAGATATTTTGAAGTAGTGATGAGTATAAACGATGTTTTAAGATGTCTACCACAACTGACATGTGATGTAACAATGTCTGTAATTTCTATTAGTGACAGAGTTGCGGGTGCTGCTAGTTGCCTACTCTCACCATCAAAGGAAATACTCAACTTCAGTTAGAGGTTTAAGTAAAGTTGTATTTTTCTCCGCCCAAGGTCATGAGTCTCTCAGTTTTGCCCATGGATTCCTTAAAGGTCACTGGACCCCAGATTAAGAACCCTGAGTGCATGTTTTTGGTGGTCACCATCTGGAGAGTGATTACTGACTGGGTTGAAAGAAGGCAGGACATAGTCTTTCCTGTATTGCACATATCATACACTTGTAACTCAAAGAAAGATAACCAAATTTTAATGAAAAAGAAAAGGAACATGGGAGAAAGAAAAGGAACCTAGAACAGAGAGGGCAAATAGCTTTCATCTTCAATGTCCATTTTTGTAGAGTGGTAGTCGTTGCCTGGAACCTGGTGTCTGAGGCTAGCTCTAGGTTATGGGGAAGAATGCAGTGATTGATTAGCAATGTCTGCAGACAGCGGAGTGGGAACAGCCACGCCGTCTGGCCTAGTCCATTCATAGGCATGCTATGGACATCAAGTGTTGGGAGCAATAGGCTTTAGCAAAAATAGCGCTTCATTGTGCTTGTACCATTTATTTATTTATTTATTTATGCAAGCATAAATGCATTTAAGCTTATTGATTTGCTAGTCCAAAGACGTTTGTCTAGCTCCCTCTTGTATATTCCCCAAAAGTCTATTAATCAGGAGTGCTTTCAGCTGCAAGAACATACATCAAATTAATGATAGCTTATACAAAGAGAGGCTTATTTTTTTCACATGATAAAAACACAGTGAGTCATTTTAGAGTTTGTCCATCGAATCACTGGAACTAGGTTCTTATATTGTTGTCCTTAGACCCCTCACTAATGACTTTATGACCCCACACTTATATTGAGGATGCTGCATGGCGGCTGTAGTCCCAAGCACTGCATGTGTGCTCCAATCATGAAAGGAGACGTGATGCCGGTTAGCTCTCTTCTTGTGTCTGCCTTTCCTATCTGGAACAAAAACTATCTTCTCTAAAAGCCTAGGTCATATGGTTATCCTGAAATACAAAGGAGGCTGGAAAGCAAATATTTCCCTTTCCCGCCTCTGCAGTGGGAAGGCTCCAGGAAGCAGGGGGTGAGAACGAGTTTAGGTTTGCCAGCTCATAGGTCTGTCCCCCTGGAGTAGAGGTCCATGCACCGATGAGCAGGGAACTGGTAGTTCTGCCTCGCAAAATCCTAGTTGTTCTCTACTGAAAGAATTCCAAATTCTTGATAGATCCCAAAAGACGGAAGCAAAATTCCCTCTTCCTTTTATCCTAAAGACAGGAAAACATGATTTGATTAACTGGAAGCTATGCATAGCCGTTATGTAACTCTTCAGTTTTAATAAGCAGGCAGTCTGCCTATTGAGAGATGATATTACACGACCAAACTATTTGATGAAGATTGTTCTATTAGCAAAGTATAATCATCAGTCATTTATGCAAACTAAGTTGACTCTGAAAAACACCCCATATTAAACTATTCTAACACATCTGGATTTTATTTTATCCATCTAGTCTATCTTTGAAAAAGGTAGATGGTAGTCATCATCCCTGTTTTTGTACAGTCAAATGGGCATAATAGCAAATTGTGGAAAACACATTCAAACGAGTGATACAGAATCATGATTAAAACTGCAGCTGTGACCTACTGATATAGCTACACCTGGGCTCATACAAGGTCAACAGAACCTTGGAGGTCATCTAGTCTCATCTTTATTTCATACGTAAAGAAGATTGAGGCCTATAGAGATTGACTAACTTGTCAATGGTCATGCAGTCTTGCTGCTAAGACAAACACAGCTTTCTTTGCTCCTTTCTGAGAAAAATACAAGAGCAGATGAGGGCACGGCCTATAGTATGTGGCCTTCAAAACAATGCATCCCAGATGTGTTTGCCCAGACTGCTCTGTGGCCTTCTACTCCAGGGTGGGAAGGAAGAGGAAAGATACTTCCTTAGAGCTCAGCATTTTCTCACTATTTCTGCACGTTAGTTTTCCTGAAACAAGAGCAAGTGGTTTTGCCAAAGTAAGTGGTCTTCTCCAACCTCCTCACCCCAAAGTATATTGTCAGGTTAATGAGACCTTCTTCACCTGTTTCTTAGTAACTATTTGTGGAATGTCTTCTGTGTGCCAGGCTCTGAACAATGCCATTTTCTCTTACCCTCCCTTCAATCACTGTGTCATTTTGTAGAGGGTCTGAGCATTTCCTGGCTCTCTGGGTCCTCACAGGGAAGACAGGGCTCCTGGTTATGCATCTAGAGATAGAGCTCTTCCCACAACACCAGAGCTATGAGACATGTGACCTGGGGCCAGGTTTATATTTGTGTAGGAACTTGCATTAGAGGTGTTACTTGTTGACTTATTGACTTCCTTTTAGAACCCACATTCCCCTGTAGAACTCTGTGATATGCATTGTTATTTTAACTTCATTTCTGATGCCCTTTTATGTTCTTCCCCTTGTCTTTCTACCTTCTCTCTTCTCTGCTTTAGATTAATGCTGTGTTTTCTGTATGGCTGTAAGCCTCTTCAGCTTTTTCTGCAACAAAGCAGGGAATGTATATACAGATGCTTTTGTTTTTGTTTTTAAACAGGAATCGACTTAAAGCTTCCAGTGAAGGAGAATCTGTAGACCTTCCAAACTGCCGTCTGATTAAAGGAATCGGTAAGCGTGAGAAAATGCTTGTTATCCACCTCACATTGTTTGGCCACCAACATTCAAAAACTCTTTTAAGAATATTTTGGCACACAATTACTGTTTATCAGAGGAAAAACCACATTAGACCAGTGAAACCTCTTGCCAGCCTCTTTTGGTCTGATGCACCCTGTATTTCTTCTCCTCTTTTACTCTGACTGTAATTTATTAATTACAGCATTCCCTCACTTATCGTGGGTATTACGTTCTAGACCCGCCCCTTCGACAGGTGAAAATCCGCAAAGTAGGAACCTTACATTTATTTTAGTATTTATATATATTTTAAGGCTTTATAAACCCTTCCCACACACTTATAAACCCTTCCCAGTCCCTTATTAACCTTTCCCACTCCCTTATTAACCTTTTCCACACTTTATAAACACTATTTATGTTCTTAAACATATTCTACACTCTTAAACCTACGTAACTTTAACAACATACGTATACAGTACCACAAAATACTGCGATATAGTGAAAAATCCACAATAAATAACTAAATATAATTTAATTACATTTAGGCCACAATAAATGAACCATGGTATAGAGAGGGACTACTGTACACTGGGAAACACAGTTCTCTTGAGTTAGAGCCGACACTTGTTTTTGACTAACTTTTGGCATCTGAATCCAAAAATGACCCCAGTTTTTCCCTTATCACGTCAACTTTTTAAGGTACAGGATACTCTCCCTTTGTCCTAAAAATCATACAAAATGTACATACAAAGGAAAATAAAGAAAAAAATTACCTGAATATACTGTTTATTTAGAGTTATTTATTCATATAAAGGCTATATATTGCTACTGTAAGTCAAATTGTGTACAAGTAGTAAAGTTCTGCCACCAAACATACAAATTAAGGTAAAAATTTACGCTTATAGCTTTTCCTAGAGTGTTCAATCTGTGGACAATCTTTCCCGATGCTCCAACAGTAGTTAGCTGTCATATGTACATCCCATCTACCCTGATACCGTGCCTCCATGACCTTCAATTCTTGGTGGAATGGTTCACCTTGCTCATCACTGACTGCACCAAGGTTTCTCAGGAAGTCAACAGGATGGCTATGCAGAAAATGTACCTTGATGGCCGTGTTGTAGCCAAGCATTTTGAAGCTCTCCAAGAGTTTCTGGATAATTTTGGTGTAATTCTGTGCTTGTGTGTTTCCAAGAAAGTTCTTGACAAAGTTTTTGAATGACAACTGAGCATTGTTTTAGAATTCTGACATGTTCATCTTTAATGAGCTGCTGAATCTATGGACCATCAAACACACTGGCCTTTATCTTTTTAAATGACAGGCTAGGAAATGCCAAAATGAGATACTTGAAACAGTCTCCTTCAGTTGGCAAAGCTTTAACAAATTGCTTCATGAGAACCAGTTTTATGTGCAGAGGTGGGAATATAATGTTCTTTCTGTCAGCAAGTGGCTCATGTAGAATGTTTGGATCACCAGTTTTGAGGTCATATCTTGGAGGCCAATTCGACTCCACCCAATGCTTCTCATGAGCTCTGCTGTCCCCCATACACAGAAGACAGGGATACCTGGTGTATCCGCGTTGCTGACCAAGAAGGAAGCAGACCATATTAAGGTCCACAGATCATCTAATTTTGCTTGTGATATTGCAACAGATCAATGACTCTCTTTATGTCTTCATATTCTTCACAAACACAAACTGAATGGCCAGTTGGGACTGCACCAAATAAATTGCCATTGTGGAGGAGGACACACTTCAAGCTCCGCTTTGAGCTGTTGATGAACAGTCGCCATTCATTTGCGTTATAGATTGGAATTCCCAATTCCTCCATTAAACCATGTATGTTATGGCAATACACAAAGCCACCGTCACTTCGAAAGTACTGTAGAAATGCACTTTCTCTTGATCGAAAGTAGGATGCCTTCGCTCCTTTTTTAAGCAAGTTTTTCTCGCGCAGTCTTGATGCTAGGAGTTCTGAAGCCTTTTTGGATAGTCCCAAATCTCGTGCCAAATCATTCAACTCATGCTGATCAAATCCCTTACAAACTGAGTCACCTTTAATTTCAAAATCTTCATCGTTGTTGTCACTTAGTTCCTCACCATACCCCTGTTTTTTGAAAGGGGGTAGTTCAATGAAAACTGGCACTGGGATTTCAGCTGAATAAGGCACTGGGTGTATAGCTGATGGTAGACTAGGATACTCTATTTTACATTTATTTTTCTTGTTCTATCCTGACCTTTTCACTGTATAAAAGTAACAGTCACTTGAATGATCTCTGGGCTCTTGCCAAACCATAGGTATACCAAATGGCAGTTTATCACATGTTCCCTTCATCCACATCCGTCAACTCTCAACACACTGCTTGCCGACCTTGTGAGGGGCCCAACACTTACCTTGATCACCAAGTTTTACTTTAAAATATGTAAAATAAGCTTGCCTGACAAATGCACTGATTTGTCCTTTGGGAATGATGAAACTGCCAGAGATGTAACAAAACAAATCAGGGTTGTTTAGGCCCTTACGACAAGAAATAGCAGAGGCAGACATGATCTGAAGGAAAAGAAATAAGTACGTATGTAAATAAAAAAATAAATTCTGCTAACTCCTTGTATACAGACAAGAACTTGAACTACACTTCAGAATGCGATCTGCTATATAGAGCAGCACACAACCTCTCACCACATTGTCTCATGAGTAACTGAATAGCCTAGACAAGTATGAGCCTGTCACTGATCTCCAAGGTTGTCCCCCACCCCTCCCAACTCGAGGGAGCTTTGCTCTCAGCCAATAGGAGAGCACTTAGTGCTTCCCTTGATCCAGGCTCAATTCAGCTTAGAGTGGTCACATTAAAGTAAGCTGTAGAGGAAAACTTGATGTGATAGAAGAAAACTAACTGCAGTTTTGAAATCAGCATGCCTATTTAAGGCTAAAACAGCTGAAAAATTGAAATCAACAGGAATTATGTTAAAAATTGTTCCCCAGTGTTAATGTGTATAATCATATGTTTATTATAATCCTAAATTTGTCGTATATGGCCTCTTGAGACCTGTGTTCCATTAGTGTGGAAGTTAGCTGGTAGAGGTAAGACAGAAGGAAAAGAAGTTATAAAGCAGAAAATAAAAATGTCTCAACAAAATCTCTGTTCCCCACAGAAATAGTCCTTTATTTCTATAAAGGTTTTTTCTTATCCTTCCTGATACTTCCAATGCAAATGCAAACAAATACAGAAATATTGCTGATTTGGTTCCAGACCACCGCAATAAAGCGACTCTTGCAATAAAGTGAGTTACTGCCTTTTTGCTAGTGAGGGTGTTGCTTTTAATTTGTAAGAAACACAACATCTGGGAAGCGCATATATATCTATTTTCTTCACAAATGGCGTCTCAGTTCAACCTGCTTTATTCTGAATGCAGTGTGAACAGCTTTCCACATCAGACCCTGTGGATTTACCTCATTCATTTTGGTATATACATGTACCATGATTTATTTAACCATTTCCCTTCTTAATGCACATTTGGGTGGTTATAATTTTGGCAACTACAAACAAATCAGTGAACATCATTGTATGTATAGCTCTTGCATTTGTCTGTAGGATAAATCCTTAACAGTGGGGTTGTTGTTCATTTAGCATATATGTTTACAGTTTGAATAGTCATTGTGACATTGTCCTCAGGTTGGCAACATTCATAAACTCAATACTCATATTTATAACCACATCCTCACCAGACAGGGTTCACAGTGCTCTTTTACCCAAAACAAAAAAGTGTAGTGATCTTTCTTGGTCACACCCAAGAAGGCTTCAGTTCCATGAACTCTGTCAGTATCCAGGAGAGCCTTTTCCACTTCCAAGTTTTTTCTTCCTTTACACATCTGTTTCTGAGGTGCTGTCTCCTTTCTTCTGTTGCTGCTTTTCTGCTTTTCCCAGTCCAATCTCTCTTCACTTAGACTTCTTGACTTCTTCCTCCTGGGGCTTCTCTTTGTTTCAGTTGCCCAAACATTTAGCAGAAAGATACAAACTCAGTACCAAATACCAGATGGGCCAGATCTGTGCTGAGTAATACAGACAGTTCTAGAACGAAGGTTACCTGGAATCCCAAGAAACTCAGCAGTGCATCCTGCCTTCTGGCTGCCGTTGCGAAGAGCCCCCTCAGAATTGGTCACTAAGCAAAAGCCAGATGGCATTTGGGAGGGATGTTGGGAGGTTGAGTCAGTGATCTTTAAGGTTACTTTTGCTACAGAGTTAATAATCGTCAGATTATTAAGCAGCCCTTGTCTTGTGAAGCCCACCTTCTGTGAATTCAAGTCTCGGAACAGACAGCAGGGCACAGCCAGACACAGTGCAGGACAAACTGCCAAATGTGTTGCTGTTTTAACTCCTTGGGATGGAGGGCTCCTCAGAGAAAAACAAGCCCAACAACATTTGTATTCTGAACAAGCATCTGTCTGTGTTTGTGACCTTTATGTTGTGATGTGTGTGAGCTGCTGTCTGGAATTGGAAAGAGTGAGGAAATATGTCACCTCTGGCCCCTCTTGTGAAGTGTTTAATGCCTCAGAGACACTTCAAAAGGCAACAGAGCGAAGACGATGAATGATTAGAAGCACATTTGGGATACATTTTTAGATCCAATTAGAACTGGCCCTCTTTTCTTTCTTTTGGTTGTGCTCTGTGGTTAGCACACACTCTATGAACATTTGTTGAATGCTGTGTTAGTAATGCATAGTGGTTAATAATAGCTTGTGGTTATATGTTTTTAACAACAGTTGCTTATTGGGTGGTCTTTGATTATAAGGAATAACAGTGTGCTGGGCTTACTTTCCCATATAGGCAAGGATAGAGAGGTTCTCAGGTCTACTTTCCACTCTGGAAACAGTAGTAGCCATGTACTTGAGGGCAAGTAATCCCTCCAAGAGCGAAGACTGAACACACAAACACACACAGCAATGTTACCCTTACCGTGACTGGAAATGAACTCTTGGCAACTCTTGGGTGCTTTATCCGTATCATATCATGTCTTTCTGTCTTAATAAATAATAATCATCTACCACATATCATACAGGATGTGTACCTCCTGTGGGACGGAAAGGGGGTTCACTATTCCATTTATTTGTATTCCTTCCCAGTGTATCTTACAGTCAGAAACTAGGCTTTTACACACCCAAGATTTGGCATGATATCAGTATCTAAATAACAAAAATTATAATGACAGGAGCTAGTCAACTTTTTGAAACTTGAAAGTTTAAAACATTTTCTAAATGTTTTCGAAAATGCTAACATTCAGAGTCCTGGACTAAAACAAAATTTTGAATGTATTATCTTGCTTGAGTGAATTAACAATTTTATATACTTGGCAATCAAGACCTTTACAACAACTGCTGTTTGGGAGATTTTTTTTTTTTTTTTTTAAGCATTAAAATTTGTAGCCCTAGTCATCAAGGACTTTACAGTCTTCCTGTGAATAGGAAAACAACAAAAACCTACTACTATGAGATAAAGGTTCTTTTTTTTTTTTTTTTTTTTTTTTTTCCTTTTTATAACAGATGAGGACCCAAGGCTCAGGTAACTTTTGCACATTCTCTTTCTGATATCAGTCTCCCAGAGTAATTAATACATGTACTAAACTAATAAACTGAAAAAGTGGGAAAACATAGGCTACATTACATACTGGATACTCTCTGTTGGGCATGGCAAGGGCTTATTTGCTGTTATAAAGTTACAGTAAGTAACTTAGAGAAGAGGGAAACTTATTTTCTCTAACATGATAGTCCCAAGATGGGCCAGTGGCCTAGGGTGATGAGATGACTGTGTCCCACATGGTCATTCTGGGACAAAGGCTGATGAAGCAACATGACTGTCGTTTTGATATTGCTCCCATCTTGGTCCAAGACTAGAACTCTGCTTAGTTGCCATTTCCCAGCAGGACAGGGTAGAAAGAAAATTTACATAGATATTAGTTTTACTTAATTTTACCTAGTAGTTGCATACATCTTGTACTACTATCACATCCCGTTAACCTAAACTTAGCCAAATGACCACATCTGCCAGCAGGAAAGGGTGGGAAATGTCTGAAGCTTTGTTGCCATGTGCCTGTAGCTGAAAAGAAAGAAGGGGAATACGGATACTGGGGAGCAGTGGGCCATCTCTGACGCAGATGGGTGATTGTTAACAGGATGAGAAGGGATCGAAATCAGATGTGCTAAGCTAGAAGGCTGTCTAGAGAAAAAGAGTTTTGGAAGAGGTTTTAAAGAAAAGAACAGGATAGGAATGGGTAAACATCTTGGTGGTAGGCATGGCAACAAGCATTTTGGGGGCAAAGCCAACATATGGAATTGGCCACACTTGAATTTACAAAGCGAAGTGTCTGTGGAGAGGACAGGGGATGTTTCTGACAGAAGATTCATTAAATGCTAGGCTGTTTTTTTTGTTTTTGTTTTTCCTATGTGCTTTTAAGTCAGAACAAAAGGATCTGAGTCCCAGCTTTCTAGCCTGTGATCTTGAATAGTTTGCTTAACCTTTCAAAGCCTCTATATTCTCTATTCTAAAACAAGAGATAATGACATTGCTTCTAAGGGTTATGAAAATTATGTGAAATAATGTGTATCTTTACTTAGAAGGAGCCTGATACTTGGTAAACAATATGTTAGCAGCTATTACTGCTGCTACTGATACTACTACTCCTTACATTATTGGAGAAAAAAATGTCTCCAGTATTTGACTACCTTGCAGTACTAGCACCAAAGAGGTGATAAAAGATGATAAAAGCCTAAGTAATGGCCATAGAAATGAAGATAGGGGAGTAAATCTGGAAAAATTCTAAAGAAAGCTGCAGATAAGTCCTTTTTCCCCCTTAGAATTAGGCCATAGAATTAAAATAAAGAAGAAGTTACAATGTAGTTGAAATGAAAAGATCTTTTAAAAACATTGTTCTTTCTTGATTATTTAAACACTACTATCATTTGTAGAAAATTTTAAACAAAGAAAAATATAAAGAAGGAAATGAAAAGTATTCATAATCCTACCATCCAAAGAAACATTAAAAAAAAATTTTATCTCTTTTATTGTCTGTGTGTAAGCATGGAATGTATGGAAATTAAATGGCCTTAAATAATTTTCAGGAATTACAAATTTTAATTGAGCTCCTACTAAATGGATCCAGAAAGCAAAACTTGGACTAGGAGAGAGGGGGGCGGGTGGAGGGGGGAGAGGGAGAGAGAGAGTTGTGTAGAGTTCCCCTCGTCCCACCATGGGATTAGACTCTAGTGGTTCTTAACCTTTTGGGGGCTATCACAGACCTTTTTTGATCTGCTGAAAGCCTAGGAGCCTCTTCACAAAAAATTTCTCATCTGCACGTACAGCAGATGTGTTTACATTGCATAAAAATTCAAAAGATCTATAGACTCTTTGAAACCCCTTTTGGCACCTTAGGGATCCCCAGACCCCAGCTTAAAAGTACTTTCACTAAATCATGTTTAAGCTGATACATATCTCCTTTCTAAGGAACAGGCAGATGGAACATCTTTACAAAGTAAAGTTCTTGGTATTTTTATTTTCTTTCACTTTTCTCTACTGTGTTAGAGCCAGGAACACAGGAGACAACCAGCCAAATGCAAACTCATGAATCAAAACCAAAATGGCCAGCTAGCTGCTGTTGGGTCTCTGACAACCTAGAAATAATCTTGGAGAAATCCTACAGAAAGGGGAAGATTTGGTTTGGTGAGCTCAAAGAATGGGTCATGATTTGGCTTAATCTAAGCCATTTTTATTCCCCTTTTCTTGTGCTGGGTCCATTATGTGTCTGAGGAATTTACACAGGGAGACCACTGGGAAGGTCTTATGTCTAATTATTTGCCGTGCTGTGTGGAGTGTACTGCTAACAATCAATAAACAATCAATAGTCATTGTAGTCTGCCTCAGAGACATGCATTAGAATCTTCAATTGGCTTAGATGCATGGTATTTTTCATTAATCCTCCTAGTGTTTTTCCTCTGTAATTTAAAGCCTAAATTTAAAGATTAAACAGAAAACTTTCTTTGCTCACAAGAACAAGCAGACATTGTTTTTTGAAAGAGGGCATATGTAATCCCAGGTGTTTTATCTCTGCTAATGAGAGAAATGTCTATGTTTGCTTCAGATTGAATGAGCAGAGAAAGGGACGAGGCTATTTGCATGGTTAAATGACTAGGAGCCCTTCATTCTGAAAGTAATATTCCCCTGATGTCAATTACTTTTGTACAGACATCTGGATGTTTATCATAAGGGTGTACAGATGTCAACTTTTTCCATATTATCACTGGAAATGTGGTGATTACTTGACTTTGATTTGAGGAAACATAAAATATGTAACATTTAAAGTCAGAAGTTCACTGCAGGAAGGGATTTAGACTGACGTTTATTGAGGTGAGTAGTTCCCTGGAAAAAAATCGGAACCATTCCTAAAGATACAGATGCTGATAAAGTAAACAAAGTCCTAGTTACGCTCTGTTAAACAAATAACAGAATTTGAACATGACATTTATCTGTTTCTTGAACTTGCAGAGGCTGGCGCTGAGGATATTGACATACTTCCCAATGGTCTGGCTTTCTTTAGTGTGGTGAGTACCTTCTTTCTTCCCAATCTCAGTTGGAGGAGGTACAAGGAAGTTTGATGAGGCCTGCAGAGCAGTAACTTATTTTTTAAATTCCTCACTTTAAAAATATATCCAAAAATAAAAAAAGATAGGTCAAACAGGATCTTGGAAAATTTCCTCAAACTTATCTAAATGCAGAGATGAAAAAGTCTGTATCAGCTGATTTATTGCTCTTTATGTCCCCACTGCATTGCACTAAAATATTCCAGTGCAATCTGTTTTAAAAGTTTGTTATTAAAAAGAGTATTTTTAGCATTATTGTGAAAATTTGATAGTACATTATACTGATTTAAGTACAACATCTACCTTTCTTTCCATTCAGTATTCAACTTTGAGCTATTATTCTTGCTGTTATTTATTTATTTTCAAGCACTGTACTAACTTTCCCAGATAAGGCCAATGTGTTTCTTTCTTTTCTTTCCCCACGTATAGCCCATCATAAGTAGAAAGTCATTGGCTGAGCTTATTTATACCCTTTACTGTGCCTTAATTCTTGCAAGCAGAAAAATAATAATCTTTGCAGGGCATGCACGAGAAGGACTTTAAAGCTGATTGGCCCGTGTGATACTGGTTGACATCACTATCCATTGTAATTGGAAAACGCTTTCTGTTGGTCGATGAGCACATTCGAACCATCTTTCTTTCTGGGCTGGGCCCGAAGCAGAGATCCTTGGCATCTTCATGGGTCTGGTTTTTCTTGAGGAAGAAGAATCCAACTTTGGAGGCAGCCTGTAATTACTCTTCTTCCTCTGGGCATCTGTTATTTCCAGGCTCTGAGATTCAGGAGGCATGTGAAAAAGTCGGAGATGCTTTAGAAGAGAGTCACAACACTAATAAAATAGTTGTCAGACTTATGAGAAAGGTGAGAGAACTCAGCTTAGATGAGAATGAGGTTAGACCACTCTTTGGGCTCCTGATGGTTTTTATGTGAAAGACAGTGAGCAGCTGGTTGTTAGCACTGAGGGAAAACGGAAATGCTGGGGCCTTTGGCAGAAACACCAATGTGTATATTAAAATTTGAAAATACAGTCGTAAAAGATGTTTTATTTAATAACCTACATAGAATGAGTGAAATGATATTTCTAGTAGGACTCTGCGCTTGTTTAGAAACACATGCTTGCACGTATGCCTACAGGCTAAGGAAAACACACTAGGACTACGAGTCAAATTTATTCATAACTGGAGATGCGTAACTCCTGAGGAAAGTAGAAGGCAGTTGCTTTTTTAATTTTAATTTTTTGAAAAGGAGGTGCTCTCAGAGATTTGTGTAATCCAGAACACACCTATTTCAAGATTTTCTCCCTATAGAAATATATCTGAATTTGAAGGACTAAGGTTTCCAAGTATATAAATCTATACCATTTCTTTTCTTCCATTTTCTTTCTTTTCTTTTTTTATCTTTTTCTGAGGACACTTTTTCGAGAGAGAAGGGGAAGGGATAGAGAGAGGGAGATAGGGAAACATCAATCGGCTACCCTCTCATACACACCCCAACTAGGGATCAAACCCACAACCTGGGTATGTGCCCTGGCTGGGAATCAAACCTGTGACCTTTTGGTTTATGGGAACGTGCTCTAACTAACTGAGCCACACCAGCCAGGGCTAAATCTGTATAGCCATTTCAGCTGAGGGGCTTATTATAGTCACAGTGGTCTCATAACTGTGTCAACAGAATTTCCTCTTTCTTTTTTTCTGTATCCTTCCTCGGTTATATGACTTCCTTTTTTTTTTTTTTTTCAAATTTAGAAACAAGCCCACTTATTCCCTTAATTTACTCAACGTCGTTTCTAATATTTTCCAGAATACGGTCCTTTCTAAATTAATAACTCATATATCATGTCACCTGTTTATTCTTCTTCCAAGCATTTTAGCCCATCCAACGCATCCTATTCCGTAGTTATGGGTTTGAGGGTCATTTCAAAACTAACATCACACTTAATGAGAAATTGGATGACACAGAATAGATTATAGAAAAGATTTAAATGGCAATGTGGATGTACTTGACACTACTGAACTATACACTTAAAAATGGTGAAGATAGTAAATTTTGTATATATTTTACTGTAAGTAAAAATAAAATAAAATTGTAAAAAGGAGGAAAAACAGATTTAAATGATAGGGAGAATTAAAATAACCAGGAATAGTTATCACCATCCCTGGTAAAGCTTCCTGTGCATGGAAACCATGCTATTCTTTGTGGGATATTGATAAAGAACAGAGATTATTAACCACTGAAGTGGCACTGCTGGATAGCAATAGCATAATTCCAGTTGTATTCTGCTTACTGGCCCTGCCAACCTTGATAATTTTTTTTTTAATTGGAGAGAGTTTCTCTTATGTCCAATTTTGTGCATAAAGTGAGATTTCTTTTGATACTCTTTTATGAGTGAAAAAAATTTTAAGAGAAAAGACCTTGATTATTTTAGTGGGTGCCAGAAAATCATTAAATAAAATTCAACACTCATTCCTGATTAGAAGCTTCAGTAAAGCTAGAACTAGAAGGAAACTTCCCAGAAACCTGTAGCCAACATAATTCTTAGTGGTAAATCATTAGCTGCCTTCCCATGAATGTTTAAAAAGGAGGAAATTGCCCCCCAAATACTATAACCATCAGCAATCTTCTAAAGTTCTTAATAACCCAAGAAAACAAGAAAAAGAAATATGAGGTAGAAAAAAATAGGCAAAATTGCCATTATTTTCAGACAGTGTGATTACCTGTTTTTTAAACAAGCCAAGAGATTCAGTTAACAGATTTTTAGACATAAGAATAGAGTTCAATGAAATGGGTTCAAAATGAACATATATCTGCCTTGGCCGGTAGATCAGTTGGTTAGAGCATTTTCCTGATATGCCCAGGTTGCAGGCTTGTTCCCTGGTCAGGACGTATACAAGAATAAACCAATGAATGCATGAATAAGTGGAACAACAAATCAATATTTCTCTCTCAAATAAATAAATTTTTAAAAAGGAACACAGAGAACTCAATGGCTTTCCTATGCACTAGGAAAAACCAAATACAAAAATGCAGTTGTAGTAATAATAATAATATTTTATTCAGAGCAGCAACCTAATTTCCAAAATTTGTACAGGAAAATATATGAGCAGAAATATTTAAGACTACAATGTACAGATAAAACAATAAGTATGGGAAATGGGGACTTGCCAAATATTATATATCTTGCCATATCTTATAAATAAAGCTGTAGTCATTAATATGTAGCATATGAATAGGCTTGAGTCCTCAAACAGACCAATATGTAAACAAGAATCTAGCATGTGATAAAGGTGACATTTGGAATGAGTGGAAAAAGGACAGACCACGTGCCATTCACTGACCCAGGTCCTGGGTTCTAGCAATGAACAAATGAGACAAATTCCTGACTCATGGTCCAATGCGGAGAGGACAAAGAGATGTCAGTTAGTGTTCTCAGTTTAACAAAACATAAAGTAAGGTGAGGCAGTGGAGAGGGACAGCTGTGGGGAGGGTGGAGTCAGGCTGCCATTTGTATATGCATATATGTCAAATGGCAGCAAGGGACATTTGGCACAGATATACAGAAGTTGAGCGAAGAAGCCCTAGACCTCAGGGGAGAGGCAGCAGTCCCAAGCAGAGGGAACGGTGTGCATAAAGGTCCTGAGGTAAGAACATGCTTGATTGGTTTGAAGAACATCTGTGAAGCAATATGGCCAAGGCTACATGCACGAGGACAAGGGTAATAGGAAGTGAAGGCACAGAGACAGAGAATTTGGGGTGGGGTAGGGTCAAAGAGGGTGAGCAGGGCAGATCATATAGGACCTTTAGGCAATTGTAGGAATTTTCACTTTTAATCTGAGTGAGATGAGAGTGTTGATTAGAGGTGTGACACATCATCTGACAGAATGTGGACATTGATGTGAGTCTAGGTTTCTGCAGGGAGTTAGGGAAAACACCAAGGCCAGGCAGGAGGCTGTTGTGTAGTCACGGTGGTGGTCTGGGCCAGGGTGGTCATGGAGGCAGTGATGAAAGCTGTTTACACCCTTATCAAGGGATATATTTTCAAGACAGAGTCAACAGGATTTGCTAATGCAGTGACTATGGGATGTGAGACAAGGAGGAGGATCTTGACTAATTCCATTCACTAAGACTTTGTAGAAGCAAAGTACAGGGTGTGGGCTGGAGGGTCAACAGTCAGTGTGTAAACTTTCACGTATCTTCATCCTCAACTCTAGCTGGTATCTTCCCGCCCACGAACCTTCTGGTTACCCTCTGAAGAGACTAAATCCCTAATCTTTTGCCTCAACTCAGAAAAATCAGTTGTTGTCCACCTTTCAGCTTTTTAGCTTCTAATTATTTTTTTCTTATCTCCTCTCTGCTTTTTTTGTGTTTGTAGCTTTAGACCACTCCTTTTAACCAAAGTCTGTATTTATCACTTATTTATAGTTCCCACTCTAGTCTATAAAAATACTTAAAGCCTTTATATTTAACCTTTTCCTCTGTTTTGAAAGGGTCTAAAATGTCCAGGACTCCACAGTTTTGCACCAGATAAGCCTGGAGGAATACTGCTGATGGATCTAGACGATGAAAACCCGAGGGCATTAGAATTAAGAATTAGCCGTGGGTTTAATTTGGCTTCATTTAATCCACATGGTATCAGCACTTTCATAGACGGTAAGAGCTGATGAGCTACCAACATAATGAAACTTATCAGGGTTTGTAAATGACTGTAGAAAATGGATTCGGATCATGTCTATTGTAAGAGAGCAATTAACTCATGAATTATTCCTGTCTTCTTCATACAAATAAATTGATCTTTTGCCTCTTCAGCTAACTGTAAGTTATGCTACATTTTGAAATTTCTAACCATTAACACATGAAAGAATGTTTAGACTTCATAACCTTTTTATATACACCTATGATCATTGCATTAAAAAGCTATATTTCTGAATTAAACTGTAAATGGATTATTCATGAATTCTGTATTGGAGTGGGAAACATTCTTTCTTAAAGGTCAGGGGACCAGTGATCAGAAATAATACCAGACAAACAGTGATGGGAAAGACAGGGAAGAAGAATGATCTGTTAGGTCGTCTTACAGCTTAGACATTTAACCTTTCCTTGCCCGTGGTGTTTAAATGTCATTGCCTGCCCAGAGGTCCTATGGCTGTCTCCTAAATTAACTTTGTTCTTTCCATTTTTCAGATGACACAGTTTATCTCTTTGTTGTAAACCACCCAGAATTCAAGAATACAGTGGAAATTTTTAAATTTGAAGAAGAAGATAATTCTCTTTTGCATCTAAAAACAATCAAACATGAGCTTCTTCCAAGGTATTTAGTCCTTTGTTCATTCTCTAATTTATCTCCAGCATTTTCAGATATTCCCCGTGGTGGTCCTTTCACCTAAAATACACACACACACACACATGCATTTGTGAGTGTGTGTGGTCTCCTTGTAGAGCAGGGGAAGTTGATGTTCCTCATTACAATAAACAGTGGTCTCTGTGGACTCCCTTGAGAAATAATGAAATTCTAGACTACAGGGGAAGAGCTCTTCAGGGCCACCATGGGAGTAAAAGATGAACCTCACTATTTTCCCTGCTGTCACCTTCCATCTCAGATGACTCATCACCCAACTAGTAATAATACCTGTCCTGTGAAGGAAGAATAGCCTGCTTTATATGGAGTTTGTATGCTTTGTGTGGAACTAATACAAGGTGCTTTCACAGGGTTAGCGGTAGCTGTGAGCTAATGACCCTACAGAGTTGGAGGGATTCAGATTGGAAGTGGGTTGCTACTACCTCATGAACACATGGCTGGTTAATAATGTGACTAAAAGAGAATCGTGGACCTCCCCAGCTCTGCTTGCTTTAGAAGCCTACTGCTTCTTTAAAGTTTGAAGTTAATGGATATTTTTAATTTCTACTTCCCTACTTAGGGAAGCATGTAACTTCAGTCATTCTTCCAGAAATGCACTTCATAATAAACAGGTGCATAAATACCACCCAGGCAGCCTCTGCATGACAGGGATCTTTCAGAAAGAGCGGACCCACCTACCCTTAGCTCTGTTTTTCATTTAACAAAGGAGAAAACAGCTCTTTCAGAAAACTTTGCATCGGGTAATTGGAATTTAAATTTAATAACACCTTTGCCTAACTGGTTTTAAAAACGTAATTGTTTTTAGCATATAAATCTCACCTGAAGCATTGTGCTATGGCAATTTCATCATCCGTTCCTCTGCAAGTGTTTATAGAGTGCCTGTTCATTCTCGGCTGGTTGGCTTTGTGAGTCAGGTAGAAATTGAACAGTTACTAGTTTGACTAATAACTAAGAAAAGAAACTCAAGAAGACCCAGCAACTGAGTAAAATGGAAGCCAGGTAAATGTTTCTGACCTCCCAGCCAGCTCACCAACCGAAAAGGCTCTATCCAGCTCTCTACTAAGCATAGCTATCTCCCTACATTTCTTGCTGTCAAAAAGCATACTGTCTGTTGGCACCTAGTCCTTTTTTTATATAATAATCCTGCCTTAATTGCTAAATGTCCTGTCTTCAAATTACCTGGTACCATACAAAATTGTCCTTTGGCAAATGGTACTATAATAGATTGCGTTTTACTAGAGTTATGCGATTTTAGTTTTTCCTGAGAAAAATTTAAAGCACTTACTGTGTAAATCTTCTGGATTCCTAATCTTGAATATGGAAAGCAACTGGCTTTTTATTTCCTCTCACATGTTACTTTTCTCTTTCAGTGTGAATGATATCATAGCTGTTGGACCTGCACATTTCTATGCCACCAATGACCACTATTTCTCTGATCCTTTCTTAAAGTATTTGGAAACGTACTTGAACTTACACTGGACAAATGTTGTTTACTATAGTCCAAATGAAGTTAAAGTGGTAGCAGAAGGATTTGATTCAGCAAATGGGATCAATATTTCACCTGATAAAAAGTATGATCCCTTATAAAAGTAGCTTCATTTCCTCTCAGTCATGGTTGTGGGCCAAATTCTTTACTTTGTTTTGTTTTGTTTTGTTTTCAGTGTGGAAATAGCATATTTGATATTTTTGGCCTATTATATATAATATATTAAATGTGATATATGATTAAATATCTATAATATGTAATTCTATGTATTATATATTGTTTCTTTATATACAATATATAAATTTTGGTATATATCATTATAGAATATAATTTTATAAATTTTTAAGTAACATAGGATTATATTTGTATCTTTATATATATATACATATAAAATAAATATCTCACTGTTTTATTGACTGTATATTATTCCATTATGAGGATGGTTAATTAATTTTACTCTCCATTGATGGATATGAAGGTTGTTTATTTTTTCCTTTGTAAAAACCATGTTGTATTTCTAATCTACTACTTAAACTTATCCAAATATTTTTTAAGGAAAAACTCCCTGTGGTAGCATTATAGAATAATGGTTACAGCTTCAGTTTGGGGAGTCATACAGACCCAGTTTCAAATGCCAGCGGGGCACTGGCTTAAATGTGGAACCAGTGAGCCCCTCCTCTTTGCACATTTGTACAAGTGTTTCTGTAGAACAGCCCCTTAAAATAGACGTGTTTGCTCAAAGAGTGAATCCTTTAAATATCTTTAATAGATATTGTCAAATTGCCTGCCATATTTATCTTACTATTTTTATATGTCCAACCACAGCCTATAGAAAGGATATTAAATTCTTTATTACTTTCCTTTTTACTGCCTTAGCACTCTGAACAATTTAAACTACTACAACTATAACGTGAAATAAATTCAGCAGTGCTTGACAACTAAATATCTTTATTTTCATGACACAATTTCTTCTTTCATGTTGATTACAGAAAATGCACATATAATAATTTAATTTACCTCGCCCCTAACTGACCCAATCTAACCTCCAGCCAAATCTGTTTTTCTTTCCAACTCTGACCTTTCTGAGAGTCAAACTTCCCAGTCATTCAAGCTAAAAAATAATAATGATAAAGGGGCTTCAGCTTTAATCCTTCTCTTGCACCATTTCTTTCCAGTGAGTGAGTCATGTTGGTTCTGCCTGTTCGTCCCCCTACTCTCACTCCCTTTCCTTCCCACTGACATCTGCCTGCTGTGGTCTCTTCTCTGGCTAGAGTATTAGACGGTCTTCCAACTTGTTTTCAGCCAACTTTCATTTTTTGCCACTGTTGCCAATTTTTCTTTCTCTGTTCCACTAGCCTTTAAGAGCCGCCAAAAGAGGGAGCGCTGTCTGCTTCATCTTTGACTCACACTGAGCACTGCCAGGTGCAGAGCAAATGCTCAGTAATTGTTGAATGGAAGTGACCATTTGTTATTATGCCTCTTTGTTATTCTAAAAAATTCAGTGGAACCCAATTGCTTATTAAGTCAAGGCAAGCTAAAGGGTTGGAATTTAATAGGCTAACGCCAACCTCCCTTTTCAACTGTTTCGATACATTTCATGCTTCAGACAAAGAACTCATTATTTTGCAAACGTGCCTCTCTCATTCTTGCCCCTGTGCATTAATTAGTTCACATGATTTCTTCTGTTGAAGGTGTTTTGTCCTCATACCCTCAGACCCGGCCTCCAGTTCCATATCAGTGCAGATGCCCCTTCCTTTGTGAGCCTTTCTGTGTTCTCAAGAGTCAGATGTTTCGTCAATCTTGGGACCTGAAGTGTTTCTTATAGTGCTAGTCATGCTGCATTATTTGTTTAATGTGTACAAAACAGTCTGATCATTCCAATATACCATAAACTTTTCAGAAAAAAGGCTGTGTCTTTTTTATATTTCTGTCTGTCACAATACCGAGTTCAAGGCTTTCCACATGATAATTGCTCCATAGAACAGTTGCCATGGAAGTGACCTCAGTGAGTGAAATTAAAGTAGTCCATTAATTCATTGTTTGGACAGATTGTTCTGAATGGATACTTAGCTCTTACCCCTAAAATTCTCAGTATGTTCATAAATATTTTATTAATTAATGGGTATTAATAAATAATCTAGTAAAATTGTTTTCTACCATGAAATGTAAATTATATCCAGAAATATCAAATTATATTGTGAAATGTAAAAGCTTTTTTTCTGAAGTCAAACATTTGTTCTATTGCCCTTTCAGTGGCAAATATCACAAACTTTATATTCAAAATGATGTCCTATATTATATTTCCTACACACCTTTTTGAAAAGTAATTTAACAATTCCATGATTGTTGTAGCAACACTGATTTTGAAAGCTCTCTTTTTAAATAAAAATTGACCTTTATCAGGCTTTGCTTGAGGGCCCATCATTGATTAACTTCTTTGTAGATTATTAAGACTTATTCTCACATACTGTGTTAACGAACCTTTTATTGCCATGGAGCTCTAACCCGTGTGTCCTTTCTGCAAAGGTACATCTATGTTGCTGATACATTGGCTCATGAAATTCACGTTTTTGAAAAACATCCCAATATGAATTTAACTCAGCTGAAGGTAAAATATTTTTTTAAATATAAAATCAACATTAATCTATTATACTTTGAAATTACATAACTATACTATATTATAGCAATACCTCACTTAGAACAGAATGTGGATGTCAGTGTTGCTATTCTGGTTTTTTAAATATCACCACCTTATAAATGGCCAAGTCACCTTTTCCAGCAATCATGAAGATTGCCTGTGATTACATGCAGCAGTGGGTTGGGAGTGATATTTGCATCAGATTTCGAGCCCATAACATGAAGTACTGATGGCACCTGATGAATTCCAATAAGAATTTTCACAATTGAAAAGACTAATAGATGAATTCTGAAATGAAGATTTATGCACATTGTCAGTTCTTTCAATAATAAATGAAGGTAGAAATTGGGTTCCACACCATTATTATTTTCTTCCTGCTTGACAACACATATTTTAGATTGATTAAGAATTTCCTATTTTGCTTTGAATGGGTTCTTTGACTAACTGATCATTGTGCATCTTTTAAGGGAAAAAGGAGTTCATTTTTTAGAGAGATTGATTATCACCCTAACTTTCTTAATTTCAGAGAAGATGAAGAGTGACTCTAAATCAGTGTATTAAATTTATTTGAAGCAATATTGATGTTAAAGGGGTGGAAGCAGGGAGATGTAATTTCCTCACATGCATAGAGGCAGGAAAGATTAGTTCTAAATTATTTAATCAAGTTTCTCATGTCATTTAGGTATTGACATTTTTTCATTTGTAAGGTACTCAAGTTGGACACACTGGTGGATAATTTATCTATTGATCCTTCCTCGGGGGACATCTTGGTAGGCTGTCATCCTAATGGCCAGAAGCTCTTCATTTATGACCCGAACAATCCTCCTTCATCAGAGGTTTTTGTATTTTTAGTTTTTCAACCATAATTATTCAAGTCTTTTTGAACTAACAATACAATAAACTGTCATGGGGATAGTTTACTTAGTTAGTCCTTTTAAAGCAATAATACAGTAAACTACTGTAGTGGTTTTGCAAGTGCTTTAAGTCAATAATTGGCAGAATTTCACATTGTTCAGAATCTTTTAGAAGGGTAATCTTTTGATGTATTAAATTATGGTGGCAGCTAGTCAAAAGGCATTTTTATAAAGACATGTGGCCTCCCCATGTGGTATTCTGGCAATTTTTTAAATACCTGGCTTATTGTCAGCTCACCACATGTCATGACTTTTGTTCAAGCTAAAGTAGTGTGAAGGTAGGCGCATTAGTGTGGAAGTATTTCTGCTAATGCTCAATTACTATAATAGCACTAAATCCTGTGTGTTGGCATGAAATAAATAGATGGTTTAAGAAAGTACTTTCTTTGAAGGTATAAGAAAGTACTTTAATTAAACATCTAAAAATATTGGTAGCTGCTGTTTTTCAACAGCATGTCCTCCTAATTATTGTTTCATTGTGGAAGACAGGGATGACTTGTGATGGACTGACATGAGCGTATATGGTGGTTCTATAGTAATCCTTTGTCTCTCCTGAATAGGTTCTCCGCATCCAGAATATTCTATCAGAGAAGCCTACAGTGACAACAGTTTATGCCAACAACGGATCTGTTCTCCAGGGAAGTTCTGTGGCCTCGCTGTATGATAGGAAGCTGCTTATAGGCACTTTGTACCACAGAGCCTTGTATTGTGAACTCTGAATAGTACCTTTGGTATGCAAGCGTGCTAACTTCTCTTAATTTTCTGTGAATTGCTAATTCTGAGGGAATTTAACCAGCCAAGTTGAGCCAAGAATGTATGACTTGTTTAGTTAATTTTATTTCGGTAAGGAAAGGCCCTTCAGTTCTTGTAGCACTTTTAACATAAAAGGAAAATGAACAGTTTTTTAAAATGCCAAGTTAAGGAGAGAGAAGAAAGCTGCTTTTGGTAAAGTGAATACACTTTGCACAAAAGAAGCCTTACCTCTTCCTTCCAATTGCCAGAGATGAATTCCACAGTAACAGGGTAGATCTGTTTCCTTAAAATGTGAGTGAGCTTCATGCCAACAGTGTAACCACTGTGACTGTTCAGAACTACTGAGAGATAACATGTTTGGATGTTTTATACTTACATCATTGTTTACTATTAAAGAGTTGGAGTTATATTAAAGACTAACTGAAATCCAGGTTTTGTCTGTGTTTAATTCTTAAGGCAGGTCCTCAGGGGGAATGGGAAAATGGCTGCTTCTTTGGGACAGGTGGGCATGGTAATGTTAATTTCTCTCATTTCTCACTGAAAGCTGAATGTAAATGTGCTATTTATTTGAAAAAAATAAAACAACGAACTAAATATGGCAACCCAGAATCTCAGTATGGAGTGCTCCATCAGCTCTTTTCCTAACGGGAACCCACTGTGCCTACAAAGAAGAGATAAAAGGTTGGAACTGGAAGGTCAAGCCACGTCCCCATTGAACACAACTGTGAATTTCATCAAGAGAGACTGAAGTTAGCTGTCCACATGGTTAGTCCTACAATGCTAGGTTCAAGGCCAAGTGTGCCTGCCTCACAGGGCAGAGTTCTTTCTACTCTCTATACCTCCTATAAAATCATCATAAGCCCTTGAGAAAGACTTCCCATTGTAACCAAAAAGCACTTTACTTCACTTCTCATACTTTCCCCCATCTTCAGCAGCATTATCAAAATATATGGCAGTTACTTACCATGTGCCAGGCAATGCATTAAAAATGTCCATTATCTCATTTAATTAAATTAGAGCCCTAAGGGAGTAGGTATTGATATCATATATCATAGTTAACACTTTACAGATGTTCAAAGTCACACCTAGTAAGGGGTGGTTCTGTATTTCTGATGCCAGAGGTTTTACACAGAAAGCTACTGATGAGACTAATGAGGACCTTGTTATTTAATTTTTTTTTCTAATGTATAGTTTCTCCTTTTTCTTCATATATTAGTTGATTTCTGCTTTTAGATGAATCATTTAATGGCTTTTCAAAATAAATTGCAGAAGTATTCTAAAACTTAGCCTCTGTCCATTTGGCCTGTGTTTTTATTTACATTTTTAAAGTCTGTTACGAATGTATATTGGCACTATTTTATGCTAAAATAGTTATTTGGTTTTTGTTATTTTTTGCTGTTTCCGTTATCCATAGGAAAAATGTTAAGTCATAGATGAATAAAGCAAAATTAAATATTCACTAGGGATCCAAAACCAAGAAGCATATATTTTAATTTTAAATTATAACAGACTATCTAAAAAACTACTTTCACTAAAAGTATCAGAACACAATAGGCATAAAATGAACTTATTTTTTTATTGTATTTATTAGAAATTTTATTTGGACACAGGTAAATATAATAAGCACATGTATTATTTGTCTTATAAATGCAGAAAGAATTTTAAAAATAAACTCTGGCCTCTGGGCCACTGAAGTATTCTATTTTACCTAATTATAAATATATTGTATATTTATGGTGCTCTTACTGTGATCATGTATTCAGTTTAACAAGGTGGTTGGTTATTCAGAGGTCAGATCTTTCAAAAGGACTGAAATTGCAATTGGGATATGCCACCACTATAGTTGGATATAGGTCGTGTGTGTGCGTGTGTGTGCATGTGTGTGTGTGTGTAAATCTGAAATCCTATTCAGTGACGATAAATATCATTTTGTTTGTTTTACACAACTTCCATTCTTTTATAACAGCTACATGTGAGCACAAATGCCTAATTCATTTTGTGTATTGATTATTTAATTGGTTAATGATAACTAATCTAAGGTTTTGCCTTCTAGAGTTTGATTAGTTCAGTTTGAATCCTTTCCTGGAGTGACAAGCTACCTAGGCTGGGGAATATCACTTAGCAAAGCAATGAGGAACTAACAGCACCCACCACCACACCGCCCACATCCACCCTTCCTTGGCTACTTGTAGTTTTCATTGCTCAGCTTCACATGAAAGGATTTCCAGGTGTGAGAGAAGTATTGGGGGAATCCCATTAGCTATCTCCTAGCTTTCTGCTCCTGGTTTTCAAGAGTTTTATTTTATGAAAAGAAGGCAGCAAAGAAGACAGAAGACCCTAGTCTAATTTTTATAACTGTAAAAAAGAATAACTTTTACTTAAAAAATTTTTAATATACTAAATGGCTTTTCTGTAACCATGCCTGTGCTGGGCCCTAGGATACAACAGAGAACCAAACAAGATGCCCATATTCAATGAGAGATTCAACAAATGAGGAAATAGATGGTAAATTGATTGAGATGTAGTGATCAGAAGAAACTAAACAAATGTGACTAGAGAATAATTTGAAGAAACCAACACCCCCCCAGGTTCTGAAAAGTTTAAACCTAGTGAAAAATTGAAAACCTCATTCAGTGACTACCTGTATTTACTTTACCTATATTTACCAATCATCGATTATCAGTTTGCAAGTATAGAGGCTTTTGTTTTTCTGCACCATTTGATAGGGAGTTGGAGATCTCATAAAAAAGCATTTAATACATCTAACCAATTGAACGTTACACCTTAGCCTAGCCTACCTTAAATGTAACAGAACACAGTATCCCCAAACGCCAGCAACACAGGACACTGGAGTGTCACTGTTTACTTTCACGATGGTGTGGCTGCCTGGGAGCTGCGGCTCCCTGCCACTGCGCAGCACCATGAGAGAGTATGGTACTGCATGTCACTAGCCTGGGAAAAGGTCAAAGTTCAAAATTCAAATTACAGTTTCTAGTGAATGTGTATCACTATTGTAATGGGGTACAGAGCATGGGTCCTCTGAGGGTAGGGGAGCCCCACCATTGCCCCAAATCCTGCAGGGGGCAGCATCTGAGGGACATTCCATAACAAAGGCAGATTAACAGCCATGCCTGCCTTCAGGGAAAATGTGCAGAAGCTGCAAATTGTGCACCTGACTGTGAGAATGTGCACCGGCAGAGTGACTCTTGACAAGGCTGGTGGGGGCGGGGATCATACAGCACCTGCATTAGCTGTGGGCATGGCTGCCCACCCCAGAAGGCCGTGAGTCACTGGGAACTCTTGCCCTGACTAAAGATGGCAGCCGAAAGAGGGTCAAAGACACCCAAGAACTGACAAAAATGGTGGACACTAAGGCACCATAGGAAGAGCGGGATGTAAGGTCATGCAGGAAGTTCTGAGCGGAGCGTTCAGATTAGAGCACGCTGAGTAATAGGAGGTCTGAAGGGACGTCGGCCACGAGGTTGGGAGGTCTGCCTAGAGATCTGTCGGGAGAAGGCAGCAGCAGAGCTGGTGGAGCTGAGGGGACCTGCCTGGCCAACCCCACAGACACGTGAGAGGTGCTTGAAGCTGAACTGAGACCTGGAATGCTGAACTGCAGCCTTCTGCTTTTCTGAAGGACATACAGAGACGTTGCTCTCTTGGTACGTGACTTTGGAACTTGGTGCTTTTGGCATTTGGATATTCTGGGCCTCTGACCCTGCTCCGCTCACAGACAGGAGTGCTCATGGGACCAGGAGATCCAGGGCCCACCAGGGGCTTAGGCCCTGCAGAGGATGGGGGCCCATTCCTGGAGGCAGGGGCCCATGCAGGGATGGGAGCCTCCCTGGGCTCTGGTCTCTGGGACAGTGTAGCACGGCACACAGTTTCCTGGACTGCCACAGGGAGACGGAGAACAGCATACCCTAGATCCTGAAGGAGAGAGCTGCTGTGAGAGGATGGTGACTCTGAACCCCGTAGGTGCATGTTCTAGGGAGGATGAAGATCCGTTTACACAACGGGCTAATGGACAGATATGGAGATGGGGAACTTTGGGGCATGGTTTTGGCTTGTAGCCTCTTGAGGAGAAAGGGAAGTGCTGGGTCTCACGGAAGAAAAGGGCTCAGCGCAGAAGTGATCTCAGTGCAGAAGTGCTCTCAGCGCCGCCCCCCCACCCCCCACCACGAGGTTGGAACCCTGTTAATAAAAACCTGTTTCCTTCAACACAAACTGTTCCATCACATAGATTTAAGGCACCAAGTGGCTGAGCCCCAGTTTGCACGGTTATACTTTCACACCATTGTAAAGTCAAACAATCGTGAGTCAAACTCTTATAAGTACGGGACCGTCTGTGCTCCAAAATTAATATCCCCAGATACAACCTTGCAGTCATCCTTGATTTTATCTTTGTCCTTAACCATCAGAAACTTCACCTGATTCCATCTCCAACTGATCGCTGCAATGTATTCTCCTACCTCCGCTGGCAGCTCTGCAGTTGGGCCCTCTATTACTTCACACCCAGACGTTTTCCCGGTGAGTCTTTCTGTGCCAGTATTCCACCCTCTCCAACCCATTTTCTCCTCAGTAGCGAAGTCCTTGGACCATACTATCCCCTGCTTAAAGCCTTCCTGAGTCGTCCAGTCTCTCTGTGGAGGCCTGCAAGTGCCGTGGGATCTGGCTCTGCTTCCCTCTTGCACTTCCGTTGGCATGGTTCTTCTCCTGCAACTGCCTGAGCCCAGCTGATGTCGCTCTTTCCTTCTCCTGGAATGCTTCTCTGCTCTTAGTGTCTTCTCTTACTTAGGGTCTCAGTTTAATGTCACCTCTGGAGGGAGACCGTCCCAATTCCTAGAGAGAGCAAAGGGCTCAGCACGAGTATGTCTTTGGAGCTATAAGTCCTCTATTGAGCCCCTACACACCAGGAGACAATGTTCCTCCGTGCAGTCATCGTAAGGCCAGGTGCCACGTAACGAGGGACCATCCTACAGCCCATGCCTGGTGACACTTTTTGTACTCACCAATACTAAACTGCTCAGCTGGTCCTCTTGTGCCTTTCCTGAAGAAACCAATAAGAGCAGGAACCTAAACCTTCCCCTCCTGCCTTCTGCCTCCTGACCACCCTGGTGTCTTTCCCATGTGGCCCTGCATGGTGTGCCATGCAGCCTGTCTCCAGGACTTGGGAGTGCAATAAATTGTTTTTTTTTTTTTTTTAGCTTCTCTGTCTCTTCTTGTGGCCACATTTCATTGACAATTTCATAAAAAAATACAAAAGAGCTTGCTTGTTTCCTTTGTCTTTTTTCCCTTCCCTCTCTCCTCCCTCCTTCACTCCTTCTCTTCTCCCCTTCCTTGCTCCCTCCCTCCCTCCCCCAAAATATATTTCCCCACCAGAATGTAAACTCCCTGAAGGTAAGGGCATCATGTTTGCACTATGCCTTCAATGCTAAGCAAGTAGTTGTAAGTGACCATCAAATATTGCTATATGTTGAATGACAAGAAATGTTCCTCCCCTTCTCTCTCAGCCTCCCATGGCCCCACCCACATACCATTCCAGAGAACGATATACATTGAATAGACATGAACATATGTTTATAGTTCTAAGCACAATGCCAGACACATAGTAGGTGCTGCATTAGTAGCAGGCTTTGTTATTCACAGCATAAGTATGCATTCATATTATAATCATGTACCCCACAGATCAGAAGCCACCTTTTCTTTTCTTAATATCTCCAGGCCTGGTAAATTTTTTTTTCTTATCACATCAGTTGAATTCAATCGAACTACTGTTTCTGTTGGTAAATAAAAACAGATCATGCTAGAAGATGCTACTCTGCTTTGCTCAAATTCCTCAGTCTTCCCTATCCTCAGCCCCACTCCCTCCAGTCTGGCCTTCACTAGGAGTGGGGAACGTACATTCCTCACGGGGTGGAAACTGAGGACCCAGAAGAAAGCTCAGGGAGGCTTTTAAAAATCTAACCACCACCCTCAAAACTATTCTGCCTTCCCCCCACTCTGCTCATCTTCCTGTTACCTATTCTATTTTTTTTTTCTTCACTTTTCCCGATTTGTCTTTATTCTATTAATGCTGAGGGGAGATACTGAGAGTCACAAATCCACCCAGTCGACACACTGACCCGGGTGCCCCCCATAGCCAGCGTCCTGTAGCAGGGCGTGAAGCCAGGAGGTGAGGTCCTGTGCCGGGAATCGAGGAGCAGGGTGAGTTAAAAAGCTCTTCGTTTCCATTAGCTTCCATTAGCTTCCATTAGCTTCGTTTACCAGTCCTCCCATTGGCCGGAAGCAATTCTCCAGCTCAACTCACTTCTTGCCTTTCAGAAACCGGAAGTTGGGGCTCTGAACTTGTGCTCCCCGAGGCCCCTTCTGTTCATTTGAGGAGCTTAAGTAGAATTCTGCAGCTTTTCACGGCTAACTCCCTCTACACACCATTGGGTGTGTTCTTGACAAAGCTGCCAAGAGGACGAAAAACAGACTTTTACCTGCGGCTCCGGACTCTGTCCCTGTACTTCGATCCTTGAAGAAAAAGAAAAAAAAAAAAAAATCCCTCGAGTCAAGGTTTCGCCTTGAATCTCACGCATATAGGTGGCCTTGAATCTCTTGCGTCAAGGTAGCCTTGGATTCCCCACCCCCGCAAAAGATGGCCTAGAACCTAGGGCGGCGGAGGAGGAGGGACCGGGAGACATCACGGCCGCAGCGCCCCGCAGCGCACCTGCCCGCAGGTACGGGAAGGCGGGGCGGGCAGCAATCCAGGGCGGATCTGGGAACCTGCCCGCCCCGCCCCCAAGAGGACTCTGCTCGGGCTCCTCGCCACTGAGTACCCCGGACCATGGGGAAGCTGGCGGTGGTGGCCCTGCTCGGGACCGTCCTGGCCCTAATCGGGGAGAGGTTTGTGGCGTTTAGGTGAGTTGGCATCTTGATGGGGCGTCCTTGGCCCTCTTTCGTCTTTCAAATAAGGTCAAGGGCTGCCCGGTGCCGCCTTCCTAGCCAGTAAGAGTGAGCAGTTTTGGAACCTCACTCCTCAGTTCCACCCAGCAAACCGATGTGGAAAGTGAGTGAATTGCTTGCCTTTCGTAAGAGAGTAGGACAGAAATGCTCCCGCTTATTTTCTGCCAGTCACCTGCCCAAGCCCCACTTGCAGGTCGCTCTCAGCATTCTGCTCCTACAAAAACAACGTCGGAAGCGCTGGGTTTGGGGTTGGGGACCAGACTACCAGCTGGATGTTGGGGCTGACTCTGACATTGCCCAGGGCCGGTTAAACATTGAGGAATACTAGGCTGCAGACCTCATCACAGATTGAGAGCTATTCAGACAGGAGGGAAATGAGCCTGAACTTGCATGTGGTAACTGGCATTTTGTAGGTGTCTGAGGTTTTGAAGTGGAAGATCTAGTGGTGATAGCCCAAAATATCTCAGGAAGAGTCAATACTGGGCTAGGAAAAAAAAATGTTAGGGGTTACTACACATTTCTGAGTGGATCTAAAACCTTTGCTTGCCTTCAGTTGTCTTCGGGGTGTCTCTTATTTATTTCTCTAAGTAGAAGCTGTAATCTCTTGAAGAGCCTGATGCTTTTGGTAATTCTTTCTAGTTGAGCTTGAGTATGTTTATTGTAACATTTACTCCCAGTGTACCCAAGAGAAAATAATAAAAAATAATTACTATAAAGTAGTTATAAGGCATATTTTTTAAAAAGTGACAGTAAGATAAATCTAAGTAATGAGTCTTCCTGAATATTCTTTAATAAAAATTTAAACATATCCCTGCCATTTAAATGAATGTTTCACTGTGGAAACAAGAACACTATATTGAAAAATAATGTGACCAATTATTTAGATTGTGGTCAGTTTGATGAATTGTGAAGTAACTCAGCATAAAATCTTTAAAATAATGAAAGCAAAGGCTACAGGGTTTAGTTATTGGGGAATTTGAACTTGGGGAAAGCAGTTTGGGGAGGCGGGTTGTGAGTCAAAAGACAAGGCCATAGTAGATTAAGGGGAGCCAAAGTGCAGATTTATAACAGACAATAGTTTATCAAATTAAATAACACATCTTGTGCATTTAAATTAATAATACTGTGCAGTTAGTTACTCATACTATTAAATATTATCACTTATTTGGGCAGCAAAGTGTTGTCCATGTATAATTGCATTTTAGTCTTTCAACCATAACTGGGTGAGGTTAGCTGATATAGGCACATTACCCACACAATGTCCAATCATGCAAATAAATGTAAATGAAAGGAGTTGCCTACTTGTTATATTGCGAATACACGATGAAAGAGTTAATGAATATGAAAGGAATTAAAGACCACAGTGAGACATCGATTTTGGAAGTCATGCATTCGCCTCCAGTATTTTTGTCTTCCACAGACAAAGAACTAATGCATTTCGAGAGGTGGAGCCAGTAGAACCCCGTAACTGTCATCTCATCGAAGGAATTGGTATGTATGTGACAGTACCAAGAGGAGCCAGCACAGTTTCTTGGTCACCATCCACCTGAGTGAGGCTGCCAGCTGATTTAACCCCTTGCTACTCCTTAACCCTGCACTTACCCCAGCTGCCTCATCACAGGTTCTCAAGGGGTCTCTCCCATGTCAAAGCCAGCAGCTTTCTCTCAGCACCCTTTCTTACTGATGTCTCTCTACCACTTGAAGAATGTCATTGACTAGTCCTTAGCCTGTTCCTCACTGTGATATTTCTCCTCTCGTCCCTTCTGTGATATTTCTCTCCCTTCTCTGTCCTCTGTTGCCCATCTTACCTCCCTTCCTTTTTCATCTTCCCTCTCCATGATATTTCTGGCTTCCAGTGTCACTTCATTCAAAGTGTATCTGCAAGTACCAAGAGGAATATGACTTAGTCCTTGTCCTCCAGTACCTCGCAGCTTACTGAGGTGTCTTTAAAGAAATTAATTAAAATCCATAGCCAGATCTCTAACCTCTCCAACAGCAGGCCTTCTTTTCTAGGCTGAAATCCACTTTATTCTACTTTGCATTTCTGGTATTTTCTCCCTTAACCCACTACCCACAACCAGCTCTTCTTCTAGACTTCCCTCACGCATGATACCCCCATTCTCAAAGAGGCTCAGTTCACAATCCAAGAACCATTGTTTCCCCTCGTCCCTCATTGTTCCACATGACACATGTTGACAGCAGCCTCCTAGTGCCTGACACAGGGCTGATCTCCCCTGCTAGTTACTGCCATGACTGCTGATTTGGGCTCCAAGCCTCCCATTTTCTCTGACACTTCTAGAAAAAATAGTTTCTGTTCATTGTTCTGGGAATGAGCGCTTTTCACTCTCTCACCTTTGCTCATAAAATTCCCTCCACTAATTTCATCTCTGCTTGCTGAAGTCTGCTGCAAATTTCTCTCCTACCTTGAATTCTCACAGCACTCTGAAAGTCTGGTTCACTTATGACACCTACCACAAGCTTTATTTTATAGCTAGCAGTGTTTTCTCTCAATATCAGATTGCAAACTCCCGAGGGTCAAGGACTGTGACTTATTTATCAACATGTGACAGGATGGCAGCATAGTTCATTGTGATAGGAGTTTGTAATATAGATATATAAAATCATAAAGAATAAGAACCCTTTTAAAATTTGATCTCCTTTCTTTCCTTTTTTTTTTTTTTCCCCTCTCAATTGCTAAAAGAAAAGTTGCCTGGCCTTTGTGCTTCCTGATCTTAGAGGAGGTTTGTGCTGCTAGCTGGAAAGCAGAAAGAGTTGAAGACAAATTCCTTCCTGGCTTCTGTTTTTAAAAGCCTGAGCTCCTGGAAGGGGTTCTAATGGAGAAGGGATAAGAATATGTGGGTTTTTGAATAACAGGAACCCTTGTCCCACTGCTTGACAGTATCCCGGGGTAGAAGCAAGACCTAGGAAGGAAAGGCTACAAGGCATCTTTATGGAGGCTAGATTCTTTGTGCGGTGTGTCCCAGCCTGTGCAAAAGTCCTGTGCTTATACAGGACATGGCAGTGACAGAATTGTCTAAATCAGTGATCTTTAACCAGTGTGCCGCAAGAGTTTTTGAAACATGCAATACTTGACTATTTAGTCAGGGGCACTGACCTCTCTTCCCTTAGACTGTCAAAAAAAAAAAAAAAAAGACAACCGCTAACACAACAGCCATCCAGTGTGAATAAATCAAAATTATACTAATTTTTTAGTCATATTGACAAAAAATATAACATATATTTTGGTATACCACAGAATTTTAATAATTTATGTGTGCCATGAGATGAAAAAAGTTGAAAATCGCTGGACTGGATCATTGCTAGTATCTAGTTGTACTCTCAGATTGTGTAATTCAAACATATTTGAGAAGATAAAACTACAGCTAACATTGTAACACATAAATCAATATACTGATTATCCAAATATTTTGAAGAGAATGATTTAAAGGAAGCTGACTGGGAGTAGAAGAAAAAAATGCCACATTACTTCTTGTGTCTGATAGCATATTTACATTTTATTTTGGAGAACTAAGCAAGTTAGAATGACCATGGTTATTTGTCAATAGGACAATGTTGATATGTATTTAGAAATACTAATATTGCCTAGCTTCTATGGGCATTCTGCTGAGTCCTTTACCACCATGCACGTCATCCTCATAACTGATCTGCGAGGCAGGTGCTGCTCTCTGTCCCTGCAGATTAGACACTGACATACAGAAGAATGAGGTCTCTTGCCCAGAACTAGCAGGCAGCAGACCTAGATTATGAGCCAGGATGGATTTCTTCCATGCGTTGTACGCTCTGTGGTATACTACTACCTTTCTCTACTGCCGACATGTTCTTATTACAGAAGATTCGAGAAAGTGTGATGGTAGCAGAAAACAAAGTCTGAGATGCAAAAAGGTGAACTATTAATAAGTAAGGCTGATCAAAACAAGATCACTAATGAGACAATACTCACAAGACCCAATTACCTGATGAGTGAATGGCTTTATGAAACAATGGGAAACCACTAAGGGATTTTAGGCAGGGTGTGGTAGGCAGCAACAGAGTTGGGGGGAAGTTCTGATTTGTGTTTTCTTCAAGACTTAGAATTTGGGGATTTATCTTATTGGTGCAAGAAATTCTCTTCTTGTTTTCCTGCCCCAGGATTCTTTCTGGGTAGAAAGGATGAACGGTAAAATAATTCTAATCTCCAGAAATCATATCTCATAGATGTTTTTGTATTAAGTTTATCTTTTTCCCAAGGTTTTGAGAGTCAATGATTGTTTTAACCAGGGTATTATTTAACCAGGCTGTTATTTGGCTGCCCTTGGCATTTCCTCAAAGCTACACTTGAAATCTGAATGGCTTTATTAGGACTTGTCCTGAGCAGCATGATCAAGTGGGCAACCATAGTGTTTTGGTGTCTTCCTATCTTCCCCTCCATCCCTTTTCCCCTCCTGCAGCTTCCTGTTTCTCCAAGATATATTGCTACTCCATACTAAGTTTCATTTGTTTTTTTAGATGGCTGTCACAACTTTCACTCTAAGATGTGATGTGATGATAGTATTATTTGATAGTCATGCTTTGGCATGACCCTTTCTAACATGTGTGGTCTCTCTGTAGTCTCTCCTCAGCAGCTTGAAGGTAGCCTGAGATAGATATAGAGATAGAGATAAAGATAGAGAAAGACAGAGAGAGAGAGAGAGAGAAAGAGGGAGAGAGAATAAGCTAAAATCTATGGCTGTGACTTTATATGTCTATCCTGTGGCATTACTTCCACCTCATTCTGTTTGTCAAAACAGTTACAAAGGTCTACCCAAGGGGAGAGAATAGAGACTATCTCTTGATGGGACACATTTTAAGAAGAGCATGTGGCCCTGGCTCTTCAAGTACACCAAGAAGTTGTTCCCTCTCTCTCTCCCCCTTCCTCTCTCTCTAAAATCAATAAATATATATCCTCGTGCAAGGGTTATAAAAAAGAAGAGCTTGTGGCCATGATACATATTGATTCTACCATGTTTGTAAAATACATTTTCCACACTAGATAACCAATGCCTTCACCCTCAGTCCTGCCTGCTGGACCATGTCATCTGTGGTTCTGTCTCTACTAGGGGCCATGCAAACCCCTTTTTAATCCTGGTCTCAGTCTTAACTCACTTATTATATGCCTCTTTCCAAAGAAAAATGCTCAAGACCAGCTCTCAATCGAAAGAGATCTGACCAAACTCTTTCAAATTCATTTATATTTAATAGTTCATCTTAAGGCATATTACCTTTGTAAAACAGAGCAATTACTCAAAAATTTACCAATATGATTAAATAATAATAGACTTTTAAAGTCTCAAACAAGTTAGAAACAGAAAAATTCTTGGCAGAGAGGCCTTTAAGAGATATCACCAATCAGGCTATATAGATCAGTCTTCTAGGGGGAATAAATTGGAATCTCTCAGAACAAGACCATAGATGTCATTATTTAAAGAATAAATCTAGTATATCTATTTTATAGTAAATTGCTATTTTTCCCTTGAGATTGAATTCTAAAAATTAGTATTGGAGTCTGACTTGGGTTTTATTGTAGAATAGCATGCCTCTGGGATTCCTGCAAGTTAACGTAGTTTACCAAGTAAATAGTTACAAAAAGTCAATGGAGTTCCCAAAAGAAGTTCCAAGTTTTGACTGTGAGATTTATCTTTTAAGCCTTCAAACATGCATTTTTCTGATCCTCCACTTCTTTTGCAGAAAATGGCTCTGAAGATATTGATATACTTCCTAGTGGGCTGGCTTTTATCTCCAGTGTAAGTATTTCCCATACCCCTTAGATGCTCATGTCAGTAAGTGTATAGACAGCACATTAATGCCAACTAAAGCTGCCAGATGGACCCCCACACACTCATCCCACTTGCAGGATTCTGGAGGGCTAATCAGGACACCACAGAAATGCTCAGGCTTGCTCCCTATGGGCAATTTCATACTCAGCAGGGTCTTAGTAAATTTCTAATGATTTTCGTTCAATTCTTAAACGAATCTCCAGCTCTTTCCTTTTCTGTCCATCCCCATCTTTGCTGTATTCGGCCAGGCTTAGCTTCTGGTAGTCATCTCAGTAACTAGTATTCTTCTCACCATGCCTGCCTGTGCTTGGTGCTAAGTAAATGTTTGTGGATTGAATGTTACCCATATTACTGGATTAAAAACCCTAAGCATTCTGCATCTTGGGTTCCCTATCATTTTTTCCAGCTCTTTCAAAGAGAAGTAGAGAAAAGCCTGAATTTTATTCCCAATACTATTTTCACAGGCTTGGGATGATCAGGAAGCTATATGAGGGATTGAATTTCAATTAATTAAAGTTTATGTGTTGTGAAGATGTTGAAAATCATCATACATTTGTTAAATCAATTGCAATTTGAAATGGGATGTAAGATGTTGAAGAAGTAGGTTGACTACATTTTCAATGTGAATTATGATTTCTGGAATTGCATGTCTTAATATTTATTCCATTTTAGCCAAGAAAATGCTACCAAATAACATGAACTTTTAAAGCTATATTATTTCAGTCAAAAAGGGGGCACATATAATAACTTTCAATGGCCTGAATTTCTAAATTCTTAAATATGCACAGTATAGTCAGGGTCTTGTTTGTATTTTAAATTGCTGCTGGTGGTGGTATGCATAGGGGTGGGAGAAATTTTATTTCTTTAGTTTTCCTCCCAAACCAAAGATAAAACAAAGCTGTCTAGAAAAAGCTTTTTCTTTGTTGACTTAAATTTTCTATTGACAATTTAGATTTTCAATGTTATGCCAAATAGACCTTTCAAAATGATTATAAGTATTGCTAGATTTCTGCGCTGTTAGGAAATAATATTTGTAGCTCTTCCTGTATGCTTCTTTTCTATTTTCACTGGAACTAAAAGTACTGACTTCCTGCTATACAGAAAATCGAGATTTTTGTCACAAATAATTCCATGAAAAATGTTAACATGAAGTTTTAAATAATGGAGCTATTTTCATAAACTAGCAAACAGCTGATAACTTACAGGCTAAAGAGGATGTTCTTTGCTTATTTTTAATCTTTATGACTATAATCATTTCAAGCCCTTATTCCTATATTCTCCTGTCACCCTAGCTTGCCATCCTAGAACATGTTTGGAAGCTGCTGTTCTCAAGGCTAATTCTGTACAATAGATATTCTTAGTCTATTTAGAGGTGCTAAGCAGGCTCTTTGCTTCCTTACCTTGGTCCTTGACCTGCAATGTCACTCCCTTCTTTATACGTATTGGTATTGGCTAACTTTTAGTTCTCCATGAGGTCTCACTGTGATGGCACTTTAATTCCTGAGGAGAGTCTTCTCTAACACTCCTGATGGCTGGGTGCCTCTTTTCTGGTCCCTTGGGTTCCCTGTGCTTAGGCCCTTACATCCAATACCATAGCTGATGAGCTTGCTTGGTGCTGTCTTGGAGGATTTCAAGCTCCTCAAGGCCAGGACTTTGGTGTGTTCATGGCCACACTCAGCACCACACATGCTACCTGGCATACACAGGTGCTTGAATATTTACTGAATGCACGTGCTGGTGAATAAGGCCAGAGGAGGACTTCAATGCCTGTCTTCATTTAGCTGTATGTAATCTGTCAGGGAAAATAAGGTGGTTGTACCTCTGCTACCAGGACAGGAACCAGGCCCAGAGTGTGTCTGCCTCAGGCCGTTCTGTAGTGTGTGGGTTCTTGACTTTGTATAGGAAAGATTTCATGACATGAGTCCAGGGGATTTTGAGAGGACAATTATTAAGGCTGGGGACAGTGAAACAAAGGAAGGAATTTGTGTAGGAGAAGTAAGAGGAGAGAGCCTAGGCTTTGGATCCCTAGAAAAGTTATAGGGAGTGAGCCAAGGTGGGGCTGCTGTTAGTTCACTGGGAAGTCATATGAAAAGGGGGCCTTGGAGGCAGGATCAGGGGTAAGATCAGGTGGAGCTGCCACTGCCCTGTGCTCCCCTGGCTGCAAGTCTCCTGGGGACCCTCAGAGTTTAGGAAAAAGTAAAAAGTTCACGCCTGGAAAGGGGCATGGGCATGCTCTCGAGGGAGACCACGCTGGGTCTTTGTCCGGAGGGCTTTTTATCTTTCTTTACAGGTGAGAATCTTAGAGGAGGGTTTCAGCAGAATATTCGCCTGCTTTCAAGATGCATTTTTAATATGCTAATGCATTAAACGAGCACATAGAGGAGTTTGGGAATATTCTTCGGTCTGTTACACTGTTATACTTTTACCTTGGGTCTGTCTGACTTTTAATGGGGTTTTTATTCATTTGATCTCTTGACTTATTCTGTCCTTGAGTTTAGCTGGCACAAATGGCATTAATGGAGTCTCTGTTCTCTATTTCCCAGACCTGGGAGATTTAAACTATGTATTTTCTGGTTAGGGAGGAGAGGTATAAACCATTTGCTCTTGGGTGTCCTTGGTTAGGGGAGATAAGGTCTTGAGATTCACCAGCTGGCTGTAAAAAAGTCGCTCAAACTGTTTGGCCTTGTTTAATTGTCTTATCTGAGTTTCACCACTCCACTTGCCCAGGAACTCTCCTAGCTTCTTACTATTCCACCTCACCTCCAAGTGATTTTCACCATTTTCAGTGGTGAAGGATATAAAAAAAATTACTTGCAGTCACTTGCTGCAAATTCTCACCCAATGGCCTTAAACAGAAAACCAGTGAATGGAAAGCCATCTTATTAGAGATGCTTCATTTATCATGACACTTAATCTAGGCCAAGTTTTTGACAATGCTCCACCCTTATTTCCCTATCAAATCGTTTTCATTTCTAGTATAACTAGTTTTTGTACTAGTTGACAATACCCTCCCATTCCCCCAAGCTATCATGGTATTTGCTGTGGTGTTCTGCCTTGAGCTACCTTCCTGCACAACATTCTCTCCCGTCAAACCTTTCTTTATGGTGTGGCAAAAGAGGCTATACAATTAATGATCTGAGTGATTTAGGCTGTTGACTTCTCTGGACTTACTTTTCCTCAGGTGAAAGGTAAGGTTTTCTACAGGTGGAAAGGGAAAGATTAGATGTCTCTGACGTTCTTTCCCCCCTCAATGCTACTATTATCTAAGTTACTGGGCTTGGTGACCAACTGACTATGAGGGAAAAGGTAGATCAGGCCCAGAGTGGGTCTGCCTCGGGCTGCCCTATAGTGTGTAGGTTCTTGGCTTTGTGCAGGAAAGATTTCACAAGTCCAGATGATTTTGACATTATTTTTATTGCAGCTGGGGACAGGGAAGCAAGAAAGGACCTGAGACAGAAGAAGCAGCAGGAGATAGCCTACGCAGGGTTGCTTTGGCTCTTAGGAATATTATAGGAAAAAATGAGTCAAGGTGTGTCTGCTTTGCCTTGCTGAGAAATCAGAGAAAAGGGGGCCTTGGAGACAGGTTCAGGGGGTTAGTCTGTGATGAGTTGCTGCTGCTCGCTGCTCCCCTGGTTGCATGTCTCATGGGGTCCCTTAGAGTTTAGAAGGTGCGTGCCTGCGGGAGAAGAAGAGAGGAGGAAGGCACAGGTGTGCTCCTGGGAGTAAGAGTGCCTACTGAGACCTTTGTGTTGAGAGTTTTAAAGGCTGGGATTTTAGGGCAGTCTTAGGGGAGACTTAATAGAATAGTCATCAGCCTTTTCAGGTGTGTCCTTTCAGGGTCATGGTCTCTACTGATTAGTGGGTGCGAGGACAGGGTGTCATGAGTCATTGCAGTTGGGCCTGGCATAGACTGCCTGGTTTTTCTGCTTTTCTGGGGCTGGAGCTAAAATATGACTGAGGCCTACATGTTATCTCTAGAGAGGAAAGGTCAGGAGGATCTAAACACCATGACTGGTGTGTACAACTATCTGCCTCAATTTCCCCATTATACTTGCCAGGAAATTTTCCCAGCTTCCTACTATCCTGCCTCATAAAGACTGAACTTTGTAGCCTGATATTCAGGAAGCCCCTAAAGGATAATAATAGGCAGGAGTGAGAAGCAGGATTCGAGGAGAAAATGTTGATTTTGGTTTTGACAATTTGATTATGAGCTGCCCTTAGGAAGAACTTGGGAATACAAGTTAAAACTCTGAAGAGAGATTCCAGGTAAATGTGTAGATATGAAAATCTTTGGTATAGGAGAATATATGAATAAGATCTGCAAGGAAAGAGTATTGAGCTAGAAGGAAAGAGGGAGGGATAAGAACAGAAGGAGAAAGAGAACAGGACTTCTATTGGGAAATTCTATAATGCTTTTGGTTTTTTGACAAAAAAACAAAGGGGTATACCATAGTATCAAATGCTGCAGACATATAGGTAAGAGAAAGTAGACGGGTTGTCAAATAAGGTATTTTGAAAGCCATTGATATGACCTTTATGGATACATTTATAAACTGTAGAACACTGATTTCAGGCAATTGAGAGTTGGAGCCAATTAAATCAGGTAACGAGATCAAGTGATGTTTCCGAGAAATTTGACAGTAAAATGAAGGCAAGATAAATGCATGTTTGAAGAAGTAAAGGGGCAATTTGTTTCAAGGAACAAGAAATGAGCAATTTTTCAGGCAAAAGAAGGGGATATTGGTGAAAAATAAGTGGTAAAGCAAGGGAGAGAATGTAATTTCTAAAGACAAACCCTAGGCAACAAGCAACCAAATAAACAAGTGATGGACTTAACTTAAAAACAAAAGAAGGATAGTCTTTCCTTAAGAAAAGAGGGAGAAAGGAAGAGAATTGATAAAACTGAAGAATTAGAGAGAGAAAGCAGGAAATCAGAGGAAATTTATGTTGGGTGATATATTTGCTTGTGACTTTTTTTTCCCAAGAGAAATAGGAGGTAAAGTTATCCATTGAGAATAAAGGGAAAGAAGGTATGGGCTCTGGAAGACAGAGAAATAAATTTAGAACGGACACTTGGAGAAATGCAAAGATTACCTAATAGAATAAATAAAAAGTTGATAAACATCATTGAATGTCTGGCTGAAGTTGGAATGATAACTTTATATGAAAGTTCTTCTGACCTGATTTTAGACTAGTCCTATAGGAGGTGGAGCAGAGGGGCAAAGGGTAAGGAAATTGACAAGGAGGCAGTAAGCAAAGGGTGTGGCTTCCTTAGAAGACAAGCCACTGGTTGATGATAGCAGATTTGAGGTCTGGAAGGAGAAGTTTTTGGCTAGGAGCAGGCTGCTCTCGCCTCCAGGTGTAGTGACTTAAGGAGGATGTGAAAGGGCATAGCACCTACTCTGATGTGTTTCAGCATTGCCTTAGGGAAAGCTGGTTTCCAGTAATATTTAGACATAGAAGGATTGTTCTAAGAAAATCTGGCAGATGCAGAGTCATTCCCCCAGGTGTGAGGTGAGGCACAGTGGAAGGAGCCAAGAATAGTAGTATTATAAGTAAGAAAGAGAGTGTGTGTGTATTTATAAGAAAGGGAGAGAGACAGAGACAGAAGGTCAAGTAGGAAAGAGAGAATTTAAATTGAGTATAAGCTGAAATGAGATTACAAGAAAAGATACAAGGTGGTTGACATTAATATATATCAGAGTGATGGGGGAGGGATGCCAGGGAAAAGTGGACTGAGTTTTGTAACTTCTGTAGAATAAACCAATCCCAAGATCTGATACAAAGACCAGGGCTGCAGCAAAGGCCCATTACATTCAGGATGCCTATCATCATTGGCTGATAAACACCTGGTTCTTCCAATAAACAGAGCCACTAATTACTGAAATGAGCTTTTTGCATTAGTTAGAGAAAAAGATTCCTGTTAAAATTTTCAGATCTGTCTATGGGAACAAAATAGGTCAGAAACAGTCAACTCTCTGAGACTGGTTCCCCTAAGTTAATTCTTGGCTAATTCTGTTATGAAATATAGTGGATGTAGGGATGGAAGCAATGCAATGAAACTATACACCCTTTCTCTCTGCTTTGAGGAAGGTTAGTTATAGCATATCAGGACTGGATAGACTCTTGGCCGTCATACATTTTAACGTCCTCATTTTCCAAAGGAGGAACCGAAGGCAAAGGTGGGCCAAGGGTCTCGCACACAGTAACACAGCCTAGTCTCTTGCATTGTCCATTTTGGTTAAACCCTTTCTCTCTATATTAAAAATTGACTCTGGGTTTTTTCCACTCCCAATGGTTTAGATGACATTGATCTCTCAGATCAGATAATGGCAACAGCTGACAGAGGAAAAAGTCCTAGAAATTGAAAAGAAATTTAGAGTTTTGAACACTTTTGTTAGGTTTTGAGACTTTAACTTCAGTATGAAAACATTGTTTTGATATGTATATATGTTCATGTTTATTCTCTATTTTTTATAGGGATTAAAATATCCAGGCATGCCATGCTTTGCACCTGATGAGCCAGGACATATCTTCATGATGGATTTGAATGAGCCAAACCCCATGGTCCAGGCACTAAACATCAATGATGCTTTTGACAAAGCATCATTTAATCCACATGGGATCAGTACCTTCATTGACAAAGGTAAAGCCCAAAAGCTTAGGAATGAGGGGGAATGAGGGAAACACAAACAACTCAGCACCAACTACTTAACATGTTTGTGAAAGGAGAGAAGATGCTATATTACCATAAAAATAATATATTTGTAAGACAGTACATATGTATCAACACATTTTTAAACATCACACTAAAGAAGGGAGCGTTAAAGTGATCACTCCCTCTTCCTCCTATCCCCCTTTTCTTCTCATTTGACCATCAGAGCCAGTTTGCATATTATTCTCGGAAATCTAACCTATAAACTAAAAGCCCTTTGAAAACAATTGTGTGATATTATAAGCATAACATGAAGGAAAAAAAATAGATAAATCAGACTTCACCAAAATTAAAGCTTCCTGTTTCAAAAGTCACGATGAGGAAAGTGAAGAAACAACCCAAAGAATGAAAGAAAATATTTGCATATCATACATCTGGTAAGAGGCTTGTATCCAGGATACATAAATAATTCTTACAACTCAGCAATAAAGTGATAAATAACCCAATTAAAATATCAGCAAATGATTATAGTAGACATATTTTAAGAGACATGCAAATGGCAATGCATGAAAAGCTACTCAATATCCTTAGTCATTAGGGAAATGCAAATCAAAACCACCCTGAGATACCACTTCACGATAACAAACAGACTATAATAAATGTTGACAAGAATGTGGAAAAACTGGAACCCTCACACCTCGCCGGAGAGATTCTAAAATGGTACAATCATTTTTTTAAAGCAGTTTAGCAGGTCCTTAAAATGTTAGACATAGAGTTACCATATGAGGCAGAAACTCCACTCCTTGGTATAAGCCCAAGAGAATTGAAAACATAGGTCCACACAAACACTATACACAGATGTTCATAGCAGCATTACTCCTGATACCCCCAAGGTATAAATAACCTAAATTCCCATCAACTGATGAATGTATAAAATAGTGGGATATTTATGTAATGGGATATTATTCAGCAATTATAAGGAATGACATACTGATACATGCTACAACATGGATGAACCTTGTAAACATTATGCTAAATGAAAGAACTCAATCACAAAAGGCCACATAATATATGATTCCATTTATATCGTGTGCAGAATAAGAAAATCCATAGAGACAAAACCTAGATTAGTGGTTGGCAGGGGCTGGGGGGAGTGGGGAACAGGGTTTGTGGTTTCTTCTTGGGATAATGAAAATGTTCTGGTACTAAACAGTGGTTATGGTTGTACCACCTGTGAACATAATAAGAAACACTAAGTTGTACATTTTAAAAGTATCAGTTATATCTCAAAAGAGCTGTTACAAAAACAAAACATACATAGTAATACATTGCATATGCTATAAAACAATTTCCAATGTTATTTTTACTTGTCAATAGTTTGTAATTTCAGATCTATTTAATTTTTAAATATTTGTGGGTCCGTGGAGCACATAGAAATAAGAACAGTGAAACCTAACTAATAGTAACTATATAAGGGAAGGCCAAATGGAAGTGTGTCAGTTTGGAATGTTTAAAGGACTGGTGCTTTAATTCTTCCAAATACATGCTGGAATTATGTATAAATTTGTTGGACTGATTTAATGAATAAAAAGGATGGATTCATAATTATTCCTATCCACTTATCCAGTAACTTTGCTCTGCACCTGACTTGTTCAATTTTAAATAAATGGGTATCTTTTAAAATGCTTGAATACTATTTTGTTAAGTAGGTTAAATATTGCCCTGAAATATTATACAGGGGTGGGCAAAAATAGATTTACTTTGCCATTGTGACATTCATTATGAGCTATTGTAATAACTCATAACCTGCATGTCTTTTTTCATACAAACAACTATAAACCTACTTTTGCTCACCCCTGTATAGCTGTTTATTTGCTTAGCAAGTCCTTCTTTAAAAGGTAATTGTACCTGACAATTTTGTATTGCTTAGTTTACAAGCATTTTCACGTATATGTAATTTATTTATTCCTCAAAATAAAACCCTGGGTCCAGCCTGACACTTGTCCTCTCCCTGCCCCATTTAGTCAACTAATTACAATGTTCTGTCCAATTTCCCTTTTAAATATCTATGCAAGCTGTCTGCCTCTCCCCATCCTCACTGCCACCATCCCACTCCAGGCATCAAACACATCTTTCCCATGACTGTACCTTCCCTCGTATACTACCTCAATCCATTTTCATAAGCAAGAGTTATTTCCTATGCAAATCTGATCATGTCACGGTCTTCTTAAAAGTCTCCACCTTGTTCTCATTGCTCTGAGGATAAACCCCAAATCTTCAAAAAGACATGGGTTCCTAGTTGCTCCTCTGACACATTCTAACATCTGGGTGCTCTCTCCAGCCTCACTGGACATCCCTCTTCCCCTGACTCTACAGACCAGCCACACAGGGATTTCTTTTAGTCCCGTAAAATGCTACATGCCTGAGGGCCGTTGCATTGGCAGTTCCCTCAGACTGGATCCACTGCTTCTGGCTTACTCTTCCTCATCATTCAGGCCTCAGCTTAAATGTCCCCTTCTCAGGGAAGCCTTCCCACCATCTTATTTCAGGATACAAACCTTATTATATTTCTTCTCAATGTACTTCTTTTAGCACCCATCAAAATGGCAATTAATGTTTTTTATTAATGTTAAAAGATATCACTTTTGTTCTGGTTGGTGTGGCTCAGCGGATTGAGTGTCAGCTTGTGAACCAGAGTGTCGCTGGTTCGATTCCCAGTCAGGGCACATGCCTGGGTTGCAGGCCTGGTCCCCAGTTGGGAGCGTGCAAGAAGCAACTACACATTGATGGTTCTTTCCTTCTCTTTTTCCCTCCCTTTCCCTCTCTCTAAAAATAAATAAATAAAACCTTTTAAAAAAAAAAGAGATACCACTTTCCTTCTTCCACCATTGCTCTATAGTGAGTGCCTTCTTATCTTTGGAGTCAAGCTTAACCGTCACTGTTCAAGGGGCTGCCACTCTATGAAGAAGGCATCTCCCACTTCAGTTTGTTTTACTTAAGAATTATTCCCTCCCTGTTTTCTTCGTTAGAATATAATCACCATAGAAGCATATGCAACTTGTTCATTGCTGGATTCCCAGATTCTAAAACCATACCTGCTGCTCTATGGACATGTGTTAAATGAATAAATGAATGGACCCTAGGAGACAGTTTTATAGATTTCTCCGTCTATAAAGCCAAGCACTGTATCAGTTTCAGTGCTCAGTTTTTTAGACGCAGAAATGGAGTTTAGAGAAATGCAGCCAAGTGTGGCTTCACTCCTGTCATTAGTCAATGGCAGTTCCAGGACTAGAGCCCTGGTGGTCTTACCTCTAATTCTATATTCTTTACTCAGGTAAAATTGGGTCTCCAGGCTCTACTTGAATAATACAAAAGTGACCACTGGTTTGGGCTGACACCTAACTAGAAATGATGCTTCACTGGAGAAGGTGTAATAAATGATCAGGTGAACGTGGAGCTATTTTATTGCATGGGGTAGTGTTAGAGGTGAAGGTATTTTGTTTTTGTTTTTTTGTGGGGGAGAGTAGGAGGTGGTACCGTTTACAGATTAACCCTCAGGCATTTAATCAGGCTTTCAGAAGCTGCAGATATGATGATTGACATCTTATTTTGTTAATTATCTCCCTTGATTATGCATTTAATTCATAAGGCCAAAGCATCACATGTAAATTGGAAGGAAATGAGGAGACAGAGAAGAACATGGTTCCCACCAAGCATTGCTTATGTGGAAGGAGGGGCCCAGTGGAGGCCTAAGGAGGAGTGAGGCCAGGGCAGCACACATCTTGTTAGTCCATATCAGGTCTGACAGGAGCATCTGGCTGAGGGCTACAGTCCAAAGAAAGCCCCATCCCTGGAACAGAGCTGGGTCAGACCAAAGTAAGATTCATCTGTGAGGGAGCCCCTTTCCTTAATTTGGGTCAAGGTGTCTGTGTGGTTTTGGGGGCCATCTGAGGGTCTGAGTTTGTTCCATGATATGCTTGGAAACCCCACCAAGGGGGGGGGGACTCGGTGAGATGAATGCAGATCAGGTCCTGTGGGTGGTGGGGGGTGAAGGCAGGCTTTTTCAAACTCCAGAGCTCATCTGACCTAGCATCCCCAAGAAATCAGAAAAGTCCTTGGAGAAGTCAGATTACTACCCTCAGTCCTGTTCACCGCAGTTCACGTACCAATTTGAAAACCAGTAGTTGAGTAATACCCCAAATCAGCTAGTCTCTTTCCTCTTGTGTTCATATTCACATTCTGTGTTCATTGGGCTCACTAAATATTGTCACCTCAGGTAGTTGACTGGAGTCAGTTCATTCTCTAGCTAGGAAGTGTTGCTTAGTTTAAGACATTCACACAGCCCTAACATTTTTTGAATGAATGTTGCAATGTAGGGAATTCTCACCGAAAATAATTCTCAGCAAAGCTTTGTTTGCTTGCCCCCACTTCTGCTGAAGAGCCATCTGGGGCACCCACGTCCGCATTTATGCACCACTGTAGTTCTGTCTCTTCCTGTTAGAAAGGGGGTGCAGGTGAGGGTGAAGAGGCCATGTAGAAATGTTGGGACTTGGCTACGCCACTTGGTGGTGGTAAAATTGCTGACAAGTCATTCCCCTTCTGAGTCTCAATTTCCTCAATAAAATAGGGACACTGGCATTTGTCTGACTTACCCATCAGGTGGGCTGTGGGAATCAAATGCAAGATGTATGAGAAAAATCCTTGGACGTGACCAAGTTGTACAGCAAGTCTAATAATAGCTGCAATCGAAGTAAACTTATGGGAAATTATGTTTTTTCCCACTTTAGACCATACTGTGTATCTTTATGTTGTGAATCATCCCCATATGAAGTCCACTGTGGAGATATTTAAATTTGAGGAACAACAACGCTCTCTGGTACACCTGAAAACTATAGAACACGAACTCCTCAAAAGGTATGGAATTAAAGTACTTTGCACTTCTATTTATTTTGCACCTCTGCTGTATGCTTTCTTTTCTCCGGTTCAGCAGGCTTCCTTAAACTTTTGTTTTCTAGCATTGTTTTATGAAGCTTTCCAAAGGTTCCCATGGTGACACTGCCCAGCACCTCACTAGAAATTGTTGTATTAGTATTGAATATCTTTATACCCTCCAACTTCTTGAAAGCATGTTAATCCTACAAAGGGGCTCAATCAGATTCCCAGCTCTAATTCCATCCTCTATACCACAATAATGCAGTAGCGACTACGGGGCTCTCTTTAAACACCTACACCCACTTCTAGTTGTCATGGTAGGTTGTGTTCCAAGAGCTGCACCCACCAGGTATTAGAACCAACCTCCAGATGGGCTCTTCCTTTGTTCAACGAGAGCTTTAAAGTGGAATTTTAAAAGCCTGTGGGCACATTAAAAAATTCACATTTATCAAGTTTTGATGATGTGCCAGGCACTGTACCAAAATACTTAATTCTCACAACAGCCTTTAGTAATAAGCATGAGTAAGCTGAGACTCAGAGTTTGAGATTACATAATTGCCCATGTTACATAATTTGTAAGTGGCAGAACCAGAGTGTAAACCTAGATCTGTCTGAATTCAAAGCTGGGCTCTCAGTTACAATGAGAAATATCTTCCTTATTGTGTTGGAAAAAATAGTAAGTTTCTTAGTGGATAGGTTGTCTGTTTCAGGCTGTAACAAACAATGAAGACTTTGTCTTTTATAAAATGGACCCAACACTAAAAGGCGGGTTCTAACACAGTAGAGGTTAATCTTTCCATGAGATAGAAGAAGGGGGAAAGAAAAGGAAGTTCACCTTCTCGTCTTGCTCTCTTTCTCAACATTGTGTATGAACCTCTCCTATAGAATCTGGGAGCACTAAAGGCAGAGGGCAGAAAAAGTAAGGAAAGGTGAAGTTACTGAACTTCTCTCCTGACACATTGTGCTGGGTTCTGAGGCACAGTGGAAAGCAGGACTGCCACACAGTGACTGAGAGACTGTGTCTCAATTTTCTCAGAAAATGAGGATTCTCTTATTGGCCTAACCCACCTGACTGGGGATTGTGAAGATCAAATGCAATAACGTATGACCTCACAGGTAGAATTCATCAGAAATCACACCCTGGAAGAAAACTCCATACATGACTACTTGATTAGGGAGTACAATTCCAGGACACAAAAGTGAGAGACCAGCCTGAGGCAGGGACAAGGAGGTGTTATGAGTTGAACTGTGTTCTCTAAAACAGATACGTTGCAATGTTAACCCCAATATTTCGGAACATGACCTGATTTGGAAATAGGATCATTAATAGATATTATTAATAGTTAAGTCCCACCATATTGGTCGGCCCTTAATTAAATATGACTGGTTTCCTTATAAGAAAATACAGACATACAGGGAGAATGCCATGTGAGGATGGAGAGGGAGGCTGAAGTGATATGTCTAGGAGCCAAGGAACGCCTGGGGCTGCTAGAAGCAGGGAGAGCCAGGGAAGGATCCCACCACAGAGCCTTCAAGGGAGCATGGCCCTGTCAGTGCCTTGATTTCAGACTTCTGGCCTCCAGAACTATAAGACAATACATTTCTGTTGTTTTATGCCACCATATTAATGGTACTTTGTCATGGCAGCACTTCCAGTCACTCATACAGATAACAGTTTATAGCAAATACATTATCAGGTGAGCCACTGCTAAATGTATGGAATCATGTTCCAGTAAGCCACATAAGGACAATCTGGTCAGGGTAAGAACAAACAAAGAGTTTATCTCCAATGAGTAAAAGGTTTGCCTCAAGAGGTGTTACACTTCTGTACATGTGTAATTCCTAAGTCGTGTCTGGTGATATCCTGTGTTCTGGATATACACACTGAACAAGCATTTTAAGGTGTAGAACAAGGTGCAATAGAAAAAAACATTGTGAAGGAAGTTAATTTAATCTATGGGACCAGGTAATACTTTTTAAAGGAAGGAATGCTTAAGCTGACACCCAAAAGATGATGCTGGGAAAGTCATTGCACATCAAAACCTCAGGATATTCTCCAGATTCAGTCAATTTTCTTTTTCCCAATTTAATCTAAAAAGATTCATTTTTTTTTTACATTCTTTCAAGTTACTGTTTTGTTTTTACTTTTCCAAAATTGAAATGACTTTTTTAAAAGATATTGTAAGACTTGCTTCATTTAAAAATGTTAATGGGACCTGGCTGCTGTGGCTCAGTGGATTGAGCGTCAGCCTGCAAACCAAGTGTCGCTGGTTCGATCCCCAGTCAGGGCACATGACTAGGTTGCATGTCAGGTCCCCAGTTAGGGGCACGAGTGAGAGGCAACCACACAGTGATGTTTCTCTCCCTTTCCCCTTTCCCCTCTCTGTAAAAATAAATAAATAAATAAACAAATAAATAAATAATGAAAAAAAGTTAATGGTATTGAAGAACATAAATAAGAAAGAACTTATAATTTCACCTATTCAGAGAAAATATAAAGATCATGATGAACTGGGCTATGCTACAATAGCAGAAAAGAAAACCCCTAACATCTTTAGGGGTTCAAAACCACAAAGTTGTGTTTCGTTTTCTCACTCACACCATGTCTCTAATGTAGGTGATACAGGGACTCAGTTTTATATTATCCTTATGTGGGGCCCTAGGAGGACTACACTATGTATCATCAGAAAAGTTGCTGGCTCCTGTGGAAGAGTGGGGGAAGCATGGTAGGTCACGAACTGGATCTTAAAATCTTCCATCTGAAAGCCACACACATCACTTCATTTCATTGGCCAAAGCAAGTCACATGGCCATGCCTAACATCCAGGGCATTGGAGTTGCCTAATTCCAGAAAGAGGAGAACCAGAACTATTGGTGAGCTGTACTATGACTGGCACAGATAACTATTATAAACATTTCTAAGTCAAAGATTTGGAGTTTGAGGCTTGTTTGTGTAGTTATTATTATTATTATTATTATTTTTTTTTTTTTTGCTGACTTCTGCGGAAGGGAGGAGTGAGAAAACAACAACTTAAAAAGAATCAGGGCAATGAAAAGGCATGTATTTTCTGTGGATTTAGAAAATTCATACTAGTTCATGTATACTTTTTCAAACTGATGGACATATTGGTCTTTGTAGAGATGTGGTGACTTTGTCAACAATCACTATTTTAAAATACTCCATGGGTTCTCTCTCTCTCTTTCCACTTCAGTGTGAATGACATTGTGGTTCTTGGACCGGAACAGTTCTATGCCACCCGTGACCACTATTTCACCAGCTTCTTTTTGTCACTGCTGGAGATGATCATGGATCTTCACTGGACTTATGTTCTTTTCTATAGTCCAACTGAGGTCAAAGTGGTGGCCAAAGGATTTAGTTCTGCCAATGGGATCACAATCTCACTAGACAAAAAGTAAGTAAGCTCTTTGATAATTTTCTACCCTTTGGCCTTGACATTTTAGTGGACTCCTTCTCTTAAGAGGTGGGTTACCTCCTTAGCTTAAGTCGTTGATATATGTGTGGAGGGCTCAGCAGTAGCCAGGGTTTTTACTAAATGTGTGATCTTAAACAAACTATTTGCTTCTCGCACTTTTTGCTCCCCCCAGTGAAATGAGGGATTTGGACTGAAGGATATAAAGTCCGTGTTTCAGTTTTCTTATGTGACTCTAGAAATACAATTAACCTGACACACTAAAAAGGAAAGGAAAGGCACAATACCTCTGCCTCTCATGAGGCTGGAAGGCCTTTAACCGCTTATACTAAGTTTAGTTACCCAAAAATTCTTATTAGATTGGGTATTGCAATTGTATACATTTCAGACTTATTAATTCTCTCCAGCAAACTTTTCTATGAGAAAATACTTTTTATGAAGCATGCAGTCTTATGGAAAATTATTTTGAAATGTTTCAAAATGGAAGTCTTTTTATTTTTTTTAGTACCATAAACAGATACATAAATTTGAGGTGATGAATAGAGATGATTCCTGAGGAAAACAACTCTAAGTGTTCTTCCTCTTTTTAGAAATGATTGTGATTGAGCTTCATGGTCATCTGATTGTTCTTTCCAAGGACTAGTTTTTGGAAGTATAGACTCTTTTTGTCTTATAAAAGGTCCCCTTACCTCCATTCGATTTTAAGGTCCACCTATCTCCATTCAATTTAAAGACATTCAATTTACAGAGTCCCAAGTAGTGAGTTTGAACTTATATGTCATCTAGAAACACCAATTTCATTACTTTATAGTCATAATCTATAGTCAAAGCTTATGTAAAGCCCTTCAAAAATATTAAAAATACCACTCCTTCATTTTTTTTTTGCTATGATTGAGACAGCCACTGTAGTGGTATTTTGATCTATTGTGAATTTTTATACACCTTTTCCAAATTAAAAGTTAGTGTAATCTCTTAATACTACTTGCTTAAATGTGAATGTGATTTACTTCAAAGGTATATCTATGTAGCTGATGTAGCGGATAAGAACATTCATGTAATGAAAATGCATGATAACTGGGATTTAACTCAACTGAAGGTAAAGGTACCCTGGCTTCCCACACAACATGACCTCTTACATCAGCTCCCATGCTTGACCTAGGAATGTGCTCCTTGAATGAAGGAAACATGTCAACTGAAAAAAGAAAAAGGTGGTGAGGGAGTGCTTGCACTTCTAAAATTCAGTAACAAAGTCCATTACAAATGCCAACTTCAGGAGCCAGGAGAAGCTGGTGCGAGGGAGGAGGGGTAAGGAAGGAAGTCAAAACAACATCTTCACTACCTCCTCTTTGTTGGTAGATCATACAGTTGGGCACCCTCGTGGATAACTTAACGGTTGATCCTGACACAGGAGATATTTTGGCAGGATGCCATCCTAATGCCATGAAGCTGGTGCTCTATAACCCCAAGGATCCTCCAGGATCAGAAGTAAGTTCCTGTACTTTTCTGAGCTCACAGGCAAGGCTGTAAGACAAACAATTTGTTGTGGCAACTTGGGAAAATTTAGTGGGTCACATGTGTTGTTCTAGAAATGAACAAATGGACAAATGGAAAGAATAAAGATTTTGCCAGGAGGAGAAGAGATGGCCCATTAACCCTTTCAGGTTACGGGGTACCAACTTAACATCAGTGCTAGACAATGTGCCCTATCCTAGCAAGGGCTATACATACCACTGAGAATAATGGGAAAATAAGAGCTTGATTATTCATATTGACTAGGACTGCTATTCATAATTCCAATCAAGATGGAGGCTCAGAGAGACCCTGAGGAGAGTGATAAATAGAACCACTTTCTTTCACACTATCAAACCTGAAGCTCACATGAAAGGGTTTCAATGATTGTAGTCTCAAAACAAAATTAATTTTTCAACACCAGGTTTTAACATATAGGATAGTTTTAAAGAATGTCTCATTTTAAAGATATTATTTGTGTTACTTAACATCTCATCTATACTGAGGCTGAGCTGCCTCCAAGGCCCCGGCTCAGCTGGAAACTTCTCTGTCCAGCAGAGGTTTCATGACCACGGTGGAACAAATTTATCCAGGACACTGTATTTTGTCTGGGGGAAAAAAAGGAGGTGGCTGTTCCCTCTAGTGGAGAAAGTGCAAGACCTACATACCCCATGTTTTTCATTGAGAAAGGTATGCATGGGAGTTACAAGATCAAAATTCATAAATCATCAATTAACTTTTAGGTGCCTGGATTACAGTTGACAGTTACAGATTATAGATATCAACATAGAGGGCACAATAACCAGTCTGTGTCAGAGTCTATTAAACATCTTGATGCCATGCTGATACCAGATGCAAAGCCTTATACATTTTAGCTACAGATTGTTTATAGTTAACTAAGAGATAAGAAAAGTGGAGCAAGCTCTAAAGCATAATATGTATTCTTTAAACCCAATTCCCATGGGAACCCTCTGAGTGGCCTTCGGTCCTGTCAGACTCAGCCTTCCAGTTTTCTGTTAAGACTTAAAGGCCTCCCTGGGGGGCCTGGCTCATGGCTTGGGCTACAATTCCTGAAATCACAAGAACTGGTCCCCCACGATATACCATTGAATTTTACAGGGCATTAAAAACAATAGCATAATCCATTGCATTTTCTATAGCATTGAGTTTAAGAATAAAAATATCTCAAGTGACTTTAAATATTGATATAAATTCTTGGCAGACATATTCTGAGATATTTAGTCACAAAAATATATTAAGCACATATAATATACCAAACTTAATTTTCATGCTTGGGATATATCAACAAATAAAATATACACAAGCTTTGCTTTAGGAAGGGGGAACACACAATAAACAATAAGCATAAGAAATACTAAATTTTATAATAAGTTTGAAGGTGGTGCGCTTTATGGGAAAAAGGTATAATAGAGTAAATAGGATCAGGATTAGTATGAACAGGGGGATGGGCAGGTCCTATGGTTAAATGGAGAGATCAGGGTAGGCAGTTAGGTTTGAGGAAAGGCCCAATGTTTGATTCCTGGTTGGGGCAGCTGGGAAATTGGGATTCAAACCTTAGCCTCATAACTGACCCATGGGTGAATTAGAACATACGATTATTTCTGCTTCCAGTATGAGGGGAGACCCCCTCAAAAAACAGAGTTTATTTATTAAAAATTGTGTATTTATTTTTACATATTTAAACTTCAGTCACCTTCAAAGTACTCTCCATCTGATGCAACACACCTATTAATACTTTTTACCACTATTCAAAACAGTTTTTGAACTCGTCGATTTTGATTCCTTTTAGAGCTTCTGACGTTTTTTGTTTCACCTCTTCCACATCAGCAAAACAATTCCCTTTGAGGACTTTTTACATTCAGGGAAACAACAAAAGTGATTGGGGTAAGATCAGGTAAATAGGGAGGGTAGGGCATGGGGGGTCCTGCTGTTTTTGGTCAAAAACTGCTGACCACTCAGCACAGTGGGGGCAGGTGTGCCCATAAATCACCCAGCATAAAATGGGCACACACATTGAAAAAGTCTTTTTAAAAAACCCACTGAATGGCAGGAGTTCTTTCTTTCTGCTACATAGTATTCCATTGTGTAAATGTACCACAGTTTTTTTTTTTTTTTTACTCATCTACAGATGGGCACTTAGGTTGTCATTTGCAACAACATGGATGGAACTAGAGAGAATTATGCTTAGTGAAATAAGCCAGGCAAAGAAAGAAAAATACCATATGATATCACCTAATACAGGACACTAAAGAGCAACACAAACAAAAGAACTAAATAGAACAAAGAGCAGAAGAGCAGTCAATAGGGGGGAGGGGGGAGGGAGAGAAGGGGGATAAGTAAAGGAAGGGTTTAGTCAAATAACATGTATAAATGACTCATGGACACGGACAACGGGGAGGGATATGATTGCGGGGGGGTGGTGGGTTGGGTGGGGAAGAGAAATGGGGGAAAAATGGGACAACGGTAATTGAAAAACCAAAAATAAAAACAATTTAAAAAAAAATGAAAGTGCTTAAACTTCCAATGTTAAGTCTACCAAAGGGTTATGGATATTGTACAGAATTATGTATATTGCATCTTTATAAATCTCTGAAAATAAGCATATATTCTAATAAATGTCATTGTAATATGTAAGTAAATAAATATTTCCAAAATATTAGATTATTATAAACTAAAATTAAGCTAATTTGTTATTTAAATTATTTCTTATTAGTTTATTGGAAATCATGGTCACTGTCCATTGCATATTCCAAAGTGAACTGTCAGTCTTAGAGATTTTTAAATAAAATGTTAGAGGTACAACAGATCACACCTGTAAGAATGTCATTCAAAAGCAGAATTCTTTTTTCTGCTTGAAAAAAAAAAAAAAAAAACCCCACTGAAGCCAAATGCAGCTTCTCACAACAACCCCAGCAAGTACACTGATACAGATGAATTCCTTGAACACTCACTAGTCCCCCAAAAGTTAATTTCAGTTTTTTGGGTCCTCCTTCATACTGCTGTTCTTCGGTTGTTTTAAATTGTTTCTCTTACTAACATATTAGTCACAGCTTCTTTTAAAAAACAAACAGCCAGAAATGTTAAAAGAAATAAAAGTCAAGCCTGAACCTGAAGCCTTGAAGAATTGTTACCCTAACCTAGCAAGCTACCCTTGTCTCAGATATGCATCCCCCCAACAGTGGTAACTATTCTATAAACATGCAACAAAAATGCCTGCTTTAAAGACAATGAAACTACAGTCTATATGATAATTTGAAAATAGTTTAGGATCTTTTTCATGTCTGTGTTTTCAAGTTTAGTCATTCATTTATTTTAGGTAAGACTTCTTTCTTCCTAATCACTGACACCCTTTCTTTTTGGTTGAAGCTGATATTTTTTACATGAGTTCCAAGCTTGCATACTTTCCGGTAACAAACCTGAGATGAAGTTGTAGGATTTTTCTTAAGATAAAAAAAAACAAAATTCAACTAAACTATTTTAATAAGAGATGCCGATATAAACTAAACTCATGACTCATGAACTTCGAATTGGTTTTCTTTCATTCCAGTCACATCCTGTTTGAGTGAACTTCATCCAGTCTCTTTGGAAACCTGAGCACTTATATATTTACTGATTAGCAATCTAAAGTATGTTAATCCTGGGGATCAATAACTGTAAGAGGTAGGGATGAGTGAGATTGAATTCCAAAGTATGCATTCTTTACGCTTTCCAGCCACTTCTGGGATGTGAGGGTCTCCATCCTACTGATTACAAGGTTAGGTTGGCTTACTAACTAGATGTCCTGTTTTCATTTCCTCCTGTGTTTCTGTCATGTCTAATGTCAGATTACTAGTCCATCTGACTGCAAAGATATTATTTGGTCATTAATACTTTCATCAGAAGACAAAAAAAAAAAAGAATGATGGAAGATTTACAAATTTTAGCATATTGATTTCTGAGAACTCTATCAGTCCTGGAGTATCTGGGAAGGAAAACGTCCCTGGTGGCTGTTTGCTCATACAGTGCACTAACAAACCATCTTTTCTTGGCAGGTTCTTCGCATCCAGAATGTTCTGTCTGAGAAGCCCAGCATAAGCACCGAGTATGCCAATAACGGCTCTGTGCTTCAGGGCAGCACCGTGGCTTCTGTATACAACAGGAAACTTCTCATAGGCACCATATTTCACAGAGCTCTGTACTGTGTGCTCTAGACTCCGGGTAACCCCAAAAGTCTACATGCTTGGTAAAAGTAAACCCCTCATTCTGTGAGAAGTGGAACTGCAAGTAAATAATGAACACCAGCAAAATGTGTCTGGCTTTTCTTATGGATAGAAGTAAAGAAGCAGAGAAGTTACATAACATTCTCCACATTGAAAGTCAGGATAGTAACAGTCCAACAATAAGCCAAGTCTCTCCACTCTTTTTGTCTAGGATCCTCAATGTTCTTTCCACAGGAAGATGTGGTGAGTGGGGAAACCAGCTCACTTAGGACTCCTTGGTAAGTGTGCAGCAAAATCACCCCCTAGAACTATCATGTTCTGAACCTCCTGCCATCCAGACTAGGAAAAAAGCTAATGTTCAACTACTTATGACCTCCCTACTCTTGTTTCCATTGTGTTAGGCACAGACTGCAACTCAAATGCCCAGAACATGGGTAAAAGCAAGAACTGGCATCATGAGACTCCCCAGAGACCTCCTCAAGCGTGCATTCTCCCTAATACAGACACAGGAAATCAGTTTCTGGAGAATCTGACTGAGAGAGGCTTCAATGAGGGCAAGCAGGGCTGATCTCTTCCTTTGTAATAGGTCTTTACTTGTACAATAGTGGCCCCTTCTCTGTGGTTTCACTTTCCATTGCTCAGTTATCCATGGCCAGTCACAGTCCAAAAATATCAAGTTAAAAATTCCAGAAAAAAAATAACAAGTTTTAAATTGCATATGGCATTCTGAGTAGAACAGTGAAATCTTGAGTCATCCGTGCCCTGCTGCCCCGGACAGGACTCATCTGTTTGTCCGGCGTCTGCCTGCTGTACGTGCTCCCTACCTGTTAATCACTCAGTAACCCTCTGGGTTATCACATTGACTGGCACGTGGTATCACCGTGCTTGTGTTTAAGTAACCCTTATTTTATCTAACAATGGCCCCAGAGCTATTCACCTAACTTTCATTACAGTATATAGTTATAATTGTTCTATTTTATTATTAGTTATTATTAATCTCTTACTGTGCCTAATTTATAAATTAAACTTTATAATCCAGTTGTGGGGAAAAGGTTTACAGTTGTAGTACAAATAAATCATCCAATAATTGATAAATAATACAAGAATAAACTTTTGCACACCCATAACTATAAACCTACTTTTGCCCACCTTTGTAAGTATGTATGTATAGGACAAAACACAGTATACACAGGGTTTGGTACTATCCGCAGTTCCAGGTGTCCACTGGGGGTTTTAGAACATACTCCCCCCAGATAAGGGGAGACTATTTTAGTGTTTTTTGAATCTGAAGCATTGTAATCAGCTTTGCTCCAAACCATGAGATGGAGCCTCAGAGATGTTACCTCTGAGTGCCTTAAGCTTGCTTTCCTGGTTAATGCAATAAACACCAATTAAGCAACATCCTGTAGATTTGGCCGTGAGGAATCAGAAATAACATGGATCCAGGCTACAGTTCTATCTTAAGGTCCAACTCAACCGTAGTATTATTAGAATGAATAGAAACGTCCCTTTCTTGGTCAAAAACCAGGACAGCCTTTAGCAAATCATTAATGGAAATCAGCACCCCACCTCCTTAAGCTTCTCTGACTTTTACTGGGAAGTGATTAGATTTTTTTTTTTTTTTTTTTTTTTTCGTTTTTCTCTCTCTCTCTTTTGAGATTGGGGAATTGGGGAGGCCTCTATTTCCTAGAGAATTTTGCTCATTTAGATGAAAGTTTTGCTGAAAAGTTTCGTAGCAGCATAAAACTCTACTTTTTAGCCCATGTAACTTTCTAATTTAGAGAGTAAGATAGAAGTTTCCATTGTTTCAGAGGAGAAATAGCTCAGCAGAATGTTATAGTTAGTTCTGAGATTTTAAGTTCCAAAAGCTTAAAAACCAGGTAGATGCTGAAAAAAAGAAAACAAAACTGAGCATGTATATTATAGTTTTGTTTTTTTTTTTCCTATCCCCATTAAATTAGATCAAATTTACAAGATTAGGGAGAACACAGAGAGTCAGAGATGGGAAAACTAAGGACATTTAGATGCTGGTGGGCTCCTGAGCACTGGCTCTGTCAGAATTGTGGGTGGGAATACTGGTGGGAATATTAGAGTGATGATCAGGAGTAGTTGAGCTCAGGAAAAAGGATGGTAAGGATAAGAACAAAAACCAATGTGGCAAAAGCTATAAGATGGCCCCAAATGATCCTTACCTCCTGGTGTTCATTCCCATGTGTAGCTCCCTCCCACATCAAGCGTGGATGACCTGTGTGAACAATACATATAGCAGAAATGATGGTGTGTAACTGCTGAAGCTAGGTTATATAAAAAAAACTTGGCGTTGCTAGCTTGCTCACAGAAACTGTGCAGCCTGTGAGCTCTGTTGCCTCAGTTCTAGTCTAACCACATATTGCATGTTGTTTTTAGAATCCCACTCTAGGTTCAAATTTTTACATTTTAAGGTCACACTAAGCTATTGTAACAAAGTGACTCTAAATAAAGGGGCTTCAAGAATATAGACAAATTGCTTTTATTGACATTCGGTTACTGAGCAAACTGGGGCTCGTTCATGTGGCCCTTTGGTCTATGACCCAACAATTAGTGTTGAGAAAAACAGGTCTTTATTTAACTACTCCAGCCTTGGGGGTGCTGGGAGCACTTCAGCTGTTCTCCCACAAGACCCAGCACTTCTCTGCCCCCTAACAGGCTAAAAACCAAAACCAAGCCCAACAGTTCCCCATTCCTTATCTGTCAGCTGTCTCCTTCAGGATCTGGGATATGTTGTCTTCAGCCTCTATATAATAGTCCAGGAAAGCATGTGCCAATGGATCATGGTGAAGTCCTGGAAAGGCTCAAGTCCTAAGAGAGTGGTCCTTTCCATATATTTCAAGTTCCGAGAGTCCAGATAGAGTCCAAGTCCGCCAGGCAGAGTCCTTCGTAGCTTCAGAGTCAGTTAGAACTGGCACGATCAAAGCAGCAGCATGCCTTCTTTCCTACTGGCTCAGGCTGCGTGGCCAAATCCTGACCACAAACTGCATAGCCATATGCTGCTTCCCACAGGGCTGCTACAACATCCTCCTGCATCAGGGCACCCTTACAGGATGCATCTCCTTTGCACTCCTCTGCTCAAAGCTGCCTGCCTGCCCTTCTTTTAAACCCTGGAAGTCAGTACACCTTTTGCCCTGGGGCAGTAGCACAGCTATTATCTAGCTATCAGTTTGCTATATGTGTGTGAATACCTTAAAAGCTGTGTTATCTTATTTCCCCTATCCCCAAAACCATGGGCTGTGGGGAAGATCTGTACCCCCCACCCCAGCTGTTGCAACTTTATTATTATGAACATAGTCATACGGCTATTCTTAATTGGAAAGGAGGCTGGGAAATTCAGTTTTCTGGGTAGCCTTGTGCCCAGAAAGGAGAGATTTGCATAGGTAGCTAGTGTCCACACCATAGGTCCTTAAAATGACTCAGAAAGAGTTTGGAAATCATAATTCTAAAACTATAAAAGAAATTGAGTTAGTGATTTAAAAATCTTTACATTAAAGGAAATTAAAAACTAGAGACAATCAAGTGTTGATAAAGTTGAAATAAATAAGTAACTTATAGTTAATTCATATAATGAAATACCGTATAGCAATGCATATCACAACTAAAGGTACATGCAATAACATGTATAAATTTCTCAAATATTATTGATCTAAATAAACCAAAAATGAACACATGTGTATAATTTTTTGGGGGGGGGAATTCTAACACAGACACAATAAACAATGTTACTTAAGGGTGTATGCATAGATGGTTAAGTTAGAGAGAATGGGGAGCATCATCCCATCCACCAAAAAGGCTGCGGGTTCGATCCCTGGTTCCTAGTTGGGGCGTGTGCAGGAGGCAACTGATCAATGTTTCTCTCTCACATTGATGTTTCTCTCTCTTATTCTCTTTCTCTCCCCCTTCCTCTCTCCCCAAAATCAATAAAATTATCCACTGGTGAAGATTAACAATAATAAATAAATAAATAAATAAATAAATAAATAAATAAATAAATAAAATGTATTTTTTAAAAAGTTAAGACACTGGTTGCCTCTAGGGAAGATGGTGATTGCGGTCAGGGCAAGATCCATAGGAAACTTCTGGAGTGCTGGCAATATTAAATTTGCTGACCTGGACTATGGCTTACATTGATACTTGTTTTACTCTATAACTGTACATATGTGTTCTATAAACTCTAAGATATACATAATATATCTCACAATAGGTTTTTCATCCATATATAAAAACTAAGTCAACTTCAAAATTTAAAATGAAAGCCAGGGATAGGCCTAATAAAAACGATTTACTATTTGTGAAAAAAAAAAGATAAATGGAATAGAATAAAGATCTCAGGCATATATATCTTTAGGGAATTAGTATAAGATTAAGTTAGCAGTACCAATTAAAAGGGAAAGGATTTTTGTTTAGGGCATGGTATTGGGAGGATGTATTCACTCTATGGAAAGAAGGAAAACTATGTCATAGTAAACCTCACCAGGTAACTACCAAACAAGGGTCTATAAACTTTAGAGCTAATAGAAGATGATGCAGGAGAGTATCTTTATGACCTATGGTAGGGAAAGTCTTCTGAAATAAAAGTTCAAAAATATAAACCCTAAGACAAAAATGTTGACTAAATTTGAGTCATCACAATTGAGGGTTTTTATTCAGGAAAGGACACCATTAACACAGAGGGTAGATTAATAGAAGAATGAGAAATATTTGAAATGTTTAACTGACAAGGTATTAATAAGTAGAACATATTAGGGACAAAGTGGAGATAGAAACTCCAAGGAATAAGAGGCAAATGGTGTGAAGAGACAATTTACAGAAGCACATGAAAAGATGTTGACAGTCTTTAGTAATGAGAGAGGTGTCAATTAAAATAGCACACGTAAATCACTTTAGCTCTATTTAACGAGCAGAAATTAAAAGGCTAGATATTGCCAAGCATTGATGGGGAGGTGTGGATATAAGGAACCTTTCTGCATTGTTAGTGGAAGTGTAGATAGTTGCAGCCAAGAGAGGTAAGATCAGAACTCAAGGAATCAAAAGTACCATAGGGGTCAGAACCATATCTGCAGCCAAGGTCCACATTAGCAAAACATGCTTACCATACTGCCTCTTTCCTCAATTAGTTTCAAATTTTAGTATTGCTCCAGCCATTCTGATTTACATTCAGTTACATATTGGAATGTGGCTTCAAGAGAATTACAGAAATATAGGTTCTAGTTTCTACCTCTACATGACGGGAAGGCACACTAGAAGAATGGAGTCCTACTACCTCCTGCCCAGGTAGGGTTTTATAGATTTTATAAAATTTCTCCACACCATCCCTATATGTAGCCAGTGTTTTAAAACACTGCATCCAAAGGATATTGGAAAAGAGGTGGCATGTGTTGATTTAGTTTCTCCATTACACCATCATAGAACACCTGCTGCCCACTTGGTATTGTTGATGTACTATGTTTGTATTGTTTGCCATAATATTACAGGACTTTTTCTATAGCAAGAAAATAAGTCACTTACCTTTTGGCAAGATTCATTTTTCCCATGCAATGAGGTTGTTCAGAAAAGCAATTTACTGGAGATGTAAAAGACCAAAACTAGCAGAGCCAAGGGCAAGTTATCCAATTGAGGAAAATCAAGAAGAACGTGCTGAAGTAGAAGCACAGAAGATAATGGAAACTTTTAACACTCAGCTTGATACTGTCTAGAACAGACACAGCAGAAAAAGCTCAGTCCATTGGGGATGTCTTTGGGAACTGGGAATATAAATACTTACCACAAAATTGTGTTCATTGAGCTCCAGGCATACCCCAGCAGAGGATCCCTGTGGTTCCTAAGAGCTAACTGATAAATCACATAAACTTGAAGAAGTCATTGATTGTATTAAGAAGTAAAACCTAAATGAAGAGCAGATGGAGCATTCTGTGGACTGTTAGCAATTTCCACTACAGAAAAAAATAGTGGTTTCCTCGGTGGAATCTGAAGATTGTCTGTGGGTAGAATGTAAACTCAAGATCTTAAAACAAATTGTTCATGAATGGATTCTAGAGAAGCCCACCAATATTCAAAACAATCATATTATATGCTAAAAGTTACACACACACACACACACACACACAATATGTACATAAATATTGGAAGTAATAAAGTCAGATGTGCCCTTCCATTAGCAGATTTAAATATTTCAGTCCTTTTCTTATTTTTATCTTGCTACCTTCACTTCTTTCCAGGATTTTCCCTGATAGGCACTCTCTCATTAAATCACATGCTTCTGAAGTCCTCTCTCAGCTTCTGCTTCTAAGAAACCAGATGCACACATTCAACATGACTTCTACTTGCCCAGGGGGGAAGCCAGATGCTCACTTTCTCAGCTTCTATGGTAGGCTGGATAACTGTGGCCCAAATACCCTGGTTCTGTTTTTGGTATGCTGATTTCAGTGGGCCAATACATCTCTGTACTCTTGAACTTAGGTGGCCATATGACTTAGTTTGGCCAATGATATGTTCGTCGAAGTAACCATATGTCATTGCCAAGTAGAATGTGTTTCACTGTGTCTCTTTGCCTCCAAACTGGCAATATTCTAGACAAAGTCTGTAGTGCCAGCCTGGATCCTGGATTGGTGATACTAGGAACCAGAGCTGCAGCCAGCCTTCAGTGGACATGTAGAATGCGCAATAAATAAACCATTGTTGTTGTAAGCCTCTGGTTAGCAAGCTGCAATAGTTAATTCCTTTTCATTTGTTGTGTATACCATTTCTTTGTATTACTATACCACAATTTATGTATCTGTTCTACTATTAATAAACATTTATGCTATGTTGGTTTTTTAATATTACAAATTAAGATCCAATGGACTTTTTGTACAATATATTTTAATGTACATATATATATGCATTTCTGTTGGGTATATATACAGAATTGGAATTACTGGATAATAGGGAATACATACGTGTAGGTAGATATTGCCAAGCTATTTTCCAAAGTGGCTGTATCATTATCCTCTCTCACTCAATGCTGGAGAGTTCTGGTTGCTCCACTTCCTTATCAACAGTTAACAGTGCCCGTTTTTATTTCTTCCTCTTCTTTTTAAAAATTTTAACTATTCAAATAGGTATATAGTTATATCTCATTGTGATTTTTAGCAATCCTCAGGTGACTAATGGAATTGAACACATTTTCTTATGTTTAATGGCCATTTGGAGTCTTTTCGTGCAGTGAATGTTCAACTTTTGTCCTTTTAAAAATTTGATTGACATCATTTTTCTTATTAACTTGAAAGGTCTGAGTCCTTTGTATTGAACATATATTCTACCTTTTGGTGAGTATTTTCACCTTCTCAATCATGTCTTTTGATAAACAGAAAATGTATAATTTTAATAAAATTCAATTTATCAATATTTTCCTCTAGGGATGTGGCTTTGTATATATCTTATTAAAATTTTTTTGCACAGGTTATAAAATAAGCTTTTTGGTTATCTTATAAAAGATTCACTGTTTTATTTTCCACATCTAGATTTATGCCTATCTGGAATATACTTTAGGGTATCATGTGAGTAGGGATCAAGATTTATTTGTGGCCACATGTATATACAATTAATGCAACATTATTTTATTGAAAAGAATATACTTTCTTTACAACAGTGGCACTTTGTCATAAAGAAGATGGCTATAGGTGTCTGGGTTTATATCTGAATTCTTTATTCTGTTTCATTAGATTATTAATCAGTGCACCAATATCACATTGTTTTGATTATAATACATTTATAATAAATTTTGATTTTAGGTGGTAAAATCTTTCAAATTTATTCTTCCTCAAAATTTTTATGGCTAATTCTTTATTCATTTCACTGCCACTAAAATTTAGAATCTGTCAATTACTACACAATCTTGGTAGAATTTTGACTGGGGTTGCATTGATTGTAAGATCATTTGGGGATAATGGACATCATTAAATTTTAAGTCTTCTAATAACTGAAATTAGTATATACTGTATATTTATTTAGATCTTTAGTTTCTGTCAATAAAGTTTTGTAGTTTTCTGTGTAGAGATTTTATATATCTTTTGTTAGTTCCTAAGAATTTAGTGGTTTTGATGTTATTATAGATGTTATTTTTTATTTCCTCTTCTAATTATTAATTATTATACAAAATATAATAATTCTGTATGCTGACCCTGTAGCTAGTTACCTTGATAAATTTACATACTAATTTTAATATTTATCTGTCTTTTAGATTATCCATATACCAATCATGTTCTCTGTGAATAATGAGTGTTTCAGTTTTTTTTTTTAACTTGGTATCTTTCTTTTTTTTAACCCCTAGTTTAATATAAAGTATACCTATAATAGTGAGCATCCTTGTCTATTTCTGTATCACCAGTGAAAGCTTTCAATTTCTCATCAAGTGTATTGTTTGCTGTAGCTTTTCCCCTTTGGTACCTATTTTTATATGATTAATAAATTTTTATTTATTTCTAATTTAATAGCAGTTTTAAAATCATAAATGGGTATTAAAATTTAAAACATTTTTCTGAACCTATTGAGATGATCATATTATTTTTCTCCTTTATTCTATTAAGTGTATTATTGATTAAAGCTTTAAGCCAAACTTGTGTATTGGGAATATACCCCACTCAGTCCTAATATATTATCTGTTTATGTATTGTTGATTCCATTGACTAATAGTGTGTTTAAGATATTAATGTCTATGTTCATGATAAATATTGGCCTATAATTTTAATTTTTCTTTCTTATAATTAACTTGTTAGGTTTTGGTATCAAGATTATGCTGGTTTGTTAAAAGAGTAGAGGAGAGTTTTTCTAGTCTCTGGAAGAGTTTGCATAAAAGTTAGCATTTTTTCTTCTTTAATTGTTTGGAAGCATTTACTCATGAAGTGATATGGGACTGAATATTTTTTAAGAGATTTAATTATTTATTTTTAGACCGAGGGGGGAGAGAAGGGGGACAAACAGGGAGAGGAACTTTGATGTGAGAGAAAAACATCAATCAGTTGCCTCTCATAGGTGCCCCGACTGGGGATTTAACCTGCAACCCAGGCATGTGCCCTGACCAGAATTGAACAAATGACCTTTCAGTTTGTGGGACAATGTCCAATCAACTGAGCCATATTGGTCAGGACTGAGCATTTTAAATTATGGATTTCATAATTTAAATGCGTAATTTATTTTTTTAATATTATATTTATTTATTTTTAGAGAGAGGGAAAGGGAAGGAGAACGAGAGAGAGAGGAACATCAGGTGAGAGAGGAACATCAATTGGTTGCCTCTTGAATGCTCCCCGACCTGGGACGGAACCCACAACCCAGTCATGCGCCCTGACAAGGAACCGAACAGATGACTCTTTGCCTTGTGGCAATGACACCCAACCAAATGAACCCCACCAGTCAGGGCTAAATTCATAATTTCTTTAATAAACATAAAAATTTGAGATTATCTGTTTATTCTGGTTCCCTCTTCCCTCAGTCCTTGGCAACTACTAATCTGCTTCCTGTCTCTGTGCATGTGCCTCATTTGACAATTTTGTATAAATGGTATCACACAATATGTAGCCTTTTTTTTTTTTTTTGGTCAGGCTTCTTTCACTTAGCATATTTTCAAGGTGCATTCATGTTATAGCATGTATCAAGATTTTATTTTTTATGACTGAATAACATTCCAAAAGATGGACATTCTTTTTTTTTTTTTTAATTTGTTTTCTACTTTATTGATTGTTGGTCTAATCTTCATTATTTCCATCCTTCTACTCTCTTCAGGTTTTTCAGTTTTTAAGATGCATATTTACGTAACTGAAGTGAGCTGGGATAGTTCTGTTCATTTTTTGTTTTATATACTTTGAGGTTCTATTTCTAGATGCATATAAATTCTGGATTGCTCAAGCTAGACATACACATTTGGGGCTCATGTACTAACTAATGACAGGGCATGAAATGGGATAACATTGGTCCTATCCCAGTTATGAGGATGTGGAGAGCTTATGCAGATATGAAAGCAATTTTAAACTCATTTGTACACTTGGATAGAACTTTGCACTGCCATTGCTTTATAGTTGCATGGAATTTTTACAAGTACTTTATTACTTTATTTCATATGGCAAACCTACAGGAATTATTTTTATTTTATGAATGTTATTTCTGCTATTGTAGAAATTCAGGAAGTTACCATGAATCCAGTATTCAAAACCAAGCATGGTTTGGGCTTTTTCCTTCTTTCCCAGAGCTGCCTCATGACTCATGCAGAATGTTGTCATTGGAGTTCTTAGGACATGGGAATTTCACATTTTCAGACACCTGAGAATGTTGCAGCTGGGTGGAAGAACACCCAGCGCAGCCACTAAATTAACCCTTCTGTGCCTGCATAGAATGAAACTCCCCAAATTTGGCTTTGGCTCTCTACCAATGCATGAACTGGTTACTCAGTTCTTTCTTTCTTTCTTTCTTTTTTTGGTAGGAAAATAAAAGAATTAGCAAATAATCTTTTTACAAAATATATTTAGGAAGTAACATTTGAACATATGTATATAAATATTTAGGCCATGAGGACCAAGGGCGGAAAGGAAAGGAATTATAAAAGTCACAGTGATATCTGAGTGTTTTATAAGAGCTTTTATTTTAATGTTGTGTTATAAATTACTGGTGATAAAAATATATTGGATCTTTAAAAACCTCCAAAATGTCCCATAAATTTTAAATTTTCATAGACTCTAATACACAATTTTTTACATATTTTAACAACTCTGAAATAGAAAATCATTACATAATTAATAGTTCCTTAGAATCCAGTTGTGGGATAATTGATAGTTTTCTTTTTTCTTGGTGGTACATAGTATAATAAAATAATTAAGCAATAAAAGAATTTAAAAAGTAATTATGAATTTAACACTTATGGCACTTTAAAGTCATTACAATATGGTATATTGAAGTATTCCAATATATTATGGGAGCTCCTGTAATGGTTTTAGAACATGTATTCATTTACTTATGCAGCTGTATATTGAGCACTTAGCCTGTGTTAGGTGCTGTACCATGTGTTAGGGCTGTAACAATAAACAAGGCATTGTTACATAGGTTGATAGTCTAGTGAGAAAACCAGGAAAGAGTATTAATAATAAAGCAGTAATAATAATAATGAAATGATGCAATGGACATATGAGAAAAGTAATATTTAAGGGTCAAGAAAGACTAGCTGAAATAAATCCAAATTGATGCTTGGATTTGGTCATATCAAAACTAGGCAATAGAGAGGCTATGGGAGAAATGTGTTTTAGACAAAAGAGTAGATGCAAAGGCTCAGGGCGAGAATTCCACAGAATGTAGGCCATTTCAAAGTAATTGATAGCCCATTGGATATCATTACTTACTCAAGAGTTTTTACTTTTCTTTTAGACTAGGGTTCTTAGTGTCTGACCTCAGTCGTCATGGCATTCAGGGTGCTGTGAGAGAGAATCCACTGAAATCAAATGTGAGTGTTTTGTGGTTGTATGAATCCAAGAGCGGGCCATCGAAGTCTCAAAGTCGGTTGGGTTCCTTCAAGAAGAGTTAAGAACCACTTCTCTAAGGTCTCACAGAGTGAACAAACAAATTGGAAAGGATATTCATATCTTGTATAATTTATACAGTAAATAAATTAGTACATTAATAAGTTAACTGGGTCAGAGGAGGAGGGAGTGGCATCTCTTGTCTATTCCCCAACCCATCCTTCAGTTCCTGTTCCACTTGTGCCAGAAACTGTTCTAGGAGTGGAAAAGAAGGTAGATGGTGAATCGGTCAATGTCCGTGCCCTCTTCAAGTTTACACACTAGTAATGGAAGGCAGTCTGCATACAAGTAAACAAAGAGATGAATAAGATCGTTTTGTATGGTGATGAGTGCTGTGAATAGTGATGTTGAGCATCTTTTCATGTGTCTGTTGGCCATCTTATGTCTATTCAAGTCCTCTGCCCATTTTTTAATCAGATTGTTTATTTTTATGTTGAGTTGTATGAGTTCTTTATATATATTACATATGTGTGTGTGTGTGTGTGTGTGTGAGAGAGAGAGAGAGAGAGAGAGATTATTGTGGCAATCACTTTGTAAGATATTTAAATGTTGAATCATTATGTCGAACACCATATTGTCAACTATATTTTAACTTTACCTAAGAAAAAAGAATGTTGGGAAAAACAGGGGAGAGAGAATCCTTAACAACCTTGTATAGCACATCCTGGATCAGTCGCAGTTGAGCAGGGCACTGTGTGGGAGAAGAGTCTAAAGACTCTGCAGTGCCAGACAGTAACCCCTTAGTTGCTGGATCACGGTGAAGGAAGAGGGAAAGGGAATTGTCAGCGTTGTGAGGGACCCCAGCATTGTGGGGAGGTTATGAAGTAGCTATACACCAATGAGCACAGAAATGTGGCACTATTCCAACAATCAGTAACTCTGTACTAATCATTTGGTATCAGCTCTGGGGTATCAGTGACTGATGGGAGGCAGAGGACACAAGGGAGGGCATTATAGACAGTAACATTGGACCTGGTCTCCCAGGGAAAGTGACATATAAGCTAAAGCCTGAATGACAAGGAAGAAAAACTCAGGGAGCAGGTAGGTGAGGGATAGAGAGAGCAATCTAGCTAAAAAATGATGCTGGAAATCAAGGTTCCTAAACTGAGGCATATTCTCATGCCTCTCGGTCCAGGCGTTCTATGACCCGAGCTGGTGAGCTGGACTTGCTAGCGCCGACAGTCTTTGACTGATCAGGCCTCAGGGTTTCAAAACATTCTGTGACTTAAAAGAAATCTTGCTGAATACTCCATCCTCCCTGATGTTGACAAGGAAACCAAACAAAGCCGATCACAGGTAGTGCTTGACCCTGCGTGCTTTCTGTTAATGTTTAAGGAACAGTGTATCTGTTCCCATAGTCTTAAAAGAATAGATGATTTAATTCCTGTTTTTTGTTTTTGATAGGAATCATTCGTTATAGTTTATATATTAACCTCCTTTTGTTGTAATCCCAAGTAAGTAATTGTATATTGTAATCAATATTGGAATGCGCCTGTTGAGCTCATTCCTTACCCTCCTTATTGATTTCTATACTTGTACAACTCAATAAAAGGAGAGGTCTTTGCGCCGCTCATTGCTGACCTGCCAGAGCATGCGGCAGCCCTCCAACCAACTAATTCTCCTTGCTGAAATTGCTCCCGCTCCCTCGACCACATTTAATACAACAAAAAAGTAGCGAAGACTAAAGTGGTAAGGTGCAATCAACTTGCCGTGTTTACAGAATGAAAAGAAGGTTAATTTTGCTAGAACATTATGCTGAGTGAATGATAAGAAATTAGGTCAGATGAAAGGCACAGGCCAGGTCGGGGAGTGGGAATGAGCTTTTGGCCAGGATTAAAAAGTAAAATGAGAATCCATGAGAAGGAAGACTTTAAGCAGGAAAATATGACCTGATTTACATTTTTAAAAGATTACTCTGACTTCAGTTAGGAGACAGGATTTGGGGGAAGGTGCAGTTAAGGAGAAAATAGTGAAGAGGTTGATTGAGCACATAGGTAACAGTAGCCTGGACCATCGTGAGAGCAGTGAAATTGGAAAGAAGTGGGCTGATTCAAGATTTATTTGAAAGTTGTGGTGGTTTTAAAGATATGTCCACTCATCTTTGATGTGCTTCCCCTCAAGAAGTGGAGCTTTAATCTTCTCCTTTTGAATGTGGGTTGCATTTAGATTTTTTTCTCCTAGCAGAGGGAATATGGCAGAAGAAGAGATATCACTTCTGAGATTGTTATTAAAAAATAGTGGCTTCCATTTGGGGTGGGGGTGGGGCATGTTGTCTTGATCTGTAAATTCCTCACCCTAGCGGAAGCCAGCTACCTTGTTATGCTGCTGCTCTGAGGAGATGTCCCTGTGGCAGGGGACTAGAGCCTGTCAAGAACCATGTATGTGAGTGATCTTGGAAGTTGATCTCACATCCTCCTCCACCCTGGTCTAGATCAGTTTTTAGATGAGACTACAACTGTGTTAGTCATGGTTCTCGAGAGAAACACAAGCAATGATAGAGAGATGGATAGATAGATAAGGTTCATAACGGGCATGGTTATGAAGGCTAGGATATGCCACAATATGCCATCTGCTTGCTGGAGACCCAGGAAAACCAGTAGTGTGATTTAGTCCTGTCTGAAGTCCTGAGAAATGAGGGAGCTGCTGATATAAGTTCCAGAGTCCAAATGCCCGAGAACCAGAAGCTCCAATGTCTACGGGCAGAAGAAGATGGGTGTCTCAGCTGAGTAAAGAGAGCAAATCCTCCTTCCTTCCCCCTTTTGTTCTATACAGACCTTCAAAGGAAGAGATGGTGCTAGACAACTTTGATAATGATAGATCTTGACTCAGTCTGCCAATTCAAATACTAATCTCTTCTGGAAAGATTCTCACAGACAGACACACCCAGAAGTAATGTTTTACCAGTTACCTAGAAATCCCTTAGCCCAGTCAAGTTGACACATAAAATTAACCATCACAATGCTGGTTGCCAGCTCATGAGAGACCTTGAGCCAGAGGTATCCAATCAGCTGTGCCAAGCTGAGATTCTTGACCCACAGAAATTGTGAAATGATAACATTTGTTGTTTTTAACTGCTAAGTTTTCACTTAGTTTGTTGTGCAGCAATCGATAAGTAATACAGAAGTAGAGGTCATGGGACTGATATATTTGGTGAAAGGAGATTTGAGAGAAATGGATGGATGAAAAATGTCTTTATTTTGGATTTGATAAACTGGTGCCACTTATGGACATGTGGAGAGTTTGGGAAATATGACATGTTGGAATGGGGGAACCAAAGCAGAACGTATTCTGCTTTGGACATATTTTGAAGAGACTATTAGACATCCCAGTGGGAATGTCAACCAGGTGGCCAATCAATGAATACTAAATGAATGTTCACCAGCCAACTGTCATCAAATGTCTAATAAGAGATCATTCTTGGTCAGGTTCTTTTCTGTGCCTTGGTGTCATAGTGTGAAACAGGACAAACCTCAATGAGTTTCTGCTCCATTATTCAGCAACAGACCACAGATTAACAAGATGATTTCAGAAACAATAAGTAAGGAAGAAATGGAATAATGTCAAAGGTTGTTGGAGGTGGGGCATTCTACTTTACTTAAATTAAGGGTAATTTTTTAAAGCCACAGAAAGAAGCTTGAGCTGGGTGTATTTGTTTTGGAAACTCCAGCAGAATGATGGCATTTAATGCCACTGCAATTGATGAGAGTTCCTCAGGGAGAACGTAGAAAGAGACAATGTCTCAGAGCCAGTCCCAGGGCTTTCATCATTTAAAGTTCAGAGTTAGGAGGCACCTGCAAAGAAGACCATATAGCAGGAGGAGAAGTGGGAGAGAATGGGATCACCAAATCCAAAAGAGGAAAGTTTTGTTTTGTTTTGTTTTTAAAGGGAGTAGCGATCAATGTCCAATGTGGTTATAAGTTGAGTATGATTACAGAAGAAAAGAAACCACTGGATTTGATAACATGGATGCTATGGGTGATTTAGTAAAAGGCAGTTCCACAGATGAGTGATGGGAGTACAAGCTACATTAGAATGGGTTAAGTAAAGAATGGGGGATTGGAGATATTCCCCAAAGTTAGTTGCTGAACCAAACAATCATTTTCTTATTCTTATAAACAACGAGTAAGGGATTTGGGCAGGGCTCAGCAGACCCATTCTTCTGCTCCACATGGTATCAGCTGGGGTGCTTCAGTTGGTGGCTGGATTGGGCTAGTCTGCCGCATCCAAGAAGACAGCACTCCTACATCTGCTGCCTTGGTACAGGTGTCTAGAAGGCTGGCCTTAGCTCGCCACTTTCCTTCTCCATGTGTTCAGGGTCATTCAAGTGGACACTCCAGTGGGGAGGTCAGGTTTATTATGTAGAAGCTCAACGTTAAAAAGCAAGTGTTCCAAATCACAGGAGGTAGAAGCTCCTGGTGTTTGAGGCTATGCTTTCATACTGAAATAGCACCACTATATTGTATGAATCAAAGCATTCACAGAGTCAGCACCAACTTGAGGGAAGTGATCCTATACCCCACTTGTCAATGGGAGGAGTGAGAAGGAATTTGTGGGTATTGTTAATCGGTTACAAGAAGTGATAAAGTGGAAGCAGCAACTGATGACAAGTCTTTCGAAGAGATTTTACTTTTTTTACAGGAGTAGAGAAAGAGGACAGTAGTTAGAATGTGGGATCGAAGAATATTTCCCCCAGAAAACTATGAGTGACAGTACAGTATTTTGGTGTCTGATGGCAATATTTCAGAAAAAAAGAAGAGATGGGTACTATAGGCAAGAGAAGGTGTAACTGGGACCAAAATCCTTGAGAAAGAAAGGGACCCAGAGAAAGGGAGGGGCTGGCCACTAGTGAAGCAGGCAACACCTGATTCATGGTGACAGGGGAGATGGGTGTGCACCTCCTATCTGGCTGTGCTCAGACGTAGCCTGAACAGTGAGGTCCCCTATCAGTGAGTCCTTCCTTCCATGGCATCTCAGTACTCCCTATTTTCCCTCCCTGCTTTATACTTCTCCATAGAATATGTGCAGTAGCCACGGCACTATATATGCAGTAGTAGTATATTTCACTGACTTCTGGCAGGTAGCAGGTAATGAATGTCAGCGAGTGCTGGAAGGAATGAACCCCGGAGCCATGTCCTTGATGAGCTATAAGGTCAGGGTGGTGCAGAGAGAATGAGATGCTTGACACCCTGATGTCTGAAAGTGAGGCACAGTGGTATGCTGGGGAGAATAAAGTTAGATCTTCAGGGTTCCAATCACAGCCCTCCCTTCCTGCCATGCCTTTTCTGGCTGAGTGAGGGGGATCAAGTTACAGAACCCCTCTGAGCCACAAAGATTAGGATTTTTATTGGCACAAAGTGAGCGCTCATCAAAGCTTGGCTCTCTCTTCCCACCGCTCTGCGTTAGCTCCGGTCTGCTTGTTCCCCCCATCTTTCCTGGTCTAGACGTGTTGGTGGTTTCCTCTTTTTCAGGTCTTTGGGAGCACGCAGCTCCTGGCTGCAGGCAGGTGCTGACCCGGAGCCAGCACCGTCTGTGCGGGCGGGGCCCGGAGGGCCAGTCCCAGGCCGCGCAAGCGGGACTCCTGTCGCAGGCAGACGGGCTCTCCCCGCCGCGGGGGCATCGGGTGCATCACCCGTTCACTGTTCTCTGTCCCAGGCCATGGCGAAGCTGATGTTCACCCTCTTGGGACTGGGACTGACACTCGTCAGGGACCACCAGTCTTCCTACCAGTAAGTCGGGCTGTCGCGAGGGCTACATGCAGCACCTGTCCTCCCCACCACGCACCGCAGGCCCGGGACACCCCCGCCCCGGAAAGTGGGGCCCAGGTTCCAAACAGAAAGTCTATAGGCAAGTGCTGGATGCGCATCCCGCAGGGGGTTCACAAATGATTGTCTAATTTGGGAACGTCTCCTTCCCTGCTTGCAGTCTGAGAGGTGGGGTAAGGAGACAGTGGTCAGTGCTGTGGGTGGCCAAGGTGTTCGTGTCCGTGACTTAATTTTTCACGAAGACCTGTGTGCCTTCGCTAGGGATTCACTTCTCAATCCCTTTTCAAAACAGTCGCCCTGATAATGTGTGGATTAAGGAACGGGGTTCCCACCGTGGCTGCGTGGCCCCTGCTCTCCAGTGGGGACTGGGTAGGGTGCCCGGTGTGGGGATGAATCCTGGCGCTGGCATTTGACGTCCTGGGTTTTCGCTCTGTCTCCTACATTCTGGGATCTCGGGCAAATCACTTTACAACTCTGATGTGCGCTGCTCCAGTAAACCTGAAATGGTAATACACACTTACATCGGAAGCAAGTAACGCTGTGCTTGGGACATAGGGACTCAGTGAATGTTAATGCCCTGTCCCCCTTAAAGCATTTTTATATTGTTAGATAGTGGGGAAGGGAGGGCAGCTAGCTTCTAAGAGGGTATCAGTAGTTTTTGTGGTGACGTTTTATAGGGGTTCAAAGTCTAGAGACAACTTAATCTCTAAGATTTAGTCAACGAGGACCTTGTTGTTTACTTTGAAGTAAAACATTGCAAAAAATCAAATAGAACATTTTGGATTTTTTTTTTTTAATTATATAACCCTATGGACTAATTAGAAGTTTAAATTCAGAAAAGGGTTTGTTGGTTTGGTTTTTTTAAGCTATTAGGTATTTTTCTTTCCTAATTGTTGCTTATTTTTGGAATCATGAACTATTAGAAAAAAGAAAGAGTGATTTGGGATTTTAAATCATGTGAAAATTAGTTTGTGAGATAGTTTGAGAAGGGATATTCTATACCATTGACTTGCACCAGTACTCAGGTTTCACCCTGAGGAAGATAGGTCTTGGCCTTGGGCATTAGGGGGAAGCTCATATAGAGAAACAAATAAATTGTCGAGGGAAAATGGTTTCAGGGCCCCGAATCCGGTTCTAATTTTCCTGAGAAGGACCAAAGTACACTAAGGTCATGGCTGAACACGTCACTAGTCTCTGAGAATCCCTTTGTTGGCATTGCCTGTGGTTTCCCCATGTGCAGAGCATGCCTGCAGGAGATACTTTGCCACAGGGATCCTGCTGTGGGAAGAGCTGGGGTCTGGTGTGTAAGTAAGATTTACTGTGTTGCACTCAGCACTTGGATCCATTGACTGGGGAGTGAGCTTCAGTCCTTGAACTTCCAGCTGTAATGAGATGACTGAGGAGGGAAAAGCAAAGTGCAACTGGGATGGATGGACCTCTAGTTTTAGAATGGAAAGTGGGCTTGAAGAGCAGGCATAGAAGCCATGCAGGCCTGAGAAGATGAGCGGTTAGGATGATGGAGGATGGGTGCAGAGGTTGCTGGAGCAGCCCAGGCAGATAAGCCCTGAAGCCTCCTTACTCAAAGGGGCTATGGGCCAGATGTGTGAGCATCACCTGGGAGCTCCTTGGACTTGCAGAATCTTAGGCCCCATTCCACAGTATTGAATCAGAATCAGCATTTTTTCAACAAGCTCCCCAGGGGATTTGTATGCACATCTCTAAAGGACATTCAACCCCTGCACCATCCGTGTTAGAACCAGATCAACAGATCCTGGAGGATCAGTAGAATACCTTCATCCCCATTTTAGAGATAAGGCCCCTGAGTCCCAGGGAAGATCATGAATGTGCCCAAGGGAGAGAAGGGCAGAGATTATGACCAGAGGTCTGCGTCAGGTGCAAGCCAGATCCCCAGTGGGTACATCTTTTTTTCTTCTTCAGAGATGGGTATATGGGAGTAGAGCCGGTTCACAGAAGTTATACAGGCCTAAGGTTGGAGGAAACTTGTGGAACAACACAGGGATGACTTGGCACTGTCCCTGACACTTCCAAAGTGATAGCCACACAGATGAAGAAACTGAGAGAACTCCATTGGATCAATAGTATCTCCCCCCATCTTCATTGTCATCTTCCTGTGGCCTTGCAGATGTGCACCAAGCAAATCCAGGGAACAGACTATGGTATTAACAGCACCCTCTGGGAGTGCACAATGTTGCAGTCCCACATCTCTGTGGCAACTTACCATTCCTAAATTGCCAATTGTAGTGGGTGAGTCCATTGTTTCCCTTTATTAGAAGGAGACCACGGGACTAGCCTTAGTCCTCCCAGTCCTCCCACTGCATTTCTGCCACCCCCACGCTCACTCCAGGCAACAGGCTCTAGTGGGAGGAGAGCCGTGGCGGATTCCGGCTGACCTGGGCTGGATCTCATTTCTACAACTTTCAAGTCACTTCACCATGCTGGGCCTCTTCTCCACCTGCAATTTATGGAATGATAATATATATCTTAGTAGAATGTATATAAAATCTGGCACATGGAAGGTGGTCTGTACATGTTAGCTTTTATTATTGCCATCTCCTATCACAAAAATCCACCAATGAACGATCCACCTAATGAGTGATTCTTGAACATATACTGTGGCACTACCTCACTGAGACCCTAAGCTAAGGACAAATAACTCCCCAGTCTACTTTATCAATGCAACCAACACCACGTCCTCCGTCTGACACACTCGCCTACTAGTTACATGAAACAAACATCTACCGAGTACCTTCTTTCCATGGGCACTGTTTATGCTGGATGTCACGGGGATGAATAGGTTGTAGGATTCACTCATAGATTTCAGAGTTTACTGGGAGGAACAAGGCCAAAAACTAATAACTGTAAACACTATGGTACGAGACTCGATAGAAGTATACATGAAAGTTCCTGAGGATAAATGAAGGAGTTATTAAATCGTAGCCCAGAAGATGAGGAAGAGCTACAGAAGGACATGAGTAGGAGTTTTCCCAGTGGGTTAGGAGGTGAAGGGAAAAGCATGAGCAAATGAAAAGGGGTGTGAAAGCAACAGAGGCAAGGGTCCTCAGTATCATGACACCTAATTTCAAATCTCAACTCTACCTTTTTAAATAATTGACCACAGACAAACTATTTAGCTTCTCTGTGCCTCAGTTTACTTACCCATGAAATGGGTAAAATATTAATCCTTGCCTCAGAGGTGACTAAGGAGATTAAACAAGGAAGCAAGTGCGAGACCTCTGAGCACAGGAGCGGGCACATAACAAATGAGGAGTGTGCAGTGGCAGAAAATAGACTGAAGAGGGTGAATCTGGCCCCAAGGAAAGTTCCAGAATGGATTTCCTAATGCATTGCTGAAGATCTTCACTTGCTTTTGTAGTGAGCAAGCACATATTTGCAAAGAATAATTCACAGCAGGGAGCATGTGATTTCCAGCCAGAGTTCAGAGGCTTGTAAATCAGGAACACAGCTCAGACAGTGCACTTTATCCCCTAGACCTGGAATATTTGGAGTTAATCAAGGCCTTGACAGGATATTTCTTAATAGTTGAGAACAAGATAGAAAAATATGAGAAGGATTACAGTAACATAGGCAGAATTGTCCTCTGGTGCTTCCTCTGGCTTTTAAGCACTGCCGTCTGTCACTTTTCTTGGTAGAGGACTGAACATGAGCAGTATACTTGAGTTCAAATCCCAGCTCGGCCACTTCATAACTTGATGGCCTTGGAAAGCCATTTAATCCTATCATCTGTAAAATAGTGAAAATAATGTCTCAGGGAGGTGTTTGTGGATTAAGTGAGGGTGTATACAGTACCTGAAATGTAGTAGTAGTAATTATTCTACTGAGACACGATTTGTTCTGGCAACAGATTGGAACTCAAAGCAACTTAGTGTTGAGTTAATACCTCCTTACCTACCCTTGACTCTTCTTAACTGTGATCATCTAATGCTTTCCAGGCTAGAGATTATCTATCATGAGAGAGAAGCTGGAATTAGAAGAGAGGCTGAGTAGTTCAGCTTTTCTCTGCCCTCAGTGAACCCACCACATTTAATGAACCTTGGGAGCCAGGCAGTATGCTGACTCTTCTCATGTGGATTTGACTCTAAGAAAAGCTAATTTGGCTCTCCTTGACATTCTTCACAACCCTTGGCCCATTCAGCAATTTCACATCCTTGAACCTCTTCTTCCATGCCCTCTTTGCACTCCATGATTATACCTTCACCCTTCACATCTTGTACCAGTCCTTTGGGTTCCCTGTGGCCCCGTATGAGGATTCACTGAGCTTCCTCTAGTGCAGTGTTTTTCCAAATGGTGGGTCACCAAATCCATGTAGCTGATCATGACCAGTATTTTAAAATAAATTAAATAAAATTAAATCAAAGAGTAAAGGGTGTATCTATCACATGAATCCAGGTGAGAATTCGTTTGTGAACCTTATTTCAGATGAGTGCAGTGTAAGAGTGTGTGTGCTGTGTTTCTACTATACAAAATGTGTGTCCTAATGCGGGTCTCAGTCTGAAAATGTTCAAGCCACTGTTCCATCACTTCCCTATTTATTTATTTATTGTGAATTTTTGTGACTGTATGTCAGATTCTTGTTTTTGAAATGCCTTTTAGTGTCTCAGGTTGTGGAGCACACCCCAACCTTCCTTTGAAGTTTCTAAGTTCCTGCCCATCATTCAGGGGCACAGCGGCTCCTCACAGGTTAGCCTTCCTCGTCTCGGGATCTCTGGCAGCCAGACCACTGGTTCTCTATCCTGCTTGTGCATCAGGAGGAACTGTGGTGCTTTAACAAAGCCAATTGCTGCACCCTGCTCCTAGCCTTTCAGGTCAGACCCTCTTAGAAGGTAGAACTGGTAGCCAGTGGCATGGTGGTAGGAACATACCACATTGTTTTTTTCCCTGGAAGAATAATGAAAGATCAATTGCCCCTAAATTCCTATCATTTTGTACCACGTTGGTAAGAATTTTATCCAACATGTCCATTGACCTCTAGCCCATCCTCTTCCTTCTGTGAGACTAAATTATCAGTAAGGTAAGTTCATTTGGGGGCTGTCTATCTTTAGCCAAATAAGATTTCCAGGGATTCTTAGATATTGTTACTGCTCATTATGACTATGATAATATATTTAGCAAATTGTTTGTTGTTTGAATCTCTTGGCTGGGCCAATGCGGCAGTCCATTTCTCATCAGTAGCTTTGCTTTGTTCAGACAGCCTGCTAGTACCTTCTTCTCACATCTGTTCTTTTTTCCTTTGTCCATCACACCTATGCCCCCTTCATGCATATGCATTCAGATTTAATAAGTTGTTTTTGAGTCTGTTTGTGTGAAATAGCTTTTTATATGCTAGCCTTAGGTATGATTTTGAAAAGTTATAAATCCTTTCAAGTGCACCCCTATTTTTCAAGTGACACACCTGACAGCAGATGCCCAGTCCAGGCCCTGTGGTCTGACTGGGCAGATGAGCTGGAGGCACATCTGTGAGCAGCCCTAAAACATCAATGGAATACATTGGAACCATGTTGCTATTTAATCCAAATTTCCACATAGGACTCTTACATTGCTGATGAAATAGTTTCTCTTCCTGCCAAAGTACACAGAGCCCTGAAGAGGACATTATGTATCATCTTCATGTATCTATTCACCTCTGCCTAATTAATACTAACTGTTGTACCTACAAGCCTCACATGTCTTGCTCTGGCCTTGCCTAGTAGAATTGCTCAGGATCCAAGGACCACAAACCCTGGGGTTGAAACCCAGGCAAAGTAAAGTTAAGGAAGACTTTACTGGCTACTTACCTTTGCAACTTAATTGTAATTTCTGAATAGTTTCATGTGTATTTTATTCTTTTATTTTCTTTTCCAGAGCACGACTTAATGCTTTCCGAGAAGTAACACCAGTAGAACTTCCTACATGTAATTTAGTTAAAGGAATAGGTAAGTATGTGAGAGAAGGAAATATCTTATTTTAACTTACAGTATTATTTTGCTATATATATGATTACTACTCCTATTCAATTTTCTTCCAGAATAAAACTATAAACCTAAAGAGTATGATTAAGTCAGTTAATTTTACTATAAATAAATTATTTGTCTTTTAACTTCACTAGCATATTGCCAAGGTGTTGACAGTGTTTTGATCATTTGTTTTTGTTTGGTCAGTTTAGTAAAACAATAGAACAATGTTTGATTTTGTGGTAATACAATGTGTGGAGGTGGCAGAGGAGAGATAGAAGGGAGAAAAGGCAGTGAGTAAAGAGTAAAACTTAAAAAAAATTAAACTTATTGATTATAAAAAGAGAGAGGAAGAGAGAGAGAGAAACATTAATTTGTTGTTCCACTCATGTACACATTCATTGGTTGCTTATTGTATGTGCCCTGACTGGAGATCGAACCCCAACCTTGGCATATTGGGAGGATGCTGTAATCAGCTGACCTAGGCCAGGACAAGGAGAGGTAAATTTTTTAAAAGCCCTAACATACCTTAGTAATTAACCACAAGACTTCTTGAGTTTCTCAGCAGATTTCTCCTTGGGTCTCATTAGTCAGAGCTAGACAACTGACTGCTGCCCTAGCTGCAAAGGAAGCTGGGGAAGTAGTTATCAGGCCTCCATTGTAGGAGTCAGGACCTGTCAGCAAAGATGATAGAGCAGGGGAATAACAGCTGGTAGGCCATCAACAGGGAATGTCATAACACTTGAGTCCCCATCTGGTTTCAACCAACCAGCTTTGTTATTTGAGGACAACTTGTCTGAAATCCATGCTTTTTTTTTTTTTTTTGGCTGTTTGTTCTTTTAAAAAAAATATTTACCTTAGTTGCCTAACATTAGAATTCTAGACCAGATGACTTATTCAGTTAGAATGGATAAGCTTGGTCAGATATCTTATAGTGAGTTTTTTTTCTAGAGAACAGATATGATATTGATATTAAATATCATTATATATTTTAAAAACAAATACACCTTCTAAGAGTATCAATATAAAACTAAAAGTTCTCATTTGTTTTTAGATTTGTTGAAATTTTCTAAATTTACATGTATTTAAATTATAACTAACTTGATATTTTATTGATGTTTATATTTAATAAGTAAATGCATATTCTGCATATGAAATGTATCCTCATTTTAACTGAAGTGTTTAGAATTCGCTTATATTTCCAATGTGGTTTTCAAGAGTTTATTTGATTTGGAACTATTAATATATATTATATCAATATATATTTAGAACTATTCATACTTATAATATAAATATATATTGGTAGTTTACTATGTGTCTTTTCCGCTGCCTTGCGGCATACCTCTTCAGGGGAAAGGCTAGGGGAGTAAACCCCGACAGAAAATCCGGAGCCGGAGTCCCTAAGGCGGTTTGACGTTGTAGTCAACACCGGCAACTCCTGCGGCGCACCTGAAGCCAAGCTGTATTGACTCCGTCTTTCCCTTGGATCCTTCAGCTGCGAAGAGAGGGGGGGTCTGCTGCATGGGCAACAGCAGACCCTCCATATCACCCTGCCCAGGCTCTGTAGCTTCAGCTTCACTGGAGAGGACACTCCAGCGACATCGCAAGATGTCGATTCAACACGGTAGGAGACAGATACCGTGTCACTCCCGAGTCGGACTGCACAGCCATTCTCGGCGGTGCAGATAGACTCTTAAGAAGCTACACCATCGTCTCTCGAGACGGACGGCTGCCGACGACGACTATGTGTCTTTAAGAATTAGCAAGCTATTTTCAAACTACCATACCTTTTGTACATTTTATGAATTTACATGAACTTTATGTGAGATTTCAAACTCTGGGAAAAATGTTTTAGTCCATCAATTAAAAACAAATATATTAAGTGTAAATTTTAAATACATGCAATTATATGAATATATGAATCTTTTAATTTTTGTATAATTTCAGTAGTCAATTGGAAAAATACATAAAATAATCGATTATTCTGAGCCATCAAAGAAAGCTGCATGTATAGTCTCATTTTTAAGTTAGGAATGACTTAAAAACAGGACCACTAGCTTCCTGCAATAGCGTGAAACAATCCATGCTCTTTGTTCTCCTTCCTGGCAGAAACTGGCTCTGAAGACTTGGAGATACTTCCTAATGGACTGGCGTTGATTAGCTCCGTAAGTGTGTTGTTTCACTATACCATTTTCTAGAACCAGGAACTTAAGTCTTTCATTTAATCCTTCTATATACCGATGTTCACCTTCACATAAAATGAGCAGTCATATGGTTCAAAAAACAAAGTATATATGTGTTTTCACTGGTGTTATAATTATGACCCTATAAGCTCTGTGCATATTTGTATTCTTGTGTGCACACTGAACTCTTACATTACCTATTCTTCCATTGTGACAATTTGTGAGCCCAATAAGTTCAAGAATGGCTTCCCATTCAACTCTTTATCCTTTGACTCATTTAAGCAGTGTACTCAAATATTTGCTGGATTTAGTTTACTTTTATACCTCACATGTCATTTAGATTTTTACCTTTTTTTTGGTACTTTTCAGAATAAGTTCTTTAATATAAAATTGCTGATAGGTAATTTCATATTTCTCAACTTTGAAGAGAGAATCCACCATGTTGATGGATACTCTCATGCATGCAGATCACTGTGGAAGTGGAATAGCTCCAGACAAAAGACAACAACGTAGTCTAGGATGACAGAGTTAGAGGATACAGTATACGGGTCATCCAGCCATTGAAAACCCTCTCCTGCCAGTTGTAATTTATGTAGTCCAGTGTTCTCTTATGAAGATGGAGGACCAGTCATCCTCTACAACAGACTCTTGCAAACCTTTTTTTTTAAAGCAACAGAATACATATTTTAAGCCAAATTACACACAGGGCCCCCATGTCTGAAACCAATACGAGCTGTGTTGTTCTCAGCTAAAGGCTCACTAGACTACCCCTAAACCTCTGTACCTGAGGTGCTCCCTTACAGTCCCTGTCTATACTGTTAAACCTCATTAGTAAGTTTCCCTTGGTCTGTTCTGCCATTTTTTAATCTTTCTCATGGGTTGGTAGCTGTGATACGGGACTCATATAGCTTTGTTGCATGGGATGGGTCTGTGCCTGTGTGTGTAGGTACCCGCTGATGGAGCATGTGGCTTCTAGGGCCTACTGTGGGCTTACTGCGCAAGGCAGCTAAGAGGCTGCCCATGTGGCCTTGTTGTGCGAAGCAGACAGAGTGAACCCACCTACCACCCCCTCAGCATTTGTAATAGTCCTGGCCTTTTCTCTTCATTATTCATAAGGGATTAAAATATCCTGGAATAAAGAGCTTTGAACCCAATAAGCCTGGAAAAATACTTCTGATGGACCTGAATGAGGAAGATCCAACAGTGATAGAACTGAAGATCACTGGCAGTACATTTGATCTCTCTTCATTTAACCCTCATGGGATCAGCACATTTACAGATGAAGGTAACAATATTTAATGTTTCTTAGAAATAAAACTACATTAAAAAAAGTTAATGGATGAATATTTATTTTCATTCAACTAAAATACAATCATGAATAATAATTGTACTTTAGTTGCATTTTAAATGTACTTCCTATGTTAATTAAGTATATTATAACTATTCAAGTGCTTGAGAATGTTAAAATATTTAAGATTTCTAATGCACCTAATTTAAGAAAATACTACCAGCATTCACATTATTCCTATAATTACTGTAATAATAATATTCAGCCCTAATAGTATAGGTTTTGAAGTTTTAAACCATTTTGCAGGTCCAAGCATGTGCAGGAATAGATTTTTCTAACATAAGCCATCTGCAGCCTATAGATGCACTGACAGAGTCACTATGGTCAGCTTTCTCTCAGCCCTGTTCCCTTCAATGGCTCCCTGTCCACTGGTTCCTCTGTTTTGTCTTTGGACTGCTTCTCTACATTTTAATATGTTACCTGCCCCCCATCCCTTATGTCTTCATTGCCTACCTGTCTACCTGCCTTCCTTCCTTTTCTTCCTTCTCTCTCTCTCTCTCTCTCTCTCTCTCTCTCTCTCTCTCTCTCTCTCTCTCTCTCTCTCTCTCTCTCATTTCAATGGTCTCTACATTAATTCTTAACCCCAAATTGTACATGGAAGCATCTGGGAAGTTTTCAAAAGCTTGATGCCCAGCACCCAGCCCCAAATGTTATGATTCAATCAGTCTGAGAGGCACCTGGGTGGCAGTATTTCTTAAAAGTTCTCCCAGTGGGTGATAAAAATGTAAGGCGAGGTTTGAGGACCTGTCTACGCTTGTGGCCACCACTTCCTTGTCAGACAATCCCTCCTTCAGTCCTTATTGCAGACTATACCCATTGTGGGTGGCCAGCATTGCTGCACTGAAAGTCTTCGGTCCTTATTAACAAACCTTCCTTTCTTTCAGCTCTTCTTCCCTTCCTCCCTCCCTCCCTCTCTCCCTCTGTTCCTGACTTCCTCCACCTCATTTTATGCAGGTGACCATGCCATCCTTTAAGTAACTTGCTCCTCCCTCTGATCCTACAGCAGGTTTTCTCTCCTGCTCCTCCTTTTGTCATTCATTTCAAAACCTCTGAGCATTTTCCAAAGGACTGCTCTTTTGTCTCTTCTTTATTTTCTTCATTTCAGAAAGTTTAACCATATCACAACTATAACTGTACCAACTTTCTTGGAGAACACCTCCAATGGAGTTTTTTTTTTTTTTAACCAGTTCTTTAGTTCCATTCCTTCAGCTTACTTGATAGTTCTATTTGGTTCCTCTGCTACAGCCACTTTCAACTCAAAATACTGCAAAATTATTTTCCATATTTTGATCTTCTCTTTTTCACTTCTACTTCATACAATTGAGAGAGCGAGAGAGAGAGAGAGAGAGAGAGAGAGAGAGAGAGAGAGAGAGAGATTCTCCCTTTTGATGATCTCTCTATGTATTTATCAACATTATATTTTATTTTCAAAATATTTTAAGTGCAAAGAAATATAGTGTTGGGCATGTATATACTTTTAAATAAAAATGGGCAAATACTACACAAATATTAGATAAACATTTCTCTAAGTTGCATTTGCATTAAACAGTACACTCCTTTCTACGACAGTGCATTTAGAGCTACTTTGCAATGGCTGTTAATGGATAGTTGGTTGGTATCTACCTTTATGGTCATTGCAAAGAATGCTAAAATAATGTTCTTGCACATACATCTTCTGTGTATATTTCCTTAGTATAAATTCTTAGAGGTAGATTTGACTGTGCAAAACATGAATCTGGGATTTAATCCTCACTTATGTTTGCTATCTGACTTGCTCATTCCTCAGACATCATCAGGGGCTTTTGATACTTCCTGTCAAATGCCTCCTTTCCTGCCTCTCCTCCTGGTCCGGTCCCTTTTCTCTACATGCCTGGTTGCTGCTGTAGCCTTGGAGTATGTTACTCGTTGGCTCACATTCCCCCTGAGTAAAGTGTGGATCCTTACCATAAACCCTAGCAAAACCAACCTTGCCTCCCTACCTATGGCTTCAGCCCTCCCACTCTTTCTGTCACTCACTTTCCTCCAACTACAACCTCGCTACTACAGGAATGTGCCAAGGAGCTCTTGCCTCAGGCCCTTTGCACATTCTCTTCGCTCAGCCTGATATGTTCTTTCACCAGATATTCACATGGTTTCATCTCTTATTTCATTTAGGTCTCTGCTTTAACATCACCTCCTCAGAGAGAACTTCTTTGACTGCCACAGAGAAAACTTTATTACTTTTCATCATTTTGTTCCATTTTATTTTCCCTTTGGGTCACTTAATACTAACTAAAATAAATTAAATACTTACTTGTTGAATGAAGAGCCTTCTAGATGACTTCTCTTCTCAAATCTGTTCATTTCAACCTACTAAACTTTGCATTGTTTTCCATTAAACACCAGTTTGGGCATGTCAAAGGTTTCCAAAAACTTACTGATTCTTAAGACGATAATCTAACTTTACTTGCCTCCTTCTTGACCAGTTAGGTGGGTCTCTTTCATGTCCCAAAGCTGCACTGACTCACAGAAGTGGCTTCCTTTGATACTCTCTCGGGTGTTATTTTATGGAATTTATCATCTTATACTGTGTGAATTATACCTGAACACATCTTCTCATATTAGTATTTCCCACTTCTTTTATCTCTTTTATCTCCACTCTGCATCTCACTGAGACCATCTGCAATAGAAAGCTTAACAAGCTCTTTGGAGTTTTAGTGTCAAGCACTGCTCATTCTTAATTTGAGGGTATTTTCCCCCCTGTGGAGTGTGGAGTTTTTTAGAGACTGTCACTGGTTTCTCCTTTAGCCATTTCTCTTTGGAACAATCACAAATGCTTCTCTCTACAAAGAGATGAAAATATTCCATCTGCCTGACACCCTAAGTACTAGTTGGAGGTGGGTTGAAATTGCTTTTTGGAGACAGTTCTGACAGCTGAGAGCTTAGTGAATGTTTCGAACTTTGTTTTTAATCTCTTCTCAGATAATACTGTGTACCTGCTGGTGGTGAACCATCCAGATGTCAAGTCCACTGTCGAGTTGTTTAAATTTCAAGAAGAAGAAAAATCACTTTTGCATCTGAAAACCATCAGACACAAACTTTTACCTAAGTATTGAAGTCTATCTTATTTCTATTTCCTTTTAACACTGGTGAATGGTTAATTCAATTCTAGCTTTTCCTCTTGACTGGGCAGGGCAAGGGGGTTGGGGATGGTAAGGAGGATAATGGCTGTTCAACTCTCCTTTCTGGCAGAGGCGAATTTAACAGCGGGTGCACCGGGTGCAAGCCATGGACCCTGACTTCTGAAGGGCCCCACAAAACCCCAACTTTACACTTCTTTCTAATGACACCAAGTTTAGTTTCATATGTGCAATTTTAATTACGTAGAAGTTTACAATCGGTGGTACAACCTGATAGTAAATTTATATTCGCTTATTTTCATTATTTCATTATCACGCTGCATAGGCCCCACGCGGCTGTGCTACTGCTCATCGGAGCAATAGAGTCATATTTGCTACTTCGTACTTACAAAGGTTCTCCTTCAGCACAGACTTACAATATACGCAAATATGCAAGGATGTAAATTAGTTTGTGGATATGTACTTGTTTCACTTACGGTTTTAAAAATAGTTTTCTGTGCATATAAATAAATACTCTTATTTTCCCTGTCTCTCTCTCTTTTTTAAGGGGCCCAATATTTTCTTCTGCACCCGGCGCCTCAACCGACCTTAATCCGCCTCTGCTTTCTGGTGATCATACACTCCTCCAAATGTTCTCCTGAGAAACTTTTGAGAACCCAAGCCTCTCAGAGAGGACCCATTCCATTTGGCTCTCATTTTTTAAGTTGTCTGGGTACTGGCTTATGACTCCTGGCCTCTGAATGTCTGTTAGAGCTTTTACCAAGGAAAATCTCTGCTCTTTTCAAAAAACAGACTTAATAATTTCAAACCCAAACCAGTTTCATAGATGAATTTCATACCTTGAGTTTATCTATTTGTAATTTATTTTTATGTTTTAAAAAATGGAATCTTTGATGTTTCTATGAATTAGACACATATAGCTAGAGGATACCTGAAATCCAGTGCCTCTAAGACCCTCGGTCACTGCCTCTGCTGCAGTTAGGCTGCACCTGATTTATGAAACCGCAGATCTGTGATAATGTGATAACAGCTCCACCCTGGGCTCCTTGAAAACATGACATATGGAAAAAAGAAATACTCAAAGACCCCTGATCCCTGTCAATCCAACACAAAGTCAACTTCCTTGCTTACCTTAAGGTTTGATTTATGAGGCAAGTGATGGATTTAGGATAATAATCTACACTTTTTTTCCCAAACAGTTTTTATCCTCTATTAAGGAATTCTAGCATCCCCACCCCTATTGGAATAATTCACATACAGCTTTCAACTACCTCAGTATTTGTAAATCTAGATTCTTTTAAATGATGTGTTATTTATGCAGGTACCTAGCAATGCACCTGGCATATATTAATAGTTTGCACTCAGTGTTACCAGCGCCTTTTCCTCTCCTATTTTTTAACCTGGTGGTTTTGAAGGTCAATCAACCAATTAGTGGCTGATTAGGAACTATGGCCCACGTGTTTTTCTGCAGCCAAAGGATGAGTGAAAGTTCAGAAAAGAGCTTTTGATGGGAGAGTTTATCTGTACATTCATGCCACAATATATTATATTTTAGGAAGAGAATGAGAACACCGAGAATGTGCCAAAAACCAAGATCTAAATTCGGGAAAAGTATGTAGGATGGAGAAGCTGGACTAATAATAATAGTAGTGGTAGTAGTAGTAGTAATAGCAACTTATGGAGCTTTAACTGCATTAGGTGCTGCAATAACCAATTTAAACAGGTTATTTTTATTAATGTTTTACAAATACCTTCTAGTCTTGGTTTTATTATTATACCATTTAGATTTTTAAAATTTGAGGCCTGGAGTATTTAACTGGCCCCATGTCACCATTGGTAAGTGTACAGCTGGGATTTTAATCCTGGTAGCTTGAGTCTGGAGTTGGTGAATGGAACCACTATAAAATAGTGAAAACATATTTGTTTCACCATCTAATCTTGGAAATCCCAGACTTGTATAATTTCTCAGGATTAGAGGTTTTTTAAATTTTGTTTTTTTTCCTGGGCCAATTACAAAAATATTGTCTTTGGCAATGTAGAACTGAAAATAACTATAGTGCCACAATTAATTGAAGTTCTGCTCTCTCTACCCTAGGACTACCCAGGTATATTTTCTGCTTTGTATTCGGTGTTTGTTTACAACATTAATTTTTGAATTACTAATCTATTATAAGTTAAGCTTGTTATTACTAATAATAACACAATGGTCATTATTGGTCATTTACCATATGTTGGGAATAGTGCCAAGGGCTTTGCACTCATTATATCATTTGATTCTTACCACAAGTTTTCAAGGCATAGAATGGAAACTGAGGCTCAGAGTTTAGTGACAAGCTGTGACCCCACAGGTGACAGCAAATGAAGTCGGGATTCATATGGAGTCCATAAGATTTTCAAACTATCACCCTAAACCATTCTGCTATACTCCTTTGTTTGAAAAACAGCAAATGATTGTGAAGCATACTAATTTTGGAAATTTGCTTTTGAAAAAGAAAGGGGAAAAAAAACCCAGCTTGCAGGTTTATGCCTGGAGCCTGCACAAACTAATCTTAAATTCCTGGACCTTTTTTTTCTCACATAGTGACAGTGGCTACCATTGACTGAGGGTTTGGTGAGGGGCCGGTTCCCTGCAAATCACACCACAGGCACTGTCTCATTGTAATTCATGCTGCATCTCCACAAATTAAGATTCTGACCCATAGTCTTAGACTAATGAGCTGCATGACTTTGGGAAAATCATTTAACCTCTCTTTACAGATGAGAAAACTGAGGCTTTGTACACTTATCTAACTCACCCAGGAGCCCAGAGCAACGTCAGAGTTCTGCAATAGAGAGGAGATTATTCTCTCCCAGATAATGGCCCCAGGGAACTTCTGTCACCTCAATCAGCAAAGAATGACTCACTTACGTGTTTGCTGTTGTACCTATTAAAGCAGAAAAATAGGCTCATATATCTTAGATTTTCAGTAACAGAGAGAGAATGAAAATCAGAAAGAAAAAAAGCCATAGCATTCTATTTCTGAGCAGTGTTTTTCACGGACATTTTACTCAGAATCATGAAACTTTAAAGGTGGAAGTGACTCTCTAAAGCTGAAACAGATCAGTCCATTGCATCCTTCTTTACAGGCAAAGAAACTGAGGCCCTGAAATGTGAAATGAATGATTCTCCCTAAATCACACAGAAATAGTAGCAAAGCTTTAACTAAAATGCAAGTCATAATACTGCCAGTGTCCTCTCTATTGCCTGATGAGGCCTTGGACTGCTGTCTATGAGAGTGAGCACTATAAGAGCATAAATACATTTTGCCTCAATAATGATTCCTGGCCTAATATGTACTGAATTTAGTACCTACACACACACACACACACACACACAGGCATGCAACCCCCCCCCCCCAAGCCATAGCACTATTTTAAGATATAGTAAATAGGACTTTTATATTATATTTTAATCTTCTCTTAGGGGTTCTTAGAGTAATTCTGGTCTTGGAGGATTGTACAGTGGGACTGATTTCATATGAGTTCCCTGCCATATAGGTAGAGTGAAGGCTCCATCCCATATCTTGATTTTAGGAATAGGTATTAATGAATGCCAATGTATAATCCTGTAATATACAATACCTTCAGCTGTGTATATGATATGTGTGTGTTTGAATTGCAGCTTGAATGATATTGTTGCTGTGGGACCTGAGCACTTTTATGGCACAAACGATCACTATTTTGTCGACCCCGACTTGAAATCCTGGGAGCGATATTTGGGCTTGGCGTGGTCGTATGTTGTTTACTATAGTCCAGATGAAGTCAAAGTGGTGGCAGATGGGTTTGATTTCGCTAATGGAATCAACATTTCACCTGATGGCAAGTATGGAAACTTTCAAAAATGTCACGCACTTCCCTGTATTCTTGTTAGATATCTTTCTGAACATATTCCTTCCCTAAGTAACATAGTACATTTTAACATGTTATCCTAGTAAGAGGAAATTAAGAAAAAATGTAAGATATCTTAATTTATCAAATCAAAGTTTTCTATTTTGTGAAGATATACTTTTGAATTGGGGGGGCAGGGAAAGTACATTCCAAAAGGGTGAATACACATTTAGTATTACTAATTATTACTGTGAAAGGTGTTTAGCATTGCTAAATAATACTGTGATAAACATTTAGTACTACGAAATAGCTTTGCTTTGAGGGAAGATTTTTTAGTGTATAATGAGATTAATACCAGTAGGTGTATATATCAGTAGTGCTGCTTCTATGACAAAATACAGTGCTTGCACCAAAATGTAAATCAAGGCACTGCTTCCTTCATCAAAAAAGTGCTACTAGGGGAAGAAAATCAACTAAGCAGTGGGCTCAGTGATGTAGTTGATTTACATTATTATCTGGTGGTGACCTTGAAACAAGCAAATTCCCACTTTGGGTGCATTGCCATATATAATCTGTCTCTATCCACCTGTATACCCTTCCTCATCTGTAACACCATGAGTTCCAGAGGGTTAGTGACATATTTAGAGATACCAACGTGAATAGCTTGCAATTATTCGTATCATCTCCTGGTCTGCAAAAATAGCAGATAATCATTCTTTCTTTGTTCTGAGATCACTGCGCTTAGATTGACCACAGGTCTTTATGATGAGTGTGCCATTGCACTGTGCACAAAATACTAAATCTACAGGGTCAGGACCAGACTTGGGGCAGGAGAGAGGGAGGCTTCTTTCCAATCCAGGACAAGCATCCTGTCCTCTCTCATGCTTTATTTCTCTGGCATAAAACAAGGGGCTGAGTGTCAAAGGGCTTCCCCGCAGCCTGTTGGGGAGAATCCCGACTCTCTGACATGCAGAACCTGGGGCTCACCCCTATATTGACAAACTAAGAGATGCATTGCAATGCTTTTATCTCCCAGATGTAAGAGCTGGTGTTTAGGGCTAAGTTCCTTCACTACTGACAGGGCCAACTAGTTTCCTACCCTTAGAAATAACTTTACAGGATGAAACCTCCTGTGTAAAGTCATTAGTTCTTTCAGAATCTTGGCATACTTTGAGAGGGGCTCCATTTTCAGTCTCTAAGCAAAGTTCTTCTTGAGGAAGAGTTATCACAACTTCCCCATCACCTTTAGGATCACATCACTTCGAGTGCTTTGATGGAGCTCTTTCTTCTTTGAAGGTACGTCTATATATCTGAAATTCTGGCTCATAAGATTCATGTGTATGAAAAGCACGCTAATTGGACTTTAACTTCATTGAAGGTAAGCTGTATTAACGCTTCAGTTTGCAGAGTGATAATTAGATTCTAACTGATTTGTGAAATTAAAAGTGAGGAAAAGAGGATTGTCTGACTGGAGTGGGTGAGAACCGCTTTTTCACTCCTTTATGAAGAGCCTTCGGCATCTTCTGTATGTGTTGCTCACTTTTACTCGGCTGTGGAGTGGGAAGCCCCAGAGCACACGGCTCACCTAAGGAAACTTGGATTCCTTCTACTCTAGTGAGTTTTAAGCTTGGCATTGTTTCCTAGACCTATCTTTCTCTCTCCCTCCCTCCCTTCCTTCCTTCCTGTTCTCCTTCCTTCTCTTTTTCCCTTCATTTTTTCTCTCTTTCCCTCTCTCTTTCTCCCTCCTCTTCCTCTCCTTTCTTTCTCCCTCTTTCTTTTTTCCTCTATGTTGATGGAAAAAGCAAGAAATAACCTCAACTGGTATTTCATATGACAGCTCTCCACCATAGTCACAAAGCCTAAGCACCATCAATGGCTGCCATGTGCCCCAGCAGCCCACCCCGTGTTGCCTTTATCTCCAGCCTTGTCCCTCTGCTCAGCCTCTCCTGCTTGCACAGGCCTGGGGCTTGCCTGGTGTGGTCCCGCCTCCTGATGGGGCACCGTCCCCTCTGCTCCCGTGCATTTCCTTCAGATGGCCATAGTTCTCTCCTTCATATCCTTTCAGGTTTTACTAAAATGTCACCACAGTGAGGCCTCCCCTGGCTACTAAACTGCAGTTGCATCTCTGTCCACCCTACACACACACACACACACACACACACACACTTCCTATCTCCTTTACAACTTTATTTTCCCTTCAGCATTTATCACGAACACACCATATATTTTATTTAGCCTCTCTGTTGGCTGCCTCTCCCACTAGGCTATAAGCTCCACAAGGACAGATTCCCACCCCCATTTGTCCCTGTAAGACTTCCCCCCAATCTCTTCACTATTCAGCAAGTACTTGCTAATTTAGTATGATGGGGCTGGGTGTGTTTCAGGGGCTCCTCTTCTGCCCCCACCACTTTTGACCCATTTTGAAGATTTGGTTCCAAAGAGGTAAAAACACAAAAAGAGAGGAAAGAGAGAGTAAGAGCAAAGTGGAACATTGTGGACGTAGCCCCCTGCCCCTGCCGTAACCGCCCACAGCATGAAGTGCTGTCACCAGGCCCCATGACTGTTCCTGTTTGCACATTCGAGGAACTGTCAGGACGGTCTCCACCCTGAGAAAATCACCTTGAAGCAACAACAAATGTAACATTATGTTTGAGATTAAAAATCATTGGCAGGGCCAGTTTGGTATTAAAGTAAAAGGAATTTCACACACTTATACTGGCTGAGAGAATAAGAACAAACTGTCGTTATAGCTATACGTACTTCTGTAAATTGAAAGTTAAAGGATTTTCTTAGAATCTAATCCAATATACGTTCAACATACAATGATAAAGCTGTGGCTCCCGGCAAGGCAAGGTTGAGGGCAAGGCTTATTTGAGGTTTGGCTCCCACGTTCGGCAACAGATCATGCCTGTCTCTTGACATAACTCAGTTGAGACTATTCCTGCCACTAAAACGTTCTTCCTTTTGAAGGGTCATAGGGATTAAGCCAGTTAATTAATACCTGGAGTGCTAAGAAATTTGATAAAACTCGCTGAGACTGATCTTAGAATTTTCAGTGAGATGTGGATGGGTTTATGTCTTATCAAAGTGTGACATATACATACAATGAAGTATTATTCAGTGTTAAAAAGAAATGAAGTACTAATACATGCAACAACATGAATGAGCCTTGAAGATATTATGCTAAGTGACATAAGCTAGACACAAAAGGGAGAATATTCTAGGATCCCACTTATATGAGGTACCTAGATTAGGCAAATTCACAGATAGGAAGTGCAATAGAAGCTACCAGGGGCTGGAGCATGGAGGAATGTGGAGCTTTTGGGCAGTTTCTGTTCGGGGTGATGAAAGGTTCTGGAAGTAGATAGAGGTGATGGTTGTACAACATTGTGAATGTACTTAATGCCACTGAATTGTATGATGAAAACTGTTAAAATGACAAATTCCATGTTACACATCTCTTACCACAATGAAAACAATCCCCTGCCCCAAATTCAAGGCAGTCAATGAATTAGTCTCACTTCAATGAATTACAGTTCCCTAAAAATTGGGATATTTGTTAACAGAGGATACTGTTTTTCCCAAAAAGAATAGTTTATTAAGTTTCCTTGACCAAGGAATGTAAAAATTTCCAGTTGACTTTGTGGAGGCTCGCCACATAGCTTGCGTGTGTGCACTGTGGTGAGTTAGTATTGGCAGGAATTACAGGTTTGCAAGGCAAGAGACCAGCACAGGCTCCCTTTTGGACCGTGAGCATTTCCTTGGCAGGAACCAGGTCTGCCGCTCACTCTACTCTCTCCATGGGCTGAACTCCTTGCAGAGCACATGGTAGAAGCTCAGGAGGTGTGTGTTGAATGAATGGGACCCTGGGCTTCTGTGTCTTTCTCCCACCTTCACCACGGACTCCCAACTTATAGGCTTTTATCTGCTATGGAATTCACCCATTGGCTATCATCTCTTCCAAAGATAATAGCAGAGCCCTGAGACAAATATTTCCCTCACTTAAAGAAAGTAACATATCAGAGCAGAATGTCTGACACTGTGATAGATGGGGGCTTGGCTGGTGGAGAAGGCCTGGAGATGGTCTTGGCCAGAAAGCATGATTGCTCAGCTACCCCCTTTGGCCAGCCTTGCCTGTTGTCAAAGTATGAATGAGCGATGGATTTGCATGAAGGTGAAAAGGAGACTCTGCCATGATGCTTGAGCCCTCTAGTCCCTTCAGGGACATGTGGGGATGGCTCTCATTTTGAGGAAGGAGCACGGGGTGGCTGTCTCCCTGCAGGGGCCTGCCCACACTCTGGTCTTGGCAATGCATCACCGCCAGGTATTCCAGTCTCTGGGCACTGAGGTGTGCTGGCCTCTGTTTGAGGTACACACTAGATATTGCTTCTCCAACTGAGAGTGAGAGGGAAACAAATAGATGTGATTTCTTCCCAATAGAAGGCAGCCAAGATGATGAATGGTGGAATTAAGAATCGTTGGTGTTATTTACGATCCTGTTGCAAAGCCTTGACAGCAATCTGGGCGGTCATCACATGCTTGCTACTTATATTTAGCAAATAAACAGCAGAAGAACAGGGAGTTAAATAACATCAGGAAACTAAAGAAGAAACTTCTTCCCAACTCCTAGGGAGAAAGTCGACCCCAGGTGATCTTTTGTCCTCCAGCTGCACAGCCTGTGATTAGTGGCTGAAGATGAGCCTACATTTCACTGAGGTTCTCATCAGAAAGGAATCTGAATTTCCTGGTTGTTTTCTGAATGCTTATAAAAATACATTTGTGCATGCTGTTTTAGAAGTGAACTGTTTTAAACTGCACTTAAAAAACTGGTCTTTCCCCCTTCGTTTTTAGGTTGATACACAGAGGTTAGTCCAGATGATTTCATCAGAATTTTAATACTCTTTCTTGGTTTTCTGTATCTTCCCTTTCCCTCATCTGTCCTGATCAAACACTAGCAAGGATGGGATTCCATGAGTGCTCTTGAAATGGGCAGAATCACTGTGTTCCTGCCACCAGCAGTGTGGCGACCAAGGACAAGACAGTCGTTTCACTGACATATTGCTCTATCATCTCTCTCTTTTTTTTTTTTTTTTTTCACTTTCTGCCTTTTGTTCTCCCCTTGTTTTTACTCTGGAAGTCCCTGGTCTCTAACACACTTGTGGATAACATATCCGTGGATCCTGTGACAGGGGACCTGTGGGTTGGATGCCATCCCAATGGCGTAAGAATCTTCTCCTATGACGCGGAGCACCCTCCCGCATCAGAGGTTAGTGTGAAAATGAATCCGTTCAGTAACTTTATTCCCAGCTGTTTTTCAGTTAAAAACATAAGTCTCAATTATATGGGCAAATAAAAGGGAGGACATGGATAGATGGTCCAAATGATCAGATGGAAAAAGGAATTTGACTTTGGGAGATGTTTTAGGCAGAGTCCAGTCAGGGGACAGATGGTGGCACATTTAAACTGGGTGACTTGAGGGGATTAAATAAGGACACCTCGTGCACAGTTGTGGGCCAAGTATAGGGAAACCCACAGGGTTGGCAAGGGGGCTGGGAATGCTTACAGAAACCAGAACAAGAAGAGAGCTGTGTGTGGAAAGGGTCTTCTGAGAGGAACCTGGTCTCTCTCTGGTTGAGGGATGTAGCCAATGAGCAGAGACCCACAGGGAGGATGCCTGGAGGACAGGTACCCCACCTCCCCCTCAGACTTCCCATTCCCCGCTCCTGCTGACCCTTTGTGGATCCTAATTGGGAGTTGAAGGGCAAGGGAGACCTCAAAGTCAGTCTTTGTGCATCTGAGCTGAGTGGAGAGTGGACCTGGGGGCTGGGTTAGGGTGGCCAGCATTGAACTGGGGTCTGTGTCTTTATTTCACTAATGAGTTTCTCCAACTTGGGAATTCACAGTAGTTTAAAACATATAATGTACCAAATTGCTATGGTCTCATCATTTGTTATCTGCCTGCCTACTCAACCGCCCCTTCCTCTGAGTCAGTATATACACAAGTTAACACAGTGAACCTCTCCTGAAGCACAAGTGAGCAACCTCTGACCTTCCCTGGAAGAGAAGATAAGTCATATGCCAAAATTATCTTAGATTAAAAGACCTTTTCTTCCATCTTAGTTGTACTACCCAAAGTCCCTACTTGTGTCCATGGTCTTTAGTTAGTGGACTATTTTGTCAGTACAAGTAAGAACTTGGAATTCACTTTGCCACAGACATTAAAATGCTTACTATGACTTACCTGGGGTTTGTCATTGTGAGTTTTCAGTATGTACTAATTATACTCATTATTTACATCAAATATATGGTATTATTTTTGACATAATCTATTGAGATGTATACTTTTTAAAGCTTAGTTTTAAGAATAAGTCTCACACTACCTCTCAACAGAAAAAATAAATTTTTATAGCCTATGAGTCTTGAATCTAAAAAAAGAAAAAGAAACTTCTGGCCAAGATGGAGGCCTAGACAGACATGCTACATCTCTCTCCATAATTAAGGAAGAATATAACTATAGACAACCAGAAGTTCCAGAAAATAGAGCTGCATGGAAGTCCAGCAAACAAACATTTAAAGGAGAAATACTCATCCAGACAGGTAGGGGGGTGGAGACGGGGCAGAGAGGATGCGGTGTGGTGGCAGCAGCAGATGCGGCAGCAGCAGGCTGGCAGAAAGTGCAGTCAAACATTTAAAAATGTCGAGAGGGACACCTGGGGAGTGCTCCCAATACCAGAAGAGACCACACAGCTCACAGTTCCAGTGCTTGGGATAATAAAGGCTCATTGCTTCTGACTGTGCAAACAAGTGGGAGTTGGGGCAATGGCAGAAACTGCCAGTATCTCCGCACAGTCCATTTGTTTAAAGGGCCCCCACATCGGCCAGGGCAACAGCTAGAGAGGCACCAGGCCCATACAGAAGTGGGAGAAGTGTCTGGAAAAGGGGTGAGTGCTGAGCAAGTGGAATTGTTCCCTCTCAGACCCTTCCCCAACACACAGCACCACAACATGGTGAGAGCTGTCGCCCTGTACTGACGAATACCAAAGGCTTTGCCCCTTACAACGTAACAGGTGTGACAGCTCTACCTAAGACAAAGAGGCAAACAAACACAGGAGCCTGTCAAGATGAGACAGAGAAATATGGCCCAAAAGGGGGAATGGATCAAGGTTCCTTCCAGTGGGAGAACTAAGCAATGAGGAGCTAGCCAACCTAACAGATGCAGAGTTCAAAACACTGGTGATGAAGATGCTCAAAGGCTTGACAGATATACTTAAGTATGGCAAATGAATAAGGGAAGAAGTGAAGGCTATGCTAAGTGAAATGCAGGAAAATCCACACAAAACCAATGGTGAAGAGAAGGAAACTGTCGTTCAAATCATTGATTTGGAATATAAGGAAGGAAAAAACAGTCAGCCAATACAGAATGAGGAAACAAGAATTGCAAAAAAAATGAGGAGAGGCTTAGGAACCTCTGGGACAACTTTAAACGTGCCAACATCCAAATCATAAGGGTGTTAGAAGGAGAAGAGGAAAAGCAAGAAATCAAAAAAGCTTATGTGAAAAAATAATGAAGGAAAACTTCCCAAATTTGGTGAAGGAAATAGACATACAAGTCCAGGAAGCACAGAGAGTCCCGGGTGAGCTGGACCCAGAGGGGACCACACCAAGACACATCATGATTAAAATGCCAAAGGTGAAAGATAAAGAGAGAATCCTAAAAGCAGCAAGAAAGAAGCAGAGAGTTGCGTACAAAGGGGCGCCTATAAGTCTATCAGCTGATTTCTCAAAAGAAACTTTGTAGGCAAGAAGGGACTGGCAAGAAGTATTCAATGTGATGAAAAGCAAGGACCTACAACCAAGATTACTCTATCCAGCAAAGCTATCATTTAGAATGGAAGGGCAGATAAAGTGCTTCCCAGACAAGGTAAAGCTATAGGAGTTCATCATCACCAAGCCATTATTATATGAAATGTTAAAGGAATTTATTTAATAAAAGAAGATCAACACTATGAACATTAAAATGACAACAAACTCACAACTATCAACAACTGAATCTAAAAAATAAAAACAAAAACAAACTATACAAACAACCAGAACAGGAACAGCATCATAGGTGTGGGGATTATTTGCAAGGTTATTAGCTGAGAGGGGAAGGGGGAAAAATGGGAAAATGGTGCAGGAACTAAGAAGCATAATCGGTTGTTACAAAATACAGGGGGGAGTTAATATATAGGAAAGGGCAAAGCCAAATAACTTATATGCATGACCCATGGACATGAACTAAGGGGTTAGCTGGAGGGAAGGTGGGTACTGGGAAGTGGGGAGCAAAGGGAAAAGAAATTGGGGCAACTATAACAACATAATCAATAAAATATACTTTAAAATCACACACCAAATGTATACTTCCAGTTACATTATAGTCCTTCATACCTTTTGTTTTTGGGTTTATAGGACAATTGTGATTATGTTTCATGGCAATTCCTTGAGCCTTTTGCTCATTCTTACTAGTAAGATGTTGTATGGTAGGTTTAATAGAATTGAAGAAATATATACTGTGGTGTGTTCACTGGATCTTAGCAGAATGTTAGGTTCTAATTTGTTCTTGTTTGTTAGCTCATTTGGCGAACTTGGGTCATTTGCTATAGCATGAACTTGGTTTGCTGATCTGGAAAAAAAACACTTTCTAATGATGGATCTGTTAAAGCATAGCAAAAAGTAATAACAGTCCATTATCGAAAGCACTGCCCTATAGAAGAGTACTTTCGGTTTATTAAAAGAGGCTTAATTACTTGAGCCAAGGTGCACCATCAACTATTTCCCAGTAAGTAGCTACTGCAATTTAATGCTGCAGCAATTTTCTAAAACGTCTGTCTTTGGTGTCAGTAAATGTCTTAAAGAGGTCTCTTTAAATACTCCTACTGACCCTTTAATATCTAGGCACTGGCCTTTCTGGTCCGCCAGGTTTGATATTTTTGTATGTAGGTAATCTTTCTTCAAGTCATTGTATTTCACCCTAGAAACTTAAGAATAGAAAGTCGGAAGGGAACTTAACATTGTCCCACCCACCTCGTTTCACAGATGAGAAACGAATGGTTAATAGAAGATCCAAAACACAACCTTGGACTCCAGGCTTACAGTGTGCTTGTTAGAGTAAAATGAATCATATGAAACTGACATTTTATCACCTAAAAAAGTCAAATACGGGTTATTTCATGTAGTCAGTCTAACATGCTACTACATTGTTGCTCATGATATACAATCATATTTCTGCTCAACTAAATGAAGGAAACTGAACTTACAAAATCTAATTTAGAGTTGGGATCTTAAGTTCAGAGAAATGGAGAAGTGTGGTACAGAGATATATTCTTTTTTGGGACATAATTTTTTTTTTTGATTGCCAGCATTTAAAAACCAAGAGTTAAATATAAACATCCAGATTCTTAGTTTACTTGAAAATAGACAAAATCTGTCCTGAATGTCAGCATGGCAATAATTTCACTATTACTAACAGTCCCCTGCCCCAAAATTTACCATAGTCCCTCCTCTTCCCTAATGTCTCACACTCAAGCTGTGCTCCTCATTTATTCTTTGCCTTGCCTCTGCAGGCCTGTCATTTTGCTAATGAGGGAGCAGGTTTCTTATATTGAAAATACTTTTAGAACAAAATATGATTTACCTAAAGGCTTCTTCTGGAGGAATGACTCCATATTTAAAGTTATGTTTTAAGTGATTAAAAAAATATTAACCAAATATGATTTCTTTGCTAGGTACTCCAAATCCAGAACATTTTAACAGAAGAACCCAAAGTCACAGTGATTTATGCAGAAAACGGTACAGTGTTGCAGGGAAGTTCAGTTGCTGCTGTGTACAAGGGAAAACTGCTGATTGGCACTGTGTACCAAAAAGCCCTTTACTGCAAGCTCTAATAGGCCAAGTTGCACCCACACCATGGAGACCGTGAGCCTGTCATTTCAACTGCTTGCCACCTCAAAGAGACTACCATGATCTCATCTGAACGATGAACACCGACCCTAAATGAGGACACAGTTAGGGATGAAAGTACTGTTCATCTGAGAAATACAATGTGTAAGGCTTTTGAGAGTACAATATCAAATCAGTCTTGGGAGACTTGAAAACCTCATTTACAATAAAGTGGTTAATGTTGTCACATCAGTTATCAGGTAGTCATTAAATCCTGAAACTACAAAAGGACTCAAAAGGTACTTTCCCTAAGACCTGCGTTCCTAAGCACACATGAGCTTATTGCTGCCTTGCTGGATCTTATTCAGAAAACAGGACAGCAGGCCCTGGCCGAGTTGCTCAGTTGGTTGGAGGGTTGTCCCATACACCAAAAGGTTGTGGGTTCGATTCCTGGTGAGGACACATACCTAGGTTGCAGGTTTGATCCCAGTTGGGGTGCAAACAGGAGGCAACCGATTGATGTTTTTCTCTCACATCAATGTTTCTCTCTCCTTCCTCTAAAATCAATATATCCTTCAGTGAGGATTAAAAAAAATATGTATCTAAAAAGAAAAAAAGAAAACAGGAGAGCAACATGGCTTCATGGGCCATCAGAAGCCCAGTACGCACCCAGGGACTCTAGTTCATGTGCCGGACAACTGGACATGCCCTAAAAATCAGCCGTCAGTTCCAGGCATCTCTCCCTAAGTGAAGCCATTAGGCACGCTGCAGAGTCGGACTTATGTTCCCCCCTCTACTTACTTACGACTTTCTTAGTAAATACAAACTTAAATACCCCAACTCCCCTTTTATTCTTGCTTATTCAATTCTCCTCTAGAAAATGGCATGTAAGAAAATCTCAAAATTGTTGGGAGTGTTGTCACACTTAAAAATTATATGAGTGTCTCTTATGTCAGCATGCATTATACATTTTAGTTTCTTTGATCTGGTAAAAAGAAGGAGTTCGTTCACATCAGTGATTGGATACAGAAGGATGCCCATAACTGATGTGGGGTAAAGCTAATTGCCCCAAGATAACCCTGTTGTTGAGGTGGTGGTTTTTCTTTTTCTATTTTAACTTGCTATGGAGGCTAAGAAGAAAACAATGTAAAAGTAAACAAAAATAGACCTTTGGCTATGTTCTGAGACAGGACACTGAAAAAAAGGGCGGGGGGGGGGGGGGGAGATGGCTGTTATTTTCTTATAAAAGCCCTACGGAGCTATGGCTTCCAGGATGAATGACCTCTATGGGATGTTAAGGCAGTTGTGTTAGAAACAAAGTTTTTCTAAGGCATTTGCCGTGATGATGGTCTGGCCTTTGGAGAAAAATGTTTTGCTGAAAAATTGAGAACAGCTAATAGTTTAAGACCACTGACTTCAAGTAATAAACAGGAACATTTTGTTTGGATTGAAAAACACTTTCCTCCCAACTGAAGAGTTATTTTCGTCATAATTTCAGTGATCATGATGTCATGTTATTTAGTGATGCCGCTTGCAGCTTCTGAAGCTGGATTCTCCGAAATATTGTTTTGAAACCATCAGTAGCTATGGTACTTACGTTGAAAAAAGCCACATTATTTTCTTTAAAAAGATATTACTTGATATCATCAATAAAATGACCACCGTCTGTTCTCTGATTTTTAACAGAATAAGCAAATTCTGCTCCCCTTGAAAAGAGAAAGCTATCCAGCCTGACATAGCTTACAATTAAGATAATTGTAAAAGTGACACATGCTTCCTCTTGGTTAGGAATTTCTTAACCCACTCCAAGAAAAACAGCTTAATTCATTTATTCGGATGCTTTGACCTACATTTTTTGCATTGCCAAAGGTTTAGTCATAGATAAACCATGGTCTGCATGTGTGCATGTGCTTGTGAGAAATTAACACCCTCTCATTCGATATATTCAAATCTTCTCACCACTTAAAGTTTTGGAAATAAAATTGTTGAAAGGAACCCCATACTCTGGGATGGTCCAATTCTTAGCTTGCCCCAACAGCCACACTGAGGGACTGTGTGAGGCCAGCTGCTTAAAGATTTGTCACCAACTTTCTCCTGGCCAACAGGTGTCAGAAACTGTGATGGTGAAGCCACAGTGGGAACAGCAAGATGGGTGGAGGGAGCTTCTAGGGAAGCTTTGATCTTTTATCTTTATGCCCAGTTCTGTAATTGTGCTTTCAAATGGAACTCTAGCTGCCAATTTACACTTTACCTGGGCTGAAACTTATTTTTAGTTTCATTTCCATGGAAAATATGCACTTTGCTCTTGATTGATAGATGTATTTTGACAGTTAATTCAGGGTTACCCAGTCAAGGCTTGTTGAAGGTGAAAATGGAAAATGAAGGTGAAAAAAATTCCTTCGACAGATCTCAGTGTTTCTCTTTTTATTGCATTCGTTGTCTAACAACAATAATACTCATTGGCAAGGAATTTATTTACACTAACAAATTAAAGTTAATCACATGTATTTTTAGATTGGTCAGAAAACAAAGGATATTTTGCTTTGAATGCTTCTGAAAACCAAAGAGTAAGAAAGGCCATTTGAAACAGAACAATCTAGAGAAATACATATAAACCAAGCACAAGAGGACAATTCAGACGTGGCACTATTGTCTCTTCCATGCAAATGACCAGACACCAAAAGGTACAAATCAGAAATGTCAGATAACATGCTATTCGTATTTATTGGACTTAAAATTACTCTCAAACAACTTTTTTTCCCTTTATATAAGGAAAGAATAAAATAAATCAACTTCCTACAATGGAACAGAATTCATTCTCTCTCTTTTTCATTTTCAGTCAGTTTGTTAGTCATAGGCAGCACGCGTACTTGTTTAATTGTAACTCCATTAAAAAAATACAAAAGCAGTAGTGATGACCATAAATAATATTAAGGAAACACATACATAAATATTTAAGGGATTTCACTATGCACTAACTAAATCTTAGGTTGTTGGGAAGTGTTATCTAGCCAGACTGCCTCTTAATTCCCACTTTTTAAGGTAATTTGATTATCTTTGGCCAATTGTTCTTTCACACATGAAAGATTAAATCCTTACCAGAAAACTCAGGTGTGTAAATAAAAGAGCTGAGAGAACTAGAAGTGTACACCTTCCAACAACATACTTACACTCACATCCATTTGGCAATGACCTAACCAGGCCATCACTCAGCAAAAGGAAGATAAATGGTCATGTGATGGCAATGCTGCCATCAGAGAGCCAGTAGTTAGTGACTTACGCATCACGGCTACCAAAAATATCATAGCAGAGCATGACCGAATGCACAAGAACACACAGTGCAATTTTTAGCCAAGGAAACTGCAGTGGGAAACGCCCAAAGCTGCATAAACTTATGAGCTTCAACTCAGCAATGTGCAATCTTGACATCAAAGCATTAACCAAACATTTCAGGAAATCTTATATTACTAAAATACCAAGTTTCTAATAAATCAATTTTACCAAAATATATAGACATGTAGAAGGATAAGTGCATTTAGTAGAAGAAATACATTAAAAAAATCTCTTAAAATCTTATGAGCCATTCAATGTATATACAACACAAAAAGTGGCAATAAGGCTGATTACTGATGGGGGTCCTAACTGACAATACCAAGTTCCAAATACAATACTTTTTTTAATGCCATGTCATTGCAGTATGTGTGTGTAAGGTGGGAGATATATTCACACATATGTAGTCTGTATATCTACACAAGTGGCATGCACATTATTGAGATGTTGCCTCTTATTCATTCTTGAATCCCTAGCAGTTTGGGGGTTGGAATCGGGGTAGGGCCAATGATGGGAAATCATCATGTTTCTTTCCTTCTCCACTCTATAGACTTGGAAGCAAGGGCATGTGCTGTACTTGGTATGTGAGCCTTCAAGTAACAACCATGCCCTCAACACATCCACACAGACACCCACGTATGGGCAGGTAGGGGCCCTCTGTTCACCATCAAGTAGAACATGACACTTTCATTTTCCAGGGGGAAATGGATCTCTAGGCTTTTTCTTTGCCCTCTGACTTCTTGGCTGGGTCTATTCTCTACAACTCCTTTAAGTTATGCAAATACTGCTGGTGTACTGTCCGCTGTTATTCCCCCCCCCCCCCGCCCCGCCCCAGTGTTTTGGACCAAGACTAAATTTCCTGAGACTTTAAATAACTAAGACAAATGTAAATAAAATCTGCCTGCAGACCATGGCTGCTTTTTCAGAAGTGAACTGCAGCAACCACATTCATATTCTTACAACACTTTTCTTTAGAAATTTACTTGCCCTTCCCATCATCATAATGAAAACAACTCTGGTAGAAAATATGGATATTCTATTTCTGGACCTCATCCTAAAGGCTTAGCTTCAGAATAGTGTACAGGTAGACCCTTGATTAAAGGTAAATTTGAAAAATTCAGGAAGTGCTCAGGACTTAGCGTTAGGTAGGGGACACGGACCCTAGACAGATGTCCACCAAATGAAATGCCCCCATTCTACAGCTCTCTTGGGACAGTACATTTAGTTACCCACAGGGAATTCTGTAATTCTTAAATTTCTCAATGTAGCGAGGGGGCTATAACACCTTCAAAGTGCAGATATTTCTTTAGCATCATTAGGATGCCTCTCTAGAATCTTCTTGAATACTATTTTTAAACACATGGTTTTTTTCTCTTGAGGCTTTGCCCATAAAACCTTTAACACGTATAAATGAGTTAAATATCCATATAAATGCAAACTTTCATTTACCTTTTAAAATATAATTTTAAAGCACATGCTAATCCAATCACACAAGCAACCATACAGGCTAATTAAGGTCGAACAATCTGTGACTACTTTTGTAGGTTGGGTCTAGGATATCATAAGATTTCAGGCTGGAGATGGCTGCAGTGTACAAGGTAGCGGCAAGGGTCAATTTGGTTCCTCATGCACCCACTTGCCACTTTGTTCTCAACAATACCAAAGGAGCACCAGGTAGGTGTTCCCATTCCATGCCTCTTAAAAGCTGAGTTTGGCATTAGCACCTGGGTTAAAAATGCTTATTTGACGTTGAGGGTAGGAAATTCATCAACTTAGCTAAAGAAAGATAGTATAGAATAGCTTTATTGTCATAAAACTAGAGGTGGACTTCATCAGTCTGTTAGAATGGGCAAAATTGGGTTTCTGCCATAACTTATTACTCTTAAGTTAACTTGTGATTCAGGCAAAGGAAAAAAAAAAGATATAACTATTACACAAACTGTGAGTTACTTTAAGGGAGATGGTCTTAAGTAAAGTAATTCTGTTATAAAACTAAAGCCCTTCAATGGAAAACCCCAGCCTAGACAGAGCTCATACAATGCTCTTGGTCCACAGCTTGGCCTCACCACACATTTCTTGACCCCCAAAGCATTACCTGTACCCCCAAACACTTCTGGCTATGTCAGACTCATACAGAACTATCATTTAGGGACTGTAGAGTTCACAGTAAACAAATATTCCTTTTCTGTTCGTTTTCTGATAAAGAAAAAACTGCGACATCTTTAAGGTTCATGAAGCAACAGTTCTACGTTAGATTGCATGGACACTGAAAAGCGCTAGCATTGAAGCAGGAATCATGTAAGACACTGGCACCCAACTAGACATCATGCACTAGAGTCGATAAAAATATAGTAGGAAAACAAAATGCTCACGAGTTCTGAGGTCCTTCACTCTGTTTTCATACCCTTTTATCAATCAGTTTACATTTTATCCTTTGTTGGGCAATCAAATCAAGTGCCTCTTATAATTTCAGCAGTTTTACATAGTAATGTTAAAATATAACTCATTGAGATGAAAATTACTATAATTTAACTTAAAAATCAAAATAGTTATAACACAAACTAAATGATTTGAAGAAAAAGAATTTGATTAATAATATTGTCAGCTCGTCATTAATTTAAACATTGGAAGTGTACAAATAAATTGAAGACAAAGAACAATATTCTAAGACATTTAAGAAAATGCAATATAATAGATCATAAGTTATGTGCAGAGACTGAGACTTACAGGTATTCCAGTATATACATCCATTTTCAAATATTACCAAAGTGTAAACATAAGATAATCATCCTTCTATTTCCATTCTTAAAATGAATACAGTGTAACTTCCAGTGTGACCCAGATTACTTTTTTTTAAAGATGAGCAAAAATGGCAAAAACTTACGATAGCAAGCAGTAGTATTACCAGATTTTGACTAATTTAGTCTTTTAGTAATGGAAAAGATTTGTTGGATTTTGTAGTTTATCAATAGTGGTTCTTTGTTTCTCAGGGCATTAATCAATAGCAAAGCACCACATATCTCAAAATATTAACAGAATATCCAGTACGGCAGTTCCATTATCATATCCCCAAATACAGATGGACATAAAAACATACATGGTGACTTTGATAACTCTAAACACAGTGTAACTTTATGTCAGTGTTTCTGAGGATGGAATGAATGATCTGTACCTATGACAAAAGCACTGAAGTTTAACAGATAATACATTTGGGAAAAAACAGAATTGTGATTTTCTAGTTTAGACAATTCCAGATTTCGAATATTCAGACAAGCCAAAAATAAAATCATAATGTTCAAAATATGAGATGAAGCTATATGGGTGGGAACCCTTCCCTTTATATTATCTGTTACCTGAAACCTCCAAAACTCCCACCCCAAGCTCTGCGTATATAACATTTCCAGTGGAAGATAGGAACAGAGACTCTCCATGTGGTAATGGAAGTAAAATACTTGTCCAAGAATGTGTCTGCCCTCAACTCATATATGGGAACCTGTCCCTTGGAAAGTGGATGACCTCATTTTTAGAGCCAATGAAGCAAAGAGGACCAGATACATAAACCAAAAGCAGCACCACAACAAAAACAAAGATAAAATCCATCATTTGAAATTTCTCAGGATGAGTTATTTTTTCCTCCTTCTGCCCTAGTCTCCGACACTTGAATTAGTTTGATGAAATACTGAGATCCTTAAGGCTGGCTTTAATATACACTGAACTGCCTCCACTGCCAGACTATATCCTAGGTACTGTGAAACAGACCTTAACTGCAAAGTGAAAACCTCTGAAGAGCGGCACAGAATGGCTCAGAAAAAACATGGGAAGACACTAAATAGAACTGACAGCTCTCCTTTAGTGGAACATTCAGTGTGCTCAATAAAAACGCCTCTCTGGTTGAATGTTAGTCAAATCTAAATTTTCTCCAACTCGTATTTCTCTTTTTCTTATAAGTACATTTGTTAAAACACTAACTGAGTCCACTTGGGAAATCTTTTGAGTAGAAAATATGTGACAAGTTCCTGACTGTGTCATAGGCAGGCTTTAGACTAGCCAGAATGTTCCCCAGGAGAGGACACCTGAAAATGTTGGTTCCTTTAAAAATCAATTTCCTGTTCAATTTGTTCGGAAAAAGGAACTGTGTTGTGTGTGTCGAGGTTGCTAAAATACTGAAGCACAGCAGAAGCAAAGTAAACAGCAGATCCCAATACCCCATGGCTGCGTTAACGACTGATTTTTCCTTTGTTCGACTAAATCTAGAGGATAAATGTTACCTACCCTCTGAATCCCAAGGTAATACCCACACCCACACTCGTATGACTTTGCTTCCTTCTGGGGTTAACAAATAACTATAACTCTTTTCTCCTTTTCAGATGCCCAGGAAGTGGAACGGTTTGCTCACCTTTTGCTGTCGTAGGTAACCATGTGGCCAAACACCCATGTTTCTACAGTGGGGTTGTCTCACTGCCCAGACACAGAAATGAGGGGGAACCTTTCCCACACACTGGAGTGGATTCTGCAGCCCCGATCTCACAGCAGAGAGGAGCTCGCAGCCATGCAGATAGGTGTACGTGCGCAGTCGGGATCCCACGCTGGGAATCCATGGCGCTCCCATAATACCCCCAGGGTGTGTCACGCTCTTGTTGGGCGTTGTCACGCGGGTTTTCCAAGTGACGCACCCACCCACCCTCCCAACACAGCACAAGATATTGGGAAGTAAGAGAAGAGGGAAACCTAGCTAATTTGCATCTCTCACGAATGAGCTCCTTGGTTTGTTAGTAAACTAAAGGTTGCTTGGGATTATTTCAGTAGGTTAAAATGAAGAGTGTTCCATTATCACAGAAAATGCGGTTAATAACACCAGGTTCCCCAACCTGCCTACAGCACATTACCCCTGTCATCAGTTTCTTCTTCATTCCTCCGGAGGAGAGCGGGACGGGATGGGGGAGGGGCTCTCTCGGAGCTCCCCACCCCTTGGAAGGGTGTGTGTTACTGCTCCCCAGCTCCCTCGGGCGCAGCTGTCATCTTCTCTGTCTTTTTATATTTCCTCTGCATCTGCTCTCGTTCCTTCCTCCTCAGCTTTTCTCTTTGCTTTTCCATTTTCTCTTGAGCCTTCCGAGCCTTCTCCAGAGACGCCTTCATTTCCTTGAGTTTTTTTTTGACCACTGCTCGGTCCTGGGATGATGTCATTCCAAGGGCCTAAGAAGGAAATAGAAGCAAACTGCACCTGAAAACCAATGACCTCTCGCTTATGATGAGGTCGATAATCGCAGTTATGTTCAAACTCAAAAACGAATTTAAACAAGTGAAGAGGTAAAAACTGAACAAGAGCTGATTACATTTGCCAAAAATCTACATACCAGGAGACTAAGCTTTATTTGTTCTTTTGTTCCTTGAAGTCCCTAGCACAGTACTCCCTAAGCCTCATTAAGTAAATGCTTTCCACATTGGTAATTAATGGGTGAATGAATTAAAAAGAGGGTACAATTCTGCTTCTCCAATCTTTCAGCTGTAGACAATTACAGGTAAAAGACAGGAGTGCCCCCCCCCGCCCCGCCCCGCTACCACCGAGGGCTCCAAGAAGGGTAGGAAGGATCCACACGGTGTCCTTCCTGCAGACATATTCATTTGTAGTGGGGACCAAAGTGTCTGCAGGACCACAGTGTCCATGCCAGCACGGCTAGCCACCCTCTCCCAGCAGGCACACCTATGCAGGAAGCCTGATTATTGTGAGGAGCTTGGAATTCAGCATAAGGAGAGCTGGATGCATACTATAAACGTTTCATGACCTTCAGAATCAACAGCAGGATGCATCCATCTCTCCAACGGGGACAGCCTTGTCAATGGAGCCTTCATCTTCACAGGAAATTGATTGATCTCTAACCTTTTCAAGACCCTCAAGAGATACTCATGCGCCCATCCACCCAGCAGGAGGCTGAGGGTGGGGGTGGAGAGCTGGCTATAAGCTCCTTTTGCCCTTTTTCCATAGGGGTGGGAGCCACCTCAGGCTCTGCAAAGAGATGAGCCACACAGATGAAAATGTGAGTGCAGCAGAGGGGGAGGCAAGACAGGCCTGCACATATCTGGGGAAGAAAGTTCTGGGGAAAACATCACCCCCGTTTTGGAGTGGTGTGCAGGGACAAGTCGGGTGGAGGAGAAACAAATAACAAAGGGAAGATTGATGGATTTAGGGTTTAACTCTTACGCAGTGAAAGAGTCCACATTGGCCATCATTAAACTCCTACCACATCGGAGTAAGTGGAGTTAATCCATGGACCATGTGTTGCTAGGTGGAAGCCATGGAGTGAGTCCCTAGCTCTCCTACTCAGCAAGCAGCCTACTCTTCAGGACCCCTGACAACTTTCTGATACCTCATTTACTACACAGAAATAATTCAACATCCTTTCCGCTGACTGTTGATGAGAATTACCGCTCTCATATGCAGAATGCTCTTATCTAACGAAAACATAGGTGCTATGGGTAATACAAATTACACTTGGCAACCTAATACAGACATGTAATTCTTTACCTTCAGTTTATTTCCATCCAACTGCAGAAGCTGCTCTCCAGTGATGTTTTGGGCACTGAATTCAGATACATACTGCTCCAGATTTAGGCTCATTAGCCAGTGAGAAACCTGCTGCACACTCCACTCCTGAACAGCCCGATTCTGGTACTGACTGTGTTTGGGAGACTGTCCATCATCAAGGATCTGAGGTAGGAATTTATGCAGTGTTGTTAAAGGCCCAAAGGGCTATGGCTCAGCATGGTGTATTATGCTATCAACATGAATGTCTCACCTACTAGAGGTATATTAATTTTCAAAGCATCAAGTGATAAGCTAATGGTTCTACTTGTGTAAGTTACACACATACACAGTTATTACCTACATGTTTTTAAACCATTGAAAGTTTAAAAATGCCCCCACATGAAACTGCATTTTCAATGTGTGAAGTTTAATATTGACAAATACACTATAATGTTGCCAGCTTCTACATTAAAACACTTTGGGGAGAGTATCAGATACAGAAAACAAATATTTCATTAATCCCTATATGCAATGCATCCCTCTGCGTTTCTCCTCTGGTAAGACATTAGAGAAATGTAAACACAGATTTTAAAATATTGCGATATCTTTCACTTGGAAGAGGAGAGCATGAAACCCTCAGGCACTTTTAGGGGGAAGTCTCACAGCCATTATTTCTTTTGAGCAGCGAGCAAACCTGTGGGGAAGGGGTGGGCAGCTAGTACCAATAATTACTTTCAATAAATGAGAAAACTGAGGTTCTGAAAGTCTACAAATCTGTCCAATGCAGAATATTATTTTTAATAGTGGAAAGGGTAGGTTGGTTCCTAGAATCACTAAGCTGAGGAGGTGAGGTGATGACAGGCCTGGGAGGGGAGACAGAAGTCACCTCAGTGACCGGCAGGGAAACACAGGAGAGGGGTGGGTAAGCCAAGATGAAGGCAGAGGAGGCAGAACAGTGAACTGTGTCAGTCAGGCGATAGTGAGGGGGACACATTGCAGGACACCTGGGGATCCTCTTGAATCAGAAATATGGTTTGAACCGAGACACAGACGAGGGCAGAGAGTAAAACTACCGAACACAAGGAACTCCCCCACTACATGCAAGTGCTCTTCATTGTTTGGGTTTTAAATCATCTGCAAAGGGAGAACAGATTCAGACAATACCGAAAAGGCCACCACACACAGACCACTGAGAGCTCACCTCGTCATCTATCATATCCAGGCTCTGAGTAAGGGAGCAACAAAGGAATCAAAGAGAAAAGTGTTACAGAAACAGGAGACACAACGTATCCAGTACAGTCTTAATAAAATTAAAGTCATGCCAAGCCTGAAGAATGTGGGCAGAAAAGTTTAAGAGAAAACAAATGTTTTACAAAACAAAACAAAAAACCAAACAAACAAAAAAACCACGATAGAAAGAAATAACTAAAAACACATATTAAGAACAAATACCTTTAGTGACAGTGCCTCTCCCTGTTCCTGCCACCCCAGGACCGGTATCTCTTTCCTCTACTTACCTCTTGGGGCACTAAGTCAATCACTGGTGTAATTTCCTGCCTCTCTTGTATATACTTATTTCCTGAGAATTCCTAGCAATGCTATTTTAACCCTGGCTTCTAAGTGAGTGGCTCTTACTTAGTTATCCTTCCTTATCAAACCGCAACTCTCCCCTTTCCAATGCAGTGATTCTCAGTCAGGGACCATGCCCAGCTCAAGGAATATAGGGATTTTAGGGTGCAGGTGATGGTAGGGAAGGAGCGGGGCCAAGGGAATGGCAAATGTGAAACTCCATGAGATGTCTGAGCTGTCTCCTATGTTTGCTCTCCAGTGCCCAGCCTCTCGTCCCCACACCTCTGCTGAGCCATCCCCCTTAAATCAGAAAGGCCAAGTATAGGGTACATAGTGAGGAAGGTTCCTGGACAGCTTCAAGGGGCTCAGAAACAATACTTTGCTTCCACGTTGAGACAGAGAGAGAGGGTGAGGACAATTTCCTATCAAATAGGAAACCGTGGTCCTGACATGCAAAATCTACCTAAACAGTTTCCCTGTGACAGTTCATGGGTATCACACCGACTATCAAATGCGTGACCGAGAAAGCAGTTTTGTTGGAAGTGCCATGATCGTACCTCATCTGATGACAGCGCCAGGGACTGGGAGAGCCCCGGGGTTTTGGGTTCTGCTCCTAGGCCGCTCAGGTCTGCTGAACTGGTGCTGCTGGGACTGAAGTCTTCATTGAAGGTAAAATTCTGTAAAAATAAATGAAGCTCAGTGTTAAATGAGCACCATGAATGAACCTGAGGTAGGTTGTGCTTACAAGTTCTAAAAAGGTTATTTAGAAGTAATATTAGGAGAAATTCATCTTTGGTTTGGTGCTGGCCTTTGATTAGGCAGTGTTTCAGAACCCTGCACCTTTTGTGGTGAATGGGAAACTCTGAGTGCTTTCTCCATCAGATGAAAGGCTAGGCATTTTGCGGTAATGCTTCTTCAATCTCTCCTCAAGGGTACAGAGTTCATTATCCTCTGCAACTGCTCAGAGGAGTGATATTAATGATCCTATCTTCTTTGACCCTAATTGTGATGAGTAACCGTGTAAGTAAAACAAATACAAGATGGTGCAGAGAGCCTAAGTTATTAGGAACAGATGGGAATCCATATTAGAAAGATAGGTTGAGGCCCCCCCACCCCCCACTCCCCCGCGGAAGGAAAGCGTGCTGTTGGCTATGATAAATACTGTGAGAAATGGCAGGTCCTCTCCTGGATGTAACCTTCAGGATGATATGTTCTGGGGGAGGTCACAATCTGACACTCTGCTATTTACAGGCTAAGGGACAACTCTCCCTCAGCACCCACCAAAGAGGCCACGCCACAAAAAGATACACGTTCCCAAATAACTACCTGGGGGTGGGGGAGGTGGGGATGTAGAAGGAAAACTTCCCCAGAACATCATTAAAATGTTTGGTGGATATTAAAATCAAATAAATTCACAATGACTACAGAGCTGCATTTGTGAAAACATTTGAAACCAAATCTGAAGTCTCTCCAGTGTAAGGTAATGGTAGAATTACTCAAACAACATTGAGATATATCAGATCCAATACTGAAAATGTTTCAAGGCCAAGGTGGTTTACTGCTGTCAAAACTTTTCTAATTCTAGAATGACTGGCTTCCCAGGGACTCTAAGAACTTGACCAACACCATCTTGTTTTCTCTGTCACTTCCTGAGAAATTGGACTGTTACTTTTCCATTAGGTTCTCTTGTACAGGGTTTAGTTGGTTGTGAAGAATAAATACCATGCCAGAGGCTAAAAATTCAGTACCAAACAAACTCCAAGGTTCGCTAAATCTTTAGAAAAGGAAGTTAAATCAGAGCACATGGGGCTAGGCTAGTAGAACAGTTAAGCAGGAAGGCATTTAACATAGCATGTTACCATTGGATACTGTCAGTGGAAATACAACCCCAAAGCCCATCAAAACCCTGTGAGCTGCTGACCACAAGAAAAGCATTAAATTCAAGTAACATTAACCACACATTTCTGTTTGAGAAAGTCAACACAGATAAAAGGAGACCAAACAACATGTGAAAGTTAGCCACCGTACGTTTCAATAAAATGTTAGATAAGGTTTGCAGTGTCATGCTGGAAATAACCATCATGCATTTAAAAACCAGTAGCGTCCATGCACATAATTCCTAATTCTGCTAAAGTTAAAGAACTTTTGTGATAGAATTACAACAGTTGTTCGACGTGGAAATTTGATTTAAGAGAAAAAATAAGTAAGGGTGCTTTGTCAGCACTGGTTTGTTTTAAAGAGTTTCATTTAGATGTACTGAACACATATTCAGTCCCCAAATTTATTTGTTTTCCAGTAAATCCTGAAAAGCGCAGCAAAAACAGTTTTGTAACGTAATTTAAAAAGGAATACTTGGTAAACAGATCTATCACACTGTGCCATAATTCAAATGCATCTTTCCCAGCATGGCTTAACTGTCAAACTGAGATTAAACAGCAATATGTGAAAAGACAGGCAAATCAAAGATTAATGCACAATCTAGAATGGAACAGTATTAAAGGAGGTGATGGTTAAATGAGGCTTTCTTTTTCCCCACACAGGAAATACCATGCATGGTTTATTGCAGTGTTATAACATTGGTTTCTTGGATCCAGAGCATACACAGAAGTTGAGAATGCTTTCCAAAGATTGAAGAGGAGGAAGAGATTTGGGGTTTCCTTGTTTGCTTTTTTTAATCCGTGTGTTTTCTACCTTGGACCCCCTTTTATCTGAGTTTAGAGTTTCAGGAGAAGGCTGGAGGGGACTTGGAGGTGAAGGCAGGTTCCTGAAGGAATAGGATCCTTTGCGGCTGTCATGAAACCAGGAGAAAGGCATGCAGGGTGAGCGCGGGGAGGCGGGCACCACGGAGGCCGGCTTCGGTTTCCAGTGCTCCAGCCTGCCTCTGAAGATCCTGTTCAGGAGAAGAAGCGGGTGTTAGACAAAGAAAGGGCACAGCAGCTCTGAACTGAACAGCGTTGAGAAACTGTCCTACACAACAGGTAAGAGTAAAAATTTTCACTTTTGATTAGAACATTTACCTTACTCGTTAACGTTTTTTTGCATCTACATGGGTTTTGTATTGATAGACATTTTTGTACTGCTATTGCCATGGAGAATTTTTATGAAATGTGCTTAATATATACAGGGGTGGGCAGAAGTAAGTCAACAGCTGTTCATATGGAAAATAATACAAAAATTAATACATAACATGAGAATAAACTTGGCATTTCACGTACTCAGAACTGTAAACCTACTTTTGCCCCACCCTGAATATGTGGATGAATTAAAATCAGGGAAGAGCACCATCTTCTAGGAACTGCTATGCAGTCAGTTGTCACAGCATTTCCTTTGTTTGGGTCACACACACCAGAGCTTCAGTGCTAGTGACATTTAGCTCATTATCAGCATTCTTTCCTGGCCTCCTCTGAACTCATACTCCCAAGAGTTTACACTTTAGAAAATGATATATGTACTTAAGAAATTTGGAAATTTCAGGGCTCAGGATCCTTTAAGCAGAAGACACACCTTGTTGGTTTTTCATCATCATCTTAGGGCCTTTTCACAGGAGGGGCACTGGACCTGAAATCTCAATACCCTCTCCCTGGAGGTCCAGACTCTGCTGCCTCCTGAACACACGGCTTTGGGACTCTCTCAGTCTCTTTCCTTAACTCTAAAGGGTGGATACTTTATGTCTCATACGCGGCTAAGAATTAAATGAGATAATATATGTTAAAAGTGCCTTGAAAACTATAATGCTCTACGCCTACTGTTTAACATTCAAAGGCATTTGAGAACATTTAGAAAACAGGCATTTTTCTTAATATCTTGCATATTTATATTTATGTTTTGGTTAGAGAAATGTAATTATTAGAGCTGAGGCAGGAATGGGCAGTAGTTTCTGTGAATCTTGGAAGAAGTCACCCTCAAAATGTCCAAATGACATTTGATGCAATGCCTTTAATTTGTTAGCTGTTGACATCATGACAACAGAGATTCCCTTTCATTTAAAAATGCCTCACCATCTTAGCTAGACAACTTATGTCTGACATGGATACTGAATATCAATCTTCTCACATCTTATTTAAAATATTTTGAAATATTACATATTTCTAATTTACATAAACAGTATAACTCCTAGCAATTCTTGTTCATACCCAAAGATTATTGTGAGAATCAAATGGGACAATAAATGTAAAAACACCTTATACACTGTAAATATACAAATGGAAAGGGACTGTAAAGATGGTAAGTAAAGAGAATGGAGAAGTCAGTGAAGTTTTGGTAGAACACTGACATCACAGGTTAAGAGAGAGAAATTGTTGATCACACCAAAGTCCAAAAGATCTGATGATTTAAATGGTGTATTTCTTTTTTTAAATTATATTTTATTGATTATGTTGTTACAGTAGTGCCAATTTTTTCCCCTTTGCTCCCCTCTGCCCAGTACCCTCTTCCCTCCAGCAATCCCACCCCCCTTAGTTCATGTCCATGGATCGTGCATATAAGTTCTTTGGCTTCACCCCTTCCTATTTACTCTTAACTTCCCCCTGTCTATTTTGTACCAACCAATTATGCTTCTTAATCCCTGCACCACTTCCCTATTTCTCCCCCTTCTTCCTCCCAGCTGATAACCCTCCAAATGATCCCCATCCCTATGATTCTGTTTTTATTCTGGTTTGCTTAGTTGGATTTTGCTTTTATTTTTTAGATTCAGTTATTGGTAGTTGTGAGTTTGTTGTCATTTTGGTGTTCAAAGTTTTGGTCTTCTTTTTCTTAAGAAAATCCCTTTGACATTTCATATAATAATGGCTTGGTGATGATGAGCTCCTTTAGCTTCACCTTGTCTGAGAAGCACTTCATCTGCCCTTTCATTCCAAATGATAGCCTTGCTGGATAGAGTAATCTTGGTTGCAGGTTGCTTTTCATCACATTGAATACTGTTTGTCAGTCCCTTCCTGCCTGCAAAGTGTCCTCTGAGGAATCAGCTGATAGTTCTATAGGCACCCTGCTGTAGGCAACTCTCCACCTCTCTCTTGCTGCCCCCAGGAATCTCTCTTTCTTTCACCTTTGGCATCCATTCATGATGCGTCCTGGTGTGGTTCCCTCTGGGTCCAGCTTGCCTGCGACCCTCTGTGCTTCCCAGACCTGTATGTCCATCTTAAAACACGCACACACACACACACACACACACACACACACACACACACACACACACACGTCTGAAAGGATAACAGTGAAAGACCAACCAGAGATGTGTCAAACTTCAATTTAATTCTAAAGTTTTGTATCCTTAAGCCCACTGACTTACTATCAAAAGGAGGAGATGGGTATAATAACTGAACTTGAGAAAGCATGCCAGCAGAGGCAGGCTGTTCCTCTGCAGGAAGTGCTTTTTATTTCTGGGTCGTGGACCAGTCTGGTAAGAATCTGGGGCAGCTGTTCAAATGCAGATTCTTGGACACCCAGACTTACTGAATTATAATTTGGGGGAGAAGAAAAGAGGAGTTGACCTAGAATCTACTTTAACACATACATGAGCTCTTCAACTTTTTACTATCTATATTTATTAATATTATCCTGAATGCAAATATGAGGTTTCTGGATCAGAGTAGGTTATTATTTACTCACAGAAAATTATTGCATTGGTTCCTCTATTGTAATCTCTCTCTCCAGGGTGACATAATGAGAGCCAGATGTCCTATACTAGGTCTACACTGAAGGTGAGAAATCTAAAAAATATGAGTCTGGATGGTCACACAAGAGAGGGGCAGCCATCCCCCCCCCCCCTCAGAGGGGGAGACAGATCTTACCTCCTCGATGTAAACAAATTCAACTTGGGAAGGATCTTGGGTTCTAAGCCTTGGGAAAGTAATGCATGTCCTAGGGGGTGATAAAACAAGGGTGTCCAGCTATACAGCCTTGGGAATGTCTTCATAGAGGTGGGTCTCATCCCTCTCTCCCCATCTCCACTCCTTAAAAATGTAACTACACATCTCTGGGGAGGGGAATCTCTCTGCAGACCTCACTATCTATCAACAATTTAACTCATGTCTTTTAGCTCAGGTCCCACAATTCAATAAAAATGCTGAAAAAGCTCTAGCTGTACAGAAATATAAAAATATTTTCTCTGTAGTTTCATACTCTCATAATAGCACATATTTGAAATAAACTGGACCTGATGATTATTTTTCGCTTTTGGTCATATATTTGTGAAACAATGAATCAAACTAACATGGGAAATTCTTTCAGAGTTCCAGCCACAGTTCCAATAAGGTATGGTAGTACTTCAACGCACAGATACTGTTTTCAAGTTTACAAATAGGCCGTTATTACTGAGAGCATGACTATCTTGTCCTATTCTCAAGTGGACTGCCTTTATAACAATGCTTTTGGAACAACCACCACCACCTTTTTTTTTTTTTTTTTTTTAATAGGCAGGTAATAAGAACATTGGTGCCTACTTTTTTTGTGATTCTAATAACTTATTTGAAAAGGATTTTTGGTAGTTCGAATTCTGGCCAGGCAACATTTCAAACAAAATCTGAAGACCACATCTAAATACTTCCCTAAAATTCCTGCTGCCAGGAAAATATTCAACACTGATGATTCCAGGTAGACGTGGACATGGCGCACTGAAGACAGGCCTAGAGGCTGCAGTGGGAGTGGGGTGACAGAGAGCGTGGAAGCTCCATTCCAGGTGAGAACCAAAGGCCTTCTCACATGACGAAGATGATGGAAGGCGGGGAGGAAAAGTCATGGAGAAAGCAATGCAACCCTGTCCCCCTCATTTATGTGGGTATCCTTGACTCTACAACTCCATGAACTGATGTAACCTTTGTGTGTTTGCCAGTATCCATAGAGAACTGAACAGTGGTATGCTCCCATTTGCTTGGACTAGAGTACAGAATATTCATTTAAGAAAGCAGACTCTCCATGACTTTAAGATCACAGACCTGTCAGCTTACCAGACATGCTTTCTAAAGTAACTGCCAATTTCCTTCTGGATAAATTAAACTCTTGAATCTACAAACGGAGCAGAGGAGTTCTGGTAGCAGTTATTCTACTATTGACCATTGGTATAGTCTGTTTCACTTTGTGGAGAACGTATTAAGAATAACATAAATTTATTCCTTCCCTTTCTTCTTTTCCTTCCCTTCTTCTCTCCCTTAACATTTTTTTACTCTGGGGGCAGGTTATGGGCTAAGGTGCATAAGCTCTATATACATCCTTAATAATTTCCTTAAAAAATTAAGATTGATGAAAATAAACTCTTAATGGATCTGAAAATAATTTCCAGGACATGAAAACAGGTATGTGTTCTATATTTCCTTCACTTCTCTTTTTTAGTTTGTATACTAATGGCTCACTAGAGTTTTTGGAAAAAACAGAATCACAAATCAGCTATATTTCTGATTATTTTATTACTAGGAACTAGAAGGAAAAACGGCTTGAAATTAAGTCTCTGTGGTGTTAAAATGTCTTTTGGGGTGGGGATGAGATGGAGTTAGAGTAACTGTTTCCTGGCGTTTAAATGGTTTATAAATAGTTCACAACTTTACAGAACCAGGAACTCATTTACATGTATCTTGAAACCAATTTATCCTGGGGCTAGCACTCCAAAATTAAATTGTTCAGGTAAACCTTCCATGGTGATTTTTGGGGGGGTTGATTTTAACTTTGAACACAAGGTATTCAGAATCTATTGGATGTCACCAAAACTTAATTAGGAGTTTAGGAACTGCCAGAAGAAAAAGCATAAACAGAATATAGAATTCAAGCAGATAATAAAGGAGGTTAATTGAAGAAAGTTAGGTGCAACCAGAGGAAGGGTTGCTGACTTCCATTTACTCACATCAGGTGAAGTAACTTTGTAAGGTTCTAACATCTACCAAGGAGACTGACATTGTAAAGCCTTCTGAAGGGGACTTGGAGACCCTTAAAGGTAACAGTTCTGACAAGCACATGTCCATCTGCAGCTCTGGCAATCACCTGGGTATATCGTCGGCAGCCGTCCGTCTCGAGAGACAATGGTGTAGCTTCTTAAGAGTCCATCTGCACCGCCGAGAATGGCTGTGCAGTCGGACTCGGGAGTGACACGGTATCTGTCTCCTCCCGTGTTGAATCGACATCTTGCGATGACACTGAAGCTACAGAGCCTGGGCAGGGTGATATGGAGGGTCTGCTGTTGCCCATGCAACAGACCCCCCCTCTCTTCACAGCTGAAGGGTCCAAGGGAAAGACGGAGTCGATACAGCTTGGGTTCAGGTGCGCCGCAGGAGTTGCCGGTGTTGACCACAACATCAAACCGCCTTAGGGACTTCTGGGTATATCCTGCTTCCAGATCCAGGTCTAAATCTCTGATCAACACTAACAGTCCATCTGAGATGGTCACTGTAGAGTGTTCAACTTTAACTTAGGACAAGGCTCAGGAAAGCTGCCCCCAAATATGGCACCTTGGCATAATTTGAGAAATGGTGCACGCTGGAAGGGCTCTCTGACTTGTCCTGTCTCCACTGAAGCAGGTCATAAGACCTTCATGTGAGAGCTGCCCTCCTCCAGGGAGGCAGGGAGTGTCCTTACCTCCACAGATTCCACGAGGAATCCGCATGACTAAAGGCACAGGCCTTGCTGCGCTTCCCAGCTTGCTGTCCTTTGCTCAACCCTTTGTCCCATCACGTTTTCCCACAATTCTGCACTTTTCATAAAAATACTCAGGCTTAACCCCTTCTTTGGGTCTCCATTTCCTTAGGAAGGCTCCTGTGTCACATAAACATTATATTAAATTTGTTGATATGCTCTTCCCTTGTCAATCTGTCTTTTGTCAACCTAATATCCAGGGCTCCAACCAGAATACCTGGGAAGGTAGACAGAAAAAGATTTTGTTTTTACCTCCCCTACACTCATTTGAGATGGAGAAAGTGTTCTCTTAGCGAGTCTTTCCCATACTACAAAGGTTAAAAATGCAACAGCAAGATGACCATATAAATAAAATCCATATTCTCAAAATAAAAATGTTAAGTTTAGGAATAATACATTGCTTAAATTTAAAAAAATTGTATTATTAAAATTCTGAGAGAGACATGTGTCTATTGAGTGTATCTTAATATATTTAACTAATTTCAGATTTACCTATTTAATATGTAAAATAAACACACTGATAAGAATATTGGGATGTTTAGAGTCATTACAGTTAACATTTTAACTTATTTGACTTTTTTCTTTTTTTTTTTTAGTTCTTTAAGAATAGAAAAGTGTTGACTTTTTAGGAATGTAAGTTTGTCCGATTTCAGGCATTGGAAAGTACTTAAAAAGAAAACTGAGTAGATTAAACCCATAAATGTGCCTAAAAGCAGGACAGATGATTATGGGGAATAAAGTCTATTCTACTGAGGTTAAGCTCATATTATTCAAAGGTCTCTGTGAAAGTGACTGCTTTTATTTTATACAAAAATAAAAGATGCATAAACAAAATGACAAGATCTGTAAATTGAACTGAAACTCAAAAAAAGCTAAGTTTTTAAATGAGAGACTTTAATAAATTACTCTTAATCTATAACCCAAATACCCCTCTTTGTAAGAACACAGGTACCTCTGGACATTAAGAATATCAGGTGAACGGGAGACCCCATAGAGGTTACGCTGCCAAAGTCAAGCAGCACCGGTGCTTCATGGAGCTCTGGTCATCGCTGTGCATGGCCACAAAGTGGCTCAGGAACGTTTGCTTTCAGACTTTCCTGGCTCCAATTAATCTTGCTTTTCTATAATGGTCATTTTCTGCTGGCCATTTACAACGGCATTTTATTTCCTGTTATTGGTGGTGGTTTTTTTTAACTTTTTTAAAAGGACAATTCTGGTTCCTCTCTGGGTACTCTGAGGGCCAGATTTGGGCAGAGGGGACATGTTTTCTACTCCTGTACATGTGCTCGGCCAGCTCCTCAGCTCTTCTGAACGTGTGTTGCCAGCTCAGGTGCTGCCGCTGCCGGTGCTCAGCAGTGGGGCAGAGCTGCCTCCAGGGACTGGTTATAGGGTGTGATCTCAAATTCACTGTAATGTCATGATTTAGCTAAAGCTTCTTCAAGAGAAACATCTGTGAAGAGTTGTCTGAACCATAATCCAGAGTCCATTCATTCTTCAAGATATTACCAAAGTCATCCTGGGATTGAAGAAGACTGCCAGCAAAATGCATCTGGACAATACTTTGTTTTATATCCCCGTGATGAGAATTGCTTTAAATATGACAATGATAGTCACTTATATTAAGAGTTTTAAATGTGTTTAAATGTGATTCTCTCAATTTTCCCAATGACCTGAATAGGTATGTGAAATATATATATATATATATATATATATATATATATATATATATATATATATATATATATGTTTCTCTCTTATAGATGAGAAAACTGTGGCACAGAGGTGAAGGAACTTGCCCAAGATGTAAGTGGCTCAGCTGGGATTTGAACCCAGGCTCTTAAGCACTTTGACATTATGCCATTGGCTTTTACTGAAGACCATTGTTATATTTACTATGAAGGTATTGTGGAAGATGTTCTATTTTAGGTACCAATCTTACCTTTTGCTTTCTCTTATTTTCCTTATCCAATTTACTTTTAAAATAAATTATATTGTATCATATGTACCTTTTGTATATAAACAGACCATATTTGGAGTACAGTAAAGGGAAGTATATACAGATAAAAAAGAATAAACAAATGAATACATACTAATTTAAAGATCAAAAGCGTATTTGTTTTTCATAGAATCATATGGATCAACACTATCCAATAGAAATATAATATGAACCACAGTATATAAATTAAAACTTTCTAGTAATCAGTAGAAAATTATTAATAAGATATTTACTATTCTCTTTTTTCATACTGTTTTTGAAATCCAGCACGCATTTTCTCTAACAATACATCTCCATATAAACTAGCCACATTTCCGGTGCGTAGTGGCCACACCTGACTCGAGGCTGCACACTGGACAGTGCAGATGGAAATGGTTGGGGGCTTAGAGACTGGCCTCTGTTAGTGCATCTCCCTCATTTTTTAGTAAGAATCAAGGTCCAAGGAATTCAGAGACTCATCCGCGGCAAAGTCAGGATGATACTTGGATCCCAGCTCAGTGTTTCTGCCACTGTTCACACTTAAGGTAAATGGAGACTCACTTCCCCAGAGAAGTGTCAGCTCCCCTCCCTGTCACTTTCCCGCAGCTGCCCTCTGCCTTGTCCCAAGACTCACACATCCGCTCACAGGGCTCTCCATTCAGTGCCTAAGCCGGGAGATTCGCCCACAGAGCTCCAAAGTAGACGGTCCTCTGACCTCACGGCTACTCACTTCAGAGTTTCAGATGGGGTTGTGTTTTCCTCTTTGGCATGTCCTCTAAGGGATGAAGAAGCTCGAACAACTACATGTCTCCTGCTTTTGTTCTCTGCTACGCTCCCTATTTAAATCAGAGTGTTCACTGAGCACATATTTTAAAAGGATAAAACCCAACCATATTTCTCTTTAGAGCTTCTTCATTTGTTTATTATTATTTTAACTCATCTATTTGTTTCATGTCGGTCATGTATTTGAGTCACTGTATCTCTACACAGAATACAATGATGCAAATTCTTTATTCTTTGGGAAGAAAAAAACTAAAACCAAGACCACATTTAGCAAATATTTTGCCTTTTTAATGTTGGATAGCGTCAGATTATAGCTGAATGACTTCATCAGATTTTCACAATCTTATAAAAACTGGAAGAAATGCCTATGAGATAAGATTACAAACTCAATCAATGAATTAAACTCTGTTTTTTTGGAGACAGCCTCACAGGGCGTTGAATGTATCCCCAGCTCTCCACAGCGGCAGAGGGACGTGGCGGCTACTGGCCCCTCTCACCTGCCTGCCTTCACAGGCCTGGCACCTGACCAACTGCACTGCGCTCCCACTTGGGGTATGTTTTATAAGGCTCTGGGCCCATTATCAATCTACATAGAAGAACAAAGGCTGTCATCAGATTTACCAAATGACTGTGATAGCTCAAAAAAAATTTTTTGAAACAGAAAAGTCTATCTTCTCCCCTATTCAACTATTTCCATTATATGAATTCCTTTCAGTCCTGTCAGAATTCTAAATTAATTACAAATAATTTGAAAATTATTATTCTAATTCACAACTACGTTGTAGTGCTGGTACACGGGGCGCTATCTGTGACTACTGAAGCAGAGAGATTCCAGAGTTCATGTTTTAAAAATACAGAGCTGGCTAGACAGCCAAGTGAGAAGCGTGTCTGGGTCAAATGCTGGCATTAGCCACGGTGCTGCAGCGAGCGGGCGACAGCCACCACTGAGCACCCAGGATACTGCCTAGAGTTAGGCGAGCACTCACCGACAGAATCAAGATTTGCTTGATCATCACCTGGAAGCTACACAAGGCGGGAATGCTCTCTGGGCACTATGATGACATTCAGTTGAACCTTCTCACACCTGCTGCACGCAGAGGCCGAGGGACAAAAGGGAGGACAAAGTCTCCCTTTGGAGGTGTCCAAGTTTTTCTCCCACTGTGTATCTGGACATCTTTCTCTCTCTTCAAAAGTTTCCCTATTTGTTTCTTTTCTTTCCCCTATGAGTATTTGATAGTTTCCTGTTCTTAACTTTAAGGCACAAAAGTAGACTGTTTTATATTTCTTGCTCCAAGATCATACAAAGTGAAATCTCTTTTGAGATGCATTATGGTCTTTTTTTCCCCTCTTCTGAGATTGCTGTCCTCAATACACACAGAGTTTTCTACTCTTTCTTGACTATACAGCATAATGGAAACCTCGCCTAACAAAAATAATTAATTTGGAATCCTCTCTTCTCATCCCCCACCCCATTCTTCTGTAATCCCAGGAGAAGGTATAATTTCTCACCATGTGGTTTGCCAGAAAAGAGAAAAAGACAAAAGGAGACAACAGAGGACAACGTATGAAGTGGACGAGTGGTCCCAATGATTTTACTGTCTTTTATCCTTAGCATTTTGTCCATACCTTCCTTAGTCTTTGCTTTTGAGACGATTCCCAAATTTCATAAGGAAACAGAAATAAGTCAGACAGAGACAAATACCATATAATTTCACTTATAGGTAGAATCTAAGGACCGAAATAAAAGAACACACATAATAGAAACAGATTCATAGATACACAGAACAGACTGCTAGTTGTCAGAGGTACGGTTGGGGGGCTGAGTGAAAAGGGATTAATAAGTACAAATTCGTAGTTACAAAACAGGCACGAGATGTAAAGCACAGCAGAGGGAATATAATCAATAATACTGTAGTAACTATGTATGGGTCCAGGTAGGTGCTGGAAATATCAGGGGAGCACTTTGTAAAGTAAATGATTCTCTAACCACTATGCTGTATACCTGGAAATCATATAAAAATAATATTCAATGTAAACTGTAAATGAAAAATTTTTTAAAGCATTAAATGCATAGGTACCTGAAGATGATATGAATGTCAGAAAGACACCAGCCAGGAGGCACAAGCCACAGCTAATTGGTATTAATTGCTTCTTGCATAATCCTGGGGTAATTAATTAAATTATGTAAAGGTGAAGTTCTTCATCAATAAAGTATGGTATTACTATCAGACCTCCTGACCTTATTATAAGGAGCAAATAAAATGATAAATATAAAACTTCTCTGTAACTTGCAAATGGTTGTGTTTATTATTATTTTTGAATAACTCCCTATGTGCCAGGCACCATTTTAAATGTTTTACATGAAAACTCATTTCACCCTTAATACTAACGTTATAAGGTAGATACTGTTATTACCCTCATTTCGCATATGAGAAAATGGGAGACACAGAGGCAGATAACTTGTCTGAAATTTTAAAGGTGAGAGCTCTGATTCAAACCCAGAAAGCTGAACTTCAGAGCTAAATGCTTTACTATCTTTTTACATATACCTAAGTTTAAAATGAAGTTATCTCAGAACAAAATTGGGAAAAGTTGACAACATGCTGTACAAAGCCCAGTTCTCTAAAGGCCAGTCTTTACCGAACAGTAAGCAGAGAGGATAAGGCCTAAAAACAAACAGCCACGTCCAGCAAGAGGCGGTAGTCGTTCTTTCATGCACATGGACTGAAGAATCTTGAAAGTCAACAGGTACTTGATATCACAGAGATATAATTATGCTGTATTTAGATAAATATTTGGTGAAACTATTCATGTGATCATAATTCTGCCATTAAGCCAATGGATATACCCAAGGCCTGGTGTAGGTTTTAACTGAAGTAAGAAAAATAGAAACTGTGAAATTCTTCTTTCATCTCACCTTGAGGTCTACCAAAGATAATGACCACTGATTTTGGTTAACAATGGAAGGGGGCCAGAAAGTTCAGATACAGAGATAAATCTGTGTTCTTAATCACTCACCCGTACCTGCTACCTGGAGAAAACCTATGGGACTCTTTTTCTTTTTCTCTCCATTTCTTTCCCTTGTTGGAGTTCCTTCGCAACGGTGCCCTATAATGACAGTGCACAGTCAGAAAAGGAAAGCTGGCATTTTCTCCTTTAGTCCTCCTTTTATAGAGGGCTTTACTCTTTACATTATAAGGTGCTTACCCCAGAGCCACAAATTTCCGCTTAATTTTTCCTCCTTGTACCACCAATGACCTGGATGCCCTTGGGGATCTGGGACCTTTGGCACCATCTAGAATACACAGGTATGTAAAAAAAAGCCAATTATTATTTTTTTAAAGCCATGAGTCAAAAGTCAATGCATCATCTCTGAAGGGATTTGCCTCAATCTCTAACTGTAAAAGAAAATAAAGCACACTTCCTTTTTTTCTTTAAAGATAAAGGAGACATAGCTCTGTTGAGGAACATTCAGTTAAGCCAGGAGATGTCCTGTTGGACCGAGGCCCAGTATACATCACAAAGAGCTTTAGCTTCAAATATATTTTGGAATGAACGAAATAAAGAAGAATAAACACTATCAAATCACCCTCTACATCAAAAGCAGGGACCAACATGACTTTCCTTTTGTTCCTCTGCCTTCTGACAGGAACCCAGCCCCCTTATCTCTCAAGTCCAGAACAGAAAGGCATCCTGAGTCAGATAGACTTAGGGAGAAAGTGAGAGTCAGAGCTTTCCCTGCTGGTGTCTCCCTTGCTGCGCTTGCCTGTGGCCACTCCCGGGATGGAGGAGGGCAGGACATGGGGAGGATGTTCTTAGCAGGGGCTCAGCGCTAAGACATTGATATCTCTTAAAGTTCTCTCTTTAAAGTTAGGGTGGAGCATAACTTGGCTGGCCTCCCGTGATGCTGAAGACGCCAAACGCTCCTCAGTGTTTGGAGCTGAGTCATCTTGGCCTCTTTGAGTTTTGCTAGCTCTCTGAATGGCAGCAGCTGCTGGAAATGGGGACACTCGAACTAATGCCAAAAACCAACCAGTGGAGAGGCCTTGAGAATGGAGTTCAATGTCAAGTGAAGGAGCTAGATTCTACTGGTACAATTTATTCCACTTTGGACAAGGCAGATAACTCCTAAGACACTATCTGGAACTATCTAGCAAAGGATGATGTTTTGTGTTATCTTCTAGCATATCCAGTTATCTGAGATAATTAACACAGGATGTTTTAATTTTGATGCATATTAGAGTGTGAAACTACTCCTCCCTGACTGTCTGTTGGTGTCTGTCTATATCTCTTTAAAATTAAAAAAGACTCCAGCAACTTCCTGGTGTGGAGTACAGAGAGTAGTCCTTCTAAAAAGGGTTCAATTAACCATGCAGGTTAATTTTTCTTATAATATTATTTATTTCAGGAGAAATTTCTTAACACACATACTTACAAAACATGCAGTACACACACAGTTCTCATTAAGGGGTCTATATTCAAAACTCTGAAGAAGCACAGGATGTTGACAAACACTCTGAGGATTTTTCACAATGTGCTTTGCGTATTTTGAGCCCATGATACTTAGGTTACAATAATTCCTTGAAATGCCCTGGCTGGAATGGTTCAGTTGGTTGGGTGTTGTCCACAAAGCGAAAGGTCACTGGTTTGATTCTCAGTCAGGGCACGTGCCTGGGTGGAGGGTTTGGTTGTCGGTTGGGGTGTGTGCCAGAGGCAACTGATCGATGTTTCTCTCTCACATCCATGTTTTTCTCCCTCTTTTCCCCTCCCTCTAAAATCAACAAGCATGTCCTCAGGTGAGGATAAAAAAATAATAATAAATAAAATAAAATACAAGAGTGAGAAATAGGTCCATGTCAAAATATACTTCTCACCTCATATTATGAGTATTTGCATCATTACTCTTTGGGTAACTGAACTAAACAGGCACAGGTGAGGACACAGACACACAAAGAAAATCCACAGACGTGGCACAAATACCCACTGAGGTGATTTTGCTAATGGACATTAAAAAAAAAAAGAAGCAGAATTTCAATTATCCTAAGAGAAGCCAAAGAAAAGAAAGTGCTGGGTTCTTCCAGATGAATCCTAAAGCAACTCTTAACGGCTAGGGCTGTGCAAAGTTACGAAGGAGACGGTTAATTACTTTCTGAATGAGAGGTGGCTGGGAGATGCGTTCCCGAGTGGTGGGAGGGCCAGGTGAGACGGGGTACATGGAAACACTCCGCAACCTCTGCAAGTTGCAGTCTTGGGACCAAAAGCCTGATTCTGCCCATGGCAGAGCCTGCTGCTAGGCAACCTCACACTTGCCAAAGTGTGTTCCAAGGAACACTTAGATGAATGCTTTCAAAAGGCTGAATTCAGGGGCAAGATTAAGTAATAATGCACTTTCCCATTCTGAATCAATCAAGTACACATTAATGGGCATCAGAATTTCTAGCCTGCCTCAAAACGAACATTGGTATGTTATGATTTCAGAAAAAGGAAATGTGACATTTTTGTTAGTTTACTTAGCTTTATGTAAAAGTTCTATTAGGCTTTCTGAAATCTCTCAAACACTACTTTCGTAAGCAATTAGAAGTCTGGTGACCTGGTTCTTGTTTTCTTTCTTTTCTTTTTCTTTCTTTCTTCCTTTCTTCCTTTCTTTCTTTCTTCCTTCCTTCCTTCTTCCCTCTCTCCCTCCCTCCCTCCCTCCCTTCCTTCCTTTCTTTCTTTCTTTCTTCCTCTTTCTTTTTCTTTTTAATCTTCACTTGAGGATATGTTTATGGACTTTTTAGAGAGAGAAAGGGAGAAAGAAAAAAAATATCGATGTGAGGGAGAAATAGTGATCAGTTGCCTCCTGTACACACCCCGACTTGGGATCAAACCCACCACCTTTTTGGTGTACAGGAAGATGCTCCAACCAACTGACCCACCTGGCCAGGGCTGGTCCGTGTTTTCAAAGGTAATGAAAGATCTTCTGACAGCTAAATACAAAGGACTTTATGGACTTCATTCTCTTCAATCTCACTGCAACAGGACTCTTGACTACCTCTCCCTTTATTGTGGGAACTCCCAAACCTACCTCCCAGGCCTTCCTTCTCTCCTGAGCACACAACCTCCTTTATTACAGAATGAGTTGATTATCTTTTCCCCTTAAGGTTTCTGATTTCCTATTTTCTATTCAAGACAAGACCACATTTTCTGAGGCTAGAAGCCCTGTGGTCAGTTTTGACCCCCTTTCTCCCTGCTATATCTAGTCAGCATGTCTTTCAGAGATTCTTGCATATTTCCTGTCACTGTCTACTGCTCCTCCTTAGAGGTGATCAGCTCAGCGTGTCTCCTAACTCACCTTCCCACACCCAGTGCCTTTCCCTGTTTATTCCTCTGCTCAAAAATCTTGTGGTTTTCTAGTAAAGGAAGGTAGCAAAGGTATTTAAATTCAACAGCTGTAGACTTACCTGTTCGAGTTTATGTGCAACCATTCTAAACCATGTAAACAAACTAGTTCTGGCATGCCGGACCAGGCTCATTTCTTTAAATTCATCTCCTGTGTGCCTGCCTCCAGCAATGCCATCTCTCCCTGCTCGACACACCTTCCTACCTACCCTTTTTGTTTTTCCAGTTCTTCAGTGGTTACCCTAACTGTATGTTCTTTGTCACATCTTGTTTAACAACATCACCCTCCTGTGAGCAATGAGAAAATGTACTATCTTTATATGTATAAAGGCCTAATGCAACATATTAATAGGAAATGAATTTGTAAATAATTCTACTTGCTAGGACATTAATTCAACAAAGTTTTTGAAGGCATGTTCTGTGCTAGGCAATGTGCTAATAGCTACATATAAAATTAGAATCATAATCTCTAGAAATCACCAGTAGAAAACCAATAGTGCTTAATTTACTCTAATTAATCTTGTCTGAATGAAGGCCTATTGCTGTGTAAGTTTAGAGATCAAAAATTCAGTATGAGGTTACTCAGAGAATAGGCACTGGAAAAGTATGTTCATGCTTCCCACTACCATATAACTTGTTCTACAAACCTCGAGAAATAATCTTTTACTTCCTCTAATTTTAACTGAAATGAGTTTAGATGCTCACCATTTAGGCAGTTAAAACATGACTCTTTCTATCTTAGTTTCAATTGAGGTCCCATAAATACAACAACAAAATGATAACTTGTGAATGCAGTATTGACACCGCTGAGAAAACACCCAGCTTCAATGAGGTGTTCAATAACACCAGAGCCGCATCCTCAGCACTGCAATCCAGCACAGCTATAACAGTGATTACCTTCGTAGTCACCTGATAGGCCAAAAGCAATGGTGTATTACTTTTTTAAAAAATCAACCGATAGGTAAAGGGCAACCAATGACTAAGACATTTTCACAGTTTATCTGGCAATGTTTGGTGGAAGAAAACGTTTGTCGAAACTGGGGGTCAGCAAGCTTTTTCTATAAAGGGACAGTCAGTAACAAATTTAGGCTTGTGGGCTCTTATCTCTGTTGCAACTGCTCAACTCAGCTGCTACAGCATGAAAGAAGACAGTATGGAACTGCATGAGTGTGGCTGTGTTCCAATCAGACTTTATAAGGACAGGTGAAGGCTGGATTTGGTTTGATGATCTCTGTTCTAGAAGACCTGCATTGGTCATCTGCAGAGGCATACTTATTAATTCACCCAAGAAACTTATTATGCATCAATTATATGCCATACTCTTTTAGGGGGTTAAAAATACAAAGATGAACAAGATGAATGAGAAAACTGGCTCACATTTGACAACTTGATCACTTATTATCATACACAAAGTGATAGAAGCAGAAGTAACAGTGCGAACATTTCTGTGGGATGAGAAGACAATAATTCACTCTGCCTGGGAATGGGGTGGGGGTACTAAGGATCTAGGGAAGGAGATGAGATTTAAGTTGGGCTCTGAAGAAGGACTAGACATTTCCTGGAGTGGAGTATTAGGTAAGAATGTAAATATGAAGTCTAGTTTTTACTAATGAGTATCATTAAAACGCCATTCTGGTTTATTTATTGATGAGCCAATGAGTTGTAAGAAAACCACACATATAAACACACACAGAAGGATAGCAGGTTAATCATACTTCACCTCTGAGCTATCTAGGTCTGCGTAGTGAATTAGTCTCAGATAGCAAAGAATGCAAGGATTTCTCAGAATGCTGTTCTCCAGATTGGATTTTAAGGACAATGAAGCTAGATCCTGAAATGTCATAAAATTGGAAGCATAGTATTTTCCCAGTGTTCCAATGATACTGAAGTCCATCTTGGGAACTAGGAAGGGAGTCCTTGAGGGACATGAAAGAGCCATACTAATGGTGGTGCTCCAATGACACAAGCAGTCATCGGTCAGCCCAGTCTAATGAGCATATTCCATACACATGTCTAGTTAAACTTTAATTGTATGCTCGCTGATTTCTGAACCTAACAACCAGAAGAGAACAAGACATATGAATGAAGCTGGTTATTATATAAGCTTACCTCCCGAAGTAAATCAGAAAATTAATATTCTGGTTTAGAAATTATTTTTTTCTAAGCTTAAACAGCATGAATCAGTCCCTCCGAACTTGATTAAAATAGGTTACTTTCTGAAAGTCAGCTGGCTGACAGGTCTTCTTGACATCTTTTAATTCAAGGTTCAGCAGAGCCTGAAAGTGGAAGGCAAGCAGTATAGAGCCTTCCCACTTGTTGTTGTTGGTGGTGGCGGTTGTGGGGCATCAGAGAAACAAAGTGTGTCACAAAACAAACAAGCAATAAATGAGAGAGAGACACACATACAGGAACAGACTGGCAGACACTGACTCTATTCTGCAACGGCCTTGAGGGGAAGTATGGAATCTCACAGTTGTATATTTAGCCTTTAGCACAATGTCTGACACAGCGTAGATGCTCAATAACTATTTGTGGAATGAATACACGAACGAACAGATTAATGTCAATAAATATTGAAGGTATAGAAACTTACGATTGGAGACTTCTATCAGGAGAAGAAAAGAATGTGAGGCACTGCTTTCATCTGGTCACAGTTAATACCTAACAATGGTTTTCATACTAGCAACTGAGTATTAAGTTGTTGCTTTTATAATTTAAATTATATTTATTGACTTTAGAGAGAGAGGAAGGGGGAGGAAGAAGAGAGACAGACTTTAAGAGTTTCAGGTATTTTAGGCCTTTTTTTTTTTCTTTCTTATAGATTTAGAATCAGGTTGCCAAGTTCCACAAAATGTCTGTTGGACAGAATCCCTAGATCAGTATGGACAGAAATGAGATTTCTCTTTTGCTATTTAATTTTTTTTAATGACAAAATAATTTTACAGTGCACAAATATATATCCACCACCTAGCTTCTACAATTTCCATCTTGCTACATTTTTTTTATCATATAGCCATCCCACTCTACTCATCTATTAATCCATTAATTTTTAATTGCATTTCAGAGTAAGTTGCAGATACTTCACCCTTATACACATCAAAATATTTATTTTATATAATTACTTTATATCTTGTGTGTATTGTGTGAATGTATATACACGTACACACACAGCAGGTGACAATCATGATGGCTTGTCTAATATATATATAATATATACTATATATATTATATGTATTTCAGATGTGAAAGATAATACAGTTGACCCTTGAACAACATGGGTTTGCATGGCATGGGTCCACTTATGCATAGCTTTTTTACAATAAATATACAATCTGCCCTCTGTATCTCTGGGTTTTGCATCCATGGATTCAACCAACCATGAATTAAAAATAGTATTTTTGATCTTTGGTTGGAAATGTATGGATAGGGAGGGCCAACTGTACACTTTATTCTATACCATTTTATATAAGGGATTTGAGCATTCACGAATTTTAGTACCTGTGGCGGATCCTGGAACCCCCCCATGGATACTTAGGGACAACTGTAGTTCAGTTTTTGGGAAGTCAAAATTTGTATGTGAATCTTTGTGTGAGGGTCAGTGTTCCTAGACCTACAAAGTTGAAGGGTCACTATGTAGCCCAGTCTACTTGGTTACTTTAAAAGAACATGTCAGATGTGATAGGAAGAGAATAAACCTACTCTTTAGTTATCTCTGGATCATTTAACTTGTTTAAACAGGAATTTGTTACTTCTATATATTAAAACATATTATTAAAAAGACAAATATCTATTGACACTGCTTTGGAATTCTGTTATTAATTCTAGGAACCTTTAAAAAAATTTAATTGACTAATCTCCCTGCACTATCTTTGTCATAGCTTTCTATCACATTCTTTCATAACATAAATCATTATTGTGAAAATTTCTTCTAAATAAAAACCAAATTGATGGGTTAATACCTATATCACTTTTGTCTTCAAATATATATGCTTTTCTATATGACTGTTTTAGTGTTTATTGAAACTTGGCTACTATTCCACAAAATCTCTAGAAGGCCTCCTGAAGAATTTCCTTTATTAGTAAACTTGTGGAGAGCTAAAGAAGTAAAATTACTAACCGGGTACGAAAAGATAATAAATAAATAAATAAATGAAAGGGGGATGTTCTCTTATCCTATAGCATAATCAAAAAAGTGATATTATTAGCTGTGAGAAGACAAAGGACTTAGAATTATGAGAGAAAAAAAAGCCATTTTTATATTGCACAAATCAAGGTGTTAGTGAAGGTAGACAAAACGAAAGGAGAACAAAAAAATTGAATAGTACCTTTTTCTCGTGCTGCTTTCTTGGTGGTATCTTGATGGTGGCAGGGAGAGTCTTCCATTTCACGATCAGATTTTGAAGGAGAGGAGAGTGATGTATCTCCCCAACCAGAGGAGGAGGCCTCCCTTTCTGAGGGCACTGGTCCTTCAAATTCAACTGTGTGGTCAGACTCCAAGAAGGGCACACTGCCAGCCATGGAGATGAGGGATGGAGCACCAGAATCTGATTCTGGAGAGGAAGTTCTCAAACCCTTGGGCAGAAGTGATTTGGTAATACACATGCGGTTACAGAAACTGTTAGACGGCTATTGCTCTAAGGGCATCAGTTCCATGCAATACTTACTTTGAAATCAGATCAACCTTTTTTCTAGTAAATACCCATGAAAACCGATTTTGTTTGTTGGTTTACAAAAGAGACTCCATAGTTCACAATAACTCACCATATTACCATTGTAACTAAAACAGAAACCTAAGACATATAGAAACAATTACTTGTACATTCTGTATTTCCCACTAGGTAAAACCAAATGCTGAATATCAAAAAGATCATCATGAAATATGACAATATGGATAATGCTCTAGGTTAGTTCATTGAATGAGTACAGAAAGAATTTGAATTACAACAATGTATCAAGTTGAGTAAGGATTCTGGAGACAGAAAAGTGAATTATTACAGCTATTTCCAACTAGGTCATTGAGTCTGATTACAGAAAATCAATAAAAGGTAGGAGCAAGGACACAGCCTAACACTGTAAGTCAGAAAACAGCCAAGGGTGCTCACCTTTCGCTCTAGACTATCCTCCCCATCTGTTGAACTGACACTATCATAGAGTCTTGTCCGAGAGGGCCTCTGGCGTCTGTTCTTCACGGAGAGCTGGGCCCGCGTTTTCAGTGCTTTAGAATCCAGGCGCTCGGTCTCTGGGATGGCTTCATTCAAGTCTAAGGAAAGAACATTGCAAAAGAGTCAAGGAGAGAAACTTTGGAGAGGATTGATCCAGAGACCACAAACACTGATAACAAAATCTTGGTAATACCAGCCAAGAAACAGGTGACAATCATGATGGCCTAATATCCTAGAGATAATAAAAAAAATAAAAAAAATAAAAAAAATCAGGGATATCTAAAAGAAATGTACAAAGCCTTAGGGGGAATAAACCGGACACTTAAGATAACCAAGGCAACAACAAAGATCTAAGATCCAAAGAGCACAAAACCATCCTACAACATAATTATAAAAATCACTGATTTGTTTTTATTTATTTATGTGTATGTATGTTGGAGCATTTCATGAACAAATACATAAGAGGAAGGTCTATCAAAGTTGGGAGATCTTAGAAACTGAGGGCAAAAACCTACAGAAGTAAGGTGCCTGGTCAAGTATAGGTAACAAAGACGACCATCAGCGTAACTTTTCTTGAGCAAAATTTACAAATAGGCTTTTACCATTTTACCTTTTCAGAGTGGCAGTCATTAAATGAAATCTTAATGGTCAAGAAATTAATAATTAAGTACTTCTGGATTTAAGTTTTTAAAATAAAGCAAATAACTGAGTTGTAAAAAAAAATTAAGTACTGCTATTAATAGAATAAAACAATTTCTTACAGTAGCATTACCCCAGGAAATTCCTTTTCACAGTGTTATTATAAAGGTGTGCTCTGAATACATTATATCACAAAACTAAAACAAGTAAGTACTTCAGGTTGTACCTCTCTTACCTATGGAACTTAGCACTTGGCATATGATTCTAACAAACATATTTTTCCCCGGGAGATACATCTGTTGAATGACATTATTTAAAGAAGATTTTGACTTTTCAGTTTCTGTATTTGAAAGAAAAGTGAATATTCAGAAAAGTCAGACTATTCAGGTATGTATAAAGGACAGCTAACTATTTTCTAGTAGTCTTTATTTTTTACATGTCAATGGAGAAAAAAATAATGTCCTTGATTGATCACTTTAATGTCCTCCTTCCATTAAAATCTAAATTTGCAGCTACCCATTAAGAGTTCATTAATTGTGGTAATTGAGAAAGAACCAACCTCACAAGATCTTGTTTACATAAAAATTTGAAAATACCAAATAGATGAAAGCAATAATATAACTAGATATACTGTCATACATGCATATTTTATAGCTTATCTGTTTCATACTTGGATTTTATGTTCTATGACACAAAGTACTGTCACATACACCATCTCCTGTGTTCCTCACAGGAGCTGTAAGAGACAAGCAGCTAAGTATGTTTTTCCTCTCCTGAGCTCAAAGAACTTGAGTGACTTCCTGTCATTTACCTAGCTAGTTGATGAGATCCCATGATTATTCTAGCTTTTTTGACTCTCAGGCTACTACTCTGTGCACTTCAATTTAGTTAGTGTTAAACAAGTTATTAGAATAAGATTTTAATGCCAGTAGAGTTGTGTTTTCAGTTATAAAATCACATATCGTGTGACTAGTTTAAGAAATTTATTCTCCAATAGAGAAGTAAATGAAATATTACCATTAACCTTCCACATAAGTGTTAAGAGAGCATAAAAATGGAGACATTGGAAACCATAAAAAAAAAAAAAAACTCTCAGATGACTTCTTGTTTGGTTTAATAACAGCTTTGGTTACTTGGTGACAAAAAGACCTAAGGAGGAAGCTCAGTCTACTCTTGTGAATATGGCTCCATTTGCAATGGACCCTTGGCCCTGGGGGACCCGACACAGCACTCAACATCCAGGACTGCAGTAGCGACCCCATCACTAGGTACTGAGCAGAGTGAGCAAACAGGAGAACTACGTCTCAGCAGGGTTTAGAACGTACAGAGTTTATTCTGGGACTTCTGGCTCCACCGCTATTCAGTAATTTTCCTGTTACTCGTGTCAGTCAACCCCAAATGGCAGTCTGGTATATCTGCTTTAATATCAGCTACCACTGACCAGGGTGTAACCTCTGAAGCACACACACAGTCAGCTGTAATCTGCAAAGCAGTGCCTTTAAGCCATCATCTAAGTGCCCAACAATGCAGCACACCTGACTAACAATTTTTAAGTACCTGAAAACAAAGACCTCGGGGCCACTTTATAATAGTTATTCATGGATTACAAATCAGTAATTTATATTCCAACTGAAAAAGGAGTTTTAAAGTAAAAAATTGGAAAAATGGAATGTAGCTGAGATCATTTACTTCAACAGCTCTTGTACCAGGAGGAAGTCAGAAGGAACGCTGTCCTGGAGACACCACAAGTCGCGTCGCCCTTGGGAGTATTGGAGGAGATATGAGAAAAGGAGGCCTTGTGTACAGGGTTATGCTGCTGGTACTGCAAGAGCAATCTGGGCAACCATTAGAGACTATCTTTTTCCTTCCTGTCAGAGAGGAATCAGAATATTATAATTCAAAAGAACTGGAAAGATTCTAGCCCACCCTTCTTTCTCAGACAGGAAAATTAAGGCTGTAAGGTTACCAACTTCTCCTCTAACTGTATCACAGTTACTCTGTGGAGGAGACTGGACAGAGTTCAGTCTCAGAAGCTTGTGCTTCTAGAAGGTCACTCTCAAGTCTGAAAGGAAATGTCACAAGTCATCTGCCGTCTTTGAAACCTCTTTTTACTCTTTATGTTCCAAACAAAAATACATGTCAAAGGCAAATTTTGCCAATTCCCAGAAGTATACAGCACCAGAATAAAATAAAAATAATTGAGGAATTTTTATTTGGCTTTATGTTTATCCAAGAAATAAAATTCTTACATAACAAAATGATCTGTCAGTTCTGTGGCTGGTGCTGTGGCAAGAGAAATCCCACCAGCATAATGGTTCTAAGCTCTGTGCTCCTACATGTAAGGGCTTAGGTGGCCAAATCCTCTCACCATCGTTCATTCTCTACAGAGATCTCAATCAATAGCACGGGACTACTTTCAGGAACCGAAGACCCTGGGTTCCTCCTCCACCCCTTCTCTCCAGGGCATTTTGCTCCATTGTCCCTAAGAATCAGAGGAAAGTTTCATTTTCCTGTCTCCTTTCTTCTCTGTTCTTTCTTTTAGGCCCTCCGGTCTCTGAAATAGCTTTTTTTATTTTTTTCTGACTCAAATTCAACTAGACATACAAAAGAAGAGCAGACTCAAGTGAATCAATGAGTATAGACAGACAAATACAGAAAAGATATAAAGTAGCTGATGATAGAGCAATTTTAAGTGGGTGGGACTCCGCCTCAGTATACCTGCCTCTTAAGAATAGCTTCATTATTACAGCTTTGAATTGGATCCTTTGAAAGAAATTTAATAGATTCGAATATGACTTTAGCAGATGTTATGAAAAATGTTCTGTGAAATTGGGATGCAATATATCATATTACACAGAGATCAGTTCCCTAAAGTAATGCTGTGAGTCACGCCGTTTTTTCACTAGATTGACGTTATTTTTGACGTAAATGGAATGCTGCCCACGGCTCAGACACAGGCAGCAGGGGAAGGAGGAGAATGGAGCAGCATGACAATGGGGTCCCCTCCGCATTCTTATGCGCATTATTCTTCTCAAAAACAGTCAGACCTTATACCATCATGCTGCCTGGCTTGTGCTATTATCACTGAACTGCTGAGCATAATGCAACGCTTGGTGCATATCATTCACAGTCACTGCAGGTTCATAAAAGGTGGACCCATGGGGCTTTGGGTTCGCACATACAGCGTTAAGAGGTAGGTTTATGTATTGCGCAGGGGCGGTGTGAAATAGTTACCATGGAGGTAGTCTGGGGGTTAGACTTCCTTGAAAAGAACCCAGAACAGTGGCTCTGAGACTAAATTGGGCAATTTACCAGTACCCTGTCCCTCAGAATCCTCAACAGCAAAACTGACATGATAATAACATAACACAATAATAATTGCATTTTGAGGACTAAATGCATAAAAAAGATATGTAAGGGCTTAAAAGAATGACTGGTACACAATAACCAATCAATAAATATCTATTTACTGACAATGAAAAGCTTAGCAAGATAGTCTTAAGTGACTAAAACAACTTGTGGAACAATATGTATATTCACCATAAATATTAAAAAAGAGCAACATAAAATATATTATCTAATGGTAAATACACGCATATAATTGCATAAAGGAAAAAAAACATGAGAAAGATACACTTTGGACAGATAGATAAGGATGGTCACTTCCAAAGAAGGTATTAGATTTGGAGATGTTGGTCAACAGGTACTTTAATCTAATTTATAATGTTAACATTTTCTTGTATTATGTATTTTCTGCATTTATGTATTACTTATGTAGTTAAAATTAATTAAAAAGAAAAAAAACCCGATTCAGCACAATTTCTTTACAGACATCTTCATTCCATTCTAATCTGATAACTCTGGGTTGTAGGACTCAGTATTCCCAAATGTTAGTCCTGGTAACTGCCAAAACCCACATGACTACCAGCCTTCTCCAGGGGAGGAGGCTGCTCTGTCACGACATCTGTAAAGAGTCTGCCTGCCTTGCTACTTGACTAACTGCCTGAATTTTTGGCCTTAATAAAGCGCTATGGCTTAGCTTCCAGTTACTACTTTGTTTTAGCATCATACTGGGAAGATGTATGGAATCAGAAACCGTAATCTGAGACCAAGTTACACTACTTCAGCTCATCTTATGATAACACCTTGGTTAGGAACCTGTCCCTGGGCACCTCTCACCCTCAACTTTATTAATAGTTGGTTTCTTTATAACTACTAAAAGTTGATAAATTTTCTATCCCAAGTAGTATTCATACAATTTTAGAAAGCTGATTTCTTATTGTTTCAGAACAAGCAGAAAATTATTGATGTTTCCTAATCTTTTAATTAGGTCTGAGTTTATTGTTGCATGAACTATACATTTCACTTGCTAATCTTTGAAAAATGTTAAGGAATTCATTTTTTTACCTCTTTGTCAATAAACGCAATTTCAAAACTATCCATATATCCTATGAAGCATAATTTGGTTATGAGTTCTTTAGTGCAGTCTGATACCCAAAGTTAAGCTTCTTTATCATAAGGTTAACCTGTACTCCTGTTCTCAGATGGCAGAAAGGTCTGAATTCTGCTAGCCACATCTCAGCAATGAGTCTTCAGTAATGCCACTAGACTTCTGTAGAGGTAGTGGCCATGAGTCAGAAAACTATGTGAGTTGTCCTAATTCCCATCATATATCATTTGAAACTCTTGTAAGAGTTGCTTGATTCACAAACTATGAAAGGATACAGAATATAGATGTAGACAACATGGAAATGCATTTAAATATCTTAGGAGTCCTTCAGTGTCAGACATCTTTACAATCTGATAGAAAAGATCTGCATAACCTAAAATTCAAAGAAATGTAAAATCTCACTGGTTAGAAATGACAGACTTCTGTGAGTTGAACTATGAGGTTATGTGCAAAAGCTGGGTCTCGGAAGGTGGGATGTGTAAATATCTCCTTCTTGACATTATAGTGTCTTTGACATGACAACAATATTCTGTGCTCTCATTCAAGAATCTAATCAGTTTCTCAGTCAAATATCTCTGGACATTAGTAATCCCAAGCATGCTAATTAGGCAATTCCCCAAATTGTGTGTGTGTGTGTGTGTGTGTGTGTATCAAGATTTTATTTATTTATTTTTACAGAGAGGGTAAGGGAGGGAGAAAGAGAGGGAGAGAAACATCAACGTCTGGTTGCCTCTCGCATGCCCCCAACTGGGGACCTGGCCCATAACCTAGGCATGTGACCTGACTGGGAATGGAAGATGTGACCCTTCAGTTGACAGTCTGGTGCTCAATCCACTGAGCCACATCAGCCAGGGCGATATTTTAATATTATAACTTCCTTGATTAGTATAGGAAGAATTCAGGTCTTATGCCTTTGGCAGAAAATAACCTAAGTTACTTGAGCTAACAGTTGTTGGCCAAGGAAGCCATAGGAAAGTATCTTTTTCCCATGCCTGCCCAATCAATGAAAGTAAGACCTAGATATGTACAGCATTAGAAGAAAATTAAAATTTAACACTTGTAAGTATAATATAATATAAAAATTTCTTAAGCACTCATGAAGACTGCCGGTTGCTAATAATAGTACTTTACAAAGGAAATCAAACATAACAAAATTATAAATGCAAGTTTCAGTGTAGCTGTTCAATTAGCTGTTTCTAAATAGGGACTAAATATTCAAAGTTTCCTTAATAGTGATTTGTAAACCAAATTCAAATGTTTAAAAAACTAGGTCTTTGATAATGAAACCTGAATAAACCAAACAATTTTAAAACCAAAATAAAAATCCAGATGGCTTTTGTGATGTTCCCAAACCCTTCTGTTTCATTTTTTTTTTTTAAATCATAATCAATAGAGTTTTTACTTCCTAATGTTTCTTAAATTTCCTTGTAAGTGGAATTTCCTCTAGGTCTCAGGCATAATTACAATACAGTATGGAAGTAGAATAGAATACTGCTTTATGTCCACCTAAAGGAATTGAGTTACAACCTGTTGTTAGTGCCCACATTACTATTAAAAATCTTCAGGACCTAGATACTGTAACTATTGAAACAATATGGTTGGCACAATGTTCAAAATCATATACACAAAGAGAATTTTCTGGTCCTCATTCCAGAAATAGCTGTTCACTGTTGAGTTTTCATTTTATAGATACTGTAATCTCATGATTGATTGGATTTCTCTCTGGGCTGGCAGAAATCTTAAGCAGAATGTGTGGCCCATCACAACCTATAGGAATGTACTTCATATACAAACCACTCCCTGCATCATCTTCTCCTTCCTGTTTTTATATCCCCCGATTCTGATCCCAGCCTATTCTTTTAGTCAGTTGACCTTAGCAATAATGACATGGTATCTTCCAATCTATATAATTAGAATTCCATGCTAAGCCAGAGCACTTATAAAATTCAAGAAGCATTTCAGAATACAGTTATCTTGTGAAGTTTTCTTGAAAAGGGACTATATCCCGCATTTGGGTTAAAATGGTCTTTACTTCCAGAAGATCATAATCTACCTTATAGTTTGACTGCAAACAAATAAAACTCAAAAGCCAAAATAAAATATAAAGTAGCCTGCTTTTCCTAAAAAGGACATAAAATTACTAAGTTTAAGCTCATTCTGACAAAGTAACTTGTTTTCTACCAAAACAACTTCAGATATCTCCTTGCACTAATGCGTACCTCCGTATGATGGAAGGGTCTGGTGACTTCTATGAACTTACAGCAATAAAAGGAGAGTTGTCATTTTGCAACCAAATGCCTCCTTTTGAATGCCATGTTGGTTTGGCAACAAAAGTCTCTCTGGTTAACACAAAGACAGATGCAAAACTTGCACAAAAGTTTACAGGCACTTTAGGTGCTCTGTGTTTTGAGGAAGAGGGCAGATTTTGAGTTTAATGACATGCAAAAAACAATCAATCAGTATTGATTTCTTGTTCCTTTGGTGTGTTCATGAAAATCTTCCATAGTGATTTACTGCAAATTTTCACCCTTTAATTACAATTCAGTAATATCTCATGGTCAAAATTATGTACTGGGGATTAAGAGTTATTAAAAATAATTTGTTCTGGAAAAAATTAAAATTGTGCAAGTTTACCAAGAAACTAAACCTGAATTCATGATAAAGAAAGTTTGGCTCCACTCCAGATTCTCCTCCGCCCCAATTTAGAACTAAACAGTGCGACAGCATGAAATAGGCACCTCATCACTCTGTGTCTAACGCTGCTGTGCAAGACGCTCCTGATGACATAGTGCGAGATCCCCTTTCCTTTAATGACTTTCCATGCAATGAATTCTGGCTTTAATCATGCCTTTAACTTTATTTTAAAATTCTGGGTTCCAATGCTAAAAGTGAATGCTGAATGTACTCTCAGACTCTATTAGGAAATGAATCAGCCGTGGTGGTCGGGGTCTGGCCTGGCCTCACAGCTGCAGGTATCTGAAAAGAGCCATTCTCACTGAGGGCCCTGGGAGAGGCACAAAGGACAAAGGCCACAGAGGTTACAGTCTCGGCAGAAAATGATTTCTTGGTGGAGCCCGATGACCTCAGTCACTTCATGGATGTACATGTCTACCTAGTGTTGGCTTTTTTTTTTTCCATACTAAATCTTAGACTAATATTTTAAGCCTAAAAAAAAAAATCTTTTGTGGTTTTCTTCATTCCTATCTTTCAATTATGCTAGTTAAACTTTTTCTATTTTAAAGTATTTTATGTATACAAAAATTTATACCATATGTGTGAGTCACAAAAAAGGAGGAAAAAAAAGATACTCATGTGCTTACCATCAAGCCTAAAAAATAAAATTAGAACTTTTGAAGCCCTCTATGTGCCCCATTTCTAGTCATAGTCCTTGGTTATTTTTCTCCTGACTATTCCACACCGTATCCCTAAGGAATATAATGATTAATTTTGTTAGCTTTTTAACTTTATGTACATGCTAATGAACTGTACATAATATCCTGCAAACCATTTAGTTGGTTGTTGGCTCAAGTTGAAAGGTATGATTAGGGCTGATTTCTACTGCAGCTATCATAAGCAATGCTGCTGTGCACTTTTAGGATGTCTTTTAGTACACAGTGGCAAGTTTCTAGAGAGTGTGTGTATATATACATATATGGACTTATTGGGCCATAGAATTTATACATCTTCCATCTTACTGGATAATACCAAATTGTTTAAACAAAAAATTGTATGAATTTCTCTTTTTTTCTGCATCCTAGCAAGCATATATTACTGTGAAACTATCTTAGCCACAAACTTGATCTTTACTAATAACCTTGAATGTTTACATACATTCACCAACCTTGGGTTTCCTCTTTTGTGAACTGATTGCTTATGTCTTTTGTCAGTTTAGTTCTGTTTTCCTGTGATTGGTGTGAGTTCTTAGTATATTCTGGATAACAGCCCTTTTTCTTAATTATATGGGCTATAAATACCTTCTCTCAATTTTTGGCATTTCTTTCCAAGTTCTTTATAGTGTCTTTTGAAGACGGATTTTCTTAAGATTACTGTGGTCAGGTTTATCAACCTTTTTATATGATTTGGAATTTTGTGTCTTAGGAAATCATATAAATATTCTCGTACATTTCCTTTTAAAAGGTTTGAATATTGCCTCTCATATTTGAATTTTTAGTACATTTGGAATCTATTTCATGAATGCTATGAGGTCAGATCCAATTTCATTTTCCTCTATTTGAGTAGTAAATTTTCCTAGCACCATTTGTTAGTCCATCCTTTCTCCCCTAATCTGCAGAGTCTGTTCTGTATTATTCTCAGATTGGCATAAATGGGTCAGTCTGTTTCCAGACTCCACTCTGTTGCCCTGGTCTACTTGTCAACTGACGAGGCTACACCACACCATCTCAATCACTATTACTTTACAATGAATCTTGGTATCGGAAGGAACAAGTTCTTTCCAACTGTATTTCTTCAGGACTATCTTGACTATTCTGGGCCAAGTGTTGTTCCATATATTTTAGAAACAACTTGTTTAGTTCTAATAAAAAAAAAAATTATAAGGGCCCTATTTAAATTCTAACCAAAAACTATATGGAACATATGGATTAATTTGGAATAATGACATTTTTTATAATATTGAAGTTTCCTACTTCTTTGATTTATGGAAGTCTCCTTAAATATCTTTCCACAGGTCTTGAGCTTCTTTTGTTGAATTCATACTAGCTACCTTATCTTTTTTGTTGCTGTGATAATTGGTATCTTGTAAAAAAAAAAAATCACTAAGATCCTCAGACTACATTGATAAAACATGACCCAGCTCCTGTTATGCCTCAACACTGTTAATAGGTCACAATGCTTATAGAATTAAGTATACTCTTCTTCAGGCATTGAAAGCCTACAGTTACTCCAAGAATACCTAGTGGCACACCACTGACATAAGGCTCCGCCTTTCACATAAGGAAGGTCTACAAATCAGGGAAACATTATTCTGATTTTATTCATTTTTTTCTTTCCTTCAAACTCCTGCTCATTTCTGAAAATGTCTTCTATTTATTTGTCTTACATAAAACCCTTTATCTTCCCTACCCTTGACCCCAGCCCTCTTACAAATCATGTACTTTGCTGTATACTTAACAGGCCCACACACTGCTCTTTCTATCAAGTAGCCACCCTCCCTGTCACAAGTTAGTGTGCCACCAGGCTTTCAGGGTTCAGCATAACTTTTCTAAAGGGAAGGTACTTTCATAATCTGCCTTCATCTGATTTCCACCTTTCAGTCCTAGTCTTTCTTTCAGTATCTCTATGGAATATGCATAATTTTTCATTAACAAAGTCTTTAAAATACTTGAAGTTGAAAACAGTATTATAAGAATCCTGGAATATGGGGAAGCTTAGGAAGAGCCTGTTGTTAAAGTGACTTTTCTAGGGAATCTAATCAGACTAAGACTATGAACCTTTTCCCTACCATGATCTCTCTAACATGCGTGACTCTGCTCTTAGTCTAATGCTGACACAGCTAGCTGGGCAGTCACACACACATCTAGTCACTCCAGGGCACTTAGATACAATGCAGAAAACTCTTACATAGACCAAACTCCCTCGGGCACTAAGAAATGACAAACACTCAGCATGGCAGGAGGGCAAAATTAATTTCCACATTCTGAAACACATGTAAAATAATATTTGACTGGAACACTGTCACAAACTAGAAGGGGTTTAAGGCTTTTTTAAGTTCTTGGTGAAAAAAAAGTTATATTTGTTTTATATATTATAAGAAAAAAGCATTCAAATATATTAAATAATATAGGTGTATATATGTTCTATCAAACATTTAATGAGATATTTGAGTGGGCTTAGTTTATCGAGAGAACTGAACAAATGATGTTCAGATATAACTTTAATGTGGTAAATTTGTGCATGGTTTTAAAAATGGCTTTAGCATTGTAAAAATTTCCAATAATTTTTTTTAAACAACATTCATGGAATGCTGTCTTTTTAAAATATATATTAATTAATTAATTTTTTAACAAGGTTACTTTATTTTATTTTATTTTTTAATTTTATTTTATTTATCTGTTTTTAGAGAGAGGGGAAAAGAGAAAGAGAGGGAGAGAAACATCAAAGTGTGGTTGCCTCTCATGCACCCCCAACTGGGGACCTGGCGTGCAACCTAGCCATGTGCCCTGACTGGGAATCAAACCAGTGACACTTGGTTCGCAGGCCGACACTCAAGCCACTGAGCCACAGCAGCCAGGAATTTCCAATAATTTGATATTGAGAGTCACATAATGAATTCATCCCCTGGGATGCTCTGTCCTAGAAGAACATGGGTGCATGTGAAGAAAAGGCTGCTTATTTGCTTTCCCCTTCCCCTCTTTTCTTCCTGACTTCTCCACTCTCCCCTTACTTTCTCTTTCTTTCACTATTTCATTCAAACATCATTTTCATTGACCTATACTTGATAATCCTTTTGCTTCATTGAGCTGCCTCAAAGCCTGACAGTATGCTAATCAATAAAGCATCCAGTGCTTGGAAAGCAAATGAGAACTGGCCAGTCTCCAGGAGGGGGGGGAAGCAGAGCACTGAGTCCAAGGGGCAGGAACTGGCAGAACGGACTGCAGCGCCTGACGCTACCTGCTGCAGCAAGGTGTAGGCAGGAGACTGTGGGGATCCTCAAGTGCTGAATGGCCTGTGTCTGGTCTGCAGGTTTACTTCCTGTTCTAAACCTCTAGGACTTCAGCATTCCCTAGCAACAGAAGCAAAGGATCCATTAAGAAAAGTGCTTTCCAAAGCATTCCTATCTAGCTACTGACCAAGCCATTTAGTTTATGTGATCAAGCAATTGAAATTCAAGGAGATTTATCACTGACTGTCCTTGGCAACAAAACTGGAAGAGCGCCTCTTGACATGTATACCACTAATGTCTGAGATGACGGAGTCTACCTCTATTGCACAAGCATGGATGGGTTTCTCTGCATCTTCCTGTGAACTGACAGTGTTGCTAGGGAAACTGATAATTACATGGCAAAATGGAGGGTGTAGAAGGGAAAAAAGGTTCAGAAGAAGCGTAAGGTTTTGATCTAAATCAGCATGTTAATAGTACAGTTTGTTGATCTTCTGTAGTCATATAACTTAATAAATATCATTAATTATATGTCTGACAAGATACATATTCCTGAACTGAAAAAAATGAGCAGAAATGAATCAGCCTCTGAAAAGCTACTGGTTACTGATCACGCTTGTGCATATGCCACACAGGACATGTATTTACTATAAAACACAATTACTTTTACAAATTAAAATATTCAAACACAAGAAGAAATTTTGGGTTGATTTCTGAAATTTTACTTTAGAAATCAATCTTTCAGAGTTCCAGATATAAAAATTGTAATTGTATAAGAGCTCTAATAAAATTGCTTTTTTTTACCTCACAGACTAAGTCAGTCATATAGCCTCAATACGCCCTTTAGGGTGGGGGAGAAAGAAGTATTACTATTTACATATGATAGTAAAACCAACCCAGCTGAGTTGAAGGACCTTAATGAAGTCACACAGCTCTTCAGTAAATGGTAAGGTTGGAGCCTAAATACTCAAATTTAAGCTGTCCAGGAGGCATTAGACACAGACTGTACCTTATTAAGGGAACACCCAGAAAAAGAATATAAACTTAGTGAATGGATGCAAATCTTTAGATATCACTTCAATTTTAATGAAGATTTTCAATACTTTATATTTTCTGTGGTCATCTAACCATATGATCTAAACATGTATTTATAAAAAAATCTCATTGGAGAAATTTTAATACATGAGAAAGAGCATCACACAAAGCAGCTCATCAGTGAGCAGAGCTGTACTGCCTGTCCATCGCTGCATGTGACTGTCAGTCCTCACATGACATCCATGACATCGTTGCTGCACATTCTTCTGTTTCCCCCTTTTCCCAGGGACCACTAGGTAGCTATTTTAACCAAAAGTTTTATATCCTCCTGTGTATTTATAATGATAAATTCTTACATATTTTCTAATTTGTATATGTACTATAGATATTCATTCATATATACACGTTTTATGTATGGGCGTGTATGTGTGCAAGAAAACTGGTGATTTATTTATGGCTGCTGTATGAAAGAAGGCAACCATTGAGATAGAAAATGTTTCCATTGTTTTGGTTTTTGGTCTTTGACAGAATAAAAGAATGAGAATTATATATAGGACAGCATGAGAGAAGCACACTTATACCAAACTTCTTAACTCAATGAATTCCAAGGGCTGGAAGCAGCTGGCCAGCCTTCTGATGTTATGAAAAACATCTTTACTCCAATGATTTCAAAAATGTTAAGGCCTTACTCATTAAAATACAAGTAGTGTAGCTCAATCTAGCTGAGATGAACTATTACTTTAAAGTAGATTAAGTCTATCAATGTTATGATGGTTTTAAAGTATTTGGCTTGCTTAAGTTGGATTCTGCTTCTTTACATCAAAGCATTTATTTTTGATATACGATAAGCGTTAAATGATGAATTCTTATTTGATAAACCTTTCCTTTCTTCCCATGACAGGAAGGCATTTTCAACTTTTAAATCTCTGGATAAGACAAAGAAGAATGTAAAGCCACATTTTACAGTCAATAAACATGATGTTTGTGAGGAGGTTAAACAAACCTTGACTCAGGCCATCTTGGCAAGACATCTGCTTGACATCCAAATTCTCCATGGTATCCCCTTTAGAGACTTCACCAAGAGATGTTCTTCTCTCAAAGATGTTGTTGTTATTATTAACTTGAGTCCCATTTTGCTTCAGAAGCCTGAACACCTCAGCTTCCAAATCTCTAATCTAAGAAAAAAAAAAATCCCTTTATAAAACTCTAAACCAGCACTGCTCTCCCAGTACCAGGCAAATCTATTGTATTATTAAGTGGCTTTGATCACATAACTCACCCGTACTTGTAGGCCTTGAACTTCCACAACATGAGCTTTTTCCAAATCTTCTATTTTCTTTCTTTCTGCTTCCTGTCTCTTGATGAAATCAAGTTCTCTTAAGAAGAAAATAATAGATCTGATTGCATCAAACTCTCGAGAAAATATATGGAAGATTTTTATCTCTTATCAGAACCAATAAACTGCACAGTGGGATAAAGACAGATATTTAAATAAATAAAATTCAATCACAGTTAGAGAAAAGGTATATAGTAATGAAAGCAAATAAAACATTTTAATGGCTCACAAAGAAAATAAAAGTGCTTTGATTCTATGTATTATGATTTTCATTTGTATCTCCTGATTCTAGAGCACCCATACATCTTTAGATAGGAGCTAATAAACTAATTAATGACTCACCTTGAGTAATTTAGTGGAGATAATTACATGCCAGGTAGATATAGTTCCATATGTACAAAGTAATATATCTAGTAAACTGAGGGAACTGAATGGTAAGAGATAATTATAAGATTGCTTCTTGCAAATGACAGTGGAAAAGGGCTGGGTGGGCCAGAAAAACAGCGGGGGGGGCTGTCACTTACACACCTGAGGATAATTGGGGAGAAGGAGAAATATCTCCACTTTGACAGCAAAACTTATTATAATTATAAAATTATTATTATTATAAAATTATTACATGAAATAGAGTTTGTTATGATATTTTTGGCAAGAAGAGTTAAAATAGTGTTGTGCTGAATTCACAGTTACAAAGAGCTGTTTCCCCTTTTCAAACAAACTTATTTTTAGATTATAATTTTCATTTTATTTTTTAATCAAACTCTGCAAATGACTTAAAATTCAGTGTGCTAAGAAGAGTTGTGTCAGCTTCCACCCATCTTTGTTAAACTTTGTTATTTTTATATTTTATTTACATAGCATTTTCTTTTAAATATTGAAAACTTTATTTCCATGATAGGGAATAACAGAGATACAATGAATCTTATATATATGCTTGGCTTCTAAGGCTCGGCATGGAAGACCAGAAGAGGTAATGAGTGGCATGACTTTTTATTGCTATAGTTAGCCAGATGTAACTGATGAAAAAAACCAGTAAAAATCTCCTTGGTCAGTCTCCCTGAAATTACACCAATATCCAACAGATGGAGGCAAAGCAGCATTAGCTGAGAAAGAGCTGCTGAAACTCAAGAGCAGAATGTGGTGATGGTCTCTCTTACTGCAGGGAAATGGCAGGGCATGGGGTCTTGCTTGTCAATATTTATACTGTCTTCTGTGGGAAAATTCAGCAATTACCAATGATAGGAACAGAGACAGAAACAGCCTCAGCAAGGCCCCGATTGCTGCTTTGCACGTAGCATACAGTCCTGCTTCTGAATTATAGGGATGTTTCAGAAAAGATAGAGATTCAAATGTTTTAACAGTTACTATCAATAAGTAATGATCAAAAAAAAAATTTCATGATGTACCTGGTTGCCAAAAACTGATAAAATAAACAAAATATAATCTCCTATGAAAAACACGGTAGCAGTGCTTTTTAAACTTAATGTCTATTTTTTGCTCTATGTTTCTTAGAGAGATAACTCTGAAGTCATCTTTTCTATTCCACTAGATATTTAAAAATTATTGGCTATAAACCTTTATATGCACACAGATATTCTTTAGCCATTAGAAGCTGCTTACTTTTGTTGAAAATCCTTAATCAATTTCTTTGCCTTGTTGTATTTCTTTTCCAAGGCCTGGTACTGGCTTTGAGTCTCTTTGAGATGTTCATTTACGGTGTGGCACAATGTTTGAGCCTCGATCCAGTAGCTCTCCAGCTTCAACATTCTTTCTTTATTCTCTTCTATATTCTGTTGGAGTTGAGTTTTCTCTAGTTCCCACCTCACTTTCTCATTTTCTGCTGCTTGCAGCTGGTTAAGAAAAATGTCAAGGCAAAGATAATATGGGTACTTTGGTACCAAAAATCCCTCCCATTTTTACAACATGTTTTTGATTAAATTCAATCGCTACATATACTCAATCACCAAACACCTCGAGAGGAGAGGAGCAAGTATTGTTTTCATTATTTCCTGAATTATAAAATGGAAGCCTTGAAAAAGAAAATGCTTCACCCAAGGTCACACAGCTGATAAATGACAAAATGTGGGTTTGACTCCAACTCCCACTATCTTTCTGTCACAGTATGTGCTGTGGAATTCTGTGAGCAGTAAAAAAATGTTTTAGATTTTGACGAACTCTAGCTAATGCATTCAACAGGTTTTCCTCTAGAGATTTTTAAAAATGTATGTAAAATGTATGTAAAAAGAGTTAACTGAAAAGAGAGGGAAAAGAGACAAGCATGGAGGAGAGAGTGGCAGAGCAGAGTGTGGCCTTATCGGTTCGCAGGGGGAGGGCTGTGGTGTCATCAGGTTAAAATGTGAATCCTAGCTCTGCCACTATAAGTCTTTTTTTTCATTTTATTTAATTTATTCTTTACATTATATTTTATATATTATATTATTACAGTTGTTCCAATTTCCCCCCCTTTGCTCCCCTCCACCGAGCACCCCCCACTCCCTCAGGCAATCCCTACACCATTGTTCATGTCCATGGGTCATGTGTATAAGTCCTTTGGCTATTCCATTCCCTATACTGTACTTTACATCCCCATGGCTATTCTGTGACTACCTATTTGCACTTCTTAATCCCCACCTCTTCACCAATTTATTTTTTTAATTAATTATTTTTTTCAATTACAGTTTACATTCAACATAATTCTGTGTTAGTTTCAGATGTACAGCAAAGTGGTTAGACAACTGTGAAATTTACAAATGCCTCCCCCTCAAGCTTCAGGCACCTATCTGGCCCCCACACACTTGGCCATCACTGTGCTGCTATTGTCCTTTAAACCTTGGGCAAGTAACTTAAGTTCTCTAACATCAGTGTGCTTGTAAGAGCTCCTTGAGCATAATCATAATCTGATACATGTTAGTTATTTTTGTTTTTATTCCTTTTGATAATATTATTACATTCTTTATATCAATGGAAATGAACATGGTTTGTAGTTTGTTATTTTGCTCAGTGTTTTGAGCCTTATAAACCCTATTCTTCATAAATATAAAAGATAGTAGAAGTAAAATTAATTTAAATCCTTCCAATGGAACAGAAAGGCAGCTTCTTGTGGTTTCTACTTTCAGGGACTGTTAGCAATAGAAAATGTACTAGTTCCACCCCCTCATTTCTACAGAAACTCAAGGCTGATCCTTTAGGTGAGGGGTCCAAGGTCATTTACTCACAATAATTATCTGCCCTTTAAACTAGTGCTTCATTTGTTTCACATGCCTTTTCTAAGTTTCAAAGGGATGCAGAGTCATTATAAACTATCAATTTTCAAAATTTAAGACATCCCTAAATTATACAGCATTCAGCAAATAAAATAATTGTTTTATGCATATTTTAAACTAAACATATTGCAAAACAGATTACAAAGTACACAGCAATCAAAAACATTTCAAAATAAAAAACTGTGTTAGTGACAAGGATATAGTCACAGTAAAGTAAGCTAATCTATGGATATTATATACCAATAAAATAATGAGAAAATACAAAATACTAATTTAGAGGATTTCTAAATTAAATGTTTAGATTAAAAAACATAAGCTTTGTCAAAGCACTTATAATCACAGGGGAATCTTTTCTCTAATTGTAACCAACAATTAAAAAAATACTTATATTCTTTCATTCTATGCCAAGAAACAATAGCAACTTAAAATGGGACTGGGGTTTTATTGCTTCTTTTATTAAGCAACGTTTTGCACTTAAGTCATTTATTTACCAACCGCTGCTAATTTAAAATTATTATTCACAGAGCTTGGCTGATACCATGAAAGACATATAGACATGTTTTGACTAAAGAACTACAGAGTTATTAGCTGGGAATACCATTTAACCAAAATAGCCTTGCGAATTCATCTCCATTTAAAACACATGGAAAACCTAAAACAAGTGTTCAATGTGAACAGGAAAACAGATTGTTAGTGGTGGGGAAGGAATTATGTCTTAATTTTTAAAAGACCATAAAAACAATAAAGAATATTGTATTAAAAGTAATTCAAAAGATAGTTTTAAATCTCTGAAATCACATATTTGATAAAACTGGACACAATTTTAGGAATTGACAAGTACCTTAAAACTCACTAATTAAAAATGCCCTTTTGAATCTTGTATTATATAGAAACTAAAAATACATAAAACCCTTCATCATGACCTGTTTTTCCCCACACATTTAAATAATGTGAACTAAATGACTAAAATTTTCTGGTAACATTTGGCACCTACAGCAATTATTCACATATTATATTAAATTTCATGATATTTAATTTTAGAAATTGGAATTTTTCTATACAAAATAATATGCTATGTTAAAATACATTGTTTCTGATGAATAAGTAAAAAATAAATTATTAAGCCTATTTATAATAAGATAAAGAGAAAGAGATATAATATAATAACTTGTGCCTAAGGAATTAGTGGTCAAAATGTAATTCGGATGTGTGAACTATTAAAAATAAATATATACTTTTGGGGGGAAGCTTGGAGGGAATCACATATGTGTAAATATGTAAATATGTATTTTAAAAATATTGTGCAATTTTCCATAAAGGGGTGCATGGTCCTGTTGGCAGGCTTCTCTATGCATCTAACAGTAGAAATAAATCTGGCATTTGCATTCTTTCAAATGTACGCAAAGGAACAAATCCTTTATTCCTAGAGCTGAATTTATTCATAACCTCTGAAATTTAAAAAGTACTGCTCAAACACCATGTATTGATTGGTGCTTACCTTGGTCTTCAATTTTTGAATCTCTGCTTCTGTAACTGCATGTTTGATTTGCAACTGAAAATTGAAAAGAAAGAAAAATCGGAACTAAGAAACTGTATCTATATTTTTCAAGTCCCAGCCACTAAAAGAATATCGTGTTACACAGCAGAAAGCCTAGGAAAGTGTTGCAATGCAGCAGGTTGTAAATTAAAATGTCTAGTGTGTAAAATGACTCACTAGGTGCAAAGTAATTAAACGCAGGGTGTACAGCCCACACTCCCTAACATCGGATTAAGTTACATATTTAATTACTCAGGGATCAAAGGGGAAAAAAGACTCTTTAAATTTATTTCATTTTTTATTTTTTTTGCCCTCTCTGCAGCTCTTCCTTTATGATTTGAGTGCCAAGAAATTGTTTTCTTGCCGTCCTGTCGATTGAAGCTTAAGCAGGCAAGTCCGGCTAGCGGCAGCGTGAAAAGATTCGATTCCGAACCTGGAAGGAAGGTGGCGCTGTGGTACCGCGGGTCACTAGGCTGAGCAGCTCTTTACAGCTCCGGCTGCTGTGAAGGGGGAGCCGGGGATGATGCAGTTTCGCGGCGAAATCTGCATTTTATTTTTTAATGTAAGAAAGATCTAGATTCCTATCCTCCAAAATACCTACCTATGTTGAGAACCCGGGTCCCCAAAAGCTACAGCTACAGTTCATTAACACGAGAGCCCCCCATTTACATTTGTTTTGCTTCTCTCCTCCCTCCACTTGTTTTATCTGTGAAGGAGAGAGAAAACGAAATATTCATATCCTCCGGAAATAAATAAAGACACCAACATATATGGTAAACAATATAGGGATTGACAGTCTCTTCTCTGAAATCCTTGGGGCCAGATGATTTTGGAATTCAGAATTCTCTCGGTTTTCGAAAGGTAGAAAGACGCGTTTTTCTAAGTTGCATTTTACCCAAGGCAGCATGGGTGGAGGCGCTCTCTAATCAAACCCACGGATGTTTCTGCACATGACTATTTCATCTAACTGAAGTATATAGAAATTGTAAATGATCTCCTGTCAGCTTTAGTCAGCTTGACCTGCAAGTGAGTTTGCCACACAATTATTTTAGAAATCTGTTTTCAGACCATTTTGGATTTAGGATTGAACAAGAGGGACTGGAAACTTCTAATATTACTGTAATCAGATAAGTCTAAGGTTTTCTTATCAGAAAAAGTGAGTCGGCTGATGGCAGGTTAGAAACGTGAAACTTTGGAGATCACGACGCCTCAGAAGCTTTAGCTCTCTCTCTGGTTTGTAATCTGCATCTCCTTGTTTTGACCTGGCTACCCAGGGAAAGAAGTCAGAATCCAGCACCCTTAGGTGCTGGTGAATAAAAGCTCAGACCTGAGGGCCCCCAGGATCCTTGCAAAGTGCTCCCTCCTTGATGATTTCAGGGCTCCTGTTCTGCTTCAAGCCCCGGGGTCCACGCTGCTTCAGCTCTGATATTGCTCCACCTCCCGAGGGTGATCATGACACTGGTTTAAATTTGTTTCTGTCTTGCTCACACCACTTTTCTGGCCCATGTGGCTCTTTTGACCCTCCCTGATTCCTAGGGGCTTCTGTGCGCTCACAGTCTCTGCAGAGGAAGCAATCCCAACTAGATGACTCATTTGGGACCTGGCAAGTCCAGGCAACCCAACCTGACAAGCTTGAGTGGCCGCACTACTGCAGAATCGCCCATCCTCACACTTCAGGACTCACTTTGGAGATGGAAAAACAAGGCTCATAGCCGAAAACCGACCTGGGCTAGCTCTAACAGGGAACTGCTGTTAAAACCAGGATTTAGATAGACCCTGGATCTTTTGGCTCCTGATCCAGTGCCACTTTCCTTAGAAAATAAGGATTGATTCAGCAGACATTTATTAAAGAGCTGTTACATGTAAGAGGATGTAAAAATAACTTTTTCTTTCTAATAAATATCAGTGTTAATCTACCCTCCCAATATCTATTAATAAACTAAAATGGCAAAAGTACTCAGATATTAGAAAAGATACATTACTTATATATAAACATAAATATATATATATGCGATGCACATGCACACACATATATAGCTATAAGGAATTATTTTCTATAGAGATCTTGTACTTCAGTGTGAATAACTTGGGCACCCAATCAGTCCACATACCTAGGGGATTTTGCAGAATCTGCAATTATTATTGACAAGGAGATCAACTCCTTTTTCTTTCTACCATGTGCCATGCGTAAAGACTACAGCAGGTCCCCAATGTCCATTTTGTCACTGAAAGTTGTTTCATTATAATGTTGATGAGATACCAAACTTAACTGTTGTTTTCATCAGATATCCTGGCGTAAAATTGGTTTAATTATAAATCCTCTCACTCCAGTTACAAGAACATATCTACAAACTAAATTCATCTCAGGCCTATCATGTACTAGCTATATGGTGTTGGAAAATAACTTAACCTTTCTTACCTTCACTTTCCTCTCCTGTAGAATGCAGTTCCTCATAGGTCTTAACCTTTCTTATTGGAAGATTAAATGAGATAACCCATATAAAGTTTTTAGCATAGTGACTACCAGAGAATCAGTCTTCTATAAAGTTAGCCAAGATTAAGAAAGAATGATCAGAAGAACTCAAATATGATTACCTCTCAGTTAAAAGTGATTACTGCTGTAAAATGTCACACCTGAAATAAAGCAAACACCTCTGGTTCTATTTGAATAGTAGCAAAAAACCAAAAAGGCAGATTTTACAATGAACACTATGGGGAAGTGCCAGATTTTATTTTCTCAGTGGTTAAGTCCCTCTAGGATAACCAACTATCCAGCATGCAACTTGCTGAGACTTTGGATTTTCTTTGCTCAATTACTGTGGCCTCTGGCAAGTTGCTTCTCTGGGTCCTAGTTTCCCATATGAGAAGTGAGAGAGCTGGATAGGACAAACTACAAGGTTGTGGAAGCACTACAGGTGTGACATTTATGCAATGGAGAGCACAGAGATGGTTGTCATGGTTGCAGTCTAGAAATTCTTGTCCAAAGCCAGCCTTTTCAGCCCTCTGAATGCATATGCCAGATTAATCTTCTGCTGTGTGGGACAAACCTAGGTAAAATCGCCCAACAGACACTTCTGTCTTCAGTTACCCCACCCCTCCTATCTCACCGAAATGGGTAACAGAAGAGAGCTGAACTCAGGAGAAGAACACTGTTAATAAGCTTGCAGGGTTCCTAAGTACAGCCCAGCTCTTCAGATACAGGAAGGCAGAATGGAGTGTGTAAAAATCAGACGTTATTCAGAAGATGCACAAAAGTTTTCGTGCAAAGTATTCTTAGTACTTCATAAGGTCTAAAGTTATAAGTATGTGATTATTTTAATCCTGTATGGACTGAAAACAACTTTCTAGAAATTCATCACTGTTAACAGGAAAATAAAGCAACTGAACTGTTTCATTTTATGGAGAAAGAAATTGTGTCTCAGTAGCTTCAGTTGCAGAGCTTATAAGCGTCAAAGCCAGGTTTTATACATTTCAGTCCACGGTTTTTTCCACTAACACTACGTTTCTGGCATGACCTTTTATCGTTTTTATCATCTCCTTTAGCATTGCAAACGAGGCTGTGAGGGCAGTGAGCCAGACTCTGTTCATCTCACTGCTCACATGGGGAAAGGGGCTCAGGGAAGTTACGTGGCTTCTTCAAGTTCCCATAGATGCAGGTGGTCAGGTGCCCCCACCCCTGTTCTTCCCTTCACCATGCACTTCATCTGAACCAGCTCTGGGATGCGTTTTTCATTTCAACCTCACATAAACCCCAAGGCATATGTCATGGTTGTCACCTCCCAGATGAGAAAGTATTACTCCGACTGGAAACCAGGGACACTGAATACAAACTGGTGCTCAGCCAGCTGCTGTTATTACTTACAGAAATCTGGAAGAAATACCTGCCTCATTATTCAACCAGCATTTACTGAATGAGACTATGTGCCAGGTGCTGTGCTAGTCACTCAGGATACAAGAACGTGACACTGACTCTATCTTCACGACACGTACTACAGGGAGATTAATAAACACCACCTCCTGAGAGAAGTTTCCAGGTCACCCAGAGAGAAACAACAGGGGAACCTGCTCTTAGATGGCCCAATTAGTCTATTATTCCTATAACCCAGTCACGTGACCTTAGGCTTTGGCCTTTTTGTCACAACTCCCACTGCGGACCCTACTTTCCAGACCAAGTCGGCACAACGGGCCGAGATATCTCCACAAGGAAGAGAAAATTACTCTTCGAAGAGGTAAAGCAACTCGACGAGAGAAGCACAGTTGGTAAAAGGTTGTTTTCTTATTCTAGAGCAGTTCTTCCACATGTTCAATAACCTCTCCAGAGTACAGGTCTAAGGGCTCGCCTGCCGCCCCAAGTCTGGTCATGCTGACTCATTACAGGCAGAGGAGGTCAACAGGATTGGTTAACAGGAACAGAACATGAAAAACCTGCTGGAACTCACAGCCTTCAGAGAATCTAGGACTGGAGGAAAGAATTGGGAAGGGGGGAGGTAAGTAAAATCTCAGGTCAGTGTGTTTGAACGTGTAAAACCAATCTCTTTAATCTCTTTGTCATCTTGAACATAAATGCTATAGAGATCCACCCCAGGATTACTGAACAAATAAACATTCTCATTTACAGTAGCTCTCGTGTAACGTTCTGCATGTGTACCTGCTGGGTATAGTTTCTGTTTATTTCTCTCAGCAAGATGAATACAGAACATGTGCTCATATCACTGAATCAATATAATCCAAATATAACTGCACGAGAAACAGAAACATCCTTATAAACTAACATAAATAATAAGACTGAACTTTTGCATTGTCTTTTCCTTATCCTGTGGAAGCATGGGAAGCTTTTTTTTTTTTTTTTTTTTTTTTTAAGTGAAAAGTATCTTCACAGGAAAGATTTTAGGATAGCTCGTAGTAGAGACTTTACAATCACATAAGAGCAACATTCTCTGCTCTTACTTTAGAAGGGCAAAATAATAAATGCTATACTTTGTGAAGGCATTTCAGTCTTGGAATTAAAATTTTCACAATTATTCTTGTGATTATTTGGAGTCGGTCTTATCCTTGACAGTGTAAGCTCCACAAAAGAAGGAATCAGAGCTGTTTCTGCCTCTACTTTGGTGCTGTTAAAATTCTCCTCAAAGCTTTACATATGGAACCTATCTTTACATGAACAAAACTGTTATTCTCAGGGAATAGTTTATGCAAAATTCACTGAAACCGGCTGACAATCCAATCTGAATGACAACACTAATTGCAGCACATGTAGCAAGAGGTGAGATGTTCCAACAAGGTCACTCTCTAAGTAGGAACTCATCAGTTGGTGATTAATGGTGAAGGTGCTGGATGTAGGTGACAGCCTGTAATTACAGTCCCTTTTGAAACAAATATTTGTTTACTGCTGGGTAAGTAACATTTTATAGCTTCTTTACATGTTAATGCAAAGCTCCACAAAGAAAACTTTGTTTTACTGTTTAAATTCATTCATACCTTTTTTAGATTATTTTTGTACATTCATTATGACTTAAGTAAAATAATGCATTTTTTTACACTTGACTTTTTCCCTTAAGATAAACATAGAACTGTCTTTATGGGGAGCTAATGGCCCTGACTGCTGAGGAGGAGGGGAGGACCGGAAACACTGGGCAGTCTGTTTAAACACCTGGTCCACAGTTTCTGATTCAGCCTCTTCCTACTTCTCACTAAATCTGCAACAGAATCACAGGAAAAGAAAAAGAAAAAGAGTCACAACCAAATGGACACTAAAACTAAAAACCACTGTTAGTAAAATATGAAGAAGTCATGAAATTGAATCAAGAAAAACCAATCCAAGCTCTACTCCAAAGACCAAGATGCCACCCTCACCGACTGCTCTAGCTCTCAAGTCTGTTCAATGGGAAAGTCGGGCAACCTCTCCTGCCTTTCCCAGGAGCTGTCCTCAGATGAGGCCCCCCAGATCTCTCAGTGTCCGTAGTCATTCAGAGGCGACGATTAGAATAGAGTAAGATTGCAGAAAGTTGGCCACTAGTGCCGCGTTGCATACTTTTAGCTGCAGACCCCAAAGTTGAGCAATACAGACAGGGGTGGTCGTAGTAGTTGCTTTGATAGGAGGAAATAATCTTTTTTCCCCCTTTAACTTAGAAAACAAGTGGTGAGATATGGAAATCTCTCCCTTTAGTAGAGAGAACTGGACTAGGTTACTAGACTGGAAGCCAGACACACAGATATGCCTTCCTCTTGCAGGTCTAGGAAGGGGATTCATAATCACAAAAGTGGATAATTGCTGACGAACATCAAATACAAAAAGGCTTTGTCTCATTTCATGGTAAACAAAGGAGAAATAGGCAGCTGATACCTTCAGATCAAGGTAAAAAGAGTATCAACTTGAAAACTCAAATTAGTAAACCTGTGAAAATGATGTATTCTATAGTAAAAAGATCTTTTAAGGTAACTATGAAATACCAGGATGTAGAGAAAGTGAAGAAGCATGAGAAATGGATGATGAGTAAGGAAACTAAAAACATAATAAAGAATTAAGTCATCTTAGAGGTGTTGAAGAGCATCAATGGATTTGAAGTCAAAAGAATATTTAATTCTTCAGAAAGTGGAATCACTGATATGAGAGGACACACTTGAGAACAATCGCAGACATCGAAACAATGGAAAATGAAATAAAGCATGAAAAAGATAATAATGACCCTGTTTCTTTTTTATTTTTTTATTTTTTTTATTTTTAATGACCCTGTTTCTAAAGAAAGAAACAAAACCAGAGTAAGGTGAAACTGAGTAAGCTGAGAGTATATTGTTGTACATATTTTATAAAGCTAACTGAGAGCAAAAAACGTGGCAATTAAATTTTAACAAACATTAAGCAATAAATTTAAATTGTTAGATTTTCTTAGGTTCCAAAATAGTATTTTTTAAATCTAAAATTAAAAAAAGTGCTTCAGTAAGGTTTATGTTAAAAGTAGGCATACACATATACACTAGTGTGTTTATTCAGAAACTACAAACAAAAGTAGCAGATTATTAACATCTGACAAGGGATACTTACAAATCTTTAAGTCATATTTTATGTGCTTTCAACATGACATTAAAATAAGCTGTTAGATACAAAATATTATAATGAGGTGTAATTTTACTAAATGGTTCTGTTTATTAAATAGTAAAAGTTAATAAGGATACAGAGGGTATAAAACACATATCACTTTTTTCACAAATACCCATATTGATCTAAAATAAAAACACTACCTTAAAAAATCAAAACTTGTAAAAAACTACTATCTGACCACAATGTAAGAAACATTAAGTGCAAAAAAATTACAAACTAAGAACTGTTTCCTCAATTATTCAAGTCAAAGAGTAAATGAAAATAGTAAAAATTAAAAATATGGACTATCTGCAAAATGATAACAAGAATGCCCATTTAAACTAAAATAAAAGATGTAGGCAAAGACCTAATCAGAGAGATTCATAGTTTTAAGTGCTTTTGTATTTAGAAAATAAGTATTACAATAAGTTGTTTAATGAAAGAAGTTAAAAGAAATTAAACATTTCTAATGATAACAGGATGATGGGATTAATTTTAAGAAGAAGGTAGAGATAAATTAGTTAGGAGTTAGTTAGGAGAAAACTTCCAGTTTAGTACAACATGGCAAACTAAAAAAAGGTATTTATTGCCTCTCCTGAATTCAACTTCAAAGATGACAAAAAAGAAAAAAAGGAGCACAAATGGGCTTCAGAGTCTCATTCATCAATTCAGAAAAAAAGCTTGTGAGAAACTCTAAGACAGAACACAGATGTTTCTAGATGTTTGGGGGAAAAATGAGGATCTGAAATAGGAAAACGTCAGCAATCAGGAATGGGAGTCAGCAATCTAATCAATCTATAATTTTTCACAGGTGACCCAAGTAAACCTACAGCTGGAGGTAAATCAGGGCCAATCAATTGCGATGCCCTGAAGTTTGGATAATCCTGGCCACTGCATTAATCTTCAATTCCCTGTGGTGAGGTAGCAGCACCAGAACAATGGGGAATTAACATCAGGGCAGCACTGCCATCCCATTCACGTTGGAAAGAAGTGTAGGTGAGTGGAAACTATTCATTTTATAAAAGGCATACCTATAAATATATTTAAAACTCCTGAAATACAAAATAAATAAAATTGGAGAGAAGAGGTAGATAAGAGTATGTGGTGGCTATAATCCTGTTAAATGGTTACAACATAGCTATTGATCTGTTTTCTTTATTCATGGGAGAGTATAACTTAAGGCTGAGTCAAAGTTACTCAGGGGAAATCTCTAGAAAAGTAGAAAAGATGTTTAACTTTTAAGTAGCAGGTGAAAATTTTCTCTAATGAAAAGTAGGTAAAAGATGAAAAAACAATAAGCATGAAAATTGTAAATTATAAAGTAAGTCAGCAGATTGAAGTTCTAATATTAAAGTTACCAAAGTAAATGTAAATGGGTTAAATTCACCAATTAATTGACAAAGACTATCAGGGTGATACAAAGGCAAGATTCAGAAACAGGTTGACAAAATAAAACACATTTAAATAAAAGGATATGGTATGGTTAAAAACGAATATAAAATATAGACAATAGATGCTGTGAAGCAAATATGAAGCAAAAAGGGGACAGTGTTGAATTTTTCCTATAAAATAAAATAGAATTTGGAGTAAAATAGATCATAAGTTACAAGAGAAGTATTATAATAAATCAAGAAGTTGTAATGATCCTGGATGTATATGAAGATAACAGCAAAGATTTAAAATATATAAAACTATAATTGATAGAATTATAGGAAAGAAACTTGTAGCTTTTGACTTAACATGATTTTCAGAATTAGTTGATAAGATAAAATATAAGCTGTGCTATAGAAAAGTGTGTATTTGTATTGTTAATCTTTTTAAAAATAGTTTTTTATTGTATTTTTTCCATTACCATTTATCCCTCTTATACCCTTTTCCGTCTCTACCCCCGCCACAATCTCCACACTGTTGTCCATGTTCATTAAAATCTTACATAAATAAAAAACATATATAAATTTCATACCCAAACATAGAATATGAGTGCTTGTTGCATACATGAGAAATATTTAAACAAACTTTGTTTATGCATTAAGCTACAAAAGTAAAAAATTCTAAACAGCTATCATATGGAATATCTTTTCTGACCAGAGTGTAATAAAATTAGAACTCAATAACCAAAGGATAACAAAATAAGGCTCCATATGTCTAGAAAGTAAAATATGTCACTAAATAATTTTTGTTAAAGATGAGATCCCAAGAGAAAATAGATCTAAGTGACAATGACATTCTAAATGTAAAAACGTGTGACATGTAGCTAAAGCAATATTCAGAAAAAATATATAGCTTTAAATATACTTACAGAATGCAAGAGTTATCCAAAATAAATGTAGTAAACACGCTGATTAATACCAATAAAGAGGAAAGGATAAAAAATAAAGATACAGTATTGGTAGGAAATAAATAAGTATTTTTAATTTAAAAAGAAAAAATAGGAATGTAAAAAATAACATTGCAGACAAAATTCTAGAAAAAAACTAAAAAATGAAAATATTCAAATAAATAAAAGAAAAAGAGTAACTAATTATAGATATTAAAGATTTCAGTACCTTAAAATTATACTATAAAAATATAAGTTAATAAATATGAATGCTTAGGAAATATATGAGGAATGTATTCTTGAGAAATGCAAACAAATCAAAATTAGCTCAAAAAAAAACTTGAAAACTTGAATAAAGTAATAGCTATTATAAAAGGTATTTAAAATCTTCCTCCACAAAGGCACAGTTGGTTTTATAGCTGAGTAAGGACAACCTTTCAGGGAACAGTAATTTCTACCTTATGCAAGTCATTAAGTCTCTCTTATTAAAGTCACTTCTGAAAATAGAAAAATAATAAAAACTTGTTAACTTATATCAAAGCTAATATAACCTTTGTGGCAGCTTTTGATTAATCCACTCCAGATAAGATTTTCTGTTATGTACAGGTGGACGCTTATATTAACTAATAAGGGGGCTATAAAATTTTAGGGATCAGAAAAAAGACTTGAATTAATGAGTTATATTCCATAAGCTTGGATTATAAGAGTCAATATGATAAAAATGCCAGTTTTCTGCAAGTTAATTTACTAGTTTAATGTAATTACAGTAAAAATTACAAAGAAGTTTTTTCCAAGGGGATTATAAAGTGATTCATATGTTTTCTTATGTTGAAAAGTAATTTCAGAAGAGTTAGATAGATATGATTTATTCCATCAATGTTTAATACATATTCTAATAATATTTCAGCAAAGAATGACAAAATGGAACAGAATACGGAAGCCAAAAGCAGTACAGACTGTAAAAAATATAAAATTTTAAGCTAATAATGCTGGCCCTCCAATCAGAGGGAAATAGGTTTAAGCATTTAATAAAAGTGCTAGCGATCTTGTTAACTATTTGAAAAAAATTAAGGTGCTTTTCTTGCTGTATACAAAAAATTTCCAATATATGCTTAATAGCAATCATTTAGCAAATATTTAAGCTCTATTTGCCAAGGACTGTGCAAAGATTGAGGATACAATAGTGAGTAAAACAGAGGAGCTTAAAGTCTACTAGGAAGATACATAACAGGCCAAAAGTGGGACTAATTAAGATGCCATTCTAAAGTGCTTTACCCAAATAGTATGACATGTACTTTTGCTTGAAATAATGTAGTTAAGAGAACCCTCTGTAATATGAGACTTTGTAAAGATTCCAATACAACACAACTATCCATCTCCACCCTAGGTTTTGTGCATAACCTTATGGAAAATATCTGGGCTATCCAGTATTTGGACACATATGTTAATTACATAAAAAAGTTTAAAACTATGACATGGACACTGTAGAAGATGCTGTGTAAGAGTGCCACACAGCCAATACTCCGGCAATCTCCTGAATATGTTAATGTGACATATAAAACAAATGAAAATACATACATTGGAAGTGAAATGATGTGGTATTTGTTCTGAGGTGGGGACAAACCTTTAATTCTTAAAAACCAAAATTATAAAGAAAACTACAGATTTGGTTATTCAAGCTAAGAATAAATCAGCTCTGTTATACAGAATGGGTTCAGATCATGCAGCGGGCTACATCAAGGTCCACAACCATTTTCTGTAAAAGGTCATATGCCAAACAATTTAGGATTTGCAGACACGTGGTCTCTATATCACTGCTCAACTTTGCTGTTGTTGCATGAAAGCAGCCACAAACAATATATAAATGCATGTCCATGGCTGTGTTGGAATAAAACTTTATTTACAAAAAGGCAGTGGGTTAGATTTGGGTGATGGGTTATAGTTTGCTGATCTAGATCACGCAATTGTCTACTCAAGTTATACACTTCAAATAATACTTATGGAGCACTGAGTCCTTGGCTCAATTCAGAAAATGAAGGATATAACTTTCCATATACTATTTCTACATTTAGGCTTTAACTTCCATAAAAGAATATGGATCCTACTTCCAGTTCTGTTATCTACTAAAGAGTAGGGACCATACTCAGGTGATAACATGAAAAAGTTGTACTATAGGCTTTTGCCAGGGCATACTACCTTAACTTCACTGCCTCGAAGTTGGATTGAGAGTTACAGCATTCGAGGAAGATTTCTGAAAGAACAAGGTCCATCTACTCTTCTTGATAATCTTTATTCTTGGGCCAAATCAGAGCCACTGAGAAACGGGTATCCAGATTACACCTCTTTCTTCCACTCAACCATTTCCTGCAAAACGTTTTCTGCAGTGCTTTCTGGTGTGCAGTTAATCTAGAAAGCCTTTGTAAGAAATGTTCCTAAGGCATCACTGTAAGGAAATTCTGAGTTTGTGATCATTATATAACAGTGTATATTCATTGTACTGAAACATTCATATTTGATTTAGAACTAGGAAGAGTTCCCCCAAAGGATCCATTCTTGGTCTTTTCTGACAGCTCCCGCCTCGAGAGCAGTGACCTCTTCAGGTTTCAAGACTGCGTCTCCCAGCTGCCCTGCCTGGTTTGGATCAATGGGAGGCACCAGCAGGAACAGAGGAAGGTCTGGGTATACATCACCCAGGGCCCCAGGGTGTAGCTGTTAGCAGTGGCTGCATCTTATGCAGCTGCAGATGTTGAATGGACCTCCTTCAGAAAGCCATCTCTCTCTTTACCATTAAGGCAAAGGACGGTAACAGCTGCCTGTTGTTGCCAGGCCCTGTGCACGTCGCCATCTATTCACTCTGGTCAAAGGTCATTCACTCTTTTGGGACCTTGTCTCTTTTAGGAAAAGGGAAAGAAACTTTTTAGAAATCACTGCCTTAAAGGAAAGCTTATTAACAGGTCCCAAAATTTCCAAAAGACCTGGAAAAATATAACCTGAACTTATCGTGAAAACTGCACATTTAAGCCTCAGCTTGAAATTATGGAATAGACAAGTTGTAAGCTGTCACTGTGACAAGTAACAAACATTTAAATTAATGATGGTGGAGTGAGAGCCACTTAAACTTACCTTGAAATTCAATGTGATTCAAGACAATCCATTATTAAAAGGCTCTATTTTGAAAACTGGTTATTCTTACTACCTTTTTCAAACAAAAATATACACTTAATAATGAAATGGACAGGTATCAAAAACATTTTGCAGATCAGAAGCTTACCTCTTTGAACTTGTGACTGAGCTTGGCTGTGTCCAGGTCTGATGGGGAAAACATATCCTCATTCTCAGGCAGCTCAAAGACTTCAATGGCCATGTCACCGCCAGGGAGGACAGGTCCTACCTCATCCTCCTCTTCATCTGTGGCATATTCTCCTGTCTGAAAGGAAGCAGATTTCAGAAATCTAGCTGTCCTTACCCCAGATGGAGATGGGCTATTTGAAAATATGTTATAAAAGAGAAATAAAATGTCACCAAGTGGTAAAAGCGTAAGTAGGCTTTTAAGTCAAGCATGCCTAACGCAGCCAATGTTATAAACAAATGTTAGTTCAAACACTCAAAGGGACATGTCTATGCCACGTACAAGCACATTTCTAAAAATCTAATAGTGTCAGTAGTGTCTTTAGTATAGCAACAAAAGTTTTCAATCTAAGTATTTGATGGTTTTATTAAGTGAAAGTATGTTGCTAAGGGAAACAATTCCTTTAAATTCTCAGTGTGAATAAGTCACCCGATTCTAGAAGCAGGGAAGGAGGGGGAGTTCAAAAGATTCAGAGTGGGCAGGGACCTTCATTAACCTTACAAAAGTTTAGTAGACTCATTCACCTAAGCTTTGGAATTCATTCAGTCCTATTTCATTTATTTGTTTAACTATTGTGGTTAACTAGTGACCTAAAGGGTAATCCAAAGATTTCTAAATTAACATCCCACACAGGTGTATTGCTTTAGTGCAGAGCACTTTGATAAAGCTTAGTATTTTGTCAATGTAAAACATTCACATATTCTAGATTTCTAGTTTTTCTTGAGAAAGCCAACGACCTAGCAATACAGGCACATTGTGACATAATAATAATTGGCCCTATTTAGCAGTGGTTGTCCCTTTTGGATGGAACACCACAACTTCTGTAACTACATCATTCTATGCTGTTAGCTTCCCTCCTGCATGATTCCCACGGTCCCCTGAAGGTATCTGAGTTCATAACCCCTGGGATAAATATTCCTCCTGACCACTAACCTCCTTAACATTATTAGAAGGTAGCTCTGCTCTGCAGTGTCAGGCTATGGGATGCTAATTCAAAGTAACTGTTTGAAATCTATACCTTATGCTAAAACAGAGACTACTGATTCACAGGGTTGAAAAAGCAAAGTTCATTTAATTCATCTTTGTTCCTTCAGGTAGTTATATCTAATATGTAAAACAGATAGGAATTCATATTGCCTTAAAAAAAACTTTCATAAACAGTATACTGAATGATCTATTTCTCTGATTAAATAGGCTTAGTATCTGATTGCTTCTTTTCTTTTAGTCCTGTACTGTTCTTACTAAGGCTGAAACTTACTAACTTCTTTTGCTATGTTTGCATATGAAGGAAATATGGTCATTAACCTCATTGTAATAGTCCCTCATGTCTGGAAGACCATTATTAAATTGCCATTCTGACTTTTCCTTTTCAAGTAAAACAATTCTAGTTTTCTCATAGTTCTCCTCTGTGATTCTGTATTCTGATTTTCCATAAGTTTTCCACATTTTTCTTAAATTATAGGGCCCAGAAGTAGACACAATTTCTATGAAGGAATCTGAGGACCATCAACCATGATAAACAAACTGCCTTGGCATCCTTCACTCTCTTCTTCCCAGACGGAGGTTATTATCATGAAGACCTTGACTCTTATGGCATTTGTGTGTAATAGTACCTGAAAGTCTAGGACCCTTTAGAAATCAGTTTGAAAATTTTCAAAGCTATAAAAATACCATTCCAAGTGTCCTTTGCACTGGCCAGGGAACGTAGCTAAAGAGTGGGGACTGGTTGGTTCCAGATAGCTTTCATTTGTTGGTATGATTAGATCCTACAAATCTTAAAAGAACTCTAATTCCAGATTTGATGTGTTTTTTTTGTGATATTCTGTAAATTAATTCATCTCCTATTTATACATACAATGAGGTCTATCTGGAAAAAGTCCTGCATTGTTAATATAAGGAAAATGGTTTGTGCAACATTGATATAATCAGGCAACCAAGGAGAGTGGACTGGAATGCATATGCATGGACAATGATGACTCCACTGTACTAGTCAGTGGGGGCCATAGATGTCACTGAGTGAACATGTGTACTCTGGCCATCACATTCAAAATGACTCAGTGAGTAAAACAATGAACCTATATCAAATTCTACATGAAGCTTGAACATTCCTCTGAGGAAACTGTTCAGATGATTCAGAAGGCGGCAGCTATGGGCAACTGGTGATTGGCAGCTTCATCACAACTACAGGTTGGCTCGTGCATCATGTCTCATGCAGATTTTTGATGAAACATCAAATTACCTAGGGGACTCAGCCCCCCTACAGCTCAGATTTGGTGCCCTGTGACTTCTGGCTTTTCCTGAAATTAAAATCACCTTTGAAAGGGAAGAGATTTCAACCTGTCAATGAGATTCCGGAAAATACGATGGGGCAGCTGATGGCAACTGAGAGAACTGTGTGAGGTTCCAAGGAGCCTACTTTGAAGGGGACTGAAACGTCACTGTCCTATGTGCAATGTTTCTTTTGTCTTGTACCTTCTTCAATAGATGTGTCTATTTTTCATATTACATGGCTGGATACCTTCTGGACAGACCTTGTATATTTAGAACCAATAGGTACTTTGTAAATCCAGGTGGTATTAATCAATAGGAATGTAGCAAGGCTGGTACATACAGAATCTCAAGATATCTTGCTGAAAGTTTTTCTTTCTTTTTGTTCATTTATTTTATTTTATTGTTGTCCAATTATAGTTGTCCCAATTTTCCCCTGTGGTGCACTCCTCCCCTACACCCCCTGACTCCCACAGTCAATCACCACCAACTTGTCCATGCCCATGGGTCCTTTATACTTGTTCCTTGACTAGAACCTTCCTCTTCTTTTCCCTGTTACCTGCCTTTCCTTTCCCCTCTGCTTGATGTCAGTTTGTTTCCATGTCTCTGGTTCTGTTTTGCTCATTTGTTTGTTTTGTTCATTAGGTTCCACTTATATGTGAGATCATATGGTATTTGTCTTTTGCCACCCAGCTATTTCACTTAGAATAATATTACCCAATGCTTGTTTTTAACCCTATAATTACATCTAGCACCACAGCCACATTTATATTATAAAGGCCTAAACAGGTGTATAAAATTTATTTCTATATCAGTACTATCAGGAAAATGTACTGGGAAGTCATTTGTTAAGAAGGGAGTATTTTGTCTCATTTATTTTTCAATTCTCCTTATACTGAATAACAGCATTAGCATATACACAAGATATGCAAGTCTTACCTCTAAGTATAGCTCTGGCTTTGTCATCCAATTTAGTTATCAAAATAATCTTAATAAATCCAAGTTATTAAGAAGGTTTCCTCTTGATTTTTATTTTTTGACTTCGCCAGTTTCCTTTCCATCTCAATATGCAAGTAACCTGCAATTTTGCTAAAATTCTTTTTATTTTTCATTTAATCTTTTTCCCTCCTAATGTTTCTCTTTCTTATTAGTCTTAAAAATATGCCGGGGGCAAAATATGTCCTTTACTACCTTGATTATATTAATTACTTATTAGAGGCTCTGGGTAAGGTGCTGAAAAGCTTATGTTGCCAGTCTCTTTTGCTGATCATTTACCATTCCCACCCTGAATAAGGATGCATTTACTACAGAACCTCATAAACATCTAGGAGTTAAAAGGTTACATTTATTAGACTAAGAATGTGTTCTTCTGATTGTTTTATCTTTATTGAAAATGGACATTCCTTTGACAGTTAATCTGCAAGTAAACTAAATTACATGGAAAGATACATTAGCAGAATAGCATAAACCACAAAGCTAGATTGGGCTAAATCTGGGATTTACAGAGGTTGGTGGACAACAATGTACAAAAAAGCAGTTGCTACAACAAAATATTTACAAAAGTATCTAGTTTTTTATCTTTATTTCTAGCTAGATTCAACATCTTTCAAGTAAACAGACACTCTTGAAAGTTGTTTGTCCCAACCTGCAAACCCACTTGAAATGAGGCAAGAATAATTATTTACATAAGAATTGACAGAGATAGTAAATGTTCCTTTTTCATCTCCTTGCCTACTTTCTTGATTACTATCTTACACAAGGTCTGTTCAGAGATATCCAGCCATGTAATATGAAAAATAGACACACCTATTAAAGAAGACACAAAATACAAGAAACATTGTACACAGGACAATGACCCCCCAGTCCCCTTCAAAGTAGGCAGCTTGGGACCACACATAGTTCTCCCATTTACCATCAGCTGCCCTGTCATATTTTCCTGAATCTCGTTGACAGGGTGAAATCTCTTCCCTTTCAAAGGTGATTTTAGTTATAGGAAAAGCCAGAATTCGCAGGGCACCAAATCTGGGCTGTAAGGGTGCTGAGTCACCTGGGTAATTTAATGTTTCACCAAAAACTCTGCACAAGATGTGATGCATGAGCAGGTGCATTGTTGTGATGAAGCTGCCAGTCACCAGTTGCCCATAGCTGCCACCTTCTGAATCATGTGAATAGTTTCCTCAGAGGAATGTTCAAGCTTCACGTAAAATTTGATGCAAGTTCATTGCTCTACTCACTCAGTCATTTTGAATGTGATGACCACACAGTACACATGCTCACTCAATGGCATCTGCGGCCCCCACTGATCAGTACAGTGAAGCTGTCATTGTTCACTCACTTTCCGGTTTGCCGCACAAACCGTTCTTATTATTTTAACAATGGTTGGACTTTTTCCAGATAGACTTCATACTTTTTAATAGCTCCCCCCAAAGGGGGCAAAATATGAGTAACCATTATTTTATAACTTACTCTGTGCCCAACACTGCACATTTCTTAAAAACTATATTACTATGCCATCTTACTTTGATGAAACTGAAACTAGGAAACTTTACCCAAGATCAGACTATTAGTTATGTTCTTGAAGCTACATCTGACATATTCCAAAGTCTGTGCTGTTTTTTCCTATGACATGCTGTCTGCAGTATACATGAACTAAAGCTTCACAGGGAAAACACACACACACACACACACACACAAAAAAAAAAAAAAAAACAACCAGAAATACATTCCTTTTATTTCTCCCCAACCAGAACCCTAGTGCATAATCCTGTTGTGCTGAGATTCCCCCTTCCACATCTTTGAACATTATCATTCCATTCACTTTGAAGATTAAGTGTCTCTAGTGAGCTCCAAAGTTCTTATCCTCTTTTTTTCTCTGATAATATCTTCTTCAAAATAGTTGGCTTATGGGGCAGCTGACTAATGTTTGATGTACTCTCTCTTTTATAAAAAAAATTTTTTTTAATGTGTTTATTGATTTTAGAGAGAGGGGACAGAGAGAGAGAGTGAAACATTAATTGGTTGCCTTGCATATGTGCTCCGACCAGGAATTGAATCCACAGCCTTCTGGTGCGTGGGACAATGCTCCAACCAACCGAGCCACCGGGCCAGGGCTCATGCATTCTTTCCTACATAAACCAGAACCATAGTGTACAATCTACAGAATTGCTGCAGTGTCTTAAAAAAGATGAAAGAGATATTTGAAAGGTAAATGAATGTGAAATTCTACTAGATGCTTGTGGTTTATATCATTTCCTTCTCATATCTAATTTTCTTGAGCTACCAGTCAATACTAAATCTCCCCTAAGCACTTTATCTCATTTTCACAGACATAACTTTCTTTATAATCATATTAGATCACAGCACTTAATATTCTATTAAAATACATGATTACAATAATCAGTGCAGATGTTCTGTCTCTTAGTAAACGTGTAACTTTTGACTAGTGGGAGCAGATGTGTGTCGACATACTAGAGCCTTGAACATCCAGGAGAGCTGTAGATCTCAGCCTGGGTTGTACAGAAGGAGCAGATATATCTGTTACATTGGTGAGTTGGTGAAGTAGAGACCAATGAAAGAATCTTGGTTTTGAAGTCACCTGGGCCTATGTTCAAATCCTAGCCCTGTGCCAACAAGTTTGTCATGACATTAAATTAGATGGCACCTGTGAAGTGTTTAATACAAACTCTGCCATGTGGTAGGTGCTCAAAATAAGCAATTGCTGCTCTTGTTGCTGGCTGTACTAATGCTATAACAGCAACATGCTAAAGCTTCTCCAAATCTATCTTATCACCACACATTTGCTAATAAGATCTGGTCTCACAAATATAATGCCCTAAATGACCTCGCCACTTGAATCTTTTATAAGAAAATCGGTCATTTCTGAAATAAAATCCCTCCATTCCTTAAACTTAGTCCTTTTCTCACATCCCCAGTTTGGGAGTAGGCATCAGCTTCTAGCCCAGACCAGGAAAGCTCCCAGGCCTCTGTTCTCTTCTCATAACTGGATCCTCTCCTACCCCAGTGACCAGAAATCAGTACCCATCTACCTAGCACCTCCTAGGAAGCTGCAGCCTTAAAACTCTTCTGTTCCACCCCTTTATGTTTCCACTACATGCCTTCTATCGCGTATAAAACGTGGCTGTTTATATCTGCCTTCTCCCATAACCTTCCTTCAAGTGCAAGTTTGTGAGAGAGCCAAGGTAGGATTTGCTCCCACGATTCCAGTGTGGCTAGCACACTGCTTGGCGTATCATAGGCACTGAAGACGTGCTTGCTAAATAAGTTAATACTGTCTTAGCTACATCTGCATAGCAGAGCAGAACCTAATTTTCCTGTTATTTCTCAGCTTTCAAGTAAGAACTATAGTGAAGCACAGCTGTAGTTGGGGCCTACATGATCCTTTGGGGGATTTTCTCTTATTGTTAGCCTCAACCATTAGCAGTCAGTTTTGCTGTAGCAATGTTTGCTCTGGTATATTCAGGGAAACTAAATGGTGCTAATCATAAAAATAGCCTTAATTATGTAGTTTGTGTTGGAATTTGTTTATTGGATTTGAGTTTGGTTATGTATATTTTCAGACTCAGTTCTGTGAGTGAATACAAGAGAATTGCTTCTATCTGGAGAAGAAAAGACCTCAAACTAACACTTTAATGTTTGAAATTCCTAAATCTGTGCCAACCATCCAGATGGCTTTCAGCAAAGTATCCCCTTCTCTGCAAAGGCCTCTCTTTTTATTTGCTGTCAGTTGACTTCTCTGTGTTCTAGTTTTGTAATGTTAGGCCACTTAGTTTCTTTTAACATCATTTGCTCATCTGTCAAGTGGGAATAACAGCACCTTCTTCATAAGTTTGGTGGGAGCATTTCCAGTAGTGATATATTCAAAGTACTCATCACAGTGCCTAGAATATGCTACCTGAGTAGATGGCTGCATGATTCTGGTTATTTCCCCCATCCCTGGTTTCTCCAATATGGTGCCACAAAGCAGTACCACAAGAAAAGAGGGTGGGCATTGGGGTTGGAGAGACAGGGGCCACAAAAGAGAAAAAACAATGTCTTGCTTGCATGCTAGTGGGCAAGTCCTTTGGCTTGTATCTGTTGTGCGCTCCTCTTCTATAAAATGGTACAGAAAACACCAGTCTCATGGGCATATTGCTAAGATCCAAAGAAGTAAAATACGTAAGACATCCCACATGATTCCTGGCCCATTTCTCATCTTAGTTATCAAGTCAATCAAATTTTTCTGGTCAATCTTTGTTCTCAGAATGTTTTCTGATATTTCACTCTGTTCTTACTGTCTAGTCCCAAAATCAAGAAAAATCTAAAAATCTGTATCTAGGTTACTAAGATGGCCTTCTGTGTTCCCTGTTTGTAGGTGCTCAGCTCTCCAGGTCACTGGTAATACTGCTGACAAATTATTCCTCCTAAAATGTCTGACCAGATAGTTAAGATTTGCCTATAAACTCAAACTCATCTTTCCCTTCTTAAAATTTTCTAGCTGTTGTGGTAGACCATTCATAAAGTAGCATTGATTTTATAATAATTTAAAGACTTCTTTAGTAACCCCCTTCCTTTGAGAAAATGTACTCCTCAAAGGGACCCTCCTTCCTGGTAATCATGCTCTTGTAAAGTCCCTTCCCCTTGAATGTGAACTGCCACTTCTGAGATTACTTCACAAAAAGACTGGGACTTGCATCTCTTTTGTCCTCTTGCTCTTAAGAAACAAGTGGCCATGTTGCGTGCAGCCCGATGGAAAGGTTCATGTCAAAAGGAACAATGTTTCTGGCCAACAGCCAGCAAGGGCCTGAAACCTGCCAACAGTTCACATGAGGGAGCTTGGAAGTGGATCTCCTGTGTTCTGCCAACAGCTGTGAGTGAACTTGGAAGCAGATCTTCCCCCAGTTGAGCATTTAGATGACTGCAGCTCTGGCTGACACCTTATTTACAGCCTCAGGAGGAATCCTGAGTCAGAGGCATCCCATTAAACTGACACACAGATACTGTAATGTATAAATATTAAGTTGCTAGGTTTTGGTAGAAAGTTGTTATACAGAAATAGAAAGGGGATATAATACAGAAAAAATGGTAAAGTGACTTTGGAAACAGGCAATGAAGGAAGGCTGGGAGGATTTTGAAGGTACGTTAAAGCAAGCCTGAATTGCCTTGAACCAACTGTAGGTGGAAATTTGGAAGGGGATCCTTCATGTAGTGGCAGAAAGCTTAGCAACGTTCTCACCTTCTGTAAGAAAGTGGGAAATGTCTCTTGTGAAATGAGTGATTCTAAAATTAAGAAATGGACTCCAAACAAAGTTCAAACCCAAGGCACCTCCCAGAGAACATGGTCTAAAAATGAAGCAGAAGGTGTAAGCACAGTCTTTTGTTAAGAATTCCGAGCTTAGGAAACCCAAATTTTTTATAATGGGTGGTATGGAAGTCTGTCACCTGCCCTAAAGAGAGACACTAGATAAACGTCACTGAAAAGAGAACTTGGAACAACAGCCATCAGTGTCTCTACTCATAGGACATGCAGAGAGGTGACAGACCCATGAGGGATTGTCTCCAAACAATATCCACTCTCATTTCTGCACCATCTTGGCTTCTGGTGAATGTCCCATGAGTATGATATTCCCTTGGCTACATTCATCAATGTGACCAACAGTGGCTAGGACCAAATCCATTCTGTCTGTCTCACTACATATAATTAGGAGTTCTATTAAAAGATCTCTAAGCAGCTGAATGAGTCTAACCTGTAGTATTTAGATCAACATATTCCCTAAGGTTTCTACACCCTACTGGCTAAACAAATACCATAAACCATCAGGCTCTACCTTAGAAACCCATGTGGCTTTCTCCTTTGTTTCTTCATTGACCTTTTTCCGCTTTCCTAAGGTATTAATTCAGATATAGCAGGATGTATCAGTGATGGTACAGAGTTGGGGGGGCACAGGAAGAAAATTTAGGGTTCAGAGCAATTCTATCATCTCTAATAACCTTGACCAGCTGGTTGAGGTGGTCTGAATGCTTTTGAGGATGGAGGTGGTGTCATGATCACATCACCTCAAGTCATTCAAATTTTGTACCACTTTGTCTAATTAAATGAGTTTGATCCTAAGAACAACTGTCTGCAGGATACATATCAGCTAACTCTCAGGAAAGCAACCCACAGTAACCAAGAATAGCCTCCTTTTGGGGGGATTTCTGGATCATCTGAGTGGTACATGGACTGAAGATGGTGTTTTTTTCAATACACAAAAGCCTCTTAAGACCACCCCAAAGGTGCAGCTACATGAATAGCCCATGGAATTTGATCAATTGCCACAATTTGTTTTCACAGTTTGTCAATCTATAATTTTCCAAGGGACCAAACAGGTCATTGACAACACCTCGTGAGTTTGCAAAAATATAACAAGGTTCATCAAGGGAAGTAATGGCCAGAACTCTAAGGATGGTCTTGAGTTCTGCGACTGATTGAGCAAAGTGATCAAGTCCATTGTGAGGTGTGTGTAGCTGGTGTTGAGGTTGGGAAACAGCAGATGGCATTAGACAGCTTAGCTGAGCCATCAGTGAAGCAAGCCCAGGTATTTAAGAAAACCTCTATGAATTGAAGGCCTCACTGAACTAGAGGCCTTGTTTCTGGAGGTGGATAAAGTTTCCCTAAAATGGAAAGCTGGACTTGTTCATGGAAATCTAAGATGCTGTCGGGCCAGGGTGGCAGCTTTCTTAAATCTATCCCTTCTATTTGATAAGCAAGGTTTGTTGGGCCCTTCCAACCTTACTGGTCAGTGAGTTGACCCATCTCAAACTGAGAACATTTAAGTGAGAGAGCCACAAGGCCCTCATAGATCGGGCATTCAGTTTCAGTTTCTATAAGGGCTTGGTAGAAGATTAATTGCTTTCCTCCACCCCCATGTGAGTTTTGTTTCTGTTTTTGTTGTTTTTGCTGCATCATGCATGTAGTGTTGTTGTATTGAGAAATGGTCCGAGTGTTCTGCCAGCCATTAAGTACTTAAGTAAGGTGCGATTTCCCCTTATCTTCTCTATATTGCTTCTGGACCACCTGGGAGAAAACAGGGAGAGTGTTCTATATGTTCTACTATTACTGCTTTACATGTGACAATCCCTGAATGGAAGATCTCCATTGGCACTAATGGGACAAAGATGTACAGCCATATAACACATCAATTCCATTACACACCTAACAGTAAGAACCATAACAGCATTACCTTGCATTTGCCCAAAGAGTCATACCTACAAGGCCGTTTTAGCTTCCCTTCCCACTGTGAATGCTGCCCAAACCACATTAGTTGAATTTGGGTCTTTTCTCACTGTGGAACTGGGTGAGATGTGATCTGTGATCCAGTATTCACAGAATCATAAAATTTCGGTGCCTCTCCTCCCAAAGTTCCCCAGCATACTCAAGGGATTCATATAGCATTTGGTCTCTCTGAAGGACAAAAAGATCCCAACCTTACCCCTAGTCATCTTTCTCCTTAAGGCCAGAGCAGAAGGAGGAGGCATCAAGGGGCATGGAAGCAGAGAGCAGCTCTGTGCCAGTCATATCCAATATCGAGCCAGGCAGTGATTACTCAGGTTTTAACTAAACTTCCAATGTCTGCCTAAAGCACTGTGTAAGGTGAGTCATCCTCACTAACACAACCTATTTAGATTTGGGGAGCCTGACTCAGAAGCCATAGTCTTGACTCCCACAGCAGGGACTCTGTTATGGAGTATATCAATCTGGAGTTCAGCGATAAATCTGGTTTGAACATAAGGGAGGGTGAGGTTTCCCCAGGTGGTGAGGCTAACTGTAAGAATTGGAAACTCGTTCTTATTCTCCAGAGGGTTACTTTCACCAATGTTATAGATCAGTTAGGGCCCAAATACTCAGCAGTGTTTTCCCACATGAGTTTGTCTATCTCAAGGAAATCTCCTTGGCAAGACCAATATACCCTTAGAGCATCCAAGACCTACTACGAAAGGCTTTGAGATCATTTACTGTCTAAGTGAATCTAAAGTTGGCATGATAAACTGCAGGAGGCACTGAGGTAATAAAAGGCAGCCCAACTGTCGCCATTTCTCCTTACCCAGTGTTATGTGCCTTGCCCCATTATCTCTCCAGAAAAACAGCCAAAGTTCTAAGGGATTCCTAGGCCTATGGCCATGGCAATTGCAAATTCCTTCCTTTCATCCTCAGTGTGGGTGTGTTTCTCTGTAAGTGTCTGAACAAGGTCAGGTCCTTCCTCTAACCCTGAATGGTTCTTCATACTAGTTGATATAGTCTATCATGATTTTTATGCTGGTACCACAAGCCACAATTTCCAAAGAGTGATGAGAAGAGGGCCAGATGATGCCTACATACATAGACATGACAGGAGAGGACCCCAGAGCTTGGGTAAACTGCATCTTTTATAATAGACAGTAAGTATTACTGCTCTTGCTCCAAAGGGAAAGACTATCTGAAGGCTGTGTTCATACACAAACACTTAAAGATAGTCCAGCTCAAAGGGCATTTCTGAATGCCCCAGAAAGGAAGAGCCCAGTAGAGAACTGTTCCCCAATTATTATTTAATAAAAAAAGAGTCTAAAAATTCAGCTGATTTTGAAAATTTCTACAATATTGTTCAATTTACCTTTTCAAAGACTTTCTGAACACTCTGCCTTTTCTATATACTCTGCAGATAAACTTGTCTTTTTATTTTTTGAATACTCGCAACATTGAGCTGGTTTCTCAGTTACAGAAAACAAATAAGTTTAAACAACAAAAAATTTATTGCAATCAAATTTGAAACCACAAATCTCAAATTCATGCTTTTACTTTGTATGTCCTTAGTTATGATGATTCCTTTACACTATGGTTATGTGCCTTTTCACAGTTTGCCTTGAAAATGACTTAAATTCTTTACCATATATGTTTATTGTTTCCACAGCAAAATAGCAAGCTTCATGGGAGTATTAACTGTATTTTTCCATGACTCAATAGTCCCAATTCAATTCCTCTTAATAAATGTTATCCATTTGCTAAGACATAAATGCCATTGTCTTTAAGTCCCTGATAAATATATTCTGTATGAGGAGGGAATCAGTGATCCCTATTTTTTCCACTGAGATCCAGAACTGAACAGTCAACAAACCAAAGCAGACCTCTGTAATTCAAATGTCACACTGCAATTTCAAGTTGGCAGCCTTCCTCGAGTTTCATTTTACTTGCCTAGGAAACAATGAAGCACTTATTCTGATGCCAACAAAACTGTGGGAAGAGACTAAGAGATTTGTATTTCCTTGAATTTTAACCTGCAGAAGAGGACAAGTACAGTGACCAAAGTGGTGGTGCATGTTATTATTATTTTAATGATTCTATAAATATACAACTATTTGAATCTTGGTAAATACAATGTGTTTATGTTAAAAACTAACTCATATGATTGCAAAAATGTTAACAAGTAATAAAATAGGACCAGAAGTTATAGATATAGAATGTATAGTAAACAATAAAGTAAAATCAACAAAAGCATCATTAATGGTACGTCTATGGATTATCTATCCATTAATAATAAATATAATCTCAATCTTACAATTTCCTCGGAGGGAAGACCATTCTACTCCTTTCCTCATTATGGTTATCTGGTGGTTCGTGGCAGCAATACCTTTTTGCAAAGTCTCTGCAATACCAGGAGTCAAAGGTCTTTACATTAGTCTTTCTGGCATCTTTAAATTGGACAACTGATGGTATCTAACCCCCCCACACACACACTCCCACAACCCTAGGCCCTCTATCGTGCATACTCTGTTTCAGTAGGTCAGAGGCTAGGGGAGAAATCTGTAATTTTAAAGAAGTACCATGAGATCCTCTCATTCAGACAAGTTTAGACACAGGGTCTTAAGTCATTTTTTACGTCCTTGATGAGCACAAACTATGTCACCTACGTTTCTTATCTGTACCACTGATAAATAGAAGCAACTGTACATGGCAGGTTTTAATTTTTTCATTAATATTGAGTTGATGCCGAGAATTTATGTAATATAAGAAAATATAATGATTAATGATAATATAACCACCACCAATGAACTAACAACATAGTTCAAAAACAGGAGTAGGACCACTACATTTTAATTATGGTTCTCTGTGTGTGTCTCCTTGAATCTATTCCTAACACTTGCCCTACAGAGTAATCCTGCTGAATTTTTATCACCCTTAATTTTCTCTAGTTTTATTATAACTAAAAAAATTATCATTTATTTTTATGTGATTGTAAACGTCACATAAATGAAATTATACTGTTTGCATTCTTCTGTGCCTTTGTGTTTTTAACGTACACTCCTGAGATTTCACCCATTGCTGTGGATTGCTGAGACAATTTCTGTATATTATATTACTGTATGATACACTACAATATATTTACTCCTTCTCTTGTTGATAATGATATCAGTTGCATCCAGTTTTTGTCTATTGGAAGAACATTATACATTTCTTATAGCTCATGGATATAAGAGCTTTACTAATGTGTTTAGTAAGAAATATAGTTGTTGAGTCAATTTACTAGAAAATGGCAAATTGTTTTTTAGAGTGGATGTGCCAATTTATATTTCTATGTGCAGAGAATAAGAGGTCTTTTTACTCTATATTCTCACCAAAACCTAAAATATATGATTTAAATCAATTCAGTAGGTTGAAATATTTCATTTTGGTTTTTAATTTTCACATCCTCATTGATTATATGGTTGGACATCTTTTCATATGTTCTTTGGCCACTGAAGTTTTCCTTTCTTATGACATGACTGATTAAGCCAATAGCCTATACTAGTCTTTTCTTATTGGCTCGTAGAACTTTTTATATAATTCTCTATAATTCTCTTTCAGTTATTTATTTTGCAAATATTTTCTTCCAGCTTCTGGTTTGTCTTTTTGCTTTCATAAAGTTATTCTTTTAAGGAACAAGAGTTCTTAATTTTAACATAGTCAATTTTCTCAACACTTTCCTGTATGGTTTTTCCTTAAGTGTCTTGTATAAAAAATCATTTCTTAGATTAAGGTCATGAATACATATATTCTTCTACACCATCTCCTATATTTAGTGGTTTTACTTTATACATTTGAGTAGCCAATCCATCTGGAATAAACTTCAGGATACCAGTTGAGATGGGGGTTGCAATTTCACCATTTTTCCTTCATTGAGAAGCATAACATTTCTTAACTCTTCTTGAGTATTCTAGCTATGTCAAAAATCAAATATTCATATATGTGAGGGCCTGTTTCTGGGCCCCTTGACCAACACGGTCATTCTTTTGCTCCAGGGTCTAGATTTATACAGTGTAATAATAAATATCTCTTTTTTAAGGCATGTGAAATGTTATGGTTATTTCGGATGCACTGTTCTTTCATATATATTTTTGTAATAGCTTACCAAATCCTATTTAAAAATCGTTAGAATTATTTTTGCTGGAATTACATCAAAGGTATAAATCAACTGTGAGAAAATTGACTTAATTAAGCTATTGAGTCTTTTAATCTACAAAAAAAGGGTTCTTTGTAATTTTATATAAACTTAAATATATATATATATATATATCAATAAAATTTATTTTTCTCCATGAAGATCTTGCCTATTAGGTAAGGGCTTGCTTTTTAACACCGTAACTTATAAATTACATTTTCCCTGTGAGACACACCGAGATAGATATTATGTTTTATTAATTATATTTCCAGCAATCTTGCTAAAATATTATATTATTTATAATAATTAATCTAGGCATGTTGGAGGTTTTCTAAACAGACAATTACATCACTAGTGAATAACAAGTTTCATTTTTCCTTTCCAATCTATTTCTTATATTTCTCCTTCTTGCCTTCCAATATGATGTTAAAGGTAAGAAATGACACTTTCAAATGTTAAACCATACGTACATTATTGATTAATCTCAACTAAGCCATGACCTCTTTTATATGTTATTGGATATGATTTGCTAATATTTTGTTGAGGATTTTTTTTTTTTTTGCATTATTTTTATGACTAGGATGAAACTGCAAGACTACTTTTTCATCATTACTTGGTTTTGATACCAAGGTTGTACCTCTGTCACTACCTTAAACATTTCACACTCTCAAAGTTTCATTGGTATCAGAGTTGTACTACTTTCATTTTTTTGTCTTCTGGAAATAGTTATATGTGGCTGGAGATATTTGTTCCAGTTTGATATAAGTAATAATACAACTGGTCTTTCTTTTCTTCTTTCTTTTTCCCTTCATTTCTCCTTTCCTCCCTCTCCCTCTCTTTCTCCTGCTGATTGATACTATGGTGATATATAGCCCTTTGAATTTTGTACTTTGACATTATAATCTCTTATTTCTTGAAACTTTAACTTTCAGGCTTTGGCTGGGGGTGAAATCCCTCAAGGAAGGATATGCTTCTCTCTCTCTCTTTCTCTCTCTCTCTCTCTCTCTCTCTCTCTCTCTCTCTCTCTCTCTCTCTCTCCTAAAAGGTAGCATAAATTCAGGTTCCTGTGACCACAATTTCTCAGAAGAAATTTTTCTTCTCTTCCACTCAGCACCGAGGTTTGACATTGGCAAATTCCCTCACAGTCCCTGAGGTGGAAAATCAAGCTTATTTTCATCTTACAGAGCAGTGGAGTGCCTAGGGCTCTAGCTTTAGGCTGAACATCTCCAATTACCATATTTTTCATTCCATAGGATAAATTTTTCCCCTCAAAAGTGGGGGGAAATGTCTGTGCATCTTATGGAGCAAATACTGCATCACAGACCGTGATGTGTATTACCTGACCTGTCAGTGAAGGATAAAACTGTTGTACAGTCATTCAAAAAATGTGCCACTAGCAATGCCTTAGATGGAACTGAAGATAGTATCATATATGAAGATAGTGAAGAAAGTGATATCAGTGATTGTGAGCAATGAGCTTCATAAATTCTGACACTAGCCATGATGAGTTCTTAGGGTTCCCAGAAAACTAGAAGAGTACTTGAACCTTAAAGTCTCTCCTAATTTGTTAATGACAGTGATGATGATTCTTAATACTGCTGTTGACTGCTATTTACTTTACATGGTTGAAATATTATTGTTATATTTTATTAAATATTTTAGAACACCATTTGGTTCGGATTTTTTTTTCTTGTTTTCCTCCTCCAAACCTAGGTGCGTCTTATGGTCAGGTGCATCTAATAGTGCGAAAAGTATGGTATATATCCCATTTTGGATGAGCCTTGAGTAGACAAAGGTCTACTTGTCTCTTGTTTCCCTTTAATGTGAATTACAAACTATTTAAAGTGTTAGGGGTTAAAAACATCCATGGTTAAATACTAGGAAGCGAGTCCAAATTGCAGAGCCTGCACCTAAAATATTTAGAATAACCTTCAGAATTAAATATTATTTTTCAAACAGTAATCTTCAAACCATCATTCAACATTCAAAACACACAGGTCTAGAGGAGTTCTTCTGAGCATATGCTAGTTAATAAGACATAGAATATTTAATTTCACACGTGAAGCAGGAAGGTGCAGATAAGCATATTTCCCACCAGAACACAAACCTTAAGGAAATGGTTGTTACTGTTATTGCAGTTGCCAGACACGCCTTGCAATTCAGCCACAGTGTTCTAAAATGGTTGACAACAAAAATTAAAAAAGCTTTATCCCCACTAAAGAGAGCAGCCTAATGATAAAGAATTAAAAAACCAAAGAAAACAAAACAAAAACAAACACTGAAGTTCCAGTGCCTGCTACAACATACACTTTCGAGAAGTAAGAGAACGCCTTCACCTTGGTTTCTGAACATTATAAACACAGGATAAAGTCAATTCACATGATTAAAAGGCCATCCATAATAATTGCAATTTCTTGTTCACACAACACAAGCTGTTCCAACCAGGAATAGCAAACAGCACGAGTCAAATAGAATGTTATCCCTTTAATGCTTTTCACATAAAAATTCAATTCTTGTAAACCTTTTAACACTTATACAAGCCAGAGCTTCCATTATATTTCTGCCTCTGATTATTACATGTTTACACAAGCAATGAAAATGCATATCCATGTAGGTAGCTGCTCTAAACTGTATTCAATACTTTTAAGATTCTAAAAAAAATGACAAATATTGCCATTATATAGTTATAATGATACTAATTTCCAATAATGGAAACAAATTATAGAAAAATTAAGTTATGTTTAAAAAAAGGTGGCCTCTGTTTCTGGAGTGAGGATTAATATTGTTATGAACTACTGCCTAAAAAGGACTGAAATGCCAGCTATAATCTAAGACTTTAAAATATAATGAATAGTAATTTTAAAATGATACATAGAGAAGCAAAAGCAAAATAACCATGTAACTTTAAATGTGCATGTAAAATAGCTCATTTTCACATGAATGACCATATGTATCTTTTAATTTAAAAAAAGTGGTAGAGTACTGGCTTGTACTTCATTTCCAGTCTGAGCCCACAGTGTTTCACATTGGAAAATGCTCTCTGATAGAAGCACACAGAATATACATACAAAACCCACATCACACAAAACATACCAGAATTACATCATCCAATTACTCAAAGGTTAAAGATTGATTGTGTAGAGTATGATAGGAGATTTAATTTGTTATCGAAAATTAAAATCCAGTTGAAAAATTTACCATACCCCCAGAATTTCATGTGACAGTGCTGAGTGCCTGAGAGGTTTACTGAAATCCTCCATGATTACCTTTCAGATTGTTGGAGGGAAGGAAGGAAGGAAGGAAGGAAAGAAGGAAGGAAGAAAGGAAGGAAGAAGAGAGGGAGGAAGGAAGAAGGGAGGGAGGGAGAGAGGGAATGAAGAATGAAGGAAGAAAGGGAGGGATGGAGGAAGGGAGGGAGAAAGAGAGAAAGAAAAAGAAATGAACAATAATTCTATTAAATTCAGAAATGCAGTCACTAATCACAGATCCATATTTAATATTTTTCAATTTTTCAGATTTATATATCCCTCTTCTTTGTAGGATCCCCTTTATCCTTCAGCCTTTAGGTAGAGCCATTTTAACTTTGCTTTTTAAAAATAAGAATGGTTAACATTGAGCGTAAAAAGATACAGGTATGAAAATTAAAATTAAATTGACTCTTTGCTTATTATAAACTCTTCTAGTTTAACTACTTGGAGGAAAAAGAAAAGCCCAGAAAAATGCAGATATTTAAGTAGAGTTTGGATGTTATCTATATATTTTAAATTATTTTGGAGTATAATTTATACTTTCCTAAAGCATTAAAACAGATATATCGAAGCACACACTATACAAGATAAAGTATTCTTAATCTTAAATATGGTTCATGGAAGATCACTGTACCTTTAGTTTCTGGATATATTTCTCACATTGCAATGTTTTCCCTGTAGGCAATTCAAGCGAGCAACTCCCCTTTGTCAATGTGACAAGTTCCAAGTTAGAATCAACTTTGGATGATTTGACCAAAGCCAGAAGCTATCTATCTTTCAGGAGACAATGCTGATCTAAGTGCTGGCTCTGGAAATTACTTGGATGAACGTGGTTGTTCTGCATTTAATTAGAGGTTTTCCTGGCTGGCTCATGGAATGTCACAGGGGATACATTGAAATAAAAATGATCCTATCTTTGAAATCATAAAATTATTCTATAAATAAGAAGAATGAGAAATCAAGTGATTACATAATCCAGGATTAACCAAGATATGTAAATCAATAAATTGCTCAATTACATATAAAATTAACTAAATTATGCAAGGACCATTTACCCATTGGATAGATAACCAGTATTGGCTCATCTCATTTCCATTATGTTTCTTGGACATTTTACTTTTTATTAACAGAGAAAGAGAGTAAATAAGAAATAGAGACATAACATTCAAATCAATTTAAGAATAGTAGGTAGCATTAGTAAAATGAATTTAAGTCATATAGATAAGTTAAAGTGTTTACACGGTGAGTTTTCATCCTTTGTACAGCCTTCATCTCTCTGATGCACAGAAAATTAACAGCTGATTGTAGCTGGGCGTGTGTTGGTGAGGTTGTGGGCAGCAGCAGGGAAGGGAGAAACACAAGTCAGACAGGAGCATGAGGAAGAGAGACCAAGGAAAGGCTTCTCAACCGTTTCAATAAAGTGAAGGTTACTTTGAATGTCATAGTGGCAAGCACCTGATTTCTATTTCTACAACTTGAAGACAGAAGAAAAAGTTTAACCTAATGCTAAATTCTATTTTTTGTAAAATACTTGAACACTCGATTATTATTCCCTTAAAGTATCCTATCTTCATAGGATACTTATGGATTAAGTATTCACCTTGAGTAAACTACCCTCCAAGAATTCGATTCCCTTATTATTAGAAAAACAAAACAGAGTCACAGAACCAAAGTATGACAAAATATTCCATCACCTTAAACAAGAATCCTCTTAGTGACATTTCTGGTTACCCAGTTATTGTGTGTGTGCCTGAACACAGACAGACACATCAGTTCAGTCCACTCCACTAAAAAAATGAAGTGGGTTGTAGAGTCCAGGCTTTGGAGCCAGGAACACCCTCTCTCCATCCTAAATTGCCAACTGTGAGCCGTACCACTAGGAAAAGCTTCCATTGCTGCATTCCTAAAGAGGAAAAAAAAGAATCTCTCTTTTCCTGCAAGGCTACATGAAATTATGTGGGAAAGGGGACTTGCAAAGTGCCTGGCACTGAATATTTACCCCCGTTCCCCCGGAGAATACCTGCTTAAAGTGACAATCAACACTGCTTCCCTTATAAAAATAGGCAAAAAAAAAAAAAAAAAAAATCCATATGATGTTTTCCTCAATATAAATGTTGAGTTAACAAGTATTCCTTTAGCATTTACTCATATTATTACAGTAGAGAAAATTGTGTGTATATATGAGGGGGGAGTGAAAATGAAACTGGAACTATTACATCTCTCGGAGGGTGGGCCCCTAGTAGTACAGGCCTCCCCTGCTAGGTGAGTCTTTTAGAAACCCACCTGTATCAGTGGACCAGCTGATGATGTGAGAAGCTGCATTCGGCTTGAGTGAATTTTTTTCAAGACTCTTTCAACGTGTTTGGCCATTTCACAATGGGTGATTTAGGGGTGCACCTGCCCCATACCACACTGAGTGTTCAGCCCTTTTTGACCAAAAATGGCATGACCCCTGTGCTACACCCCTCTCTATTCACCTGATCTCGCCCCAAATGACTTTTTTTGTTTCCCTGGATGAAAAAAAAGTACTCAAAAGGAAATTTGTGCTGATGTGGAAGAGGGGAAACAAAAAACTGCAGAAGCACTAAAAGGCGTCAAAATGGACAAGTCCAAGAACTGTTTTTGGGCAGTAGAAAAACTCTCGATAGGTGTATTGTATCAAATGGAGAGTACTCTAAAGGTCACTGATATTTAAACATGTAAAAATACACCATTTTTTATAAATAAATACCATTTCTGGGCACCCCTTGTATATATATTTATATAAAAAGCTTTAGCTGCTTAAATCAAAAAACTTTTAGGGGTGAATGTGATAAGTTCTTCAAAATAACCTGAGAAGTATGTAGTAAGTGGCCTAAAATTTTCACTTGGAGAACCTTAAAAAACTATTTCGTTTTCCCTCTTTCTTCATTAGACCAGATGCTTTAAATTTGAGCTTCATGGAATATTAGAAGCTAGAAAGAATTTAGAGATTTAGCGCAATCCCTGTGCTTTAAAACCAGAGACATGGAGGCCCACAGAGACTGTATGGTCTCCTCAGCTTCCAACACAGCCATAGTCAGCCTTACTCCCCTGGACGTCAGAGCCAAATTCTAACAGAGTGAGCAGGTAAAAACCAGACCTGCAGAGAATGATTCTATGGCCCTAAAGTAGACTTGTAGTCAAAGCAAATCAGTATCTCTGCTAAAACACAGAACACTAGCACAGAGAATGGAAAACTAGGTAAGAAGAAAGTTGAACTATCCGAGGAAATCACTCTTGCAACTTCTAAAACCAAGATAACATTTTCATATGTAATATCTCAGTATAATTAAAAAATACCACTTCAAATGAATTCTGCAAGTGGAAAAAACTAAATCAACTAAATAGAATTCTAAGAGACTAGTCACTCATGTGAGGACTTTCTAATGTGTACTCTGATCAAAAGTTAATTAATGCTTCAACAAATGGTGTTGGGAGAACTGGACAGGGACGTGCAAAAAAATGAAACTAGACCACCAACTTACACCATACACGAGAATAAACTCAAAATGGATCAAAGACTTAAATGTAAGCCGTGATACCATAAAAGTCCTAGAGGAAAACATAGGCAGGAAAATTTCAGATACCCCACGGAGCAACATTTTCACTGATATATCTCCTAAGGTGAGGGAAATAAAGGAAAGAATAAACAAATGGGACTACATCAAACTAAAAAGTTTCTGCTCAGCTAAAGAAAATATCAGCAAGATGAAAAGGAAACCAACCATATGGGAAAATATATTCGCCAATGACACCTCAGACAAGGGATTGATCTCCAAAATATATAAAGAACTCATATGACTCAACACCAAGAAGACAGACAACCCAATTAAAAAATGGGCAAAGGACCTGAACAAACACTTCTCCAAAGAAGACATACAGAAGGCCCATAGACATATGAAAGTATGCTAAACATCACTAGCCATCAGAGAGATGCAAATAAAAACCACAATGAGATACCACCTCACACCAGTCAGAATGGCCATCATCAACAAATCAACAAACAACTTGTGCTGGAGAGGATGCGGAGAAACGGGAACCCTGGTGCATTGCTGGTGGGAATGCAGACTGGTGCAGCCGCTATGGAAAACAGTTTGGAATTTCCTCAAAAAACTAAAAATGGAACTGCCTTTTGAACCAGCAATTCCATTGCTAGGATTATATCCGAAAAATCCTGAAACACCAATTCAAAAGAACCTATGCACTCCAATGTTCATAGCAGCACTATTCACAATAGCCAAGTGCTGGAAACAACCTAAATGCCCATCTGTAGATGAGTGGATCAAAAAACTGTGGTACATTTACACAATGGAGTTCTATGCAGCAGAAAGAAAGAAGGAACTTCTACCATTTGCAACAACATGGATGGAACTAGAGAGAATTATGCTTAGCGAAATAAGCCAGGCAACGAAAGAAAAATACCTTATGCTGTCACCTATTACAGGAAACTAATGAACAACACAAACAAATGAGCAAAATTGAACCAGAGATATGTAAACAAGAAGTAGACTAACAGTAACAAGGGGGGAGGTGGGAGGGAGAGAAGGGGGTAAGAAGGGGAAGGGTCAAGTCAAATAACATGTATAAATGACCCACGGAGATGGGCAACTGAGTGGGGACTGAATGTGGGGGAAGGGAGGGGCAGGGTGCAGGGAAGCAAGAGGGGGAAAAAAGTGAGACAACTGTAATGGAAAAACAAATAAAAAAATTTTTTTAGTGGGGGAAAAATGAAAATATGAAGAATGGAAATGCCAGTTCAGTGAATATTAGGACAAAGATTTTCCTTCACGTTGTATATTTTTCTCCCTATTTGATCCCTCCAGAGTTTGGCATTCTAAACAAGTAAGTAATGACATAAGTTTCTTTGCATAGAACTAATAAGACCAGTTGTTAATAGAGGTTCCTTTTTTTATTTTTTATTTTTTTTGACCAAGTCTTTGACTGGAATGTCAAGCCTAAAGGAGACATACTTGGGCTCAGGTTGTTACCAAAAAGCCCTGAGAAACTGGGAATGACTTTCAAGGTAATAAAAGCCCGTGAGATAAAAGGCCTGGTACCATGGTTGGTTGTGGGGTCCACAGCAATCTTTCCAGGGAAGGAATGAAGGTTGTTTTCCTGAAAGATGGCTAGAAGGGACCTTAAGGCACAATGGAAAACCAGAAAGACTTGGAAAGGACAGCTGTGTACAGGCAAGGATGAATGCCAGGTATGTGGCTCAGCTTCTGGGCCCTGAAGAGCAGACTGAGGGTCACCCTAAATGTTCCTTGCGTAAGTTCCAGCAAAGCAGAACTAAAGATCATAAGTGATCATTTGCTGCTCTTGTTATGTTTATGCAAATGAAAAGGATAAATTAAAAATGGACTTAATGTAGTCCCTTTAAAGACAAGGAGGGTAATCTTAGGGAGAAAAATCATTATTCAAGGAAAATCACAATGATCAGTAGTAGACTATAAAGCAGGGCAGCTAACCTCTTAAAAGTTTCTTTTCATTTAAAATATGGTTTCACTTGAAAATTAAACCATGTCTGTGATATCATCAAAGATATTCAAGTTGCAGGCAAGTAGAACGTCAAGTGCTTTGCAACTGGATGTCTTCCCAATAAGACAGTCTTACAGATTTAGAGACTTGTTTGTGGGTTATGTTACATAAATTAGCATGTGTTTTCTGTTTTCAAAGGGCATAAGCCTATGACCGCATTACCTGAGTGATTGTCTGTACGCATAAGCCTCACTTAATCCTCTCTGCAGCGCTGCCTCCTGAGACTCAACGGTTTGGCTGAACTAAATGGCTGAGTTGGTGAAGAATGGGGTGGTCTGTGGGCTTTCCTTTAAAACTGGTTTCTCTTTTCTATCCTAATGGCTTGGACAGAAAGGGCCCAGAGGTCTGAGATGGGGGAAACCTAAACTATTTCCCTCAGCCAAAACTAAGTATAATGGGCAAAGGGTTTTGGACAGGTGAGATGTGCCTAGCACACCTTCCTCCAAAGAAGCCCTTTATTTCTCCTAATGTGGAACATTGAAAAATTAATCCCTGCCTTTTGTCATCTAGTAGTTATGGATTGAATGATGTCTTTTAACCCTTTTTGCCAAATCTGTTGCCCCCAGAACACAACAAGGATGCCAGCCTGTTAAACCAAGCATGCTGTTGTCCAGAGACAGCCAACTGACCTGGAGTCTGCACGATCCTTCCCCATGTGGGAAGGCCACCCTCCCCTCTACACCCCCACTATTATTAAGGATTTCTGGACCCAAGGGTAGGTAGGACGACGACCATGTCCAGCTTGAAGCAGCTAGAGGAGCTTGAGACCTTTGCCCATTGTCCTTTACAAGATTACAAAGGGTCTTAATATCTGAAAGAGAGGGATAGTTATTTTTTATGAACCATGGGTATGGACTTGGGGGGGATTGCTGGGGGAGGGAGATACTGGGTGGAGAGGAGTAAGGGGAGAAAATTGGAACTATTGTAACAATATAATCAATAAAATGCATTAAAAAATAAAAATAAAAAAAATAAAAATTAAGAATAAAACTAAAAAAAAAAGTTAATGTGCTGTTTTAAATTTCCTACTATAATAAATAAAGATTACATCCTCACTATACTATCAGCAAATGAAAAAACTAATATATATTTATGTTAAAACATTCCAAACTAAAGATACATGAAAAATATTTGAATGTCTGTTTATTCATCTTCACTACATCCTGGCTAAGAACCAAAAAAGTTCTGGAGAAAGAATAAATTCAGATGAGTAGAGGTTGAACATATTAAGTTGTACTGTGCTTACATGAGCTGGGATAAAGAATATTTATTTTACCTGAATATTTACTATGTTTATGGAGTATGAAATACTACAGCTAAATTGTTGATGGATCTTTTGACATGCCGATATGAAACACATGCATGTTTAAAACAAAGCATGTAGTCCCATTACATCAATGTATGTTTGGCATTTACATTAGAAATAGACCAGCATCTGTATTATATTACAACACACAAGGGTTCCGGACAGCCGTTTTCACTTGGGGGTTAGCTTCTATTCATTTACTTGATCTTCTACAGAGAACAGGATGCAAAATTATTCCAATATGTATCTACTCTATGGAATATGTGCTGGTGGAAAAGCTTTGTTCTGCATTATGTTAGCACAAATCATAGTGAGCAGATCCAAAGAACATACTCTTCCTGGAAAAAAAAAAAAACACTTAGATTTTTAGTACTTTCCTGTGTTTGTATGTATGTGCTTTTTAACACAAAATGTACACTGATTTTTTTTTTTTTTTTTTTTGAAGAGCATTATGTACTTGTAGCAAATCTGGTAAAAACTGATAAAACATAAAGCTGAGAAAGAAAATCACCTAATTCAAACAATAAAGATAGCTACTATTGACATTTTTTTGTTTTAACTCCTTTTTTGTTTCAATGAATTTCTTATAATGGAGTGCTCAAAGACGACTTCTTTGGTTCCCAAGTCTTCACACTGTAAACGGAACACCATTACTTGTGAATAACAAATGCAAGTAATATTTCTTTCTGGTGAGGCTGAACGTAGCCACATTCTCCTTGGGAAACGGCAATGAATCTGCCACATTGTTATAAAGCAAATAGAGTTTTACAAAGTAGGAAGCTAGTAAGGAGAAATGTAGGAAGAAGACTGTCGCATGGGTGACCTACCTCGTCATCGTCAGCATCGTACTGGGCGTAGTGCTGCTCCAGCAGTTCTCTCTGGCGCCGCTCTTGTTCCAGCGTCTGGCTTATCAGCTGGGCAACCTCACTCACTTGTCCTGGTTTTTCTCGCCCAATAACAAATCTGCAGGAAGGTTAAAGAAGACACATTTAGTTAGACTGTCTCCCAAAAAGGAGAGCTAAGAAAAGTAACCAACCATGACATCTCATCAGGGTTCAAGAAGCCTCAAAAAATAGTAATATCACCACTACATTTTAAACGGCAGGCCTGGGTGGCCGGAGAGGTTAGCTGAGTAATTTGAGTGATTTTTTTGGCAGCCCAAAGGAAAAGAGATAAATGATCATGAAAACATATTACCTTACAAGAAGATAAAACAAATGTATTTCATTCAACAGTACTGACACATTTTTGATGCTCTACATATGGAAGCAAACTCCTAATTCCCTGTACTACTGAACTTAAGATTTCTATAATAATGTCCTCTTTATAAAACAAAAACTGCTTCAAAACTTTTTGAGGTATAGCATACCTTAGGTGGGTAAATGTATAATAGAGAGAGGGGTATGAATTTTTTGCTAAGTTATTATAACTCTGCAAATAAGGAAAAAGGGGGGAAACAAATGGACTTTTTTTGGTTTGGGTTTTAAAACGAAAAACTATAAAATGAGGACAGGTGGTGAATTAATTAACTTCTAAAAAGCAATGAAAAAATGTCATTGGTTGAGGATACAATATTACAAATATTTTACTGGTGCCATTTTATATTCCTACTAGCAATGAATGAAAATTGAAGTTGCTTTACCTCCTCACTAACACTTAGTATTATCTTTTAAAATTTTAGCCATTCTACTGGGTATCTAATTGTATTTTATAATGGTTTTAATTTGTGATGCCCTGATGACTAACGATTTTAAGTGTCTTTTCATGCACTTTTTGACCATTCATATGTCTTTCTCAGTGAAATATCTTTTCAAATTTTTTTCCCATTTAAAAAAAATGGGTTGTCTGACTTTTTATTATTGAGTTGTAATGATTCTTTACATATTCTGGATATCTATTTACATATTCTTACCTATATATATTGCAGATACATACATACACACAGATACACAAACAAATGACATATGTGCATGTTCTTGTTTGATTTATTATATTCTGCCTATCTGTGGTTTACATCTCAATTTTTATACTGATCTTTTCTCTCTTTACACATAACAGAGTGGAGTTTAAGAGAGTATAACTTACATATTATAAAGATGACAAGAGATTTAAGGCAGCAATTAAGTGGCCAAGCTCACAGTAAATAAATTAGAATTCACATTCATTTAGGCCATAAATTCTTTAAACTTATTTGAGAATTACATTGTCAGTCTTTTAGTTTAACACTTTTCCCTAAGAATGGAAAGTTTATTTCCTCTGCAAGGCAAATGTTTAAAGTTAATCTAAATATAATTCAGGAAGAGAAAAACTTAAGATGTAGTCCATTTGCAAGATAGTTGAAACTGATTTTAATTGCTGATTTTAGAGATTAATGAAGGAATCTTAAGAAAGACCTTGTGAGAAATTTTTAACGCAGAAAATTTTTTTAAGTCTAAGTTATATAATAAGTTATGTAATTACATGATATAATAAATCAAAACTCCAATATGATGTGCAAGTTTCTTCCTATCTTTAAAACATGACCCCTAATTCTAAACCAGAATTATTTATAAATTCTAAAACTAAAGGGAACAAATGCATATAATAAAAGTTTCAGAATAAATAAGAATTGTTTCATATTGCATAAGAAACCAGCATTTTAAATCATGAAGGCATAGTTGCTCAAAATCACAGCTTGGCTTTCTTTATGAATTTACTCCTGCAATTTAACATTATTCACTATTTGCCCAATAATAGTTTGCAATTGAAATTACTTCACAATTTGATGGAACAGAAGTGATTTGTAATGGCATATAAAATAGACAATTCCTCTCTGGAAATATACTCACTTAAAAGTGTTGTTAATTTACACATCTCTTCATTTAAGCAGGTAATGTGAGTGGCTTTATAGCATCTAGCTCTACACATCTTTAAAGTCTTGTAATCCACTATAATTTATAGCACATATTTGCAGTATCAGAATTCACTGTGATGAGTATGGCCCAGAGGGAAAGCAGCCAGAAGTGCAACTAACTATTCTCTGTCTTTACTTTCCTCATTGAAAATTAGTAACTACTTCATGTGTCTAAAGAAGTGATAAAAGAATAAAATGTGGTATAAACATGAAAGGACTTTAAGGCACTATTATTTTTATAACAAAACTGATAAAAAGTCTCCCATTTGGAAGATGTATAACATTCAAATTACCTTTCTCTATGTTATTAAATGTTTGGTCTATTTTTAAGCAGTCTTTATAAATATGTCCTGTAACAGTATTTGTATAATCTAGCACATATAGAATTCAGTAGAGAATGTAAAATTAAAAGTAAGGTTATTATTTCAATTATAGATTCATATTCCTAGTATAAAGGGTCTGTAAAAGAAAAAAAATGGCTTTGATATAACTTAACAAATAAATATTATATAATCCATACAAAAAGCTTAACTAATTACCTGGCACCTAGAGAGTATTTAATAAATGTTTACTGTTGTTTTTATCTAGATAATGTATTAAAATATAAATAGGATTAAGTGTATTTAAATGTACTATCTGTACACACTGTCCCAATTACCTCTTATTTGAATCACACTAGTTTTGAAAGTAGACTGGATTTTTGTGAATCAACCACAGGAAAAAGATAAAATACTTGCACTAGTGTGCTCTGAATATGTTAATATCAGTCACCCTCAAAAGATAAAAGTATGGATTACATGATCACATTAAATTGAATTTTAAATATCATCAAAAATATAACAAAAGTCTGCAATAATCAGTCTCTCTAAATATGTGATACTTGTGCACGATTATGATATATATTTTAGACAGTATCTCCAACAGAAATGACACACGCAATAAAATCAGCCTGTTTCTAAACTTCAAGATCCTTTAAGAAAAATATACTTTTTCTTGTTACTTTCTTAAATTTTTTCTTTTCTTCCACTAGAAATTGTGTGGTCTCTTAATTTTTTTAGCTATAAAGAATGAGGAACAGGAGCCAAACTGTAATGGATATTTAAATTTAAAAATTAGGTATTTTCTAAGGTTATGTGTATATCATGGCAATACTAAGACCAAAATATACAACTAATGTTTATGTTTTTAGCATGGCTTGGTTCTAGTGTTTAAAACAATCATCTTCTTTCAATGTGAACTATTTCACTAAAAACTGTCCTCTCTTGCCCTCAGCTGAGAAACAATAGGCAGTCAGATAAATCAGTTTTTCTTTTCATTTATTATCAGAGCAAGCAATGCCCACACACTGTCCTTTGGAGTTTAGATGACAAGATTATATTGGATTCATCTGATTAGTTTATTGAATTCTCCAGTGAGCTCTCAAAAAATAAACAACTATAAACTATAAAGTTGCACTTAAAATTTGCTGAATTGAAGTCATAAAGATTCTACATGTTCTGTGTGAATGATGTGAGAGCTGATGTTGAAAAATCCTTTATAAGTGTTTTGTTTTACAGACAAAAGTTATTCTAATACAAGTGATACATTAGTGAAAATGGCATTTGATGTCACAATTTAAAAATTCTCAATGGGGAATTAAACTAACTTACAAAAGGAAAAGTTGTATCAGGATATAGTTATTAATTTTACATAATCAGTTCTTTCATTCACCTATTCTTTAAACAAATATTTATTGTATGTACATCAAAACCCTGAATGATGTACAGTATTCCCTCACTTATTGCGAGTATTACATTCTAGACACCCCCCCTGCCCACAATAGGTGAAAATCCACGAAATAGGAACCTTACATTTATTTTAGTATTTATATATATTTTAAGGCTTTATAAACCCTTCCCACACACTTAGAAACTGTTCCCAGTCCCTTATTAACCTTTCCCACTCCCTTATTAACCTTTTCCACACTTTTATAAACACTACTTATGTTCTTAAACATATTCTACACTCTTAAACCTACGTAACTTTAACAACATACGTATGTATACAGTACCGCAAAATCCCGCGATATAGGAAAAAAATCCACGATAAATAATTAAATATAATATTTTTAAAAATCCCGCAATACAGTGAGGCTGCGATAAGTGAACTGCGATATAGAGAAGGACTACTGTATCTTTAAAAACAAAAGAAAAATACCTGTACAAGACCTACTCTCATACTTCTCAGGACTTGAGCTTTGGATCACAAGGACATTGATACTTTTGAACTTTTTTTTTTAAGTGTTTCATTTTTCCTATATTTGATCACATTTTATGACCTAACTCTGAACTTGGTAGCTTTTTAAGTATTTCACTTAATTCTACTTAGCAAGTGCTGGTAAATGTACGTATTGATATATTTGGCACTTTCACTAAAATTTGCTGAAAAATGGTAAAATGGTGATTATGGAGGGCAGGGGTGGCTATAAGGGAACTAAATGTCAATGGAAAAAGTCATAAATAAATAAACAAATTTTGCTGCTAGTGTTTAGACATCAAAGTCCTAGACATCCAGGTTTTTGCTTCTTTCTTGTGCTTGCATACTCTTACATATTTTTCCTTCCTAGCTAGATATATGGTGTGCTATAACATATTACATATTTAACATTAAAAACATTTCATATCGCCCTGGCTGCTGTGGCTCAGTGGATAGAGCATCGGCCTGCGAACCAAGTGTCGCTGGTTTGATTCCCAGTCAGGGCACATGACTAGGTTGCACGTCAGGTCCCCAGTTGGGGCGCAAGTGAGAGGCAACCACACAGTGATGTTTCTCTCCCTTTCTTTCTCCTTTCCCCCCCTCTAAAAATAAACAAACAAATAAATAAATTATTTAAAAAAAAAACAAAAAAACCCACTTCATATCCATCTAGGAAAATGTTGCTTTTAAAAGCTAGACCTGTAACATCTAAACCTGAAATAGTTAAATTTAATTGTAAGCATTAGTTCTTTGAATTTTGTATTTAACCCAATACTGATCATCGGAACATTTTTCTATACTCTGTTTCAATGTAAACAAAAAGTACAGCCATGTGCTGCATAATAACATTTCAGTCAGTGGTGGACTGTGTGTTTATACAACAGTTGTCTCATAATTACAATGGAGCTGAGACCTTTCTATCACCTGGTGACATCAAAGCCACCATAATGTTGCAGCGCAGTGCATTACTTCCACGTTTTTGGCGATGCTGGTGTACAGCGTTTACGAAGTCTACAGCAGTGGGCCGTGATGTCCTGGGCCTTCACACTCACTCACTGATGCACCCAGGGCAACTTTCAGTCCTGCAGACTCCATTCATGGCAAGTGCGCTACACAGGTATGCCATTTTAATCTTTTATACCATATTTTTATTGTGCCTTGTCTATGTTTAGATACAGAAGTACCATTGTGTTATAACCACCTCCAGAATTCAGTACCGTAACATGCTCTACAGGCTTGTAACCTAGGAGCAATAGACCATAACATACAGCCTAGGTGTGTACCAGGTTATACCATCTAGGTTTGATAAGTGCACTCTGTGATGTTCACATGATGACAGAATCACTTAATAACACACTTCTCAGAATATATCCCCATCATTAAGGGATACTTGATTGTAGTTGAATGATTTTTTTTTAAATGTCTAACACATGCTACTTTAAGGACTATATACTATGTGATAGGTATAAACTTAAATGATATTTTCTAGAAATGCTACTTCCTCTCAAGACATGACATTTTTATATTTAAAAATTAATGTTGACGTCTCAAGTATGCATATAAACACAAAAGGAAATTTTTAAAAGGTTAGTCTGCATATAGTGACACCAGAGAATATCCCATTAAGCCAAAGTCTTTTTTAAAGTAGGTTTTTGAAGTTTTCACTCTTTTTAATCTTCTTTTTTACCATCAGTAACTGTTGACCATTCTCATATATGCAAGAAAAAAAGTTCACCCTGACCAGTGTGGGTCACTTGGTTGGGCATTGTTCACAAAGCAAAAGGTTGCCATTTGGATTCCTAGTCAGGGCATATGCTTTGATTGTGGGTTTGGTCCTGGGTCAGTTAGGTGTGTAGGAGAGGCAACCAATCAATGTTTCTCTCTCACATGTACATTTCGCTCTCTTTCTCCTTCCCTTCCCTTCACTCTAAAAATAAGTAAATAAAATCTTTAAAAAAAAGTTCTACTACCCATGGTCCGAAATTCACAGTGGCTGCTCCTCTTTGTCTGCAGCCTTAGGAGTAATGTAAACACAAAACCCACAAGGACTGATGATGTCCATGAGTGTGGCAACTCCTTCACTGCCCTCCACTAGATAGGGCATCCCATTATGCTCCACCCCAAAATCACTTTGGTAAAAAGTAGAAGTCTCAATTCCCCTTTGTGTGTAATGGCAACAAAATTCTTATTAAAATGACATAAATGAAGTGAAAAAATTTCAAAATTTAGTGCATTTCAAATGGAAATATCAGATATACCAATGATTTTAAGTAAAAATTTTTTTTAATTTCCATATTTAGAAATTACATGCCCAGGTATTAATCCTAAATAAACATCTTCATATCTATAAAAATTCACTAAATTCATTAAAATTTTCTTTTTAACATTATAGTGTCTTCCAAACAGGGCAGAGATATCTAAGACCCTCAGATTAATTTATTTTCTATTATGTGTAATTACAATTCCCATCAAATCCTGACCTCCAGCAGTGATGTACATACAGCCCAATGTCAAAAAAGCCATTAAATGAATACGCTGGGGATAGAAACATTATGAACACTTAATGATCGTAGCAGCAGGTACTTGCCAGAAAGCATGCCAAGTTAAATGTGCATGGTTTTAAAGAGCAAACATATGCTCTGATAGACTTTTCTCGTATTGAAGCCCCATCTCACTGCTGCATCACTTTCCATAACTGCCGCCCCTCAGTACGAGGACAGCTGCCTGGAGTTAAAAAGAAAACCTCATCCTTTTTCCACAGTTTGCTCTGTCAAATGCGTTACAATTGTCACCATGTCTTTTTTAAATTTTCTAAGTTTTTAGGCAAAAGTTTGTAGAATTTTTACTTTTCTACGTAGAAGGAAAAACGTTTTGACTTCTCTCCATCCTGGTAAGTCTTTCCTAAAAAGTTTCAAAATTTTCAGTGTTATTCTTAAGATAAGGTATGCAACAGTAAACAAATAAATTGTAGGGGTAGGCAAAAGCAGGTGTACAGTTGTGAGTACATGGAAGTTTATTATTGTATTATTTATTGTATTTATTATTATTAACTGACTCATTTTCACCCCTGTATATTGTGATATATACAAATTGTGTACGTCAATTTATCAGTTAAAGAACATCTAAACTCAATTTTTCCAGTTTTCAATTTTATGAACAAAGCCCCTATGAATATGCAAACATGAGTCTTTGGATCGATATATGTTTTTATTACAGCATTTCAGGTGCTTAACTGTATATCTTCCTCAGTGAAGTGTCGCTTTAATTGATTTGCACTTTTTTAATAGGGCTATATATCTTCTTAATGAACTATAAGAGTTTCTCATGTCTTCTAAATAATAGTCCTTTATCAGATAAATGTTTTTCAGAAATTCAGTCTTTAGCTTGCTTTTCTTATTTTCTTAAGAGTATTTTTCAAAACAAATGCTTAAAATTTTGATGCACATGACCATTTCTCAACTTTTTCTTTTTGTGTCTTAAAAGATCCTTTATTAACCCAGATTAACTGAGATTTTTGGCTTTTTCTAGAAATTTTATGGTTTCAGCTGTTGTACTTAAATCTATGATCAATCTTGCATTAATTTTTGTATAGACTGTGGAAGGAAGATCAAGTTTTGGGTTTTTAAAAAATGTAGTTATCCAATTGTTCTGGCACTGATTTTTGAAGTGAATATAATTTCTCCCATTGATTTCCTTAGTGCATTAGTCAAAAGTCAATTGTTTATTTCTGTGCAGTTCTATACGGGAACTCCCTATTCTGCTCCATTCATCTATATTTATATCCTTATGCCTAAATCAGATGGATGTAATTAGTGTAGCTTTCAGGCAATGAAAGTCCCCAACTTTGTTCTTTTCTAAAAAATGTTAATTTCTACAAAAAAAAAAAAACTTGGAGATTTTCATTGAGATTGTGTTTAATTTGTAGATTTGGGACAGGGGATTGAAATCTTAACAGTACTGAATATTCTGATCCATGAACATGGTCTATTTCTTCACTCACTTAAGTTGTCTATATTTTCCTCTCAGAAGAATTTTGCTGAAATATTCAATATATTGTCAGATTATCCTTAATATTCCATGTTTTTGATGCTATCATGAATACTATGAAATCTGAATATTCAGTTCTTTGTTGTTGCTAGTATGTAGAAATAGAATTGATTTTTATACATCAACCTATCTCCTGTAACCTTACTTAACTCAGTTATCAGTTCTAGTGGCAACTTCTGTAGATTCCTTAGAATTTTCTACATAGAGGACCATGTTGTCTGTGAATAAAGTTTTACTTCTTCCATTCCAATCTAAGTGTTTTCCATTTCTTGTTCTTGCTTCAGAACTAGCTATGATCTCGTACAATGCTGAACAGAGTGGTGAAAGTGATCATAGTTGCACTGTCCTTCCACTAAGGAGAAGTATTTGATCTTGCATCATTAAGTATCTTAGCTGTAGGTTTCACTTAGATGCTAATTATCACATTGAGGAAATTCCCTTATATTTTAAGTTTCCTGAGAGTTTTAAAACATTTCTTATTTATTTATTTTTTTGAGAGAAGGAAAGGGAAGGAGGAAGAGAGAGAGAGAGAAACATTGATGTAGAGAGAGAACATCGATCTGTCGCCTCTCATATGCACCCCAACCAGAGATTGAACCCACAACCCAGATATGAGCCCTGACTCGGTATCAAACTGGAAACCTTTTACTTTGCCTGAGAGGGGTTTTTTTGTTTGTTTGTTTGTTTGTTTGTTTGTTTGTTTTTTAATCTCATCTACTGAGATAAACATATGAGCATATGGTTTTTCTCCATTATTCTATTAGTATGGAAAATTCCATAGGTTGAATTTCAAACATGAAATCAACTGGGCCAGAGCTGTTCTAATTTTTTAACCATATTACATTTTGCAAATTACATTTTATCAACCACCAAAAAGATTATAGGTTTTTATATAACTGTTACAACATTTTCTTTTTAGGTTTCACCAGGTAACATTGAAATATATAATAAGGACATATTAAACAGTATGAATTTAAAGTCAAAAGCCAAAGGAGTCTAAAGTGAATGTGCTATGCAATATGTATGATGTAGCATAAATTAATCTAGAGCCATTCTGGACCAACAAAGTGCTTATTTACAGAGTTGCCTAAAGCATAGTGCTGACCCCTGGTCATAGCTATGAAATGTACTAACCAGGGATAAACAACGTTTTGAAAACATGAGTCCATGAGTTGTTTCAAGGCAAGGTATACCAGCCTATCCGAATTGCTTGGCAATAATAATTGGATTTATTACTTGTACCTGGTTTTGGTGGAGTCTGGGGGTTTTCAATGGTTGAGCTGCTATGTAGTATGAATGAACCTACATGACCAACTCACTATGACACACCCCTACCACACACAGACTTTGGGCTTCTTAGTACCAAGGTACTTCCTGAGCATGTCATGGTGGTTTAAAATCGGGAGATGAACACGTTCTGGGAGACCCAGTGGAAGGGTGATAATGAAGGCTACATCTGAGCCCTACGTGACCACCCCTTCAATCATTATCTTTCTCCCACTGTTGTTGTGTTGCCTCATTTCTAAGTGAATCCTCTCCCTAATCAATCACTTAAAGTAACTGACATGATATGAGCACAGTACTCATTGTCAGTACATAGTTCAAGTGATATCAGTAAAATAGATGAACTAATAATCATTTAACAATGCACTGAGCCAGGCTTGGGCTTTCCATACCTAGGAACCTAGAAGTGGTTTGAGCTGAACCCCTTCTTCAAGGTGGTCTAAATTCATATAAATGATGTAAGGTTGAAAAACATAAATACCCTTGGAAGTTATTATATTACAGTACTTGTATTATGATGTCCTTAGTGTGTTAAAAATTGCAATTAATGGTGTCTTCATTAGTACTATTAGTTCATAAATTCAGGTATAGCAATTCAAAGTTTAATAAAATAAAGCAGACTAAGAGGTCAAATAAAAATTATTCACTGTAAGTGTGGGTGAAGTCACACAATTTCATTGTGTGAATTTGATTCATATCCAATGCGGGCACCAATTTCATATACATTTTCAGTAAATAAATCAGTCTTGATCTCCAATACTTACAATCACTATCCAAATCTCAGTTTCAATTTTCTAATCACCACTAATTTATGTTTCCCTTTCGTGGCTCTTTAAAGCCATGAGTTCCAACAAATTCCTCCCAGATTTGTGCTCAGTAGTTAGAAAAATACAAACTAAATTTAGTAATTCTTAAATACTCTTAAAAAAAAAAAGTTTCGTAACCACTGAATGTGGTAGCTAAGGTACCAATAAATAAGAAATAAAGAACCATATATATTTTAAATCCTCATTTTAAACAGTTCATTAAAACAACAGGTTTGGCCTTTGAATCCTGTTTTTGCATTAATACCTTATGAAGGACTACAATATAAAATACATTCAGGGGATTCAAATATTATTTTTAGTAAGTTAAAATTGTGACTTTTTTCTTACATTCAATTAAGATCTTCATTTATATAATTTTAATCACTTTAAGACCCAGGGTTAAAGCAGGATAAGGTCCCATTTTGATATCAATATTTTTGCAAAGTGAATTGGAAAATAAGATGTATGACTTTAAAAGATGAAACTAGAATGTGCTGTAACTTCAAGGTCCAAGAACTGAAATGGTTAGTGTACTAGGAAGGAGAGGTGACTAGGAGACAGTAAAGTCAAGGAGTACTTTTTGGAGGGAAAAGAATTTGAATTATGTTCTTCAGGATAAGTAGATTCTAAACAGAGTATTTTTAATGGAAAATAAAAAAGTCAGAGAAAAGCACAAAATAATTCACAAATCTCATTTGAAGGATGGTAACTACACTAGCATGACTGCACCAGACCAGGACCATAGGAAGAGGTAAGTGATAAGACCCAGTGATGGAAGATTTTTAATACCAGGATAAAGAGCTTAGCTTCTACCTAGACTGGAAGGCCACTGAAGGTTTCTGAAGAGGAGCGGGACAAAACGGATGTGGAATCATTACTTCTATGACAGATCTTAGTTGTACTACTAGAGTTACACAGGAGTCAACTGCTTTCTCCAAGAGCCCTTCATATATCTGAATACTGCGCTCATGTTCCTCCATTAGAGGTGAGAATGAGGAGGACAGTTTCCAAAAGGGAGAGGCTGAAATCCTCCGGGAGACCAGTTGAGTAGCCTTGGGCAATTCATACAGGGCTTGAAATGATAACAGCACAAAATTATGAAGAGAGCCGCCCTGGCTAGTGTGACTCAGTGGATTGAGTGCCAGCCTGCAAACCTAAATGTTGCTGGTCTGGTTCCTGGTCAGGGCACGTGCCTGGGCTGCGGGCCAGGTCCACAGTTGGGGGCGCGTGAGAGGCAAGCAGTGAATGTTTCTCTTGCACATCAGTGCTTCTCTCCCTCTCTTCCTCCCTCCCTTTCCCTCTCTCTAAAAATAAATAAATAAATATTTTTAGAAGACTATAAAACATCATGAAGAGGAAGGAAGGAATGACTATGGTTTCATGTAACTACAAACATTTTTCCAACTGATAAATGTTTTTGTAAGTTGAATGAGTATCTTACCTCATTTTTAAATTCATAATAACATGTAATGCGCAGCTTCAAAACCAAGCTCTATACGGACACAGGAAAGTGCTGTCTCAGCTTCAGGCAGCACCTCAATCCGGAAGGGCAGTCACATTTACCGACAGGACAGCATGGCTGGTCCTGCACTCTTTCCAATTGCTTTCCCGCCTTCCTCAGGACTATAAGTATTCTTGAAGCATAAACATACCACCCACAAAAGTCATTGAGGATTCTACTTCTTAAACATTCTCCTCAGCATTAATGGGTGCTTTCCAATGGAAAAACCCTAAATTCTAGAACTTACATGCGTGTGCAACATAAAGCTTGCTGCAATGAAATAATAGTTTTACCCTTTTAGACCACTTACCTCATTAATATTTTCAGAATATTTGGCAATTTTATTTTGATGATAACACTAAGACATGTTCATAATGACACATACTAAACAATGTATTCCTTCATAGGATGTCTGGGGAAGTATAAGACACAAGCAACGCTTCATTAAAAAATAAGCCCCCTATGAGTAAGCAAAACAAATTTCAAATTTTGACCTTAGTTGGCTCATTTGTTTTCCAAGCTACAATTTTCAGAACCCCAGGATTGGATATAAATTTTAAGGTACAAAACAATATGCCTTCTGTTCTACTAAAGGTGGAAAAGTTATATTTTACCAAAGATAAGTCTTGCCTGCTTCTTTAAAGCAATAAAAGTATTTTCAAAAATACATTTATTAACCTCAAATCATTCAGCCAGCTTGTCTAAATAACACGTATTATTGTATATACACATAATCATTTCTATTTCAATTTGCTGTGTGGCTGGTTTTATTAAAAGGATTTGAAGCCTAAAGTGACATTTATTGAGGATATAACCAGACATTCTATCTTTCTAGCAATTCTTATGATATTAGCAATAAGGCACACTAACATAGCTCAATAATTAACCATATATTTTTTAATAATTTTATTTATTTATTTTTAGAGAGTGGGTAAGGGAGGGAGAAAGAAAGAAAGAGAATCATCAATGTGAGAAAGAAACATCAATTGATTGCCTCTCATACATGCCCCAGCCTGGAACCAAATCCACAACCGAGGCATATGCCCTGACTGGGAATCAAGCTGGCAACCAGTCGCTTTGCAGGACAACACCCAACCAACTGAGCTATACCAGTCAGGGCAATAATTAACCATATTGATTCACATGGTACACTCCATATCTTCTTGTTTTTCTAGAATACTATAATGTCTAGTTTTAAATTACATTCAAATGAACTAATTGCAATAAAAAAATTAAAAATTATGGACAAGTATTTTAACATTTAGATAAAATTCTCATTGTAATTACATATTTGTATTGGCATAATAGAAAACTTAAATTTAACAAAACATCAAGGAACCAAATTATACATATCTGAAGCACATGTTTACCTGACATTGCCCTTGGTGTTTCTGAGAACTGTTGCTGCAAAATTCTGTGTGACACCCACCAAGCTGATTCCATCCACTTCTACAATCTGGTCATTGACTTGTATTCTATGGGAAAAGAGAAAAATTACCCACAATTAATTTTTCTTATAATACATTACTATTTACAATATATGAATTGACAAAATACTTGAGTTTTAGGATACTCTTATTGATACAAAATTTGCCTTTTACCTATCAGATCCAGATCTTAATTAAACACTTAATGTTTTTAAAAGATTGTTTGGAAGAAGAGAAATAAGTAATACCAAATGAAGAGATTCAGTTTACACAACATCCATATTACTGTCATAAAGAACTGCTGTTAACGTGTGACAGATTTGCATTTTTTTGTCCTTAAAAACTATTTAAAACATTACAGATACAGCTGAAACACCCTTTGGGCTCCATACCTATTCCAACCTCTCCTTGCCAAGGAAAAACAACAACAAGAATTGCAGGGAATCCTTCACATACATAAATTTCATATATATACACATAAAGGTGTATATGTGTGCATGTATATGTATTTACTTACGTTTAGGAGCAATATACAGCATTAGTGTTGTTTAGTGTAGAAAGCTTCTAAATTTAGATACATGTTTTATATATATATATATATTTTTTAATTCCTCAAAATGAAGTATTTCAATCATGGAGAAATGAAGAAAGAATTAAGATAATAAGTGCAAATATTATTATTAGATAATAATAATAAATTTACTACAGAAAAATTGAAGTCCCTTTATTATAATTTGTCCCTAATTCTATTCCATTCACTGCTTCCACAGAGGTAACCATTGTACTAATTTTGATGGTTAGCCTTTCTATTGATGTTTTGAAATAGAAATAACACATATGCATGAATAAGAATAACATGTATACACGACCAGTTTTCAAACTTCATAGTAAACCTCTTTTTCTACAGTTTAGTTTGCTTCAGTCAACATTATATATAAAGATTTATCCATGATTATAAATACAATTTTAGCTAGTTTATTTAAACAACTATATATTATTATTTTTATAAATATACCAAAATATAGTCATCTATATTTTGGAAAATTGTATTATTTTAAGTTTTAGCTATTATGAGTACTGTCGTAATAACCAATTTCATAAATGTCTCTTTACAGATATGTGTGTTTCTCCAGGTATATACTTAGAAATAGGATTCCTGAGTTCAAGATCAGACACATTTTCAACTTGAACGAACTGACAAATTTCATTTCCAAATCCTGACTCTACACACCCTCACCAATACCTGGTATATTCATACCCTTTACATACTACAGACCTTGTCAGTGCAAAAAAGATATCACATTGTGATGTTAATTGCATTTCCCTAACTACTTGTAAGGCTGAATGTTTTTTCATATATTTAAGATTCAGTTGCCCACTTCTGCACACTGTTAGGTCGTGTTGATTACCCATTTTTGTTAATGCTGGGTTGTCTTTTTTTTTCTTATTGGTTTATATAATGTTTTCATATATCCTGTATATTAACATCTCAAATAGTTTTACCCCCACATCTGTAGCTCATCTTTTCATATTTTTCTGGAAAAAATTGGTTTTGAGGAAAACAATGTAAAAATATACAGAACCCCATTTATAACTTTAGCTTTATATTAGTTTTTGTATTTTAAGAAATGTTTTCCAGCCTCAAGATTATAAAATTATTCTACATATTTTTTAAAGGTTTCAACATTTGGTTTTCCTGCATTTATACTTGTTTACCTAGAAATTATTTTTTAATATAATGTATTAGCAATCTGTTTTTATTTTTTCCAAGTGTATAAACAATTGACTTAACAACATTTAATAAAGAGTCCACATTTTACTCCATTGACGTGTAACGGTTTTCACATGTGCATCAACATGTTTTGGGTTCTGTGTTAGTTTCTAAGTGTCTGGTCATCTGTCTCTGCATATTCCCTTGTTTCATAATCAGTGTTGAAATTTCATAGGACAATTTCCTTTACCTAGTTCGTGGCCTTCAAAAATTCCTGAGCTATTTTTGAGCTTCTCTTTATAATTTGTTTTGGATTTACTTGCCAAGTTTTGTAAAAACACTTGTTCATGTTTTAATAAATTATACTGATTTTTAAGATTAGTTTATGGAAAACTGGTATCTTTATCATGCAGACTATTCTCATCAATAAAATTTGATTTCTACTATAATAACCCCGGGCAAGTGTTACATATACCATGTTGTACCATGTATTAAGTAAAATTATTTAAAGCTTGGAAATATGAATAAAAGGAGAGCAACATTTCCTTTCATTGCCATGTAGGTACATTACTTAACAGGCCCACTCAAGGATAATTTGGGGAAATATATTTTAAATGATCCACTACTTAAAATTGATTAAAAGCCCTGCATATAGTGCAGCTGCATGTCAATTTGTAGATTTTGTTCTGAAAAAAATTCAGATACTTTCTTTCTGTTAGAAAAGATAATCCCATAGGCCATAGTTTATTTCTCTGGAGAATATTAACCAGTTCTGCATCAAACTTGCAATGTTATTCTAACATCATTTTATTAATTTGCTTTTAAATAGCTACTCCTAAAATGTTCTCTTAATTAGTGAGTTGAAGAAAGTCTGATACATGTTCATTTTATATTTATGAAAGTCATCATTTTTAACTTTTAGCCTATAATAATTTGAAGGTTCCACCAAGATTCCAGAGGAGATTCTCAAAGCCATTTCAATTGTATTACCACAGCAATGCACTTCATGGATTGTTTAAGACCAGCCACATTTTAGGTTAATCTCCAGAGTGTTTCTAAAGCAGCAATGGAATTTTACCTTTGCTACTATGTTTTTTTTTCTAAGTTAGTACTTTAGATTTTTTTTTTAACTGGTTCTTGGTCGGTTTAATTCTGGATCTAATTTGTACAACAACAATAAATAATTTTCCACTGTTAACAACAATGATTGGGAATGTAATTTTATAATCTCACCATTCCAGACCTCTATTGGGATTATAGAAATCTATCATCATTACCTATTATAACGTGAAAGACGATTCTAAAAAATAGAGTTGTTATCCTTTAATTTCTTTGTCTTTTCGTGAGCTCAAAGCATTTCATTAAAAAATTTCCTGGACATTATAAAGGAAAATAGTCCTTTGAAATCTTGACCAGTGAGTTTTTGTGTTTCTTTGGTTATTTAACCTGTTTCTGAGATTGCAGAAATGAAGCTACAAATTGCCTGGTGGCTGTAGTTGAGAGAAGCCATTATGTCTCACTGTGTGCATATGAAGTATGTTTCTAACTTAAGAGGGGATTTAATAAAGAAGCAATAGTCTAATCAGTTCATAGAGAATATTAAACACTTTAATGAATCTTACATTCTAGTATCTAATGAAAACTTTAAATGTGCTAGACACTTAAGAAAAAATCCTTCTTAAAAAATTCTGCTAGAGGCTCAGAAAAAATTTTTATGAGAGCCCAATTTCACATAATAAAAGTGAATCTATGAATGAATAAGAGGAATAATTTTGATTTAAAACACACAGCTTAAGCATGATTTCCAATTATTATCAAATTCCTCTCTGCCAGTGAAGGTTGTTAAGTACATGTTAGTTAAGTGAGCCACAAGTTGAATTTAATAGGGACAACTGAGACTATGGCAGAAGGTACAGTGTCAGAAAAAAATAATTGTGCAGATGAATTCATGAAAAAAAATTTTGTTTTTCCAGAAAAAGGATAGTAGTTTAGTCCTAAAGCAAAGCGTCCAACAGGTCTAGAATATGAAAGAAAATACTGAAGATCAAAACTTGAGTGTGATATTAAATTGAGGAGGGTTTGAAGAAATGATTTCTTTTTTCTCAAATTTCCTTTCCTGAGAAAGGACAACTTTTAGATGCAACCTAACAGAACAGAAACACTGAAAATCGCTCTCAAGTCTTGGCTCATAATTAGAAGCACAGAAAAGACAAGGGAAAAGTCCTGGCAGTAAAAATTAAATGGACAGCTCTCTGCAACAGACCAACCCAGAGTATGAAGAATGCATATAATCTGGATTTTCCAAATATCTTCCAGAATTAAGCAGGGAGAACAGCCTGTTTTCCCCTGGAAACACTGTGTACTGGAATGGAATTTATGGGAACGTACCTCGCTCATCTGTAAAGGTATCTAGTGCTGGCCATTTTCTCAGCAGTTTCCCCATGCTGATAAACACCTGTGCCACCCCGCTGTTCGTCAGCCACAGGCTGGTGTTTCTTACGCCCCTCAATTCTGAATCTCTAAACCAGCATCAACGGGGTAAGGTTAATAAAACTATATAAACTGGATTATTCTGGGCTTTGCGTACTGTTATGGACATGATGCACTGGACAAGGAGAAACAAAAACAAAAATTCTACATCAGCCCTGGCTGCTGTGGCTCAGTGGATTGAGCATCGGCCTGCGAGCCAAGTGTCACTGGTTCAGTTCCCAGTCAGGGCACATGACTAAGTTACACGTCAGGTCCCCAGTTGGGGGCGCGAGTGAGAGGCAACCACACAGTAATGTCTCTCTCCCTCTCTTTCTCCTTTCCCCTCTCTCTAAAAATAAATAAATAAATAAACAAATAAATAAATAATTTTAAAAATATTCTACATCACAGGGCTTACGTAAACAAAGCTGCCAACAATGAATGAAAGGGAGCAACATTAATGAACTTCGGCCCACAGTCTTCCCAAAATCCTAGAAAGTGAAGTTCTAACTGTATATGAAAATACTAAGGGGTGAACAAGCAAAAATCTGCTCAGAAGAGTGACACAAGAGTGTGCACACAGAGACGAACCCACGGGCCATGGGATTATGACAGGTGGGAACAACTAAGATGGCAGTTTCCACTCAGGGCCATTCCAGGCTTGAGGGCACCTCAGGGACACGGATGGGTCCTCCAGGAGGGAGAGTTTCCTGCAGGGTGAGCATAAGACTAGGACGCTTCATCTGGTTTATATTGTGGTGTTACCCAAAGGATGGTTAAAACCAATTCAAATTATTTGAAACCCAACACTTGAATAAGGATAAATTACACAGCACCTTCATTTCACATTTGATATTTTCCCTCAAACCTGAAAAGAATGATGCTGGAAAGTGATGATATGCAAAAGGTTAAGAAACAACCATAGGAGACAGAAAAGAGCAGATCCCCAATACAATCTGAACTTGCCTCTTTAGCACAGCGTTGTTACTATCTTTTGTCAGTTATCATCCACATAATTTATTCTACCAGGATTTTCAATTGCATTATAAAATTCATTTTGCTTTATAGATTCATTGAGGAGGATTGGAGAAATAATTAGTGTGTTAAAGTATCCTGTGTACAATCACGAAATTTATGGCAGCAAAAATGAATATTATTTTACTATATAATTAGAAGTAATATTATTTTACTATAAAATTAGAACTAAAATAGTTACCATGTCACTCAGCTAAATTACTAGTTAGTTGTAAGAGGCGAGGTTGCACAAAAGAGAGAGAAAGAAGGGAGAGAAGGCAGAGGAGGAGAGAAGAGAAAAAAGAGAAGTAAAATGTTAGGTCCAAGTAAATGTTTTGAAAGTGATTGAAGCACAAGTATCATCCATTCAACAAAAATTTATGGAGCACCCTCTACATTTGCAGGCATCATATGAAAAGGAACCGGCGGACATGAAAAGCTTGACAAAAGAAAAGTTAGAAAGGAGGGCATAATATCAAAGAATAAGGATCCACAACTCTAACTATACTGGATGACTCAGGAGATAAATATCCGTGGTGAATTATCAAAAGTACTAAAAATGTGGTGATAGTTTGAGATGTTTGTAAGGGGTAAAAGCAATCACAATAAAAAAGGTTTCTTGGATTGGGGTGGGAAGGCAGGAGAAAAGAATTTTCTATATATGTCTGTTTTTTAACATCCCTTGAAAATAGTGTGACCAAATCTGAGATTAAATTGAAATCGTTTTCTCAAATCGTCGTCGGCAGCCGTCCGTCTCGAGAGATGATGGTGTAGCTTCTTAAGAGTCTATCTGCACCGCCGAGAATGGCTGTGCAGTCCGACTCGGGAGTGACATGGTATCTGTCTCCTCCCATGTTGAATCGACATCTTGCGATGACGCTGGAGTGTCCTCTCCAGTGGAGCTGAAGCTACAGAGCCTGGGCAGGGTGATATGGAGGGTCTGCTGTTGCCCATGCAGCAGACCCCCCCTCTCTTCGCAGCTGAAGGGTCCAAGGGAAAGACGGAGTCAATACAGCTTGGCTTCAGGTGCGCCGCAGGAGTTGCCGGTGTTGACTACAACGTCAAACCGCCTTAGGGACTCCGGCTCCGGATTTTCTGTCGGGGTTTACTCCCTTAGCCTTTCCCCTGAAGAGGTATGCAGCAAGGCAGCGGAGGTTTTTTTTTTGGAGTCAGAGTTTTCCTTCTCTGATGTGCCCTGACTGGAAGATCGAACCAGCGACACTTAGCTCGCAGGCCGACGCTCAATCCACTGAGCCAAACCAGCCAGGGCACTACTACTAAACAAAATCTTCATTGGAATAACAAGTTCTTCTCTATGAAATTTCCCATGTAAGTGAAACTAAATTTCTCCCTAGAGACAGTTCCTTTCCCAGAATGGCCTAAGCTCCATAACCTACTGCCTAGAACACAAAGAGACTAATCAAACCTTATCAGCTTACAATACTCAAAATTTGACTTTCATGAGAAAAGTTCATAAATTTATATTTGCAAATGTAATTAATATCACTAAAATCAGAGGTTATGGCTTATGTTCACTAAAACTTAGATTACTTAACGGTCTTATTGAAACTATTTTCTTATAGGACATTTGCCATAAAACTATATATTCCAAGAAAGATATCATCTAATATGTGGTCAGTTATCATAAATGTCCCCTTTGTTCCTGAAATATGTCTATTCTCCAATTTTTCAATGCTGTTCTCCAATTTTCAATGCTTTTATCTATTATAAGCTCACATACTTGTTTTGCCTACTTATTTCTCAGTTCCTAAAAAAGTTGTTTTAATATATTCTGCATCCAAGTACATTCAATTGCCTTGACTCACTTTGTCAATTTCTTTTGTAATTATTTCTCTTTTTGCTTTATGTCCATTTTGGCTTGTTTTTAGGCACAAAGTAATTTAGAATTATCATGTTATGTATTCTTAGGGAATGAGAGTATTAAATTATGTTACAGGCTCCACTTTAGCAATGTCTTTCTCTTTTTTTAAACCTTTAAGTATATTTTGTTTGATAATAATATAGCTATACCTATGTTTAACAAACTGATTTTTAAACATATTTCTGGGTTCTTATGTGTTACAAGTCTCTTTAAACAATACAGCTAGGATATTTTAACACAATCTGAAAATATCTGCCTTGAACTGATCAATTACTTATATTTCTCATGGAGTTGTACTTTTTCCTAATAGTTACTTTTCGCTTTCAATTTATCCTGCTTTTTCTTCTTTTCTAATATTAGAGTGACTTATTTGGGAATGATTGAAATATTTTTACTTTGTGTTTTCTCTACTGACTTGGAAGTTATAGCTAATTCTATTGTTTTCTTTCTTTAAAGATTTTATTTATTTCCTTTTAGAGAGAGGGAAAAGGAGGGAGAAAAAGACGGAGAGAAACATCAGTGTGTAAGAGATACCTTGACCAATTTTACCTCTCGCATGCCCCCAAACGGGGACCTGTCCTGTAACGCAGGCATGTGTCCGGACTGGGAATTGAACCGGTGACCTTTTGCTTCACAGGGTGGCGCCCATTCCACTGAAACACACCAGCCAGGCTTCTGTTTTCATTTTAATAGTCGTTTTTAAACATTTCACATGTTTAACAAATTCTAAAATTAATATATATGTATGTTCCTTCTGAGCAATTCAGTATGCTTTGATTTCCATTAGTTCCTTCCCTTTTTATTCATTAGTAATTCAGCACATTGGGTTTACACCCCTGCTAGCTGCCAGCTCTTTTCTGGGATGTCTCCAGGTGCAGCAGCCTGTTGGTTAGGGCTTTGTGCCCACTCCACCTCACAGTGTTTCACAGCTGACTGGTGAGGCTGGTGGCCAGGGCAGACATGGAGAAAGTGCACCTGCCTCGGGCTTCCAAGAGAAGCTGAAAAGGTCCCCTGAGGAGGTGGGCCATGTCCAGGAAGGAGCCGGGTGGCTCCCGTACTGACTTTGAGCAGGACCTGGCCCCTGGGACAACAGTGGGGCAGGCGCCAAAGCTCCCACAGAGCCAGTGGCCAGACACGGTGATGTCAGGCAGGTGGGGCCTCAGTGGTATGGGACAAAGGCCTCATGGAGGGCAAGGCAGGTGCCAAACACTTGCTACACAGAGATGCAGGTCCCAGGTGCTAGAAGGTCATGATGGGATTGGCCATTCAGGGAGGCCCCGCCCCTTCCTCTGTGACCTCTCAAGGTCCATTGATGTTTCCATGGAGACATCAGAAGGTCCTAGCTGAAGTCAGTTCAGTGCGTGCTAGAACCCCAGAGGAGGAGGAAGCAAAGGAGAGACTCTCCCTGTTTCCACTCTTATTTGAGTTCGTTTGGCGCACAACTGCCCCTACATGGGCAATTTCCTTTCTCGGATTAGCTTGTTCTTCTGCCGCCTCCGCCGCGGCCACCATCCCTTGCCTGGTGGCCATCACCCTGTCACCCGTGATTATGGCCCACCTGGCTGGGACCACCCTGCTGTCAGCCATTTCCACCCACTATTTCATTTCTGTCATGCTGCTGGTCCATCGGCCTTCGGCCTTGTCCCGAGAGGGCGGTGTCCTCTCCCACAGACAGTGCGCTTCCCTATGGAAGTCCACCGGTTGGTGAAATGGAAGGACCCCCCGCAGAAGCCTGTGCTTCCTGCTTGTACATCCGGGAGGTCTGGAAGCTTGAGACCGGGCCCTATTCGTCATTCAGGTCGCAGATCTTCTGGCCTGCGCTCACCACCTGAGCAGGCAGTCAAGGCTGAGGAGCCGGGACCCTCTATAATCGTCCCACTTCCTTTCCCAAAGGAGGTGGTGGGGAAGGTCCGGGAAGAGTCCCCAAAAGGCCCGGCACACAAGACCAGCCAGGTAGAGGAAAAAGGGCAGGATCATGGGGACAGCCCCCACAGCAGTGGGCATCTGCCCAGCACTCCAGATTCAGTATGTGTAGGGAAGGAGAAGCAATCCAGCAGCAATTCTCCCCCGGCCTCTGCCAGCAGGAGGCCCCGCAAAAGAAAGCAGTCTGGGCCGCTCTTGCTTCCACTGCCACCACTGCGGTGGGATCGAGGTGAGCTGCCCCCGCCTGCTAAACTTCCTTGCCTTGCCATGGACCCAAAGCTGCACACCATGGAAAGATCTGAGGGTCCAAGGAAAAAGACTGCGGGGGACAAGACCCAGGTCACTCAGCCTGCTGCTTCTCTGCCTCCACCTGCCTCGGTGCCTGCAGGAACCCTTCCCCTGGCCACTCAAATGGGGCAGGCCCCTGTTAACATCACTGCCAGAGCATCTACACGTTTGACCTCTCGGCCCGCTTTACAGGATGATGACACCGAAATGGACACGACTCCTCCGTACTATGCCACCACAGTCGTATCATCTCCAGGTGGCAGTGTAAGATCCATGGCAGTTCACCAAATCCCTGCCATGGACCCCGAGGAGCCTATGGACACCACTCCTGCTCCATAGGAAAACCACTGCCCCCTGTCCTTGCCCTTCCTAATTCTGACCACATACCACCCAGTGGCAACATTCCCTTGGCTAAAGTCACCACCTCTTTTCTTAACTGGGGATCCATCTGGCCACAGCATGGCTGCTGCAGGAGGAGGAACATCCACAACCTCATTGCAGAGTATAACACCTTCCCCATGATCACAGGCACTAGTGTTCACGCTTGCCACCAGTGCACCTGCAGTCCACCTGGCGTACAAGATCTCCGACACTTGCAACAGCCACCACCATGGAGAATACAGGTATGTCATGAGACATGTCTCTTTCCACCTTCTGTCAGACCACTGGGGGCATTTCTGGCTGCGTCACAGCCATTATTGTTGCAAGTCTTAGCATCATCCCTGTGTTTAGACACACTTGTAGCTGCACTGTATTTCAAACCTGGAACCTACCTGTGCTGAATCTAGGTGATGCTATGGCAGGTTACAACTTCCCTCCCGTGATGGGAGGGCGTGTTCTTCCCACTTTGCATTAGTACAATGGGGGCCCACCTGGCCATGGTGGCTGATTTTTTTTAATGACAAAGTCAATAGAGTAATAATTTGTGGTATAATCAGTAGCTTCTAATTCTTTTGATTTGTCCAAAGTTTGTTTAGAGGAAGGTCGTGATGCTTTGGTCATGAGTTCAATCTCTGGGTCCTGCTTTCGGTTTAGAAATTATTGATGAGATAGTTTGATCTTTTATTTATTCAATTACTGAGAAGTTCTGTCACACAGAATCATCTTTGAATACCTATTTGTCTGTTTATTTTTTTAGACAAAAGCATTTCAAGTTGCTACCAACAACATTTTTAAAACCCATAAAATTGTACAATGGAATGTGTTGCTTCTTTGGATGATATCTTTTCTCAAATACGGAAAAGTTATTAAGACACTAAAGCAAGCTGGTAAGGTATATTACAGACTTATCCTTTTAAAGCTAAAAGGAACTATAAACAACATCTAATTCAGAAGTTGAATTTTGTCCACAACTGAGTTCTGAAGAGTAACTTTCCCAAGGTCACACAGTGATAACTTTATTATTTTTAGTTGTAGTTTAAAAAATATATACAAGTATTACTTACTTATTCTTTATAAAAATGTAATATTCCATATTAGCTGAAATCTACCCCCCCCAAAAAAAGACTAGAGTCATTCAACACTTCAGTGTGCATTAATTCTCAGTTAAGAGAGAGAGAGGGAGAGAGGGAGGACAATAGGTTAAGGGGGGGGTGTCCATAAATAGAAACCCTATCCACACATGAATAACATCATACTCGCCATAATGTTCTGTAAGTCCTTAATACAATATTTTTCTGTGTCGGTAAGCACATATAACATAATTTTTTAAATTATTACCTACGGGAGGCACCAATCCACTGTTCCTTTTTTATACTGATACTTTTTAAATAGTAAATATTTAAATACTATGCAAATGAACACACAAGTAACAGTGGTAATAATAATATAATAATACAGATACTATGATAGGTTTAATAATAAAATCTCTTATTTTCATATTATATCTTCAATTTCCATATATATACAACAAAAGTTATAGATTAAAATATCTCTAAAGTCCCTCTGACCTCCAAAATTTTAATATTTTGGACATATTTTATATATTTTTCTATAGTTTTTCATTAGACTTCTTGTAACTATTATATATTTTTTGGTAACTAACAAGCGTATTCTTATTTCATTCTAAAACAGTTTAACAAACTGTACTGTAAAAGGCTTTTTATTTACATAAGCTTATTTAATACTTACAACAACTTAAATAACATGAAAAATAAGTAATTTGTTCAATATCCCATAGCTGTAAGTAGAGAGAATGAAATTAAGACTTCCGTTCACATGATCCCAAAGATTCTGCTCATTTCATTATATTAAGTTGCCTTTTGAATAGAGTCACCAAGGCATTTATTAAGCATCTATTATAATAACAACAGAATTACTATACTAGGAAAACATTCATTTAAAAGGATTGAAGCCGTGCTCATGTTGGTGTAAAGACTAAAACTACTCAGGAGAACAAATCAATAAATAAGTTAATAGAAAACACACCTAATTTCTAAAATGAGTGATGAAAAAATGAACAGATCTGAGTTTATAACAACAAGGATCTGGCCAAGAGCTAAATGCAAAATATTCTTCCTTTTTGTTTTTAATCAATTTGTATTTTGGTTTGGCTTTGTGGTCCATTTACTTAAGAGAGACTGTTCATAATAATTTAGTATGGTTTGAATACTAATTATAAGAATTATTTCCTATCACTTTAGAATGACTTTTTAATTTTTTATGAAACTTAAAAAGAAATTATGTAGATTTTACAAACACACTTAGCTCACTTGGAGAAAAGGTTATAAATAAATGAAAAATATTTACTACTACTATTATATAGGGCAAAGAGGTATTTTTAACTATTCTGAAATGAAGGAAGACTGTTAACAAAGTACTTTTAAAACATAAAATATTAATAACCCACTTTCTTTTTTAAGTGTATGAAATAGACATTCACATCCAGTCAGCTGAATATTCATTCAAAAGATTCACTTCAGACCTTCTCTGCCCAGGCGCTATGGAAATTCAATTAAGGCTGCTGACTAAGATGTGGTCCCTATCCTCATGGAAAGAGATGACACTGATGGCGTGGTCTTCCGTGTAAATAAATCAAGTTAGTTCCCACTGGGAATTATCTGCATATATCAATATGTATTTTTAGCATTTCAAAAGAATTAATGCTATTATGGGTCTCAGTAGAGATTCGCAAATGATTTTCAACATGCTTTATTATTTATTGAGAAGATGTTAAGTGATATATACTTAAGCTTTGAAAAAAGTCAAAGCCAGGTATTTGCGTTCCAAGAGAAGTAAAAACACATTTCTTGGAATCTGGCACTCATAGTTTTGGGTCAACTTTTATTTTTATTGCCAGCAATAAAAGACTGTCAGTTCCTGCTCCTAATGGTGTTAATTCCACAGCTTTAGGTGGCACCCCAGAATCTGCATGTTCAGACAGAACACACTTTGAGAAACATTGACTCCTCTCCCCACCAGATTATCACCATTGCAGAATTAGAGTTTCTATCTTCCTTCTGTCATTTCTCTCAAAAGTGACAAAACTATTATTATTTGTTTTGACATTCTGAGGTGAAACTATATGCTGATCTCCATAGCATATGTTCTAAACTAATATATACACCCATGTTTCTTCTCACTTCCTACTATATAAAGAATAAATGGATAGATACAAAGGCATAGACAATAAATCCATCTACCCATTTTCATCAGGTATTCTGCCTACAAATCAGAAAGAAATTCAAGTATTTTAATATTTTTCACATATGAGAAACACTCAGAAATTCTGTCCTAAAAAAAAAAGGAAGAAAGCTACCATTGAAAGAAATTCCCAGTTTCCTAGAGTTTAGTTATCAGTAACAGCAGTTCGCTTACCTGCCATCCCTCTGAGCAGCACCACCTTCCGTTACTGTCTTGACAAATATTCCCAGCTTTTCAAGTCCAGCATCTGCTCCAACACCCATTCCAATAATACTTATGCCAAGTCCATCCTCATCTATGAAAAAGGGGGGGAAATACAACAATTTAAGTGTTAAACTAGTCTACAGTGAACTGGTGAGACCTTTTACTCCTTTTAATTTTGTTCTTCATGGACCACCACATAGTCTATATCATATATGCTTGCCTTGGAAGAATTTTTTTTCTGTGCTGGGAGCAAGGGTGTCAAATGAGAACCCTCCAAAAGGCTCATGAGTTCAGGGTCATTTTAATACTGCAGTTAGATAGTTACTGTGATCCTAAGAAAATGTATTAACTTGATTATTGAGTAATCAATCTGCCTTAAAACATAGTATCCCTAAACAATAATATTTTAAGCACAAAAGCTTACACAGTTAAACACATATATATTCTTTTACTTGTTTGTTTATTTGGGGAGGGTAATAAAATTCTTGAGTTATATTTTCTTTTCTTGAGAAAAGAAAAGAAAGTTCTATTGTCTTCTAGTCACTTGGAGGCTAGTCTGATTTCACTTTAATTAGTTACTCATTTTTTTGCCCTCCTTTCGCAAATAATTCTTTGAGGTTCAGTAATTTTATAGCAATATAACTAGGTTGACCATTCTGGCTGATCATTGTGAGATGGTATCATAACATATGCAACCACTTCTCTGCTGACAGGCAAACGTATTTGTTTCCATTTTATTGGCCCAGTGAATGATACTGACAAACACCTTGTTTTTAATTCGCTCATAAATCATGTGTTTATCCATATTTCCATTTGTCCTGTCTATGAGCATATATACTTTAACATCAATGAAATAAATGGTACATTATTTTGCATTCCACATATTTTTGGTTAACATTCAAAGTTATTTTCTGATAGCCTCAAAGACTTTGTATTTATGGAAAACTAGCTGCATAAGAAATAGATATTAGCTAATCAACAGTGGTGGGTTATTAAAGAAAACCTGGCTCACATACTCAACAGAAAGCTTGATGCTTTTAAAAGACTTTTAAACAATAACCTTTGATTTAGTAAGTATTCTTAATTAGTAATCTTTTTAATAGGATTCATCTCATTGATCATTGCTTTTCACCAACTTTTGTTTTAAATATTTCTAAGTCCAATTCATAATCTTACATCCTAAATAAAGATGTTTTAAAATATGTCATTTGACCATAGTATGATTTATTTGCTCAGCTGTGTGCTAAAGAAAGATTTATGGAGTGCTCTCCCCCAAGGAATGGTCTGATGTGATCCCCAGCTGAAGACGTTTCCAGTGGGAGAACTTTAATGTTGACTAACGTAGGAGTGATGGCTGGAGACTTTCCTTCATTTCTTACATTTAGAATGTTGGCACACCTGTGACTTCCCATATTTATTTAATTCCAATTGTTCATCAGGAGGCTTTCTCTTGCTAATAATTTTCCTATATTCACTACAGTTTTAGTGTTTCTCCCCAGAATGTGTTTTCTGGTGCACATGAATGTTTGGTCTGTGCTGAAGGATCTTCTTTACTGGTTACGTGCCTAAAGTTTCTTCTCTTGTACATGCATTCTCTTTACGTGTATAAAGATTAGCTGTATGTACTGAATTCTTGCCCACATTAATAGGCTTTCTACAAAGTGTAAATTTGTTCATGATGGAGAAGGGATGAATGATGACCCAAAGCCTTCACATCATGTATATATCCAAATGAGTTTTCCACCCCAGTATGTGTGCTCTTGTGTTGTTCAAGAGATGATCTCTGTATTCTTCCAAACTGAATAATGCCATGGGGTTTATCTCCTGTATGAAATCTCTGGTGTATATCAAATATTAGCTGAGTTCTTGTTCACATTCATTGTATTTATAGGAGTTTCTCTTCATTGCGAATAATCCCATGCTGAGCCAATGTTCAGCTGTAAATGAAACTTTTCCTTTCAAATGTCAACTCTCTGCACTCTTATGCTATTCAATAGTTTCTTCCTGCAAATATCTTGAGTGAAAATTACATCTTAGTTTTTAAATCCATTTTCCCTTCCTGGACTCGGGCTTTAGTAAAATTATGTTTCTTCCGTCTATCACTCCTCCTGTTGCACTAACTAGAAAATTACTCAGTTTTGCATAGCTGAAACCTGATTGTGGGAAATCTCATTTGAGCTATCCTTCATTCCAATGCAGAGTACCTGGAAGAAATGGTGATTACTAAAAGGCAATTAAAAGAAGAGTACAATCAACCCACAGAGACCAGAGGACTGATCTCATCTCCTTACAGCTTTCCAAGATGTGTCTGTCATGCATGGGTGAAATCCAGAGCCACGTACTTGATGGCCACTGATTCTTGCAGCCACCCTGCCTTCCTCTGTTTATACCTACCTAGGGATGAGCATAAGTAGGCAAAGCAGCCAAGAAAGGGTGGCAAAGACTGTGAGGCTGTGTTATTACAAAGGATGTTATCTCCATACTCTGGAGTTCAGAGCTTATTTTCTCTCAGGCAAGAAATTCCAGTTGGTTTAGCAGTACTCCCATTTCTAGTGATATTTGAGCTTTCATTGACATGAGCATGGGCTGTTAGGTTTCTAAGTCTTCACCATTGCCAGTTTTTCTACTGAGTTTACCACATAACTTCACAGTGCCTCTTACTGTGGGGCGGGATGTATGTTCCTGCTCCTTGAAAGAGGAATGGGTGAAATGACTTGTTTTGGTCAATAGAATTTAAGTGGAAATAACAGTGTGTAATTTCTCAGCAGTTCTCAGCAGAAGCCTGAAGGAGAAGCGTCCTGTGCTTCCACATAAACTCCCAAGCTCCTCCGAACCACGAATAAAACAGCATTGTGCACTGTTGGTGGGAAGGTAAATTGGTGCAGTCACGGTGGAAAACAGTATGAAGGTTCCTCAAAAAATTAAAAATAATTGTACTTCATTTGGTTCTCTTCCTGTGTAATCTTTCCAGTTTCACTTTTATTAAAAAATATTGCATACAAACAAACATTATGAAATGATTTATCTACAAAATGCATTTAAGGAATAAAACAAACATCCCTGTACCAACGAAGACACAGAACATTACCAATACCCCAAAAGCCCATTCTGTGCTCCTCCCCAATATCTGACTCTTCCCTCAGTAACCATTATCTTAAATATTGTGCTAATCATTCCCTCCTTTTCTTAATACTGTCTTTTAAAACCACTTACTTGTGTATCTCTAAACACCATGCTGTTTAGTTGGTCTTGGCTTTGAAACTTAAATGAATGGAATCCCCTAAATGACTTCTGTGATTCGCTCTCCCCACCCCTCAGTGTTATGTTTTAACAGTCTTACATAAGGAAACTGTGGCTTCTTTGTTTTACTGCTGAGTGATATTTTATTGAACAGATATGTTATAATTTACATATCCTTTTCTATCATTGATAAGTATTTGGCTTGTTCCCATTTTTGGTATGATAACCAATACAATGAGCCACAGCCAAATCCAGCTGTATGAACCATGAGGTAAGAATGGTTTTTACATTTTTTAAATGGATGAAAACACAAGCATAGCTCTTACATTCTATTTAAGATCAAATGAAAGTGCCATTTAATATGAATGATTAGTCAGTCATGCTTAATGTAATGACTGGTATTCTTTATTTTTTTTTTCATGTAAGCAATTTTATGTTTAGTACTACTTATATGGTTTTCACTCTTTTCCCCTCATTTTTGCTGTTTTCAACAAGTTGCTTGTCAATTCTTTCCCTTCCTACTAATTGGGAAGTTATGTGGATGATGTGGTCTTTAAATTCTTATGTATCAGCAAATCTCTTTCTTCCACTTCTGGGATGGATGTAGGATTCTTAGACCACCATCTTTTTCTTCTTAGTGGTATGTGAAATTACATATGTATGTCTCCATACTTCCAGTGTTCCAAATGAGAAATCTGATGATAGTCTAATAATCTTGCCTTTGCAAGTACCTTTGCTTCTTTGTTTGCCTTGATTTTGGCTTGGTATTTTGCAAACTTTTCACTTTATGTTTGAAGATTGGGATTTTCCACAGCCTATTCTTAAGTGTGGAATTTTTTTGAGTCCTTGTAACCAGTTGGCTAAGCCCTTTCAAATACAAGGATCAGGTCTTCTTTGAGCTCAGGAAAAATTCCTCTATTATTTGTCTAGAATTTCTTTCATCCTCTATTGCCATTTCCTCTCCTATTGCCTACAATGTGTAGATTAGGTCTCCATGATTTTTCTTGGATTTTTGCTCTGTCATTAGTTTGGGACATTTCTTATGCTTGAACTTCTATGTCACCAATTTGATTTCAACAATAATCATCCTTTTCTCTTTAATTCCTCTACTGACATTTTTTTCTTAAAGATTTTATTTATTTATTTTTAGATAGAGGGGAATGGAAGGAGAAAGAGAGGGATAGAGACATCAATGTTTGGTTGCCTCTTGTGCACTCCAGTTTGGGATCTGACCTGCAAACGCAGGCATGTGCCCCAGCTGGGAATCGAACTGGAGACCTTTTGGTTCACATGCAGGTCAGTGCTTAATCTACTGAGCCACACCAGCCAGGGTTCTACTGACATTTTTATTTTTAAAAATCAACATTATTTTTTTTGTTATTGTTAATTTGATTAAGAATTCTTTTTCAAAGCCATACTTGAATATCCTTATTTGGTTTTGTGTTTCATTGTTTCTTTTTTTGTTATTCAAGTCATCACCTGTTCTTCTTTTTTCCTAAAACTCTCTGAGATGTGATAGTCTTCTGTTTATTGGTCAGAGTCTAGTTCCCACCTTCGCATCTTACATGATAATAAACATAGCAGCCTCTGGCCTTGTGAGTCCTCAGTTACCGAAGCAGGTAGGCTGTTATCCCAGGGAGAGAATTTAAGGGGAAGCCACCCTGCTCTGGGTCTCCCTGCTCTCTTTTAGCCCTTCCTCCTCAGAGATAAAAAGGATTCCACTGCCTTCAACCCAAAACCATAATTTTCTCAAAGTCCAGCACTGCCCATATTACCAAATTCAGAATCTAACCATGACTGCTCTTCCTCCACCAAAAAAACCCAAAAAAACAAAAAACAACCACCTACCCCCAGCTCTCACTCACAGCAGCTCACTCGAGGCGCTCACTTCGCTGGCCCTCTGCTAGGGTACCAACCACGCAGCCCAGCTCACTCCTGTCCCCCTCCTCTGAGCCACCATCCAGTCAACTCATGGAGTGGAAGTGGAAAGGTGGAGAGAATCTTTCAATCCACCATCTATATAGAATTTTTATCAACTCTTTTTGAAATTTAATAAACTTCTGCATGAGAATTCAAGCTTGATCCAATCTTAAGGGACAAAAAACTATACTTACGAAAAATAAAGTTATTTCTTTATTATTAACATAGCAATATCATAATATAAACATTGTAGAGCGCATGCATATACCTTTCTCCAGTTCCACTGGGAAAAGTTCCAGCTTTTCTACACGCTTTTCAAGTTCATACTCGGCTGAAGCAGCCACTGGGTCAACTTCATCATTTCTCCTGTCATAATCTTCATTGGAGTATGTACTGAAAACCTGTAAGAAGAGAGCAGCAAAAAGAAGATAATTGAAAAGATGGCTTTATTAATTACAAAAAAATTTTAAGTATCCAAAAGTATGGAAGTTAAAAATTCTATATTCTGAATTTCACCTAAACAACTGTTCTGTTTTTCAAATCGATTAAGATGTTAGGAAGAGGAAAAATGAATGAGAATAAACATAACTTATTTTTTGTTTACTGTATGAGTCCTTCTACCACTGTTAACAATTTAAGAGACAACAGTAGCCACAGAACACACTTGGAAAGCAATATTAATCACTTTTTGTAGAATCAGGGCATGGCATACTAGCTGCAGTGCTTGTTCCTGAAAAAACTAAGGTAAAGCATCCTGAAGCTGCTACCTAAGCAAATACCCACAATGAACCTGTTTCATGGTATGACCTATACAAGCCCAACACTGCAGTGTGTCAGAACTATCATTATATTTCAATCATAAAATCACTGAAACTGATTTCTATTTTATACTGTACTGGGCTGTGTTAAGCTTTCATTTGTCATCTCTCACTTTACTTGCATGTAGATTTAAATTAAATTCTCATTGAACCTTTCTATGTAATGGCTATCAAAATATTGCTCAAGAGCAGCAGAACAAATAGGAGTTACCAGCTCTTTCTTTCCTAATCATTCAAAAGACTATTAAATGTGGTCTTCAGATATAGCCATAAGAAATTTGATTGTTCTTATTTCTGCTGAAATATTTGTTTTATTTGAAAAAAATAAAATAGATATACAATCCCTTGCTTACTACACTGAAGAATGTTTAAAAGAAACTTACAATTCATCAAGTCCAATTAGTAGGTATAATATAAAAACTGACATTTTCAATTAAACTCAACAATTAAATATCTAAAATGTACCTTAAAAAACTCTGTATGTACCCCCAAATCTTAAAAACTAGGAATGAGTTGTTTTTGAAAAAATATATATAAAAAGCTACAATAAAAATTGAAAGCATAAATGAAAATCAGGGATAAAAAAAGTCAAGTTCATTGCCTACAAAGCCAGCCCTGCTTGTCCAGGTGTGCTTTACATTCACATTATTGGAAAACTGGCAACTCTCATGCACTATATATGGTAACCTATAAGCCAAGAATACATATTGCACATATAGAAGCAGATGTAGCATAGTTCCTAGTGGTATGTATTTCTCAGAATCATATCATTTACAGGATTTATACCAGGATGAATTCTGTTTTTCTTCCTGACTGTAGACATATTTTTATAGCCTCGTGCCACTTGCTTGGTCTCTACCACATTTCTCCACCATAATAAACATTACTACCTCAAAATGCATATTCCTACATGGGGTTTGTACCTGTTTTAGTCATCTTTTCATATAATCCACTTCTTCCTATGACTCTTGTATAGAACCCCCTAATATTTTTCTTAAATTGTCAGATTTATGATGTTCTCTTAGACAGCCCTTTTGACCTTTCACCTTCCTTATATGTTTTGGTAATAACTTATTCACATTTATTCATTCGTAAAAAATTTAGAGTTAGCAACTCTAGGCCTGACATTGTGCTACACATTGGAGAAAGCACAGTGTCAAGTAGCTCGCACCTTAGTCACAACACAAAAGTAAAAATAAACAGCTACAATATGATGTAATAATTGATAAAACAGAGGAATATACCAAGCAATCTTTTTATATTTGCCTGAGAAAGGGAAGGATTTCATGGAGGAAAAAAATATTTGAGTTGTCTTAAAGGACAAACAAGGACTCACATATTTGAGTGTAAAAGTGGTAGAATGTGTATTTCAAATATAAGACCTTAAACAAAGAAAATCTGTGTCTGTATCTTTTTGAAAACATCAATAGTTGAGTGGACTACAGGATAACATGTCTAGAGGAGCAAAACTTAATAACACAAACAAAAAAGGTAGCCAGTCTGGAACTTACATGTCCCCTGGAAACTATTAAGGATATGACTGAAAATTATTCCATTAATATTTGCCACTCATCTACTTTCGCTAACAGGTCCAAATATATGGTTGCAGATAAAGGCTTTAAATGACATTCACTCTAGAATACAGTTCAATTTTGCTACTACATAGTAAGTGAATAAATATATATGTATACAAAGTGTGTATAGATATAGATTTTTAAAATCTAACTATGAGGGAACTGTCTCAAAGAAATTAACACCTTCCTGACTTTCTTCAGGATCCAAAAACACTATTGAAATATACATATATATTTGGTACAGTCACCTTCAGATTGTTCCTGTGTTACTTGAATGAGAAAAGCAAACAAAAGGATGTTTATATATAAGACTTCTTGCTTCAGAGCTAACAAGATATTCTGTTCCTTTATCAAAAGAAACAGCACAAGACCTTGACCTCTGCTTTGCAGCAGAGGCAGGCTTTTAGGGGTAACCAGTTCACAATAGAGTTAGCAATGACATTTCTGACCCAGTAATCCAAGAGTATGAAAAACAAATCAAGTTAAAATTAGCATATTATAAGATTTCAACTAGAATCATTCTTTTTCACACTTCTTGTAGTTTGAGCTACAAACACTTTTTCAAAACAACAGTAACACTTTTTCAAAAACAAGAAAAACAACTTATTTCCTTAACTTCCTTACGACACATTTTTGTTAATCAAGGCAGGTCAAAATAAATTCAGGATTTTCTGTAAACAGTGACTGGAAGGAATCTCCCACAATGCTTCCACAAGGTCTCCGTTCCGCCTGTCGTCTGGGTTCCGCTTCATGTTCTCGACACATCAAAGATGGAAAATGTTCCCAGTTCTAGCATGCTGCCTTCAGATGATGGCCTGGCACAGCGTGTTCCTGGGGATCAGCCAAGCATCCACATGCTTCCACAAACACACCCCACGGAGCACACGCTTCCACAGTAGAACTAACTCACCTTCACATGATTTTAGTGGGTCTGCTGAAGAGACTCTAGCCTGAGACTAAGAAAGCGTGGAGAAGATGGTCCATGCCTGAAGTTTTAAAAAGAAATCTGCCAGTAAACCATCCTCAGAAGGGAGGATCCTGACAGCTTTAGAACAATGTATCATAACTTCAGCCTTCCTTTTCTTTCCCCAGAACCAAGGCCAGTTCACTGATTTATGATAATAAGAGAGAGAGTTTTTAATGACTACTGTGTGCTGAAGAGTATGTTAGGTTCTTGTTGCAAAGTGATATAAGCCAAACCAGGGTTCACAATTATTAGGCATTTGGGGTCAACGCTGTAGTCTCCAAAGATTCTAAATAGGTGAGGGCCTTCTGCTGCGTATAAAAACACTGATGAGCAGGAAGGTGAAAAAGCAAACGCACAGCTCTATTTTATAAACTCAGTCAAGCCCCAGATGTCTGTCCTTAAGGTACTCTGACAAGTAACCTGCATAAAGGTGTACTTAAAGCAGTTAGGACGGTATTCTACAGTAGAATGTGTCTAACCTAATTCGATCACTCAGGAGAATGCTACATATCAAAAAACAGGACCAAATGAGTACTAGAGTTAGGTGTAACTTCAAAGGCTATTAGCTTGCTGGCCTTGTCTCACTCAAAGTCCATTCACATAAAATACTTCTAAGGCCAATCCACATATTTTCAATATCACTCATATCACCAATAATTTGTACAATAACATCCCTAATGTAACCTTCTTGTGCAGATTTAAAGTAGCTGTCTCTGGAATGTAGACTTCTAAGTAGGGTCTTTCAAATACTAATTAACTAATCCTAGAGGGAGGATTCATGATTGGTGATTGGTGTACATGGAATGCTAATTAATGATTCCTAAAACAAAGTTAACCCCATAAACATTGTGATGTATATGATAAAGTAATCAGAAGTAAATTACAGACAATATAGAACTTTGCACAAATTATCATTAACTCTTGTACCAGTTGTTCCAGTAAGACACAAACAAGTAAAGAGAGTGCCCACTTTTTGTATTTTTACATAAGAAATTTGAAACTCAAGAGAGCTATTCACGCTGCATATAAGGATAATAATGAAGACAAAGGCTATAAGGACAAAGGTATATGTCACTAAGTCTAAGCCTAGTGTTTTCATGGGAAACTAAAGAACAGGAAGCGAAAAAATAAACATTCTGTACATAAAGGGCAGTTGAGAGCACAGCCAGCTCGTTTAAAAGGCAAAACAAAGAAACCTGTGTTTCTCAGGGTTCTCCAGAAAAACAGAACCAACAGGATGTGTCTGTAATTATATATATGGTATTACATTTGTATTTATAGTAAACTAGATTTATTTTTAAAAATTGGCTCACGGGGTTATATAGAAAGGCTGACAAATCCAAAATCTGCAGGGTAGGCCAGCACGCTGGAAACCCCAGGAAAAGTTGATACTGCAGTTCAAGTCCAAAGTCAGTCTGCTACCAGAGCTCCCTCTGCTTCACAGGAGGTCAGTCCTTTTCTATTAAGGCCTTCAATTGGTTGGGTGAGGTCCACTCTCACGGTAGAGGGCAATTTGCCTTACTCAAAGTCCATCAATTCAAATGTTGATCTCATTCAAAAACAGCCTCACAGAGACATCTAAAATACTGTCTGACCAAGTATCTGGGCACCATGTCCCATCCAAGTTGACACATAAAATTATCCATCACAAATCCCTTAAAATAGAATATTCTCTAGCACAAAAAACTAGTCTTTTGTCATCTGAAAAATAAAATCATATCTTGATAGTGTTTTTCTCATATCATTTGGAGTGTTGTAAATTTCCATATCCCCAGATATATTTGTAGAATGTATACAAAACCCATGATAATATATACATTTTTATTATCATTGGCACCAACCACGTCATACTTCTAGATAATCAACAACCAAGTGGAGGATATAAAATCTTCAAATTTAGAATAGCTATAGTTCATTCTGTGGAAGGATAAGTTATATATATGGAGACATTTAATGAAAGAATACTTCAAGGTAAGTGGAGATTTGTTAAGGTTAAATATACAGAAATTATTAATGAAACAAAAAGATAAGAAGGTTCTATATAATTCCCTTTTGACAAAATAGAATTCAATTATAATTAGTATCATTTATCTGCAAATAAGTGTTGTTATAGTCCATAAACAAGTTTTTAAAGTGAGTTTAATTTCTCCTTGCAAAAAACAGTTTATGGCATTAAAGTAATCAGGAAGAAATTCTATCATAAATAATTATAAACTTAGATTGTTCTAAATTTGGACAAATTCTAAAACAGTGAAGCTCAAATTAGTGAGTTTTTCCAGTAGACAGTTTAATAGAAAAGTGGGCAATTGCACTGATGCTCATGTTTTTCACAGTATTTTTCAAATTATTCTAAACAATTAAACATACCAATGAAGAATTAGCAATGTTCTCTTTCAGCTCAACCAGATTTTTGGTTTAAATTGGAGACATATGCTTCACAAACTGACAACTGGAAGCCAGCATGAAATAAACTGGTGGCATTGGTCCAGTTCCCACTGGACAGGTGTCACCATCACAGAAAAACTGAACTGGCATTTATTGGCACCTTTTTGGGGGATGGGGTCATCTCCTAAGAGAAACAGCTGATTTATCACTCACAGAAATTAATACTTGTGTACAGATGCAACAGGATGAGTTAGTATATCAGATTCTGTTCTAGCATTTGTCTTAGCAGCTGGTATTCACTTATTCTTTCACTACCAGAGCTACCACTGTGTTTCTAAAGCCTCATGGAAGGAGATTATTTTGAATTGTCTTAACAGAAAAACAGGTGGAGAAGAGTGCTATATAATATGTGGGTGTTGAGATTAAAAAGGAGAAGGGGGGACAGTGGCCACACCAAAGAACATTTGAGAGCTTCTCAAAGCTGGGAAAACCGCGTGAGACTTTCCTAAAGTATAGGAGTTTCTTGGGTATAAAAGTTTATACTCTCCCATGCCAAGCCCCCAAGGGTGACCATACCTCTTATGGAAGGGCTAAAGGGCATCATAAAAACTAAACACTAAACTTTAAGTTCTTAGGAACCTTGAGAAGAGCACCTCATCTTAAGAATTTGCCTAGAAACAGAGTAAAATAGCCTTGAAGGGAACTTGACCATTTTTAAAGATCATCACAAGTAACAGTGTGGGTTAAAGGCAGAGGGGTTTCTAACACAAAGATAATGAAAAAACATGAAAGACACTGAATTGAGTCAAATAGTGGTAAGAATTTCAAGAATGCTAACTTCAGAACAGTGGAAGAAAGTAATGTGATGTGAGCATCATAGTGGTGGGGAAACTAGAATGGATTCCTATTCCTTAGATGAAGTGTGTTGATGAACAGACACTACACACTAATGGTGGTGGTCTTTCATGTGTCAAGTTGATGAGCCTACAGGTTCCTGTTATTGAATCAAACACTAATCTAGTGCTTGCCTCAGTAGCACATCTACTAAAATTGGAATAAGACAGAGAAGATTAACATGGCTACTGTGCAAGTATGACACACAAATCCATGAAGCATTCCATTTCATTTTTTTGAAAAATGTAACAGAAGACATTGAATCAGAGCAGCAAAAATAAAAAAAGAATGTTTAAAAAATGAGGAGAGTTTAAGAAACCTTTGGGACAACATGAAACATAACAGCATCAGCATCATAGGGGGACAGAAGGAGTTAAGAGAAATCAAGGAACTTAGAACCTATTTGAAGAAATAACTGATCACTCCCCTAACCTGGTGAAGGAAAAAGACACTCAAGTCCAGAAAGTGCAGAGAGTTCCAAACAAGATACACACAGAGGCACACACCAAGACACATCATAACTAAAATGGCAAAAGTTAAAGACAAATAGATAATCTTAAAAGCAGCAAAAGAAAGACAGTTTGTTACCTACAAGGGAGCTCCCATAAGACTGTCAGCTGATTTCTCAAGAGAAACATTCCAGGCTGGAAAAGATTGGCACAAAGTATTCAGAGTGATGAAAAGTAAGGAACTACAACCAAGACTACTTTACCCAGCAAGGTTATCATTTAAAATTGGAGAAATTAAGAGCTTCCCAGATAATAAAAAGATAAAAGAGTTTATTACCACCAAACCAGTATTACAAGAAATGTTAAAGGGTCTTCTTTAAGAAGACAGAGAGAAAAAGAGGGAGAGAGGAACACAGTTATAAAGAATAAAGTGGCAATAAATACATATCTATCAATAGTTACTTTAAATATAAATGACTTAAATGTTCCAATGAAAAAACATATAGTGGAATGAAAAACAAAACAAAACCCATGTACATATTATCTATAAGAGATGTATCTAAGGACAAAAGACATACACAGATAAAAGTAAAGAGATAAAAAAAGATATTTCATGAGCATGAAAATGGGAGTGAAAGCTGGGATAGAAGTACTTATATCTGACAAAATAGACATTAAATCAAAGGCTATAATAAAAGACAAAAAAGGACACTATATAATGATAAAGGGATCAATCCAACAAGAAGATATAACCCTTGTATACCCAACATAGGAGCACCTAAAAATATAAAGAAATCTTGATGGATATAAAGGGAGAGATCAACAGTAATATAGTCATAGTAAGGGATTTTAACACTTCATTGACATCAATGTATACATCTTCCAGAGAGAAAATAAACAAGGAAACAGTAGCCTTAAATGAGACACTACATGGATTTCATTGATATCTTCAGGCCATTTCATCCCAAAGCAACAGAATATACTTTCTTTTCAAGTGCACATGGAATATCTTCTAGGATAGACCACATGTTAGAACACAAAACAAGTCTCAGTAAATTTACGAAGCCTGAAATCATATCAAGGGTCTTCTCTAACCAGAGTGGTATAAAACTGAAAATCAAACACAAGGAAAAAAAGAAAATCATACAAACAGATGGAGGCTAAATAATGTGTTACTAAACAATGAATGGGTTAATGAGGAGATCAAGGCAGAAATCAAAAATACCTTAAAAGAAATGAAAATGAGAAAACAATAATTCAAAATGTATGAGACAAAGTGAAAGCTGTCCTAAAAGGAAAATCCATAGCATTAGAGACCTACCTCAAGAAACAAGAAAAACCTCAAATAAATAATTTAACCTTACACTTAAAGGATCTTGAAAAAAAAACAACAACAAACACAGCCTAAAGTGAGCAGAAGAAAGAAAATAATTAAGATCACAGCAGAAATAAATGAAACAGGGTCTAAAAAACAATACAAAAGATCAATGAAACCAAGAACTGGTTCTTTGAAAAAATTAACAATATTGATAAAACTTAATCAGACTCATCAAGAAAAAAAGAGAGGACCTAAATAATGAAAATCAGAAATGAAAAAGGAGAAGTAACAACTGATACCCCAAAAATACAGAGGAGTACAAAAATCTATATGCCAACAAATTGAACAATCTGGACGAAGTGGCTAAATTCCTAGAAACAGACAATTACCCAAAACTGAATCAAGAAGAAATGGAAAATTTGAACAGACCAATTACAACTAGTGAAATTGAAGCAGTAATAAAAAAGCTTCCAACAAACGGAAATCCTAAACCAGATCATTTCACAGGTGTATTTTACCAAATATTCAAAAAAGAACTAAAACCTATTTTTCTCAAACTATTTCAAAAAATTCACAGGAAGGAAGAGTCCCAATCTCAGTTTATGAAACCAGCATTATCCTAATTCTAAAATCAAATAAAGACACTATGAAGGACAAAATTATAGGGCAATAAATATCCCTGATGAACATAGATGTAAGAATTCTCAACAAAATATTAGCAAACTGAATGGAGCAATACATTAGAAAATATATACAACATGATCAAGTGGGATTTATTCCTGGGATGCAAGGTTGGTACAGAATCTGCAAATCAATTAACATGATACACCATGTAAACAAAATGAAAGGTTAAAATCACCTAATCCTATCAATAGATGGAGAAAAAGCTTTTCACAAAATCCACAACCCATTTATGATAAAACTCTTAGCAAAGTGGGGACACAGGAAATGTATTTCAACATAAAGGCCATATAGGACAACCCACAGCTAACATCATACTCAATGAGGAAAAACTAAAAGCATTTCTTTTAAGATCAGAAACAAGACAGGGATGTACACTTTCACCTCTCTCATGCAACACAGTACTGGAAGTCCTAACCACAGTACGTAGACAAGAAGAAGAAATAAAAGGCATCTAAACTGGAAAGAAAGAAGTAAAACTGTCATTATTTTTAGATGACATGATACTGCATATAGATAACCCTAAAGATTCCACCAAAAAACTACTGGAACTGATAAATACAGAAAAGTAGCAGGGTACAAATTAATATTCAGAAATTGGTTGAATTTTTATAGACAAATTTTGAACTATCAGAGAAGGAAACAAAGAAAACTATCCCATTTATAATTGCATAGAAAATACTTAAGAATAAATTTTACCGAAGAGGTAAAAGACCTGCATTTGAAAAATTATAAGACACTAAAGAAAGAAACTGAGGAAGATACAAACAAATGAAAGCATATACCATGCTCATGGATAGGAAAAATTCACATTGTTAAAGCCATCTATAGATTCAATACAATGCCTAGCAAAACTAGAATACTCCAAAAATTTATATGGAACCACAAAAGACCCCTAATAGCCACATCAATCAGAAAGAAGAACACAGTTGGAAGGATCACAATATCTGATATCAAACTAGTACAAGGCCACAGTAATCAAAACAGCATGGTTACTGGTATAAAAACAGATGCATAGATCAATGGAACAGAATAGAGAGCCCAGAAATCAATCCCATATAATGAATTAATATCCGACAAAGGAGGCAAGAACATACAATGGGGTAAAGACAGTCTATTCAATAAATGGTGTTGGAAAAATAGGACAGATACATGCAAAACAATGAAACTAGGCCACCTTCTTATATCATATACAAAAATAAACTCAAAATAGATTTAAAAACTTAAATGTAAGATCCAAAACTACACAAATCTTTGAAGAAAGCATAGGCAGTAAAATCCTGAACACTTCTCTTAGTAATATTTTTTTCTGGTATATTTCCTTGGGCAAGGGAAACAAAAGAAATAAATAAACACACGGGACCACGTCAAACTAAATTTTTGCCCAACAAAGGAAATTATCAATGGAATGAATAGACAACCCATTGAATGGAAAAACATATTTGCCAATGATACAATGGAATGTTATTTGGTTGAAAAGAAAATGAAATCTTACCATTTTAGACAGTATGAATGGACCTAGAGTGTATTACACTAACTAGAGAAAGAGAAATACCATACCATTGCACTTATATGTGGAATCTAAAGAACAATGTAAATGAACAAATAAAACAGAAACAGACTCATAGATACAGGGAACAGACTGGTGGTTGTCAGGGGGAAGGGGAGTTGGGGTACTGGGTAAAAAAGGTGAAGGAATTGAGGAGTGCAGATTGGTAGTTATAAAATAGTCATGGGGGTGTAAAGTACAGCATAGGAAATACAATCAATAATATTATAATAACTATGTAAAGTATATATTTATCTAAACACTATGTCATACTCCTGAAACCAATACAAAATAATATTGAATGTAAACTGTAGTTGAAAATTTTTCAATAAAAACACTAATCTAAGCAATGCCATCAGGTATTTAGTAGATGTGATTCAAGTCCACAATCAGTCGACTTTAAGTGAGGGAGATTAGCCTATGTAACTGGTGGACCTGATTTAAAGGCCTCAGGAGCAGAGCTGAGGCTTCCAGGAGGAAGAAGAAATTTTGCCTGTGGACAGTAGCTTCAGCTTGTTGCAGAGTCCCACACTGCCTCCCAGCTTGCATAAGCCAATTCCTTGTAATAAATCTCTTAACATATATCTCCTACCAGTTCAGTTTCTCTGGTTGAACCCTGACTGGTATACCTGCACTTCAAGTCTTCATCATAGGACAAAGTACAATAATTTAGAGCAGTGGCTTCCAAAATGTTGACTGTGACCTATAGGATTTTATGAAACCAATCGAATGGGTCATGAACAGCACTGAGAAAAGTTAAACAGAAAACAATAGAATAGAAAAAATGAGTGTTTATTATAAGTAGTAAGAGTACACATTACTCTTGGTATATGCCTGTACCAAGTCTTGAGGTAAACAGTACACATAAGAAACAATTTCAAAAAAATCTAATCCACATAAAGATTCCCATTTAATTTACATTCTATTCTAAAAGTCAAAGCAGATAGTAGAAGCTTCTCAAACTACTGAGCCCATGAAAGATGCCAGCAGATGTCAGCATAATTATCCTTGACACTCCCTCTGCTTTTTGAGCCATTGATTCTTACTTCAAATTTTTATTGAGCATCAGTTCAGTGGTTGGACTATGGTTCCTACTGGAAATACTTAATTTATCTCAGACCAGTGACTATAACCAGCATAAGATCTATAAATCAGGGATGAAGATGATGCTGTGGGCCACATAGGGGAGAAACGCAATCCCGCCTGGGGTAAAAAGGAGGAAAGGTGAGCAAGAAAGGATTCTTAAGAGACCTTAAAAGCGCAAACTTCAGCCAGCTATGGTTAGCATCAGCAAATGATACGTGGGTAAGGGAAGGTACGTGGAAGACATTCTGGGAGAAAGAGTAGCATGGACAAGATAGGAATAAAAGAGTAGAACAGATACAACAGGAAGTAATTCAATATGGCCAAAATTGGAGTGGTGAGTGAATGATAGGAGACGGGGAAAAAGCACACAGTGAGAGATTTACGGCATATGATCTGTTGTGTGAATGAAGTTCACGTGCTCAAACCCAGAAAGAGAACAGGGGTTTATGAAGAAGAGGAGAGGGGACCAGAATTAGAAGATGAGATGAGCTAGCAGCTCTAGCAATTCTCTGTCTGCACCCCTTTTTGGAGGACTTAGTGGGAGCATAGGCCCTGAAGGTACTAGATGAGGTTCCCTCAGCTGTCCCCATTGGTGGGTCCAGTAGTCCACACAACACAGAAGGGAGGCAGGCACAGGGGCTCACTGCCCTCGCGGAAAGACTGGGAAGTTAGAACACAGGCATCCTCAGCCTCAGAGGAGCATGAGGAAAGCAAGACCCTGAGAACTGAAGTTCTGCTTCCAGGGTCGGCCAGGACAGCAGAGGCATGTGAGCGACGACAGCAACAAAAGGCCTCCTCTACTGACTATATCTGTAATGTTTTCAGGGGGAAATTACGTAGAAATCACAAAAGGTAAAGGTTTACCTAAAATCTTGTACTGTACTTCAGTTGTGTGCTGGAATCTGGAAAGAGAATCCATTCATGAAGTTTATCATTCTCTACCAGGAATCAAATTATAAAAATAAAGGTTGCACAATCTTCTAAAACATCAAATAGGTTCAGATGCTGACAGAGGGTAGGGAAAGAAAAAAAAAACTTTTAGCAAACATTTCTAGCACCAACTGAGACCAACTTAGCCAATTAAAAATTTTAATTTTTGTAAAGGTCATGAGTGACATATGCCTAATTTTTAAACTCTGCAAGCTGAGGCCAGACATCAGATGGTGGAAAAACTGAGAAAACAAGACTGAAACACAAATCACCAATTGCTAGGGAATGCATATGTACATACGGATCTACTGATGCTATGGTACAGGGCTGAGTTTGGAACCCCAAGACTTCCACAAAAGGAACTGTTCTGGCCAGCTGTGATCCGATGTTAAAATTAATCATGTTACCCCATAAAGCACGAAAGACTCTGCTTTCTTATAAACAAACTGACCCTTCCATTTAGACTTCTCCAAGAACTACAGTCAAATATAATTGACTGATTCTGGATCAACCCTGACAACGTAAACATACATGAAATCTACAAATGGGATCTGTCTTATGCTTCCCTTATTTATAAGCAAAACCTAAAGGGCAGGAGTGCTTTATAGAAAACACGATAACCATGTGCAGGACAGAGCTGTCACATCACTCTTGGGATGTTTGAGGGGGAAGCTGCCATCTATTCCATTACCATACGATTAATGGTCAAACCTGGAGATCACTGACCCTTGAATCCCACTAACTTTGACCTCACACATATGTCTTGTAAAAGAAATGGCTTTGTAAATACCATGTGCACTGCTGTGCTTCTTAAATCAATTGTCTCCACAACCTCAGAAATTGTCCATAAAAAAAGAAGATGCCAGCAAAGCCGAGTGGTGATATGTTAAAAACAGGTGAATGCTCTGTAAACAGTGAAGAGGATGCAACAGTCACTGTGGCCTGGATCCCTGATTCCATACAGACAGCCCACACTCTGGATGAGTGCAGTGCCTTCACAGAAGCACCTCAAAATCAAAGTACCCCAAATAAAAACTGCTGTCTCCCAGCCTCTGCCTCCTGTAAGGTCTCTCCCGTTTGATGTGAGCCAGATCCTTTTGGTCACGTGGGCTTGAAAAGGCAGTCAGTCATAGAACTAATCTTCCTTTACATTTCCTCATACACACTCACTTAAAAGTAGTTGAAATTTCCTGTTGATTTTATCTTTAAAGGGATTCTTGTTCTCATTCCTTTCTGACTGCTCAGATCCCTAATAATTAAATTATTTTGCAATATATCCATTACAATCTGCTCTTCTAAAACTTATTACATGCCACCTCTAAGTACCATTCCCAAACTGTGGCTTTAATCACGGCACGGTGAATCAGGGACAGAAGTCAGAGACAAGATTGGGGTGGGGAACAGAAAGAGAGTGTGAATTGATCAGTGATACTACATTTCTTCAGAACTTTTTTCTGTACTTTCCAATTTTGTATAGTGGCCAACTATTATTTTCTAATGGGAGAGGATGCTCTAAAAAGCCTCCCGACATTCTTCTTTCCCTCATGAATAAAGCTCAAATATTTTATAAGGACATCAGAATTCTCCAAGATCTGACTCCTGCCTACATCGCTAGCCTTTCCCTAACACTACTTCCTTTCACTTACTCCATCATCTAAAAACACACTGCTTTGTTATATATTTGCAAAGCTTTCTTTCGCATTTTTTGCATCCATCCTACAGAATTATCATATTCTGCTACATATTGTATTTATCTGTGGCCACATTTTCTATTCAAATAAGCTGTCAGCTTTTTTGTGTATGGTAGTCTTATTCATCTTTTTATCACCTACTGGTTTGGGGTTTTTTCTTTTCTTTTTTTCTCCAGCTTTATTAAAGTATAATTAACAAAAATTGTATCTATTTAACATGAAATAACTATTTAGCAACATGATGTTTAATGTATGGCTACATTGTGAAATGTTTACCACACCCAGTATCACCTACTATTAACAATACAATGTCTTAAAAGCAATGGGTATTTTATAATCATCAGTGGTCTATATATACACATGAAACCTTAAATCAGAACTGCTTTTGAACAAAAGAAAAGTGACCTTTAAAAGATAAAAGGGAGCCCCAATCATTAAAAACTTTAAAATAAAACTTACAACTTCAAAACAAAGAAGTCTTCACATATACATAACTGGGGATGACCTTTAGTGTTCATCTATTAGCCAGATAAGCCTATTACAGTGTCCCATCAGTATAATCATTTACAAGGCTATATATTAGAGGAGATGACTTAATAACATGGTCTTAATGAAGTCAGGTATTACCAAAGGATAAATATTTGTTATTAAAATTAATTTTCTATTCTATTGTAGATAATATGAAAAAGACCACTAATCTCCTTTATTAAAGGCCACTTAGCTTCTACTAAGAAATTTTTTAATGCTCCCCTTTTTGATCAGTTTAGTATGACTGACAAGAGAAGTCACTTTGGTAGAGCTGATCATTTTTTAAATGTATTGTGAAATGCTAATATAAAAATTGTATTGGTAGGAATAGGACAGTCAAGGATAACTGACTTAATTGTTTATGAAAAATGATCATTTGAGAGATATAATAATATCAAATATTGGTTTCTCTGGTTGAAAAGGGAGAAATTTCAAGTATTTCAATTGTGGTTAGACACTGAATTAAATGTGTAAATATATAAAAGTGGTTGGCTCCCTTTGTAGCCTTGGGTCCAGCATCTGTCCCTAGATAATTTGGGGTTGGTTAAGGCCCCAATGTGTCACAACTTTGGCAGACTTGCTGATTAAAACCCAGCAGTCACTTTTACAGTTCTGTATTCTGGTCATGTTGGTCTACCCATGAGAAACTTCATTTGATGGTCTCTCTCAAGCCCCGCCCCCTCCCCCTAAAAAACCCACAAACAATTCAGTGTGTAAGAGCTCAAGTCCACCAAAATCTGTTGCCATGTCATCTCCACCTACCACACTGACATTGGGAGGGTACAAGTGTGTGCCCCATGTCCTAAATGTGACGTACTCAGATGCTCATTCTCTCCTGTGACTCAATCTGATGTAGCCAAAGCACTTAGAAGCAAAGTTTGAGACAAAGGAAAACTGTGCCTCGCCTTTTCATTTAGAAAGAAACAAAGAGAACTGTTTCAAAATACAGTAATCAATTTGTTGAATATTTTAGAGGTTCATTATGATAATATCCTCCAATATTCAATTACTTCCTTCTCCAAAACTCCTTGAGTCCTCTATCAAATATTTAGTACTTACATCCTGCTTTATATTTGTGAATAATAATATATGTATTTAAATCTTATCCCTATTTGGTCTTTTCAACAAAAGACTAGCGTCTTAGTCCTGCCTGCGTCTCCAACATTTGACGCTGTGCCTGACACAGGGTACCTACCCAACAGATGTTTGTTGAGAGAAGTGGCTTAGAAGGGCCACTTTTTGATAAATACAGTTCTTTTGGAAATTCTGTAACTAAACTCCCTTGAACAGGTGCCCCATTCATTCATTTAAATAGTTGTTCAAGTTTTCTAGATAAGCTGGCAAGGAATCTTCGTCACTGTCTGCTCTACCCTGTTGGCTTCCACTAAAGCTTTGGCGTTTAGGGCACTGAGATTCTGGCAGCTCTTACCAGGAGCATAAAAAATGCAACACAGGGAGCCAGCCCTTAACAAGAGGTAGTATCGGACACAGAACAGAAAAAGCTGCTTCTCTGGTAGTTGGGCCTGTTCTGTTGCTGGCTCTTTCTACTCCTTTCTCATGGCATATAATGTAAATATAGAGCAAGCAAAAGTAGGCTTATAGTTGTGAATACAAAAACAGAGTTTATTCTTGCATTATTATTTATTAATTATTGTATTATTCTCCATACAAACAACTCTAAATCTATTTTTTTAAGATTTCTATTTATTTACTTTTAGAGAGAGGGGAAGGGAGGGAGAAAGAGGGACCTGGCCTGCAACCCAGGCATGTGCCCTGACTTGGAATCAAATCAGTGACCTTTAAAGTCACAGGCCAGTGCTCAATCCACTGAGCCATACCAGCCAGGGCTAAATCTATTTTTGCCCCACTCTGTATATATCAATCAGCTTCCATTAATAAGTAGTGAAAAGAAGATTTCAACAGTGACCATTAGGGGGACCATAAGGAGCACCTACCTACCCACTGTTTTTGGGCAAAAAGCAGACTTGGTTGAACCTTTGCTTCAATCTTGCTTAAAAAGATCTTAACAGAGCAATGACAGGGAGATGATAATGAAGAGATAAGGAAGAGGAGGATAACTGTAGCTATCACTGAGTGACTCGTTTAAATCTCATCGTGGTCCTATTTTGCAGATCAGTGAACTTCAGGCTCATAGATGACAGGTAGTTTTGCCCAAAGACACATGGAAAATATCTAAGTGACAACTGAAATCCAAGCCCAGGCCTGGATGAATTAAAAGTTCATGCTCTCTGCCCCATGCCATACAGCTTTAGGAGATGAAGCATTATTTAAAATGCCAAAATATAAAATAAGCATCCCTATATAAAACACACATATGAGGGGTAAGAAGGGGAAGGGTCTAGTCAAGGTACAGGTATAAATGACCCATGGACATGGACAATGGGGGTGGGGATTGACTGTGGGAGAAGGGGTGGGCGGGTGGGGAGAAGCCATTGGGAGAAAAGTGGGACTAGCTGTAATAGAAACACACACACACCAACTGCAAAGGTCCAATAAATAGGAGGGAAATTCATACTTACTAGTAACTAACAAAATGCAAATTAAATATAGCATTTTTCATCTACAAAGATTCAAAACCAGGCAAAGGAATAAATGAGCTATCATTCTAATGCACTGTGAATAAAATAAACTGGCATAACTTTCTAGAGGGAAATGTGTTAAAAGTCTTAAAAACTTCAGTATCAATTGACCTAATGGATTCTAAGAATTTAATCTAATGAAATCATAGATATAACGGAACATTTGTGTACACTGACATTAATCACAGCGCTGTTTACAACAGGGAAAAATTCTGAATAAATCTAAATGTCAGAAAAAGGAAAAATGAATAAATAATGGCACAGCCATAAGATGCAACACACTGACAATATAACAACCATGCTCTGTAAGATTATTTAATGACACAAAAAACGTTCAGTATATGGTATGTGGAAAGATAACACAACGTGTGTGTACACATAGCCAGAATATATGAATGATTTCAATTATTTATATATATATAGATCATATAATTTCTGGATACTAGGATTATAAATGATCTTATTTTCTTTATATTTTTTCTGGCTTTTTATAAACAGAGCTTTAGTAAATAAATGAAAGAATAATAAATGTTATTTTAAAAACACTCATTACCAAATCTTGAATAATCAAGGAACATAAGTCTTTCTACATACTATAAAAGCAAGTTTGTCTGGCTTTATATTAATTTAAAATATATTTTAATAGCACTTCCAGTGGTAATTTATATAGTGATAACTAAGTTTGCAATGATGAGACTGAGGAACAAAAAGACATTGTGTTTTATAAAACTTAAATGTAAAGTAAAATCATCATAATTTTTTAATGTAATAAGCATATTTGTGCCAAGCAATTTAGAAACTGTGCTTGACAATTAAGGTATCATTGACAGAAAGGAAAAAAAAGAAACATTTGAGTTTTGACCTTGAATACAAAACACTACCAAAACCTTGATCCTGGACAACAAAGATCTTGATGGTGCTTCCTATTCAAGAGAGTTTAGTTAATGGAACACTGTGGTTTAATTCTGAGAATAAGCTACACGGAAGTCAACTTACATTCTCTTCTTTCAGAAATCTGGCTGAGGGTCTGCTCAGTGGAAAATCACTGCTTATGCTTAGCAAAAACTAACCTATGCTTCAGCTGAAGTATTCTGGGCTGAGTTCACCAGGGCTTTGTGTGTTTATATGGAATGATTTTTTTCATTATATGAAAATAGAAGACTGGTCCCCTGAGTTATATCTATAGATAAGTATGCCATCCTGATTAGTCTGAAGAATACCTTTATTTAAAACCCAGTGAAATGATAAATTAGTTTAATTCAGAGGGAAAAAAATAGCTTCTATAATATATGATTACAGAATTTTACAGCCAGATGGGATCTTGGCAATTGCCCAACTAGGAATGCCTATAATTACCATAAATACCATCCCTTCCATGTGGTGGGTTCACCAGGTAAATAATGCTAGCTAAGTCCATCCATCTCCCCACCATTTTCACTGGGTTCGCTGCTAATTGATCAAGTTAGGGGAAGGAGAAAACAAACATGTTTGTCATACCTGGTTTAATCTCTTAGTTTCAAGGGAGGTAATCCAAGATTACAGTTAAACAAAGCTGATGTTAGAACAGTAATTTCCAGGTGTGTTATAGTGTATTCTTGATACTACCTTGTATTCGTTCAGAATTTTTCTCTATGAAAAAGGCAGGTGGCAAAATAAGTCCTTTCACAGGAACTAAACTGAACCCTCCTCAGCAAACATTCAAATTTGGATGTCAGTTTTACTTCAGTAGGAGGTTTATGTGTTCGAAACACTTGAAAAAAATATTAAAGATGATAGTTGTTTTAATGGAACTGAATTATGAACTTGCTTCATTGTCTTTAATATTCTCACATTTTGGTGTTCTGCACACAAAGATGGAAATGAGAAAATTCACTTAATTTTCTAATGAAAAGATAATACATTAGCATTCCTACTTATAAATAGATCTTGGCATGATGACTCAGAGGATCTGCTCTTCCACTGGTGTTATCTTAAGTAAGTTGACCTTTTTTAGGCCCACACTTTCCCCATTTTTAACAAAAGGAGTGAAGTAAGTGGTCTCCAAGATCACTGTCAGCTCTGAAATTCCAAAACTATACCTACAATAAATCTGCTATTTGATTTCCCAGTAATGGTTCCCAGCCTTAGCAGTGCCACTGACAGAGAAAAACACCTTTCCCCTGGCTTGATTTTTCATGGGAAGGGACAGCAGTCAGCTAGTGTATGAGCTTCCAGGTCCCCTCATGTATTCATGCCACCCTGGCTGGCCCTTTAGGGATGAGAAACTAGGCCTCTGTGCTGTTCTTCCCTTCAAGAACAGGCTGTCTGCAGAAAGCCTATATTCTGGTCTGTTCCTCGGTGCTGTAATTTGGGGGGCTTTCTCTTGGGCCGAGGTCTTCAGTGCCAGGAGGGACTGGATGGGTCAGTAGAATTTGGGAGTTCAGAATTTAGGGAGCCCGCTGTTCCTATGAACCTAAGCTACATCCTCACATTCAGTCTGTTGAAGAGGGAATACTTTCATTTCTACAGCTATACCTTTTATTAAGTTACCTGCCAAATGGTTCCAAATTTATCAGAGAGGAAGAATATTGTTCAAACTTTAACTTTAAAAAGTTTGTTCAAGAACACAGGTAATTATGGGTGTAGTTCATCCACTCTTATTATTAAGGTTCCCTTATTGCACAGTGTTTTCTGAGTGCTTACAAAACTTCAGCGAAACTTCCAAAATTTAAAGTTATAAAGTGTGTAATATAAAATACCATGCTCTAAAAATAAAAATGGAGGCTTTTGTAAGGCCACCACCATCCATTTAGACCTCTTAAACTAGAAATCGGAGGATCAGATCTAGTGAACTCACCCCCTTAAACAGCCTGAGTTTCCTTCCTCTCTTCCACAATGACAAATGTTCCTCTCATTGATAAATTACGTTGATTATGACATATCAGTTCTCAGCTACTACTCGGGTACCACTCTAATCACCCTACATTATCACTAAAGTGCTTTTCTAAAAACACTAATTTCATCAGGACTCTGCTTTGCTTAAAGAGAAAAAAAAAATTGCTTCTATGTTTAAAATCTCCAGTGGCTTCTTATAAGCTACCAGATCAAGTTCTAACAATATAACAGATCTTACAAGATTTCTTTTAATATTCTCTCATTGAACATTCTCCTCATCTTCTCCCTGAACACTCTTAACAGTATCTCCAGCCATCTGAAGGTCTCAAACTACTTAAAAGGATCAGAATTCCCTTTCATGGTCCTCTTATCCATCTTACAAATGACTTAACCTTTAAGATTCAATGTAGACGTAACTTCATTTATGAGCCTTTCTTGACTAACGTAGAGTGAGAAGCTTCTCCCATCTAAGTTCTAGAGTCCCTCCCTGTGTCACAAACCAGTAACATTAGTGCAGTTTCAGAGGACTTCCTGGCTACGTACACCCGGGGGAAAAAAATCAAACACTACATTCACAATGACTATTATTAGACTACAGCTTTAAATTCTGTCAGCTCCTTGGTAAACAGTAGTCCGTTTTTCTTTTCTCTTTTAATAAAGTGAACAGTTTTTTTTCTTTAAGGACTTTAAAGATGTCCTTGCTCTGTTTTCTGGCTTTCTTTGCTTCTGATAAGAAATATGCTGTCATCTTTGTTTTTGTGCCTTTATTTGCAATATTCCTGTAGTCACTGGTCACTTCTACATTTTTCTTTTTATTGCTCATTAGTTCTAAGCATTCTGATTATAATGCACCTCACTGCAGTACTAGTCATATTTTTTATAGTTGAGTTCTTTAAATTCCTTGGATCTATGAACTTAGGAAACCGGGAAAATTTTCAGCATTATTTCTTCAAATGGCTTTTCAATCTGCATCTCCTTTTGGAATCCACTCACACATATCTTTCCCACTCCTGTTTCTGGTGGTGGGGAGTGGTAGGTAGTGACTTTTCTACATGAATTCTATGTAGTCTATATTCTTTGTGTTGTGTGGCTACTCTGCTTGGTTAGCTGAGTAGTTAGCTACTAATTAGACAAGATTTCTTTAACCACCTGGAACCATTAAGTCTCCCAGTCTTTGCCACAGAGCTTTGTGTGTGCTGGAGCACACTTTCATCACCCAGGAGACAACTCTGCCTTAGCCTTCTCTTCCAACTTGTATAGAGCCTCAATGTCAGCCAAAGCTGAGAGCTTAGGCCTTTTGCAGGTATTTCTTTAGCACGCTTGTTGCCCTAAACATTTGTACAGTCTTCTAGATTCCCAGGAATGTGTCAGAGCTTCTTCAAAGCCCCATGTGAACATGTTACTCCCCAGCTTTCCTTTTAAGCTTTTGATTAGCCTGTTTATTGTTCTAATGATACATGCCACTTAAGTCAGCAGGTATGTTAAACAATTGTGACAAATACCTACTCTCCCATAAAGAATTGTTGGCACTGGAAAAGCACTGAGTGAGATCAAATAAAGACAAACTTTGTAAGCGGGGTCTTCCAGAGGATCGCTGGACAGGTCAACTAATGACCATTCTATGGAAGTAGGGTTTCTACAGAGCTCTAGCACCATATACCCCTCCAGCGGTCGCCAGAATGGTGGTTTTCAAGGCTACTAGAGCTGGAGGGTTTGGCAGGGAGGTAAGAGCAAGTGAAAACACCACAAAGTTTGCTCTTCTTACTGAGATTCAGTTGTTTTCCTTGAATAAATGCTTCCTAATTGCTGCAAGCCTTTGGTTAACTTCCTTTCATTAATCTCAGAAAAAAGGTTGATTCTGACCATTTTTGCCAGTATCATTTTTACAAAGGAGATTTTCAGAGTCCTTACTCCACCATCCCCACTGACATCACTACATGTATTTTTGGGCCACTAAAGTTTCCTTACAGTTTACTAATACATTTTTCAGGGTCGCCCCACACCTGCCTCATTCCAGTCTTTTTTCTCCCTGCTTCATTCTGGAGAGTTTCTATTGCTCTATCTTCAATTTCACTGCACTTTACCTGTCAACTGTCTACTTGAAGTTAAGTCCATCCGTTGTATTTTTCACTTCATTCAATTGCTTATCTCTAGAAGTTTAACTTGGATCTTTTTTAAAAAAAATAACTTTCATGTCTCTACTGATACTTTCATTCTTTTCTCTAATATCCCAAACACAGGGAACACAGTCAAATAGTTCTTTTAATACAGTTGTGTACTATTTCTACTACTCATGACATTTCAGGGTCGGTTCTGATGATGACTTTTTCTCCTAAGTATGCTTTTGTGTCCCTTCTCCTTTGAATGCTTGGAAATTTATAATTGAATGCCAGATAGTGTGAATCTTAGGTTCCCAGTTGCTGGAAATTTTTATAGTTTCACAAATATTCTTGAGTAATTTTTTTCTGTAACATAGCTAAGTTACTTGGAAATGATACATTCAAGTCCTGATTTTAAGCTGTATTTAGTGTAGTTTTACATTTCTTTCTTTCTTTCTTTCTTTCTTTCTTTCTTTCTTTCTTTCTTTTTTTCTTCCTTTCTTTCTTCCTTTCTTTCTTTCTCTCTTTTTAATCCTCTAAGGAGATAAGACCCTTCTGAAGGTACTCTAACAAATACCTTCAGAATTATGGGGTTTTCCACTCTCACTGCTGGAAATAAGCACTATTCAATACCAGATGTAACGTTTAGGCACTGGTCCCTCTAATTCTTTCTGGTGTTTTCTTCTCCTACCTTGGGTGGTGTTCTCATGTGCATGCACTGAAAAGTATTCAACTCAATCTTGGAGGAGGATCCTCTGGAGTTCTCTAGAGTTCTTGCTCATGCAGCTCTCTCCTCATTTCTACTCTACCTTGGGGACTCTGGCTGTTTTGGCTTCCCCAGGCCCCCAGCTCTGTCACTTCATCTCAGTGACAGTGCTAAGCTCTGCCTGGGTTCCACTTAGCTGCACCCTGTTCTGGTGACTTCCTTCAGGTGAGGCACTGTTCTTTACTGCCTGACAGCCAATGTCTTCACTTTGTTTCACAGTTTGTACATTTTGTTGTTTCGAGGAGGAAACTAAATCAGGTCTTTGTTAGTGCATCACAGATGGAAGTAGAAGGTGAATTTACTCTTGAAATGAACTTGGATAGACCAACTTGTATTCAGCTTTATTATTATTTAAATTTTCCTGCATGCAATACCCCTGAAGGGAAGCTGAATTTGCCACCTCAAAAAGGCACCCCTTTGGCATGTGAATTATTTAAGGCTGACTCAAGAATAATTTTTACCTCTCCCTTAACTACTTAGAAGAATTTATATCAGGGGCCTGGCCTATCACAGGAAAGAGAAAGTTACTGCCAGAGATAATTTTTTTTATCTGCAGGACCGATCTGTATGGCAGGGTAGACATGGAATGACCAAATACCTGCTCTTTCTATTAACCTATAAATTACTCTCCCCAGCTTTGAAGTCCCAGGTCCATACTCCCATGCCTTAGCTCAGGGCAGCATATAAGCTTCAACTGAGCCTCATATCTTCCGGGCTCCTGTACATACAAAATTATATTTGCCTTTATTCCTGTCAATCTGCCTTATGTTGATTTAATTATTAGAGTCACCAAATAAATAAAATCAGAAAGGTAGAAGAAAAGTTTTCCTCCCCTACACACCTCTGTCCAGCCTGTAGCTAGGGTCATCCCTCCCACTGCGCTGTCCTTGGGTGTCACTGAGCCACATGAAAGCACTGAGAAACTTGCAGAGACTAACAGAAAATAACGACATTGCGTCAATGAGCTTTCTCAGGAGAATGAGTTTGTGTTTGCATGTACATGATTTACCAAAATAAAGATCTCAAGATTTGGAAATTGATGTTATGAAAAGACTGTTGTTAAATTTCAAATTATTTGTATAAAGCAAAGTCAGCAAAATACAGCCTGTAACCTGTCTCTATACAGCACAGAAGCTAATAGTAGTTCTTACACTCGGAACAAGTTGTAGAGAGAAAATAAAAATAATAAAACAAAGAATACATGACAGAAATCATATGTGTTTCACAAAACCTGGAATATTTGCTATCTGGACCTTTAAATAAAAAATGTCCTAACCCCTGATATGGAGAATGAAAACTAAACAACTGTTAATTACATAATAATATATAATATAAATATAAACATTTCCTATGTAAATGTAAAATCAAAGCAAAATAATCTGTGTTCTAATGGAAACTATGCATTTTACATAGTAATACCCTCCAGGGTTAATGAATTCCAGTCCTATTATTATCTTTGAGGTATTTTGTAACTCTTTGCCAGTTATAGTTAACTGATCTGAGATGTGCATTGTGACCTGCCTGACAGTGTTTTAACTGACTTCCTACCCTCTGTAGTTTTACTTCCATTTACAGGTCATCTCAACATTTCTTTACCTCATATAAATCTGTGCTGTGCTGACTTTCTTGGACCCTGTTATAACACCTACTTGGTTCCCTCATATCATGAGTTAATTCTTTAATTCATGTTCATTATTAAATCTATATAAAAGACATAATTTTATCTTTTTCCAAAAATTATCTTTTAATAAAGTAAATAAAAGTCAAAACCATGACTTTCGTTGGAACATCGCCACATAGACCGAAAGGTCGCAGATTTGAGTCCTGGTCAGGGCACATACCCAAGTTGTGGGTTCAATCCCCAGTCAGGGCGCATACAGGAAGGCAACTGGTCAATGTTTCTCCCCCCGATTTAGGTTTCTCTCTTTCTCTTTCTCTCTCTCTCTCCCTTCCTTCCTCTTTGTCTAGAAGCAATGAAAAAAATGTCCTCAGGTGAGGATTAAACAAATAAAAAGAAAATATAAGTTGTAGGAGAGAAATATATGTTTCTCTATCCTCTTAGGTTCTGTGACTAAAGACTACAAATTAAACTGACACAAGACATACTGACAGGAGAAAAGGCATACAAATGTTATTGATGTCTTTAAATGTACAGGGGATTCATAGATGAAAAGTGAAAACTCAAAGAGGTGATTAGACCTGGGGGCTTGGCTTATCAACCATTTTACCAAAGGGGAATAAATTGTGGAGAAGTGATTAAAGAAAGAAAATGGGGATTTGGGGAGGTGACTGGGAAATGTGTGATAGATAAGGGTAGTTCAGCAATGTTTGTTATGCAGATAATGCCACCTCATATAACAAGAATCATTCTCCTCTTCTTGGTACAGGGAAGAGGGGCACTTTTACAGGTAAAATTTTATTGCACCCTCACAAAGGAAAATTTATTCCCTACCTTTAGGCAGAAAGGGGGAAGGCAGAAACTTGCTCCTATGTCTGCTGTTCTCAGTGGCCTTCAGTTCAAAATAATCCTTATGTCAAAATGGCATATTTTGGGGTGGCGTATTCTGACACCTGTCAAAGTATACTAATATCTTCATATTCCATTAACAAGTTGGTAATAGATAATCTCTTAGTTAAAGGTAATCACAGATTAGCTCTGGCTGGTGTGGCTCAGTGGATTGAGCATTGGCAGCAAACTGAAAGGTCACCGGTTCAATTCCCAGTCAGGGCACATGTCTGGAATGAGCAACTGACTGATGTGTTCTCTCACATAGCGATGTTTCTCTCCCTCTCTCCCTCCCTCCCTTTCCCTCGCTCTGAAAATAAATAAGTAAAATCTTTAAAAAGTAATCACAGATTATATAACTTAAATTTTTAGAAACAAAGCTGGCAAAATTACAATCAAACATTTTGTCATAATAATTGCTTACTGAGCAGTCAGTTATCTGCATAAGAAAGAATTTCAAACTGAATTAAAAACTAAAACTCAACTCTATTTACACAAAAGGATCTGTTAAAACATCATTCAAAAAAGTTGTAAGTACAATGACACTTGTTAGAAAGAACCATCCAGTGAAATGAGACAAGAAAAAAAAGTATAAACATTGAATAATGGCATAAATATTTGAAGAAAAGAAACATAGCTATAATTTGCAAGTAATATAATGAAAGCAAAAGAAATCAAATGGAAAATATTAGAAACATTATCATTAAGGAAAGAGTCGATTATAAAGCTAATATATATATATATATATGTGTGTGTATGTAAAATGAAAGCTTTCTCATATATAAACAATAATGACAGAAAATCTAATGGGAGAAAATATCTCATTTACGCTGACCTCAGGAATTAAGTCCCACTGAATATTAAGATATTAAGTCCTACTGAATTTACAAACCCAATGGACTCTTAGTTAAAATAACCTACAAATTTTATGGTGCTTTAATTTTGAAATATGACAAAGATATTTAAGTTTTCCAGGAAAAACACATTAAAGAAAGAACTAAAACTATCTGGAAGAAAATCATGTTTGGTGAGGGTAGCTAAATATAACAGAAATTTTAAAGTATAGCAGCTTTTCAAATAACATCATTTAGAGTCATTTCTTTATGTTAATCAGGTACCTTAAAAACTTAACTCTTGTTTGTATCAATTAGCCTACAGTAAAGTTGGATTCATTATATGTTGTTTTGCTTAATCAAGGTTGCAGAACCTTACAACAATGTTAAGTCAGGACGTACTGTATTAGAAATATACAATAATTAAGATTGCATACTACTAGTGTAATAGCCGACAAAAGATTGATGAACAAAACAGAGAGCCCAGAAAGAACTACCATACTTTTTGCTCCATAAAACACACTTTTTTTCCCCCAAAAGTAAGGGGGAAATGTCTGTCTTATGCAGCAAATATTGCATCACAGACTGGGATGTGTGATACCTGACCTGTCAGCGGTGGTGACAGCTGTTAGAAGAGGAAGCGGTGGACCCACACGAAACCCCTGGGGATGCTTACTGTTGAATCTCAGGGTGTCTGGTCAGTATGAAGATAGCAAAGAAAGTGATATCAGTGATTGTGAGCAACAGAGCTTCATAAATTCTGATACTAGCCATGATGAGTTCTTGGGGTTCCCAGAAAACTAAAAGAATACTTGAACCTTAAAGTCTCTTCTCATCTGTTGATGACAGTGATGATGGTTCTTAATACAGCTGTTGACTGCTGTTCACTTTACATGGTTGAAATATTATTCCGTTATATCTTTTTTATTTTTTTTTATTTTTTTTAACAAATTTATTTATTTATTAGAGAGAGGGGAAAGGAGAAAGAGAGGGAGAGAAATATCACTGTCTGGTTGCCTCTCACTCGCGCCCCCAACTGGGGACCTGACGTGCAACCTAGTCATGTGCCCTGACTGGGAATCGAACCAGCGACATTTGGCTCGCAGGCCGACGCTCAATCCACTGAGCCACAGCAGCCAGGGCTTATTCCGTTATATCTTATTAAATATTTTAGTACACCATTTGGTTCAGAATTTATTTTTTTCTTGTTTTCCTCCTCTAAACCTAGGTGTGTCTTATGGTCAGTTGCATCTTATAGTGTGAAAAATACAGTAACTTTAATATATATAAAACTTCAGTTTATGAGACATATAACATTTCAAAATAGTAAAGGGAAGATGGAATATTCAATAAATGATATTGGTAAAACATGCTAACCAGCTGGGAAAAAAATAAAGCTAGACCTTTAATTTATTTCTTTTACCAAGGTGAGTTTCCAATGCATCAAATATTTAAAGGTAAAAATATAATTACAAAAGCACTGAAGGCATAGAAGAATGAATCTTCTTAAATATGACCCCATACTGGGAAAGACCTTTTGAAGAATGATACAATACCCAGAAGCAATAATAAAATAAAAACATGTAAATCTGAATACACAAAATTAGAATAGCCTTGACCATTGGTTCAGTTGGTTGGAGCATCATCTAGTACACCAAAAGGCTGCAGGTTTGATCCCCAGTCAGTGTGTATGGGAGGCAACCAATCGATGCTTTCTCTCATATCAATTCTTCTCTCTCTTTCTCTCCCTCTCTCCCTCCCTTCCCTACTTTCTTCTCTCAAAAAACAATAAACATATCCTTGGGTGAGAATTTAAAAAATTAGATTAAGCATGGCCATAATAAGAAAAGCCATAAATATGTTATTTGAAAGTCAATAATAAACTGAGAAAATTACAGAGTAAATGGGTTGACAGATGGTTAGTCCTTTAAAGATGAAGTGTTCTTACAAAGCAATATGAAATGCATTGATAAACCAATAGGAAATGGGGCCAATTACATCATGGGAAAAAATACAAAAGGGCCAAAAACATTATTCATAGAATAATTCTAACTTTTAAATCTTTGATCCATTGCAAATTGACTTTGGCATAAGAAATAAAGTTAGGATCTATCTTTATTTTTTACCAAATGGTTAGCATGTTTCGTGAGTATCATTTATTTAATAGTCCATCTTCCCTTCACTATTTTGAAATTACTCATATTCGAGTCTATTTGCAATTAAATATAAATTAAAATAAAAATTAGCATCACCAGTCACCAATCACATTAGTAAAAATTGAAAAATCACTAATGTGTAGTATTGAAGAAGACAGGAGGAGAAAGGCAGTCTCACACAATTTGTAAGGCAATTTAGCAATACCGAAGGCAACTTAAAATATGGAGTCTTTGACACAGGAATTATGTTTTAAGGACTTTCTATATTTATATCACATGTATACAAAATCATAAGAACAAAGACAATCTTTGCAGTATTGTTTAAATAATGTAAAATGGGGAAACAGCTCAATAGTCTATAAAGGGGGACAGATCAACAAATTATAGTAATATTAAAATGAGATAATCTACAAATAGTAGAAAGAATAAAATAAATTCTTGAAAAAATAACAGCTAATATACTATAGTTCTGTATTGTCAGAAACTATTCCAAGTACCTTTTCATGATTAAGTGTTCACATAACTTCTGTAAGATATAGTTGTCTCCTCCTACTGACCATTGTTTTAAACAAAAGGAAAGTGAGACTAAGATGTTAAAATAATTGTCCATGGTGTCACAAATAGTAAATGCTAAAATTGGGGTTCAGTCCCAGGCAGTATAGCTCCAGATACCAAGCTTTTAATTGCAATGACTATATATCTCTAATATATCTGTACTGTCCAGTATAGGACAAAGTAACATCTAATTAATATGCAAACTTACCATATCCAAATTTGATCTTATGCACACATGAAAGGTTATACAAGATTAGTTTGTGAAATGAAAACTTCTTAGAATAAGTAATGTAATTGCTCTCTCTTTCATCAAAATACCAGATTAGTACTTTCTCCAGTCATTCCCTAAGGGCCTCTTCAGGTCACAGCCCACCGATTCTCTTCCCAGAAATATTATGGACACTGTTCACCATGAAAGTTTCCATGAATAAGATAAATGCTTTCTCTCTTTTCACATTTGACTTTCAGCTCTGCTTCGTCACAACGGCACTCTATTTGACCAGTCAATTTGCAATGGAGGTTTATTTGAACAATATTTGCAGATTGCAGCTGCAGCCCTGTGCTTTTTCTCTTTTTCACATTCAACTTTCAACTCTGCTTCATTACAAAGACGCTATTTGACCAGTCAATTTGCAATGGAAGTTTATTTGAACAATATTTGCAAGACTGCAGCTGCAGCCCCGCAGCCCCCATCTGCCATCAGACACCCACAACCCTACTGCTACTAAGCGACACTCCTTTCGTAAAAGGAGAAACACAGATATAAGGACTTTGACAGCAAAGCCTGTTGTGGATATCTTTCTTTAAAACATTTAGTGGCTCTGCTAAAAACAAGAAAGGGGGCTGGTAAAGAAAACGGAGAGTTTCATAATCATACTACAACAATCACAGCTGAAAGGGAAAAACAAATCACTCATGTATGAGCTGAGCTACTTCCATTTGTAGAAGCAAGAAGGATGTGCTGAGCACATTTGTGGTTTTCTTTTGCACACCAGCACATATGGGACTGGGAAGTTGGGGTGTGCAATTCCCTTCTTAAGCCCTCTCATAAGAACCAGGGTGAGACTTTGAGCCTAAAGACACTGGTTTCTGAATCTGTACTCTAACAAAGTCTTGGGCAGAATGCCCCATTCACTCAAAAGGTCACCTAATTCATCCCCGACTCCACGCGCCGAGTCAGCTGTGCGAAGGAGCAGACTATCTTCTATCTTCAAGATACACACAACTGCTCTTGTCAAGGGAAAATGAGAACCAAGACAATTATCAGATGATACAAGCTAATGAGACTCTTCAATTAAACTGCCCTGTGGCTTAATTTAAAAAGAATTTGGGCCCTAATCTAGCATTTATTCATGGTAATACAGGTTTGTTCAAATCTCTAAGGTATTTTAAACAGATTCTCCACTCACTAGTCTAGTAGGTCACTGTTTTTATCTTAAAAACTATTATTTACAGGCCTTTTTTCAGGTACACTGTTCTGTATTAATAAAGTTTTATCGTATCTACTCCACATCATGTTGATAATAGAGACAAAGCCACACAAAGAAGGATGACAACTCATTTTAAAGGTCTATTGTATTTCTTATAAATTACTTTATCACCTAAGTGATAGTATTCTAAACTGCATTTATGAGAATATTGCCTATAGAATTTTCCCCTATTCGCTTTTATAGAGGTTAGTTCACACTGTGTTTAAAACTTCCTATGGATTTCCAAAGACAACTTCCCAATGGGACCATTGTATTGAGCCTAGCACAAGCCTAGGACGGCAAGAAGGCCATAAAATTCCAGGTGTCTTTTTTGTCCAGGTGTTTTCATTGTCTGAATGGAGGGCTTCCCTTATAACACAAATGATTTTTTAAATCCCATGTTGTTATAGATGTCTGTTGTAATAAATTTATGCCTCAACATACATACTTAAAGCTGAAGGCAAAGTTTCTGTGTGTGCACTGTATCAACACTCCATATCCCAGCCATTACTTTGGTTCCCAGCTTTCCTGGGGCATCTACCCCATGAAGGAGGAATATCTCCTAGCCTAACAACTGCACATTCAGAACCTGAATTACACTGGGATCAATGGACTATTCACGTTCACTAAGAGGCCTCATTTGGAGAGTATATACACAGTTGAGTAATGTATACGTACATGGGCTTGCCGCTACATGCTACCAGGTTGTTATGGTAAAGTCATATTTAAATTGAAATATGGATCCCCCACAGCCGATCTGGCTACTTGACCCAATCAATTTCGGTGGGGTCTAAGGGCCAATTTCTGAGGTTGTAAAATTACATTTAGATGATGACAGCATCTAAATGTAATTTTACCTTGTGGGGAAGGTGTGAGAGCTTCTGACCTTATCTCTTTAACTGTGGTACATAGCAAACCAAGACTCAATGTTTCCCTTCTCTAATTTATGTAACCACCCGATCAGTTTCCAGTACCCTCTGATGGGCACTGAATGAAGAAGTGGGCATGGTCTGGGTGAGGACAGGTCATGGCCACTTCACTTTTCTTTCTGGTTTTTTTGTTTGTTTGTTTTAATTTTTATTGAATTTATTGGGTTGACATTATTAATCATATAGGTTTCAAGTGTGCAAATTCTATAATATATCATCTATATATATTGTATTGTGTGTTCACAACCCATAGTCAAGTGTTCTTCTCTGTCACCATTTATCCCCCCTTTACCCTCTTCTACCTCCCCCACCCCCGTTCCTTTTGGTGATCACCATGCTGCTGTCTGTGTCTATGAGGGGTTTGGTTGTGGTTGTGGTTGTTGTTGTGGTTGTGGTTGTTTTGCTTAATCCTTTCACCTATCGCACTCAGCCTCCCAACCCCCCACCCCTCTGACGGCTGTCAGTCTGTTCTCTGTATCTATGAGTCTGTTTCTATTTTGTTAGTTTATTTTGTTCATTAGACTCCACATATAAGTAAAATCATATGGTATTTGTCTTTCACCTTCTTTTATGTATCTGGTATTTACTGGTTAATGTCCAAGTTCAATTCCTAACGTGTACCTTGATTCCTGCTCCATAAAGTAACTTATATAAATTCCCAACTCTCACTCAGTTCTTGCCAAACCCATGGCTGCCTCAGACTCGCACAGTCAGAGGTGTCCAGTGTGGGCACTGGGCTTACCCAGACGCTTACTTGTCAGACTCAACATAATTGTGCGACAAGAAGTCAGATACTTGGATTTCAGTGTCTGTCTTAAGTGAGCCTGGACACATAAAAAGCTGGGCTGTAGTCCTGGCTGGTTTGGCTCAGTGGATTGAGCGTCGGCCTGCGAGCTAAGTGTCGCTGGTTCGATCTTCCAGTCAGGGCACATCAGAGAAGGAAAACTCTGACTCCAAAAACCCTCCGCTGCCTTGCGGCATACCTCTTCAGGGGAAAGGCTAAGGGAGTAAACCCCGACAGAAAATCCGGAGCCGGAGTCCCTAAGGCGGTTAGACGTTGTGGTCAACACCGGCAACTCCTGCGGCGCACCTGAAGCCAAGCTGTATTGACTCCGTCTTTCCCTTGGACCCTTCAGCTGCGAAGAGAGGGGGGGTCTGCTGCATGGGCAACAGCAGACGCTCCATATCACCCTGCCCAGGCTCTGTAGCTTCAGCTTCACTGGAGAGGACACTCCAGCGTCATCACAAGATGTCGATTCAACACGGGAGGAGACAGATACCGTGTCACTCCCGAGCTGGACTGCACAGCCATTCTCGGCGGTGCAGATAGACTCTTAAGAAGCTACACCATCGTCTCTCGAGACGGACGGCTGCCGACGAGTCCTATTAGGCCTGAAGGCACTGGAGATACTGGCTTAGAGAACCAGTTCATCTATATCCTCGTTTTTTTTTTTCCATTTCCAGGACCATTTCCAAGTTGTCTGCTAGATGTCTCTCAGACTATAACTCTTGCCTCACCTTAATCCCTCCCAACACCAGAAGCAAAAAGATCTCAGTCACACATTTTGTAGGAACTCCTTGATGTTGCTGTGTTTTTCCAATGGTTGTAGGACAAAAGTAAAAGGGCTGAAGCAAGGTCTGGATCGGGATCTAATGTCTCCATGATTGTGAAAGGACTCGGTGCATAATTCAAATTCTAGTCAGAGTGGTAGAGTATTGAGCTACAAAATTATTGTGTGGGGGTGAATTTATCATAGAGTATTTTATCCTTAAAAACTGCACAATTTAAATAAATTCTGTCATGTTCACACAACATGCTAACTGGTTATGTTCTAGGATTAACAGAGAAAGATGAAGTAATAAAACATGAATTTTATGGCTACCTTTAGTCCTCAGGCCACAGACTATTTGGGGACATGTGGTTGGACAGTCACATGGCAGACTGGCTGATGGCTCTCTTGTGAGTCCCAGGCTGAGAACCTGGAGCTTATTACTATGTTATTATTCACTTGTACTGTAGAGAGGGTAGGATTTTCATAAGGGTTAAAAAGCTATGTGATAGATTTTTCTGGGACTTTGTAGAAAAAAACACAAAAAGACAGACAAGAAACTATAAGAACGGTTGCTTATAAGGAGTGAGGTAGGTGAAGGGGTAGAAGAGGCCTGGGATGATTGTGAAGTGAATCTTAAATACATTTTTTTATACAATTTTGATTGCTTTTAATCATGTAACATCGCTTATAAAAGTAAAGAAGAAAAACAGTGAAAATAGATAGGATGATAGTTAGAAATGGAAAAATTATGGAGATGACACATAAATAACTAAAGTTTACGAAATATGTCTTTGATACAAAAACCTTCCAGCCCCCCCCATCCCCACTCTGCTCCCACTTTGGTAAAGCCAGTTTTCTAGTCCTCATTCAACTTGACCTCTGTGGCAGCTTCAGACAACTTGACTCTTCACTCCTTGAAATGTTCCTTTGCCCTGTCTCAACACATGTTTCCTGTCTTCTTCCCACCTCTCTAGCCAATGCTTCACAATCGGCCTCTCAGACTCTTTCCCCTTTAACACGAGGCTAAAGACTATATTCCTGCAAACTCCATGGTCTCATTTATTCAACTGGTTCCATCTCCAGCACAAACACATATCTTCTGATACATCTTCCGATACACATTTTTTCTTTTTCTAGGCAAAACATCTTATAATTCTTTGTATTTTCTACATCACCCATCTAATGCTCTAATAATACATCTAATACCTACTGATCAATCTATTAGTAGTCCAATTACTTTAGGTTAGCCTAAATCATTCTTTTTTACTTATAATCCAACTAAATAGTATAGTAAAGGATAAGATTTTTGAGAAGTAAATCTATAGAAGAATTTTTTTTTTCTTTTTAAACCAATACTTACAACACCAATTTTCAACCTTTTTCATCTCATGGCACACAAAAACTAATTACTAAAATTCTGTGGCACACCAAAAAATATAATTTTTGCTGATCTGACAAGAAAAATAGGTATAACTTTGATTCATTCACACCATGCAGCTATTGTTGTGTTGTCATTTTTTTTTATTTGACAATTTAAGGTAAAAGAGGTCAGTGCCCCTGACTAAACAGGTATTGCATGTTTTAAAAATTCTTGCAGCACAGCAGTTGAAACTTGTTGCCCTAGAGTATCTATCAAGGTGACTTATAAACATGGTTGTCAGTTACTTCCGGTACTTATTCACAGGGCCACTTTGGGCTTACTAAGTCAGAATCTTTAGGTACACACTTGAATATATGTGTTTCCAAGTGTTCTCCGTGAGTTTCTAGTACCATTGCTCTATTTAACTCTAATTGGCAAATATTGGTCATTCCAATTATTCAGAACAAGTCTTTCCAATTCTTGATGTACTAAAGTTCAAAATGAAAGAAAAAAAAAGATGATTAGGGAGAAGGTACAATTGTTCAATACAACTAATTTCTCTTCAACACTATACTTGTAAAAGGGTACAGGAAGAAGAAATCCAACTGAGTTTGTTAGACAAAAAGTTATTCCAAGTAGAAGATTGGGTGAGATAAAAATGAGTTAGTAAAGAAGAGGGTTATTAACAAATGAGCTCAGAGAAAATTAGAAAAAATAAATAAAACACAGGGGTGGTTTTCCAAGTTGTAGACGTTGTGAAAGCTATCTGTATTTACTTCTTTAATGTACATAAAATTCATCTGCCAGTTCCTTGTTGGGAAAAATGCCTCAAGTTCATGGAGTGCACCCAAATTAAACCTCTCTTCCATGACCGTAATTTCTTATAAGCCACCCTAGAGAGGCAGAATATTCCACATCTGCACTAAATGAGAAACAAACCACTAGTACTTGACGTTGCATTAAAAGCAAGGTAGTTACTACTAAGCTATAGCATTTTGGCTGTGTGAATTATTCAATTACTATGGAGACAGTTCAAATTTTCCCTGTTTTGTTTTCTTTTCTGTATTCTTTGCTTTTCTACATATTCAGAAAAAAATCAATTTCATACAACTACAATTTGAGGCATATCTAAAACAGCTGTGGTTGAATGATGCAGTATTTGAAATCCCCCAAATTATGTGAGTGCAAAGACTGAAATTCTTGGGAACAACAAGAGTAAAAAAAAGAAGAAGAAACTCTGCATGAAAGCCAAATATATTCCCTAATGAGGCTTTTGATGAAGTCATAAATTCCTCTTTTTTTCTAAGTGAAGTCTCCAAACAATTTATGGGTCGCAAAGGAGGGGGTTGGAGACAGAGAGAGATAAAACTTCCACAATTTTTTTTAAAAACAGTAAATTGCATTGATAATTTAATCGACATTTAGATGCAATTTGAAGTCTCACAAATTTTAGGGATGATGTGTCTGATTATTTTTAGAACTGCCCTGGCTGAAGTACACAGCAAATGTCCAAATATAAATATTTCATTTAGATTTTGGCCTTTTCAAGATTCAGTGGTATATAAATTCAATTTTTCTTAAGAGCTTCTGTTAAAGTGAATACCTGCAAAAATGCACTGATAAAATATCTGGTTTAAACAGATCAGTGATAAGCTTCATGAGGTGAACTGATATTATATACAGCTGTAAATGCCATTAGTATTACATCAGGCAAACTTGGCTATCACCAAGTGACTTCTGGGAATATGGTAACACAGTGCATGTACTACTTGCAAACTGAAAAATGCGTCAAAATCATATAGCAAGGGGGAAAAATCAAATGGGAAGAAAAGCCTGGTAAACTCACCATAGCTAATAAGAATGCAACACTTCATTAACCTCAAACCACCATGAGCCCCAGGGTTTGAAGTAACTAGTATTAAAAGAAAGGGGGGGAAAATCTGCTATGCTGCTCAAAGTATTTCACTGTTACACTGAAACTATCTTTGCATAACTATAAAACCAATGTGTTGATTTTGGGGGAGGAAGGGTGAATACCACATAAATCCCGTGGTCATAAAATTGTTCCTGGATAATGAATGATTACAAGGCAATTAGAAAACCTCGCTGAATTTTTGTGATTTCAATTTAATTGTTTAGATAAGAACTTTTGGGGCCATTAAAGTTTCTTAACACACAAATTCATAAGTATCAAGTGTGCCTGATGATAAGAAAAGTCAGCCTTTAGGAAATATACAACAGATACACAATTTTAACAAGTATAAGTAAGAACTTAATATGGCTAATAGTATGTGCAAGTGAGGACGTGTGAGACACAGGTCTTACATTCTGAAAGTCTTTAAATTTTGTAGATTGAGGGCACTTTTACATACAACAGTTAAATAATAACACAGGCTAGTAAATAGCTGTTTTAATGCCTTTCTTGGGTTGCTTTGGATTGACTTTAGTAATTATTAAATTGAACATTTAGAATATTATTCCCGGCATGTGGTGGGTACTCAATACATGGAAGCTCGAATTGGTGCACAATGTTTATGTGACAGAAAATAAATGCAAGACATTCTTAAAGTACGTTGAGATTAAATGTGGGAGGTGTCAGAAAAGGCTTCCTGAAGAAAAGGATACTTGAGTAGAAGAACATCCCAAGTTATAGTGAAAAACAATTGAGGGGGAAAAACAGAAATGGGTGTATTCATAAGAAACTGAGGAGATATGGACATGAGGCAGAAATTAACAAGCAGAGATCCCAGAGACCAAGCTAGAAATGTGAATGTTTTCAAATAGGCTGTGGGGGGGATCAATGAAGATTGTCAGCAAACATCTCTTGCAAGGAAGAATAAATAACCTGCCTCAGTGAGTTAGATGGGGAAGAGAAAACAAAGATATTAAATGCTATCAGAGTAATCGAGGAAAAAGTGATGAGGCAATAGAGTTGGGAATTAAGTAGTGGTAATGAAAACTGATATCGGAGATGTTTCAAAGGAAGAATTAACAGAGCTTAGAGACTTAAATCCAAATCAAGAACAAAAGAGAAGTTTTAGCCTGGAGATCTTGACAGAGGTAGGGAAGTTGGAAAATAGCAAAAGTTTAAATGGGAGAGAAGTGCAACAGGTATGGTAAGCCCTTCTAATCATCACCCCCCCCCCAAACATTTAGGCTAGTCCTTCCCAAAAGGTTTGCTTTATACTATTACAGTGGGGAGCTGGGCAACGAAATCGTTATTCCCCACTTAACAGATCTGAAAACTGAGTTTCAGGGAGGCAATGACAATCAGTCAAAGACAAAGATAATCCAAGGAAACAGTATTTTCTGCCTCCTATACTAAGGCTCTTTTCTCAGAATAAATTTAGTTTTAACATCATGATACATGATTCATCAGGAACGGATCATTTAAGTTGTAACAATGAACTTATTTTTATTCATTCAACAAGTATTTTTGAACCTTACATACCAGGCACTGTCCTAAGCACTGGAAGTAAACACACACACACACACACACACACACACACACACCATTTCAAAAGTGTGAAGTGCTATGAAAAACAAACATTGATGTGCTGAGAAGGAGAAGGGCTTGTTTAGATAGAAGGACAAGGAAGGTCTCACTGTTGCAGTGATATTTGTGCCAAGACCTGAGTGGTATTTGTGCCAGGACAAATGACACATGTGCCAAGAAAGAAGTTAGCCATGTGAGGATTTGGGGGCACAGTGTTTCAGGCAGAAAAAGGAGGTACAGGTGTAGGCAAAGCTAGCTTTTACAGTTCTGAGTACACAAAACACAGTTTATTCTTGTATTATTATTTATTAATTATTGTACTGTTTTCTACACAAACAAGTGTAAATTTACATTTGCTCAGCCCTGTATAAAAGCTCCAAAACAAGAACAAACATAGACCAGTCAAGAAGGAGAAAAAAGGCCAGTGTGGGATGTGGGAAAAAGTAGGAGATGAGGTGGGAGGGGCAAGTAGGGACCAGGGAGCCAGGATCCATAGGATCTTAGAGTTCAGGCAACCTTAGATCCCCATTTGCCTAAGACAGAGTTAGGTACTCCTGTTCTTCAGGTGTAAGTAGTAATAGCACTTTCTTTCACTCTCAAGAATTCTGATTTTGATGATAAATGGTGACCCTAGTTCCAGGCAATGAATAATAAAAGCTTAGAATTAAATCCCAAATACAATAGAGAATCATTGGAGTAAGCCACAGTGGACTAATCTAAAAGGATCAATGTACCCATTCTAAAATGTCATGCTTCTGTACTTATCCAACATAAGCTATCTAGAGATGCTTATTGTAGCTGTTTTTAACATTCTCCTCTATCAGATTTACCTTTCTGGGCTAAACATAATTTTGTGATTAACTCTGCAAACCTTCCCTAGCTTCAATATACTTAAATGAGTTGTGTATAATGCATTTTATTAAGCAGCTTTCCAAAGCAGTGTGATTCTATTTCTCCATGCTATTGCCTGCCGCCCAAGTAGAACAGCTGATGAGGCTTCCGACGTTTGGTGAGAGCAGCAGAACTCTAAGTGAGGAAAGATCCTGTGGTCTGCACCACAAACCACCACACAGAACAATGTGGCAAGTGGTTCACACAGAGATTCTGGACTGAGCTGCCTTTGTCTCAGCTTTACAGATCCAAGTTGTTAAAAGCTCTTTCCAAAAAGTGTGTGCTGGACTTGCCTCCCACTCACTCTCTCCCACTAGAATTTAAAAGTGCATTAAAACCTAATATTAGCCTTTCCATGTCATTTCCAATATTGTTTTCACCATTATCTAGTATTTTTATGGTCTCGAGAAATGTAACAGCTTGTTGAGTTTTACTGTAATATTTCTTCCATGTACTTGAAGGAGATTCCTCCAGTCAGTTGTATTGGGAGAAAATTGTAGATATACTTCTTTCATGTATGGTTCAATTTCCACTGTTACTCTGCTTTGCAATTTACTGACAAGCACATACCAAAGTCTTATTGATAAGAGACATAATCCATTTCTGTTACCTTCCCTGAGATTTGATTTTGTGAAAACTTTTTTTTTTGGCCCTTCTTTCGATAATAAGATCCTTCACATCCATCTCAACACATAGAGACCCAAACTATGAAAACATTTAAATGGGAACATGAGGACACAGGGAAATAGTCCCACCAACCCTATTAAAAAACAATGAACTAGCTTCCATAAAAGCATCATGTTTCATCATGGAGAAAGACTACTTCGAGGGTTTAGTCAATAATGAATTAGCAGAGGGGGGAACAGAGAGAAGCAGGCTTTCCTACGTTTCCAGTGTAAAAATGATGAGAGCATGACGTGGAGCAGGAGCAGTGACAAAATAAAGTGGTGGCAATAGAGAAACTGCAGATTTAAAACTGATGGCACACAGCAACTGATTGGACATAGAAGTGTAAGAACAACAACAACAAAAATTAAAAATTACTCCAAGATTGCTATCCTGAGCTCCTGGCTGATGCCAATAACTAAAAATGGGAACACATAAGAAAAATTAGGTGTTGCAGAGAAGATGAGAAACTGATAGGCCACCCATGTAGAGATATCAAGCAAGAAGAGAGAAATTTAATGATTTAATATTATGTAATTCAATGACATAGACAATAAAATTTTTACTCACTTCTAACACCCCTGATTTGAGAATCAAAGAACAAAAGCCACAATAGCATTATATAAATATAATTTTTTGAAATAGAGGGAAAAAACATGCTAAATCTTGTAAGCATTAAACAACTACATTAATTATATAAATATCTAAAAATTTGTCTAAGTCAGCTCTTACTGATATGGCTCAGTGGACTGAGCACTGGCCTGTGAACCAGAAGTTCCTTGGTTCAATTCCCAATAAAGGCACATGCTTGGGTTGTGGGCCAGGTCCCCAGATGGGGGTATGCAGGAGGAAATACACTATGTTTCTCTCACACATGGATGTTTATCTCCCTCTCTCTAAAAACAAATAAATAAAATATTTAAAAAACAAAAAAAGAAAAATTTGTCTAAATCCAAGAACAAAGAGTTTTTACATTGATCTTAATTAAACTGGCTCAAGTATATTACAATAAAAAAAGAACAAATGGAAAAATATATAATAGTGGAAACATACATTTCTTGGTATATTCTTGTTCTATTTAGCAAAGTAGCTGAATTCTAAGATTTTCTAGACAGAATACTTACTTTAATATCATACTCAATGGTGAAAGACTAAAAGCTTTTCCTCCATGATCAGAAATAAGACATTAATTCAACATAGTACTGGAAGTACTAGCCAGAGCAATCAGATAAGAAAAAAGAAATAAAAGGCATCCAAACTGGGAATGAAGAAGTAAAACTGCCACTATTTACAGATGACATGATTCTACCTACAGAAAACCCTAAAGATTCCACCAAAAAAAATCTATTAGAAACATTAAACAAATACAGTAAACTGGCAGAATACAGAATTGATATACAAAATCCACTCCATTTCTATATATAACAATAAAACATGAAAAAAATAAATGAGGAAAACAATTCCATTTATAATTGCAACAAAAAGGACAAAATACCTAGTAATAAACTTAGCAAAGGAAGTGGATGACCTGCATACTGAAAACTACTACACATCTGAAAGAAACTGAAGAAGATACAAAGAAATGGAAAGATATTCCACGTTCATGAATTGAAAAAAAATAACATTGTTGCAATGGCCCTATTACTTAAAGCAATATACAGATTTAATATAATCACCATTGAAATCCCAATGATATTTTTCACAGAAATACGAAAAAAAAATCTTCAAATTTATATGGAACCACAAAATACCCCTGAATAGCCAAAGCAATCCTGAGAAAAAAAAGAACAAAGCCAGAAGTATCACACTCCCTGACTTCAAACTGAATGACAAAGCTACAATAGTCAAAGCAGTATGCGACTGGCAGGAAAAACAGACACACACACGACTGAAACAGAATGATAGCCCAGAAGTAAACCCACATATATATGGGCAACTAATTTTCAACAAAGGAGCCAAAAACATACAATGAAGAAAGAAAAGCTTCTTCAAAAAACCTGAACAGTGCTTACAAAACTAAACTGCTGACACCATACACAAAAATTAACCGAAATGAATGGGCATTGTATCAAGCTAAAAAGCTTCTGCACAACAAAAGAAACCGACAACAAAACAAAAAGGCAACAAAGTGAATGAGATAAGATATTTATATATGATACCTCTGATAAGAGGCTAATATCCAAAATACATGAAGAACTCAAGCAACTCAACAATAACAAAACAAAAACACAAAATGCAGTAAAAAACAACAGGCAGAAGACCTGAATAGAAACTTTTCTGATAAAAACATACAGATAGCCAACAGATATATGAAAAGATGCTCAACTTCTCTATTTATAAGGGAAAAGAAAATCAAAACCTCAATGAGATACCACCTCACATCTGTTAGAATGGCTATCATCAAGAGGACAAGAAATAACAAGTGTTAGAGAAGATGTTTTAAAAAAGGAACCCTCATACACTGTTGGTGGGAATGTGAAATGGTAGAGCCACTACATCTGGAAAACAGTATAAAAGTTCCACAAAAAAAAAAATTAATAGAGCTACCATATGACCCAGCAATCTATCTACCCAAAATATTTGAAAACACTTATTCATGAAGACATATGCACCCTTATTCACTGCAGCATTATTATTACAGTAGCTAAGACACGGAAACAATGTTAAGTGTCCTTTGATGAAAGAGTGGATAAAAAAAGATGTGGTATATATATATACTATGGAATAGCACTTACCCATTAAAAAAATGAAGTATTGCTATTTGCAACAACATGAATGGATCTTGAGAGTATCATGCTAAATAAAATAAGTCAGAGGGAAAAGAACAAGGATCATATGACTTCACTCATATGTGAGACATAAAGCAAAAGGCAATGAACTCATAGACATTGAAAACAGAATAGTGATTACCAGAGGGGAAGGGGAGTGGAGGTGAAAACAAAGAGGATAAAGAGGGTCAAAATACGGTGATGGGAGGAGACTAAACTTTGGGTGGTGAGCGCACAATGGAGTATTTGAATATTGCATTATAAAGTTGTACAGCTGGAATTTATATATTATTAGCCAATGTTATCCCAATAAGTTTAATTAAAAAACCAGTAACTCATCTGCCATTGTTCTAAGCAAAAAAAGAACTATAAGCTCACCATATTTAAACAAAGAGCAATGTGGCAGTCAAACAGGTTTCTTTAATCAAAAAAGGATACTCTAATTACCCATCGTTACCAAATAACATATTCTAACAAATGTTTCTCATGAGTACTGCTAATTCTCTAAGTGTCAACTCAGAGACATGAAACAATTAAGAAAATTTAAACTTACTGCAAAGTTTTATGAATGCTGATACCTACAGAAAACGACTCAGTGCAGAATTTTCAGACATTAAACACCACCTTTTTTAGAAAAAAAGTTTTGTTATGGTTTTATGAACTGCTATTGTTTTGAGTCAGTCACAACTGTATAATTTTCAATCATTCAAAAGGGATTTGACTTATTCGAAGCAAAAAATAATTAAGAGTCAATAAGATGACACAGGCTAGTATCATACTTAAACTATTCTGAGCAAAATGAAAATCATTTGATGAAAATGAAAAGGCAGAAAGCGCCAATGTCAAAAGTACCGAGTCACCATAGTAAAGCCTGAAAAGCTTTTGTTCTGAAAGGGAAGTCAGTGTTCAGGGCTTCTAGGAAAGGTAACATCTGACCATGAGATGAGAAGAGGCAGCTAGACTCTCTAAGTATCTAGTTTTCTAGGAGAGGCTTAACAGAAACACAAAAGGTGAATCCAATGAAAGCATTATGCACAGAGTTGACAATATCATTTAATTAAAGATGTGATCATCAGAAAGGAGGCCACACCAAAGAGTCATTTTCGGCAAAGACTCAAACTTCTCTTACTAACTATGACAGCCCTATGAGCACCTACACACGCTCTCTAAAGCCACGAGTCCAACGGCAACAGTCTGGACATTCATTTTCAAAATCTACAATTTTCAGAGACTAATCACATGATAGCAGATGCACTTTAAGTGTCAGCTCTCTGGAAGGTCATAGGATGACCAAAAAGGTGCTATGACTTTGATAACTATATAAACGAATTCGCATTTCACTGAGTAGGATTTCTTCTAAATACACATGGAAAACAGTAGTACATATATGAGTCACAAATTAGTAATTTAACCTACAGTCAAGACTGGGATTTGCAGAACTCTTAAATTCACCGACCACACACAATCTGGAAATCACAGGTAAAGCTTATCCTAGAGGTTTTCTTAAAAAGTAGAGGAGAAATTATGTAAAATAAGCTGCGATCATAATATTTCTATTATTGTGCTTCTTGCATAATATTTGTTTATCTTTCACATCCAAGTTTTTCAAGTCGGCTTTGAGGAAATGATTATCCTATTTATCCTAAAACCCTGCCAGTCACAAAGTTGTTTTTGAATGAACATTTTAAAATTGATGAATGAAGGGGTTATAATACAAGAAGTCATGAGATAGATTTAATGAATGCCTACTAGTAAGTAGAAAAATGCTCAATGAAAAATAAAAGTCAATATTTGTACTACAACTGGTTTTATGTTAGACTTTATTTTTTACTATGATTGAATATATATTTTGTTTTATGTAAAACTAGATGAGGAATTAAAAACATAATGAAGTCTTTCTTCCTCTATTAATAGCTGATCCTTTTTAAAATAAATATCCAACCTGGAAAAATATAATTAAAGTCTTATTTTAATTTGATAATAAAGTAAAACTATATTCTAAGGATAAACAGGAACTAATTATTAATCAGCATGCCTATACACTTATATTTTGCTACATCTGCTTAGCCTACAGCATACATTAAAAAAAAACAAAAAACTTTCAAACCCCTTCTATATGGATTACTTCCAACTGCCAAAGCCAAAAAGAATAAAGCTGCTTCAATAATGTGTCTCCTTTAAATATATGCCCCATAAGACAATGCAAAAGAGATGAAGTCGTCCACAATGAACTGATCTCCATAACTGGCAACAGTTATTTCAAATCCAAAAGGAAAACTGAAGACCTCTAAAATAACCTAGTGAGGCTGGGAAAATTCTTCAAAATCTCCTTCACTTTCGGCAAAGGTAGAGTCTGAGAGAAAGTGTACTCAGAATAAACTTTTTTGGGCTCAACAAGAATGTCAGCTAGAGCACTCAACTCTATTTACCACAAAGCAGTATCAGAAACATTCTTTACTGTGAATAAACAATGAGTTCATTCAAAACAGGCAAAAAAAAAAAAAAAAAAGATCCTGAGCTAAAGCAATAATGGCTCAAGAAGCGGATTTTTTTTTAAAAAGGAAAGGTTTACAGTGACTTGGAAATGATAAAGACTATGTTATTCAAGACTGGACCTGTATTGATGGCTCTCTGTATCTGACATGCTACACAAAAACTAAAAAATGTTCTTTAAAACATCTGTTCCTAAAAACTAACTCAGTAGTCCCTACTGATATAAGTATTCATTTACACTCTAGAAGTAAAGAGTCATTAAAAATAATACAAAGAGATGACAGCTGACTTTAATCTTGGGGCTGGAACGGCTAGAACTCCAGTGGAGGTAAATGTGAAATAACTCTCAGCTGCTGCCAACAATGGTGTGTGTTACCCAGCACCTGGAGGGCTCTAACTGGTCCCCCTCTGCTCTCCTGAATTACTCCATTGTTGAAATCAACAAATCCAGGAGAGAGGCCAGCGCCAAAACCAAGACAAACGCAAAGATTTTGATCACAAATATCACAATGCATTTGGCTCAGCGGTCATAGATAGCTGAAGGTTATTGTTTACCGGCAAAGGAAAAAAACAAGAAGACTTAATCAACCAAGCTGGTAATAAGCATTTAGAAATAATTTTGGAATTACGGGGTGACCAAGATCTGAATGTTTGTTTGTTTTTTATTTGAGGACCCATGGGCTTTTATTTTTGGTCTAATTTAATCAAAGATGATAGATTCTTTAGAAACAAGCCATTTCAAACTGGTATGCAAAAGAAGGTGGTGAGAAGTGAGTAGCAAATAAGTATATCTGATGTCCCCATAACCTGGAATCCACAGTAGAGAACCTATAGGACTCAATCCAGCTACTATCCATGCAGGTATCCATGTCTTCTTTCTAAAAAAGTGTCTTCTTAGAAAATGTGCATAGTTGGGAAAATTTTGAATATAAGGGAAGAGGGAAAAAAGTGCTGCATATAGTGCTCTAAATTCCAATGTTGCAAAAACAGTAGATTACAAAAGATTATAGGTGATGCAAGAGGTCATTAGGTTATGTGCTTTTTAAAAAAATCTGCAACATTTAATAGAAATAATACCCAATCTTAACGATACACAATGCTGAGAATTCTACAGCTTCCTTTAGTCGCCTGTTACAGTGTTCAATAACTCTTTAATTCAGAAGTTATAATGAATTATTCTCTGTTGCTGCAATTTAAGACCATCTTCATCCTTTGATTTTTCAAAAGATAATGTATAGCATGTGTCAATATAATAATAATTCATATAGTTGAAGGAGTTAGTAATCTTACCAAATTGTACAAGGACAAAATAAAGTCCCAACCAAGCCTTTTCAATTTTATTCTTAGGATCTATTTTCTCTTTTTATCATTCTTGCTCTTTACTGAACCCACTCAAATTTTGCTGCATCCTCTTAAACCAAATCTATTCCATTAACAAAAACTGGGTCAAACAATACCCAGGTCAAACAACAGAAAAGATTTTTTGTAACAACAGCTTATTTATCATAAAACCCTTTATAATTTTCAAGCCATTATCATATTTATTTTCTCTTTTAGACTCATTAAAACCTTTCAAGTTAAAAACAGAAAATGGACATTAGATTCTCTCAAAGGATACTGCAGGGGCAAGATGCTCACTTTTTTTTTTTTTTTCTTTTAAACTTCACTTACGGTAGAAAACACATAAAAAGAACTTGAATGATGACAAAGAGCAACAGTTAAGGAAGGAGGGAAGGAAGTAGAGGAAAGTCACTTCAGGTGGCCTCAATCTTCTCAGTCAATAGGAGGTGAGAATGATGGATAAAGTGTGGCTTTAGGGACTGAAGGACAGAGGAAGTAGTTTAGAACAGCCCCCAGGAGAACAGTGACCGGAAATTAACTACAAACAACTAAGAAAACAGTAATGGCCTCATTTCCCCCTCACTCACCCTAGGGCTTCTCTTGGTGTTTCTCCTTTCCAGTCAAATTCCTCCAATGTGTTATTTTTCTTCTGAGATAAGTGGAATTTAAATCTTGGCCACGCTAAAGAATAATCCACTAAATCTTATCTCTGAACTTCTTCAAAACCTATGCAAATTAGTGAATAGGAGGTTAGTATGTAAGGAAAGAGATGGGGAGATTATTAAGGCAAAAAAAACACAGAATTAGGAGTAGAAAACAACGTCTGGGGCAGCCTGTGGTATGTAGAAAGTTAACTCCACATTTGGAAGTGATGTGTTAACAGTATTATTAGAGGAGTACATCACTTATAAGTCTTTTTTTTGTTCGTGCTGTATGTTAATCTATTACTGTCCAAGGTATTATAACAGTATAGAAAGCAAAGGTATGGATTCAGTGGTACGTGTCTGTTTTTTCTCAGCACAGTTATTGAAGGAAGAAGTAAGTCTTACAGCCCTGCCTGCATTACCCTAATGAGCCACCACTAATTACCACATCACATACACACACTGCAGTGAAAGAGAACCCGAGGGGAAGTTAGACCTCCCTAGAATTTAATTCAAAACCTCATTCCCCTAAGTGATGGAAATATCACAAAGGAATGTGATTATATAGTTTTAAAAAGTAAAGAAGATTTAATTTAGCAGTCTCATTCTTTATACATTTTGCACGGTAGCAAAATACCCATGTCTTTAGCTATGAAGGGAGAACATTTTTTTAAAATATTCTAAGTTAGTAAAACTGCATAGCAGACAGAATATCTAAAATCTGTCTTACTGGAATATTTTTCAGCAAAAATATACTTTCATATCTATCAGAAACATAATTCCAAAATGAAAGTTACCAGCTAAAAGTCTAGGACTGTTTGCAATTTATTTCAACATGTGAGTAATGCTTTAAGCAGCATTCTGTTTTTGGTAGCTTGATATCTTTCTCTATGTCTTGATCATGAAAATAATATTAGACAATCTACTGACTAAATTCAATATCAATAAGAAGTTTTACTTTATATCATGACACCATGAGGTTCCCATTATTTTACACTCACAGAAACAGGTAGGTTGCACAGGCAGAGATATTTAGAGATCACATAATAAAGAAAACTGAAACAGTGCCAATGATCTAAAACTTACATTAATCACAGTGAATGGTTTATTTTTCAAGGCATCATAAATAAAACATGGCCTTACCAAAATTTGGTATTTTCATTTGATGGGACTAAAAAATGGCATAGGTACCTTAACACAAAAACAGGATCAGTAAGATAGCCTTCTTAAATTAATGTGATGTAAAAAGTTCTCTATCTAAAGAGACATGCCTTCTGACTCTTCTAATAAAGAATATCAGTTCCAAAAAGCAGTAACACAAGCAAGCATTTCAGAGTTTTAAGCGAAAATTTCAGAAAGGCCCCATTTCATTGTCATGATGAATTTGTATCAGGGGGTCCCTAAGCACTTTTTCCCCTTCTCTACTCCTAATTCTACATGTTCTGAAAAGTCAATACTATGGTATGATACTAAAGTTCAACGCTTTAACTTTAAATATATGTATTTCATACACAACTAGACTGGGGATTCCATGGGGGCAGTAAGAGCAGCCAGGCCACCTGCCTTCCCTGAAGCCCAGGAAACCCCTGCTGCCCACAGTCTCTACCACACCCAGGCCTGGAACCAGGTGGATCCAGGCACAGAAAGATATGAGGCCCCTCTCCCCACCTGTAAGCCATGCTCACAAATAGTCTTCTGTTCCTAAGGGTATATACCATTGGCTTGCCATGCATTTTGCCCTCTACACACAGGTTCTAGGTTATCATTCTCGTTTGCAAAACCCAGTGTAAATGGTCAGTCCCTCAAACTGGCCCTCCAGCCCAGGTCCTGAAAAGAGTTTAAAGAAATAATGAATTTTTAAATCATCATAATATAATAACTAAAATGTAATTTATATTATAATAAATTATAATTAATATTTTTGATGTGTCATAAGTCACTTCAGAGTGATTTAGTAGTCCATAAGGACAAGGCAATAAATATTCAATTATCCCAGTTCCAGTAAAGGAAAAGATTTCCAGCCATAAGAAATTTCAGTAAATGAATACCCAATGAACCACAGCTTTGGTGATAGAAGCATTATCAACTATACATTCAGATTTTTGGATGACAAGCAGATACGTGTAAATAATATTCTACAGAGGCTGTAAAAAGCAACACAAAATTCCTAAGAAATGAAAATGCATTATTCTTCTCTTATTTGCCAAATAATCCTACACTCATATTGTTAAAATGAAATATAACTACAAGTGAAATAAAACTGAGCTCTCTGGAAAGCTTTAAATTCTGCCAATGCAAGTTTCCAAAAACATGGTTAAAATCTTTCCCCTGAGATTAAGAGCGGAAAGGTTTTTCCTCCTCGTTTTTCTGCATGACAGAGTCTTTGTAGATTATAAACAGACGCAGAGGATCACTCCTAAAAATCTTGGAGAAGCAATCAGCATTCTGAGACTCAAGTACTAATGCATGTCATGACCTCGTATGCAGCTGGCCCCGTCTCCGTGCTCGTTACGACTGAGATGACTTTAGTCATGCTTTCCCTCCTGTTCCCATTCCCAAAAGCTCACATTCTTTATTCAATCCCAGCATTTCCCAAACTATACTCTGCCAAACATTATGGACTCAGGAGACTTTCAGTGGATCTCTGTCAAATAAATTTGGAAAATACTTCATGGTGTGTCTCCTCTAAGAAATCACAAAATACAATTTAGGGAAGAATGTGCAAGTCCTTGAGAGACAGGCTAAAGAGGCAGATTTTATTCTGTAGGAATGTGAGAAGTGTAGAGGGGTTTAAGCATGGAGGAGAGATGAATGATCTGTTTCATGGAGAATGTAGAGGAGGCTGGAAAGACGGTGTTGGGAGAAGAGTGAAAGGATCATCAAAATAATCATGCAAGACAGGCCAGGGTTGAGGCTGTACCTGTAGAAACAGACAAGAGAGAGTGTATTAAACAATTTGTGCAGAGAATGAAAAGTACGTTGTGAAAACCGGATGTGGCCTGAAGAAAAGGGCAGAAATGAAAGGCCCTAGTTTCTCTATTGTCACTACAGTCACCATGAAATAGGAGAGTGAAACTGACTGAAGGGCAGATGAAAATTGGAAGAGATGTAAGGAAAATGACGAAGGTCATAAAAGTCAAGTTTTGGGTCAACTCCTTCGGGTAATAGAAAAGGAAGCTGACTCCTTAAGTACAATAACCGCGTAACATCATCATTCATGAAGCTGGTCCTGACTCACTCAGCCCGTGGTCTGTTCCTCTCCTAAGGCCCACATAACACTTTTTTGGTACCTAACTTGTGATAACTTTAAAACCTGTGTATTATTATTACTATTTTCTTACTTTCTCCTATTTGATTTTAACTGCTTGATTGGGGAAGAGTGAGGATATTAGGTCTTATTTAGCCTGTATCACCTTTTATAACACATGACATTTAGCAGGCATTTAACACATCCTTGTTAAATCGCTAAATAAGTGTCATTAAGTATATGTAACTTAGCTTCAACATCCACCTTTCTTCTCCTTGTAAATCATCACTAAGGTGATTTTCCCCTCTGGCTTATTTTCAGATTTTCTCTTTGCCTTTAGTTTTTGGCAATTTGAATATGATGTGCCTAGGTGAGCACTGTTGGTTTTCGTTTTTCATTTTTTAATTGCTCGACGGGTTTGGAGTTTACACTACCTGGTATTTTCTGAGTATCCTGTGTCAGTGGTTTTCTGTCACTAATTTTGGAAAGTTTGGGCCACTATCAAGTCAAATACTTTTTCTGCTCCTTTCTCTCTTTATTCTCTTTTCCTACATGTTGTCTACTTCTTTGATTAGAGCCCTTTACACTTCAATCATAGTTATTTTAAATTGCCTGTCTGATAATTCTAACATCTGTGTCATATCTGAGTCTGGTTCTGATCATTTTGTCTCTTCAGACTCTTTTCTTGCTTTTTGGCATGTCTTGTAAATTTTTTGGTAAAAGCAGACATGTTGCATTGAGAAACAAAAACTGAAGTAAACAGGCCTTCAGAGAGAGGATTTATGTTCATCTGGCCATGGCCTGGGCTGTGTTTAATGTCTGTCACAGCTACAGGTGTCCGAGGCATCAGATTCCTCATGTCCTTGTTTTTGTCTCCCCACTTGACTTTGCACTTCCCCATGTACTTCTCCTCAGAACAAGTTTTTGTCTTGTAGTTCCTTCAGTTGTAAATCACTATTATACAGGGGACCTGTTGGTATAGTGGTAAAATGTGGTTAAGAGGTAGCTTTCAATATCTTCTGATTAAATTTCAGTCTTTTAGCAGTTCTGTGTCTCTAGATTGTGACCATTACAAGTGTTTCTTCTTGAACAGCTTCCCCCTGTTTCCTTAAGTGAGACAGGAAGGCAACAGGGAGCTAGAAAGGAATGCCCTTCTCTCATGACAATAGGACAAGGCTCCATAAAATCTTTCACCCTAGAGAGTTGGCTTCTCATGAAGAAGGCTCTGGATGTACTTTATGGTGATTATTTCCCCACTCCTCCTCTGAGAGCCATGAAGGGCTTATTCTCAGATATTCACTGGGAGAACCTAGTGGGGTTCCTATAGGTAAGGCTCATGAATATGTGAGGGCTGGTGGTCCACCTGAAGACTACAGGCCCCAAGAGATTTTAACTCTCACACTGGGCCATACTCAGCCAAGCAACTGTTGATAATTACCACTTAAGTGTCACTGCTTCAGCAGCTTCTGTTCCAGGTAAGCCTATCTCAGCTAACACCTCTGGATATACCCATCTCTCCAGATTTCAGCATGGCGGTTAACCTCAGTTCTGTTATGGGAGAGAGTGAATTTTTTAACTTGTCCAGCTTTTTCTGGTTGTAAGGATGGGAATGACAACTTCCAAGACCTTTCAGTGTCAGAGCTGAAACTGCAAGTCCCAGCCTCCACTTTTTATATTAATCTGGTGTTAAAATACACACACAAACATACACACACACACACCCCCCATTATTTCAGATCCCTATTCTCAACAGAGAAGGGAAGAAAATGCATGTAGAGAACACATCAAAGATGCTAACGACTGATAACAACTTAAGTGCATTACAATGGAGTAGATCTGGTATTTAGGGTAAGAAGCTCTGGCCTTGAGACGTTTCAGATGTAATACATCACATCTTCCTTTAATTACTCTCACCTTAAGTCAATCAAATAGATATAAAATCATTTTTGTCATAATGTATGTGGGTGTTATAATTATCATAACCCTAGGTAGCATTTTCATTTTAAAATAAGAAGATGAGAGTTACAATGCTTTATATTTATTAATGCAACACTAATAAAAACTTTTCAGAATATGAGGAGACTCAATATTCTCCTTTGTATAGGTCTTTATTACTAGTTCAGTTTCTTTGTTTCACTGATGCTGTCTGTTACTTTTCCCAAAAGTAATAGCCAATTTTTCAAGTGAAAGGATTACTGGCAAAGATTTACATTTATATATTCTTAAATTTTCTACTTACAGAAATTTTCAAATACATAGAAAATTAAAGAAAAATAACGGACCTCTATGTATCTATAATTCAGTCTCAATAATTTTCAACATTTTTGCTAATCTTGCCTTATCTCTCCCTCCCACTTTTTTTTTTTTTTTTTTGCAGAATATTTTAAAGCAAATTCCAGATAACGCACAAATAGCTCAGTATGCATCTCTACTGGATAAGAAGGTCCATTCACTGGGTAAAGTGACTTTGTTCTAACCTCCTCCAGGGAGAAGTGAGCTCATTTCCTGCATAGGAGTGGGAGCCACTGGTGTTTGGAAACCGAAGCATGGGTAGGAGAGTACATGTGAGCTTTGAGAAACAAAACAGGTTAATTGAGTTAAATAATGTGCACTGATTCTCATCTGCCCTTCTTCCCTCCACCTAAATAGTTGGACAGGTCAATAACCTAAGAATGTTTCTTTTGTCCTTAGAATTCTGGGTGATAATTAGTTCTGCAAATGGAAGTGACTTATCTACGATGATAAAAACAAAATCGAAGCAGAGGCCATTTTCCTGCAGAATGTGGGCTGTTCCAGATGCAAACAAAGACACAGAAATGTGAGGTTTTGTACAATGGTGCTTATAGTAGCACTTCCCAATTTTCTGGCTGTCAAGTGGCAATTGTGGCCACAGCAGCGGCAGGTTAATTCTGGCTTGCTGATGACTGAACTGCAGCTATGGGATTGTGTTGCTCTAGCAACAGCCTCAGGTGTAAGCAGCTCTTAGGGGGCTCAGTCCTATTCTCCGTGGAAGTCATTCTAGTAGGAACAGCCTAGAACCCATCCTGTACATCTTCATTCAATTTTATAAGCACCTAATTCTCTGCTTAAAACACATGTTGTTTCTGTTTCCTGAACTAAATCCTGACACACACTATTAGATATATCAGTGTGTCTGTGGAACGGATACTAAATTTTCATGAACTGATCCTTAATTTTATTATGTAATACTAATTTTTCTATTCTACTTGTCCTGCTTAAAATTCCCTTAAATTTATGTTGATGTTTAAATTTAAATTTCCACTATTCTATTCTATTAATTAAATAAAATATTGATTGAAATGGTTGAACTCTATTTCGTGACCCATTGCAAGGACCCTGCTTACACCACAGTCTTATTAAGAGAGCTACAAGTATATCATAGAAAATCACAACAGCATTTACTGATTTTTCTTTTATTGCATCCTAGCCTTCATGGTAAACATATGGAGTTTTTCCAGCTCTCAATTTATTGACCCCTAACTAAGTAGGAAACAGCTCTCAGGCAAGTCTCCACATAGCTAAGAAATATTTTTAAGAAACTAAAAATGGAGAATAGAAAATAAGGGGGAAAAAAGTGCTAATGACTGATGTTTAAGTTTGGGGGGAAACTGTTCTTGATTTAAAAGAATGCGAGTTTTTCACAAAATCATTTTCTGAAAGCTTTCTTTGACCAGACCTATTTTTTTTTTTTTTATTAAAACAACTTCCAGAAACCATATGCAATGTTTGAATTTTTTTCCTCCATCTACTCATTAGTCAAACAGAAATAAATCTAATGGGGACCAAAGGAACTTTTAAAAACTAAGCATCCTTAAATCTTGTTAAATGAATAGTGAACTATAGTCAGTTTTTAGTTCTTCATTCCAAAACCAATAAAGTCACAGCAAAATGTTAAATGAATCCACAGATCTCAGAGGATAACAGATCTTAAAACTCCCACAGATTTGGCAAGGTGGCAGTCACTGACAGAAGGAGAACAGATATATAAATATAAGCTAAAGTTTCACATTTTTCTATCCTAAAGAATTGAGCTTTATGTAAAAAGTGGAGTTCTTAACTATAAACTATTTTTCTACATTAACAAATAGAGAGCATTAATGAGTACTATATTTATGCCTTACATATCCCACCCTCTTTGGTAAAAATTGTTTGAATTAATTTGAGTCATAAAGCTCAGTAAGCTTAAACTTTTATGTTAATTTATTGATTAGAAATCTTTTCAAAATGTATCATCTTCTTTCTTGCTGAGTGAAACAAAATAAAATGAATATTAACTGGTCTTTTGATGCTTCAGCTTTCTCATTATCATAATCAATTATCATCCCATTCTGAAATACTGCGCTGCTCTCGCAGGACTTATTGATAGGTGACCAAATGTTAAATGAAAACATCATGGAAGATGGTGTTAGACACAACCTGGTTCATATCAAGGTGCCCACAACTTTCTAGCCCTGTGATAATGGACAAACTAATTAACATCCCTGTGTTTGTTTCATCTGCTACACAATAGGAACCATAATGCTGTGCTCAGATTGTTCAAGGTGTTAAATGATTATTTGCAACTGTAAAATCAAATATTACTTCTCAAATTAGAATCTATCATAATTCTGAATAATTGATAAAACTGCACAAACAACTGGTGGGGAAGTAGGGTACTGCTATCTTGATAAAATCAAAGAGCATAAAATTTATGAGTTGAAAGCACAAAATAAGGTACGTTTAAAACTTAAGTTAAAATATATTGAAAACAAATGTTTTTGTAAACTGCATATTTTAAATTTTTATTTTGTTTGTTGCTGTTATACATACTACTAATTTTTATTTTTATTTTGTATACCAGAAACCTTGCTAAATGGAAATACATCTAATAAAATACATAAACATTGAAAGCATAACTTTATAAAATTTTATTGAGACACTTGAAGACAGGTAAAGAGATACTATTTATATGGCTTAAAGGGTCACTTTTCTTCAGCTTGTTCTATGGATTCAGTGTAATCACAACCTAAAATTACAAAATGGTCTGTGTGGAAATTGACTGGCTAATTCTAAAAAACTAAATGCAAAAGGCCAAGAACAAACAGACAATCTTGCAGAAGAATAAAGTGAAAAACTCTATCAGATACAAAGAGTTTTATACAAAACAGCAGTTAACGCAGCACAGTATTGGTGCAGCAACACAAAGACAAAAGACAACTGGGACCAACTCAAGAACCTTGAAACAGTCCCACAATGTATGAAAAATTGATTTAGGACAAAAGTAGCACCTCATGGAAGTACAGAAAGGAAAGTCTTCTCAATAAACAATGTTGGGCCAATTAGATAGCCATATGAAAAAAAAAAAAATTAACTTGGATCATTCCCTCACACTCTCCAGAAAAAAACAAACTGCAAAACAAAAAACTTCAGGTGAATGTTCAGGCCTTAATGTAAAAGACAAAACTGCAAAGCTTTTAAAATATAGGAGAAAGACCTCATGATCTTGGGAGGAGAAAAGATTTCTTAAACAGCATACTATAAGCACTAACCATAAAGGAAATAATTTATAAACTTGGCTAAGTTAAAAATAATAAATGGTGTTCAACAAAAAGTGTAATAAGGAGTGAAAAAACATGGTATAGAGTGAGACAAGATACTGGAACCCATAAAAGCAACAAAAGGTTTCTGGTCTAACTCTATGCAGAAATTCTACAAACTGACCAGGAAGCATAGCCCATAGCATGAAAAAGGAACAAAGAACCTGAATATGTATTTAAAAACAGGAAAAGTAAAGAACAGAGTGAATTATTTAGGGATACATATAAAAGTTAAAAAATAATTATACTTGAAAAACAACAACGTGCTTATCATTAAAGTCAGAGATACTGGTTACCTCCAAAAATCAGAATGACTTCTGAGGTGATGAAAATATTCTATTGAGTAATAAGGATGTGGGTACATGGGTGTTAATTTTATAATTATTCATAACTTTACACATTGTTCAACTGTTTTATACACTGTTGTGCGTGTGAAAGCAGATTTTTCTTAAGTGTACTGAAATAATTTAGTCAGACCAGATAGTTACAATTTTCCACGTAACCTAGGCTATATATGCAAAAGTAAAGATTCTCCTTAAAAACATAACTTCTAGGTTCAGGTTTTTCCCATTTTGATGTTCTTAAGTCAGACTGCCCAGTTTAAGTCATATATTACCTTCTCCAGAGAAGGCTACATGAGAGAGATATCCTTTGGTCTCCATCTTAAGGGATAAGATTTAGGCTTGGGTAGAATGGAGAAGGGATTCAATTAGTTCTACTAATCCTGCCATCAGTTTGAGGAGTAAATTCTCCTGAGTGGGCTGGCTTCCCTGGATCACATTTTTTCATTCAACTACAAAAGAAACAAAATGCAAGCACCAAGTTTTCTCTCCCTAGTTATACACTTCACAACATGTATATCTGAGAAGTCCATAGATCTGCCCCATCTATTAACTCTCACCGTGACCTTAACCAACCAAGAGAAGACAGAGGATACCTCTGGCTGGCTATGCAGGAAAAGTGACAAGTGTGAACAGTGAAATTAGACAGATCAGGAACCAAGGAATACTGGACCCCAGTTACCCCATATTTCACATGGAAACAATAACATTCATGCTACATATCTTGAAGGCCATATATCATAACTGTTGCCAAAGTGATCTGAAGAAGACAGGCAAATAGTGTCACTGCTTCTAATACAAATAAGGTACAGCAGAAATAACAGGAAACGCATCAGACGTGCTGGCTCTGACATTTACCAGCTGGGTGACTGACCACACATGAGTGGGACCATTCTGGTTCTTTTCCCAACTCTGTGGTTATATGTAAATCAGTCCTCCCACAACTATGTACTATCTAAGAGTCCATGCTTTCTTAATACTGTTCTTATAACAAATCCAATAAATAAAAATTCAATGTTATAACTAAGATAAAGTAAAATCATTTCATGAAGAGATTCAAATTAAGGTTTCTTTAAATAGCTTTAATAAATAACAATATAAGTTCTGAGAAAACAAACATATTTATATACTATACCTTCTTTAAAAGGCAACTAATGTTATATTAAGTTATACCTGCAACTATCACCCCCAGCTCATTAAAGAAGAAAAATAAAATAAGTTTCTGTAAAATTCAATTAAAAATTAGGAACAACAAATCCAGTTTGGACATGCATATTCAGGTAAACTTAAGGCTGATATTCAATAGTTACATACAGATTTCTGTCTACTTGGCCATCAGCTGCTGTTAACAAGGAGCCCAAGGGCCAGTCCCCTTGGCCAGAACCCCTGCATGGGCCATCTGCCCTAAATTCCCCACAATTATACAACCAAAGACCTAACCCCTAGAGGAACAGGGTTCCCCCACCCCAATATACTGTTCCAATCTTAACACCTTGGTGCCCATGCTATACCGATTGTAAAGTATTTGGAAAACCACTCTTGGGTCAACCGGAATTAAGTATTAAATGTTTTTTTTACATTATAAAGGAAAAACCAGAGTTTAAGTGGGTCTGACTTACTAAATTATACTATTTCGTTGGTTGAATTGGTCAGGTTACTGGCAGCTTCACGAAGGTGCACAGTCAGAATTATTCTTTGTCCTTTTCTGGGCTGCCACATCTCTCTTGTGTTATCATTACAACAGTAAGAAGTTTAGAACCAACACTTGGACAAGAGAACTCTGCCAGCCTGTGTACAAAGTATTCACATCTCAGAAGTCAGCTCTTTAGAAGTGTATGTAAGATTCATTCCCTAGTCTCAGTTTGTGAGGGGAAAAAAAAAGGTTTTCAATGAAATATTAAAATACACAGGTGTTTCCTCCAACTGTATAGTCTCAGAGGAACTTGAATGGAAAAGTACCTACTGGCTATCTAGAATACCGCCAGATGCCAAAAGGTTATCAGTTCAATTCAATTTACTGACTAAACAGTGAGTTAAGATAAATAACATTTAAATAATGCTTTTATTTAGAAAAAGCCTTTTCTAAATATTTTCTCACCTGGATGTGACCATTTATTTTGAGATACATGCTATTATCTCTATTTCACAGAGGAGGAAATTGATGCTCTTGAACATCTCTCCCCAATACTCAGTTGGATTTGAACACTAAAACATGGCATCTGGAAAAAAGAGCACCAGCAGATGTGAACTGCATAAAAGAAACCTAAAAGGGTCCCTAAAGAAACTTAAAATTCTAACAAAAGGACATTCCAAGAAATAAAAGAGTCTGTGAAGAAACATATGACTGTGGAGCTGTGCCCTCACTGTCATTACCGTATTCACCCTACACAGGCTCCTGAAAGGCAATGGAGGGAGCCCTAGTCTCTGTACTAGCCACGATGCTAGGCTAGACCTCCTGTCACTTTAAGACCATAACACAAAAACTGCAGGACACGTACCAATCATGTAATACAGTAAACAACTGCTATGAAAATGTATGTCAGTTCTGATTCAGTAAAATATGCATCAGAAATAAGAAAGCAAACACATATCTAAATAATTTTCCAAAAAAGCAAATGACAAGCTTCAAACTTAAATTTTCTTCCCTGGGATTTGTTAGGTAAAGCTCTCATTTAAAAATTTATTACAACAATTTCAGAAGTAGAGTTATAAATCTGCTATACCTAACTGTACTTTACTGAACTTATTAAGGACAAAAAAAAAAAAAAACCCTATTTCCCTTGGCATACACACATAGCTTCTCAAGACTAATTTCTTAAGACAAATCAGGATTTATGGGCTCCCTTCATTCACTGATAATTGAACAGTTAATTATCATTTCAATATGCATTCTATCAAATTATTTAGAATTTTAAGAACATAAGCTATTGCTTGATACCAACCAATTATTGCAATTATGATTCTTTTTCTTAAATAAAAATTTTTATTTTTGTCATTTTTATTGTATTTTTAATTAGCATTTAGTCTTCTTATACCTGCCCCCACAATCACCACACTGTTGTCATTTTGATTTTCCTAATTTAAAAGAAGTTTTTTTTCTAAATCAAAATCTGGCCTACTTTCAGTGGGCTCAAAACCTGCTTACATTTCCAGAATACTAGAAAGTTCCATAAATGTAGAACTTACAACAAATATAATAATAACAATAATAAATTTCAACTCATGTTTTCACACCATCTTTTAAATCTGGCTTGGCCATCCATGAAATACTTCCTCACCCTGTGAAAAAGAGTTGTGGCAGAGCACTGTGAGGAAGGAAAGTATTTGGTACACAGAGCTTCTGTATATTAACTTTTTATCAATGCTACAGTGTCTAGGATATAGTCTAGCGCTTACACTCCAAAAGGCAAAAAATATTAAATGAAGTTCTTCAAACAGAGGGGCTCAGCTGTGACATATGCACCAAAAACAGGAGCTCTGTTTTCTTTGGCTTTTTAAAAATAACTTCTGAGAATTTCTTCTGAGACCAACCCACAAATAGACTGTGCACACTGACCTCCTTGTTTGGCCAAGCATGGCCTAAAGAGTGAAACCCCAACGTTTGGTCACTAGAGCTATCTTCCTGCTTCAGGCTCCACTCAAAGAGGACTATTATATCAGCGCAGCCCTGACACAAACAACTTCTGTAGGTGGTTCATTTCTGTCACTAGGGACGTCTGTCTATGAAACTTGTATGTATCAAACAGGACGTTCTTTATGTAACAAGTATATCAGAGTAAAACTTACAAGCATATTCTTAGTACATTAAAAAAGCATTTTTAACATTAAAAGGATACTTTTTCTTGAATGGAATTAGGTTCTCGCTCAGTGTGTCTTTAAAATTTTTTGGCATTACAGCGAGTCTCATTTTATTGATCTTTGTTTTTCTTGTTCTGAGTTGTAGTTACTAAAGGTAATAAAAACCTAGTTGTTAAAACTGGAAATAAAAAAGATACTTTTTCTTAATTCTCTACACCAATGCTCCATGTTCTGTTTAGCCAATTAAACTCATTCTTTCCCTATCCCTGAGGTTATCTAATACCTTCCCTGTCACATTAATTCTACTAAAAACTTACCTAAAGTAGTGAATGTTGACATGTGCAATTATATTAACTATGTATTAATAAAATTTTTGTGTTAACTTCAGAATTTCCTTGAGCAAAGCATGAGATTGTGCTTTGAAATCATTCCAAATACACAGGAAACACTATAAATTCATCTCTATACAATAAAAATTTATTCTTATCATATTTCATTTATACTCCTGATTATAAGTACTAGCTCATCCAGACAAAGACTGGGTTTTCATCTTTGGGTAGTTGCTCTCTGATTGTCCAACTTTGCATTACCAGATTGGTCTAAAATTATTCAGAATATTCTCTGAAAAAATTAACATGAACTCTATGACTAGATATTCCTGGTCTGTCTACAGTGTTCTCTCTTATGGTTGATTCTGAATACCAAAAGACCAATCTATTCACAATCACAATTACAGAGTTCCAGTAATAGAAGACTCATTGGTGATCTGTTATAACCCTAAATGTATAGTTGGGGGAAGTAAGGCCAATTAAAAACAAATTAGTTTTATGTTATCCCCAAACCTAAATACAGTGGTACTTTGGTACTCGTCATTAATTCATTCCGACCTGTGGCGAGCAAGTGATGACTGATGAAGCATTGTCTCATGCGTGTCATGTCATGACTCATACAAGTTCTAGGATGTGTGGCGAGCAAACGCCAAGTGCTGAAACATTTTTCCCTTGTCAATATGTGATGTGTACCAGGTCTGACGAGTTCTGAAGCTGACGAGTACCAAGATATGACTGACGGTATGGCCAAATCATTCTTAAGGCCACAATCAAAAATATTTGAAACAAATAAAGCCAGACTTACAAATTGAATATTCTAAAAAATAATAAAGTATTTAATTTAAAACTGTCTTCCTTTTCCAATTCAATTTTATTGAGATTTAATTGACGTACAGTGACATACATATATTTAAAATGTATAATTTGATGAGTTCTGACCTACATACACTCATGAAACCATTATTCCAATCAAGATAACAAACATTTCTACCAGTCTCAAGAACTTCCTTGCAATTCTTTATAATTCATCCCTCACTCTACCACTGTTGCCAAGATAACACTAATCTACCTTATGTCATTACAGATTCATTTGGGCTTTCTAGAACTGTATATAAATAGAATTACAAAATATGTATTCTTTGGCTTAAGTGTAATTAGTTTAAGATTCATTCATAATGTTGCATATATTAGCAGTGTGTTCTTTTTTACTGCTGAGTAGTAATCCACTATATGGTTAGATGCTGTTTATCCATTCACTTGTTTTTGACATTTGGGTTGTTTCCTGATTTGACTATTACAGAGGAAATTGCTATAAACATTCATGTACAAATCTTTGTGTGGGCATATGTTACCGTTTCTTTTCTGTACATAACTTGGAATTGGTTGGATGGTTTATAGGGTACTTGTATACTTAACGTTTTAAGCAACTGCCAAATTGTCTATCAAAGTCATTATATCTTTTTTCATTGCATTCATATGTACATTAAAACATAAAAGTTCTAGTTGCTCCACATGCTCCCTATACCACAATAAAAATGTCATTTTACTTTGCATTTCTCTGATAACAAATTATGCTGGTCATCTTTTCACGTGCTAATCAATCATTCAAATATTTTCTTTCGTGAAGTGTCCAAATAGTTGTCCACTATTTTTTAATTGGATTGTCTGTCCTCTCATTATTAAATTGAAAGTGTATTTATTGTATTCTGGACACAAGTACTCTGATATATATTTTGTATATGTTTTCCCTTGGTCTTGACTTTTTGTTTCCTAATGAGTATTTTAAGAAAAAATGTTTATTAATTTTATAAAATTCTATTAATCGATATTTTCTTTTATGACTTGTTGTGTTATACCCTAAGGTTACAGAGTTTAAGTTCTAGTTCTGTCACAGAGAATATATCCTACATTTCTTCCAAAGTCTTAACAAAGAAAGCCACAATCCTGTGTTTCATGAAGAGTGGCAACTATGAGGTTTTATAAACTATTAGTAATGAAAACAGCTTTGTTTATTCTAGATTTTTTGAGCTGTCATATAATTTTTATAATCAGCTTGTTAGTTGCAGAGAAAATAAAGATAAAAGGATAAAAACACATATATGGTGATTACTTTTGAAACATTATCATAGGCTTTAACTTGACTGTTCAGTTTAAAGAAAATCAAAAAATAAATACCATCTTTATTTCACCACCCCACCATCAGTAGTTCGTGAAACAGACCACAATCTGTCAGGACTTTCTTATAAAAAGAAAGTCATACTCACTCTGAACAAGGCCATGCTGGCCAAAATTTTTCAGATGCTTTCACTCCTGAGATAATCTAAAACTTAACCTTGTGAAAGAATGCTCTGTGGTAATTTCCACGTTTCAAAGTATAAAATTAGTTTTGATGTGTTTAATTCAGATATTAATATATAGATTATCCTCATTTTAAATTTAACATAATATTAGCTTGAGGTATTTGGTATGTAATATGCTGATATGAAAAATATCTTTAGAAAAAGGCTGAATTTTGAAAGGCAGTATTGTTATCTTAAAGAAATTCAGGCCAAGTATAAAGAGAGTTCTATTCAAAGAGGAAAATTCTCTTTTCACACTGCATTTCTATCCAGCTCATTCAATTCATCATTTTCATCCATCTGCTGTGTGCAATACTGACATCAGCAGAACTTGTGTATTTTTATGAACAACAACATCATATATAACTAAAGTCAGAACATCAATACAAGAATATTGTTCTTTTAACAAATATTCCTGTTTACTTTCAATTTTGAAATATTATATGTTATAGCAACATAAGGCAGAAACTCAAAATTTCTGAAATATGTGTGTGTGTGTGTTATTTCTACCAATAAGAGTTATTTAAAATATAATACTCTGCAGTTTGATGAATTTCTTCCTGGTTAAAATAGTTATAATTTTTATAAACAATAGGACACAGAATTTTTTTTAAACCTGTATACTCTTGATTATGTATTTTAAGGTAAACCAAAAGACAAGAGAAGAAAAAACTCACCATACACCAAAATGAACTCAAAAATGGATAAAAGACTTAAATATACATCATGACCCCACAAAAGTCCTAGAGGAAAAAATAGGCAGTAAAATTTGATATATCACACATGGCAATATTTTTGCCAATATATCTCCTAAGGCAAGGGAAATAATGGAAAAAATAAACAAACGAGACTACATTAAACTAAAGAGTTTCTGCATGGCTAAAGAAACCATCATCAAAATGAAAAGGGAACCAATCCTATGGGATATCTTGCCAATTATATCTCAGACAAGGGTTTGATCTTCAAAATATATAAAGAACTCATATGACTCAACACTAGGAAGTCAAACAATCCAATTAAAAAATGGGCAAAGGACTTGAATAGACTCTTCTCCAAGGAGGACATACAGAGGGGCCATAGACATATGAAAGGATGCTCAACATCACTAGCTATCAGAGAGATGCAGATTAAAACCACAATGAGATACCACCTCACATGGGTCAGAATGGCTACTATCATCAATAAATCAGCAAAGAACAAGTGTTGGTGAGGATGTGGAGAAAAGGGAACCCTAGTGCACTGCTGGTGGGAATGCAGACTGGTGCAACCATTGTGGAAAACAGTGTGAAATGTCCTCAAAAAAAAAAAACAAAAAAAAACTAAAAATGGAACTGCCTTTTGACCCACTGATTCCACTGCTGGGAATATACCCTAAGAATCCTGAAACCCCAATTCAAAAGAACCTATGCACCCCCATGTTCATAGCAGTGCTATTTATAATAGCCAAGTGCTAGAAACAGTAGATGAGTAGATCAAAAAACTGTGCTACATTTTCACAATGGAATACTGCACAGCAGAAAGAAAGAAGGAACTCTCACCCTTCATGATAGCATGGATGGAAATGGAGAGTATCATGCTAAGTGAAATAAACCAGGCAGCAAAAGACAAATACCTTATTATCTTACCTAATACAAGAACCTAATGAACAAAACAAACAAATGAGAAAAATAGAACCAGAGTCATGGAAACAAGGAACAGACTGACAGTGATCAGAGGGGACAAGGGATAGGGATAAGGGCAGAAAGAAGGGAAAAGGACTAGTCAAGGGACATATATGAATGACCCATGGACATGGACAACAGGGTGGGGAATAACTGTGGGAGCAGGGGTGGGCTGTGCAGAAGAGGGCAAAGGGGGAAAAAAATGAGACAACTGTAATAGAATAACAATAAGATATCTTTTTAAAAAGAAAGAAAAAACTCAAAGACCTACAAACTACAGAAGATATTCATAAGTGTTCCTGACAATACACTTCAATATTGAGTAGTTACACAAAAAGATACAAATCAATTTAAATAATATATAATTTAACCCCCTGCTGCTTGCTACAAATATGCATTATGAATGGAATTCAGTGGCAGAAACCAAAAAGAAAATAAAATTAAAGAAAAAATCACTTTCATTTAAAAGTAGAGATAATTATCAAACTTACAAACAAAAATGGAATAACTTCAGAAATTAGATTGTATTTAGAGCAGGGTATGAAATTTAATATCTGTAAATATCTTTGATATTAACATTCTTGGAACTGTTAACATTCCATACCCTCCAATTAGTACATATAGTATCCAAATGTTAAATATGTTTATATAAGCTCTCTAGCATGCAAAGGTTCTTAATAGGATCTATCAATGAGTGATTTAATATAAAAGTATTCTGTTTTTCTTATAATTGAATAATTGGTTGCTCACCTGACCATGTCTATAAAACCTGACATTTACCCTCCCTGGCGAGGAACACTGCTCTCCTGCTAAGTCATTCTGCCTTGTATTCTCTCCACTCTACCCAGCTGGGCAAAGTGGCCTTTTGAAGGAGAGAGCCACTTTCTATCTAAGTAATCAGATTTTTCCAGTGTCACCAGCTGATGAATATATATATATAATTTCAATTGACTTGCAATGATTTTTAAACTCCTAGTTGCTTGGCCAATGACTCTATGACCTACCTTCCTGATTTCCAGAAGCCCCCCATTTAGCAGGGTCATACAACTCCCCCATATTCTTCAGAACCAAAAGGAGCACTTTCAAGAATCCATGAATTACTCCTGATATCTACCTCCTATCACATGTCATCCAGATTCAGCTCTGATGGGTCTAGAAATGTGCTAATCAAAGGGGAACCCCTAACTCCCTAATACCTAGATGCTGGTAGCCCTGGAAAGCCACCAATGCAAATGTTAAAGTAGGGGGAAGGGTACCATCAAAGTATACCCACCAAAGGCAGCTGGGCTTAGTCTACTATATAATAACCAAGAAATTTGATCCTCACAACAAAGCTATGAAATAGATATCATCTCCATTTTACAGAAGATACAAACTGAGAAATATTAGGTTTCATAATTTTGTAACAAATAAATAACACTAACTCTTATGTATACTAAACTTGAATTGCACTGTATTTCCTCTCCAAGCTTTTATATATTTGTTGATATACAAAAGCTGTAAAATACAAATTACCATTTCAATACAGTATAATAAGGCCTTGAAATAAAGTTAATATTTCAATTCAGTAAAAATTTATTGTTTTGTTTGTTTGTTTACATATCATATACAATTAGGAGAGTCACTTGTGTGCTTCTCGACCAGAATTTTGGCCCCAGAGTGCACCTAATAATGTCTGGAGATATTTTTGATTGTCAAAACTAGGGGGAGAAGGTTCCACTGGCATCTAGTGGGTAGAGAGATCCAGAACACTGTTAAGCATCCTAGAAGGCACAAGACAGCTCCCCCCAAACAAAAGCTTACCTGATTTAAAAATCACAGAGCATAGGTTGAGAAACCCTGCCCTAGAATAATTTAAAACCTCGGGCAAAATGATATTCCAATTAAGTGCCTAAAACTTAGGATAAGCATTCAAAGAAAAATGATTACTCCCAAAAGATGGAAGGGTAGCTAGATCATGTATATAAAACACACATGCACACGTACACACCTTGAAATGTGTTTCTTAAAAGATAGGAGAAGGGGACAGTGATAAGACAACCGAACTGCTGAAGAAGTAAACCCTGTCTGACCCTATGCAGGCCATGTCAGAATTGAGAAGGGGGGGGTTGAAGGGGGTGTTCTGACAAAATGATCCTTAAAATTAAAATGTAGTCACGTTAATTTTTTCTCAAAAGGTTACCAGAAGGCAATACCCTATTGAATAAAAAGTGAGTTTCTCATGTTGTAAAAATAGTTTTAAACATTAGTTATAACAGGTAGTGCATCTTATTTAGGGGCTTCTTTTCAAAAATCAGAGGTATAAAAACTGTTCTCAAGATCTCAATTTATTTTCATCCTCATGTAAATAGCAAATTGGAGCAAGTCGTTAGATCTCTCAGTGGGACTCTTGGCAAAAATTAACAAGTAAAGCTATTGCAAGAATGTTAAGGCACCAAAAACTTAATTAAAATGTCCCTCCATAAAAACACCACCAAGCTTTTTACAAAATTACGATCGATAATCAATATGCTGAAAATAAGTCTAGATTATTTCTAAGATCCCAGCCAACTCTAAAATTGTATGATTCTGTACATAATTAATTTTTGTGTACATTTAGGTAAAAATAATTTATGCCAGATAATAGAAAAAAGCTAATTAATTTTTCTACTAGCATCTGTTCATAGGAGGGAAAGAATTCATAAATATTATGAGCTGGTATATACAGGCTACTATAAATACAGCCAGGACATTCTTCTGAACCATACATCTTAAAGAAGGTCTATATTAAATTTTCTGGTAGATGTTGACCATAACCAGATGCTAGGGTATATCATATTTTATAATATATACAGTTCTAAAATTATCTGAAATTTGAGTTTTCAAAAATAAAATTAGGTTTAAACTGACTAGGTGAGTAATTTAATACCATCCTGTAGAAAATTTTGTACACAGTTAAGTGTTTTCAAATGTAAACAAACTAGTATGATTCTGAATGGAATTCTTTAATATGTTTAATATCTGTGATTACATGCCTTGGACACTTTAAAATCTTATTTAAATGCTTCTAAAAGCTCATTATTAAAAGAAAGGCTCAATACTAATTTAATGTTCAGGTCATTAGTTTTTTAAACTGTTATTCTCTATTAAATTCAGTCATAAATCATTCACAAATCTTTAATAAATTGTAAAATGTTACTCTATTTAGCCCTGTGGAGAAAGCTATAAATGGATTATAGCATATAACTACAAAATGAAATAACAAGAATGAAAAAGATAAAAAGTAAATAAATGACATCATCAAAATTTTAAATGGTTCAAATTGTATTGAGGATACAATAGTGAGTAAAATAGACAAAACCCCTGTGCAGATGGAGCTTGGAGTCTAGATGCCTGGAACCCAACCAACAGAATGCAAATCCACTTTAACAAAAGAGTGTATGTTGCCGCAAAAACTATTTCCATCACTTCTGTTCTAGGATAATCAAAAATCTTTATCCAAATGACTGAGGAAAAAAATCTATTCTTTTTTTCCAAAAGGAAACACCTATCAGATCTTTGACAGGGTATTTGCTGTCATCAGTGGGAAGGAATCATCATTTCCAGCATGTCCTCCCTTAAACATGGCGTGTGCAGCAGCAAATGTTGGGTAAAACACGCCCCTAAAAATGACTCCAGGGTAGCGATACTTAACAAGAGACCAGTTTCACTATGTACTACTCCAGACTCAGGGGACAAAAAGTTAATTCAGGTATACAGTGTCCAGAACAGCTGTTTACAAGACATATCCCTATTTTACTTTTCAGAGTCTTTAAATAGTTCCATATACATGGAACTCATTCAATAAATATGTGTTCATAAATTAGTTAATTTAGAAATGTAGAAATAGGTTTATATAAAAAGTGTAATAGAAATGGGATAAAACGACAAATCTTTCTTCAAAGATTTTAAACCCTTCTCACAGGTTTTAGAGGAGACACAGTATAACCTAAATATGCCCTCTCTTCCTCTTCCACTAACAGCTTTTTTTTTTTTTTTTGGCTTTCATGCTGTTTTAAAATAAACATCTTTACAAAATTATCAGTGATTGAACTGCCACAGCTTAGCCAGAAAGCAAAAAGGAGTGCTCTTAAACTTTGGTTTGATGTGATACACACAGAACTGTTCCATCACATATTTTTCTGACAGATTACCTGATATTCTTGTACCATAAAATGCTACAAGAGCAGGAGACGGTCCACTTTTTACTCGAAGTCGAGCAGAACTGGAGAAGCAAAACTAACCTAGCATTCCCTTCACTTCTGGCAAGAAATGAGACCACACTGCAACATTCAAGAACATTTCTTCCAACACTGGACACTAGCCCACATGTCCTTGTGTGCAGAATGCAAACTCCAGGCCTTCACCTGCGTCTTGACTGTGATCCCTTAGAATAAGCACAGATGGTAGCTAAGGTTACCAGTCACTTCTTTTCTTCCTCTTTCCCCTCCTGAATTCATATAAAGACAAAAGAAAGTTCAATTGAATGTTTCCAAGGCAGTGGTTCTTTATTCTGACTACCTACTGCAATTACCTATGGAACTCAACATTCCCAAGCCTCTCTCTAGACCAATAAAAAAATCAAAATCTCTGGGCATGAGACCACACTGATCATGTTAAGAACCTCCCCAAATGATTCTAAAGAGCAGCCACTGCTGAGAGCCAATGTCATAGGTCAAACAAATCAGAAGACCCATGTTTAGGATTGAAGGTTGCCTCTCCCTCCTTTAAATTATTTCTGCAAAAATTTATACAAAGATGAAAAACAGTGTTTTTCATCAACACAGATTTCTGAGTCTCAAGACACTATTGCTATATTTTCGCTTCCTTGTCAGAGTTTCAGGCTGAAGGAATATGAGGGTGGAACACCCCCCAAAAACTGGAATTACCTTCCAGAAGATGGGCCCCATGTAGTAGAGGCTTGCCCCCATTAGGTGAATGTTCTAGGAACCCATACATACCAGTATACCAGCTGATATTGTTGTGAGAGGTTGTGTTCAGCTTCAGTGAATTTTTTTCTTGAAGATTTTTTCAAGAAAACGTGTTTGCCCATTTCATGATGGGTGATTTACGAGCACACATGCCCACACCATGCTGAGTGTTCAGCAGTTTTTAACCAAAAATAGCATGACCCTGGTGCCCTACCCTCCTTATTCACCCTATCTCACCCCAAGTGACTTTTTAGTGTTTCCCCAGATGAAAAAAGTCCTCAAAGGGAAATGTTTTTGCTGCCGATGTGGAAGAGGTGAAACAAAAAGCCAAAGCACTAAAAGACCTCAAAATTAATGAGTTCAAAAACTGTTTTGAGCAGTGGAAAAAATGTCTTGATGGGTGTATTGCATTGAATGGAGAGTACTTTGAAGGTAAATGAAGTTTAAACGTGTAAGAATACACAATTTTTAATAAATAAATTCCAATTTGGGGGGGGTCCCTCCTCACATACCCTTATAAATATCATGTTTCTAAATTCATATGATTGGATTTAATTTCCAAATGATTCCACTTGGACTCAACAAGGAAACTTTTCCCCACAAAGTACAGAATAATAGCTGAGTAACCTTGTTTTGTAACAATGAACAGAGCCTGGAAACTGTATTTCCTGTTTATTTTGGAGATAAACATGGACCTACATTGTATACAAGATTCTTGACTTAACTAAGACATAAAAATAATTACTCATAAGTTTTTCATAACAGGCTTGAATCTGACAACTGGAAACTGAAGAAAACAATTGTTTCTTTAGTCATTAAGAATAACACCATATGAACAGTCATTATTAATAAATCCTAAAGAGAAAAAGAAATAACATTTTTAAAAGGCGATCTTCTACTGATTTACACGAATCCTTCATATGTACCTGATGAGGCTTCTTTATGTGCTACAATGACACTGGCAACTCCCCAATCAGAAGGCCTCCACATCAGGTTCCCACAGACACATCCCCCAGATAACGATAGCAGTGTGTCTATGGAAGATGCTATGAGGCTGGCATTGCCTCTTCTAGACATAGCTACGGCACCTTTCACTGATAGAATGTAAACACAGAGCAAAGTCAGAAGAATCAGAAATGCACAGAGTACACCCAGGACTTAGACACCCATAATGCCATTCGAGTAGCTAATCCCAGGTTAAAGGGTGCCATGATCTCTTTCTGACCCCCACTGTTCTGTTTTTCCTTTGAGGTGGCATTTCCTCTTTCGCTTTCCTTTCCTATTAGAGCATTCTATTTCTGATCTTAAGCCACACAGTAGCTTTCAATTCTGTGTAGTGTCTATTAATTCTGGGTTCCAAACCCACAAATTCATGTACAAGTCTGAATTGCTCGCTTCACTTTCACCTGAGTGAGTTCATGTCTGTGGAGATCCCTGGGTTCTCCTAACAAGAATCCCAACTAGGTGCCTTTGATTTTCAGCACCCACCACCTTTCTCGGGTCCTCTAAGACGAAACTTACTCCCATCATCACCTATCCCATCTAGACACCTACCCAGCTACCTCTCAACTCTTCTTTCCTTCCTTTCCTTTCTGGAATTTACAGGACTTGGATAAACTCCCAGATCACTCATAATCCTGACTTCTGCTTCAAAAAAAGTGGATTATTATTCACATCAACATATTAGACCTTCATGTATAAATTGACCCTAATTTGTAATACTGTAATTTCTGTACTACTTCATATACTTAAAATGCCACACTCATGTATTTCTAATCACACAGGTCTGGACAGTCTGGAACCTCCCGTTAACCACTAGAAGTGAGCACGTTTCAGTATGAAAGGCAATTTTCACTCCCACAATGTACTTTGAAGGGCTAGCTACTCCCCCCTTGATGGGTAACATTAGTATTTACCATAGATGAGGCCACTTTACAACCTCCGCAAAGAGGGCACTCACTACAAAGCTCTCCTTTCGAAAAAGCAGGGCTGCTGATGTTCACACAAATACAAAAACATTTCAAGTTATTCTGTCAGTGATTAACTTTTAGAGTGAACATACCTGAATTAATGCCACTTAGAAAGAGTACTAAAGTTTTCTTTGCTTTTTTAAATATGCCTCTGGAAAATAAGAGCTTAATATCAGAATTTAATGAATTTCCTTGTTTTCAATACATTTAAAAAATTTGTGATATAGGTTATCTTCAACTTTCAGAAGGCAGTAAAAAGTTAACTCCTTTTGAACTAATGAACAAAAAACACTAACCAAAAATATGAGAAATACGGAAAATGAAAGATAAGTAATTTTAAATAAATGAGGACAACAAATCAAAACAAAATTTGTGTTTCAACTGATTTTAAATGTTGCCAAAGTCTTTCAAGGCATTTTATTCTCCTCATACAAGAGTCAATTGTTGGAGTCACATCGCAATTAGATCTGTTAACAGTCTCAGAATTTTATTTCTTTTCAAGGTACTACATGACATAAAGGTTCTTTATTCACTGCAAAGATTTAATATCTCTGACTTTCAACTTTTCTGACTTTATATATAAATGAATGCCTATCACTGTGATAATTCTTTGGTACGAGAAAGAAAAAAGCATTTGAAAAGCTTCAAATTTTCTATCTCAGAATTAAGGTAACTTTTATAAAAATTTTAATAGCTCAAAGAAATAGCTACAGAAAAATTCAAATTTTAATGCAGGTCAAATCATTGTTTATAACAACCTTCTGGAATTCTAGTGCAGTTACATTTCCTAATCTAAACAACATAGGTCCCCTGAGAAATGAATTCCAGACTAGTCTCCCACTAGTCAAAATTCTTATGTGTAAAACATCAAATACCAACTGTAGTAATAGCAGATCTGGGAATAATTGTTTTCTCACTATCTGCTTATATCAGAAACAAATTGTTGAATTGAGGATGTTACAACACAGGGCCCTAGACAAGAAAATCACAAGTACAAGATATATATTTTTTTACATATAATATTTTATATATATATATCTCTATATATAGATATATAGATATATAGATACACACACACACACACACACACACACATACATATACGAGGTGGGCAAAAGTAAGTTTGCAGTTGTATGTGAAAGTTTATTCTTACATTATTTATTAATTATTGTAAGATTTTCCATACAAACGACTGTAAACCTACTTTGGCCAACCCCTGCATATATATGAATCAACTCCTGAAATTTTACCTCTAAGTACAGTGTTATTTTCTTATCATTTTCTTTAATCAAAATGGCAAGTCATTATAATAAAAGTTAATTAAAGCAAATAGATTATGTCACTTCTTGAAACATAATATCCAGAGACAGTTTAGGATCAGCAAAAGAATACTGACCTTGGAGTCCTAACCCTGCAGCTTAACTAGCTGTGTAACTCTTATCTGCATAACTTACTTTCACTGCCTGTCTACCTTACAAATAACTTGAGGGAGCAAATATGATAACAGGCATGAAAACCCTCCCTAAATTATTCCATCTTTTATAAATGTATAAGGCAAAATCAGTCAAAAAGCTACAAATTAAATTATCAATAAGTGGGAAGTTTTCACCTGGGAAAGGACAAAAATTAAATTCAAGTTATTTAAGCTATAAGTAGGGTACGCACACACACACACACACACACACAAAGCATCAAATACTGCATTAAAAAACAAAAGTTTTTTAAAAATAAAAATTTCTAGTCAATGTTAGAAAAGAAATGGTTACTAATACATATAACAATTAGAGAGTAAACATATGTGTATATGAAGTATACATGCAAAAATCCATATACAATCATTACAGCCATGATGATATAGCTTTCTTAGGATCTGCCTGCCCATGAGTGCACTGAACTGTAATAGATGTACTGTCTCAATCCACAAACACCTTCTGGGCATCTATCCTGAGCAAGCACATTGAGGTCTAGAAGATGAGTAAGAGGTAATTTTTCCTACACTAATCAAAGAACTATATGAACACTGCAGGACTAACTTTAATGGAAAAATAAGGCAACTCAACTAATTTTACCAAATAGCGATCATATTCTTCTTGTTCTGTAAAATAATGCAACTCAATAGTCACATCATCAACAATTTACTTTGAGATGTTTCTTGGTTTTATTGGGCCTGGTTCATTTGTTTACTGGAGAAATATTCTTTGATCCCCTAAGAGTCACTACAGATGTGTCTCAAAGGAAATCTTAACTTTAAGACTACAACAAGGACACAATACATAACTAAATCATTTGGTATTTTCTTTTGATTTCCCTTTTCAGTAAGAAGAAAAAATATAATAGCAGCATCATAATTCTTCAAAATTAAAGTCTAGCTATAGCCAGCCTACTGAAGGCACAAATCAATGCTATTTATCTACCCTGCCCATCTACCTCTCATTCATCTATGGTGTTTTTCTCACTTGTCTAAAGCACACTAATAAAGCAGTGAAGAACACAGGATGGCTTTCAGGATGAAATAATTAAAGTGTAAGCTCTTAGATTCAGATTGCAGATGGCCCCAGGTGCACACAGAGCAGATTTTTGCCAAGAAATACAATGCAAGCTGCTGACACTCTGCTTCCTTCATAAAAACTTCCCCAACAATTCAAGGTCACTACCTACAATCTACTACTTAGAGTTCAAAGTACAACATTCTTTAGAATTCAGTCCAAGTAGTTTCCAGATTAAGTAACATAACCATAAGAACTGGAGGAAGGAGGAATAAAATAAATGTATGTGGCCATCTTCATACAGAATTCTTGTAAAATGAATAAGCAGAAACCTAATATACAAAAGTATTGAGAAATAATAAGTCAAAATGCTGGGTTGGTTTTAAAATAAACTGTTCAAAGATTGTTAAACATGTAAAAGTTACAACAGAGACCGTGCATGTTCAATGCCCTGCACGAAGGTTAATAGGAAAAGGATTTCTCTAAGAATCTAATGCTGAAACAGCTCAAAATCAAAGAGACTTATTTTTTTTTTTTTTTTTCAATCAAGCTGCCTTAAGGGAGAATAAGACACTGAGTTTGGGTGTAAGAGGTCTTATTTCAAATGCTAGAAAAAACCCATATGAGCAAGATAGTTTAAGATTCATTACTTTAGGACAAAACATTTGACCCTTTTAGAAGTTAGTTTCCTCACATGTAAAATGAGAGGGGTAAATAGTTCACTGGTCTTCAAATTTTATTTTCAGGAGTACCAGAATGCTCCAGGGTTAGGTGGAAACCAAGCCAGCTCCAAACCTCACTTAACTGAGAGCAGATGAAGTTTTCACTGTTTTCTATATCGGAGCCCCGTGTGGAATTGCATTTGAAAAATGGGGGGTGAGGGAGGGCTCTGCTGCTAGAAAGAATTACTCAGAAAACAACAAAAATAAATAATCTCAGATCACATTTATTCAAAATCAAGACTGCAATAATAAATACTTCTATTAAAAACAGAAACTGTTCCGCTTCTGCTATAATAAAATAAGTAGAACTCATCATGCCCTTTCACCATAAACAACTAATAGATTGTAAAATATTATATTTTCAGACATTGGGACAATAGGAAACCCAGAACCATGATCCATGAGTGAAGAAAACCAGACAAATGAGTGAAATTCTTCTTCCAGGAGGCACTTTCAAAGTGCAGGGAGGGAAACGTCCTGAAAGTTGATCATGGCTTTCTCACTTAGTTGAGGAGATAGGAATAAGATTTTGGGGACACTGAAGAGACTGGAGTTGGCGGGGCAGAGTACCAGAGTCAGAAGCTTGGTGGAGAAAAAGGTCCAGAAATCTGCACAAAGGTCCCTTGAGTCTATGGCTGACTTAAGTTATCCATATGTAGGGAGAAAACACCATGAGGTTGGACTAACTTCTAGGGAACCATAAGCTAAATAACTCCAGGTGGTCTCACTGGGCTGGAAGACTTTCGAGTTCTGATGGACGTGAGTGGGGAGACTTGTCGAACACCCCAGGCAGTAAACACATACACCAGAAATGTTACATATTCATTATAGCCCTAAACCAACCTATGTGGAGGTGCCGTTAGACCCACCCTAATAAAGCTTTGAAAAAAGCCTTAAAATATCATGTTAAGGCACAGTAACCTAGCTGTTACTTGAATCAAATTTCAAAGATTTAAAGGAACACAATAAAATCTAGTCACTTAATAACATAACAGTCATAATATCTGACAGTCAATCAAAAAATTCAAGCATAAGTAAAGACAAAAATGTAATCCAAAATGGGTGGAGTGGGGACAAAGAACAAAACAGACCCCAAAATACAAAAACTGATAAACTCATCAAACATGCAAACTTTAAAACAATTTATATGAATAGGCTCAAGTACTTAAAACAAAATATGATGTTGTATGTTTACCACCCCAAGTCACGTCTGCTTTACATGATAAGCAGATGATGTAGAATTGTACACCAGAAATCTACATGATTTTATTAACCAATATCAGCCCAATAGATTCAATAAAAAAAGAAAAAAAACATGATAAAAGGAAAATGAAAGGCATAAAAATGAAACTTATGAAAATCAAAAATACAGAATCTGAAATGAAAAGATTATCACATTTAAAACATAGCAATAGAAACTAACAAAAATGGAAGAGAGGAAAAGACTGCAAAAAAATGAATAGAGCCTAAGTAACCTGTGAGACAATGTTAAACAGCCTGAAGTATGAAGTCAAAATCAAGAAGGGAAGAAGGAAAGGTAAAATAAAGCACTTGAGGAAATAATGACCAGTAATTTTCCAGATTTTTTATAAAAATAATGAAGTCATATGTAGAAGAAGCCCAAGTGGGATATGTATGCGCAAGGAAAAACCACATCAGAGTACATCAATGCAGCGTTACTGAAAACCAGTGACAGAAAGAAAATCTGAAAGCATCTTTAGTTCTTCAAATTGTTTACATAGGAGTCTTTGTCAAAGACAGGTATGGCAAATATTTCTTCCTAGTCCTTAGTATTCCTACTCATTTTTAACAGTGCCTTTGACGATAAGATTTTAATTTTTATCAAGTCCAATTTATCAATTTTTCTTTTATGCTTAGTGCTTTCTATGCCTTGTATAATAAGTCATTTCTTATCTTCAGGCCATGAAAATATTTTCATATGATTTCCTATTATTCATCACAAATTAAAATATGTATATATCATGAGCTAGGAGTCAAGATACATTTTTCCCCCCAAAAGCTTTATCTAGTTGTTTCAGCCAGACTGGAAAATATCACAACCTATGGGGCACTGTGGAGAGAAGGGCCCTGTCTCACTAGTGAGGAATAATGAGTCCTGGAGGACATGCTGTTCTTGTCCTGCCCAACAAATATTTACAAGCAAGATTGGGGAAAAATCATACTGTTTTCACATAACTTCACTGCATCCTAGGGGGAGAAAAGCTAAAAAGTATTAATAAAAATACAAAAATACCTAGCACCCCATAATGGCTGGCATCCAAGCAAGAATTATAACAAATGCAAAGAAGTTGGAAATTTTTAACAATGGTGCTGAAAAAAATCAAGCAATTGAAACCAACCTAGAACTGACACAAATTTTAGAAATGATAAATAAGGACATGAAACCATCATTATAACTGTACCAAATGGTCAAAAAGTTGACTAGATGATTCATAAAAGAAAAAAAATACTAAACCAGACTTCAAAATTTAAAAAGCTTCTTCTATCCAAAAGATACTATTAAGAGAATAAAAGGACAAACTGCAGACTGGAAGAGAGTATTTAAAAAGCATATATCTGATAAAGGGCTTGTATCTAGAGTATATGAAGAAATTTTAAAACTCAACAATAAGAAAACAACTTAATTTAAAAAATTGGAAAATATTTCATCAGACATTCATACAATAAGATATATGAATGAAAAACAAAGGGCTCATTAAAAGATGCTCAGTATCATTCATCCTTAAGAAAATTCTAATTAAAACCACAACATTCAACTACACACCTATGAGAATGACTAAAATTAAAAAGATAGCCTGTATCAAGTGCTGATGCAGAACTAAAGAAACTGAAATTCTCATACACTGTTAATGGGAAAGTAAAGTTGTACAACCACTTTGGAACAGTTTACAAGTTTCTTAAAAAGTTAAACATATACCTACCATCTGATCTGATCAACTCACTCCTGTGTATTTACCTACCCCCCCCAACAAAGGTATATACACACATTCCATAGCAACCTTATTTGTAATACCCTAAACTGGAGACAATCCCTATTGTTTCATCAGGTGAATGGATAAACAAATTGTGCTGTAACATAAAATAGAACTCTACTCAGCAATGAAAAAGTGTGAAGAATTGATACGTGCACAAGATGATAATTACGCTGTCAAAAAAACATACTAAAAAAAGAATACATACCTTATAATTCCATATATGTAAAACATTAGAAAATGCTTCAAAGGCAGAAAGCATCTCGGTAGTTGTCTGGAGTGAGAGGGAGGAAATTACAGAGGGGCTCCAAGAAATTTTTGGATGTGATGATAGTTCATTATCTTCATTGCTGGGATGGCCTGATAGTTGTATACATTATGTTCAAACTTACCAAATGTTATATTTTAAACATGTGTGTTTTTTCAGATGTTGGCTATACCTCAATAAAGTTATTTTAAAAGAAGAAACCATAACCAATCAGGCTTTGAAAATGCAAGGGGAAAATGAGAAAGAGAAATGGCGAACAACTACAATGTAGCACACACTTAACGATTTCCACTGTGCAATATCCAAAATAGCATATAATGTTAGCGCTTAAGAGGACCTTGGATCTCACTTGGCTCTACCATCCAGGTTTTATACTTGAGAAAACTGTGATCCAAAAAGCAAGCTCCTGTCATTACAAGAGCCTTACTGCATTTATCTTTGTCTTCCCACCACCATCGTGAATTACAAATTCTATAATGAACTTGCTGCAGAACAACCAGGCCTGACTTCCTAAATTCAGTGCTCTTTGCATTATACCACGTGGCCTCTTAAAACAGGGTCCTTATAGAATTATGGGACACATTCTATTATGTGTAAAAAAGCTAGTTTAAGATCTTCCCTACTAAAAGATCTTCAACTTCAGTTTTTAATATTTTGATGAATCAAATGTTTTATGAAGCACATCTTACAATGGATCAAAACAGAGCCTTTTTCTACTTATTTTCAAAAACTTTAGAGTATATCAGAAATCACTTGAGAATGGATGGGCTGGGTGAGGGAGAGCAGTGGGGGAAAAATGGGACAACTGTAATTGAAAAACCAAGAAAAAAAAAAAAAGAATCACTTGGATGGTTTGCTAAATAGGTGATCACTACCTTTAGGGCAAGTTCTACAGTAAACCGCTGTAAGGGAATTGGGGATGAAGGGAAAAAAAGATTACAGTGCGCTCCAGTGGGGGGAAGAAAAGGACTGTAGTGCACACCCTTTGTTAGTTAATTGTGGTCTTTTATTGACTCTAGGCTATTGTTTTAAGCGCAGTTCAAGGTTTACCACAAAATTGAGAAGTACAAAGATTTCCCACATACCTCCAGTCCCCCACATATGCATGGCCTCCCATTATCAATACCACTCACCAGAATAAACCTATGATAACACATAATAATCACCCCAAGTCCATAGTTTACTTTGGGGTTTAACCTCAGTGTTTGTTCATTCTATGGGCTTGGACAAACGTATAATAATATATATCCACCATAATATCATGCAGAGGTTTTCACCGCCCTAAAAATCCTGTGTTCTGCCCATTCATCTCTCCACTTTCTCCTCATCTTTTATCAAGTAGTACAAGTTTCTTATTTCACTTTTCTGCTATTTTCAACAAAGCTTAAGAAAGTGTAACAGAATTACCCTCATAATTTAGATACTACTCAGATACTGTTTTTATATGCAAAAAGAATTATTTAGCCTGGCTTTGTAATCTAATCAGATCTGTTGGAAACTGGCTCAATCTCTCCAATTCACTAATTACTTAAATACATAGTGTTACCAAATGAAAACATTAAGGAAAAAAAACTTACAAAACTGCTGAGCTGACCTCTTAACCAGCAATATTTTAAAAAGCTGATAGGCTTCTTCTTCAATAGTTAAATTACAAATGTCTAAAATAAATGCTAGAATATGAGAGGATATAAAAGTTATACCATCAAATCATAAAGGGCCTTTAATATTCCGATTCTTTTTTTGTTATTATTGTTTTAATTGAATTACTTCCTCCATAGTTGCAATATACACATTTGGATTATATCTACATATTCTTAACATCTGCTTCTAACAAAATTTTCTGGTATTTTAGTAGTAATGAAGATCAAATACCAAAAGGTAAGGGTTTCCCATCTGGGCACAGATGACAAATTCCTAGGCCTCTTGTTCACAAGTGTGAAGGGTAATGGACCTCTGATCCAACTGCAAGTTTTTATTGTATTAGCTATTTTTTAAATCCAACAGACAAAAACTTATACACGAAAGAATGTGTTTTCTCACCTGTAAGCTAAGATATTCACTAATTTAGGATACAAGAGAGCTGCACTTCAAAGGACAATGTTTCATAAGAATAAAGCTAGAAATCTAAATAAGGAGCAACTGGTGTTAAAAGTAAGGCAGCAAATAAGTCAAAAGGGAAAAAACTATTTTAAATGTTTTCAAAAGATGAGGGCATTTTCTGAGAATTTAAAAACTGGCTCATACATTAATGGTATATAAATTTCATTGTGTTAAGCATTTTTATAGGACCCATGTTGCTATAATAAATATACTACTTTTAATGATTGCATAGTATAAGATTCAGGGAAGATATCTAAAATGTTGTACTTTAGGATAAAGAAATATATATGTATATGTAAGGTATATATGTTCACTAATGTAAATAATGCTACAAAAAATTTTCCCTTCTTTTTTGGCTTATTTATATAGGATACATTTTGAGAAGTAGGCCTACTAACTGAAAGGATATGATCATGTCTTAATTTTTATTGGAGAAAGTGTTTCTTCTCCTGCTGTCATACTTAATACCAAAGAAGTATTACTTTTTCTTTTTTTATTTCTATTTTATTAGATATGCTATTACAGTTGTCCCAATTTTTCCCCATTTGCCCCCCCTACCCAGCAACCCCCACTCCCTCAGGCGATCCGCACAATAGCTAAGATACTATTTTCTTAACAGTATTTAATTTCCAAATCTTCCATTGTTTTTGTAGTTACACCGAATTTACAATTCTTATCTTTAAACAAAGTTTGAAATATTGTTTCTTTGCTGAATACATAATCAACAAAGTCACAGCCAAAGCTAGGTTAAAAAATCCTATTTCTAGAAAGGCAAATCAAAATATATAAACCTGGAACCATCATTTAAAAAAGTGTACATTCTACCCAAAAATCAGAATCATGAATTTCACCTCTGAATATCACTATTTTACTCCATTGCGATACCAATTTTAATTATTTTATTGTAAGAAAGAGTGAAATCAAGTAGGCAAGAATATTAGTGTAAGGAAAGAAGTCAGACCAGGTCCTTCTAGAACCTGAGCAATGGACTACAGATTTAACTAAAAAGAAGGTAACAGTAGTGGTAATAGTAGAGCACAAACTTGAAAGAACCTATCTAGCATATCCAAAATTATTCAACTAAAAATAATATTTTCTACCTGCTGATCTCAAGTTAGTTTCTGAAGCTTTTAAAAAAAGGTACAGTCCCTAATCCACTGAAAATCTGAAAAGGACTACCACTTCCCTTCCTCCCACATGTCAAATCTTCTTTAACATCTCATGTTCTCAAAAGTTTCTCACATACATCCATGCATAGCAATAACATCTGCTATTAGAATTAAATTGGAAAATATGAAAACTTTATAATTCCATTTCATATACAAAAATAGAGAGCAGCTTGGGGAAACACTTTCATTCATAAGAAACCCTCCTCTATAATAACAATGATTTCTAACAACCTAATTTTTCTTTATGATTGCTATGGAAATATGGACATCAGTGTTGAAAAATTATAAATAGAAAATTATTTGTATTAGAATATACATATAGATACATATGTATAATTATAAACTAAGTTAAGCATGGTAAACTACCCGAGATAAGAATTTTGTTTGAAAATACTAAACAGAAACTGGAGGCTGGAAAGAATATTATCCATAATACAAAGTTAAAAAAAAAATTCCAAAAGAAAATGACCCCTAATACAAAGTGAAAAATGACCAAATGAAAGTTATCTTTAATAAAATTTTTAAAAATTGTTCATTAGACTTCCTGCCTAAGAGGGCATATAGGAAGAGAGTACCATACCTGAGAAGTAGGATCTGACCAAAATCTTAGGCTATTAGGTCCCATTTTCATTCTTTCAACTATACATAAATGAGGGGGTTTAAAACCTGTAAGCAAGCAACCATTCTCCATTATTCTATATTACAATATTTGTTTACTTGTTTATTATCTCCTCTACTACACTGGAAGTTCCTCAGAGCTAAAGACAGCCTCTGTTTTTCCACCTTAGGATGTTCAGGGGTCAGTTCAGAATCTGACGCACAACTGCCACTCAATAGAAGACTAGTTGTATGAATAAATCAGCATTTCTTAAACTATCTGATGATGAAGATCACTTTCTTAGGATCAGTGGACTTTAAGTAAATATTCAACACTTTTATCATCATGCTCATAAGAACCAGAAAAAAGTTATTTTTATTTATACTGTCATAGTATAACCTTCTATAGCTGTGGTGCACCTTGAAGATTGACCAGGCCAGGATTATTCTACTGGCCAATCATGACTCATTAATGGGCTATGAAATCAATTTAGCTCATGAATAATATCTTTAATTAATTAGAATAGAAACATTCTAATGTACTGTTAAGAATTAATATTTCATGAAACATTGTTTATTATATATTACAACTAATTATTAACATATGTGCACATACATATGTGTGCACTCACATCAATGTACAAGTCTATGCACTGGGTTAGATGTAGAATGGGTTCTTATTATAATTTATAAGTTGTGGTCAATTTTTTTTAAAAAACACTGATCTGGACAATTATACAAATGGTTCTTCACAAGTATTAGTTTTCACATCTATTATTTCAGTCCTTACAAGTAATAAAAGGTATTCTGAAGCCAAAAGATAATGGCTTTTTTTGTACTGTCAACCAGTATGAATTATACACAATTGTTCCTCTTATTAGGTAATTGTGATTTATACCTATATAACATCATGCTAGAATTGGACTTCCACTGTGTTAAATAACTGGCCATAGGATACAGAAGATAACTATACGGTTACCAGTCAGAACAAAAACTAGGTAACAAGCCTTATTCTTCCACCTAAGCCTCCACAGATACCTCCCCTGTGGAAAATTAAAGGTAATACCTATACATGGTTCCATGAGTAGTCAGAGATCTTCCATGAGGTGACCTTGATAATAACAGAGTATAAGTAATTGCTAAGTCAACTGAAAAAAATTTTTCTAAAAAATAAATATTTAAGTCCACATTATCCAGGCATAACCTAAAATTACTGTCAATCCTTTGTATCTATTTGGTAAGTAGCATTTAACATTAGTGCTTACTATCTTCTGTAAAAATATAACAGTGATACACTCACACCACACATCCCATTGAGAGCCCTCCAACAAAATTCACATGAGATGACACTGATTCATAATTATTCTGTCCTACAAATACTCACTGATGGAGATATATGGAATATGCTTGACCATTATTAAACTGAGATTAAGGCAATTTATGGCTTAAAAAACTAAAAATTTGATCTGGAGTTACAAATAGATGACAGCTCAGGTAAACTGGAGCAACTTACTTTCCTAGACTATTCCTTAGCAAAATGTTCTATATAAGAAATCATTTTCTTGGCCAAGATCAAGCTACAACCTATTGCTTTAGGTGATGTTGGCCAGACATCCACTTTCCTGTCCCTCCACATACATCGGCTTTGCATCACAATCTACTTCGCAGACTACTAGGGATAAATGCATTATGTCCTTTGTTCCACTTGACATCAGTCATTACAAGAAGTTCAAGGAGCCCAAATCACCCTTCACCACCTGGCTCTCATCCCCATAATGCTCTCTCTATTCCTTGATCTGGTCCCATCTCCCATCTTTCCTAAGAGCCTGAAATGCTGCCACTGTGCCCTCAAGGACTCACAGTCTGTCAACTGTCTATATGCCTGTTTCATTTCTCTCCTTCAAAAAATTCTCTCCTGAACCCACCCCATACAGGCTTCTGTCTCCACCTCCCCTGAAAATAACCTGTCAGAAGTCACCAATGTCTTCAGTATTGCTCAATGTATGTCAATTTTCATATCAGTTGCACTATAAGCAACATTTAACAGAACTGATCATTCTCTTTTTCTTGAAACATTTTTTTAACTCGGCACCAACTACCTTGGTTCTTCTTGTTCACTGTCTACTCGTCTCGTCTCCTTTCCTAATTCAGCATCTCCCCAGTCTCTCAATGTTGCAGTGTTCCAGGGCTCACCCTTGGGCCTCTTCTCTTTTATATCCACTCTCTAGTGACAATAGCCAACTTTCTATCTCCAACCCAGACTTTCCCACTAAATTGCCTACTGAGTATCTCAATTTAAATGCCTAGCGTGTACATCAAATTTAATATGTTAAAACTATATTCTTGATTCTCCCCCCACCCAGTGCCTCCAAGCCCCCAGCTCCTGCAGTCTTCCTCATAGTGAGAAAAGGCAGTAACATGCTTCCAGATAGCTTGGGCCGCTATCTCTGCCTATATCTTTGACTCTCATACACCACAGCTAGTCTGTTAGCCAAGTGGGATCTACCGTCACAATATGTCAAGAGACGCTATATGTTTACTTATTCAGTTATTGTTTATCCCCTACACTCCCACCAAGAATATAATATGCTACATATGGGAAGGGACCATGTCTGTTTTGGTCACTGCAGTATCGCCAGTACCTAGAATACAGCCTGACACAAAGTAGAGCCTCGAAAAATACACATAGAGAGAATAATTAAATGGATGAATGAGAAGTTACTGATCCTCAATTCCACTCTCAGAACAACAGCAATCCCATCAAGGTAAAAGCATTACTGAAGGTTGAACCTAAAACCATTGAATCATTCTTCTACGGAGCCCCTTTCATTTAATGAATACATATTCACCAATCATGACCAGTCCAAACAAAACATGGACTAAGAATAAAACATGTAAATTATAATAGAGATAATGCATTATGGATGGCTCATCAAAGTTCAAAGCATTCACATCCAATATAACAGACAATGCTATAATAGTTCATATAATTTTATGTCACTGATAATTTGGTGTTTCCGTTTTTTGCCCTGGTTAACACCAATCATCATCACCTTTGCCAAATAACAGATAATTTCCCAAACAAGCTTTACATCATAAGTCCTCACAAGCCCTGTTTAAGACAGAAAGTGATTAACCCTGTTAATTAATGCTGGTTATGAAACAGCGGAGTGCTAAATATTTTATAGCAAAGTCTGTTACAGGCAACCCCTGATTTACGAACATGCACTCACATCTGGAGAGAAGAGGAAGTAGAAGAAAAGAGCCATCTTTCTAAAAAAGTAATCACCAGGAGAAGGAATAACCTAAAAAGAAGGCTTTTTATGGGGAGGTGATAGCTATTTATGAATGTGCAGTTAATAAGTTTACTGGTTCCAAGCTTGATCAGTGACATCTTCTGAGAAGACCCTAACCCAACTAATCACACATAACCTCTTTCTTCCAAACTGATTTGGAATGTATTTTCCCACAGAAACAAAAATATACATGTAATAAAATAAAACTGTAGTTAAAACTTAAGGTATGTTTTGGGTTAAAAAGACTTGTGAGCTGGCCCGGGAACATTGCCAATATTTTTTATACTCTTTCAGTAAGACAGAAAAAAATGTGTTCTGAGTTCCAAACAGCTGCCTTACACATAAACTTTTGAAACACAACTGGCTTGTATGCTGGAAACTATCTGTATATAGGATAGGTTTCATGGGATTCCATCTGGCCCTTAGCATTTCTGAATACGTTTAAGAATAAGTCACTTTGTATTAGGCCTCCTCCACTCAGATGGCATGGTTTCAAAGACCTCCAGCTGGTCCAGAGGTGAATGAGCCTGCTTAAGTTTTCCAAAATCTGCAGCAAAGACAAAAGAAGGGCTTCAAGCTACCAGGCTACTTTTCTGCCTCTATGAATATACTAAGCTCCTTTATCATGGTGATTCATATCAATTTGGGAGTTGAAGTACAGTGTCACTTATTTAATTTAGAGACCAGAATAACTTATATACCCAGACTCTCTGAACTGTAGGAGGGGGGACCCAAAAAGAAACCAGAATTGTCTACTGGAGGGTGGGCCCCTTGTAGTACAGTACAGGCTTCCCCCACTAGGTGAGTGTTCTAGGAACCCATCTGCATCAGTGTACCAGCTGGTGTCGTGAGAGGCTGTGTTCAGGTTCAGTGAAATTGTTTTTTTTTCTTTGGAAGACTCTTTCAACAGGTTTGCCCATTTCACGATGGGCACTTGTGAGCACACCTGCCCACACAGTGCCGAGTGTTCAGCGGTGTCTGACCACCACCATGCCCCTCCCCCACTTTTCACCCTACCTCGCTCTGAGTGACTTTTTATTGTTTCCCCAGATAAAAATGTCCTCAAAGGGAACCGTTTTGCCGCAGGTGTGGATGAGGTGAAACAAAAAGCAGAAGCACTAAAAGGCATCAAAATTGAGGAGTTCAAAGACTGTTTCAAGCAATGGAAAAGACATACATTTCAAATGAAGAGTACTTTGAAGGTGACTAAAGTTTAAACATGTAAGAATAAATATGCAATTTTTTATAAATAAATCCCGGGTGTTTTGGGTCCCCTCTTATACAGTTTTTGTTTTCCAAATTAAGAAAAATTAGAATTAATTTTTGAGAATTTCAAACTACGAGCTAAAATTATCAAAAAGATTTCTGGGGTTTCTAAAAATATGGATTGAGAATCACATATAGATATGGATATTTCAGATAATATTAACATAATAACAATCCAATGCCTACAATAGGCATTGGCAATAGGTAAGGAATAGAGCACAGATCCAAATAAGTCACTGACATATTGTCACAGATTAGTGCTATAATAATTAACAGTGCTTTACATATTTATGAATTATTTTAATGTGCCTCAACTGAGTAACTCAAACAGCTGTCTTCAGCGGTGAAAATACTGTTAGCTATGTCAAGACAAGCTTGACTCTGCCAAAGACATTTATGTGTATTTCCCAGGAGCTGAGAAAACAAAACAAGAAATATCAATGTTCTTTAGATGAAAAACAAGAATGAAGCCCTGTTGGGCTGACCTAACTAAAGAGATCCATCAGTGCCCTGGTGTTTCTGAGGTAAATTCCTGAGAAAAAAAGGTCACACGCTTGCTCTTTTTCCAACACCATTCCTCTACATATGTCGTCCGTTCTCACAGCCAGACAAATGCACTGTATTCAATGCAAAGACCCATTTTTACAAGAGCTCTTTCCATTTGGATGTCCTGCCATCAAACTCATTATGGCATCTAAAGATCACAGTCAACCTGTCCAAAAACAAACTCAAAATTTGCCTCACAGAATTACTCCCTTCATTTCTATGTCTCCCTCTGTGATTATCCCAATGTCCTGGGCTGGGAACTCTGGTGTGCCACTAACATCAGAATTACCTAGAGTAAAAAGGTACTCTAATACCCTTCCAAAACTAGCACCTCAAAGAGTATTATCTGGGAATTTTTAACAAGCTCCTCGGGTGATTCTAATGCACATTAAAGTTCGAGAATTTATACCTTATATTCAGACTTAACTCATTCAGTTCATCCGATAGTACATCCTTCCTCTGTTAAATCCTCTTACTACCAGAGTCCAAGATCCTAAAACCACAATCGATTTCCTAAATGGTGTCAACAATTTCTCAAACTGAAATTTCTAAAACATTTTTAAAGTTTTCTTTGCTCTATAACTTGTCTTGACTTACATACCATAATTAAAACTCATCTTCCTAATTTTTGAGTCTCTCTAACCTGATCCCAAGCTTCCTCTCTCTAGTTCCCCAGATATCCTCTGCTCCAGTCACAAACCCTCATTCAAAATATAATCCAGTGGTTGTAGTCATTTTAGTCTGATATACTCCACCACCAACCGCTGCCCAAAATCTGTAATGCCCACCCCTCTTTTACATAGGCGTCCTTCGCGGGAAAGCTTTAATCCCAAACTCCCTACTTGGCTCTCAACACACCACATTATTGCAATTCCTGTCAGACGTTCTTCCAGCCTTCTGTTCGCTCCACGTCGCCTAGACAACAATCTTACTAAAGCACTTTTTTTAAATGTCTCTCTTACTCAACAGTCAATATTGGTCTTTATTATTCCTTTAATTATGTCCAAATCCCAGGGATCGCATGTAAGGCCCCACCAACTACACTAAATCAGTTAATTCCAGTGGTCCCCAAAACATGATTTTATTCAAGCTACTCTTATCTTGGAGTATCTTCTTCTTCCACTCTACCAATACAAAATCTTATATTTCTTTTAAAAAACAATACAACATTGAGCATCATTAGGTTAAAAAAATAGTTTGGCCCATTTACTGTAGGAATTTATCATTTAAGGCAGAAAATATCTTAGTAAACAATAACCAAAACACTCAAACACATACATTATTTTTATGATGCAGTGAATATATTTTTTACTTTATGTTTTGTGAAGGTTCCTTGTTTTCACAGCATCTAATAAAGACAGACAAAATATTCATAAGGCAAAAAAAGTGAAGGAAGTAAAATCTCTCCGTTGTTTTAAATGGCCAACATCCAGCAAATGTAGTAAGTAATAGCAACCTCTGGTTAAATTTTTTAAATTAATTACTCTTTCCAGGAAGTAGCTATTTTCTCACCATTAAAATTATTTATTTTATAGGTCTTTATAGTACTACAATGGAATAGAAAGAACAGGAAACTTGGGAGTCAGAAGTGTGTATTAAATTAAGAATGAGACAAATTTTGGGCAAGTCTCTCTATCTCTCTGATTCAATATCCCTGTTGGTAACATGCAGCCACCTGGTCCCACGACTTAGAGACACTTGACAGTCAGATCATCAAAGGCCTAAAGTATTACAGGTGACCTAAACCTATCTTCAGAGTAATCTTCCTCAGGGCTGCACCAGTACACACCACTTGCAAATCTATTTAACTGGCATTCATTTTCTTCTTGCTTAGAAAGGTCAGTTCCTGAGATGAAAAACCAGACTCAGGAAACACAGCTGGAACAAGTTAGTATCCCAGCCACTCTGCTAAGTTTCCAAAAATCATAAATCTATTATTCATGGGATAATGCTTAGTTACTTGTGACAAATTGAAGGTTGAGAAAATATTTGCACAAAGAGCCATCATCCTAGCTTAGTCAGGGCCAAGGCAGAGGTCACTGCCAGAGAGTGATTGGTCTCTCACATTTGTCACACAAACAAAAAAGAAAGAAATCTTAACAGCACAAGTTAAAGATGTATTGCTTTATCTAAGAAAGTTTATTTCCCTTCTCTCTTCTCTATGTTTGATTTGCCTCAAGGTAACAAACCATGAAAGCTGAGATCAATATGAATCTTACCCACTTATAGATATGGAACTAAAACTTAGAAGAGACAAACTGCCTAATAAAAATAACAAGACCCTGAAATAATATGTATAAAACCAAAGATACCTGAAATAACAGAAAACTGAATTATGAGTTAAAATTAAGAGTTGTCATTCATATCCCATAGTCATCTTCTGCAAGCACTTCAGACATCATGTTCAGAGCAGAAATATCTCTGTATTTTTATTTTAAATCAATAGATACACATATATACAGTATGTATGTATATATATATATATGTGTGTCAGACACAAAAAGACAAATACTGTATGATATCACTTATACATGGAATCTAAAAATGCTGAACTCCTAGAAACAAAGAGTGGAATGGTGGTTACCAGGACCTGGGGGTGAGAAAATTAGGGAGATGTAAGTCAAAGGGTATAAACTTCCAGTTAGACGGTGCATAAGTTCTGGAGATGTAATGCACACATTGTGATTATAGTTAACAATACCACATTATAGTCCTCAAAGTTGCTAAGAGACTAGATCTTAAATTTCTCACAGCAGAAGTGTAAGCTAACGCCACAATGATAATCATACTGCAATATATAAACTTATCAAATCAACATTCTGTACACCTTAAACTTATACAATGTTACATGTCAATTACATCTCAAGGAAGGAAGGAAGGAAGGGTGAGTGGGTGAGGCCAAGAGCCTCAAAAGTGACAAAAGATAAAGGCTGTATCAGACAGAACTCACAGAGGAAAGTTGCCCTCCACACATTCGATGTTGTCAGTCAAGACTCAGGCTCATCCACCATCTCCCCCATGCCCAGGTGGAAGCTGGCTATGCATCTACACAGATTTTCATTCCTCTGAGGCTTTCTCATCTAGGAGCCCTCAGCCAAGGCCATTTCCTGGGCATTTCCTTGGGAAGAGAAATTTAACTACTGAAATAGTAAATGATTAAACAAATAAAATTTAATTTCTTTTTGAAAAACAAAAAAAGATTGAATTCTCTCATGCTGATCCCAAATAGTTCTGCAGTTGACTAGAGAAGTTCATGTTAAGAGTTCAAGTAAGTTTTGAAGGTGAGTAGGGGAGTCCAACTAAGAGTTCAAGTACAGTTAAAAGTTATTTTAAGCTTAATCAGCTTGTTTTACATTCTTTTGCAATGAGAAAATAACTAGGAAGTCTGGCAATGAGTAGTAAAGAAAAATAAAAGTGTTACAGTTTTTTCTTCTTTGGTCAACTTGAATAGTTCATTTACTCAAAATTTTAAGCATGAATGATTACCAAGTAGCTTTTGTTATAAAATGCCATTTACCCCTTACTCCACTTGGCTGACCCGTGAGGATTGCTTAAGTGTCATTTCCTCCAAGAGATATTCCCAGAACTGCCTCCCCCCACCCCCACTCCTCAATGGCCCACCAGTGTTCGGTGATTGCTACCCTCCTCTGGCCATGCACACTGGTTTCTAACTATTGACTTAGGAATTCCCACTCCCCACCTTTCCACTAGCCTCTGAGCTCCTCTGAAGACTTGCTATCCCCAAATCCTTTTATAAGCCTGCCACAGAGCAGATACTTAACAAACGTTTGCTGAGTGAGGAAACACACACACACACACACACACACACAAATGAAACACAGAGACCTCCCACTTCAACTCTCACTTGCCATTAGAGGTATAAATGGTTTAAATACTAGAGCCAGGACTAAAAATCCCATTTCCACTACTCAGAAATGTTTCCTTATGTTAGTTCATTATATTGAGAACATTATTTACCTTTAACAATGTAAAATTAATGTTTTCAAATACATACTATACACTTCTAGATACATATCCACCCAAAAAAACCCAAAAACTATGTCCCTACAAAAAGTTATACATTAATGTCCACAGCAGAATTATTCATAATAACAAAGAAAGGGAAAGAATCCCAAATGTCCATCAACTGATAAATGGATAACTAAATGTGGCATGTCCACACACTGTAATGGATTATTTGGCTTTAAAAAGTCATAAAGTATTTCTTCATGCTACAACACAGATGAACCTTGAGAACATTTTGCGAAGTGAAAGAAACCAGATACAGAAGACCACATACTGTCTGATTCTGTTTATATAAAATGTACAGAACATGAAGTTCAGAAACAAAAAGTAGATTAGCAGTTCCCTGTAGTTGGGGTGAGAGGAGCAAAGGGAGTGGCTTGGTAATGGGTTCCTTTCAGGGGTGGTGAAATTTTCTAAAATTGATTGTGGTGATGGTTGAGTAACTGTGCATAGACTAAAAGCAATTTTATGGTATGTGAATTATATCTCAAAAAAGATGTTATAAAAATTAGTAACTAGCCCTGGCTGGAGTGGCTCAGTGGATTGAGCACCAGCCTGCAAACCAAAGGGTCCCCGGTTCAATTCCCAGTCAGGGCACATGCCTGGGTTGCAGGCCAGGTCCCCAGCTGGGGGCACATGAGAGGCAACCACACAAATTGATGTTTCTCTCCCTCCCTTGCCCTCTCTCTAAAAGTAAATTTAAAAAATAAAATAAAATAAGGGAAGGGTTTAGTCAAAGAACCTGTATAAATGACTCATGGACATGGACAATGGGGAGGGATATGATCGCGGGAGAGGGGGTGAGTTGGGTGGGGGAGAGAAATTGGGGGAAAAGGGGACAACTGTAATTGAAAAACCAAAAAAAAAAAAAAAAAAAAGAAAGAACACAGTATTTTACTTAAAAAAATAAAATAAAATAAAATAAATTAGTAACTATAGTTGAAAATGAATTTATCTGGCATACTAGAATTTGGAAATCCTCAGTCACAAACTTGCATTTCATGTTTCACAATAAAGGTTACATTTCATATGCCTAAAACATCATGCTCAATCATTGAGAAAAACAGTACTTACAGAGTCAAAAAAGTTTTAATATAAAAATTTTTATTTTAATATTTTGAGAATATTAAAAAGGCTATGTGGTTCTACAAATCTAAATGCTTGATTCCCTAAGCATCTTGACTAAAGAGATAATTACTGTATTTAAATGATTTCTATCTGAAGTGTGAAATGCTGTGACTTTATATATTCAAAAGCAAATCATTTCACTGATAAAGCACATATGAAAAAGAAAAAAAATCCAGAAAAGAAAATTTCTTTCTCTAAGAGCTACTATGTATTATCCCGCTACTCTGTGGCAAGTCTTCTGCCTACACTGGAACCCACAGATTCAGAAATTCAAAGGGAGCTGTGTTACTATGCTAGCTTGACTCCAGTGGGGATATACTTTATCCTTTTATGCTCAAGTCAATGATGCTATAGTCAGATCCCCAAGATCAAGCCTAAAATTAAGGTGGGTTTCGTTGCAATTAAAGTATATTTATTTTTTAGATTCTTCATGCATCATTTAATTTTTTTTTAAATATAAGGTCATTTTGCTAGCTATGTATCTGAATTTTCAACATGAGGTTTTTTTTTTCCCTTGAATATTATATGCTTATAAATACAAATCTAGATTTTCTCTGTATAAGGAATAAGTTTTACAATTCTTAATACAGAAAAGTAAGGTTTTCTTATGAGGGAGAGATTAAAGATATCCAATTTAGGGTCAAATGTCATAAATCCCCTATATAGAGGGGAAAATCGCTTCTGAGTATTTTAAAACTATTAAGTGAAATTGAAAAAAAAAAAACTCACTAGTTTTATACTGGGTTGTTCAACTGACAACCCAATATAATAATATCTCACAACCTTTCTTTATCAGGAAGTGTAACCAAACACAGGTCTGGCTGCCTGCAGCTACAAAAGCCAACACTCAATAGGCAGGTGCTGATGTAAAGGAAAATGGTTTATTTTCAGATGCTGGCCACCTGGAAGACAGGAGACTCATGTCACAAAGCCCATCTCCTGGGAAGATGGGGGACTCATGTCACAAAGCCCATCTCCTGGGAAGATGGGGGACTCATGTCACAAAGCCCATCTCCACATCTCAGTGGAGGCAGAGGTTTTGATAAGGAGGGAGAGGGCAACAGAACAAAGAGATCAAGAAAGAGGGTTGAAAAGTTCCCTCTACGTGCAGACGAGCACAGTCCATTCCAGTCAGGCAAGTGATGGTCCAGTGTGCGTCATCCTGGTTTAGTCATGCAGGTTTCACATCGATCCGGTTTCATATCATCCTGGCCCTGCAGTTGAAGGTTTGCAAATGGCCTGGAGCTGAGATGCCTAAGGTCGGAATCTATCTTTTCAAGTTAGTTCCTAGGGTTCTTATACAAAATGCTGTTCACCTACAAGCCACATATTAGAGTCCCCACTTACAGTAACAATGACAAAAGAATGGCGAGTGGGTTACAATTTCCCACCATTACAATTTTCCATTGTTACAGAAGTTCTTTAAAAATCTAAGAACAGCTAAGCCATTTGCGTTGACAGTATCCCATACTTAGTAAAATTAAAAGATACCTGAGTACTACATTTTTGAGATTTATGAATTTTAGGAACAGTAAGCTGCACAAAAATATAGCATGAGATAATCTGAGAATAAACTGAACATAAACCAATATTTTTAAAAACTCATTGTATATAAAGAATGAATGGATACACAGATAAATTGTACCTCCTCCCCTCCCCCCCCAAAAAAAATCCCCAATTCTAGAAGAGTGAGATCTAAATAAAGACTAGGGAATTATTGATCTGCAGTGAATTCTAGGAAATTCACTTGAGTGTAAAGTAAGTTTCCATTCTAAAGCTCATTGAAGATTTAAAAAGTAGATTCAATAATATATCACTCAAAAGATTCATATTAGGTAAGAAACGTTCAGATATTTCTTTTATCATCAAGATATTCACAAATTAAGGCAAAATGAGCTTCCTCTGACAGCGACCCTCAGGCTCTGCCCAAGTACGCTGGCTGTGCCAGTAAAAATCTGCTCTAGGATATGTGCTCAAATCACAAGTAAAACAAGAGTGTCTTAAAAGGCTAAGACAAACATTTTCCAAATAGTTTAACTCAAACTTTGTATGGTAATTGGTTGCCTAAGGCATCATTTACATCCAAATGTGGCACTATTTGCTCCCACAGTGGGTATACATATTTCAGAAATAGTTTTTGCAAAGGGGACACCTGGGTATAAATATTTCAAAATAGTTTTCCAAAGGGGCACCAGTCATTTCTAAAATTAACCTTAATTCCTTAGGTGCTCCAACTCCTTATAAAAATAACCAGCTAGAACTCCTAAATCTATTTAATTTTATATTTATTAGGAACCTCATAGTCCTCCTTTCATTTAAAAGATTATAGATTTCCTACTCTTAATTAGCCTGAGGTAAGTGATTCAGGTTATTCACTTTTTTAAATTTACTTATTAATGAAGTAGGAATCATACCTGTCCTATCCAACCCACTGGGTTCTATATTAGAATAACATAGTTATTAGTCATGATATCATTTTGAAAAGCATAAACATTTGATACAGCCAGAAGGTACCCCAGCTATATGAAAAATAAATTACTCCTCATAAGCTTTAAGTTTCCCTTTTCGATGTGAAAGAAAAATAACTTTGCCTCTGCTCTCTTAGGTTCAGTGATGGTGAGCCTACAAACTAAAATAGCAAAAGGCAGATTAACAGGAGAAAGGCACATAAGTTTTATCTTATTTTTTAATGGAAAGTCACAGAAAGATGTGAAACAGAAAGAAGTGGTTAGACTCAAGGCTTTATATGCCACTTTACCAAAGGAAAGAGGGTTTGAGAGTCCGAGGGATGAGAAATTATGGGTAAATGACTAGGAAGTGTATGGGGAAAATTAATGGAACATAAGACTTTTTGTTTTCCTGTGTACAGACCTATGATTATATCTTTTCATTATTGTTGACACTATTACAAATGTCACACATTTTCTTCCCTTTGCCCTCCTCCACCTAGTCCCCACCCCCCACCAGGCTTTCACACATCATTGTCTATATCCATAGGCCATTCATATGTGCATGTATGTTCTTTGGCTAATCTCTTCCATGCTAAAGTCTTCAACCAAATATTAGCAAATAAGATCAGACGATACATTAAAAAGATCATACACCATGACCAAGTGGGATTTATTCCAGGGATGCAAGGTTGGTACAATATTCACAAATTAATAAATGTGATGTACCACATAAACAAAATGAAGGAAAAAAATCACATGGTCATATCAATAGGTGTAGAAACAGCATTTGATAAAATTTAGCACCCATTTTTGATAAAAAGCTCTCAGCAGATAAGACCTATTTTAATATGGTATATTTATGCAGACTCACCCAAACCTGGTGATAAGAGTCACTGTCCTCTTTGAGATACAGGTGGGAAAAAACCTTCCTAAGGGAAATTTCTGCCATGCTTTTAGGCAGAGAAGGGAGTGCAGAGAACTCTTCCTGAATTGTTGAATCAATCTACTTCAGCTCAAAATAATCCTTATGCCACCATGGCATGTTTTGGGGAGCACATCCTAATCCCCTTCAAGGGCAAATCTGTCATTGCATTAGTCAGTTTGGTCTCCTTATAAAGCAGAGAAAGGAGAAGAGAACAAACCAGAGTGGGGAAGGTATTGAATTTGGGAGTTTCCCTTTCCGACTAGAAACATCAATAACATTACTCAACTCTCCCCTTTAACAATTCAGTTTACACAAAGAAAGGCTATGGAAACTTGAACGTGGATGCCAGCGCTATGAACATGCATCTTTCCTTGCCAACAAGGGAGTCTACGAAACCAAGAGGAGTAATTTAAGAAATGCATTGACTTTTGCTTTTCTACTAACTGCATTAGCAGGGAAAACAAGCAAATATGAGGAAGCATATTTTTTAAATAAACACAATCTCCATTTGATTTTCATTTATCTTCTGACAAAGCAGGGAAAGAGATCTGGACACAGAAGATCTAGATTCAAATTCTGGCTCCATAACTTAAGAGTTTTATGACCTCGGGCCAATTATTAACCTCACTGAACCACTGTCTTAGTATCTATAAAGACACTTCATAAGGAACTTAAAAAGACCTATCTGACAGGTATGTGGTAAGAAAGAAATTAATTAAAATTAGAAAATACATGTAAAACACGCGGCAAAGTATAGGGCTTAATGTTATTTCCTTTATCCTCTCCTACCTTCTAAAAGGATTTCAGAGTTCTCTCTCTTTATTTTATTTTGACCTAAACCAAAAGAAACAGAGGCTGTCATTCATAATATAAAGATATCATAGGATTAGCATCAATGTGCCTTTTAAGAGCACTTTCTTTTTTTCTTCCTACTACACAGAACATACACAAGCCCTTGAAGAAGGGGTCAAGAGACTAACAGAGTTCATTGATCATTTTTACTTAATATCAGCCAAATGACCTTGGAAGTTGTGACTGAACAGTCTTGATAGGATGCCAGCATTCAATCAGATATTTTTAATATCAGTAAGATTTTTGTGCTCCAGCCAGATGGAAAGAACATTTAAAAAAGAAAGTTAGAGAGAAGTCCATCAATTTCACAAGTCTTTAAAATTTCTGATGAAAGATTTAAATTATGAGCCAAAGAAATACAAAACCCAACCAAGTATTATAGACAACATTCTATACATGGGCAGAATCAGGATGTGGGCTATATATATGATTAAGAAAAAACTCACTTAATATGTTCTTGTTATCTATAAATAAAATTTAATGTATCTATGAAATGAAGGTACAAGAGTCTAATAAGCATCCTGCTCAAATTCCTCATGCAGCCTCAGATGGTTGAGAAAACTGCTTGAGGAGATTTAATTTTAAATCAAACTCATATCATTACTATTCTAGGTTAATAAGTTCATTTATATATTAAGTATTTGCAACTTTTAAGAGAATTTGACCTATCAGAGTGATAGGTCAGCCTTGTAATTCCAAATAAAATACAAAATAGAGTAACTGACTTAGGCCAATGACTGTAAGTAGAAGCCTCCCCAGCTCTGTGCACAGTGTTAACATACTCTGGGAACTTTAGAGTCACTATATGTGTAAGTTTAATTTGTGAGATGTGTAAGAATTATGTTGGTTTCCAGAAAAGGACTCAAATAAATTTTATATAAGTAGAGTTTCAAATGGCTTAATGTTTTAAGATTGTAAATGTGACTAAAAATTATTTGAAATCTTTAAATTCCTAAAATTTAAAAGACTTATAACAAGGACAACATAACATATAAATTGAACTTACAAGCCAAATGTAAAACTATGAATTTGAATCTGTAACTTTAAATAATAATTTTTAAAATCAGTATAATTCCTGGATAATTTTTTCTGTACACAACCAGTATGCACAAGAGTTCCAAAAACACCATATTAAATATATCAGATTGAATGACAGGTTCAAATGTGGCTACTTTGGTTACTTCCACAGAATGTGAATTAATAGAATCCCTTCAACTACAGATGATTACTTAATACTGAAGGTACAAATAAATGACTCTTCCCAAAAGTAAAATGAAATGCTTACTAACACACTTTGTGCTCTTTTATTTATATCCAAACGAAATCTAGAGTGTCCATTCATTATCACACTCTAGATTTCGTTTGGATATAAATGAAATTCTTTTATTCTGCTTTCTAGTGGTTGTTCATTAACTTTTCTCATTAATTTTGTAGAAGTAGTTCATTAACTACTTTCCCAACAATATAATCTCTAAAATTTGTAACTATATCAGTCCTTGGTACTTTAAGCAATATTGTTGTGAAAGCCCTGAAGGAAATTTGGGCAGTCATACAGAAAATGTCTCTTTTCTTTGAAAATAACCAAGTCAGTTAAAAAAAGAAACAGTTGAAATAATCTGGGATTTTAGCCATGTTTCAATTTTTATGAATGTAAATACATGTATAATCGATATAACAAGAAAGCAAATACAATCTTAAAGCTTAATTTAATATTGTTGATGACTGAATGAAACTATATCGACCCCAGAGACCTAATTTGACATGGCCATTTGTATTGTTTTAGAGCTCAACTACCATTTATTTCCGTGAGAACTTCCACAGTACTGTGAGAGCAAACAACAACGAAAAAAGGGTATGAATGAAAAAATATACATTCTATTGTTGAATATTTTTGAGCATGCGTCCTGTCCCGGACACCAGGCGTAGGGGATAAAGAGGTGAATTAGAGACACAAAGTCTCCATTACCTGCAACATAAACTCTAATAGAAGAGGAATAACCGAAAGAGAAAACATCAGGTATTGATAAGCTGTATTGTGGGAACAAAAGGTGGGATATTATAGGGCCTCAGAGGCTCATTTAAACTGGAGAACAGGGAAGTCCTCTGATGAGGCAACATGTAGGACAGTGGCCTGGGTAACAGGGACCAACCATGCAAATATCTGGAAGCTGGGAGGTTCAGGCCAGACAGTCACCTAGGTCAAGCACAAAGGCCATGGTATCTGCAACCAAATTTATAAACTTTTTTCGGCACAGCATTCACAAACTTGAAGTAGTTCCTACCATGTTCTTGGCAAGCGCTGGATCTACTGAGACCAGTTATCACATCTTAGGCTTTTTTACACACAGAATACATGTTATGTTTTGCCTTTGGTGGACACTTAAAATTCATACCTGTGGCTGATTAATGATTAATAAAAAATAAGAATCTAACACCAGTACCTCACCCACTGAGCCAGTTTCTAATCTAAAAGTATTAGCTGCTTGTAAGATTTTTACCCAGAAATCACGATAAAAGGCCTATCACATATATGTTCTCATAGCTCTTTGGCCAAAGGTAGAAAGAAAAAATTATAATTGCTTTACTTGGTATGGCTTACTTCCTACTGTTACTGTTGCTACTACCAAAAGAGGTTCAGCATGATACTTCAGGTGCCGGTTTTCCACTGGCCAATGTCAGTCCTTTTGAAAGCAGCAGCAGGAGTCCAAATTCTTCCATTTGCTGAAGGATAAAAGTTTGCTCCCAAGTTTGACACAGATAATTTCAAAAGTAACAGAAAATGGATACAGGAAAGGAATTAAAGACAACTTGGTTTAATTAATATACCAAATTTATGTTGGGAAAAAGTTAAAAATGAGGTGCATACCACCTACAGTAATACAATAAACTCAAAGCCCAAACAAACATCCACAGCAGAAAAGAAAGAAAGAAAGGAAGGAAGGAAGGAAGGAAGGAAGGAAGGAAGGAAGGAAGGAAGGAAGGAAGGAAGGAAGGAAGGAAGGAAGGAAGGAAGAAAAGAAAACACGCAACAATCCCCCCCTTTCCCTTTGCCTAACTTCTGGAATCCAGCTCCATCTACGCTTGAGAATAACCAGTAGTTACACTTCCACCTGTCCCCTAATCCCTCTCTTCCTAAAATTCTGGCTTTCACTCTTCCATCAGAACTCCCCAAAACATTCTTTTATCCTTTACTACCTAGCAGAATCATTTCTTTTCAAAATTCCTCCTTCCTTGAGACATAGTCTTGCAAGAATGTTGTCAGAATGTTGACAGGATTGTACTCAGCAACACAAAAATGTTTAAGAGATAAGGAGCTTTGAGGCTTAACCCTTATCTGAAATGACTGCTGAGTAGTCTAGAGGGGAGTCTGACTACAAATGACTGACCCTTTATGCTACGAATGAGGCAGAAACTATCTTCCCTTCAACCATCTGATGCAGTGCCAAGAATAAATCCACAATAAATCCACTCTTAACAGATAAAATTGCTACAGTATAGTTTTAAAACAGACGGGTATAAAGAACCAAATTTCGTACTTGCTCCAAAGACAAAAAAAAAAAAAAAAACTTGAGAACTCTCATATATGCTAAAAAAAAATAAAGTACATAAAATCATTAAATTTTGAAAGAATTTTTAAATATGATAGAAACCACTTTGATGTTTAATACTTTTTTTGTGAAAAGGAAATTGATCATGTATACTGATATCTGTATATAAACAACTGCAGGAAAGTAACTATCTTCTAATTACCTGTATATTTACAAATATTGACATGAAAATTCGGAATCTAAATGTCAATGCTAGCTCATCTGATTGCTCTCTCTTCAGACGTTGATTGAAGCCACACTATGCACTGTGGACAAGCATAGAGCCAAGACTGTAGAAAAAAGGAAGGTAAGATTTGCCTTCAGAGGGCTATAGCAATCCATATATATACTTCTTAACTTTAAGTAAAAAGTGGTTATTCACACAAGAAAGTTAACATAAGCTGGAAGGCATGGGAACTCAGAAGAGAGAAAAATTACTTAAAAATATCAGTTTGATGACAGAATTATTTGAGAAGGGAAATCAAATGCATTTACTGCTCTCATTTCCCTTTACACCCAAAAGTACAGCTCAGAGAGACAAAAATGCATGTTCTGGAAAACATTTTTTTACTACTGCTGCCATCAGTTATAAAATTTCCTGCTGCTGAATTTTAACCAGTCATACTATAGTGCAACTATAGCTGATTTACAAAGCTTAATCACAAGGTAGCAACTAAAAAATGAAAGAAATTAGCTAGGTAGTGTTTCAGTCCTGTACAAAAATAATCCATTTGTTTAGTAAAATTAAATAGAACAAAATATTAAGTACAAAATGAAGAATAAAATTTAAAAATAAATCTTTATATACAAAATAAGCAATGTAAAAGTCTACGACACATAGTTGGTGGTTATATTTTTTGTTTGGAATAAACTACAAACAGAATCTTAACTCTCGGTATGTTTTTAATAAGTTTCTTTATGAAAAGAAGGTGTCTTGCCTGCAGCTAATTTTCTCTTGAAAGCCTCTGTAACAAACCAACTTTGTCCTTTTTGAAATACCCACAGATACTTAGAACAAGGGTTCAGATACCAACAAAATGAGCTGTCCTGGAAAATTTAGACACGCCTCCTGAAATGACTGGCATGGAAGTTCAGCCAGCAGCATTCCTGATGGAAGGATTCCAACCAAGTTGGGGGCCATAAGTAACTGGAGAACACAGCATCAGGCAACAGGATAGAGTGAGCAACTCTGTGACAGGTACAGACTGGCAGGTAGGCAGGCAAGCCTGGCAGCATATAGGGAGATCCCAGCTAAGGTTGCCGAGGAACCATGAAGGCAGACAAGCACACACGGGAAGCCAGACACAGACTCCCATCCTATACAACACAGGCACAGGACACTAACCTTCCTCACCTCCAAACAATATTGGCCCCAAAGCCAAAGTCATGACCGATTCAGAAAGTGGGGCGAGCTTACGGGAGCCTGGTAGAATTCGGAGACACCAAGTCATGCAGGGCATCACAAAGTCAAAACTGAAAAAGAAGAACTAGACAAATGAAGAAATCCTAAATCCTATTTCACCCTTAAATAAGTACTAAATTTTAAAATCATAAGAAGCAACCCATTTGCAAAAAAAAAAAAAAAAAAAATGAGAATGTACTGAGAATAGCTATTCCACATTTAGGAGGAAATTCAATGCCAAGACAGTTGCAGGAACTAAAGAAAATTAACACAAGTCATGTTTGGATATTTTTGTAGGACAGTAATTAGAGCAAAAAAGGAAGTACCACCCAGTGGGAATCAAAAAAAATAGGAGAACTATTTTGGGTCAATATTGTGATAGGAAAAAAAAAGACTCTGAACCTCCTACAAGCTATTCTTGATTATCCCTGCCACGAAAAGAGTAGAGTGGTATGAATAACACAAAGTACTAGATATAAAAATCATTAAACTTTGTTATATATTTTAAGAAGTAAAATGTTTACACTAAATTTGTTTCACTACAATAATAATCAGATAGCATATTAATTAAATTTGCTTAAAAACAAGCATACAATCTCAGACACAAATATGGGAGGGGTTAATACTAATAATCCTTTATTAAAGCAGATATACTTAAGGAAAAAGGAAACTAATGCCAGAGGAAAATCTGGAATACATGAATAAACAATAAAAAAAGAAAATTAAACAACAGGTACATAAATAAACAATGATCATATTAACAATAATTGCTTAACTTGATAACTTTCAAAAAAGACATTGGAAAAGCAGTAATAAAAATTACTTTTATGGTTTATAAAGGGAGTAACTATCCTGGATAATTTTAGACTTTGATAAGATATACATACATACATACACATATTATATATGTATACACACAAACACATTTCTAGAATAAACAATTTAAAACAGACTCAGTGACTTTCAAACTAGTGAAGAGTAGAAAACAAGTCAGAAGGAAAGACTCAAAAATTCACCAAAAGAGAGAAAAAAAGAGCAAAAGTGGGCGTGTAAACAAAAAACACTAAAAATGAACACAAATATAGCTTAACAAATCTAAGTAGATCAAACTCCCTACTTAAAAGAGAAGTATGGTTTAATTTTTAATAAAACAAAACCCAATGCCCTGTTGTTCATTTAAATGTCTAAATCGTAAGGGCACAAAATATTTATGAGTAAAAACATTAAAAACGATGTACTAGGCCTACTAAGGAAAGCTGATATAGCTTTATTTAGATCAGACATCACAGATTTTAAATAGAAATAATGAAATGACATATAATGATACATAAGTAAAGACTGATTTTAAAAATAAGAAAGGAAAACATAACTAAACTTTTTACACTTAGCTTCAAAATAGATAAATAGAAAAATCATCAGTGAAAAGAGGAACACAACTCTCTCACTATTAATAAATAAAGCTTATAAAATGCTTAACAAAGATACAAAGTTCAACCACATAAGTATCAAACTTTAGTTAATATTTATATTTTTAAAAAATTGTCAGAAAATGGTAACCATGAACTCCTTTCAAGGGAACAGCTATAAAAACTGGCCATAGATAATATATCTTAAAGCCAGTCTTAATTTTTTTTTTAAAGTATCATATAGACCATATTCTCTGATCATAATGCAGGTGAAGTTCAAAATAAATAATAAAAACATAGACGAATGAAAGCATGCATTAGAAAAAAATTAAGTACACTTCTAAATAATTCATGGGTAAAGAGGTGATCACAACAGAAGTTAGAAAATATTTAAAATGAATAAGGAAAAGATACTAAATATAAAAGTGTGAGATTTAGCTAAAGTATTAGATAGGGTAAAAATTAACCTTAAAATTTTGTATTAGAAGAAAAGCTGAAAATTTATTAGCTAAACATTAAACTAAAAATTTACAAAAGAACACAAAAAAGAAAAATGGAAGAAAAGACAAGTAGGAAAATTAGCAAAACAAAAAATAACAGAGAAGATCAACAAAGACAAAAGTTGCTTCTTTCAAGAAGACTAAAATTGGCATATGTGTACTGAATTAAGAAGACAAGTTAACAATATTAGGACACAGCAAAAATTTTTTGAAGAGAGAGAATATTATAAACAAGTTTAGTAATAATTCTAAAACTCAGACAAAATAATTTCCTAACAAATATAACCAACCAAAATTGACACAGAAGTGACTGTAGATTTAATAGTGCTATAATCTTTAAAAATAGTGACTGAAAACTATAAATCCCCTCACAAACAAACATAAAAAAAAATGCCTATATGGCCTTAGAAGTAACTGAATCAATCACTCCAGGAAGAGATCAATCCATCATTACACTAACAATTTCAGAAAATAGGAGAACCTCTTCTGATGCAAACCTTCTGAAGAAAATATTAGCAAAAAAAAAAAAAATCAATCAAATAAAAATATGTATAACAAATTTAGATTTATACCTAGTAATATAATTAAAGAAGAAATCCTATGTGATCATCTAAATTGATACAGAACATAAGTTCAATAAATTCAACATTTATTTACAATTTTAAAAACAAAACAGCAAATAAACAGCAACTGAACAGAACTTTCTTAACCTGATAAAAAAATAAAGCACATATTGTATATAATAATAAAGTAGTAAAGTAATTTCCATTAAAATCTAGAACAAGGGTTGGGTGGGGGAGAGAAATTGGGGGAAAAGGGGACAACTGTAATTGAAAAACCAAAATAAAAAAATTTAAAAAAAAAAAAAATCTAGAACAAGACAAAAAAGTCCACTACCACCAGCTCTGGCCAATCTGTTAAGGCAGGTCTATGTAAGACAAGAAAAGAAAGACAAAAGTAAAGGCTTAGAAATGAAGAAATAAACTTATTAAGCTATTATTTGATCATACTTTTTTAAAAACCCAAATAATCTTCAAGAAAAACTCTAAATTAATTATAATTCTGAAGGTCACCAGTCATAGAACAATATTAAAAATCATCTGACTTTCAATTCATTAACAAAAATAAAAGATGGAATAGTAACAAAAAAATTTAAACAAGTTGTATAATAACATAAAAATTACATAATAAAGATAACCCTGGCTGGTTTGGCTCAGTGGATTGAGCGTCGGCCTGCGAGCTAAGTGTCGCTGGTTCGATCTTCCAGTCAGGGCACATCAGAGAAGGAAAACTCTGACTCCAAAAAACCTCCGCTGCCTTGCGGCATACCTCTTCAGGGGAAAGGCTAAGGGAGTAAACTCCGACAGAAAATCCGGAGCCGGAGTCCCTAAGGCGGTTTGACGTTGTAGTCAACACCGGCAACTCCTGCGGCGCACCTGAAGCCAAGCTGTATTGACTCCGTCTTTCCCTTGGACCCTTCAGCTGCGAAGAGAGGGGGGGTGTGCTGCATGGGCAACAGCAGACCCTCCATATCACCCTGCCCAGGCTCTGTAGCTTCAGCTTCACTGGAGAGGACACTCCAGCGCCATCGCAAGATGTCGATTCAACACGGGAGGAGACAGATACCGTGTCACTCCCGAGTCGGACTGCATAGCCATTCTCGGCGGTGCAGATAGACTCTTAAGAAGCTACACCATCGTCTCGAGACGGACGGCTGCCGAATAAAACATAATAAAGATACTAGAGAAGACCCAAAAAACAAAAAGGTATAACCATATACCTTTCCATAGCCAAGGACTAGAAAACTAGTCATAAAAATTATCATAAAAAATTGCTCAAATCTGATGTAGATATTCAAGGACATTCTAATCAAGATTTTTGAAGAATTTCACAGGCTGATTATAAAATTACACAGAAAAGCAAAGGGCTAAGATGAGCAAAGACACACTTAATGAAGAACAAAGTGGGGATACTGCACTATCTATCAAAATGGAAATTGACAAATGAGTTTGTGATTGATGTAAAAAGAAAAATGAATCAATCATCAGAACAGAAGAGAGATCCCAGAAACAGAACTGTGTGTGTGTGTGTGTGCACATAAACGAACATCACAAAGAGCTGGCCTAGCCTTCTACCCTGGCTCTGTGATTCTGCTCTCTGAACTATACCTAACGATGTAAAATGTAAAAAATGTAAAACTTCCAACATATGCTATCCATACTCCAAGAATTCCAAGTAGAACCGTCACTCATCCTACCTTCTTCAGTGTCTTGGGAAAAAAAGTATAAATTATTGCGATAAGTAAAGAGCCAAAAACAGCAGAGACAAATACTGTCAATAGAAAATTAAGTCTTCATTGTACAATAGGTATAATATACCTAGACGAAAATGCTTGGGGTTCTGAATAATTCTTGGGTAAAGGAGTCTTGACATCAAAAAGTTTGAGAATTCAAGAACCATTTCTTTTACATTTTAAATAAAACTTCTGCTTGAAAAAAAGTTTGAGAATTGCTGCTTTTTAAAAAGGTGGGGCAAGTGCACCTCTTAAAAGAAGAGGCACATTTGGGGAGAGCCTCATGTCATTTTGAAGTCTGAACCATTTTGAAATGACCGCTCTACCACCAGAAGACATAACCTCTGTAGAGAAATGCTCCAATGGAGAGGGGAGCAAACAACTTCAACATTATAGTCAGCCTTCTATATTCACAGTCCCTTATCCATGGGATCCACCAACCACCGACACAGTTGGGGGGGCGGGGGGGCATGTTACATTGCACTGATGTGTATAGTATGTACTTATATCTACAATGGTTGCATCTGTACTGACCAAGTACAGACTTTTTTGTTGTTATTCCTTGAACAATACAATATGACAACTATTTATACAACATTTACATTGTATTAGGTTTTATAAGTAATCCAGAGATGGTTTAAAGTGTACAGGAGGATGTACATAGGTTCTATGCAAATGTTACACCGTTTAATATAACAAATGTGATCATCTTGGTGTCGGATTTTTGTATCCGAAGGGTTCCTGGAAGCAATCATCTGTAGACTTAAGACGCTCTAAAGAGGACTGGTTTCCCCTATCACCATCCCACCAGCCCCAGGTGAAGCTCCTGCCCTCTTAGGAAGCTTTCCAGAGCTGTGTGACCCTGTTAAACTGCCATCATTACACGTGGCTCCACACTCGGAAGAACTCCGGGGCTGTCTGAGCCACAGACTGGCCTAATAGAGCACTCAAAGTCCTAAGGTAAGTCACAGCACCTTTTATATTCAGTAAATCCCACTCGTGTTTTATTTGGGAGCCACAGAGAGCATTCATCCAAAATGGTGAGGACCCTCCTGAGCTAACCCACTAGGTGCCCCATTCCCTGAGTCAGCAAATGGGCTTCATGAAATTCACCTTTTGCTGCTCCTCTTCCTCCTTGTATCAGTGGGTGAACGGTGGAAGTTTGTGAGGGCAGAAACAAAAAGCCAGTTGAGGGATTCAGGAGAATTAGACATAAACTGCCCAAGGTAAGTACTAGCCTTTTGAGTATGCCCCATGTAAACCCCCCAAAGCTCTCACACAAGCCCAATCCCTTTACCTTGGCTCCTCTTGCTCTAGTCAAAAACCTAACTCATACAAAAAGGGATCAGCTTTGTGCTTACCAGAGGAAGTGGGGGCCAGGGGGGTTGGAGGAAGGAGGTCAAAGGTACAAACTTCCAGTTAGCAGATAAATAAGTATTAGGGCTGTAATGCATATGTGATGACTATAGTTAATACTGCTGTATGACATACAGGTGACCCTTGAACAGCACACATTTGAATGGCACAGGTCCATTTATACATGAAATGTTTTCATTAAATATTATAAATGTATTTTGTCCTCATGACTTACTTTTCTCTAGCTTCCTTCATTGTAAGAATACAGTAAAAATAATATAAACAACATATAAAATATATAGGCTGGCTGTTAGGTAAGTTTGGGGGGAGTGGAAAGTTGTATGCAGATTTTTGACCGTGCGAGAGGGTCAGCACCCCTAACCCCCACATTGTTCAAGGGTCAGCTGCACATGCAAGTTGAGAGTGTGAATCCTAGAAGTTCTCACCACAAGAAATTTTTTCTTCTTCTTTGCTTTTTATTGTATCTATATGAAATGATGGATGCTAACTAAACTTAACATGGTAATCATTTCACAATATACATGAAGTCAAAGCATTATGCTAAATACCTTAAACATACACAGTGATGTGTGTCAATTATATCTCAATAAAACTCAGGGTGGGGAATCAACTCATATGATGCTGCTGAAAATTAAATAAAGCAGTATATATAAATCTCCTAAATAAACTGGAAATAGATGGGTACACATTCTCCCTCAGTATTTAAGAATTTCCCGTTGAAAATGCTAACTTATCTCAGCTGTGCTTAAGGAAGCAAAAGAAAAATCATTGGGCCATACTTGTATCCCAAACCCTTAAGGCCAGATTTTCTACAGAGCTTTAAAGTGCTAGTTCTAAAGGGGGGAAAAAGCTTTCAGAACCTCTGCTATAGTACAGATGGCATTTAAGTTTGGGAATAGTCTTAATACGTCTTTTTCCTGTTTAATTTCAAGACTTTATTAAGAATCTCTGTACATTCCTAGCATCTTATTGGCTTTCTGATGATTTTAAGTTCCCAGAACTAATGTTATATGAGCCACTGATATAGGAAAATAAATTAAAATTAATACTTAGGCTAATAAAACAAAATCCTAAAAGTAAATTCTGTACTTAGGCAAACTCCTTTGTTAACAAGTTCTTTTACTTCTCTTTATAGTGCTTTGGTACATGTCAAGCCAGTTACTAAGAAAATATTTAACACATTTAAACTGTTTTAACAAAACAAATTTACATCTTTATTGATTCCTCTCCTCCAGCATTTCCAAGTTTCAAAACATATGTTCATAAATATTTTAGTCTATTTCAACTGATAGACTTTAATAGGATGTTACTGTCTTCTCGCTGTGACTGAACAGCAAGAGGATGTTTGTGACCTGGGCATAAATATGAAATGATGAAAATGGCAGTTTTATGCCAACTTCATACACAACAAAACAAAACGTTGGCTATTGCTCAGTGAACTGGGACAAATATAATTTATCCACTTAAATTATTTAGACACCCTCTCTGAAATATGTCACTCAACCCCCATAAAATGTTTTTCTCACGGTATCAGCCTTAATTATCAGGATAACCCCTGCTATGTTCATTTGACCTTAAGAATCCCTGTCTTTTGTATATGTCATGAAAATAAGCCCCACAATCTCCACTTAGGAAGGTATAATCGTTCTCATTTTGTAAGAGGAAAGAAAAGTAGTGGAGGTTAAATAACCCACATGGGGTTACTCAAGCTTGCAGAGAGCTAGCCTGAATGCTTTTTCTACCACCTTGTTCTGATTATTTTTATATACATGTACATCTTATGAAAATTAAAGGTACTTATAAAGGAAAGGTAATGGCAATCAACATATCTTTAGAAACCTAAGTCTGCCTCTTAGCTACTGTGTGCTTTCAAAAAGTATTCTCTTATGCAATTTTATTAGCAGACATCATGGACCAACCCCCCCAAACCCATTAAAACTGCATGGAGAATCTGGACTTCGGATCCAAAATTTAATTAAGAATTTCAGTTGTTTTAAATCCTTGGAATTTAACTATCCATGCACATCTGAAAAGCATTATCCTCAACGCCCTGAAATAACGGAATTCAATTAAAATTTTGCAGAACCTCTCAAAATTCTCATCTGAGGTAAACGGAATGTAAATTCATGCAATCTCCTATTTTGAGAAAAGAGTCAGAGAGTCCAACCAAGTATACAAAAAGTGGCCATACAAACTGCCCTGAAAAGGGATTTAGATTTCTAAAATTAAACGAATCTGTCAATAAAAGTAAATGTTTTGTATCACTTTGGTTTTAATCAAAATTTAACTGTTAACTGCAAGTATATGAAACAATGGGCCCTCTTACCCCTTCAGTAAAAGTTAGCTGAGCTAATGAACCATGAATCAACTTCAAGGAAGAGTAGCGATGATCTTTTTTTTCCTTAAATGAAGCACATTTCTACTATAGTCACAAACTATTTTACTATTTATATTTTAAATGTTTAGTAAGTGTGTGGAGAACATGATGCTGAACCCTAGTGGTGACAACGTCCGACATTATTTCACTGAAGTATCATAGAGAAGTCTAAAGAGACAGGTGATCAAAGGGATTATATCAAAGGGGTTATGTGTGTTGGGATGGGAGGGCAAGGAAGGAAGGAGAGGCTCAAGGAGAAGGTGTCACTGGAAACAGACTTGAAATCAAGACAGGACACGCATATACAAAGGGAATAAACTCAGAAATGAGCAAACTGACATTTAAGAAATAATTATTTCAACATTATTGACTAGAGGATACTGAAAATATCTGCAGGAACACTGCGTAAAGTATATGATTGTCCAATCCCTATGCTGTACACCTGAAACCAATACAAAATAATACTGCAAGTAAAACTGTAATTGAAAAAAATTTTTTAAATAGTCCAGTTTTGCTAAAATGTAGACCACAATTTGGCCTCTATTGGTTCTCTCATAATCACACCCCAGTGTAAGAGATTTGAATCCTCAATACGTTTCAACCTCTTTTATAAGCTATCACTATCTAGTATGCATAGACGTGTTGATAATACATAGGCCTGTCTATTAAAATGTCAATATGGACAAGGGCCAACCTACTTCTGTGTCTGAAACACATTCCATAAATATGTCCACCACTGCAGTCTCCCACCGTCTCCCACACCACCCTGCACTATAACAATTCAAAATACATTAGTAGATGAAGTAGATACAGACAAAAGCAGGTGTTATGTAATATAAGCATTTATAAAATTATTTTAATCAGCAGTTAACTAAGTTTTAGTAATCTTCAAAAAGGTTTCCTGAAATATTCAGAAAACACACAGGAAATATTAATAATCAAGACTACATGATCTCTCCAAAACACCTAATTAGCTCAAGAGTTGTAAAATATTGAGATCTATGTATTTCAGATCACATTTTAGCTCACCTAGACTAAATGTAGCAAACTCTCAAAAGTTGTAAGATGGATTTTTAATAAGAAAATTAATGCAGTTATCCAAACACGAATATTTAAGCCAAAGTTTGTCAGGAAATATTCAGCTAAAGAAACTATCACAGTTTTCTAAATTAGCAGTTGGCAAACTTATTACATAAAGGCAAAACAATAAATACTTTAGACTTTGCTGGCCATATAATCTCTGTTGCAACTACTCACTCTGCCTATATAGTTTGAAAGCAGTTACAGACGGTATTTAATGAAATGGGCATGGCTGTCTTCTATAAAACTTTATTTACAAAAACAAGCAAAGGTCTAGATTTGGCCAAGGGGTCATAGCTTGCCAACCTCTGTTCTAAATTATTCAATTATGGTGACTGCCTTTTAATGAGATTGTTGACTCATTCCTAGATGGACTGGTAATCCTTTTCAGCCCCCACCCCAGCATAGGAAGTGCCATTTCCTGCTGCAGAACACAGAAGGAGTAATTTGAAGCTCATGTTAAACTCCTAAGGAATTCTATGGCTTAGGGAAACTGACTTTTAGGCTATTACAGCTTCTGAGTGACTGGCCCAGGGTAAGAACCAGAGAAAAATATCGTATCTAAGAATAAGATAGCAGTGGGGAAAATAATATTTATTGAGTGATTACATTTCATGTAATTACAAAATCATGTAAGGCAAAAATAATTTCTATCTTCAGGTGAGGAAAGGGGGGTCAAAGAAAATCACTTCAGCCCAAAGTATCATAAAGGACATGGAAACTGAAACTTAAATAACCAAGCCTATGTTCTTTCCAATAAACTATATTGCCTCACTAAAATTTTTCATTTCTTTGACTATAGAAATAAAGATAGCACTCCTACTTTTATTATCAAGATGAGTTTTTAAAGATTTTAAAGATGTGCAGAAATTAAAATTTAATTGTACAAAATCAAGATTTAAATAGAAATTAGGTTTCCACACTTGCCATCCCACAAAAGCTAATCAGACCCCCAAAGATGAGTAGCTTTTAATTTTGACAAAGTTAAAAGGGCAAAAAAAGGGAAAATAGTTACCAGTTAATTGAGGCTTAACCACTTAGGTATCAAACTGTGTTTTAGGAAGCATTAGATAAGTTCCTTTGTGAAATAAGAAAACATACTTCCATGTCTTCTTAAAAAGAACACACCGAAGAGATACAAATTATCAATCAGTCATACTGTCACATATGCAGGGGTACAGGCAGCAATTGAGAGAGCTCAGGATACAATTCCAATGTCTGTATCATCACTGAGGTTTAGGTCTCAGACACACTCACACACGCGCTCGCACGCACACACACACACACACAATCTCTTCACCCACACACAATCTCATCACAGCACATGTTCATGGCAAAACTAATCTCTGCTTTGGGCCTTTATTTCTGTTTGTCTCATCTGCTCTTGCAATGGCTTCTAAATGCCACTGCTTTTTTTTAACCTCTTTCTCCACTTTTATCTTTGTCCTTGTATGTTACTCTGTCCTGCTATTTCTCAATTTTAAAAAACGTTGGTCTTTCATAGATTACATCAATCCACATAGAAGATACTTATCTTTCATTCCTTTGGGCAAAATGCAGAATCATAGTGAGGGTATGTGGAATGTAATCTTCAAATTTTCAGCTCTTCTTTGATTTTGCTGTTGCTCATAGATATCTATTTCTTCATTATGAAGGATTTGCTTATGGCTTAAAGAAACATGGGGGCTTGGCATGTTGGTTTTTGGCAGCATTACCACTAAGAATCCCAGTTTCCTAACTTATTTTTGATGTTCTCTAATTTATAAAAGATATTCCCCAATTTAAAAAATAAACTTGTTTCCAATTTTCAAATTCTATGAATCTACCAAAAAAGTCTTGTATATGTTATTTTATTTTTTGATCTTGCATTCTGGTCTTGGAAAAAGCAGGTTTCAGTGGAGAAAGATAAAGTAGATGAAGCCATTTGCAGGGATCCAGAATCGACTTTTAATTATTTTCAAGGACTCCAGAGGTTCATCTTACTTTAAAGTTTGAAGCTTTCCTTTTCCTTTATTACAAATATAACATTAATACCAATATCATGTTTATGACTGGCATCATCTTTGGCTCACAAATCAAGGGAAGAAATTCTTCAGAGTAAGTAGGAGTGAGTTAGAAGGGAAGGGAAAACAGTGTTAATGAAGGATGCCGTACATCTGGATCAGTCAGACTAGGTTCAAGTTAACTAAGTTGTAGCAGAAGAAAAAGAAAAAGGAGAGGTTATGCTACATTTGATCCTCCTGAGTGGATGGAAAAAAGAAATGGGGAGCGCTCTAAGGCATCATGCAAATTGCCTAACCTCTCTGAGATGCAAATTCTTCGTATGTAAAAATGTGAATAATAACAGTAGCTTTTTCCAGGTATTATGAGAGAATTAAATGAGTTATTGCCTGTAGATCACTTAGCATTGAGCGTGACTTGTAAGTTATGGCTCCAGTTCTTTTCTGTACACACTGTTAAATCAGGACCTTTATCTATTCATGACTGAACAAATATTTATTGAGCAGTTGTTTGCCGTAGGCACCATACCAAGTGCTGGTGGCACAGGAGTGAAGAAAATGCAACCCCGTACTGAGGCTCTTGAAATCAACAATCAGGTCAGGTCAGGGTAAGGTAGGAAGCAAAGAGATGGAGTCTATCTGGCAGTTTGGATGGTCAGGTGAGCTAGCCACAACACCAAAGAATCCCTTGGGTTTGAACACTAATGTGCTCCCAATCAATGTTTACCTAACTGACTAAATGTTAAGTACATAGTATATGTTCAATAAATGTTATGTAAACTTTAACAATATAAATAATTTGTATTCTCAGTCTTTTGTTGACTGAGTGCTCTATCATCCAACTAAATACTGAGCAGCCCATTATTATTATCAAAAACTTTTGTCTGCTAAAAATCTATGTATTAGAAGGTTAATATTTCTTCGTTGGAATACATATGAAGAAGAAAATTAAAAGGGATAACCTAAATGTTTGTTGAGAAGCAAATTGTTCCAGATAAATTTTCCCCTGGTTTATTTATTGACAAAGTATTTATTGTCTACCCACTATCTATCAGCACTGAGTTATGTGCTGAGTAACAATATGTAGGTAATACTTTTGAGTTTAGAAATTGCTTTCACATATTCACTCTCTAATTTCCAAACAACACTGTGAAAAGTATTATTATCCCTTTTCCTAGATAAAGAAATTGAGCCTGGGAAGAGCTATTCATACACTATCACACAACTAGTAAGCTCTGGAGCTGAGTCTCTACTTCATCCTCTCTACCTCAGGGCCTCCACAGTGAATGAATCACCCACATCACATATCAGTGACTTCCTTGCTTAGCATAAGTATACCAGTAAACAAATAATAATACATTTACTCATAAAATCCACATACTGTTTTTCTTACAGTTTGGAAGAAGAAAATCACCATTTATTTCTCCCTTTAAAAACACAGTAATACTATACCCACATCATGATACTTGTCTAAGATTATATGAGAAAATACCACGAGAACTCATTCACTCCCCAAAGCTACATGCACCCCCAAAAAGGAATACTTACTTAGAAAAGAACCAACTAATTCTATCTCTGCCAGTGTATGCTCTTGAAAGTAGTTGTACTGTTTGTTCACAAATTGGTCTGAAGAAATTTACAAATGAGTTTAAAGATGGGTTTGATCAAGAAAGAAGAGAACGAAGACCATTTCTCATCTTTTGACAAGTATAATATGACTCACTTTGAAACAGGCCCAATCAAGAAAATTTTTCAAATAAACTGCATTAAAAAGGGTGACAGAAAAAAAAAAAAACTTGCAATACAAATATGAAGTCATTAACAGTGGTAAATTAGGAGTACTTTTCTCCTGGTCACAGTCAATATATTCACCCCAAAGAGAAAATTTTTTGGAGACAGGTGATAGGTCTGAATGGCAAAAAGAAAAACAGTAATTATCTAAAATGTCTGAATGCCTGTCAATTGTAACAGCCCTCTACTCTACCAGAGTATCCCAGTGGGAAAGAAAACCATAGTGGATATTGTGTGAGGTCAGTTCCCCTTACGGTTAGAAAACTCTGAAGGTCCGTGGGGGAGGGAACTAACATTTCCCAAGTGTCTACCATGAACTAAGTCCCATGTTAGGCATTTCACATTTAAGACTTGCTGTAATCCTTCCAACAACCCCTCTTAATATATATTATCTTCCTTTTACAGATGAGGAAATGGGTCTCACAGAGACCAATAAACTTATCCTATGAAAATGACTCTAGTGTGCCACAGAGAAGATTCTTTTAAATATCTGACTCCAAAACCTGTCTTCTTTTCACTCTACACAAAGTTCTCAGCCCCTGATATCTAATTAGGAGAATTATCTCAAGAGACTTGTAAAACATTTCTTTCTGTAAGAAACCACACCTGTGTAACTGGGTCATGCCAAGCTTCTGAAACTGAAGTGGCAAGGAACAGAGGAGCAACTCTATATGTTGACAGCTTTGGATATTAGGAGATCTATGTTGTCACGATTCAAATGCACTGGAAAAAAATTTTTGGAGTGTTAAAGAAGTCTATGAGAGACAGGCCAAGACTTTAAAATGGAAAAGTTGAATAATAATATTTAAGTTCCAAGTTCAGTTCAAATTTAATTTTAACGACTATATGCACTCAGTCCTGGGAATACAACAATAAATGAATCACGATCTGTATCCCCTAAGAACATCATTTGAGAGTGATAGCCTCATACTTTCAATAAAATATGGTTCAGTACTGTGATAGAAGGATGCACTGGGAGCTTCGGGTGCTTAGAGAGTGATACAACCAGCCACAATACAGGAGAAGACTCTGAATAGCAGCACTGCTAGGAATCCATCCTAAACAGCACTGACGTGCATAACAAAAATATCAAAATTCTGTTTGCAGCACTTCTCAAGGCGGCAAAAAAATTTGGAAATAATCGAGTATCCATCAATAGGGGAAGGGTAAAGAATAAATTATAACATCTATACTTAGGAGGTATTAAAAATAATGATACACAGACACGGAATGACCTCATAATAGCTTTGAATGTCATACTATTAATTGAAAAAAGGAAGAACAATGAAAAACAAAAAGAAAAGGGTATGGTCCTATTTTACTTTCATATGTGAGTCTGAGGACTGGAGAAATGACTTTCTCAAGGTCAGAGAAGCAATTAATGACTATGGGCTGGTCATTCATTAAACTGCATATATTACAGAATTAATGTTTTACCATTTGATATTAGCTCCCCTCAGTACTAGAATTATTACTTATTTTGAGCTATTATGTTATTCTTAGAAATAAACAAATATATTTATGTACAAATACATATATATACACACACACTTATGTACACAGTAGGGTAAAAGTAGATTGTGAGTATGCAAAACACAGTTTATTCTTTTTTTAATTTTTAATTTTTATTACCCTTTATTCCCCTTATATACCCCCTCCCGTAATCATCACAGAGCTATCTGTGTCCATGGGTCTTTTACCCGTTCTGCTTGACCCCTCCACCTCCCACCCTACCCACTGGGGCTGTCATCCTGCTCTCTATGAGTCTGTCTCTATTTTGCTTGTTAGTACAGTTTGTTTATTAGATTCCACATACGAGAGAAATCATATGGTATTTGTCTTTCTCTGACTGGCTTATTTAACTTAGCATAATGTTCTCCAGGTCCATCCATGCTTTCACAAAAGGTAAAATTCTCTTCCTTTTTATGGCTGAGTAGTATTCCATTGTGTTAATGTCCCATAGTTGTTTTATCCACTCATCTACTTATGGATACTTGGGCTGCTTCCAAATTTGGAGATTGTAAATAATGCTGCAATGAACATGCGGATGCTTATATTCTTTTGAATTAAGAGTTTTTGGTTTCTTCAGATAAATTCCCAGAAATCGAATCACTGAGTCATAATTCAGTTTCATTTTTAATTTTTTGAGGTATCTCTACACTGCTTTCCACAGTGACTGAACCAATCTTCATTCCTACCAACGGTACAAAAGGGTTCTCTTTTCTCCACATCCTCCTCAGCACTTATTGTTTGTTGATTTATAGATGATAGCCATTCTGACGGGTATGAGGTGATATCTGACAGTTTTGCTCCTTCCTTTCCAATTTGGATGCCCTTTATTTCTTCTTCTTGTCTGATTGCTATGGCTAGGACTTCCAGTAATATGTTGAATAAGAGAGGTAAAAGTGGACATCCCAGATATTGCATTATTTATTTCTGACTGATCCTTTTTTTATCGTTTCTATGTCTTTTTTCATGCTATTGAGTATCCTTATAATCATTACTCTAAACTCTCTGTCTGATAAATTTCTTGCCTCCATTTCATCTAGTTCTTCTTCTGGAGAATTCTCTTGTTCTTTGGGGTTTTCTATGTACAGCATCATGCCACCTGAAAATAAAGACATTAGTTTTACTTCTTCCTTTCCAATTTGGATGCCTTTTATTTCTTCTTCTCTGATTGCTATAGCTAAGGCTTCACAGTACTATGTTGAATAAGAGAGGTGAACGTGGACATCCTATCTTGTTCCTGATCTTAAGGGGAACACTTTTAATTTTTGCCCATTGAGTATGATGCTGGCAGCTGATTTGTCATATATGGCCTTTATTATGTTTAGGTATGTTCCCTCTATTCCCCCTTTCCTGAGAATTTTTATCATAAGTGGGTGCTGGATTTTATCAAATGCTTTTTCTGAATCTATTGATATGATCATGTAGGTTTTATCCTTCATTTTGTTTATTGGTGTGCAAAGGTTGTACCAACCTTGCACTCGCAGAATAAATCCCACTTGATGATCTTTCTGATGTACTGCTGTATTCACTTTGCTAAATTTTGTTGAGGGTTTTAGCATCTATGTTCACCAGAAATATTGGCTTGTGATTTTCTTTTTTTGTAATGTCTTTATCTGGTTTTGCAATTAGAATAATGGTGGCCTCATAAAATGAGTTTGGGAGCCTTCCCTCTTGTTCAATTTTTTTGCAATAGTTTGAGAAGCAGAGGTATTATTTCTTCTTGGAATGTTTGGTAAAATTCACCTCTGAAGACAATCAGTCCAGGGCTTTTGTTTGTTGGGAATTTTTTGATCAGTGCTTCATTTTACTAGGCATAATCAGTCTATTCAGATTCTCCGATTCTTCCTGATTTAGTTTTAGAAGATTATACATTTCTAGAAATTTATCCATTTTATCCAGGTTGTCCAGTTTGTTGGCATATAGTTGTTCATAATATTTTCTTACAATCCTTTGCATTTCTTTGGTGTCAGTTGTTATTTCTCCTCTTTCATTTCAGATTTTATTTATTTGGGTCCTCTCTCTTTTTTTCTTGATGAGTCTAGCTTGTCAATCTTGTTTATCTTTTCAAAGAACCAGTTCTTGGATTCATAGGTCATTTGTATCTTTTTTTTTTTTTAGACTACTTTATTTCTGCTCTCATCTTTATTATTTCCTTTCTTGTATTCACTTTGGTCTTTGTTGTTCTCTTTCAAGTTCCTTTCAGTGTATAGTTAGATCACTTATTTGAGCTTTTTCTCGTTTGAGATAGGCTGGTACTGCTATGAATTTCCCTCTTTGCTTTCCCTGTGCCCACAGATTTTGTATTGTTGTGTTCTCATTTTCATTTGTTTCAAGGTATCTTTTTATTTCTTCCATGATCTTGTTGTTGACCCATTCATTGTTTAATAACATGCTATTTTGTTTCCATATCGTTGTGTGTTTTTCAGTGTTCTTCTTGATTGATTTCTAGTTGCATAAGTTGTGGTCAAAGAAGATGCTTGATATGATTTCAGTCTTCTTAAATTTATTGAGACTTGTTTTATATCCTAACACGTGGGCTTATCCTAGAAAATGTTCCATATGCACTTGAAAAGTATGTATATTCTGATGTTTGGGGGTGAAATGCTCTGAAGATATCAAGTAAATCCAGTTGAGCTAGTGTGTTAAGGCTGCTGTTGTCTCCTTGTCGATTTTCTGTCTGGAAGATCTATCCATTGAAGATATTTACATTTAAAGTGATTATGGATAGATATGTATTTATTGCTATTTTATTTTTAACTATTTTCCTCTGTTTTTGTGTGTGTGTGTGTGTGTGTGTGTTTTTTTCTTCTTCTTCTTCATAAAGCAAGCCCTTTAACATTCATTGCAATACTTCTTTAGCTTTTTCTTGTATGGGAAGTTCTTTATTTCTTCTTCAATTTTAAGTGATAGTCTTGTTAGGTAAAGTAGCCTTGGTCATAGGTCCTTGCTTTTCATCACTTTGAATATTTCATGCCAATACCTTCTGGCCTGAAATGTTTCTGTTGAGATACCAGATGACAGTCTAATGGGAGCACCCTTGTAGATAACTAACTGCTTTTTCTTTGCTGCTTTTAAGATTCTCTTCCTGTCTTTAAGCTTTGCCATTTTAATTATGATGCATCTTAATTTGGGCTTCTTTGGGTCCATCTTGTTTGGGACACTCTGCACTTCTTGGACTTGTGTGTCTTTTTTCTTCACCATGTTAAAGAAGTTTTCAGCCATTATTTCTTCAACTAGGTCTTTGATCCCTTGCTCACTCTCTTCTCTTTCTGGTATTCTTCTGATGCAGATGCTGTTATGCTTCACTTTGTCTCAAAGGCTTCTTAAACCCCCTTCATTTTTTCAATTAAGTGTATTCTTGTATTATTACATATTACTGTATTATTTTCCACAAAAAACTGTGAACCTACTTCTGCCCTATTAGGTATATATTTTTTCATTCTCCCTGTACTTAATAAAAAGTTTTATTAATATATTGATGTAAACAATTTTAATATTATTTCAGTGTAAATTACTTTCAAATGATTTTTTCATGTTTGTTCATGTTTTACTGTCTATAAATCAAGATAAGTGGGTCTTCCTCAAAAAGTTCTGTTTAAGTACACAGATTAAAGAAGTCAGTGCATGAAGTGAAAGAGAAGATAGGAGGATGAAAAGAGAGAAGCTCTATTTTTTGGACCTCCAGTATTATCAAAGAATAAAGCATGTTACTAGCCTAAGCCCGATTTGGTGTTAAAAGCTTTTCCAGGTTAAAAAAAAAAAAAAAAAAGAACTAAAATTGTTGTTGACATGCAGAATTAAGGAAAATTTATTTTAGGAGCTAGAAGAGATCCTAAAAAGATCATCTAATAGAACTCTTACTTTAGAGAGTGGAAAGGATCACTCATAGCTAATGATTACCAATAGAAGAATACAGCCAGGAGTGTCCAAAAGTATCCTCACTCCAAGCCCAATGCCTTCCCTAGCCTCTACACAGCATCACTGAACTTAGTGATTGAAGAAAACTACCTTCATTTAGGCTTAGTTATCCAAATAGGCTATCCCCATGGGGTGAGATCACTGCTCAGATCTCCTTTTCCAAATGTAATCATAGTCTAAAATATTTACTTCATTCTTACCAATTAAACAGTAAGAAAATGGGATTTTTAAAATTTTCCTTATATTTTATTGCAATATGGTTATCAAGAACCTGAAAATATAGCATGCTATAATCCAGGCTGATTCAGATTAAAAGAAAATTTTAAACACAGAATCTCTGATTTCTAAAATGAAATAGCAATTCAATCAGCAAGTGTTAGTGAGAGCTGAAAGTACTTTATCATAGCAGTACTTCATTATTCAAAACCATTTTATCATAACAAACTTTCATAATTATAAAATTTCACATTTCTAGGATAATCAATGAGGGCAGAAAGGGGAAGGCAGTAAGAGCAACTGAACTTTTGTCATGTAATTTAAAAGAAAAAAAGTAGGTTTTAAAAACTGTACATCTCTTCCAGTACAGATGGTAACATAGGTGGACAGGGCTCACCTCCTCACACAACCACATTAAAATCATAACTATAACACAGAACCACCATCACTAAGAACTGTCAGAAATTGAGTTGAATGGAAGTCTGACAACTATGGAATTAAAGAAACCACATCCATCCAGATTGGTAGGAGGTGCAGAGACACAGAACAGGTTGTCCCACATCCACGTGTGGTGGATAAATATTCGGGAGGGATACCTTGGAAGTGATGCATCCAAGCCCCAAACAAGGCCCCCCAGCCCAGGGTTCCAATGCCAGGAAGATAAGTCCCCATAACTTCAGGCTGAGAAAATCAGCAGGGATTGAGTTGGTGGAAAAAACTTCTGGAGTCCCAAGCAGTTCCCTTTAAAGAAACCACCCATGGACTTACTCAGACTCACTCCCTCAGAGCTCCAGCAATGGGGTAGTAGCTTCAATGGCACCAGTGGCATATAGGGAGGAACTGAACTGTCTGGCATTAAGGCGGGAGCTGGTAGACAGCTTTCTCCCAGACAGAATGGTGGGAAGGGGCCATTGTCCCTTTGCTGAACCCTCTACCCCACAGACTCACAGAGGTGGCAGGCAGGTGCCATCTAAGATTCCATCAATCTGGTGAACACTGTTTTCCCCACCCTAGAGATCCCTCAGACTCTGTCCCACCCAACTTACACCCACCTAAGCTGTTAACAGTGACTTTTCCATATGAATGGTTGGTCTTAACTCATGCTTCACAACTTCCTAAACCCTATCAAACAAGCAAAAGCTGGCCTCAGTAAACCCTAAACCCCTGTACCTCTTGCTAAGTGACCCAAGGCCCAGCACTAGCATCAGTCAGCGTAGATTTACAGCTTGGCTTTGCCGGGAATCTCCAAGCCCAGCACAAGTAGCAGCCATATCACATTGCTTTACAGCTCAGGCAGGGTGGCCCCAAGCAGAACACTGGTGGGGGCTGACCTTGGCCTGCACCACTTGGGAAACCCCAGGACCAGTGCATCCAGTACACAGCTACAGACCACATCAGAGCACCACCACCCTGACCAGGAACAACTGATCCTCCTTGGAGGATAGAGAGCAGTGGTCAGTGGTCAAGCCAATTCTTGCAGCTGACTGGCCTGACTAAACCTCCCATTGACCCCCCAACAGCCACAAGGCTCAATGACAAGAGGAGGGAGTACTCCACCAACACAAAGGGCACACCTCGAGTACCCAGCTTGGGTGATACAGGAGGCTATACTACTGGACCCTACACTACCCAGCAAAGCTATCATTTAGAATGAAAGGACAGATAAAGAGCTTCCCAGACAAGAAAAAAACTAAAGGAGTTCATCATCACCAAATCATTATATGAAATGCTAAAGGGACAAAGACAGAATCATGAATATCGACAGAGTTTTGATGATTGCCAGATGGGAGGGTGATGCAGGGGAATGGGTGAAGAGGTGAGGGGACTAAGAAGTACAAATAGGTAGTTCCAGAACAGCCATGGGGATGTAAAGTACAGTATAGGAAAGGAAGTAGTCAAAGAACTTATAGCATGACCCATGGACAAGAACAATGGTGGGGGGATTGCCTGAGGGAGTTGGGGTTGCTGCGTGGAGGAGGGGCAATGGGGGAAAAATCAGGACAACTGTAATATCATAATAAATAAAATAATTTAAAAAGAAAAAATAATTAAAACTGTACTAAATTTTTCCAAAAGTGTGTCCATGAGTCAAAGAATGTTAAATAATATCATGGAATGCTAAATTTAAAAGAGTAAGGTAGGAAAAGAATTTTTTTTTTAATATAACAGTGTGGTCTCCAAGGAGCCTTGAGTAGGTTGTCTTGTGATTCTCTAAGAATTGCTAAAGTTTCCCAAACATATTTAACTGCAGAATCACTTTTTTTTTTTCACAGTATTCCTTAAACAACCAATATTCGGTAAAATAATCTACATCTCTGGCATATGCCACCACATCTTGTCATTTGACTCTACACTATACAAAACCCTTGCTCATTGGTGCTCTATAACGGGTTATGGAAAGCAATACTGTTTAGGGTATAGAACAGCTCTACCATCTTTATTTACATTGGAAGAGAGAAAAGAAAGAACTGAAGGTGACCAATTTCAGGCAGTTAAAATTACCTCTCCAGAGATAATATATGAAAACACAAGGTAGATTATTTATGAGTATACAATCTCTATGTCTTAAAGCTCAAAACTCTCCATCTATTATTCTCACACTTATTACGTACTCTTCTGTTAAAATTGTTCCTAATCAAAACATTTGTAACACAGGAGGTCAGCCCGGGAATCTCGACTGCTCATTTGGATAAGTTCATCCACAAGGAGAACTGGATGGAGCAGACATGGCCTTTATTATTCATATCACAGGGGCACTGATGGCAGCAGATCAGCAAAGTAGGACAGCCCCTCTCTGAGCCTGAGACTTGTTTTAAGGGGTCCCAGACAAAAAGGGCACCTGTGTTGCACATGACTAAACTACAATACTTCAGTGTGTACATGCAAAGAGAAAAGGTCAAGAAGCAGTCACACAGGACAAGAAGACATTCCCAAAAGGAGATAAGGAAGGAACTGCAATCCATTTCCAAAGTAGTACACATTCCTTCTGGCCAGGGGCCCTCGGGCCAGCCTTCCACTGCGGGTGTAGGAGGAGCCATGTCCAGCATGACCTCACAACATTATATTCAATACTCCAGAAACATGTATTTTACAAGGATAATCTACAAAAAAAGATAAAAGGGCAAAAATGACAAAGGTTCAGATAGCAGGCTAAACATGTATAGTAAATTGCTAACTGTACTTGCTTTGAAGTATTTTCTTACCTCTACAATGAATCTGTTCTGAATTCAAAGGCCAGATCTTTTTGACAAAAAATAATAATTTATAAATATGAGGGGTAATATTTAGATAATAAAACTCAAGATAGATCTTAGCAGTTAAGGTTGAGAAACTCCCAAATTTATACCACATGTTAAGGGTTTTGAAAGGTCACTTTAGAGGAGATTAAACAAAGGACAATATGTTCAAAGCAAGTGTTTGATGTCTAAATTGTGAAGGGTATGCTGCTGTGACTCAATATACTTACTGAGCTGTCAGTGAGTCTGATAGAGGAAAAACACATGAACTGATCAATGATCCAATGCTGCAGTCTGGATGTAAAAAGTACACCCTGTAAAAGGCCAAAATGTTGCCCAAACAGAACACTATCTTCAAATTACTCCTGGGCAATCTCTTAAATTACCCTGCTCTGGTGGATTCAACACCCTGATTCTGGATCCCCATTTAAAAAATACAAACTACTCCACAGACATTTTTCAAAGACTAGTCAATAAAATAACATTAACAAAGAAAAACTGAAAATGTTATAGAGTTTCATTTGTCTCAAATTAAGAATTTGAAATTTACTTTGATCATGCTATGCAATGGTACTCAGTTCTAAACTCAACTTAAAAACACATATAGGAAAACTGTTTTCCAAGTAAGGTAAAAATACAGGAAGAAAATAGCTTATTATGAAGGGCTTACTCTAAAGAGTGAGTCTTACAATAGTAAAGAGCACAGGCTCTGGGGCCAGACTACCTTGGCCACATGCTAGGTCCACCCATATATGCTGTGGGCTCCATGTTCAAGTGCTTTGTGTCTAGGTTTCCGCTGTTGTAAACTGACTGGCTATCCTAAGGACTAAATGAACTAACACGAATAATATCCTTTAAGACAGTACCTAGCAGGGTAAATGCTAGATATTTTTATTATCATGAACATGATAATATCCCATGTAAAAACTTCTTCTTTAGGAACAAAACTAAGGAGTTTTGTGGCTTCCAAGGTAAAAAATGCTGCTTTGACTTCATAACAGAAGCATGTAACTGAGTGTATCTCCTTTTCATTATGATTCAGAGGACATTTAGGATCACATGCGAAACATAAACAGAGCAACCAATTCTGCTGATTTACAGTCTCCATATTGGGGTCCTCTCTGCTTTATCCCTGATTCTCTAGCTATTATTTGCTTTTATTGTGTTTTCTTGCTGTAAATCACTTGATATCCTTTGTGAAATGCCATGTGCAAAATTATTTTAAAAGCCACTTTTAAAAGTGAAGTTTTTCCCATGAGGAAAAATATGTTTACGTAAGCAAAATAAAATAAGATGGAAAACAGCAGGAAATATTAGGAAAAGGGTAGAAATCTGATTATTACATATATGACAAAGGGGGGAATTCTATGAAGAGATTTATAGGGGAAAGTGGCAGCATTAAAACAGCAATTTTGTAACAAAAGTACACATACCAACTTAACTAGGGAGTCTGGACCTTACAAAAATTATAACCAGATTACAAGTGAAATAAAACCAAATTTAAATTTATGTTGCTGAAACAGAAACACCATTTAGTTTTTTTAACTAAAAGAAAAAATTATTTGATCATATCAACAAGCTATAAAAGACAAAGACAGCAGATTCAAGGGCTCCAATAACCTTCTCACAGGGGAGACTGAAAAACATTGAAAACAGAAACAAAATGAGAAAAAAATAAAAGTTATACATATAATAATTAACATAATATTTTTAAAATCTTAGCAATATATTTCACAGTATTTTAAATAAAAACAAAATTTAAACTATTAAGAAATGGAAACACCACTTCTGTACACCCCCAGAATTCTACGAGGTATAGTAACAAGATGTTTGAAATTCATAAAGCACCTCCCTCCACTGTCCAAAGGAGTTAAGTATGTCACTTAAATAAATAACATGTCAAATATCTGCTCCCCTCACATAAGCAATGTCATAAATTTGCTAGGATAATGGCAAGGGAAGAGCAAATCCCTCTGTGAGTACACGGAAAGACATCTAAAAAATATTACCATGCCCAAAGCAAATATTCAACAAATGAGAACATGCAATATTCCAAATCTATGCAAGAAAACAAACTGTGAAAGTCATTCCAAATTAATCTAAGAGGCGACATGGTTGGCAACCTATCCAAAATACTATAACACTTTACAGGAAAGGCAATATCCATCACCAGGGCCTCCTATATAACGGCCTGGTTCTTCAGGTAGATTTTTTAAAATTTTTTGTTTTGTTTTGGTTTTTGTTTTTAATTTCAGATAGGAAAAGAAATGTATTTTTTTATTTCTCCAATTTTTCTCTTAAAACTGTTTATATGAGATTCATAGAGTTCTGTATGAAAGCAAACCACTTACTGCCATAGACTGTAATTCATAGGCTTCCTTACTCTAATTAATGCCTCAGAACTCTGTAAATCAGGACTTATACTCATATAACTAAATTAGGAGTAGATGGCTATGAAGTTGCATTCATTCACAATTAATTAATGAGCACATAATTGGTGCCATAGGCAGTGGGGACATAAAATTGCAAAGTCATAGAGCTTCCCTTATGGGGCTCACAGTCATGTAGATTACTTGGTTGAAGCAGAGAAACAAAACAATCGTTAAAAGAGAAGTTTGTGAGATGGAGTACAAATGAGTTTCCTGGTGCTCTCAGGGGCTAGGATAAGTAGGCACTCTTAACACTGGCTTGACTGTTGATTCACTCGTAATGCATAGAATACCTATACTCAAGAACCTTCAGAGGCTATTTTATTAATTGGGAAATCAAGGCCGTGTCTTGTTATTCTATCACTGTGAAGTATTCAACTGGTTAGGAAAATTTCTTCTATGGTTACAGAATAGAAACAAAGATATTAAACTAAAATTTACTCAGGTGACTTTATCTGGGGGCTATGAGCACCCTAATCTCATTATACTTCCCTCCTTTGCCTTATTTTGCCACTCTTCAGCTCATAGAGTCTACAGGTTGGAGGCTTTGACCACACTGACTTTCAAATACAAGCACATAACATTAACCACACTGACTCTGTGCCCAATACAGTTGAAAGAGGGAAGAGAATGACTCCCACTTTAGTTCTATTATGATGTCTCTGCCTATCTAAATTCAGTGATGTTAAGAAGTATTTTGATATTTTACATGCTTCAGTGGCATTTATTAAAATAGGTCAGAACATTTTAACTTCAATTTGTATTTCGGACTTTTCAGAGAAAGAGCAGCCTATAGTTTAAAAATGAACCATAATAAATTTGTCTCTGTTAATTGCCTTGTAAGTGTAAACCTTTCCAGTGGACTAATGGTCAACTGTGATCCCAGAGAATTTCTTTCAACTTTGTAGTCTGAAAATGTAACTGTTCTTAAAAATTAAAGCACTGGAGACTTCCAGTCAAGATGGCAGCATAGGCAGACATGGTTCACCTCTTTGCACAACCATATCAAAATTACAACTAAAATATAGAACAACCATCAGAAATTGAGTTGAATGGAAGTCACAAAATTAAAGAAACCACATTCATCCAGGCTGGTAGGAGGGGCACAGACGCAGAACGGGTTGGTCCCTCACCCATGTGTGGTAGATAAAAGTTTGGGAGAGATATCTTGGACACTAGGAGTCCAAGCCACACACCAGACCCCCCAGCCCAGGGTTCCAGTGCCAAAAAGATAAGTACCCACAACTTCTGGCTGCAAAAACCAGTGGCAATTGACTCACTAGAAGAAATTGCTGGAGCGCCAAGCAGTTCCTTTTTAATAACCCAAACATGGACTCACCTACACAGACTCACTCCCTCTGAGCTCTAGCACCAGAATAGAAGTTTGAAAGGCACCCAATGGTATATAGTAAGAAACTGAAGTGTGTGGCATCATGGCAAGCAGAGGTCATTATCCCTTTTCTAAACCCTCTCCCCACAGAGCCAATAAGCTGCTGCCATACCTGAGACCATCAATCTGGCTAAAACTGTTTGACCTGCCTCGGAGATTGCCAGAGACTCTGCCCCACCTAATTTATGGCCCATCCAAGCTGCTTTTCCATACGAATGGCTGGTCTTGGCTCATGTGTCACATCTTCCTAAATCCTATCAAACAAGCAACAGCTGGCCTCAGTGAGCCCCAGGCCTGGTACTAGCAGCAGCCACCCTAGATTCACAGCTTGGCTTCACCTAAGAATCTCCAAGCCCAACACAAGTACCAGCCATCTAAGATTGCTTTATAGCTCAGGTAGGGTAGCACTGGGCAAAGCACAGGGAACTGACCTTGGCATGCACAACCCAGGAAACCTCAGGGCCAGAGCACCCAGTGGATAGCTACAGACCACATCAGAGCACCACCACCCTGCCTGCCCCTGCACAGCTGATTTTCCATGGAGGACAGAGGTTGATAATTCAGAGGTCATAGCCAATCCTTGCAGCTGACTGGCCTGGGTAAATCCCTCCCACTGATGTTCCAACAAGGCTCAACTACAAGAGAAGGGTGTACTCAGCCCACATGGAGGACATACCTCAAGTACCCACCTTGGGTGAAAGGGGAAGCTGTGCCACTGGACCCTATGGGACACCTACTACATCAGGCCACATTACCAAGACATGGAGTCAAAGCAGCTGTGCCTAATATATAGAAACAAACATAGGGAGGCTGCCAAAACAAGGAGACAAAGAAACATGGCCCAAATGAAAGAACAGATCAAAACTCCAGACAAAGAGCTAAACAAAATGGAGATAAGCTATCTAGCAGATGCAGAGTTCAAAACACTGGTTATAAGTATGCTCAAGAAATTTAGGGAGGACCTCAACAGCATATGAATGATCCAGTCAGAAACGAAGGATATACTAATTGAAATGAAGAACAATTTACAGGGAAACAACAGTAGAGTGGATGAAGTTGAGAATCAAATCAATGATATGGAACATAAGGAAACAAAAAACAACCATTCAGAACAAGAAGAAAAAGAAATCCAAAAAAAATGAGGATAGTATAAGCAGTCTCTGGAACAACTTCAAGGAGTCCAACATTCACATCATAGGGGTGCCAGAAGGAGAAGAGAAAGAGCAATAAATTGGAAATGTATTTGAAGAAATAATGAAAGAAAACTTCCCTAATTTGGTGAAGGAAATAGACATGCAAGTCCAGGAAGTCCAGAGAGTCCCATACAAGATGGATGCAGAGAGGCCCACTGCAAGACACATCATAACTAAAATGCCAAAGGTTAAAGGTAAAGCAGCAAGACAAAAGAAGTTAGTTACCTACAGGGGAATTCCCATAAGTCTGTCATGTGATTTCTCAAAAGAAACTTTGGAAGCTAGAAGGAATTGGCAAGAAATATTCAAAGTCATGAAAAGCAGGGACCTACAGCCAAGATTGCTTTACCTAGCAAAGGTATCATTTAGCATTGAAGGGCAGCTAAAGAGCTTCTGAGACAAGAAAAAACTAAAGGAGTTCATCATCACCAAACCAATATTTATATGAAATGTTCAAGGGACATATTGAAGAAAAAGAAGATCAAAACTATAAACAATAAAATGGCAAAAATACAAATCTATCAACAATTGAATCTAAAACACGAACTAAGCAAACAAGAACACACAGAATCATGGATACGGAAATCATGGATATGGACAGTGTCTTGATGGTTGCCAGATGGGAGGGGGTGTGGGAGGATGGGTCGAAGAGCTGAGGGGATTAAGAAGTACAAATATTGATAGGTAGTTACAGAATACCCATGGGGATGTAAAGTACAGTACAGGAAATGGAGTGGCCAAAAACCTTATACACATGGCCCATGGACAAGAACAATGGTGGGGGAACAGCTTGTGGGAGTGGGTGGTGCTGGGTGGAGGTGGGCAAAGGGGGAAAAATCTGGACAACTATAATAGCATAATAAATAAAATATAATTTTAAAAAATAAAGCACTGAAATTTTCCTAAATGATGGCAGAACACTATATATGCTATATACATACATGTGCAGAGAGATGTGGGTCTACATATATTGCCAAAGGCAATCTATGTGTGTTAGTGTTTTATATCAAAGTCAATTCTTTCCTGACTTTTAATCGTATAGGCACATATTTCGTCACGCAGTGATGTTCTGCAGATATATAGTATACGCCAAACCATCTGTTTCACAGTTATGCAACACCAGTCACACAGGAAATCAGTCAGTGCCGTGTGGATGAATCAAAACCCTTCCTGGCAAACAAGCATAGGCCCCAAGTAGGTTGGAATCCCCATCTCCATCTTAGTAAATGAAGAGCAGCATAAAAAATAAAGATGTATCACAATTATTATTGGTAGAGTAGGTGGTTAATTTAATTCATGAGCTGTCACAATGAGTCCCACCATCCCCCTTTCCCTTCCTCTCAATCACTCCTACCTAGAATTATAAGGTCAAATGCTGTGAATACATATCCCTCAATTTTAACATAGGCTCAAGTTTAACTTGCAGAAATAGCTCTCTGAAACTTTGCTTCAGTTCTAATAAATTTAGCAAACACTAAATTCACACTTCAAAACAACATTCACAAAGGTAAGGGGTCTGACTATTCATGAAGTGAACTAAGAATTATGCAACATAGGCTCAAAATTCTGTATCTACAAGAGACTTCTAGATATGAAGATCATGTAATCCAGCACCGTCACTATAGAGAATTCAAGTAGGGAGCTGGTACCAATTCAACCTTTTACAAATTCAAAAAGCAAAATATAACTGCACAAAATCCAAAGCATCTTTCAGCTAGAAAATACTGATTTGTTTAAGAATAATAATCATAATCCATTCTTTTTAAAGAGGGGCCAGTACTAAGTAGATGTTTCTAGACACCCTGAGATAGAAAGGCTCAAACACAGCATTTGCCAGCTTATCTTATAAACAGCAAATAAAACTGAACTTGTCTTTAAAACTGGTGAATGCCCAGCCCAACACGTACCTCAAGTGAATTGAATGCCAAAAGCCAGGTCAGTGTAGATTTAGCAGCAAAAATTCACTGGAGGAGAAATAGCCATGGAAACAGCCACTCCCATCTAAATACTTTCAGAGGCACACATTCTTACTCATACAAGTGGTATTTTAAAAACCCACAGTCAGTCTAATTCATGCAGAAATATCCCCTAAAAGGAACATGAACATTATTATTGTGTTGGTTAGTATACCTAACATTTGCATAAACTTTTACTTTACGTTCTCTTTATGCATTTCCATGACTAATTTTAGTATTTTTATAAGGCAACATCTATTTCTAGATTGAAATCTCACTATGTGACATGAAGCCAATAGGACAAAGATTTTAATTTATAATGACCTGTCAAAAGGCTATTGCTTGAAATCAACTGGGTCATAAATTAGGGGTTACCAGATAACCACCTGAAGCTTCCAGTGCCTTGAGGAAACAGAACAAACACAACATTCTACTAATGAGTACTTATTTTTGCAACATAAATTAAGGTTAAAAGACATAGTATTTTGATCTACTACTGATTTAAAATAATATTCATATATGTTACTCTGCAGCCTTTGTTTAGCATCATTACAGATTCATCATATCAGAGGGCAAAATACAGCTGAAAAAATCTTCAACAGAAAAAAGGAAAAACTTGTAGGTGACCAGGCAAAGTAATTCTACAGAAGGCACCATCAATTTGCACAACTGACTACTGTGAATAGATACATTAGCCACCTACATTAAACCTTCAAGGCTCTGACAGCTAAGCTCAGCATTGGTTCTTTGAGGCCCTGAACTCTGATTCCAAATCTGCCACCAACCTTGTGCAAAGCCCAGAGTTACAATTGTATAGTTTAAATGTACTTAGTTAATTTATCAGAAATAAATCTCTGTACCTCTTTTACCTTCCCCGGTTGGAAGTGCTCTTCCCCCAGACTCAATTCACAACTATCACCAGTTTTCATTGGAATTACACAAGAGTTCTTTACTTCTTCTATCAACCCACCAGCAAGGTCAGCCGTTAAACCTTTGTACTTCTGTAACTCTTTCTAATCTCCTCTTTTGAGCTTTCTCCAAAGCACTGTCTCTAATTCTATTCCTCCAAAATGTAGGCCTGCACCATCTGCTGTCTCCAAATACTTCCATCAGGTCTTACTCCCTTAGGCCAGTCTTTTCTCTTCTCATTGTACCCAATGGCACAGATACCAAGATCCAACTCTCAGATCCACTGCCTTCACTCCAAGGGCACCATTCATTCACCTATCCTGTATTGCAAATATTGGATCAAAGACTGTGAACTCTCTCTTTATGTCTGGCTAATTCCTTCATTATGTCTCATTGGCTGAGTTATATATCTGTTGATTTATAAATCAAGCACCAGGAAAGGTCCTTTGCAGGGAAGGAGAAATACATAGATGAGTAAGAAATAGTTGCACGTGATTTTTGCAATGAAATGTTAATTTTATAAAAACCAGCACCTCTCAACATCTTCCTAACCCAGCTTGCCCTTTGCCTGTCTTGAGCCCCATTCTTACATTCATTAGCCTTATCCTGGTTCACTTGGACTCCTTCACCCCCACCCCACCCCCATCTCTACACCTGTCCCTTCAACCCATCGTCCGCTCCCCATCAGAGTGCTCTTTCTCATACACAAACCCAACCACGACCTTCGCTGCTCAAAATCCCTTCCAACGACTGATAAGTTTTCAGAAAAGCCTGCGAACTCCTATGTCAAGGACAAAGGAGCCCTCCTGATCAGTCTGTGCCTTACTATGTCCCAAAATTATTAAATTACTTTAAGATCTGCAAAAGACTGCAGGTTTTTCTCTTTTCTGTGCCTTCCTGCTACCTTGCACACCTGCCCCCTTCCCTGTAAACACTCACCAAACCTTCAAAACTCAGCTAGTGCTTAATTTCCTCCCAGAAGGTTCCCCTAACTTGCCTCCAGAACCCCAGAGCCCTTTTTCTGCACTCACCATGTCCTGTGCACACCTCTACCACAGCGCTCCTCTCACTACCTGGTCACCTGCTGGCTCATATGTCCATCCCTCCCACTGGAATGCAGGCTCCTTGAGAGAGGGTATGTTCTACTATGTAATTTAGGTAACTGGCATAGTGCCTAACTTAGAGCAGACACTCTTTACAAGAAGAGGTGCTCTTAGCAAATGTAATTTAGACTAAGAATTTGTCAGTTAATTGAAAGAGGCAGTTGAAGTGGGGATCCATTAAAACTGATATATATCTAATTAGGTCTATAATAATGTAAGATACTTAAAGGTGCATTCACTCACCAGTCATCAAGCCAGGGCCTTTGTTTGAGTTTGGGTTTACAGATTAACAATAGGGATTATCTTTCTTGTACTGGCTATGACTGCCCTCTTCAAATGGAGCAAAAATGTAAAGACACTTGCAAAATAAGCTTGGTAGATATTGGTCCAAAAGTTTTATTCATCCATATTCCCCTTATTTATTTCAACAGCAAGATTTTTAAGTGGCCTCTTTATCAGATCTTTACAAAAATTCAATTGAAATATTTATAGGAAAAAAACCTTTCTTCTCATAATCATAACCATATTTCATCAATTTACATAATCAGTTAAATACACACTGTTAAGTAACATGAGCAAAAACAGATTTAAAGAAATACATAACTAACCCATAGTTAGCCTACAACTCAACTTGGCAGGATGAGTAGTGAGGCCATAAGTACAGTCTGCAAGCCTGAATCATTTGGATGGCATCAGTCAGTCAATAAGCCTTATCCCACAAAAGGAAAGCATCAGTTAACCCAGCAAGCTGAAAGTTTCTAAGATAAATGTTAACTGAAAGAACAGAGAAAATGAAAGAGAACCGATGCATTTCCTCCAACATTCTGTAACCACCAAGATTTATAGAACGGAGTCACCACAGCAAAATGATGAGCTCATCTCACCCTTAAAGTTCTTCAATGACTTCCCAGAGTTTGCATTTAATTTCTAATCCCTTGGTATACAGATCCCTCCCTGAAATACTACCTGCCTACTTTCTCACATTATGCACACACACCTCCTGTTCCTCCAGCTGTTCTGATTTATTTGTAGTTACCTCAAACATGTTTTTCCCTCAACTTACTACCTAATTAATTCTTACTCATCTTTAAAGACTCAAGTATCACTTCTTCTGAGAAAGCCCTCCGTGATGATTCTCCTCCTTCCACTGAAGGCAGACACCCCTGCTCAGGAGCACCTCTGGACCCTGTTACATACAGCTGACCCTGTGTACTGGCTGCCCTGGGTAAGTACTAGGTTATGCCTATTGTCCCAACATGAGTATTAATAGCATCTCTCTCACTATCAAAAAGTGTCCCAGTTTCACCATAAACTACATAGTCACCCTAGATACCGTGTGCTACAGAGACTACTAAGCAATGGTCTATGATATTATTAAAAAATAAGTAAATAAAAAATTATACACACACTCACTTCTCAAATATGTATAATTATTATTCACCCCTTTTTTCTGAAAAGAGTCACAGTTTGGACAACATATTATATATGATCACCTTCTGTATATACCTATATCACAACACTTATCACTCTATCCTATAAATGTTTTCTCTAACTATCTCCTTTATAAGACTAACAATTTCTTGAGGAACAAAGGATTGTTTTACTTATATTAATATCCACACAGAAGAGCCCAATGCTCAACACATATTAAGTATATTCAATGTTTGTTGCCTGTTATCAATTCAGAAGACAATGCCTCTCTAAGTAGCTGTAGCGAACCAGTTATTTATAAACAACCAAATAATATGTGATTTATCAGCCCTGACTACGGCCCACACAGTAATTCAAATATTATAATCACATTAATCTCAACACAAAATATATCATTAGCAGTAATGGTATCGTATTTGACATACTGACTCAGTTTATTCAAATAAGATGATGAACTTTCATACTGTCATACGTTCTTACCAACATCACTAGTACTAAAGGGTGATGTTTTTTAATTTATTTATTTATTTATTTTAGAGAGAGGGGAAAGGAGGGTGAAAAGAGAGAGAGAGAAACATTGATGTGAGAGAGAAACATCAGCTGGTTGCCTCTCATACATGCCCCAACCTGGGACCAAACCTGCAACCTCAACCTACGTATGTGCCCTGACCAGGAATTGAAATAATGACCTTTCACTTTGCGGGACAACACCCAACCAACTGAGCCACACCATTCACAGCTGATGCTATTTTTTACAGAATACTTTTTTTGTGTCTCCAGAAATGTATATAAACTCAAGAAAAGTTATTGTGTTTTTATTTAAAAAGAAAAATGCAGAAAACAGCTTAGCAATTCTCTTCATTAAGGTGCCATTAAAATCTATTTCTGCCAAGGGAAAATGATATGCATTAGGTACATAAACAAATTTATATGAACAAGCAAAGCCATTTCATATTTCAGCCTAATGACAACTGTCAGACATCTTCTAGAGAAGGTAATTCATGGAGGAAACATACAGGCAAAAAGAAAATATGATTTCAAGACTGTGGATTATTTGTTCCCATGAAGTTCATTACTTTCATCACTGAAAAAGATTAAAAATGATTTTCTGGATAAGCCTAAGTCATATTCAGCAAGAGAGTGATTAGAGAATGAGATAACTACAAAAATAATTACAAAATTATAACTTAGCTCTGGAACTAAAACCAAGGACATTTCTAAAATTACTATTGAGGGTAGAGGGAGGCAAAAATAATCAAAAGGGTAATTCCCTTCTAATGACTGAAAAGAACAACAACAACAAAAAAATACACACATTTTAATAAGAAGGTCAAGAAATAAAAGGTGGGCAAAGACTAAATGGTAGGAAATAATTCAATTGCCTTCTTTAAATTTTCATGTAAAAATACAGATAGACTCATATATTCAAATTACCAAAGTTGTAGTATATTACTGCAATTTCTAAATAAGAAGCTTTACATTTTTCATATAGAGCTTCAATTTTTACATTTGCTTGCAACTAATTACAAGGTTGAGCAATCACTCAAAACAGAAATAAAGTTCAGGTAAAATGAATACCCTCCCCCTTCTATCCTCATAGCCATATCTCATGCAACCATACTTTAATGACTGCTTCTGCTTACTTATAAACTGTCATTATAGGGCAATAGACTGAGATTTCCCAAATGGAAGGGAGCACAACAGCTTCCACAAGCCAGAGGAGGGGGTGGAAACCCTACAATCTGTACTGGAATCACTCAGATTTCATTTATAACTGCTAACTTGAAGGGTTTTTACCTACAAATAAATTATACAATCATTATACATGTACAAATATTATCACCATCACCCCACTTTGGACCTTCCTATGGGGGGAAGGAATAGGAAAGGTGAAGGAGCATGAGAGATGGACATCAAAGTTTACTAACACTACCTGTATGCCTGCTATGTGCCTGATGATGTAACAGGCCTAGAGACACACCATAAAACAAAGTCCCTGCTTTTAAAGTTTAAACATTCTTTCCTCAGAAGATCATATGTCAGCAGGGTCTGAATCTCGGTCTCGTTCCAAACCTACTTCTACTACATACTGCCCCAAGAGGGAGAGACTCTTCAGCAGGTTTTCTAATTCCTCCAGTGAGATATGTGGGAAAAATTTAGGTTTTTATTCCCTTAAACAACTGCAGAGGGTACACCCAAATAAGAATCCCAGACCATAATGATTAATTTTTTGTCAATTTAGCCCAGACGTTGGCCAAACATTATTCTGGATGCTTCTATGAGATTATTTTTTAATAAGATTAACATTTAAATTGGTTAACTTTGAGTAGAGCATATTGCCCTCCACAATGTGAGTGGGCCTCAGCCAATCAGTTGAAGGCCTAGAAAGCACAAAAGACTGACTTCCCCTGAGCAAGAAGAAATTTTCCAGTAGATAATCTTTGAGCTTGAACCCTGAGTCTCTAGCTTGGGTCTTTCCCTGGGTCTCCAGCTTGACACTTTTTGGACTTGAACTGCAACCTCAGGTCTTTGCCATGTCTCTAGCCTGACAGCACACCCTACAATCTTGGATTTGTCAACCTCCATAATCATATGAGCCAATTCCTTAAGTCTCTCCCTCTCTCCATATACATATACATATACTAGGTCTATCCAGAAAAAGTCTAACCATTGTTAATATAAAGAGAGTGGTTTGTGTGACATCAGTGTAACCTGGCAGCCAAGGAGAGTGGACTGCAATGCACATGCATGAACAATGACAACTTCACTGTACTAGTCAGTGGGTGTGGTAGATGCTGAGTAAGCATGTGTACTGTGTGGCTGTCACATTCAAAATGGCTGAGCAGGTAAAACAGTGAATCTGCATCAAATTTTGCATGAAGTTTGAACATTCCCCCATGGAAACTAGTCAGGTGATTCAGAAGGCTGCAGCTATGGGCAACTGGCAATTGGCAGCTTCATCACGACAATGTGTCATTCATGCATCACATATCATGCAGAGATTTTTGGCAAAACATCAAATCACCCAGGTGACTCAGCCCTGCTACAGCCCAGATTCGGTGCCCTATGACTTCTCGCTTTTCCCAAAACTAAAATCACCTTTGAAAGGGAAGAGATTTCAGACCATCGATGAGATTCAGGAAAATACAACAGGGCAGCTGATAATGACTGGGAGAACTGTGTGGGGTGCCAAGGTGGCTACTTTGAAGGGGACTGAGGCACTATTGTCCTTTGTATAATATTTCTTGTATCTTGTACCTTCTTCAATAAATGTCTCTATTTTTCCTAGTGCATGGATGGATACTTTCCAGACAGACCATGTGTGCTCATGCGCGCGCACGCACGCACACGCACACACACACCTCCTATTGGTTCTATTTCTTTGGAGAACCCTGACTAATATATTACCTAAATATTAAATATAAGACATGTAAAAAAGGCACCTTCAAATTATTTCATGTCAATATTTATAGTTTATTTCCACCATCCTCCATTGAGACCGATCAACTCGACATAGTCAATGGTTCCTTTCTAAATTAAGGTAAGAATTTCATTAAGGGCGAAAACCAAGTAACTTTTAACTAAAACTTCCAACTTCTATATCTGCATATAGGACAAACTCTTGAGTTTCTTAAACATACAAGGCGCAGAACTCATTCAGAAAGGAAACCAGCGACATAATTCCACAAGCATCGTGGTCTCCAATGCAAAAACAAGTCTCGTCTCAAACTTGGTTGGATGCATAATAATATTGCTTTTTTTCTTTCAATTGTCCTTACAATTATATATCATCATCTAAGAATTATTACTATAAATCAATATTCAATGAAATGCAAACAGAATGGGTTAGCCATATTATAGTAAGTTTTTAAGTATACCTAATAAAAAATAATGTGGCACCAGATTATATAGTAAGACAATTTAATTATAAAATGCCACATTGTTTAAAACTGTTAAGATTTGAGTTATGACAGACTCAAAGACAGAAAGCAGGCTTACAGCTCTGAGGAGAGGGGTTTGGAAGGGTGGGGGGATAGAGTAAATAAGAAAAAGGACCCATGGACACAGACAACAGTTTAGTAATTGCAGGGGGTGGTGGGTGGAGGCAGAAGAGGATATAAGGGAGATAAGTTGTAATGGAAAAAAATACAGTAAAAGATAAACTATTTTTAAAAATATTTATCAGTTGATCTAATTAGGCCAGGAGAAATACTTTAAATTTCTAATTTCAAAAAACTCTGCCACCCAACAAAAATATTTTTCTACTTTATAATAAACTCCAGCATTATCTACAAAAGCTTTACAAAGGTAGAACACTACCCAGTGTATGAGAGGAACTGACCCTTTGTCTCCAACTAAAAATATTATATACTACCATATAATCTAATCATACATCAAATGATTCTCTTTTCAGCTAAAAGTTTTGTTAGGAAGAACAACAGGAAACTACATACTGGCTGGGGTTTTGGAACAGGAAACATATTCAAAAGGACACTCTGGAGGTCTAGAACTCAAAATCCTGTTTTTAACTGAGTGCATGCAAGTGTTTTCATAGGATTACATATAGGCAAGATACTTAAACTTGATTTCTCTACTGTCTCAGCTTCTGAAAGAGAAACCCTCTTGAGGCTCAGTAATTTAACAGATCAAAAAGAAAGACATAATCTCACCTGGGGTAGTTGTTAGGCTTTCTTTAAACAAATATGTATTATTTTTAGTAAGACTGCTTATTAAAATATTTTACACTTCAAATCCAGAATACATGCATATTAAAAGCATACTTTAAATAACACAACAGCAACTCAAGGAAAATATCTAAAAGATATGCAAATGTTACCATCATTATTTAAAATACAATGGAAGGTCTTCCCCCCATAATACGTACAAGCTTAGCCACAAATGTGAGATCAGTTTTACCAAGGATTAAAAACCATGCACTTAATGAATTCAACTGTCAAAGTTCACCCAAACCTTCTTCAGTATTCCATAAATTTATACTCCTCAATCAAAATGTTTTTCTATGACATATTCACCTCCAAAGACTATTACATTAAAAATTATTAGAATCTTGGAAAGTATTAAAATTTTGTTTTTGTCAACTTCCTAAATTGTTATTACTGATCATTCCAATTATGACCCCATCACCTTTTTCATGTTTATATAATTAAAGCAATAATATGCTCATTGTAGAAAGTTTAGTAAATCTGGAAATATAAAAATAATGTTTTAAACATCACCTTTATTTGCTCCATCCAGGAAACAACTAGAGTTAACATTTTGATATATGTGCTTTCAGTTTTTGTCTTAGATGCAAAAACATATACTTTAAAATAAAATAATGATAAAAATGCAATTATTAACCAGCCTTTTTACCCTATACTATATATTGTAAAGTATTTCTCATTTTAAAAAATTCCAGAAAACATTATTTAAAACAGCTTTATCTTATTACACTATATGTATATAACACAATGAATTTATCCACTTCCCTTTTATTGGATTCATGAGTTCTTTTAATAAAATCATTACAATCACTGACCAAAAAAAAAAGGGCAATAAACATTTGGCATTCAATCCAAAAAAGGCCTGTAAACACATGAAAACATTCAAACTCACCAAAAATCAACATAATACATAGAAATAACAAAAGCCATTTTTCACCTACCAAATGGAAAACTACAAAGCATATAAATAATAGCAAGCGCTGGTTCAGAAACTGTGAGAAAACCATTCCAAGGGAGTGCTAGTCATAAACCAATACAGACCTTCTGAATAAGAATTCAGGTAGCACGATTCAAGAGCTTTAAAATATTTTAGCCAATAATTTTACTTTGAGTAATCTATCTAAATAGTCTAAATAATTTTAAATGCTGAACAAAAAAAAGTATATAGAGTTAATTTCCTTTCAATGTTAATTCAGCATTATGCACAGATACCAAAAGTCAATGAAGAACTGATCTACATTATTATCATTCTTGTATTCTGCTTTTCCTGTTTTATCATGGATTCTCATTTCTGAATCAGCTTTTATTTTTCATAAGGCTTGTTTGTGCATTTTTTTTAATGTTCAGTGCTCAACCTCAAAATTTCTATTAAGGAAATTACTGCCCTTTATTATTTCACCTACAGAATAAACTTCTGAAGGTAAATATATTTTACATATTTGTGCATAAGATGATATTCAAACACCTTCCAACAAAGTTTCGCCTTTCTCCTTGAGGGATGGTTTCTTCAGAGAAAATATCTTTATCAGTTGATTCATAATAAAAAATGTGGATTTACCTTTTTCTCCCTTTATGTAACAACTTTGTACATCTATTTTGTCTGAAACACGTGCTTAGTGAAAGAATCCATCAATATAGCACTGACTCACAAGAGGATCTTAAACACCAACCTATAAAGCTGTTTAGCTCTCTCATCTACCGAGGTCTCTTACAGTAGAGGAAAAACCTTTCAATAGCCTGAGCAGACACGTCTGACTTGGAGGACTATTTCAAGTCCCTGCATTCAAGACTAGACATATTTCCCAGTATAAATGTACCCTCCACAAAGCTCTGTCCTGACAAATTTTTGAAAGAAAATTAGAAGTAATTTTTGAAGGAGGGGTCTGAAGTGGATGAAAGAGAAAGGTCCATGTCACTATAAAGTGACAGACTCAAGGCTTCTCAAGGCCATTCCAGTCCAAAGGCATCAAGAGAAAAACACCAAATACCTACTCATCTGGTCACTCCAGGAAAGAAGCCTCCATGGTCCTCACTCTGTGTTTCTTTTTGACCCTTGTCAACTACTATAGGTCCTAACCTAGCTCACTATAAATAGCAAATAATTTGGAAGATGAGCATTCCCCAGAAAACAACTCATTACCTGATTTTAAAGAGAAGTAGGCTAACATGTCTGTGAGCCATTTCATCTAAAACCACTTTTCTTTTATACATAAATACATAAGGAACGGATTTAACTCTACACATGCTTTCTTAAAATCCCTCTGAAATAGATTAAATAAGCAAAGAATGAGACTTCCCTCCTAAAATATTACATTTCCAGATATCTTTATACTCTATTTCATTGTCCTTTTGCTAAGGATAGGTGCATGAGAAAGAGAAAGCAAGTTAGGTTAAAAACTTAGAAACTATGCAAAAACATTATCAATATCTCCATCATGTTGAACTATGCTGTGTAGCTATTTCCAGAACAAAAGTGAGTGAAGCAATTAATATGTCAGTAACTGTATTACAAAACATTTTTCTTTATTATTAGGTTCCTCAGCAGGGTGTTTCAAATATATAGTTCAGCCACTAATTTCAATAATCAGGCTGCTCTGAAGAGCCGCTCTATAAAAATGTACTCCCTTGGACTGAATATTTTAAGCATTTTAAAGTTCTTACTACAATGTATAGCATAAATAATATTTCCAAGAGCAATTTTATGCACATTCTTCAACAAAAAGTGTCCAAAATGTTTCCTTTGAAATGATAGCACATTTATAATAGTGATATTATACAACTGTTTAAAAGATAATCAGAGAATCACAAGATGTTAAAGCTGATAAAGGGGCCTTAGTGATAAATTACAAGTAAGATAGCCTCAATTACAAATAAGAGAACGAAAGCCTTAAGAGACAAATTTCCCCAAGTTTACAGAATATCAAGTAACTCTTGGTTACTCTCATTACCAGTTAGTAATACTTAATAGTGTTTGTATGTATGTGTGTGTGTGTGTGTATATATATATATATATATATATATATATATATATACAGACAATGTGCAGTAAACTAAATAAACACCCACCCAAAATTACTTACTCACGGATGGTTATATTACAGATAATAGCAAGTATGGCATATGAAATTTATATTGAAATAATAAAGAATGAGGAGAAGTTTAAAAATAAAGAGTTGACATTTGTCCATGAACAATTCCAATCAACATAAAAGAATCCTAAAAGCAACAACATAAGAGCAGTAGGATGGAAATAAGTATCGGATCACTAGAAAAAGTAAGGGTCCCTTCATGCTAGAAAAGACCAACGTAAAGATAAAAATCAGCATTAGCGCTATTCGTGCCTTTAAAGACATGCTCTGCTGAAGCAAAGACTTGAGCTTCACCAACAGCAGTTTCAGATCACATGAAGAGAAGTGCAGTGTCCCAAACAAGGGACTCATTCCAGTCATCCTCTTTGCTGCATACATTATTCTTCCTCTCTTACCAAATACATACCCTCATCCTTTCCGGATCTTGCTGTCTCCTCAGTTTCTTGTCTTCTTTCGCTCCATGACATTGATTAAAGGGCAGACAGAATTTGTTGCTTGCACATATTGCCACTTAATCTTTAGACCATGCCACAATCCAGAAAATTCTTTGCCTTTGCTCCCTAGACTTTCCCATAGTCTGCTATCCTCACAGTAGCTCAGTTTTAACCTATCCCAAGTCATACTCATTGTGTCCTACACTCATTTCACAAAGCCTGTCCCCGATTCCATTTATATGAAATGTCCAGAAGAGGCTAATCCAGAGAGACAGGAAGTAGATTAGTGGTTGCTAGAGAATGCGAGGAAGAAAAATTGGTAGTGACTGCTAACAGACACAGGGTTTCTTTCTAGGGTGATGGAAATTTTCTAGAGTTAGAAAATAGTGACGGTTGCCCAACACTGCAAATATACTGAGAACCACTGACTTCCACACATTTAAAATGGTGAGTTTTATGTTACTTGATTTTTACCTCAATAAAGAATTGCAAATTAAAAATAAATGAAAATAAGCACATGCGTGTTTATGCACATGTGCACTCTCACACACAGCATGTCCCTTCTTCTAACTTTCTTTTGACCTTGCAGAAAATAAACTCCTCATAGTGGAATCATTCAAGCAGAAGCTGAATGATCATCTGTCAGCAATATGCTACTGAAGGGCTAACTGAAGTGAGTGGGAAATTACACTAGATTGCACTTAAGTACTTTTTATCTTAAAGTTGCTACGTCACAAACCAAAATGAAGAGGTTAGAACCAGGGGAAATTTTTTAAGTGACCAAGAATAAAAAGTATAAAGCATTACTTGAAAAGTTTTCTTCCTATTCAAAATGAGAAACTGTAGACTATACGGAAGCAAAAGAACCAAAATGAAATGGATCCAAAAAGGAAAATTATGAAAAAATATTAAATAAGTTAGATAACAGCACAAAAACTGAGAAATAATATTCAGTATATGTGCTGTCAGAGCAAACAGCCAAGAAGTAATACTCAGAGTTTAATACAGCAATGTTTGTTTTGTTTATAGAGAATTTATCCTTTAACTAATTGTATATTTCTACAGAAATTCTGAAACCTTTTTGTTTTTGAGTGGTGAAGAGGATGTTAGAGAAAAGGTAATGTAAATGAGGTTTAAATCAAATTACTGCTGAGGGGCATATAACTGGGTAAACGACATATGAATAACATAATAAAGTTATTTTCCCCAAAATTCAGCCTCTTACCTTTAACCCAACATCTAAGGTCCTTTGTGAGGATGTTTAGAGGGAAAGATAAAATATTATGGATGATACAAAAAGCAAGAAACTTCAAATCTTTCTACTACAAATAAATAATAGCAAATGTCTGTAATGTTTTGCTGTACAGAACTCTTTTTACATGCCAAATGATCAATGTTCAGTGACAAAAAGAGGTATTAGTATACACACTCAATATTAGAAAGGGGGTTCATTCAACAAATATTCATTATTTGATTTTACAGAGTACATTAAAATATTTTACATGTTTATCTGGTTATGCACTATGAACAAATCATCAAAACTTAAAATGAAATCCAAGTTACATATTATGACATCAAAGTTATTCAAATAAAAACAAGCTAAATAAGATGACAATGCTTACTCTCTCTCTAGAAATGTATTAATTTAGACTTCCAAAAGAAATGAAAGAAATAGAATTTCTGACTCTATAAAAAACTTCCTCCTCCTGTCTTTTTATACTTGAAAACTTAGGCCACATAAAGAGCCTAGAATTTTTGATGACCCAAACTCCTTATGAATTTCGGGATGATTATCTACAGAGTGCTCCATGCACTTTACAAGTTTACACCTGTTTCATCTTCAAAGAATATTATTCCACACAACCAGCTACAGACAGCACTCCCATCTGGAAAGCGGATTTGTTAAATGAGCTTTCCCAACACTTTAGGACAAGCCCCTTTCAGAAGCCAGGAGACTGTAATTCAAAATCATATTCCAAAGAGCAGTCTGTTGACCAGACGAGACTATTTTGAACTTGAGAGCTTCTTAGAAATGCAAAATCGCATCCCAGACCTACTGTTTTGTGAGCTTGATGTATTATTTGAGAATTACTGGGAATATTAAATTCTGTTACAAAGATTGAGAGACTCATAGGAAGTGGTAATATTTGATGATCTGATAAGCTAGTAGCTTATAAAAGAAGCAACACTCAGATGCTCGATTAAATTTAGGTAATGAAAGCTTTAAGAGGAAGGTAAAATTCATGTGTTAAAAAATAAACAAGTTAGTAACCTGTAAGACATGCCAAAATAGAAAATATGATGGAACAAACAAAAGGTGTGCTTGCAAATAGAAAGGGGTGGAAAAATCAAGTTAGAATCATGTCATCTCTTGACAGCTATGTCTTCTCCATGTCAGCCACCAACCAAGGACACTCAGTATGGTCCTATCCCAGACGCAAAGGTGCTCTACTCAAGAAATGCAAATAAACCCCTGGTTCATCAGCAGGCAAACTGGCAAGGCTACAGCTATACCTAAGTGCATTGGTCCCCACTCTCGGATAGAGCAAGTATGTATTAGCCCAGGGCATCCTTAGTCGGGGAAGTCCTTGCTCAAATATCAACTTTAGTTCTCATAACCACACCACGGATAGGAAAGGCTGATGTGAAAGAGGAACAGTACACATGAATACTGTGTACAGGGACTCAGGTAGTGTGGTCCTTCTGAACTTGTTAGCTCTACAAGTATGTGAACTTACTCCATGGCTTTCCTCTGGCGTCTAGCTGTTGGTTTTAAGCTGCGTTTATAAATTGTGTGATTCAACCATTTTAATTCGGTTGCTGAGCCTGTCTACGCCATAACCTCCGAAATAGCTGGTAGTATACGTGGAGGCTAACCATTGCATCAAGGTAATTGCACACAAAACACCTACTGAATCACAAATTTGCGTTTTAGAAGATCCCCAGGTAATTCATATGCACATTGAGTTTAAGAAGCACTGAGCTAGACTATTTGAAAGAAAAAGCTCCACAAAGATGGAAATTGGGATCTCAGAACTATGCTCTGAACACCATCCTGAATAAAAGGCCTTGTGTACCCCTGACAACGTGAAGCCCCAAATGAGGGACAAACGCTAAGGGAACCATTTTCAACAACTTATCATGTAGGGTTTAGAGCAATGTCACTGCCCATGGCAAGTCTCCTATGAACCCAGCTCTGTAAAGCTCTGTAGAGTTTGAGGAAACGCTCAGAAAAGGAGAGCACAATGCACCTCAACATTAACCCTGTGATCTTCTTGCTGGGAAAATACCCTTTTTCATATACACAATATTTCAAGAGCACTAATTCAAATGACATGTCTACCAGAAACAGAGAAAGAGGTATGACTTCCTTTATAAAGTTTCAGTGACCTTAGAAAGATTATTCAAAAACAGAACTGAGCAGAATAGTCTTAGAAGCATTCTTAGTGGGCTGTACATTACGCACCTACCAGCAGTTTCTGATTTGATTGACTCCAGTCATTTTATGTATTTATTACATTTGCATAGCTCCTGTCATATAGTAAGGGCTCTGTAAACACGCTGAATTAACAGGAAAAAGAATGTAAAATATCACCTTTCCTATCCTTGATTCATCTAAGACAGATTTAATTAACTCAATCCCTTGGTTTTGAGAAATTCCTAGAACGAAGGCATGATTCCACATCTCAAATTAGCATCATTCATGATACTCCTTTACTCTCTAGCTCAAAGTTATCATTTACATTTTCTATTATTAATCTCATTATAGTTTTCCAGGACACTAGGAAACACATTAACCTAACCATTAAGAAACAATCCAACCATTTCTAAAAGTCACCAAAAATTATGTATGAGGAATATGCCACACAGAAAATATCAGCTATGATTGGCATGATTTTCTAAGTCGAGATTGAAGATCAGATTTAAAATCAAGGGAAATATCTATTTAAAACATCTACAGAAGAATTGAAATAGAAACCAAGGACATCATCACATACATAGAGATCATAAACAAGATCTAAAACAGAAGGCTAAAATTGTTCAGAACTTTTACCCTAGTGAAGAATAAGATTGGAGTTACCAGGAAAAGTTATGTGAAAGTTCTGAAGATCACTTCAGTAAGGAGTATGCTTCCTATTGCTTCTGAAAGATAGAATGTGTTGAAATTTCAAAGGAAAAGATTTCGTTTGGAAATCATAACTTCCCATTCTATAAATAATGCTTTATAAAAAGAATTTAAAAACAGACATATGGAATAGCTGAGCGTATTCCCTTCCACATGATCAATCAGATCCTGTTCACTCTGTGGACCTAGCACAGCCAGACAGTTCAAGTATTCATTAGACATTTTGGCACAAGTTTTTACACTGTTACAGGGCTTTTAAATACCACGTGTTTAAGAATTGACTCTACAAGCTCACAGAGGAAAAGGTAACCTTATAAGTTTTTGTTCTCCTGCAGCTAACAGCATGAGAATAGACGCATGATAAGCCTTCAATAAATACTTATTGAATTTAATTAAGTATTACCAGTCTCTGGGGCAAAAATCTTCATTGGATATTAATCTAAGCACTACCATCACCATCATCCCCCAGTAGAAAAGTAACTCTCAAAATTTCCAAGTGAATTCACTTACATGTTAAACAATGGGAACAACAAGAAAGAGTCTTATTCATGCAAAGGGCAAAGAATGAATCTTCTGTTTGCAAAATTAATCCACTCCAACTAGTACTGTTAACTGCCCACTAAAACACAAGGCATTATCTCTGTTTTACAGATCTTTTGCTTGACGTATGTACTTGATGAAATGTGTTCAACTTAAATATATGTAATTTATTTCATTCTGTTATAAGAAATACACAGTATCTTTATTGTATGAAAACTAAAAGGCAAAATACTTACTGGTATAAGCAACAGTAGAAAAAAAAATCACTTCTATTTCAAAATCTCATACCCCAAACCTCTTTTGATCACAATATGAACAGCCATATTTCAATGATAAATCCTTTAAAACGCATTAAACCTGTTACTGTGCTGTTATATTTTGGGCAGCACAGGAACCAAACACAAGGCTGATGTCCAAATGCGCTGAGTGGGTAGCGTCCTACTTGATAAATTTTCATAAACTGCTAATCCTCATTAGGGGGTCAGTGACCGGTTTTAACAAACTCCTTGAAGAGTTCATTTCAGTTATTCTTGCCTTGCTCAGTGGGAAACAATTTGATCTTACTGCTTTCTCCTAAGGGGTAGAAAGAGGATGTTCAAAGGAGAATACTTGCATAGAGGACACAACTGTGAGACTCAGGAGCTCACTGAACAGGCCTGGATCTGGCTCACTAAAGACAGTGCCTGGAAGTAGGGGCTAGGGGAGAGAATAGCAGAGGAAAAGGGCAAAGCACTGCAGAGACTCTTAGCTTACTCAGAAACCTGTCTCCCAATTCTAGTTACTTTAAACACAGTTGGACCAGACATGGCCCCTTCTGATCCAGAACTTTTGCCTTACACTAGCGAAACCAAAGTTTCCCAGCTAACACCTGTAGACAATTTCATAGATTATTACTTTATTTCAGAACAGTATTGCATCATTAAAACAAAATCAGATTTCTCTTTGCTATGTAAACTATACTACAGCTTTACATGGGAGTTTCATCAGATGGAAATGACAATAGACAGTGATAAGAGATTTTGAGGAGAAAATTTTCAAAGATACCCTATCGAATTCCAAGTCTATCATAAATACACTGTGTAAGCTAGAAGCCCCTAGAAAATGGTTTCAGACCACACATTCTGCCACCGCAACCCTCCAGACCCTCCTAGGAGGTACGCCAGACTCTCAGGAAGGGGCTGGTGGGCAAGTGCACTTTGAAAAAGCACTCCAGGAGATTCTGACACTCAACCTCCCTCCCTGTTGTCATTACCAGCTAATAATGTTTCACCACTCGCGGCGGATGTACTTTGCGCTATTCCTCTATATCAAATGTGAACTAAGTGAAGTCGTTAGAATGGAGCGTCTGAATTCAGTTGGCATTTATCCAGTTTTTAAGAAGCAAAAATAAATCCATGAATGGCAAATCAATTTAACTTCCTTTCACAAAATTTCATTTTAAAACTCCCTATCAAATTCTGAACGCAAAGCTATTTACAGTCATAGCTTTCCAATTAAAGCCCACTAATATATTTCCATGAATCAAACTTTCACTACCAAGTAGCAGTGCAGAAAAAAAATAGCTCCAACATTCCTCACAATTCACTTACACATATGTGATAATTCAGATTTTCTTCAGCAAGGAAATAAAGAGTATTACCTCAAGGTTACCATAACTCTCCCATTTTGCATTACACTTGCTATCCTAGTGTTTAGGTTCAGAAAATATTATTTATGGATAATCTTAGGTAAAACTAGTTCTAGAAGTAATTCTATTACAAACTGACACTTCTGATTTTCAGTGTTCATATTATTCACACTCCAGTCCATTGAAAAGTACCTCACAATCCCCAAACTTCTTCAACTTTAATATTATTCAATATTGGCTTATGCAAGTATAAAACACATTAGGAAATATGATGGCCAGATCTCAAACTCCAAATTTTTTAAATCACCTGACAACATTCTGTGTATCAACAACCTTGAGTTCCTTATAGTTGTCAAAATCTGTTCTGCACACAGTTAGGCCCAAATACTAAGAAGACTTAGAAAAAACTTGGAAAACAAACTGAGAAAACATACTTACCTTAATTGGAGCACTACTAAACTTAATTTTCCTATTTGCTGGGATATCGTCTTCTTCTGGCAATCCAACGATTTCCGAGTATTCCATGTCAGGCTGATAGTAATTGTTCTCATCACTATCTTCCTGCTCATCCTGTTCAGTGCCTGTCTCTCCCCAGTCTGAATTATACCTGGATCTGACCCTATAAACATTATAGTCACTGTGCATGTAAACATGGGAACTCTCAACATTATTTATATCTTCAGATACTTCCTTCTCACAACTGGACCCAGAAGCATCAGCCGAGATAAAATCACCACCTGCAAGTTCTTTCTTCTGTGGCATTGCTGCCTCACTCCCAACCAAATTAGCTTTGGCATCTTCTAAAGGTTCATTTTGTGGTGAAAGGACGTCAGACTTTGGCATTGCCTTATTCTCAGCACAAGGTTCTTCAGGAATGTCTTTGTCAACTCTGTCAGGAGTCTCTTGGTTAGCTGTGGATTCCTCAGCTTCCCTGCTCTGCTGTGTCTCTTCACTAGGCATCGAAGCTAGAGAGGTACTTTTCAAAGCCACTTCTGTTACTGGGGATGTGTTACTCTTCTGAGCATCCTCTGAATCATCACCCTGTTTGCTTGGAGGAGACCAAGAGCTAGAATCCTTAAGGTGACCAAAGGTGTCAAGATTTGTAACAGTCACAGCTGGTAAATTTAGGGGATAATGTCCAGTCACTGAATATTCATTGTTTTCAGCCTTCTCAGAAACAACTGAACTGGGGGAATCGGTGTTCTCAAATACTGCACTCAGTTGGCTCACAGTTGGGGACACAGCCTCTGTCCGGGAGCTCAGGCTGTCCAAGGAATCAGTACTGCCTCTGTTGGACTTCGATCCACCCCATTCATCCTGAGGTTCACTCCCTCCAGCTTTCTCTTTCTTTGGGGAATAACGGTTGTTTTGTCCTGATTCATGCACACTTCTCTCAAACAACTTTCGAGTTTCTGTGAACTTAGAATATGAAGGGCCATCGTGCATTGTGTCGAATCTACTAATTCGTTCTGAAACAGAGGACTCCAACTTAACAACTGAGCCATCTGTTTTCTCCAGAAATTCTTTGGGCTTCATTCTTCTCTGAGGAGATGAAGATCCACCTTTCCCCCTTGTTTTGGCAATGACTGCAGCATTCTCATTGGGTTCCATACCCATCTGCATAAATAGATTTTTAATTCGGTTGACATTGGAGCCATATTTCCTTCCCCTGCTCTGTTGGGAGCCCTCACCTTCTTTTGTTTTCTGTTCCCCATCTGACTTGGGTTTGTCAAAGGTACTTTTCAGTGCCTGGAACTCAGTTCTATATGCATTCCTGTGAGGAGAGGCACTTCTGAGAGTGCTTCGTTCGCCTGAAGACTCGGTTTTCAACATTTTTACTTCAGGGTGAAAAGCCAATGTTCATAATGATCAGGGGGGAAAAAAAGAAACAAAACACCTCTCTTCTCTAATCACCAGTATTTGATCAAGAAAAAGTACCTCTCACATGGCATACTGTGTCAGTGATCCTCGCAACAGGTGTAATAGGAAATTATTCGGTCAAGAGTTACACAAAATGGCTTTTTTTCAAAGCAAGACTAGAGGTTCATCTGTAACAGAAAAGAATGAATTTCTGAATTCATTTACTTACAGGAATTTATGTTTATTCAACTAACACACACTTTTCCTTTCAAAGTGGCTTCAAGCAGAGGATATTACTAATTGAAATTGGAACTTAAAACTTTAAAGACTTTAAAAGTTGTAACTCTGATTGGTCTTTAGTAACAAAATGTTTTAAACACAATTCGGAGATCTCTACTAAACTCACACACATACAAGTTATACACAAGTACATTTAAAAGCAATACTTTAGCCCAAGTTTTGGTTGCTTTTGTGAATCACCTTAAAATAAATCATCAAGTCATACATCTTTAAGAAATCATCAAACTGTCCAGAAAAATGAACTTCATTCAGACTCTCCACATCAGATAGAATGTATTCTTTCCATATAAGTACAATTAAAAGTTTGGAATCTATGTTTACAAACTTCAAAGCATGCCTATAGAGGCTTATTTCCCTCTTTCTGGTCCAATGTTCTCATTTACAGCACCCCCAAAGTGATACTAGTACAATTTCAAACCAAAATAAGCAGAACAAAGTTCTTAAATGGCAATAAGTTTCACTCTAGGTCCAGTTATAGCAAATATTTGGAAATTTCCTAAGAATGGAAATTATTAATTACAGAAAGGGATGTAGAACGTCATGGGCATAAAAGCATGAGAATGTGATGGTCAGAAAGCAAATGTACCATGAAATTCTTTTCATAGCCCTGATTTGTTTATTTTTACTTGCCTCCAACTTGCTACAAGCTCAAAAGGCAAGGCAAGGCAGGCTTGCTGGTCTCCTGGAGACCACAGCTGGATTTTCTATCAATAGTGTGGCAATAAACACTTCAAGAACTTCTGAGGAACAGACAATGTAGTTCTAAAGATTTTTCGTTTTGTTTTGGTTTTTAATATTAGGGCGAGCCACATCAGCCCCATGCACCATCGGCTGAGGATGCATACACTTCCACTTAAATCATCTCCAAACTCGGCTCCTGGCCCAGCAGGCATGCATGGCCCATGCAGACAAACAAGAATGGCTTTAGAGTGTGGTGCCTCGGTTTTGGTAAGGCATCGACAATCTCCTTCTACCTGCCCTAACATTTGCTTCAGCTTCACACGTCCTCCCCTCCCCCACCCTCTCCCCACTGCCTCCCCCGCCTATTCGAGCCCAAGGGGGCGGGAGCGGGGGAGATGGGGCCGCCGGGGGATTCAAAACCTGCCCTCACAAAAGACAAACATAAATAACACCAACTTGAGAGGCGGCCGATTCCTAAGCCAGGTCCTCGGCCCCCGAGCAGGGCCGGGAGAGCAGGTGACGCCAAGCGCTATGGTAGGAGGTCGCAGTCTAGCTTTGTGCCAAGAAGCACCTGAAGTCCTAACACATTGGCTGCGGCTCCCAGCGGCTGCCAGGCGGATCCCAGTGTGGCACGGGGAGAGCCGAGCTCCCTAGCCACATTAAATAAGGAAAAAGGAAAAAAAAAATTACAGGGTAATGATCATAAATTCCTTTGTTTTTCCTCTCACTGTGCCAGGAAACAATAGATCCCACTGATATGCCTCCGATCTCCAACCTATCGCTCCCAACCACAGCCCACCCCCACCCCTAGCCTGCAAGTCAGCCTTTGTATATGCCGAGGTTTTCCCTCTTCATCTCTGCCCTCCCCAACTCCTCGCCCCGCGAGCAGCCTCCCCCTTACCCGAGCGGGAGCCGCCGCCTGCGGGAGGCTCGGGCGGCCGCGCTCCCACCCCTCCTCCGAGGCGCCCCCGCCCCCCGGTGGCCGCTGCTCCGCCGCCCGCCTGGTGCCCTCCACCCACTCCTCACGGCGCGGCACGGAGGGCGGCTGCGGCGGCCGCTTCCACTCGCATCGCGGCCCCCACGCACGCCCTGGCCGCGGCGGGCAACCCCAGGAGGCGCGCGGGGCTCCCGAACGCCATGGCGGGCGGCGGGCGGGCGGCGGCCGGCCCGGCGCGCTCGCACACTCGGGCCGGCCTGGGGCCGGGACGTCCCGACCCAGGAAGGGGCTTCGCCCACGTGCAGTCACCCGCACTGGCCGTTTGGCCGGTCAGGGAGTCGGGGTGTAATAGGGGACAGGCCGCGGGGGTGAGGAAGGCCTGGGGTAACAGGTGCCTCACCTCGGCTGATGGGATTAACTCTAGGGCCGCAGAGAGAGAGAGAGTGAGAGAGCCGGGCAGCAAAATCCCAGGAGAGGGAGGGAGAGAGAGAGAAAGAGAAAGAGAGAGAGAGAGAGGAAGAGGGAGAGAAAGAAAGAGAGAGAGAGAGGGAGCCTCTGGCGGCCAACCGAGGGCGAAAAGCACCGACCCGAGGCGAGGCCGCCCCACCCCCTCGGCGATGGGCAACGGGCCTCGCGGGCCGGGGCACAGCCTGCACTAGTGGGGCTTGGCCGCCTTTCTGCTAGGATATTGGTTCCGCGGGAACTGGGGTCTTGGGCTGCGCGCTGCTGGAGCCCAAAAAGTCTACAGTTAACTCTGTGACCTCAGGGCATCCAAACCCTCCAGGCCTACACCTGGCTAGGCCCAGGGCCCAGAGCCCCGTGTGGCTCCACCAGGCCACTGCACCCCACCTACCAACCACCTTGGCCTTCAGCCTCCACTGCTAATAGGAAAGGGCTGATGAGGCCTTCTGACATGCTGGTCAGGACATTGTTTTTCAGACCCTCACCCTTTTATAAACAAATGCTCAGTATCCCCTCCTTCCTACCCACCCCCCAAAATACTGGTAGTGTTACACCTAACTGCAAACGATGAAACCAATCATGATAGTCAATACAGGCCTTTAAACCAATCTTCTCAAAAACTCTTTGGAGTAGAAATTCTTAACGGATAATTTTTCAGGAAGCATGACTCATAGAAACATAAAATGAAGATGTGTCAAAAATGTTATTTGACTCATTGATTAGGAAGGGAACCAGCAAGATATTGCAACACATTCATATGAGGCTGTGAGGAAGAGATCTTTATGGACGATCAGTAAAGAAGCAAAACTGGTTAATATTGTATAAGGTACTAAAATATGATGCTTTGAATTATCTGTTCCACAGGTAGTAATCAACTGTGTCTCTAAGAAACAAAATCATTCCTTTATCTATAGGAACCATTTACATTACTGTGAATTTCTAAAGCTTATAGGTTAGTAAAACAGCCTAGCCAAAGGCAGTCTAAGGTTCAGATTACTGTAAAACCACGAAATTCCACATTCCTGTAGATAACATCCAATTTTCCATTGAAAGGACACCCAGTAATCTTTCGCCCATTTCAGAGTCTTGCACAAGTTTTCCCAACAGAACTGTTATTATATGTATTTTACAGATAGGAAAACTGAGGTTTAGGCTTCGTAACTTACCCACACTTTATCAGCAGCAAATGATTATGGCTGGTTAGGAACTCAGGCAAGTCTGTACACAGAATCCACAATCTAGGAATAAAATCTTTTCTCCCTTAATTTCAAAAGGGCTTTGTAGCTAATCTATGTGTCTTTTATTTTGAACAGTGAAATTTTTCTTCAAGTCCCACCAAATTCTGGGTGTTTTCCCAGGAAATTGGCATTCTCTGTCTAAGACGTAGATGTCACTTCTATAAGTGTAAACAGATGTAACAGGCAATGTAACGGGCCTGTGGTTCCAGTCTCCACTTTTGGAAAGAATGTTTGTGCTGTCTGGAGTAATTTAATGAAAAAGTTTTTGTCAATTATTTGCAGTAAAGAAACCATGTTTTTTTAGAAGAATAACCTAAAAAAATGCAGGGATCTAATCACTGAATTTATCTATAGAAATGGGGGCAGAGTTGGCAATAAAATCAGTCTTACACCTCTTTGCAAAAAAGATGATTCACACAGAAAACCAGCTTAAAAATTTTGATTGGTTTGTATTTCTTTTATTTATTTATTTTTTGTTTTGTTTTTTGAAATGTAAACCTCCTAGAAAAAGTCATACTGAGGGAATCAATAACAGAGTTTAAAAATATAATGCTGATAATTTAAGATTCCTGATTGCCCGTAATCTACTTTCCACTTCTACACTTATCTGAATGTTTGAAGGCCCTACTAGGCCAGTAATAATCCAATATGTATTTAATTAAAATTAAATACAATTAAAAATTCAGTTCCATATTAGCCACATTTGAAGAACTCATTAGCTACTCTGTTGGACACTGGATACAGAACATTTCCATCCCAGAAATTTCTACTGGACAGTGTTATCCTAGACAACATTTGCACTTCTATAAATTAGGAAAGGTATATTGACTTCATAAGGGTTAAAAATTAGCTCAATAGTAGATCATTAATGCATTGGGGATTCAAGGTTTTAATTTTGTATGTTCCAATGGAAAGGAGCGGGGACAGTGTTTCCACATAAAAAGTGTAGTACTGACATGCAAGGCACCCAAATGCAATGTACTTGGGAGAAGGGGTTGGTTTTCATGTGTGACTTCTTTCATAAGTTACATAAAATATTGTGGGCTGTTATTCTGATTTCCTTTGTAACCAATAATATCACACTTAGTAAGACTAGACCATAACAGCAATCTTTCCAGGGAAGGAATGAAGGTTGTTTTCCTTAAAGATGGCTAGAAGGGACCCTAAGGCACAATGGAAAACCTGAAGGACTTGGAAAAGACAGGTGTGTACAGGCAAGGCTGAATGGCAGGTACGTGACTCAGCTTCTGTGCCCTGAAGAGCAGACTGAAGGTCACCCTAAATGTTCCTTGTGTAAGTTCCAGCAAAGCAGAACTAAAGATCATAAGTGATCATTTGCTGCTCTTGTTGTGTTTATGCAAATGAACAGGGTAAATTAAAAATGGACTTAATGCAGTCCCTTTAATGACAAGAAGGGTAATCTTAGGGAGAAAAATGATTATTTAAGGAAAATCACAATGATCAGTGGTAGATTATAAAGTAGTGCAGCTAACTGTCTTTAAAGTTTCTTTTTATTTAAAATATGTTTTCATTTGAAAGTTAAACTATGTCTGTGGTATCATCAAAGGTATTTAATTAACAGGCAAGAAGAATGTCAAATGCCTTGCAACTGGATGTCTTCCCAATAAGACAGTCTTACAGATTTAGAGACTTGTTTGTGTGTTATGTTGCATAAATTAACATATGTTTTCTGTTTTCAAAGGGCATAAGCCTATGATCTCATTACCTGAGTGACTGTCTGTACATATAGGCCTCACTTAATCCTGTCTGCATTACTGCCTCCTGAGACTCAACAGTTTGGCTGGACTAAGTGGCTGGGTTGGTGAAGAATGGGGTGGTCTGTGGGCTTCACTTTAAAACTGGTTTCTCTTTTCTGTCCTAATGGCTTGGACAGAAAGGGCCCAGAGGTCTGAGAGGTAGGAAACCTAAAATATTTCCCTCAGCCCAAACTAAGTATAATGGGCAAAAGGGTTTTGGACAGATGAGATGTGCCTGGCATACCTTCCTTCAAAGAAGCCCTTTTTTTCCCTAATGTGGGACATTGAAAAATTAATACCTGCCTTTTGTTATCTAGTGGTTATGGATTTAATGATGCCTTTTAACCCTGTTGTCAACTCTGTTGCCCCCAGAATACCACAAGGATGCCAGCCTGTTAAATCAAGCACACCATTGTCCAGGGACAGCCAACTGACCTGGAGTCTGCACGACCCTTCCCCAGGTGGAAAGGCCACCCTCCCCTCCACTCCCCCACTCTTATTAGGGATTTCTGGACCCAAGGGTAGGTAGGATGATGACCACGTCCAGCTTGAAGCAGCTAGAGGAGCTCAAGACCTTCACCCATTGTCCTTTATAAGATTATAAAGGGTCTTAAGTCTGAGAAGGGGGGATTGTTATTTTTTATTGTTAAAATAATTAATTAATTAATTAATTTTTAAAAAGAATAATATAGGAAAGGGCGAAGCCAGAGAACTTGTATGTACGACCCATGGGCATGGACTGGGGTGTGGGGGGCGGGATTGCTGGGGGAGGGATAGTACTGGGCAGAGGGGAGCAAAGGGGAAAAAATTGGAACTATTGTAACAATATAATCAATAAAATATACTTAAAAAAAAAAAAGACTAGACCATAAGATTAATTGATAAACAAAGAGTACAATACAAAATGCATCTCACACTGTTTTAGGGATTTCTACATATTTTTTTTTACATTTTCATAATGGGTATTCTAAGTAACTATTCAAAGAATTAAATTTTCTTTCATGTGTATAAGTGAAATATTGGCTGAAGTTGTGAAATTAAGCTTAAAATCAAGCCTTAATCAAATTTTAAGAGTAAGGAAAATTAATTAAGCTGAGCTTGCAGACTGCCTATTACTCCTAAATTTATAGCAAGAGGCACCTGGATGATTTTCAGTTAATAGAAGTACATAAAAGGGAGAAAAGAATAAACTTACACATCTCCAGAATAATATCTTTATGGAGTAGGCAAAGTAATGAAAGCGATACCCGTAGGTTATTTTACACATAACTTTGGCATAAAAGAATATTTTACTAATACTACTGTTTTTTACCAATATTAATATGAAAAACTTGATGATAAGAATACGACATTTCACCAGAAGTTTAGTTATAACTGCTAATTTTATATTTGTAAATATCAGAGAGCTTTGTTGCCCTCAGATCAGTCTGATTTTGTGATGCTAGCTCTAAAATTAAATTTAAATCAATAAATGGATTTTGCAATCTAAAAGGTGTCATTTCTGTCCAAATAAATTGAGTCAGCATGACTTTCTACCTACATTAATGGTTTGGCCACGTCACTGAAAATTTATGGTCAACTTAGTCTATTTCTCGTTCTCCAACACAGCCAGTATCTTGGCTTTACATCCTGAAAGGAAGCTCATGATAAGTTTGAGTATTTACTTTTATTTCCTACAACTAATAAACTACAGAACTTCTTGGGGTTTCTTAAAGTCATTTTCACTTATTACTAATATCTTAGTTCTACAAATAAACTAAAGTAGATTTACACAGTGTGTGTAGGCTGAAGTTATGCATCTTCTTTGTACCCTATTTTTAGTTTATTTGGTTGCCCACACAAAGCACAGAAAACCAAGAGTTTCATTGGACTAGACATTGGTATGTTTTCATTACTGTTACTGCTGCCAAAGTTGAAACAATAGCTGCTATATCCATTCTTTCAGATTTTTGTTTTATAGTGGTACAAATTGCATGTTTAAAAAACAAGTGTGGGTATTTATCTGCTTCCACAGATGCCCATTTTATTACTTTCAGCAGATTAGCCCTCTGGCTGAAGGACTCTAGTCAGGGGACTCTCATCTACCTGCCCTCCACCATAGGGTATACCTGAACTCAGGTACCCTTGGGATTGGTCTGTTGTCTACTCTGCTTCAAAATAATTTATTATTTCAAAACTGAAACAAACAGAAGAGACACAGTGATCCTTCACTGAGAGAGCAGTTAGCAAAGCATCAAACTGAGATTCAAATTGAAAACATTGTACTGGAATTCATATTCAGTACTCTTACTCTAGAGATGGTAAGCCTAGTTCTTGAGCTATATGATAGCTGTCCAAAACACTCTTAGTGGTGAAAAATATGGAGGACAGAATCAAAGAATAACAAAGGTTTCTCAATAGCTTCTTTATTTCATAGCATTAGCCTTGGTGAAGCAATTATTCAAAGTAAATAAACATCTCATTTGCCTATAGTTAAACAGGAGATTTCTGTGATTTTATTTCAATTTCCAGTCTAGTTCCAGAAATAAAACCTCCGTGAGGAGATCCCTTATAGTCCCACTTTTTTACAAAATTCAAATTATAACACACTGCATTTTAAGAAAACTCTAGTATTTAATTTGTACATGTGATCACCTGCTTTTAAAAATAATAAAAAAATTGCTATGAAATTGTTAGCACCCTTTCCACAGGTTCTTAGCCATAATCCTGATATCTAGCATAGACACTCATGAAATATCACTATTTTAACACATTGTTTCAAATAAAGTTATAAAACATATCATAATGCCTTACATGTTTTTACACCATTAAATTTTTGATTTGGATGAATTATGAACAAGTATTTGTCCTAATCAGTGGGCAGATCTTGAGCAACCAAACCCTCTTGTTCTGGTCTAGTTCTGTCACTCAGCACTGTGATAAGATTTGGAAATGTTGCTGGACTTAGTTTCTTCTTGACTAAGCCATGATATAGTTATTCACTCAATTAGTATCTCTTATTAGAGTCTAAATGTATTGATGAATCACACACTTTCTCGGCTTTTTTGTATTGTTGTTACAAAAAAAGAAAACTCTCCTGACTAAAATTGTAATATTTTAGTTTTGTAAAGTGTATTTGTGTAAGTTAAAATAAAAAAAACAGTTAGTCTACAAATTTTGTGTCTTATCTAACTTGTGATTTTTGTTTAGTTGAACAAAACACTATTAAATTCTACATTAATAATTCTTTGCCCTATGAGCCAAGTGTTTGGTCCCTTTTGCCAAGTTACTTTTAAAAGAAAACTATGGGCACCGTGGTGACACATGTCCATGCAAATAGAAAATATGCTATTTAGTTTCCATATTGAATTGTGACAAAAACAGAAATAATAATCTAGACATCTTGTTTATTTTGTGAAGATAGAAACAGCACAGTTAATAGTTGGAAACAGCTTAATACCTATCTGGATCATATTTTATGTTACTGAGAATAGAAATAAACACATTAATGTGAAATGAAATTGAGCTGATATTAATTAAAATTTTAGAAGGTGGTTAAATAGTATAGTCTCAAAAGCAAAAACAAGATATCATCTTTGCTGAGAATGTACATTTGACCTTTTGTAGCTTTAAAGGGAAGGAACACTGAATTTTTAAAAAATTTTGCTGTGTTTGAGAATCTAGCAATCTAGTCTGACATTTTGTGAAGCCTGAATATTTAATTTTCTTACAATAAAGTACATGTATTTGAATACAGTGTACGATAATATAAGGTGTGCCAAGTATACATATTTTGCAAATTCGTAAGTTGAACTCATATTAAGAGCCTCAGAAATTAAGCAAGGCCAGCAACATACAATCAAATGACAGACTACCACATGCTCACCCATAGGAAAGTTGAGCCAAGGCCACATAAGGCATTTAGATGCATAAACAAATAGTCATTTATTATGTGTTATAGTTTTGTTTTCTGAAAAACAATGCACCTTCAAAAATCTAACACTAAGCTTCCAATTGATGCTGAGATACTACTCTCTCAGAGGGGTGCTGACCCAGAAACTTACATGTTTACAGAGAGGAACAGCTTCCAAAATGTTTGTACATCATGGTCACCTTATTAACACCATTGTGATAGTTTCTGTGGGATTTTCTAATTACAAGATCATTGCATACTATGATGATATTTATTTTGCTTTAAATAAAATTGTCTCCAACTATGGAAGGTATATCTCTGCAAGATTCTAACTGTATGTTTGGATATGTAAAACCTAAGAAATATAAGAACACACAACTTAAAACTAACCAAGGGATCAATAAAAACAATACAAAATGTTTCTAATAAATTAGTATCTTGTAGGTTCACCCTGTATAAATCAAATGCACAATTGATTTTGTATAGTTCTTAGGATTTAGATGTTTTGAAAGCACTTTTTGAGATAAGTGCTTTTTTAAATCCTCACCAGAAGACATTTTTTTCATTGATTTTTAGATAGAAAGAAAGAAACATCAATGCTATGAAGAAGCATCAATTGGTTACTTCCTGTATGTACCCATACCAGGCTTGTACACACCCAAATAGAGATCAAGCCTGCAACCCTTCAGTTACAAGATGACACTCCAATCAACTGAGTCACACAGGCCATGGCAGGATTTAATTTTTTAAAATAAATATTATAAAATTGTATACCTGAAACCTACACAATTTTATTTACCAATGTCACCCCAATAATTCAATTTAAAAAGAAAGTAAACTGTCTTATATATTAGTTAGGTTTGTAAGAAACCAATTATGTGGCCTCTGAAGTTTTTATTGAATAAGTTAATAAAATTCTGTGATGTTCTTTGCTCACAGAAAGTTTGTTTATCTGGATTTAATTCCCTGGTATAGTGCTAGACATGAAAGTTAAGTGACAGCTGTCCTTGTCTTTGTCAAGAATGCTTGGAAATAAATATGAGAAAATACAAATTATGTTGCAAAATTTAGAAATTATTTATCTTCATTAGTAGTATCATATCCTCTGGCTCTAAACCTAATGTGAAAATCAGAATCAACGAAGAGCTCAATCAGATTTAAATTCCTGGGTCCCACTCCAGCCCATTGGGCAGAATCTAATAAACTCCACACTGTTCCCAAGGTGATTCTGTTGTGCAGCTGGACAGAAGATGGACATTTAGGAAATGAAACTAGAGGATATAACTGATATTAGAATCTAATAAGTTCATAATGTCTGGCTTACACCTATAGTGCTCACTCCTGAATCACTATTGCATGAACCCTGTGTGGCAGGGTTGGAATATACGTAGGGAAGCTTCTGGGACCATGAACAAGAGGCACCAGAAACCACGCTGGCCGCATCTTCCCTGATGTGCTTTTTTGTGATGAAAGTCTAATCCTGGCTTTTTGGCTTAGATGATAGTGACACCCAATGCTTTAGAGTTACAGCCTTATTGGCTCTCTATATTAATCCAAGTAGCCTAGAAAAACTTGTGAATATGGTACTCACCTTTCCAAGAATTGAGAAGTCTTTTTGGGTCTCTCCGCTCAAAACTTTACTCTAACTTCAAGACTATCCAGAAAAATTTTAGTCTCTTAGACAGAATGTATGTAAATTTGAGAATACAGTGATATGTTAGCTGCCTTTATTGAGGTTTCAAAATTTTTTCGACCAAATGAAGCATACTTCTCAGAGCCACTGAAATTCTAATTCCACCAGAAAATGGAGAAATTTGGGAGGCAGCCAAATACTGAGCATGTTGTTAAAAAGAGTGTTTTTAAAAAAGGTAAAATCACGACTCTCACGCAGATTTAAAAATGAAAACATGTTATGATTTTATCTAATTCATTAATGAGAAAACTGGCAAGATATTACAACCAGTTCAAGGGAGATCATTTTTTAAAAACACACATTTATAGATCAGCAATATTAAAATTAATGTGTACATGAAAGTGAAATAGTCTCTTCTCCAGCAGGAGAGAGAAGGCAAATGAACCTACAGACTTGACAAGAATTTGAAGGACTATAGACAAGAATTACCCTACATTGCCATCAGCTATCTATGCTTCACAGAGTTGTAAAATAACTCAAAGACAAAGGAAGACTGAAATCAGATGTCTGGAAGAATGTGGTCTAAACATTACATAGATTTCTGCTGAACTGTAATATTTTCCTTACAATGTCAGACATCAGGGTTTCTATACAGTTCCCCTTCTTTATTTCCAAACACTTAGATAAAGGATCTTTGGATTATACATAGTAATGTTCATAGCAGCATTATTAATAATAGCCAAAACATGAAAAGCAACACAGAAGTTCATTAAATTATGAAGGAATAAATAAAATGTACTGTAGCTACATAATGGAATATAGGTGGCAAGAAATATAAATGAAGTACTGATACATACTACCACATGGATGAAACTTGAAAACATTATGCTAAATTGAAAAAAGTCAATCACCAAGGGCCTAGGTCTAGTACAATTCCTATATTTTGAATTAAGTTAACTTTATGGACTAACACTGTCGCTTATCACTGAATGGTTCTCTTAAAGTACTAAATATTTAGGTCAGAAATAATTCACATTGCAGCTTAAGAACTGCTGAACAAAATTAAAAAGAATAGCTCAGATCTTTACAGTTATGTGAGAGTCTGCACGTGGTAAGCAAAAAAAAAAAAAAGAAAAAACTGGAAATGAAATGTAGTTTATCTAAGTATCAAAACATGAGATCAGCAATTTTCAACCTTTCTCACCTCATGGGACACATAAACTAATGACTAAAATTCTACAGCACACCAAAAAATATATTTTTTGCAGATCTGACAAAAAAATATGTATAATTTTGATTCATTGACACCAGGTGTCTGTTGTTGTGTTGACTGTTATTATTTTTTTATTTGATGATCTAAGGGGAAAGAGGTCAGTGCCCCTAAGTAGTCAGGTATTGCATGTTTTAAAAATTCTTGCAGCACCCCAGTATGCCTGCCATGGCCCACCATTGAAAGTCACTGCAGTAGATCAATAATTACACTCTGTATGTATTGGGGATTACAGAATCCCTGTGACTGGCATTGAAGTTATCTGTACCTTGCTTAAAATAATTTTTGGAATTCAGTGAAGATAAATGAATATATATAAAAATAATTCTTTATCCAATTTGACATATCTAAAAATTAGAAGGGAATATGTCAGGTACTCATGGGCAGATAACGTCTCTAAATACCTGGTTCTATTTGTTTGTTGTTGTTTTATTTTCTAAGATGTCTCACAAAAAGTCAAAACTTTTTCTACATATAAGTAAGTATATATCAGGCAATGTAAATGATTTTTAAACATTATATCCAAAATTTACATTCAAACAAGGCTTACCTCAAAGCAATCTTCTAAGTCTTCTCTCAATAATGAAGATCTGCCTTCTGTGAAATAGAATTAGATATTTATAAATAATCTAAAGTCATCTGTAGTCAAATATGATATAAGAAATGAAGGTAAGGAATCCAATTTTATTAAGTAGGTCACTGGATCAGAGGCCAGTTCATAACAAAAAAAAAAAAAAAAAAGAGCTCTAAAGCATGGTTTATAGCATTATTTGAAAAAGTATATTCTTGGAAGGGGATAACGCTCATTTTAATGCATTATTTATGTGTTTGTTTTATTGTATTTTAATCACACTTCATTATTGACACAGTTAAGGTTAACAATGTTTGAGCATTTATTATATAACTAATATTACACCAACAAATAACAACAATCACTATTTACAATGTAGTAGGTAATACTACACAGCTTCATCATAAGAAGGAAAGTTGTTCCTAGCACATTAGATAAAAGTGTGTAACAAATTGACACATAGTATTTTATCAAAGCCAGTTTTCATTGTTAAAAATGTGGTTGTCTCATAATCAATTTGCATTGTTTCATTTTCATTGTTAAAAGCATAACTTCATCTTGAAAAAGATGTTACAAAGCTACAGCATTCAAAATAGTATGGTACTGGCAAAATGACATTTATACAGACCAATGGGACAGAATAGAGAACCCGGAAATAAACCCATACATATATTCTCATATAACCAAATGATCTTCAACAAAGATGCCAGTGCTACACAATGAGAAACGACAGTTTCTTCAACAAATATAATACAAAACAAAACACAATATAAAGCTGTAAAAGAATGAAGTCAGACCCTTATGTTACACCATATACAAAAATTAACCCACAATGAATTAAAGACCGCAATGTAACACCTGAATCTGTAAACACCCTAGAAAAAAACATATGGGAAAAATCATTATGATGTTGAATTTAGCAATGAATTTTTTGAGATGACACTAAAAGCTCAGGCAACAAAAGGCAAAAATAGAAGACTTCCAGCCAAGATGGAGGCATAGACAGACACGCTGCATCTCCCTCCACATCTAAGAAGGAATACAACTACCTCAAAACTAGAAACAACCAGAAGTTCCAGAAAATCAAACTACATGGAAGTCAGCAAACAAAGGTATAAAGAAGAAACACTCATCCAGACAGGGAGGAGGGGCGGAGCCAGGGCAGAGAGAATGCGGTGTGGTGGTGGCAGCAGCGGCGGCAGTGGCAGGCTGGCAGAAAGAGCAGTCACACATTTTAAAAAGTCAGGAGGGACACCTGGGGAGTGTTCCCTGCTCCTCACCGGACCTTGCAGCTCACGGTGCCAGCACTGGGGAAAATCAAGCCTCATTGCTTCTGACTGTGCAGACCAGTGGGGGTTGGGGTGGAGGCAGAAACTGCTGGTACCAGCAGAATCCGCTTGTTTAAAGGGCCCCCAGGTCCTAGAACGTCCGCAGACCCACCCACTGTGGGAACGACGGCCAGAGCAGCAGCTAGAGGGGAGCCAGTCTGGTGCGGAAGTGGGAGAGGTGCCTGGAAAGGGGGCGAGTGCTGGGCAGGCAGCATTGTTCCCCCTCAGATCCCTCCCACACACACAGTGCCACAACATGTTGAAACAGGTCACCCTGTACTGATGAATCCCTAAGGTTTCGCCCCTTACAATGTAATAGAAGCGACAGCTCTACCTGGGATGCAGAGGCAAACAAACACAGGAGCCTGTCAGAATGAGGAGACAGAGAAGTATGGCCCAAAAGGGGAAGTGGATCAAGGTTCCAGTGAGAGAACTAAGCGACAAGGAGATAGACAATCTCACAGACTAGGAGATAGCCAACCTAACAGATGAGGAGATAGACAACCTAACAGACGCAGAATTTCAAACACTGGTGGTAAAGATGCTCACAGGCTTGACAGATATGCTTGAGTATGACAAACACATAAGAGAAGAAATGAAGGCTATGCTAAGTGAAACGAAGGACAATCCACACAAAACCAATGGTGAAGGGAAGAAAACTGGGGTTCAAATCAATGATTTGGAACATAAGGAAGAAAAAAACAGTCAACCAGTGCGGAATGAGGAAGCAAGAATTGAAAAAAATGAGAAAAACTTCCCAAATTTTATGAAGGAGGTGGACATTCAGGTCCGGGAAGCACAGCGGGTCCCGGGCGAGCTGGACCCAGAGGGGACCACAACAGGATGAATCATGACAGAGATGCCAAAGGTGAAAGATAAAGACAGAGTCCTGGAGGCAGCAAGAGAGAGGTGGAGAGTTGCCTACAGGGGGATGCCTATAGGACTATCAGCTGATTTCTCAGAGGACACTTTGCAGGCAAGAAGGGACTGGCAAGCAGTATTCAATGTGATGAAAGGCAACCTACAACCAGGATTATTCTATCCAGCAAGGCTATCATTTGGAATAGAAGGGCAGTTGAAGTGCTTCCCAGACAAGGTGAAGCTAAAGGAGTTCATCATCACCAAGCCATTACTTAAGAAAAAGAAGATCAACACTATGAACACTAAAATGACAACAAATACAGCTATCAACAATAGAATCTAAAAAAAAAAAAAAAAAAAAGATCCAACTAAGCAAAGCAGAATAAGAACAGAATCATAATTAAGGGGATCATTGGAGGCTTATCAGCTGGGAGGAGGAAGGGGGAGAAGTGGGGAAATGGTGCAGGGATTAAGAAGCATAATTGGTAGGTACAAAATAGACAGGGGGAAGTTAAGAATAATGTAGGAAAGGGTGAAGCCAAAGAACTTATATGCACGACTCATGGACATGAACTAAGGGGGGTGGGATTGCTGGAAGGAAGGGGGATACTGGGCAGAGGGGAGCAAAAGGGGAAGAAATTGGAACTACTGTAACAACATAATAAAATATACTTTTAAAAAAGGCAAAAATACATTTAAAACTACATTAACTTAAAAGTTTCTGTGAAGCAAAGAAACAGTCAGCAAAATGAAAGGCAACTTATGAAACAGGAAAAAATACTTGCAAACCTGAAATCTGATAAAAGGGCAATATCCCGAATATATAAAGAACTCCTACAACTCAATAAAAAATTGCAATCTACAAATGAGCATAGGCTTTGAGTAGACATTTCTCTAAAGAAGATATGCAAATAGCCAACAAGTATATGAAAAGGCACTCAACGTCATTAATCATCAGGGAAATGCAAATCAAAACCACAATGAGATGTCACCTCACAGCCATAAATAGCTGTATTAAAAAAATAAAAAATAAAACTCAAGAAAATAGTGAGGATGTGGAAAAATTAAAATCCTCGTGCCCTGTTGGTGAAATGTGAAATGGTACAGATATTGAGTTTCAGTTTTGGAAGTTGAAAAAGTTCTAGATAATAGTTGCACAACAATGTGTTGATAGTATATACTGTACACTTTAAAAAAATTGATAGTAAATGTTATGAATTTTTATTAATAGAGAAAAAAGTGTACTTTCATTACTACAAGTTGACTCTATAACAAAGAAAAATAATTTTACATGTATGACAGTCCCTAGAGAATGATCCAAATCAAGGTTAATTGGCAGGAGAAAATAATTCATACACAAATGTACTTTGCCAAGTTTCATATTCCTCACTTTATAAATGCCTCAGAAAGAATAAAAATTGCTTCCTTAATTTTCAAGCATTTTATTACTTAGCTGTGTTGTAAAAATCTAAGTACTGTATACTTTGGAAGTATATAATGTTTAAGTTCTTTTAACCTTGAATTTTGTATTCGTAATTGCAGGTCTGACTTCTTACTTTACTAATGCAGAACAAAAAGTCAAACAACTATTTGATCATGAATCCAGATGCCATTTTGATTCTGACTCCACTTTGGGATTAGGTGGAGACATGTTCTGCTCTGACAAGAAATAAATTTAGCTGGTGCAACCTAACTCAGACTTATCTTTGCTCTGATGAATTAGCTACCATCAGTTTTCTGGTACTTTTGCCATGAAGTTAATTCCCTGAACTTGAGTGATAGAAGACTCCAATTCCTGTCTGAACTCTGGAATATCTGTCATTGGGCTGTACTCTTGTTTTCTACTTTGAAATTTGTATTCATTCTCTCTCTCTCTTTCTCTCTTTTTTTCTCTCTCTCTCACTTACTCTCTTCCATTCTTAGCAGCCAAGTAGGAGCTGTATACCTAGTTAGCCTTAAACATCTATAAATGACAAATACATGTTCATTTCACTTGTTTCACTTTCACCTAAGACAGTGGTTCTCAACCTTCCTAATGCCGCAACCCTTTAATACAGTTCCTCATGTTGTGGTGACCCCCAACCATAAAATTATTTTTGTTGTTACTTCATAACTGTAATTTTGCTACTGTTATGAATCATAATGTAAATATCTGATATGCAGGATGTATGTTTTCATTGTTACAAATTGAACATAATTAAAGCATAGTGATTAATCAGAAAAACAATATGTAATTATATATGTGTTTTCCGATGGTCTTAGGCGACCCCTGCGAAAGAATCATTCGACCCCCAAAGGGGTCGCAACCCACAAGTTGAGAACCGCTGACCTAAGGAATCAAGTTGAATTTCTTTATTCATTTAAAGAGCAGATTATATCAATACATTTAATTTGTCTAATAAAAAATCAAGCAGCTTTGCTATTGGTCTGAAACTTCATATTTGGTTTCATTAAATGGCAAATTTAAAAATATTTTACGTAGACAGGGCTGATGTTTCAAAAATGTTGAAAACTCTTCTCTATATTTAGAGGTATACTAGTTTATACAACAAATGTAAGAAAAACCAGTCATTTGCTGGTAAATGTTTAACAATTTACTCTCCATAGAGATTAGGGAAGCTGTGATTTGCAATATTTGCCAATTTCCATGGTGTAATTACTCCAACCGTGGCTAATTACAAACTACCAGCATATAATTCCTGAAAATTTAACAGTCAGCTCTCACAAGCCAGTAGGAACCAGCTCCAACCCACCAATGAAGAAAACCATGTATCATTAAAAAGAATACATTGACAGGTAATAAGTTCAATAAAATGATCACGGGTTTTCTTTAAAAAAAAGTTTTACAGAAAATTTTTGAGCAAAAAGACATGTTAAAATTGGAGCATTATACTGCTCAAAGTAAAATATGAGATTTAAACTATGTTTGAAACTACATTTCTTTTGTATAAATTCATAAAGACACATTTTATGACAATAGTGGATTATGCCATTAACAACTTCACTTTTATCTAATCAATTATTTGCATTTTTGCTTCTTTTAAAATCCTGCAACATAGGTGGATAGCATAATTAAAAAAAAGATTATTCAATTAACACAAGTCACTAAGAGATCTAAACAGTTAGATTTGATATTTGGATACATTTTGAATGTCTGGTTTGCTCCAATGGTGTTTTATTTTTCTGTTTTTCCAGAGGTTTTTTAAAATGTAGGTTTTGCTATTATTCAAACTCGGTGAAAGCAACAGATCAGGAGATCAGGAGATGACTGACCCTGTAAAGAGAGATAGTCACTCATAGTTCGCAGGAAGAAAGTGCACACCACGCCGGGAGGCAGAAGGATCAGGAGAGAAACATGACAAGAGCCAATTATACCAGGAGGTGGGCAGAAAGTAGTTTTACAGTTCTGAGCATGCAAAACAGATTTTATTCTTGTATTATTTACTATTTATTGTATTATTTATTTGTGTTACAACTGTAAACATACTTTTGCCCACCCCTGTATTTTTCTGTGGGAAGACAGGTGAAGCAAGGTAAACCTGCTTAGAATTGGCTACCTTGAATAACTTCAGCAGGCTCTAGGGTGAAGTGCTATGCTAGTTGTGTGATACTTGGCCCTTGGGTGATTAGGGCAAGCGAATAGTGGCCCTGAGTTTGAGAACTCTGTGAGAGCCCAAAAAGGAATGTTTGGAAGTGTGAACTGTGGATTGGTGAGTTTCCATTTGAAAGGGACTCTCACGGGTGTGTCATTTACCATCTCTAGGAATTAGCTAACTTTGGAAAGAGCAGTCCCTCCGGATGTCAAAGTACCAAAAATACAGAAAATAAGACTTGAGTAACATAAATGGAGAAATGCACTTGAAATAATTCTATCAATCCTTTAAAAATTTTTTCCTTACCAAGATTATAAGAATTGACAATTAGCAATCTAGGACATACTCTTTGGTAGGAATTTGGAATGAACATAATAATTTCGCCAAATAAAGAAAGGCTGCTATGTTCTGACAATCAACTCACTGTCAAAATGGGAAAGTTACTTCTTATGAAAATTAAGGCCACTGAGCATGCACATGTTTGTAGAGAAAATCAGACTGCTTCCAACAGAGATGTGCCAAAGGTCTAAAACCAAGATTTTCTTCCAAAAGTAATTCTGAGTCTTCTTGATATATGCTTAGATAATTGGATGAGAGAGACCTCAATGTCTTACTTCAGAGAGAACAGCACATTGTCATAATTATTTTTGCTTGGGAAATATTTACAGGAGGTTATACATAAAATATCTCAATAAAGCACCTTTAAAAGATCTGTTTTTTTTTTAAGTATATAATATTCTAGTAAACTTTGCAAGATGAACTAGTTGCAAAATGTATTCTTAGGTTCATTAACTCGATCTCCCATGTAGGGTCATCAGATATAAGTTTATAAAATATTGGCAAATATTGCCACAAATGGTAACTTTCACGTAATACTGGTTGCTCTTAAGCCATTCTTTCTGGGAACAATATAATAATTAAATAATGAGTAGTTTGTTGGGGTAATAATTGTTCATTGACATTAAAATATTTTATCAAGACATAAAATACTTATGTTCCTGCAGTCAACAATTATTTACTGAACATTTACCACTTGTGATGCATAGTACTAAACACTAGGAACTGTCATCCATAAATTGTACCAAGTCATTAATTAATAAGCTATGCATATATATATATATATATATATATATATATATATATATACATACACATGTATATATACCGAATCGTACTCATTTTATCAGCTACACCATCGTCTCTCGAGACGGACGGCTGCCGACGACGACGAGCGTCGGCCTGCGAGCTAAGTGTCGCTGGTTCGATCTTCCAGTCAGGGCACATCAGAGAAGGAAAACTCTGACTCCAAAAAACCTCCGCTGCCTTGCGGCATACCTCTTCAGGGAAAAGGCTAAGGGAGTAAACCCCGACAGAAAATCCGGAGCCGGAGTCCCTAAGGCGGTTTGACGTTGTAGTCAACACCGGCAACTCCTGCGGCGCACCTGAAGCCAAGCTGTATCGACTCCGTCTTTCCCTTGGACCCTTCAGCTGCGAAGAGAGGGGGGGTCTGCTGCATGGGCAACAGCAGACCCTCCATATCACCCTGCCCAGGCTCTGTAGCTTCAGCTTCACTGGAGAGGACACTCCAGCGTCATCGCAAGATGTCGATTCAACACGGGAGGAGACAGATACCGTGTCACTCCCGAGTCGGACTGCACAGCCATTCTCGGCGGTGCAGATAGACTCTTAAGAAGCTACACCATCATCTCTCGAGACGGACGGCTGCCGACGACTCATTTTATCAAAATACAAATTTTAACTTAACTATCTTCTTGGGATTTATGTTGATTGCATAAAGCACAATATATCATGAAAAGTATATTAAACTTAAGTGATTAAATATACAAATGTAAATACATATACTGTATGTGCATGTACAATTTTAGGTTTGGTTTTCTTGGTCTGTAAGTGCAGTAGCTTCTCAGGTTTCAGGTTGCTAAGTAGAAGGTGTAAGGAGCAACAAAGATCAAGCCAGATGGCAAATTATGCTTTGTGTTCATCTGTGTAGACATCTTGCTGATTCTGTTAATGCTCTTTGACTCCCCAGGTCCCGGTCACCTTGTTTTCGCCTGGGCATGAACATTTCTTTTCCCAGCAGAATCTTTCAGTGCAGTGTTTTGTGTTCCTGACTTCCTCTTTCCCAGTGTCAAAACTTTCCAGTCTAGTGTTTCCATCACAGAAACTTTTGGCTGACGTTGCTAAGTGAATCTAGCCATTCAACAATTGTTGAATTATTTGAAAAAAAGTATTAGTGGTCCTCATCGATTAAAGGCAAATGGTTGGACCTTGGGATAAACTCATATGTTACAATGAAAGAAAGTCTTAGATAAACTTCTCAGTCAATTATTTTACTGGAGTTCATGATTTTCCTTGTTGAGTTCCCCACATATTACATTCTAATCTTTTTCTGATTCTAGACAATGCAAATTTCACATGTCCTAATCTGTCATGTCTCTAACTTCACCTGTGTTGATCTTTAATTTTGGTGCATTGATATATGTCATTCTTTTTTGCCTTATAATTTGTACACTTTGGGTCTTCTTTCTTATCTCTCTACCACAAAGATATTTTCTTACAGTATCTTTCTTTGATATGATGTGTTTGCTTTTCACATTTAGGTCTTTCATCCATCTGAAGTTTGCCTTTTGAATAGTGTTAAGTAGTGATCATGTTTTATTATTCTAAATTATTTTTAAGGGAAATGAACACATAGACATTGTAATAGATATGGAAAAATAAAGATTAATAAGTTATTTAAACAGTTAATAATACATACTTTGTACTTCACCCTGACCAGTGTGGCTCAGTTGGTTGGGCGTCGTCCTGCAAAGCAAAGGGTCGCTGGTTCAATTCCCAGTCAGGGCACATACCTGGGTTTCAGGTTCAGTCACCAGTTGGGGCACATAAGAGAGGCACGTGACTGATGTTTCTCTCATGTCAATGTTTCTCTCCCTTTCTCCTTCCATTCTCCTCTCTCTAAAAATAAATAAATAAAATCTTTTGAAAAAATAGAAAAGTATTTTGTACTTCACTGAAAAATTGCATTGTCTGTAATACATCTTTCAACAGGTTGTGTAGTAATAACTCTGTTAAATTTGTCTTTGAACCTTGGACTTCTTTTTAAATTGCATATAACTGATGTGTATGGAAACTATTATCTAGGAGAGTTTTGTTTGACTTCTCTAACTCCTGTGGAAAGAAAGTCTGCCTCTCTTTGTAATCCAGATCTTTTATTCCATATGAATTGTGCTTTTTGAATTTTCCTTTGAAGCATTGTTAACATCTATCCAGTTCCCTCATTTCAAGCACTGTAATCCTGAATGCACAGTCCAAGGGTAGGTTGTTTCTCTTTGAAAGGCTAAGCAACACTATATTCTGCTTTAGCTAGACAGCTATTCTAAGTATTATCAACACCAGATATGTTTTGAACTAGCATAGAAAATGTTAGAGATTTTTCACTGGTGTTCAAACTATGTGGTTGGCTAGGAAGACTGTGTATATAGTCTGCTCCTTCACAAGCAGGGTATTATAATTTACCACGATCAATGGTGAACCAGTTAATCCCTCATTGATTAACCAGTAAAATAAAATCTTTAACACTATATGAGTCATCTTTAAATATTTATATTAAAGTCATTATTTTACTTTCTTCTGAGAATTATCTTTTAACTCAGTTAAAATAGTTATTCATGATATGTTAGCTAGCTAACACATTTTTCCCCAGAATTTTAGAAGTGCCATGCATAAACTGAAATGATTCTTCAGTTGTGATATCAATAAAACTATGCTTTAGGGGAGAAGACCTTTTTGCTCTTAAAACATATCTTCTAAGTGGCCTCTGCTCTCCTTGTGCATAAGGCTGGCTCAGAAGAAATGCCTAAGCAAGCAATACTGAAGTTTCTTTTTTTAAGCTTGATAAGCTTGAAGTTTATTACTTCACCTTTATTTTCATTCCTCTACTTCTAGGCAAATAAAAAAGGATCCAGTAGCACCTAAAGAAGTTGGGTGGTATAAATCTAAAGACTAAACTTGAGAGTCAGAAGTTTTGGGTTCTAGTCCTAGTTTTCACAAATCAGTGGGACCTGGGTAAGGCTCTAGCCTCTCCGGACCCCAGTGTTCTAATCTGTCAAGTGTAGAGGTTGGACTAACCTTGTGACTGACTGAAATTGATTTTTAAATTTATAATTAATTAGATTCCCTTTGATAGCTATAGGTAGCCACCAATATTTAGAGGTAAAGGCTAACACAACATTGCTATTAGTTGAGATGTATTACAACAAAGGAAATTTCAGACCAAATTCCACCACACGTGCACCCACTTATTAGCAAGCAAACACGAGCTGTTCCATAAGTTCAAAGACATCCCAATAGTCTGTTCTATTTTTCTAGACCCTCCAACAAGCTTCCTGTATGAAAGTTTCATTTGGGAATACTATACAATATTATAGCAGCAGAATTCAGCTACCCTCCTCCTTTCAGGAGTCAGAGGACAAAATATAGGACTGGTTCAAAATATCACGTCTAAGGTGCTGCTAAATATATTCCCAACTTTAAAGTTCACAGAAATCTTGTCATATGCAGATTTCATTAAAACACAAATCTGATTCTCGTGTCTGGATTGCAGCCTGAGACCCTGCCTTTCTAACAAAATCTCTCCTATTGCTGTTGCTGCTAGCCTAGACAATATTCTGAGTATCAGCATGATAGACCATTGATCTTGGTAAATTCTAATACTCTGTTCATGCAGGGACAGGAGGCCCTAGACAGTCTTCCTAGTCAACCACATACCTTGAACACCAGTGAAAGATCTCTAACATTTCTTACGCTATTCAAAACACACCTGGTGTTGATAATAGAATAATTGCCTCTCTGAAGACTATAGCGTTTAGTCTTTCAAATAGAAACAATCTGCCGCTGGACTGTGCATTCAAGATTAGGGTGCTTGAAATGTTAGCTCACTTTTATATTACATTGCCTATGCTGGATCATTTGATGTAAACTAGCTTCTTTTCTGCTCTGAAACTCTAAACTTGATCCTCCCCTTTCCCCTTTCCTCCTCTCTGTTTCAAATCTAAAAGTGAGTTTTCCTTCTCACTACCCTTCCTTTGTCTCACTTTGAATTGTGGTTCTAGTGCCTGTGTTCACAGTCCATTGTATAATTTGAGTACCTCCAGAACAATTATATGATAATCTCTGGGAGTGGATCTCCAAGAAGCTGTCTTTTGTAATTCTAATATGCAGTCAGGGTTGAGAATCATGACTCTAAGTACAGTGATTTTTAAAGGTGGCTGCATGTTGCAATGCCTTGAAAAACTTTTTAAAAATGTTTGGATCCCACCTCAAAGGTCTTGACATCATTGTTATGGAGTATGGCCTGAGCATCAAGATTTTTATTAAAATATTTTATTTATTTACTTTTAGAGAGAGAGAGGAAGAGAGAGAGAGAAAGGGAGGGAGAGAAACACTGATGTGAGAGAGAAACATCAGTTGCCTCTCATGCCCCAACCAAGGACCTGAACCTGCACCCAGGCATGTGCCCTGATCAAGAATGAACTGGCAACCTTTTGCTTTGCTGGACGATGTCCAATCAACTCAACCACACCAGTCAGGGCCTGAGCATCAGGAGTTTTAATAGCTCTCCAGGGGAGGTTAATATGTCTCAAAATAGAACTCAGCTTGGTTCTGTTTATAACCCCAACTTCCAGAATTGGGCAAAGTAAAACAGCAGGATCTCAAGCAATCTCTTTTACTTTAGGCAGAAGGATTTCATTTACAGTACTTGCAAGACATAACTTACAACTCATAATCAGGCCTTCCTGAAAACCTGGTAAATGTTATTTATAAGGTCATTATTGCTGTTTTGTTATATGTATGTACCTAAAGAGACACAAGGGGATTTTTCAAATTTTAAATTGCATAACAATCACCTTGGCTGGTTGTTGACAATGCAGATCAGAATCTCCAGAGATAGGTTGGAAAGAGGGATTATTAGTCTATATTTTTAAGGAGACACACAATGATATTGATAGCATTTGTGAGATTATTATGAATATATCATGAAAGTAGTCATCTATCTGTTTATATGGTGTTGTGTAAAGTTGAAGAGCAGGATATGCCACTCCCAAATATGCCACTTGGACATAAGGATTATTTTTGAGCTGAAGGCAGTTGACAACCAATAAATGCCCTCCCTATCATCTGCCTAAAAGAAGGCATAAATTTCCATTTGAGAAGGTGTTTCTTCCCTTTTCCTATTCCCCACCAGGAAAAGAGTAACTTTTATTACCAGATATGGAGAGTTTACATCTACCTAAATGAACTTACATAAACAAACTTTACTAAAATTACCTTTATCTTGCATTTGTTGCCTAATATATTGCCTAGTCACTTCCTTATGGCTTATCATCTCCCAGATCCCTTTTCCTTTTTTTTTTAATGGTATATAAGCCCCCAATTCCAACCACTTCTTTGAGTTTCAACTCTTTTCTGTGAACTTCCATGGATGTGAATATTAAGAAAAATTGTGTGTCTTTTCTCCTATTAATCTGTCCTCCATTTGTTTAATTCACAGGTCCCCAGTACTGATCCTAAGAGAGTAGAGAAAAAGGTTTTCCTTCTTGACAAGGTTCACATGTGAGTCTCCCCTGTCAACCAATACCTCATTTACTGGATTGGCTATGGTGATTATAATGTCCCCTCTGAAGTCATTCTTAAGAGATGAGATCTTTTTTTCCAAATACAGGTAAAAATGGCAGTATGTTATCTTAAAGTAAGTCATTGTTACTATTATCCACCACACTGGTTGGTACATTCCCTATAAAATATATGGAATATGGAAATAAAGAAATGAAAATCATGTAAAAGGTAAGTCCTATTTCAATTACAACAGAGTCAGGACATTCCTTAAAACAACACATCAACAGGAAGAACAAGGTCAGGATAGGAAATACAGAGCTCCATCAGGGGCCTGGGGAAAGGGATGGGTATGGAAGTCATGGGAGCAAGAATAAGCAGATAGGCAAGCACCAGTGGTAGGATGGAGGAAAACAATAAAAAGGCCTAGAAGGGAATGAGGGAAGAAGGCATGCATATTCATCTATGTCAATATTTGGCCTCTTGCTAAAAAATAACTACCTTTTATTAAGGGCAATGTGTATGGGAGGCACTGTACTAAGCATGTTGCATTGGGTCTTATATCAAGTCCTACAATCGCTCTATGATGTAGGCTGTGTTTTCCGATTTTGCTGCGAGAGGTTACATAACCTCTCTAAAAATCAGAGATGTTACATAATCTCCCTAAAACTATTATTAAGGAGTAAGTCTAGAATATGAAGCAACCTACTATAATTCCAAAGCCTTCTTTTCTCCTTAATATCCTTCATTAAAGAGAAAAAGTCAAATTGAAGTTTTGTGGATGAAGAAAAACTAGCAGAATCTAAGCTGTATTTGTTTTCTTTTTGTTTTTTTTTTTGACTTTTTTTTTTAAGTATATTTTATTGATTATGTTGTTACAGTAGTTCCAATTTTTTCCCCTTTACTCCCCTCCACCCAGCATCTCCCTCCCCCAGCAATCCCCCCCCCCAAGTCCATAACCATGGTTCGTAAAAAATAACTATCCCTCCCTCTCAGATATTAAGACCCTTTGTAATCTTGTAAAGGACAATGGGCGAAGGTCTCAAGCTCCTCTAGCTGCTTCAAGCTGGACATGGTCGTCGTCCTACCTACCCTTGGGTCCAGAAATCCCTAATAATAGTGGGGGTGTGGAGGGGAGGGTGGCCTTCCCACATGGGGAAGGATTGTGCAGACTCCAGGTCAGTTGGCTGTCTCTGGACAACGGCGTGCTTGGTTTAGCAGGCTGGCATCCTTGTTGTGTTCTGGGGGCAACAGATTTGGCAAAAAGGGTTAAAAAGCATCATTCAATCCATAACTACTAGGTGACAAAAGGCAGGAATTAATTTTTCAATGTTCCACATTAGGAGAAAAAAAAAAGGGGCTTCTTTGGAGGAAGGTGTGCTAGGCACATCTCGCCTGTCCAAAACCCTTTTGCCCATTATATTTAGTTTGGGCTGAGGGAAATAGTTTCTGTTTCCCCCCTCTCAGACCTCTGGGTCCTTTCTGTCCAAGCCATTAGGATAGAAAAGAGAATTCAGTTTTAAAGTGAAGCCCACAGACCACCCCATTCTTCACCAACCCAGCCATTTAGTTCAGCCAAACTGTTGAGTCTCAGGAGGCAGCGCTGCAGAGAGGATTAAGTGAGGCTTATGCGTACAGACAATCATTCAGGTAATGCGGTCATAGGCTTATGCCCTTTGAAAACAGAAAACACATGTTAATTTATGTAACATAACCAACAAACAAGTCTCTAAATCTGTAAGACTGTCTTATTGGGAAGACATCCAGTTGCAAGGCACTTGACATTCTACTTGCCTGCAACTTGAATCTCTTTGGTGATATCACAGATATGGTTTAATTTTCAAGTGAAACCATTTTTTAAGTGAGAAGAAACTTTTAAGACGGTTAGCTGCCCTACTTTACAGTCTACTACTGATCATTGTGATTTTCCTTGAATAATGATTTTTCTCCCTAAGATTACTCTCCTTGTCTTTAAAGGGACTACATTAAGTCCATTTTTAATTTATCCTGTTCGTTTGCATAAACATAACAAGAGCAGCAAATGATCACTTATGATCTTTAGTTCTGTTTTGCTGGAACTTACCCAAGGAACATTTAGGGTGGCCCTCAGTCTGCTCTTCAGGGCACAGAAGCTGGGCCACATACCTGGCATTCATCCTTGCCTGTACACACCTGTCCTTTCCAAGTCTTTCTGGTTTTCCATTGTGCCTTAAGGTCCCTTCTAGCCATCTTTCAGGAAAACAACCTTCGTTCCTTCCCTGGAGAGATTGCTGTGGACCGCACAACCAACCATGGCAGCAGGCCTTTTATTTCGCGGGCTTTTATTACCTTTGAAAGTCATTCCCAGTTCCTTAGGGCTTTTTGGTAACAACCTGAGCCCAAGCATGTCTCATTTAGGCTTGACATTCCAGTCAAAGGCTTGGTCAGAAAAAGGAACCTCTATTAACAACTGGTCTTATTAGTTCTATGCAAAGAAACTTAAGTCATTACTTACTTGTTTAGAATGCCAAACTCTGGAGAGATCAAATAGGGAGAAAAATATACAATGTGAAGGAAAATCTTTGTCCTAATATTCACTGAACTGGCATTTCCATTCTTCATATTTTCATTTTCCCCCACTAAAAAAAATTTTTTGTTTGTTTTTCCATTACAATTGTCTCACTTTTTTTTTCCCCTCTTGCTTCCCTGTATCCTGCCCCTCCCTTCCCCCACATTCAGTCCCCATTCAGTTGCCCATGTCTGTGGGTCATTTATACATGTTCTTTGATTTGACACTTCCCCTTCTTACCCCCTTTTCTCGCTCCCACCTCCCCCCTTGTTACTGTTAGTCTACTCCATGTTTACATACCTCTGGTTCAATTTTGCTCATTTGTTTGTGTTGTTCATTAGTTTCCTGTAATAGGTGACAGCATAATGTATTTTTCTTTCGTTGCCTGGCTTATTTTGCTAAGCATAATTCTCTCTAGTTCCATCCATGTTGTTGCAAATGGTAGAAGTTCCTTCTTTCTTTCTGCTACATAGAACTCCATTGTGTAAATGTACCACAGTTTTTTGATCCACTCATCTACAGATGGGCATTTAGGTTGTTTCCAGCACTTGGCTATTGTAAATAGTGCTGCTGTGAACATTGGAGTGCATAGGTTCTTTTGAATTGGTGTTTCAGGATTTTTCGGATATAATCCTAGCAATGGAATTGCTGGTTCAAAAGGCAGTTCCATTTTTAGTTTTTTGAGGAAATTCCAAACTGTTTTCCATAGTGGCTGCACCAGTCTGCATTCCCACCAGCAATGCACCAGGGTTCCCGTTTCTCCACATCCTCTCCAGCACAAGTTGTTTGTTGATTTGTTGATTATGGCCATTCTGACTGGTGTGAGGTGGTATCTCATTGTGGTTTTTATTTGCATCTCTCTGATGGCTAGTGATGTTGAGCATACTTTCATATGTCTATGGGCCCTCTGTATGTCTTCTTTAGAGAAGTGTTTGTTCAGATCCTTTGCCCATTTTTTAATTGGGTTGTCTGTCTTCTTGGTGTTGAGTCGTATGAGTTCTTTATATATTTTGGAGATCAATCCCTTGTCTGAGATGTCATTGGTGAATATATTTTCCCATATGGTTGGTTTCCTTTTCATCTTGCTGATGTTTTCTTTAGCTGAGCAGAAACTTTTTAGTTTGATGTAGTCTCATTTGTTTATTCTTTCCTTTATTTCCCTTGCCTTAGGAGATATATCAGTGAAAATGTTGCTATGTGGGATATCTGAAATTTTCCTGCCTATATTTTCCTCTAGGACTTTTATGGTATCACGGATTACATTTAAGTCTTTGATCCATTTTGAGTTTATTCTGCTGTATGGTGTAAGTTGGTGGTCTAGTTTCATTTTTTTGCATGTCCCTGTCCAGTTCTCCCAACACCATTTGTTAAAGAGGCTCTTTTCACTCCATTTGATGTTCTTTCCCCCTTTGTCAAATATTAGTTGACCATATGAACCTGGGTTTATTTCTGGGCTCTCTATTCTGTTCCATTGATCTATATGTCTGTTTTTATGCCAGTACCAGACTGTTTTGATTACCGTGGCCTTGTAGTATAGTTTGATATCAGGTATTGTGATTCCTCCTACTGTGTTCTTCCTCAAAATTGCTGTGGCTATTCGGGCTCTTTTTTGGTTCCATATAAATTTTTGAAGTATTTGTTCTAGGTCTGTGAAATACGTTGCTGGTATTTTAATAGGGATTGCATTGAATCTATAAATTGCTTTGGGTAGTATGGACATTTTAATGATGTTGATTCTTCCCATCCATGAGCCTGGTATATGCTTCCATTTATTTGTATCTTCTTTAATTTCTTTCTTCAGTGTTATGTAGTTTTCTGAGTACAGGTCTTTTACCTCCTTGGTTAAGTTTATTCCTAGGTATTTTATTTTTCTTGTTGCTATAGTAAATGGGATTTTTCTTTCAGTTTCTATCTCTGAGTTTTTATTGTTGGTGTATAAAAATGCCTTTGATTTCTTAATATTGACTTTGTATCCTGCTATTTTTCCGAATTCACTTATTAGGTCGAGTAGTTTTTTTGTGGAGTCTATAGGGTTTTCTATGTACACTATCATGTCATCTGCAAATAATGACAGTTTTACTTCCTCTTTTCCAATTTGGATGCCTTTTATTTCTCTTTCTTGTCTGATTGCGGTGGCTAGAACTTCCAAGACTATGTTGAATAGGAGTGGGGAGAGCGGACATCCTTGTCTTGTTCCTGATCTCAGGGGGAATGCTCTCAGTTTTTGCCCATTGAGTATGATGTTGGCTTCAGGTTTCTCATATATGGCCTTTATTATGTTGAGGTATGCTCCCTCTATTCCCATTTTGCTGAGAGTTTTTATCATAAATGGGTGTTGTACTTTATCAAATGCTTTTTCTGCATCTATTGATATTATCATGTGGTTTTTGTCTTTCATTTTGTTTATGTGGTGTATTACGTTTATTGATTTGTGAATGTTAAACCATCCTTGCATCCCTGGGATGAATCCTACTTGATCGTGGTGTATGATCTTTCTAATGTGTTGCTGGATCCGGTTTGCCAATATTTTGTTGAGGATTTTAGCATCTATGTTCATCAGCGATATTGGCCTGTAGTTTTCTTTCTTTGTTGCGTCTTGACCTGGTTTTGGAATTAGGGTTATACTGGCTTCATAGAATGAGTTTGGCAGTCTTCCCTCTTCTTGTATCTTTTGGAATAGTCTGAGAAGGATAGGAGTTATTTCTTTCCTAAATGTTTTGTAGAATTCACTTGTGAAGCCATCCGGTCCAGGGCTTTTGTGTGCTGGGAGTTTTTTGATTACTGCTTCAATTTCACTAGCTGTTATTGGTCTATTCAGACTTTCTGCTTCTTCTTGATTCAGTTTGGGAAGACTATAGGTTTCCAGGAATTTGTCCATTTCCTCTAGGTTGTCAAATTTCTTGCCATACAGTTGTTCGTAATAATTTCTTATAATCCTTTGTATTTCTGTTGTATCAGTTGTGATTTCTCCTCTTTCATTTCTGATTTTATTTATTTGGGTCCTCTCTCTTTTTTTCTTGATGAGCCTCGTTAAAGGCTTGTCAATTTTGTTTATTTTTTCAAAGAACCAGCTCCTACTTTTGTTGATCTTTTGAATTGTTAGTTTAGACTCTATGTCATTTAATTCTGCTCTGATCTTGATGATTTCCTTCCTTCTACTTGATCTGGGCTTTGCTTGTTGTTCTTCCTCTAGATCTTGTAGCTGTAGGGTTAAATTTTTTATTAGATATTCCTCTAGCTTTTTTAGGTAGGCCTGTATTGCTATGAACTTTCCTCTTAGGACTGCTTTCACTGTATCCCATAGGTTTTGGGTTGTTGTGTGTTCATTATCATTAGTTTCCAGAAACTTTTTGATTTCTTCCTTGATGTCATTGTTAACCCATTCATTATTTAATAGCATGTTATTCATTCTCCATGAGTTTGAATGTTTTTGAGTTTTTTCCTTGAGGTTGATTTCCAATTTTAAGCCATTGTGATCTGAGAAGATGCTTGATATAATTTCAATTTTCTTGAATTTGTTAAGGCTTGTTTTGTGTCCTACCATGTGGTCTATCTTTGAAAATGTTCCATGTGCACTTGAGAAGTATGTATATTTTGCTTCTTTGGGGTGAAAACTTCTATATATATCGACTAAGTCCATTTGATCTAGAGTGTTGTTCAGTGCCTCAATATCTTTGGTGTTTCTTTGCTTCGAAGATCTGTCCATTGTTGACAATGGGGTGTTAACGTCCCCTACTATGAGTGTGTTGTTGTCTATATCTTTCTTGGAGTCTTTCAAAAGTTTCCTTATATATTTGGGTGCTCCTAAGTTGGGTGCATATATATTTATAAGGGTTATATCTTCTTGATGGATTTTTCCCTTAAGTATTATGAAATACCCTTCTTTGTCTCTTTTTATGGACTTTGCTGTGAAATCTGTTTTGTCTGATATAAGTATTGCTACCCCGGCTTTTTTTTCATGCCCATTTGCTTGAAATACTTTTTTCCATCCCTTTACTTTCAGTCTGTGTAGATCTTTTGTTCTAAGGTGGATCTCTTGTAGACAGCATATATGTGGGTCATTCTTTCTAATCCATTCAGCTACCCTATGTCTTTTAATTGGAGCGTTTAATCCATTTACATTTAAGTTTATTACCGATAAGTACTTATTCATTGTCATTTTTCCCCTTTGTACTCGTGTTCTTCTCTGTCTCTCTCTGTTTCTTTATCTTCTTAGAGCAGAGCCTTTAGCATCTCTTGCATTGCTGGTTTGGTGGAGGTGTATTTTTTTAGCCTTCTTTTGTCTTGGAAGCTCCTTATTTCAGCCTCCATTTTGAATGAGAGCTTTGCTGGGTATAGTATTCTAGGTCGTAGGCCTTTGTTTTTCATTGCTTGGAATATTTTTTGCCATTCCCTTCTGGCTTGTAGTGTTTCTGCTGAGAAATCTGATGATAGCCTTATTGGAGTACCCTTGTATGTTATTAGTTGTTTTTCTCTTGCTGCTTTTAGGATCCTCTCTTTGTCTTTGAATGTTGCCATTTTAATTATGATGTGTCTTGAGGTGGGCCTGTTGGGGTTCATCTTCATTGGGACCCTCTGTGCTTCCTGGACTTGCATGACTCTTTCTCTCCTCATGTGAGGGAAGTTTTCTGTCATTAGTTTTTCAAAGAGGTTTTCTATCCCTTGCTCTTCTTCTTCTCCTTCTGGAATTCCTATGATACGGATATTATTACGTTTCATGTTGTCCTGCAGCTGTCTTAGAACCTCTTCAGTCTTGTTCAGTCTTTTTTCATTTTGTTGCATTGTCTGGGAGTTTTTGTGTAGGTTGTCCTCCAGCTCGCTGATCCGATCTTCTGCTTCCTCTAGCCTGCTTTTAATTCCTTCTACTGTGTTCTTCAATTCAGAGATCGTATTCTTCATTTCCTCCTGGCTCTCATTGATAGCTTCTATGTCCTTTTTCATGCTCGTGTAATTCTCTGTGAGTTCCTTGTAGTTTTTCTGGAGTTCCTTGTAGTTTCCCTGGAGTTCTTTGTAGTTTCCGCTGAGCTCATTGAGCTTCTCCATAATGCATGCTTTCAATTTCATATCTGATAGTTCGCTCCCCTCTATTTCATTTAGCACTCTTTCTGGGGATTCTCCCTTTCCTTTTGATGGGAGGTTGTTTCTCTGTCTCCCCATTTTTTTGACTCCTATTGTTTGTTGGTGCTTCTTAGAATGATCTGCACTTCCTGGATCTGCCTCTGGTGGCGTCAGATCATGTACCAGTCTGGCCCTAGGCAGCCTGTTGGAGACTTCCAGGGATCTACTGCTGTTGTCTGTCTTCTTTGATTGTTAATCTACTCAATCTGTGATTAGCTGTCAGGCTTAAGGACTGTGGGTGTGGCAGCTTAATTCCTGTAGGCAGGGCTTTTGCTTCCCCTCAGGCTGATGCCACTTGGAGGGGAATGGTCTACCCGCAGTACTGGGGATGAGTCAGCACTGGGACCCAGTCGGCTGCTCCTCCAGTTCTCCCTTCAAAGCCACCACACCAAACTCTCCCCAAGTGTCTCCAGTCCTCTCTGCCTTCCCTCTGCTTGAGCCCAGGGTAAGTGGTGGCGAAAATATTTTCGTATGTGATCCACTTAAGAGCTCTTTTTCTCCTGCTGTTTCTCTCCGGCTAGCAAGAAACCCTGTGGCTTTTCGCTTTTCACAGCTGATACTGTTTTACTTTCCACTCTGTTGCTGTAGGCTGGGAAGCCCAGCTGGGGGTTTAGACCCTGCCCTTCTCAGGGGGAATCCCCGGCTGCTGAGCTGTTTCTCAGTCCCTTCAGCTGCCACCCATGTGAGCCCAGCCAGCCCTTCCGCGTCTCCGCACTCCCTACCGGTCAAGTTGTGATGTAGCGGCCTTTTCTGTCTCTCCGTGGTTATAAGACTTCTTTCCAGCTAGTGTTCCATTGGTTATTCCAGATGATTTCTCCAAAATTAAGTTGTAAATCCAGACTGGTCCTGGGAGGAGGTTAGTGTAGCTTCCATTTACTCCTCCGCCATCTTGGATCTCCCCTAAGCTGTATTTGTTTTAACCATGGAGATTAAATTGACTCATCAACATTTGCTGCAACTTCATGATTTGTTAACGGAATTGTGGAAATACTATTACCTTTGCTAATGTCTACTTGAATAGAGCTCCTTAATTTAGCTCCAGGGTATTTAAATTATTTGGTTTCTCAGAAGCTTCACTGACCTGGAAGCTGGCCAAGAGCTCTTGACAATAGAGGTGGTCACTGCACCAAGGAACCTTATTTCTTGTGCTATGAAGAGGCAGAGCAAAAGGAAAACTATCACTGAGTACATATTGCTGTTTTGTCGAGCTTTTGTGTACCGTAAATTATTAATGGTGGGCACATATTATCAGGAAAATAGAAAACAACGCAAACATAGAAAAGGTTCTTATTTGAGAAGCAAAGTAGCTTTACAGACTGTGCAAGACTATAGACGTCAGGTGCTCTAACTTCTTCCTCTATATCACTCTCGATCCCTTTTTTAACACTGATGGAAGTGAACAGCTCAAGGGCATTATTAAAAAGCAACTGATGCTGATACTCTAATTAGAAACAATTTGAACTACACAAGTGCACTGTGGCCCAGACTGCCTCATAAAAATTAAATAAAAAATGAAAGGGAAAATAATGACTAGTATGTACAGGGACACACGAATACTTACCAATGATATTGGCTATGGTAGAATTATGCATAGCTGCATTTTTAGTGTCCCAGAGGAAGTGTGAATAAATATAAAAATGAGAAATGGAAAATGAGAAAATATGAAAAGGAAGACCTATTAACAATGAATATCTAATCCTCCCAGGGCAAAATGAATGTATTACGTGAAGCAAAAGACAAAAGACCTCAATTATTTATTTAAGTTAAGTTTTCAAAGTAATCTCAAAGATGATGTATTGATCTTCCTTAGGTAATTATCATGATAACTCACAAGTAAGGTTTTTTCTTTGGCAATCTGTACTAGAACACAGAAAAATCAAATGGAATTTTAACAAATTCTTAGGCTTTTCTAATCAGCATTTTAGATATTTAAACGACTTCACAGATCATCTAATTCAGTGTTTAGTCATAGTATACAGTCCAGAGACTACCTGAGTCAAAATCAGTTAGAATGGTTAATAGAAGTGATATTCCCAGAAATTACACCAAACATACTACATCAAAAGCTCTCATAGAGTCACAGCAACTTGCTAACCTAGAGAATATACAATGTTTTCTTTATTCACAGTCATTAAGGGAGATTCACAGAAGAATACCCATGCCTTGACTTCTCCCATCCTTCCCCAAATGCAGAAGATTTGATATAGATACCCACTGTTGTGGACTGAAAGTTTGTGTTTCCCACCACCTCCAATTCATATGTTAAAGCCCTAACTCTCAATGTGATGATGTTAGGAACTGAGGCCCTTGGGAGGTAATCAGGTGTAGATGAGATTTGCACCTTTATGAGAAGAAAAACAGACCAGAGTTTCCAGTCTCTGCCATGTGAGGACACAGGAAAGAGGTGGCTGTCTGCAAACCAAGAAGAGAGCCTTTACCAAGAACTGAATCTACTGGCAGATTGATCTCAGACTTCCCAGCTTCCAGAACTATAAGAAATTAATGTCTGTTGTTTAAGCCACTCAGTCTATGATATGTTGTTAATGCCAATTCAAGCTAAGAGATTCACCCTGAGCTTGCTTTGGTGAGATTTTCTGAAATTAGGACATGTTTTTGCTTTTCTCCTTATATCTGGTGCCCGTAAAATGATTATTACAACATGAAATTTTGTTGTACCTATTCCTATTTCTTATCACTGAGAAATCATAAATATTTTGTAGGAATAAGACATATTGGCATTTGGGATTTGTAAGGTCAGTGCCTGTCTAAGTTTTATTAGGTTCCTCCATATCCCTAAAAGTTAATCTTCTGTAATTTTTTAAACCTGGCAAGACAGACAGCCAAAATTTACACTCTGTCTTAGCTCAATACTTTTTCCTTTTCACTAAATGATGCTGTCTCTAACAATAGTGAGGATTTACACTATTTATGACAAATAAAAATAGTGTTATGGTATTTGAATTAAGAATAACTACAATTATGAAGGTCCATTAAGTTGTTTTTAATTCAAGTGAATAAATTATAAAAATATTTGTTTCAATGTTTCAATAAAGAATTGCAGAGGAAAAAATGATTAATAATCTGATGCTTAATCATAATAAGTGTTGACATTAGTTGCTATAAAAAACTAGTAAGTGGATGGATTATTATTAACTTTTAGCTAATAAAATAAATCAAACAGCTACTAATAAATAGAATAACATCCCCACTCCAGTTAAAGATAAGTGTGACATCAAAATTGAAAATACTTCTCCAGGCTAATTTAATGTTTTTACAAAGAAGACATAGATCTGTTGGAATAAAGAACATGGTGTTTACTTCAGGAGAAAAACCATTACATTATGGCCATAGTAAAAAAAATTCATGAGGAGGTGTTTTTGAACACCACATACAACTGATTAACAAAAAGTGAATTCCACAAAAACTAGCCAGGTATTCATCCAGCATACATTTATTAGATGTCTACCATGAGTCACAATGCGCAAGAACACCTGAAATTCATATAGGAAAGAGACAGGTTCCTAACCAATCAAAACATGCCAGAAAAAAGATAAAAATAGAATCTCATGTAACTATTCCATGATGAGTATTGAGTTGGACATATACTAATAATTAGTAACTATGAAGTATGTTACCTTTTCAAGACTCTGCACAGTAGCATATTAACCCCATTGTGAGGAAAATGAATTTAAATTAAAAAAGAGAGAGAGAGAGAAGGAGAGACCAAGAAGTTCTGATTTACTTATAGCAACCAAAAGGGTAAAATAATGTTAAAAGCAAATTTACCTAAAACTTGGAAATGGGAGGAAGGGGAGCAGTATGACCTTTCAATGTAATATAGACTGTTATGTAAAAGGCCCTTAGCTCTCTAAGAGAATGTGCCCATGCTTGACTCTGCTATTTTTCTCTTTGATCCGAGAGCAGGTAGTACTGTGAGTGACATGTTAACTTATAGATTTCTATTTGGTAATAATCAAAACTAGGTTATGATTTAATTGTCCTGTAGGACATTAACTAGTTTGTATTTAACATTGTCCACTCACTGCTCCCAAAATGCCAGTTGGAGAAACTGGTCTTTGAACAAGCTTTACCATATTACTGATTCCCTCAATAACTTTATACATCTATGACAAGTATTCATTCTGTATTTGTATGAGAGTCACTTTTAAGTTTTTGGAAAATAAGATACTATGCTAATGATTCATAAATTTGTTGAATTCCATAAATGTGACAATCAAAATTGGTATTATTACTCTGAATTTCAAAAATAAAATGTTCTCTGACCAATCTGGCAACCAGTGATTAAATATCCTATGTATCTGTGAACTTCATTGTATATTTAATATGGATTAATGACCATTTCTGTGTATAATTTCTCACGCTAACCAAACTTTAGAATATCACTCTCATTTGCATCCTTCACGATGCAAAATGAATACATCTGAACAGTTCTCAATATTTATTTTATAAATGAACTGAGTGAGATATGTAATACATTAATGGGTATAAAATCAGTATGTCCATATTGGTATGTACCCTAAGTTTTACACAATTCTAAATAAAATAGAATTGGAATTGACTGCTAGGGAACTGGAAATGGTAAGATTTACATGTTTCACATACCTACAAGTATAAATGGACAGAATGGTTTGAAGAATAATTTAAGAATTCAAGGACAACAACAACAGCAAAACTTAAAAGCACCTGTAGCAATGCAGCACATATTAACTAACAGGTGAGTGGAAGAACAAAGAAAAGAAAGTGGGACCTTAAATTCAGATTGGAAAAATTGGCTCAGAGTGACAGATGCTGATAAGATATGTTCAGGGTTCCAAATTAAAACTAATCACAGTGCAGATAAAAGACTTTCTTCTTAAGTGTGTTGTGGTTCTATACAGTGAAAATAAGAAGAAAAAAAAGGCTACAGAACTAATTATTTTTTGACTTTCAATATCATCATTTTGCTATTAAAACATATATATTCTAATTAACCTCTTCCCCCCCATTCTTCTAAGCCCTATATCAGTGTAAGCAATATTATACATTCAAGATACATTATTAAACTAATAAGTTTTTGCAATCCTTAGTTGAAAACATTCATGAAGGTCCCACTCTTCCTGTAAAATGGATTATAAGGATAGAGATGACTGGACAGAAGAATATTTGGTAAATGGTAAAAAAGAACTGGCAATAAAATTAATCATTCATAAATAGTCAAAATGATATCCCAAACTTTATTTTCAGAATATGTAGTGCATAATTCCCAATTAAGAAACCTTCAAAGCACTAAGAAATGGAAGATGACATGCAACACAAGATATCAAGCGTATTTAATTAAACAACCTTCAAAAAAAATTCAAGTAAACAATTGTTTTAGAGCTTGCAAACAACCTTGTATAATTTTACTCATTTCACCTTTGCTATTGCACAAAGGCTTGGTTTGTCTTGTGATTTGTTATAATGCCAAATTGCATGCTGAAAACACTCATCGCAGTTTTGCAATTTAGCGAAATAGTTGTACAGTTTTATTACAATGTTGATTTTTGTGAATTTCTTGATTAAATATCTCCCCTGCAGCATTTGCTTAGTTTCTCCTTTAATTTCAGAAACATAGTCAATGCACATGATCTACATCAGTGATTTTCAATCTTTTTCACCTCATGGCACACAGAAACTAATACATTTAAATTCCACAGCACACCAAAAAAATTATTTTTTGCTGATCTGACAAAAAATAGGTTTAATTTTGATTCACTCACACTGGTCAGCTATTGTTGTGTTGGCTGTTGTCATTTTTTATTTGAAAATCTAAGGGAAAAGAGGTCAGTGCTCCTGAATAAATAAGTATTGCCAAGGTACATGGACTGAAAATCACTGATTCACACTAATGCTGAAGAAAAATAACAATTAACTTAGCGGAGGATTGGGAGTATATGAGTATCATTTACTGTTATGCCGCAACACTTCAACTGAAAATATACACATAACCTCCATCTTTACCCAGCCTCAGTAGTCTTCTGATTTTTCCCTATAGGACAATATGGGAAATGTTCTAGAAAATGGTAAAATAAAATAAATAGTTTATGAACTTGGCTGAAAGGTAAGAGGAGGATAAATAGTGTGTGTGTTGATATATATTAATATCACACTCCCTCAAAAAATTACACTTCAAAATATGATGAGCCAGGGTTACATCATAGGAAATTCAAATAATTATAACATTCTAGATTCTGGTAAGGGAGATAAGATAGAAACAGGAGAATTATCTATCACTTGATTCAATCACTTGATTTGAATTCCATCTAGAATCTAGAAAAATCTCTCTGCTGATAGAAGCATCTGCATTAATACCAAAGTTCGGTTACCAGGGACCTTTTTTGCAAACACATGGCCCACAAAGTTTGAGTAAAGTTTTGTTAAAAGTTAGATTCACTTGATACAATAACAATAGTCTGTTGTTCCAATGTTTCAGTCTCATCTTCTAGAGCATGTCTCACTTAACCAGCTGCAATGACCTCTGCTTCCTAAGTCCCTTTAATCAGATGGCAATATCCCATCTCCACCATCTCGCCCTGGTGACAGTCATTGTAGGGTCTCTTGGTGATATTGCCTTCTGCTGGGGCAGCCCACCATTTTCTGATCATACCTTCTCTTAAGCATCTGGGTCATCTACAGTTTGGGGGGATTTATTTAACAAACAATGAATGAACATCAGTATTTGCCTGGCACTGGTATTAGCCACCTTAGAGATCTGTAAGAGAAACTCCCAGGAGTTCTTTTAATCTGGCTGATGTTCTCAGCAATTCCAGTTTATCCTGCATTTCTAGCATTTGGATGCCAGTGTCTATTGGGAGCTGCCCCTTGGACTAATGCCTTGTTTTTTAACCCAACCCTATCCACAAACACTGGACTCAGAGCTGGGTGGGAGGGAGTGGTCACCTAACTCCAGACACCACCTATCTCTCATCCATCAACAGAAAAGATAAAGTCAAAAGCTCTTTTTGAAAACAATAAAATTTATAAAATTGTATTCATAGTAATCTGAAAAAACAAGAAGATAAAAATGACCAATATCAGGAATGAAAGAGGCGATATCACCTATACATCTTACAGATTACAGATTATAAGAGAATATTATGAATATCTTTATGCCAATAAATTCAACTATTTATATTAAATGAACAAGTTCCTCGAAAGATATAACATCAAACCTGACTTGAGAAAAATTAGAAAAATCTGATTGCTCTTATCCCTTTTAAGTATAAGGAAAACTCTAGGCTCAGATTGCTTCATGCTAAATTTAATAAATGTTTAAGAGTGAAATAATTCCAATTTTAGAACATTTCTTTCAGAAATAGAGAAGGAAGAAACTCTTATCAATTCGTTTTATGAGGCTAGCACTACCCTCATACTAAAATGAGATAAAAATGTTATAAGAAAACTATAGATCAATATTCTTCATAAGCATGGTCATAAATATGCTTAACAAAATATTAAGCCCCCTTTTAGTTAAATGAAGATATTTAACTATATTTGGCTGAAGGCTATGAGTACAATCTATGTGTGTCACTTCTCTGTTGAAGCATTTATTGTGAATATAAAACTCTCCAAAATTATTTCTTTCCCTCTGCTACACTCCAGAGGCAATTTTTGATATGGTGGCTCCTCCCTGAAGTGAGGTTATGGCTAAAGCAGAGTCTCCAATTGATCAGGACATGTTGTGTGAGAAAACTAAAGAAACAAACAAACAAATAAAAATCCCCTTATTGTGTGAAGCCACTGAGATTTTGAAGTTGTTTGTTAGTGCACCATAATCTCTACTCTCCTGACTGATAAGGTATGAAATGTGCATGTATGTCCATTCTAAATGTCAATTTTGTTATATCTACATTAACATTATTGTGGTTTATTATCATGGGTTTAAGATCTTTTAAATAAATTTCTACTAAATTAGTAAAACATGAAGTCATTATGGATTTTCCAGAAGACATGATGGAAAAGCTTAGAAGGGAGAAAAGAGATGAGTTTGGGTTTTTAGTCGATTCTATGAGATGACACACCCCATTTTATCTCCTTAATATTCTATCAGTGATCCCTTCTGTTCTTCCTCATTGCTTTGTGCAATTTTGCTTTATTATTCTTACTTCCTTCTCTGCCTTGATAGTTTATCAGTTTATACACACTTCCTTCTATATCTACCTAGAGGTCTTCCAAATCAATTTAGGACATTTTTCCTAAATTTGAGACTTGAAAGACGTGTGTATTGTATAGTCTCCTAGTAACATTTATCAGTTCTCATTACTCATGGATTCCATATTTGCAAGTTTGCCTACTCACTAAAATGTATCTGTGGTCCCCAGACCAATATTTATATCACCTTTTGTGGTCATTGGTGGGCATTGTACAGAGTGGTAAAACAAACAACAATAAAAAAATGAGTTGTCTGACAGGCATGTTCCCAGCTGAGGTCGAACAAGGTGACGCTGTGCCTTCTTGTTTCAGCTCTCATACTGTCCTTTTGGGGGTCTATTTAATGCTATGGTTTTTGCTCCTTTTTGTTTTAGTTGGTGATCTTCCTGTTCTAAATGACCCCTAACACAGAGTTGTAGCACTTTCTAGTATTCCTAAGCACAAGAAGGCCCTGATGTGCCTTATGGAGAACAGATATGGTTTAGATAAGCTTTCTTCAGTCAGAATTATATACCCTTCTTTCTCCAGTATCTTTTGCTCAACAGAATGTCTGTGTAACAGTTGTACTTATTAGTCGTCGGCAGCCGTCCGTCTCGAGAGACGATGGTGTAGCTTCTTAAGAGTCTATCTGCACCGCCGTGAATGGTTGTGCAGTCCGACTCGGGAGTGACATGGTATCTGTCTCCTCCCGTGTTGAATCGACATCTTGTGATGACGCTGAAGCTACAGAGCCTGGGCAGGGTAATATGGAGGGTCTGCTGTTGCCCATGCAGCAGACCCCCCCTCTCTTCGCAGCTGAAGGGTCCAAGGGAAAGACGAAGTCGATACAGCTTGGGATCAGTTGCGCCGCAGGAGTTGCCGGTGTTGACTACAACGTCAAACCGCCTTAGGGACTCCGGCTCCGGATTTTCTGTCAGGGTTTACTCCCTTAGCCTTTCCCCTGAAGAGGTATGCCTCAAGGCAGCGGAGGTTTTTTGGAGTCAGAGTTTTCCTTCTCTGATGTACCCTGACTGGAAGATCGAACCAGCGACACTTAGCTCGCAGGCCGACGCTCAATCCACTGAGCTAAACCAGCCAGGGCAATTCATATATTTAATATATGAATAAATAATAATAAATTTCAGAATAATAATATATAAAGGGGTAGTACAGAAATGTCTTCAGACATTAGGGAAAGAGGAAAAAAAACAGAAAGTGGAAAAATATATCAAAACCAAGTACTAGAATGTGCGTGCATACTGAAGGAGTGGGGTGCTGATAATAGATATTTTAAAAAATCAGAATTGCTGTGGATGTTCATTTAGGCCATTTTGACTAAATGCAGCTCCGCTCCACTTACTTCCTAATGCAGTCACGGCACAGAGGACGGTAGCCACGGGATGGGTACCCATCCCGTACTTATTAGTAGTGCATTAATTATATATTACTGTGTAGTATTCCATTGTATAAATTAATCAAAATGTATTCATCCATTCCCCAGTTTATAGACATTTGGGTTACTTCTAGTTTTAGGTTATGATGAAGAAAATTGCTTTGAACATTCTTGTACACATATTTTGGTGGGCATATGAACTTATTTTTCATGAAATTGATGGCTGAAATTGATGGATGTTCCTACATTATAGGATAGATGTTGGTTTGGCTTCATTAGGCACGGCCAGTTTTCTTCAATGGCTAGTTTTCCTTCCATCAGCAATGTATGTGAGTTCTAATTGCTCCATATTAACCAACCTTGCTATATAGTTTTTTATATTTTAGCCATTCCAATAAATATGAAATGTGCTCCCATTGTGGTTTTAATAAGAACTTTCCTGGTGACTAATAATATTGGACAGTTAATGATATTTATTAATAGTTAATTTGCTGGGGTTGTGTTCTGTTTAAGAAATACTGCTTATTCCAATGTCATATAAGTATTCTCTTATTTTAGAAGCTTAACTATTTTTCCTTTGTAATGTAGGGCTTTCCAATATAGATGTGGCTAGGGATAACCTATTGGTTCAGTACCATTTATTGCAAAGACAATCCATTCGCTTTTGAAATTTAACTAACTAATCTGTCTTAAAACAATTGGTCATATATAAATGGTCTATTTTCGTACATTTTTCAGTTCTGTTGGATTCTTTGCCTATCCCTTGCACTAATATTGATGGGGAACTCAACTGTTGAAAAATTTTAGTTTCAGGTAACAGCTAATAAGCTTAGCAATCAATGTATATAAAAAGCTATTGTTTCAGGAACTGGAGGTATGACCCACCTTGATTCCAGGAAAGCGTAAGCTGTTCCACCTTTGTGCCTCGGGAGGACTGCAAGCAATCAAGATGCTATCTGAGCCATTGTGCTCCAGGGAGAGGTGACCACCACCCAGGACACAAGGACTACCTCCCAGGACACAGATGAAAGAATGCTGAAGCTTTTATCTGATTACTTTTCCCTGAATTCCAAACCCCTTACCTACACTTTTCTTCTCCTTATAAAAAGGGTCTGTTTATAATGGAATTTAAGACAGTCTATTAGGGTACAAACCTCTGTCTTCTCAGATCACCGACCATCTGAATAAAGCGGCCGTAAAGATTCAATCCCTGTCTCTGCTTATTGGGTCTGGTAGATGACAGGGAGTATGAACACCAGCTTTTCCAGTTTCAGTATCATAGGGCCTTAAGTTTTACAGTTTTCTTTTTTTAATTGAATTCATTGGGGTGGCATAGGTTCATAAATCATATAGGCTTCAGGTGTACAATTCTGTAATACATCATCTGTACACTGTATTGTGTGGTCACCACTCCAAGTCAAGTCTCCTTCCACCACCATTTATCACCTCTACACCCTCTCCTACTTCCCCCATCCCTTTCCTTCTGGTAATCACCAGGCTGTTGGCTGTGTCTATGAGTTATTTTTTGTTTTTCTTTTTTCTTTCTCTCTTTCTTCCTTCTTAATCCCTTTACCTTTTTCACCCAGACCCACAACCCCCCCCCCTGCACTGACATCTCAGTCTGTTCTCTATGAGTCTGTTTCTATTTTGTTCGTGAGTATTAAAACCTAGAACTGTATCCTCTACATCTTTGTATTTTTCAAACTTGTCTTGAGTATTATAGATCTTTGTGGTTTCCTATTAAGATTTTTTTTTAAGTATTTGAGTAGTACTGATGGAGCTATAGAGAATTTTTTTCATAATGATTTTGCATGGTTAGGGCTTCCTGAAGTGAAGAAAGCTGAAACCTGGGCTACAACACAAACCTTGGAAATTAAATGTTAACCAAATTGACAATGAGGCCTTATTCAAAAAAGTATGAGTTTTCACTCCAAGGGGATAAATTCTAAAGCTAAGAGATACAATCTTGGTTGTAAAACTCAAAGACACTAGTCTTATCTTTCCTAAAGACTATTTACATTCTCAAAGGTAGGAGAACTGGATCATTCTCTTTATCTTCTCCGGGAATGTTTACAGTTAGGGAACAAAGTCTCCTCTCCTCCCAGGAGGTAAAGTCACACAGCTATTTCTCTTTTATGTAAATGTATATATTTATACTTTTATGGTTCCTAGCCTACAGTACAGACCCCAATACTGGTAGGGTTGAAACCGGAAAAGCCGATGTTCGTGCTGCCCATCACCTACCAGACCCAATAAGCAGAAACAGGGATTGAATCTTTATGGGCGCTTTATTCAGGTGGTTGGAGATCTGAGAAGACAGTGGGTTTGTCTCCTAACAGACTACCTTAAATTCCATTATAAACAGACCTTTTTATAAAAGTGTAGGCAAGGGGTTTGGAATTCAGAGAAAAAGTTAATCAGATAAAAGCTTCAGCATTCTTTCATCTGTGTCCTGGGTGGTGGTCTTTATGTCCTGGGTGGTGGTGGTCTCTCCCTGGAGCACAATGGCTCAGATAGCGTCTTGATTGCTTGCAGGCCTCCTGAAGCACAAAGGTGGAACAGCTTATGCTTTCCTGGAGTCAAGGTGGGTCATACCTCCAGTTCCTGAAACAATAGCTTTTTACATACATATTGATTACTAAGCTTATTAGTGTTACCTGAAACTAAAATTTTCTAACATTTGAGTCCCCCATCAGGGTGACATCTAATCTGACTTTTCCATGTATTCGAAGAAGAAGAAGGAGAAGGAGAAGAAGGAGAAGGAGAAGAAGGAGAAGGAGAAGAAGAAGATAAAGAAGAATTGGGACAAATGGGAATTGATATGGTTATTGATATAAGGACTTAATCTGTATCTGCTCTAGAAGGCTCATGGTTAGTTTTGACACCAAGGGTCCTATGACTTTGATTAAATTTAACTTTAAGTCCTCACTTAAGAAATCATCTTTCTCTCAGGCCTAGCTTTTACTTAGTAACCCCCTCCCCACCAACCAGGAAACAGAAGACAGTAGCCTGGATCTAAAGATCACAAGGTCCCAACCCTAGCAGGTAAAAGATAACATCTTTCTGTAAGCTATGTTTTAGCTTCTGAGCCCTAAGGAGAAATGAACCCCCTGGCTACTTCCCCTGAAACTGATGGGGGACTCAAATGTTGAAAAATTTTAGTTTCAAGTAACAGCTAATAAGCTTAGTAATCATTGTATGTAAAAAGCTATTATTTCAGGAACTGGAGGTATGACCCACCTTGACTCCAGGAGACCATAAGCTGTTCCACCTTTGTGTCTCAGGAGGATGGCAAGCAATCAAGACGGTATCTGGGTTATTGTGCTCCAGGGAGAGACCACCACCACCCAAGACATAAAGACCACCACCCAGGACACAGATGAAAGAATGCTGAAGCTTTTATCTGATTAGCTTTTTCCCTGAATTCCAAACCCCTTGCCTACACTTTTATAAAAAGGTCTGTTTATAATGGAATTTAAGACAGTCTGTTGGGGTACAAATCCTCTGTCTTCTCAAACCACCAACCACCTGAGTAAAGCGCCCATAAAGATTCAATCCTTGTCTCTGCTCATTGGGTCTGGTAGGTGACGGGCAGCACGGACACCGGCTTTTCTGGTTTCAAAACCACGCAGAGAGACACCTGAACTGACCTCGGAACTATCCTCAAAAGGTGACAGAATGACTCATTAACTTTATCTGAAGTCTGACCAATCAGCTCCCAGCAGGACCCCAAACCCTCTCATCAACAGTGTCTTGTGATTTTGCACTAGATAATCTTTAACCTACAAGCCATCCAAGAGCTGAGCTTTTGAGCATTAGCTTCCTGTTCTCCTTGGTGGTGCCATTCATAATAAAATAGCCAATATTTCTCCACTGCAATTCTGCTTGGCTCTGCTAACGCTGGGACAAACTCCTCATGTTCGGTGACACTTGGAGACAATACACATAAATATAGATACTAAAACCTTATCAGTATTTTATGTTTTTCAGTGAAGAAGTTTTTCATATTTTCAATAGATTATATCTGAGTATTTAATATTTTTAAAATTCTAATATGAATGGTACCTGTAACTTTCTTCTAATAATTTGTTTCACGTAAATAAAAATCCAAAAATTTGTTGCTAGTATATAGAGATCCAATGGATTTTTGTATGCTTAACATGAATCCATCAATCCTGCTAAATTCATTAGTAATGTAATGATTTCTTTGGAGTGTATTTGGGGGCTTTGTATATATGAAATTATAGAGTTAGATCTCTTTCTTTCTTTTCTATTCTCTCCTGTCCTGTTTATTAATTTAATCTTGCTGAATTAAGACCTCTAGCACAACATTGGTTAGAATTGTGCTTCTATTTAGTTTGTCTTGTTCTGGATTTTAAGGAGAAATTATTTAATATATCCCTATTAAATTTGATGACAGAAGAAGTTTTTCTGTATATATATATATATATTTTTTTCAGATTAAAGAAGTTTTATTCCATTCCTAGCTCCCTGAAAAAATAATCTTTATAATATAAATAGAATTTTAATTTTTTAAATTGTTTTTTCATCTTTTGAAATGGTCATGTGGTTATTTTAATTTGTTTTGTTAATGTGGCAAATTACATTGTTTGCTTTTCAAATATTACACTAATCTTACATTCCTGAAATAAAAAAAATTCATTTTTTCTAATGTAAAACAACACTGTTTATATATAGTATATATAGTGGTTATATAATTTACATAAACCCTGGCTGGTTTGGCTCAGTGGATTGAGCGTCGGCCTGCGAGCTAAGTGTCGCTGGTTCGATCTTCCAGTCAGGGCACATCAGAGAAGGAAAACTCTGACTCCAAAAAACCTCCGCTGCCTTGCGGCATACCTCTTCAGGGGAAAGGCTAAGGGAGTAAACCCCGACAGAAAATCCGGAGCCGGAGTCCCTAAGGCGGTTTGACGTTGTAGTCAACACCGGCAACTCCTGCGGCGCACCTGAAGCCAAGCTGTATTGACTCCGTCTTTCCCTTGGACCCTTCAGCTGCGAAGAGAGGGGGGGTCTGCTGCATGGGCAACAGCAGACCCTCCATATCACCCCGCCCAGGCTCTGTAGCTTCAGCTTCACTGGAGAGGACACTCCAGCGTCATCGCAAGATGTCGATTCAACACGGGAGGAGACAGATACCGTGTCACTCCCGAGTCGGACTGCACAGCCATTCTCGGCGGTGCAGATGGACTCTTAAGAAGCTACACCATCGTCTCTCGAGACAGACGGCTGCCGACAACGACAATAATTTACATATATTTATATACATTATATTTATTGCTAGAATTATTTGGTAATATTTTGTTCAGGATTTTAAAATCTATATTCATGAGAGATATTGCCTGTAACATTACTTGCTTGTAATGTCCCTGTAAGGATTTGGTAATTTGGTTCAAGATTATGCTAGGGTCACAGAACAGATTAGGAAGTCTTTCATTTTTCTCTATTGTGGCAAAGAGGTTGCATAAAATTTATATTGTTTCTTCCTTAAATGTTTGAAATAATTTGCCATTGCAGCCCTTCTGGCCTGGAATTTTCATTGTGGGAAGGTTTCAGTTATAGTAGCAGAAAAACATGGTTTTCAGATTTTCTATTTCTTTTTGTGTTAGTTTTGTTTTTATATTTTTAAGAAGATTTTTTTAAATTTTATCCAACCTGTTAAATTTGCAATATCCCCTGATTTTTAAAAATGTATATAGAATATTACTCTCCCTTTTAGTGGTGACTTCACCTTTTCCATTCTTGATAGTGCAATTTGAGTTTTCTCATTTTTTAAAAATAATTTTGGATCTACCTTTCTGGGGGTTACAAATTTTTTAAATATTTTCATATAATTAACTTTATGTTCTATCAATTATCTGTATAGCGTGTCTGCTTTTTATTTAATTACATTCTTACCTTTATTATTTTCTTACTTTTTACATTTTTTTTTTGTCTAATTTATGCTTCTTTTTCTACATTCTTGAGATGGAAACTCTCTTTTTCCATTTTTTTCTAATATATGAATTTAAAGCATGAAATTAACTATTTCTCAAATACGTTTATTTACATTATGTTCAGTTCAACATATTTTCTAATTTTCATTATGATTTTTTTTCTTACGTAGTGAAATTTATTAGTACTTACATTTAGAGGGATTTTGTGCTTTTATTTCTGCTATAGATTTTTAATTTATTACTCCACTATTTCAACCTTTTTTAACTTTTGGAAACATGTTTTTGGATCCAGTGTGTGGTATGTTGTTTGGTAAAGTTTCTTGTGCAGTTAGAAAGAATGTATTCTACAATTATAGTAAGTGTTAGCCAAACAAGTCATTAGGTCACATTGTTTAATGATATAGTCAATTCTTTTATATCCTTACTGATGTTTTTGTCAGCTCATTCCAATATTTGCTGGAAGAGTTGTGTTAATATCTTCTTCTGTGATCATTGATTTGTCTATTTCTACCTCTTGGTTTTATCTAATTTTATTCTGTAACCACGATTAGGTGGAAAGAAGTAGTAGTTTTATGCTTCCGGTGAATTGAATCTTTTATCATCAGATGTTTATCTTCAACTCATGTAATACCACTTGCATCAAAGTTTACTTTGTCTTACGATAATATCACATCAGCTTTCTCTTGGTTAATATTTGTATGGTTTAGCTTATCATTCTTGTTCTTTCACCCTATCAATTTCATATTTTTACTGTCTATTGTGAATAGAATATATTGGATAATTTTACAAAATCTGTCTATCTTCCCTTAATTTTAGTATTTTATTATATTACACTCAATGTAATTACTGGTATAGTTGGATATGACTACCATCTTGTTTGCTTTCTCTTTTGCTCTAATTTTCTTCCTCACTGCCTTTTTGTTGAATTAAATAGGTTTTTTTTAAGTTATTTTATCTCTTCTAAATTCTTAGATGTAACCTTTGTATTAATTTTTAAGTGGTTCAGACTATATCATATTGGTCATTTTACCATTTTATGAATAAGTTAGAAAGCTTTCAATGGTTTTACTACATTTACCAATTCCCTGCCTTGATAGTATTACCAACATCTATTTTACTTGTACATTTGTTATAAATTCAGTATGATATTAATGTAATTCCTGATTTAAATAAGTAATTTTTTATATTTACCCACATATTTATCTTTTCAGATACTCTTCCTTCCTTCCTGCAAATCCATACTTTTACCTGGTAACAGTTTATTTCAGCTTAAATAATTTACTTTAGTATTTCTTGTACTGTTGCTGTGCTGACAATTATTTCAGCTTTTGTTTATCTCTAAGCATCTTTATTCCACTTTCCTTTTCAATGATGTTTTTGCCGAGTATAAAGTTACAAGTTAGCTTTTTTTTTATTTCAGCACCTTAAAGATGTCATTCACTTGTCTTCTACATGCACTATTTCTTTTGAAAAGTTAAGGGAAAACTTTATTTCTATTACAGTCAGTCACTTAGCATCCTCCATAGGTTTGTGGAAACTGTGACTTTAAGTGAAAGAATATATAACAAAATCAATTTTTCTACAGGCTAATTGATATAAACAAGCGTTAAGTTCCTAGGCCATATTTCTGGTCACAAACACAACTAAACTTCTAAATAAAGACCCGAACACTTCTAATACCAAACATTGAAATAAATATGACCTCTATATATATTTAGGGAAGATGAAAAAAAACAAGTCAGATCATTCTTTTTCAACCCACTTATTTCAGTTCAGAGTCATGGGTGACCAGAGCTTGTCTGGGCAACTCTGGGCACCAGGTAGAATCCATCCCAGCAGGAAGTCTTCCCATCACAGAGCCACTTACACACACACACACACACACACACACACACACAAATACATACACTCACACAGACTGGGACAATTCAGACATGTCAATTCACATAATGTGCACATCTTTGGGACATGGGAGGAAATCACAGTATGAAGAGAAAACCAGGCAGACAGAGAACAGCAAACTCCACACATACAGTGGCCTTGGCAGGAAATCAATTTTTTTTCCTAATCGTGGTTACAACTAATGATGTTGAATAAAATGATGTTATTCAAAGACTTGCTGTACTGTAAATAGTGGGGTTTTTTTTCCCCCTGTGGCTGTTTTTATGTGATTCTCTTTTGTTTTCAGTCGTTTTACTATAATGGGCCTAATCTGTAGTTGTCTTTATTTATCCTGCCTGGAATACCCTAAGGTTCTTGAATTTATTTACATATCTCATTAGTTTAGGAAAATTCCTGGATATCATTTCCAATCTTGTTTCTGCCTCCTTTTCCTTCTCTTGTTCCTGATGTTAAAGGAAAAGCTTTCAATCTTTTACCATTGAGTATGATATTAGCTGTGGCTTGTTATATATGTTTTTTCTTATGTTAAGGAATGTTCTTTCCAAACCCAATTTGTTGAGGGTATTATCATAAAAGAATGTTATATCTTGTCAAATATTTTTTCTGGATCTATTGAGATGGTCTTATTGAGGCAGGATAGTAAGAAGCTAGGAAAATTCCTTTGCAAGTGGAATAGGGGAAACTGAGACAGATAGTTAAATGGCCAAGCAGTTTACAGCCATTAGTAAATCCTATCTTTCCTAAACCAAGGATACTTAAAGATACATGGTTTACCAGAGGGTAAACCCTACCCAGGGAGATAGATAGCAGAAATCCAATTAGTGTCATTTGTGCCAACCACAATCAAGCACAGATGAATTTAAGGGAATAAATCTCATTTTGGCAAATCAGCATAAAGCTAATGAATATTCTATTGAGATCGTCCTCTAAGACCTCCCCTAAACTCCCAGCCTTTAAAACCCTCAAAGCAAAGACCCAGCATGTGTTCTCCCTATCAGGAGCACACTTGTGCCTTTCCCTTCCCCCTCTTCTCCCCCCAGTCACACACCTCCTAAACTCTAAGGGAATCGAGGAGACTTGCAACCAGGGAAGCAATTGGCAGGTACAGCTCAACTTGGGACAACCTCCTGAACCTGTGTCTCCAAGGCCCCCTTTTCTTTGACCTCTCAGTGAGCCAAAGCAGCCTTGACTAGGCTCATTTCTTTACCATAATATTTTTAGAGAACCAAAGCAACATTGCATAGGCTCCCTCCTGTTGCTTCTTCTATCCTAAGTCTTTACTTGTTTCACTGTTCCCAGGTTTAATAAAATCATGTGGACTCCTCTGTGAAATCTTTCCTGCACAAAGTGAAGAACCCACTCCAGTCTGGTCCCCTTTTCAGTAAATATGAATTTTATCTTCCATTCTGTTAATGTAATGTATCACATTTATTGCTTTAGTGCTTTGTGTATGTTGAACCATCCTTTCATCCCAAGGTTAATCCCTCTTGATTGTGGTGTATGATCTTTTTAATATGCTATTGACTTCTATTTGCTAATTTTTTCCAAAGAAATATACATATGGTCAACAAGTATATGAAAAGATGTCCAACATCACAAACCATCAAGCAAATGCAAATCAAAACGACAATGAGATATCATCTCACACTTGTTAAAATGGCTATCATCAAAAAGATAAGAGACGAGGGCTGATGAGGATGTGAAGAAAAGAGAACCCTAGTGTACCGTTGGTAGGAAGGTAAATTGGTACAGCCATGATGGAAAACAGTATGGAGGGTAAAAAAATTAAAAGTAGAATTATTATATGATCCAGTAATCCTACTTTTAGAAATATATCCAAAGGAAATGAAAACACAGTATCAAAATAATATCTGCACTCTTACGTTTACTCACAATAGCCAAGGGACAGAAACAACCTAAGCATCCATCAGCGAATAAATGGCTAAAGAAGATGTAGTATATATATAATGTATGATCTCACTTATATGCCAAACTCATAGAAACTAGGAGTAGAGAAGTGGTCACCAGGGGCGGAGGGGTGGAGGAATTAGGGAGATGTTGGTCAAAAAGTGCAGACTTCCAGTTAGAAGATGAACAAGTTCTGGGGAATTGAATACACGGCATTGTAATTAGAGTTGACAGTGCTATATTATATGAGTGTATACTTAAAAATTGTTAAGGGAGTAGATCTGAAATATTTTCACTACAAAAACAAAGAAATGGTAAGTATCTGATTTGATGGTGTTAACTAATGCTACAGTAGTAATTATATCGCAATAAATGTGTATCAAACCAACACGTGTACACCTTAAATGTATACAATTTTATGTCAATTATATCTCAATAAAAGTGGGAAAAAGTTTGGACACTCATCTCTAGGAGTTTACAGTCTAGTAAAAATTATAGATCCCACTTAATAACCCTCAGGTATACTTACAAAGCAACATTACATTGGTGAAAAATGTTAAAGCATTTGAGAGATGTATTGTATTGAGCAGGGTTCAATCAAGGAGATTTGGACCAGACATTAAAGGAGAGAAAGTCTTTGTAGTGGTATCAGGAGTAAAGAAATTATTTCAAATTGGAAGAAGAGCTTGAACAGAGAGAGAGAAAAATGGAGGTAGATACATTTTCATGTTTTGTTTTAGAGAAACAAGCAGATGTAGAAAGTTCACGCTGTTCTCCTGGGAAGCTATAGTCTCTGCACTCAACACTTGTGCATTAATGATCTCCGTTTCATGTACGGCATGTCTTGGTCCTGCGGGATAAAAATCAATACATTGACTCCGATTCCTGCAAATTTAATTGCTGTTGTCAACTTCTACCCACCCACATTCTGTTGCTAAGCAGTTTTACTGCAAGCTTTGTTTATGTGTTCTCTCCATGAATTTGGGTTTGGATGCTCTGCTTGCAGCTGCCCTAGTTCTGTGCAACATACAAACACCACTTAGCAATGTTCCCCTCATTTGTTCTCACACATGTCCTGGCGAGTGACTCGTGGTGCTGTGAATTCAGCTTTTCGGTGGCAGCGATGGGCTGTATTTCAGGACCTCTATGCAGTTCCTTCTTAAGGCCATGAAGATAAAGGACTTTGGTCTAGGACAGGACCACTTCAATGCCATGCTATCACACTTCCACCTTCAGCCCTCTGATGTGTCGAACTGACCTTTGTGTATCCTGTTGTCCTGGACTTGGTCTTATTAACTTCCTCTACCCCTCACTTTGCCTTCTACCAACTGTGCAGCCGCTAGCCAGCCCCTCTCAACTTCTTTGTAGAATAATCAGGAAAAACTGGCCTTATGCAATTATTTTATTTTCCTTCTTAATGATTGTGATTCATGTGGTTTGAAAGCTGAGTGCTGTAAGCAAAGCTACGAGTCTCTTTGTCTATTTTTGAATTTGTTTATGGAATTTTCTAAAAAGTAAAAGTAAGCACAATTGTAGGTGTTAATTGTAAGATACATTTTAGTCACTTTAACCAAAACATGTGTACTAACACATTATGCAAATCAACGAGTTTATTTAGTACAATAATAATGATATTGAAATATTGAGGCATTTACTTTTAAACAGAGGCTTTGTTAACAAAGCCTCAGAAGTTTTAGAGCATCATTCCTGATACACTCTATTTATTGACCAACGCTCCACAGGTTCAAGCCAAGGAATCATAGACTCCTCTTCAGATGTATTCCCAAGTGTTTTTGCTTATTGTTCTCACTAAGCCTTCTGGTACAATGTTCAATAAAGTTGCAAGAATGAATATTCTTGCCTCATTCCTAATCTTGGAAAGTTTTAAATTTTTCACCATTGATTATGATGTCAGCTGTGGGTTTTCGTATATCCCCTTTGTTATGTTAATCTACCTTACTAGTTTGAACTTTTTTATCATGAAAGGGTTTTAAATGTTTTCAAGTGCTTTTTCAGCTTTTATTGAGGTGATGATGTGATTTTATACTTATTTTGTTCATGTAGTGTATGATGTAACTGATTTTCACATGTCGAGCCATCTTGCGTCCCAGGAATAAATCCAAGTTGATAATGGTGTATGATTCTTTTTAATGTGCTGTTGGATTTGGTTTGCTCATATTTTGTAGAGTATTGTGGCATCTGTGTTCATAAGGGATATTGGCCCACAGTTTTCTGTGTTGACTTTGTCTGGCTTTGGTAACAGGGTAATGCTGTCCTCATGAAGTGAGTTTGGAAGAGTTCCCTACCACAGTTTTTAGAACTTGATAAGGATTGGCACTAATTCGCCTTTAAATCTTTAGTAGAACTCACCAGTATAGCCATCTAGTTCTGGACTTTTCTTTGTTGGGAAATTTTTATTATTGATTCCATCTCTATACTAGTTATAGGTCTGTTCAGACTTTTAAAAAAATTATTCAGTCTGATAGATTGTCTTGTTCTAGGAATTTATCTATTTTTCATTATTGGCAATAGTCTCGTAATCATTTTTATTTCCGTGGCATCAATTGTAATGTCTTTTCTTTTATTTCTGATAAAATTTACATAAACTGTGTTTTAGTTCACATATTTAGATTTTTTACTTAAATATAGCTCATTTATTTGTTAATTTAATGACTTTTTGTTGAGCTCTTGTGTTATACATACTGATGACACAAATATGCAAAAAAAAAAAATGTCTGAAAAGATCTCTCCCCTTATGGATCTTGGAACTTATTGGTACGGTTATTACAATTATTACATCTTCTGGAAAAATATGAACTTAGGTCAATCCTAAATTAAATTCTCCATTTTCCTTGTTCAAATGCAAACTATTAAAGCCCAGACAAAGTTCCATTTCTTCCATATTGCCTTCCTCTTCTGCCCAATGGATGTTTCTCTTCTTCTCAGATATTATGATATTATCATCTGTACCAATATTCAGGCCTTACATTACATACTATCAATGTAATTAATCAAATGTACTATCATAGTATTTTTCTTCTGTATTTTATGTTCATTTTTGAACCTATTTGGTTTTCACCCTAGAATATTTCCTTTAGATCTGTCAAAGATAAACAAAGCCACACTTAAAGTGGTGAAAGATTTTATTCAGTAACTGCTGACAGTAGGGGAAAGAACTGAGCTCCATTCCAACTTGTGCAGAGGTGACTGTTTATAGGGAGAATGAGGGAGGGATGGAGGGAAGGAGGGAGGGAGGAGAGTGCTCAGCAGTGTCAGGGGTGTAAAAAATTGCAAAAAATGGGTAAAAGGCAGTTAAGTCAGCTATGTCTGCTCATCTGCAGCTATTGAAGTTAAGATATATTCTCCCACAGAGACTGGGAGACAGAGATTCTGCCCTTGACGTTCACATTTTGAAGGAATGGCTATCAGGTCCTTGAGAAAGACATTTCTTGGTCTTAGAAAGCATATACATATAGATCTCAAAGGGATGGGGAAAGACTTATAATTGCAAGGCTTTTTTTATTTTTGTTTTTGCTTTTTTAATAAATATTCTAAGAAAGTAGTGGGCAAGGGCTTATTGTTAGGAGTCCTTATGTGCTGAGATACATTTTGTAGTGGTTGAAGTTAGGATTACACCCTTCCATAGAGCCTGGAAAACAAAGGTCCATTGTTAAGACTTCTTAGATCCCATCCCTGCCTTCCTTACACAGTATTTCTGGCACACAGTAGGTTTTCAATAAATGTTGATCATATTTGTTTAAATAATAATAGTCCTTTAATAAGCAGATCCAAATCATTGCTCTATATTGGTATTTCTTGGCCTGTTCTATTTATCACTGCATACTCAAGACCCAACAATAGGTCCACTAGTTTACATACTGCACAAATATGTATGGACAAAGGTGTAAGGAGGAGTTTAAATCCAATTTATGCTTTACTGGCTCTGAACCCAACCAGCACTCCTATCCTCTCAGTCACATAAATATAACACGTGGGCTAGTAGCTATCCTGGGCCACAGGATTCTAAATGCTGACAGACGTCCAACTTTTTGTCCTAGAAAATTCAGGTAAAAGCAGTTTTAAACCAAACTTTTCAATAATTGCTTTGATTTTTTTGCCTGTGCTCTGGAACAGAGAAGTTTCATTTGCTGCACTTCAGGTGTTCAGCACTAGGAAGCACAAATTAATCCATTATAAAGGTCTGTTTGATTTAGATTCCCCTGAGGTCTTCAAGGGAATGGGTTTATTAGCCAGGGACCTCTCAAATACGATCACTACCTTGGTAACCAATGTAGCAACCAAGGGAAACACAGATTCCTCTCTAGGGAGCTGACTGTCTTTTTGTTGATTTTTGTCTTTGAGCTGGGGTAGATTTATCTTTTTTACTATCTTTGCTCTACAAGTTTATGCAGAGGGACTTTCAAGTAGGGTCCTGACGTTTTTTTTAAGATTTTGAAAGGCTGTGCCTGCTTTTCAATTAGTTAGCAAGTATTTCACTCTTTCACGTACTGACTTGTACATTCCCATTAATCTATACTAACTTTTTCTCCACCCCAAAAAGGAACCATAAAAAATTAAACATCATTTTTATTTTTTGTAGTGTTATAACTTTGCATTATATATTCCACAAGAAGTAATTCATTAAAACTGACAATTACAGTGGAAAGTGATATATTTCCTTGAACTAAGAAAATTAGTTTCTGAAATTTTTCGTGTTAGCATAAGATATTTAATACCAGAAAACAATGTTCCTCCTTTCAGAATATGTATCTTGGAAAAGCTAATACAGCTGAGATGTATACCAATTTTCTGTACTAACCCCAACTTTGCTAATATCTACTCATCAGACTCTGTATAATTGACAGAACTGGCCTTTTTCCAACTTTTATCTGAAACCAAAATAGATTCAAATGTCTTCCATTAAGCATTAAGAAGGTAAACTGTTGCCCACTTATAAGAAGCAAAGATTCTTATTTGTCTGTTTTGGGACTAGTAAGAGTACATTCTTCCGTTACCATGGAAACTATCTCCAGCTAAATTTGAGAGGGTCTCTGAACAAAACTAAAATGCCAGCACTAATAGAAAAAGCTATGTTTTAATTTTTATTTTTTAGCCTTAGCTAAGGTGCCGAATTATTGTCAGACCACATTGACTTGGCTATTAATGATGCTAAAAATATTTAAGTGAGAAAATAATATTTTGATGGGAAAAGAAGAATTCGAGTTCTGGAAAACAAAAGCTGATAGAATTCATACTTACAAATTTTTTCATTTTCAAAGTTGGGCATTTCAGCTATGTAGATTTTACCATTTATTTCATCAGTCATACTGAAAAGTGAATGCTATAATTATTCATGCGTTTGTAAATAAGTGGTGGATAAATAAGTGACTTAATCTGTAAAATGCTTACTTTAAAAGTTATTTTATAATCCTTAGCATTTAATATAGTTGCATTTTTAAATGTTTTATTGATTATGCTGTTACAGTTGTCCCAATCTCTTTTCCCTCTTCTCCCCTCCACCCAGTGACCCTCCTCCCTCGAGTTGTTCTCCCCCCCCTTAGTCCATGCCCATTGGTTGTGCATATAGTTCTTCTCAACATCTTCCTGTCTACTCAACTCCCTCCTACTATGCTTCTTAAGTCCTGCATCATCTCCCTCCCTTTTCCCCTCCCACCTCCCCGCTGACCTCTCCCCAATATGTTCCCCTTACCTATAATTCTTTTTCCACTCTCATTGCCTACTTAGTTTGCCTTTGTTTCGATTCCCTAGCTTCTGTTCTTGGTTGTTGTGATACAGTTTTCATTTTACTGTTCATAGTTTTGATCCTTCTTCTTCTAAACAAGTCCCTTTAACATTTCATATAACAGTGGTTTGGATCTGATGAACTCCTTCCATTTTACTTTGTCCTGGAAGCACTTTCTCTGCCCTTCTATTCTGAATGACAGCTTCACTAGATAGAGTAATCATGGCTGTAGATTTTTGATTTTCATTACTTTAAATATTTCTTGCCCGTCCCTTCTTGCCTGCAGAGTTTCCTTTGAGAAATCAGCTGATAGTCTAATTGGGACCCTTTTGTACATAATTCTCTTCTCTCTTGTTGCTTTTAAGATTCTCTCTTTACCTTTAACTTCTGACAATTTGATTATAATGTGTCTTGGTGTGGTTCTCCCTGGGTCCAGTTGTTTTGGAACTCTCTGTGCTTCCTGGACCTGTAAGTCTATTTCCTTCCCCAAATTGGGGAAGTTCTGCTTCATTATTTTTTCACGTAATTTTTCAATTTCTAGTTCTTCTTCTTCACCTTGTGGCAACCCTATAATTCAGATATTCGCTCTCTTATAGTTGTCCCAGAGGTTTCTGAGCTTCTCCTCATTTTCCTCACTTTTTGTTTCTTCTTTCTGCACTGGTTGACTGTTTGTTCCTTCCGTATGTTCCGATTTGTTGATTTGATCCCTGGTTTTCTTTCCCTCACCACTTGTTTTGTATGTGTTTTCATTCATTTCAGCAGGACTAGCCTTCATTCCTTTCCCATCTTGATTAAGTCCCACTGTTAGTCCTGTAAGGTGTCTTATAACTATAGCTCTAAACTGAGCCTCAGAAAGATTATCTATATGTTCATCTGTTAATTTGTGTATTTGCTTTCTGGTCAGCTGCATGATTGGTATCTCTATCATTATCCCTGCCATCCTGACAGGTTTGTTTACCTTTCCTTCTTGGGCAGGGCTGTCACACCTCCTACACTATCGGGGGCAGAGCCCCGTGCACTCGTCACTACCGGGCAACCCTTCTCACCACACTGTGGCGCTTTGTGTGGGGATGGGGGCCCAAGATGGATTCCTGCCATTCACTCTCCGCTGAGAGACTGGGGGCCTCCTCCTCTGTCCCCACGCCCTCTGGGCCTCACAGTTTGAGGCAATGGGGTCTGCTTTCCCAGGCATTGGAATCGCGAGCTGATGGGTCTGGACTGCACCTGGGGATGCTCCCCTGGCGCTTATCACAGTCCTGCCGCTTGTCGCTGTAGCTGCCACTGGTAGCACAGCTTGACCCCTCCACCCTGGCTTTGCCCCTCCTACCCATTCGGATGAGCACCACTTGTTTATAACTTCATACGCTGGACTTCCATGTAGCTTTATTTTCTGGAACTTCTGGTTATTTCTGGTTTTTCAGTAGTTGTAGTCCTTCTTAGTTGTGGAGGGAGATGGAGTGTGTCAGTCTAGGCCTCCGTTTTGGCCATAAGTCGAATATAGTTGTATTTTAAATCAATATATCAAATATACTTCAGAATGCCCTAGTTTTAAGAAATAATTACAATTTTTTTCCTACTTGGTACAGTTACAGGTTTTGTTACAATAAATTCAAAATTTCTTCAGTAATAAAAAATGCATTATTGTATTATAAAGGTTATCTCAGCTTTTATCAATTAAGTGTAAAAACTAGATGCAATTATAATAACTTCTTTCTCTTTTCTCCTAGTAGAAATATCTATTTAAATTTTAGATGCTTATTTATGTTTTCAAAAATTGAATTTTATTTAGAATTCATTTTTCATAATGAAAAAATTTGAGAAGTCAGTGAATTATGATATGAAAGAGAAAGAACTTAGATATTTTCTAGAAGTCAATCCTGCCCTCTGGTTTTCCTGTTGAGGAGAACAGTTTTTGGTGATTGTCTAATTTCATCCTGTCACACTACAGATAGAACCTAAGGTTCTTAGTCCCCAATTCAGTGTGATGGGCTTTTCTACTTAACTTATTTATGTCACCTTTATGTTTGAAGACTGTCCAAATGGTCAGAAAAAGTCCAGCCATTGTTAATATAATGAGAGTGGTTTGTATGACATCAATGTAACCTGGCAGCCAAGGAGAGTGGACTGAAATGTTCATGTGTGAACAATGATGACTTCATTGAACTAGTCAGTGGGGGCAGTAGATGCAGTTGAGTGAGCATGTATGCTGTGTGGTCATCACATTCAAAATGACTGAGGGAATAGAACAATGAATCTGCATCAAATTTTGTGTTAAGCTGGAATATTCCTCCACAGAAACTACTCAGATGATTCAAAAGGCTGCAACTAAGGGCAACTGGTGATTTGCAGCTTCATCATGACAACGTGCCTGTTCATGCATCATGTCTCATGCAGAGTATTTGGCAAAACATCAAACCACCCAAGTGACTCAGTCCCCCTACAGCCCAGATTTGGCACTCTGCAATTTCTGGCTTTTCCCAAAACTAAAATCACTTTTGCAAGAGAAGAGATTTCAGATAGTCAATGAGATTTGGGAAATTTGACAGGGCAGCTGATGGAGACTGGAAGAACTCTGTGAAGTCCCAAGGTGCCTACTTTGAAGGTGACTGAGGTATTATTGTCTTATATATAATGCTTCATGTGTCTTGTATCTTCTTCAATAAATGTCTCTATTTTTCATATTACATAGTTGGATACCTTCTGGACAGACCTCATATGTCTATTACAGTAGTTGAAAACTCAAAGACACTTACTAGATTTGTTGACCAGTTGGTCAAAAGTATATTTTGCCTCAGTAATAAAGATAATAGTTCAGCAAAAAAAAATAATAAACCCTCAAGTTTTCTGAATATTTTGGACATAAAATATGTGGGATACAATTAGGAGTTAACTATTTGGTTTTGTCATGAAACATATAAATCTGAATGGAACATACATTCACTTCTTTGCAATTGGGAACTTTCTCTATTCAAGTGGTACACTAGTTATAATGTTTTTATTTTTTATGCTAATGTTCTTTATTTTCCTCGGTAATTCAGAATTTACTCTATATGTATACATTGTGTTCCTATGCAGTAAAACCTTGAGAATATTGTTTCCCTTGCTGAAACATGGAATAAGGTTTTAATAAACCTTGATCTGAAATGATGTTGTCAAGAAGTGCAGAATATGATTTTCAGTCAAGATGGAGGCATAGGTAAAGACAGCTCACCTTCTCACACAACCACAGCAAAATTACAACTAAAATATAGAACAAGCATCACTCAGAACCATCATAAAATCAAGTTGTATGTAAAGAATTTTAAAAACCACATTCATCTACATGGGTAGGAGGGATGGAGGGGCAGAGACGTGAAGATGAGAAGACGTGGAACCAACTAGTTCCAGACCCACATGTGGTAGATATAAAATTGAAGATATCTTAGGACTGACAGATCCCACCCTCCCACAGCAGACCAATCAGCCAAAGTTTCCAGTGCCAGAAAGATAAATCACTATAACTTCTGGCTATGAAAAGCAGTGGGAGTTGGGTTAGTGGAAGAAACTGCGGGATTCTTAGGCCTCTCCCCTTAATGAGCCTCACACTGCACATGCACTTACTCAGACTCACTCCCTCTGTGCTCCAGCACCAGGACAGCAGCTTGAAGGGCACCAGTGGCATATGGGGAGGAACTGAAATTTCTGGCATCAGACCAAGAGCTGGGGAACATAGACCCACAGACCAGTGGCCCCATATCTCAATCTCCATCAACCTGGCTCACATAGTAAACCCTGCCCTGACCATTGCCTCAGGGTCTTCCCCATCCAAATTACAGGCCCACCCAAGCAACCCTCCTACCCTGGTAACAGTGCCTTTTCCATATGAAGCGTTAGGCTAGGCGCAGGCATCATACCTTCCTAAATCCGCTCAAATAAGCAACTGCTGAGCCCAGCCCCATACCTCTTGCTGAGTGGTCCCAGACCCGGCACTAGCAGCAGCCATCTGCAGGTCACTTTATAGCTTATGTCAAAGGACTCCAGACAGAACACAGGCATGGACTGACCTTGGCCTGCACCACCGGGGAAACCCCAGAACCTGCACACCCAGCAAACAGTTACAGACCATATCGGAGCACTGTTCAGCCCCCTCCACAAGCCACAGAGGAAACTTGTTGCTGGCCAGTCATAACTGCTGTCTGGACTGGGTAAATTCTTTCCACTGATCTGCTGATGACAATCAAGGCTCATCTACAAGAGGAGGGAGTACTCAGCCCACACAGAGGGGGCACCTCGAGTACACAGCTTGGGAAACAGGGGTGACTGTGAAGTCAAGGCAGCTCTACCTAATACTAGAAACAAGCACAGGGAGGCTGCAAAAATGAGGAGACAAAGAAATATGGCTCAAATGAAAGAGCAGAACAAAACTCTAGAAAAGAACTAAAAATGGAGACAAGCAATCTACCAGATGTAGAGTTCAAAACACTGGTTATAAGGATGCTCAAGGAGCTCAGTAGATACTTCAACAGCATAAAAATAACACAGGCAGAAATGAAGGTAATACTAACTGAAATGAAGAACAATTTTCAGAAAATCAGCAATGGAGTAGATGAAGCCGAGAATCAAATCAACAATTTGGAACATAAGAAGAAAAAGGCATCCAGTCAGTACAGCAAGAAGAGAAGAAAATCCAAAAAATCGAGGATCATGTAAGGAGCCTCTGAGACAACTTCAAACATTCCAATATTTGCATCATAAGGATGCCAGAAGGAAAGTATAAAAAGCAAGAAATTGGAAACTTATTTGAGAAAATAATAAAAGAAAACTTTTGTAATTTGGTGAAGGAAATAGACATACAAGTCTAGGTAGCACAGAGTCCCAAACAAGATGGACACAAATAAAACCACACCAAGACACATCATAATTAAACTGCCAAAGTTTAAAGCTAAAGAGAGAATCTTAAAAGCAGCAAGAGAAAAGCAGATAATTATCTACAAAGGAGTTCCCATTAAGACTATCATCATGTGATTTCTCAAAAGAAACTTTGCAGCTCGAAATGATTGGCAAGAAGATTTGAAGTGATGAGAAGCAAAGACCTACAACCTGGATCACTCTATCCAGCAAAACTATCATTTAGAATCAAAGGGCAGATAAAGAGCTCCCCAGACCAAAAAAAAAATGAAAGGAGTTCATCACCACCGAACCATTATTAAATGAAATGTTAAAGGGACTTATATAAGAAAAAGAAGATCAAAACTCTAGGCATTAAAATGACAATAAATACACATGGTAACTATCAACAATTGAATCTAAAAAACAAAATAAGTGAACAAGCAGAACAGAAGTGGAATCATACTTATGGAGAACATTGGGATGATGGCCAGTGGGGAGGGGGTCTGGGGAAATGAGGTAAAAGATGAAGGGATTAAGAAGTACAAATTGGTAGTTACAGAGTAGGCAGGGGGATGTTAAGAGCAAGTATAAGATAAGGAGTTGCCAAAGAACTTATATGCATGTTGCAAGGACAAGAACAAAGGAAGGGGGATTGCCATAGGGAGTGGAGGGTGTTGGGTGGAGAGGGCAAAAGGGAAAAATTTGAGACAGCTGTAATAGCAGAATCAATAAAAAATAACAAAAAATAAAACATCCAGGCTAAAAAAAAAGATGGGCTGAATATATAGATACTATCATCTTTTGCAGAAACCACTAAAAAAACAGTTAAAAGTCTTGTATTCAAATCTCAGCCATGCTATTTACTGGTTCTTGAAGATGACTTGTAAATTACAGATTCAGTAAGAACCCTGATAAGTGAACATAGCAGGAGAAGCAAAGGTTTTCCCCTGGGACAGGGTTTGTACTTCCATGACCCTTTATTTGTGAAATGCAACTGCGTATGTAGACACCTAAAAATTGAGCCTTTCTCATCTTCAATACTGGTCACACCACACAGATAGCTTTGCTAACAATTTTTTATTTTGTCCCAGAAGTTACATACAGGAAAGTCTCATAGATGACTGTCATTTTGTGGAACTTCATTTCTAGGCTGATAGAGATGCCAGGTGATTTTGTTGTTCATTAATTTATCTACATGATCATTTCAAGAAGTTTAACATAATAGTATTTTACCCTTGTTCTATGTATTTCAGTTATTTATGTAATGGACTTTGATCCTGTGGTGACTGTATCACAAGAGAGAATTTTAAGAACTGACTACTTGATAAATTATGCTAATTGATTATATTACCACCACCACCACCCCATCTAAATAACTCACAGACTGAAATCTATTTCATTTCATTCCTTTGAGGATAATATTTGATGGAAGATGAGTAAATATTGATTTTCATTAATGAAGTGGTTTTCTTTTAAAGTGTAAATGTTAAAAGCATTTTCTCCAATTGATATCTGCTTATAAGCTCTGAAAGCTTATGGTATATTCAAGTTGTTCATCCATCACAAAGTCAAAATGTTCAGTTTTGCATATCCTGACACCATTGATAATAGCTCACAAAGACTATCTTGAGCAACCTCAAAATTGTAAATAGATGAGGACATATTAGCAGCAAGGAAGAAATGAATTCTAGTGGTGGTAATGTAGCTCTAAACCAACACATGTACAGATAAATATTTTTTTCAGTGACCCATTTTAGAGATTTAAAGAGCATATGTAGAATGTCTCACCTGGGGAAGTAAAAATAATAAATTTAAATCATTTTATTAGAACATGACCCCCATACAAATATAGAATTGATATGTGCTAAAGATGTGTTTGACTTATTAATAAGGGTGTCAGTAAAACAGTTAAGCTGGCTCAAAGAACATTTGAGGTGTATATACACATATAATATATATTATATCTGCATATTATTTATATATGTGTGTATTATATGTGTACATAAACACACAGAGTGATTAATTTTAATTGTCACTCAGGAAAAAGAGGACTTGCTTAGTTTACTCAGTGAGAGACAAAATTGATTAATAACCTACAGGGCAATAAAACTATAACCCTTCAGGTTATCTTTTCTACCAGAGAGAAATCATTTGCACCTCTGCAAGAAAAAAAATCCATACCATTGACATGTAATTCGCAGGATGTTGGCCTTAATCAAAGGTAACTAGGGGGGCAAAGATACATCCCATAGAGAATTAGATCACCCTTGTGTGGTCTGTTAGACAATGTTTCATTGTGATATTAAAAAGGCATAAAGTCATGCTTTTCTCCTATTTCGGATTGGTATAATTTTCTTTGGTGGTACCAGTTTCTTACCCCAATACCTGAAGTGCCTGTCTTCTGTAGTTCTAACACAAGGGAAAGCAACCAATTTGAAATGAATTCTACCCGTTGGCATCTCAGAATATACACTCTTGCACAAAGGAAAAAATAACTTTTCTTCTGTAATTTTTCCAGGGTTGTACAGTATTTTAATATCAGGGAAGACACTTTGATCTTAATATTACAAAAACAGGGACACAGGAATTGACTACAGTAATATGAATATGGCAAACAGTCCCCCAAGTATATTTCTATGCTATATTGACAACCCTGATAAAAAAGACCTTATTATATGACTATTGTTTCTAAATATCTAAACTTATGATGTGCTTTGAGGTTTATATATATATATATATTAATTTATTTTACTTTCTTTTTGCCCTGGCTGCCATGATTTAGTCATTGTTGGAATCATTTGTACAATGCTGTACTTGGAGTTCCTTGTTCCAGGGTCACTTTCAACACTGAAGAGCCACAGCTGTCACAGATTGCACTGTATTATGTTTATCTCACAAAGCACATTTTCCTTCTCAGTGTAAAAGTAATATATGTGAGATCTGAATCTTGAATGCAAGATTTATTAGAACTTGTGACGGGAAGAACTGCTGTCTTTCACTCAATAAAGTTGAAAACCCAACTCCATAATGTATTGTTTTTGAAAGGGATTTTTATTAAAAAGTATTGCAATATGAGGTTACTGAATAACATATTGAAGAGCATAGGAGGAAGTTTTTGCCTGAGGGAGTGAAAGTAAATAACTTTGAATTATTTTGTGAAAAGAATGCAGTTAACATTGCGAACCAAGGAAAGAATAATGAATAATAACTCAATGCAATTGACCTTTAGACTGCTAGGAGTTTATACATACAATCCCAAACTGTGTGGGCTTTTTATACTTCAATATATAATTTAAATATATGGATTTTGCTTTTGAAAATAGTTTTAGATTTATAGAAAATCAAGATGATAATATAGTTTCCTTATACCACACACCCAGTTTCCCTTATTGACTTCATATATCCATATGATATATTTGTCATAATTAACGAGCTAATATGATACATTATTATCTAAAAATCACATATAATTCAAATTTCCTTGGGTTTAACCTAATGTCTTTTCTGTTGCAGGATTTCATCCAGGATACTATATTACATTTAGTTATCATGTCTCCTCTTAGCTCTGATAAATTCTCAGACTTGACTTGTTTTGGATGACCTTGGCAGTTGTGAGGAGCACTTCCCACATATTCTGTAGAAGTTAGTTCTATTGGAATTTGTCTGATATTTTTTCTCATCCTTAGACTTGAGTTATGAATTTTGGGAAGGAAAACTACAGAGGTAGAACGCTGTTTCCATCACCTTCTATCAAGAGTACTTACTATTCATATGACTTACATCATCAATGTTAAAACCTTGATCAGCTGGCTGAGGTAGTGTGTGCCAGGTTTCTCCACTGTAAAATTACTTTCTCCCCCTCTTTCCATACCATATCCTTTGGAGGTCACTATGCACGATCCACATTAAGAGTGGTGGCAATTCTTACTTGTTAAAAAAAATAAATGGGGGGTTACGTTTCTATTTCATGACAGCAAATTATCTACAGAAATCATTTGGAACTCTCTGTATGGGAAATTTATTTCTTCCGCTTTATTGTTTATTTATTGGGTCGTTTAGTTATATCAGTGTGGGCTCATGGATATTTATTTCATACTTTGTGGTATAACCCAGAACTGTTTTTTGTAATTGTTCAAATTGTTTCATCTTGGATCATTGGAAAATCTTTTAGTTTGCTAATGTGTCCCTTAGACATACCCCCAATCATGTGTTTGTTTTTCTTTTTCTTTTCTTTTTATTTATTTATTTATTTATTTATTTTTTTTTGAGAAAGGTAATAGAAGCCAAGATCTAGGCATTAGGCGTCCTTACTTCTACTGGAATGTCAGTGTTTCAAGCACTCTCTGCTGACAGAGCAAGGAAATGAGGAAATATATGTGCTTATGAACCACTGCATAGACATACACTATAAACCTTTATATATATAAGCATCTGTATTTATATTAAGCTAAACATAAGGTTATACTAACTCTAATCCATTGCCACAGCATATACTTTTTGTAAAGAAATGTTCTTTTTAAAGACTTTATTTATTTTTAGAGAGAAGGGAAGGGAGGGAGAAAGATAGGAAGAGAACCATCAATGTGTGAGAGAAACATCGATCAGTTGCTCATATTTGGGTCCTGGTCCACAACCCAGGCATGTGTCCTGACCTGGAATCAAACCAGTGACCTTTTGGTTCACAGGCCAGTGCTCAATCCACTGAGCCACACCAGCCAGGGCAGAAATGTTCTTTTTCACGTAAAGACTAATTCAATTCAAACTCCTTTTGTCACAATTTTGAGCTTTTGATTTTGACATTATCCTTTGTTCTGTTTTTTTTAAATACTAAAATAGAATAATTTAAATATGTATTTGTCTAATATGATTTGGTTGATTCAAGTTGGAGACCTTTTATTTTTCTAGGTATACAATTTTATTAGTGAGCAAGATCTAGATACAATCATCGACTTGTTTCTTTTAGTTTGATTATTAAGAAGAAAGAGAAGTTCCAAAGAGTTAGCTTGGGCTGATGAAAAGTTCATTCTCTCATTATTTATTTTAAAAATTTGAGTGGGGGAGGTGGTTGGGGAAAAATAAATATGGGAAAAGTCGTAGCAAACAAAACAAACCAGATAGTGAATGGGTTAATGAGTACATCAGAAATATGCAAAACTACCTGGCTGCTGTGGCTCAGTGGATTGAGCGTCGGCCTGCGAACCAAGTGTCGCTGGATCGATTCCCACTCAGAGCACATGACTAGGTTGCATGTCAGGTGCCCAGTTGGGGACGCGTGAAAGGCAACCACACAATGATGCTTCTCTCCCTCTCTTTCTCTTTTCCCCTCTCTCTAAAATAAATAAATAAATACATAAAATTTTTAAAAAAGAAGAAGAAATGTGCATAACTAGAATAGGTTGTATTTACAATATTTTTTGTCTGGATTTTTACCAGTGTTAAATATGATAATAAGTGATTTGTTTCAAGGGATTCGAGTATCAAATGAAAAGTAACATTAGACTTTGGTAAGAGCTTAATTTAGAGATTCTGTGATTTTGTAATTTTTGTTGTTGGCATCCGTCCGTCTCGAGAGACGATGGTGTAGCTTCTACTGAAGCTACAGAGCCTGGGCAGGGTGATATGGAGGGTCTGCTGTTGCCCATGCAGTAGACCCCCCCTCTCTTCGCAGCTGAAGGATCCAAGGGAAAGACGGAGTCAATACAGCTTGGCTTCAGGTGCGCCGCAGGAGTTGCCGGTGTTGACTACAACGTCAAACCGCCTTAGGGACTCCGGCTCCGGATTTTCTGTCGGGGTTTACTCCCTTAGCCTTTCCCCTGAAGAGGTATGCCGCAAGGCAGCGGAGGTTTTTTGGAGTCAGAGTTTTCCTTCTCTGATGTACCCTGACTGGAAGATCGAACCAGCGACACTTAGCTCGCAGGCCGACGCTCAATCCACTGAGCTAAATAGTAAGTACTTTATATGGCAATTCTAATTCAAATAAATATATGATGAAAAAATATCTAAATCTTACTATAGTTTGAAACAAGATAACTATATTTAACCTACATCATTTTTTCCAACCATGGACATGGAAAGTCTTTGCATTTATTTGTGTCTTCTTCACTTTTTTTAAATCAATGTCTCACAATTTTCAGTGTACAGAAATTTCACCTTCCTGATAAAATTTATTTCTAAATATTTTCTTTTTTTTAATACCGTTGTAAATGGGATTATTTTCTTAATTTCTCTTTCTGAAAGTTTGTTGTTAGTGTGTAAAAATGCAACTAATTTTTGTGTAGTGATTTTCTATTCTGTAACTTTACCTGATTAATGTATTAGTCCTAACAGCTTTTTGGTATCATCTTTAGGGATATATATATACATATATATCGGCAGCCGTCCATCTCGAGAGACGATGGTGTAGCTTCTTAAGAGTCTATCTGCACCGCCGAGAATGGCTGTGCAGTCCGACTCGGGAGTGACACGGTATCTGTCTCCTCCCGTGTTGAATCGACATCTTGCGATGACGCTGGAGTGTCCTCTCCAGTGGAGCTGAAGCTACAGAGCCTGGGCAGGGTGATATGGAGGGTCTGCTGTTGCCCATGCAGCAGACCCCCCCTCTCTTCGCAGCTGAAGGATCCAAGGGAAAGACGGAGTCAATACAGCTTGGCTTCAGGTGCGCCGCAGGAGTTGCCGGTGTTGACTACAACGTCAAACCGCCTTAGGGACTCCAGCTCCGGATTTTCTGTCGGGGTTTACTCCCTTAGCCTTTCCCCTGAAGAGGTATGCCGCAAGGCAGCGGAGGTTTTTTGGAATCAGAGTTTTCCTTCTCTGTATACATATATATATTAAAAAAAAAAGTATAACTATCTCTATTTGCAGATGACATGATTTCATACATATATATATACATATGAAATCATGTCATCTGCAAATAGAGATAGTTATACTTTTTTTTTTTAATTTGGATGCCTTTTATTTCTTTTTCTTGTGTAATTGCTGAGGATGTCCAATGCTATGTTGAATGAAAGTGGCAAGAACGGGCATTTTTGTTTTGTTTTGAATCTTAGAGGAAAAGCTTTTAGCTTTTCATCATTGATTATGATATTGGCTGTGGGTTCATTAATTATGTTGAGGTACATTCTATGCTCACTTTGTTGAGTTTTTTTTTTTTATCATGAATGGATGTTGAATTTTGTCAAATGCTTTTCTTGCCATCTATTGACATAAACTTGATTTTTATTTCTCATTCTGTTAATATGGTGTATCACATTGATTGTTTTGTGTATCAGTTTGTATTGAAACATCATTGCATCCCTGAAACAAATCCCATTTGATCATGGAGAATGATCTTTTTAATATACTGTTGAATTTGGTTTACTAATATTTTATTGAGGATTTTTTCATTTACATTCATCAGGGATATTGGCCTGTAATTTTACTTACTTGTAGTGTTTTTGTCTGGTTTTGGTATTAAGGATAATGGTGGCCTCATAAAATGAGTTTGGAGGTGTTCTATCCTCTTCTAATTTTCTGGAAGAGGTTGAGAAAAACTGGTATTAAGTCTTCTTTAAATGTTTGATAGAATTTACCAGTGAAGCCCTCTGGTTTTGGATTTTTTTTTTTCTGGAAGGTTTCAATCTTTTTACTAATAATCAGTCTGTTCCAATATTTCATTTCTTCATGATTCTGTCTTGCTTGTATTATTCTAGAATTTATCCAGTTCTTTTACATTGTCCTTTTTTTGGTGTATAATTGCTCATAGTAGTCTCTTATCCTTTGTATTTGTGTGGTATTTGTTATAATGTCTCTTCTTTAATTTATACTGTTATTTATTTGAGTCTTGTAACATTTTTCTTGGTGAGTCAACTAAAGATTTGCCTACTTTGTTTATATTTTCAAAAAACCAGCTTAGTCTCATTGGTCTTTTCTGTTGTCTTTTAGTCTCTATCTCATGTATTTCTGCTCTGATCTTTGTTATTTTCTTCCTTCTACTAACATTGGGCCTAGTTTGTTCTTTTTCTAGTTTCTTGAGGTGTAAAATTAAGTTTGTTATTTCTTAATGTAGGGAATTTATTGTTATAAATATCTCTGTTGGAATTGATTTTGTCACATCCTATAGATTTGGTATCTTGTGTTTCCATTTTCATTTGTCTTAAGATATTTTTTTTATTTCTCTCTTGGTTTTTTCTTTGACAAACCTTTTTTCAATTCTTTGTTTTCGAATCTACATATATTTATGAATTTTCTAGTTTTCTGTTTATAATTGATTTCTAGTTTCATTTCTTCTGGTAAGAAAAGGTGCTTGATATGAGTCTAAGTTTCTTGAATTTTTAAAGATTCTTTTGTGGCCAAACATAGAAACTATTCTAGAGAATGTTCCATGCACACTTAAGAAGAATGTATCCTGTATTCTGCTGCTGTTGGATGAAATGTTCTGTAAATGTCTGTTAGTTTCATCTGATCTAACATGTAATTTAAGTTCAATGTTTCGTTACTGACTTTCTGTCTGGACAATCTATGCATTGTTGAAAGTGGGATATTAAAATCCCATACCATTATTGTATTGTTGTCAATTTCTTCCTTCAAACCTGTTAGTATTTGCTTTATGTATTTAAGTACTTCTGTTCTGGATGCATAAATATTTACTAGTGTTATCTCTTTTTGAGTAATTGACTCATTTTTCATTGCATAATGACTTTCTTTGTCCCTGTTACAGTCTTTGGCTTAAAATCTGTTTAATCTGATACACATATAGCCATCCCTAATTTCTCTCGGTTTCCATTGGCACAGAATATCTTTTCCCATCCTTTCACTTTCAGTGTTTGTGTGTCGTTAAAACTGAAGTTAGTTTCTTGCAGGCAGCATATACATGGTGGGTCTTATTATTTTTTTAAATCCATTCAGCCATTCTGTTTTTTAATTGAAGAATTCATTGCTTTTACAATTAAAGTAATTATTGAGAGGTATGGATTTACAAATGCCATTTTTAAAAATTCTTTCTGGTTATTTTGTAATTCCTCTATTCCTTCAATACTCCTTGCCTTCTTATTTTGTGTTTTGATAATTTTTTTGTAGAGACATGTTTTGATTTGTTTCTGTCTACCTTTTGTGTTTCTACTATAGGTTTTGCCTTATGGCTACCCTGAGAATTGCATAAAACATCATATGTCTGAAACAGTTTACTTAAGCTGATAACAATTTTACTTTTAATATATATATACAAATGTTGTACATTTTTAGATATAAAATTATTTTGATAGGATGTGTATTATATGTGTGTACATACTTTACAAAAGTCATTAATTGTAGGCTTAGGTTTTGTGTGGCTAAATGTATATAAGTTTTGCTTAAAATCAAATCTGTGAACAAGGTTCTTGTTAGTAGGCTTACTTTTCTCAGTGGTATGAGTTGAGAATGCCAACACTAACCTCTGTGTATGCCAGACTTGTGAAACTGAATAAAAAGTGTTGAGAATAATGGAATCCAGATTTTGGATCAGTAAAAAGTTCAGGAACAGTGAAAGAGGGATAAAAATATTAAAAGGAGAGAATAAGTATATGCCTTGTGGTGTTGAATCAGAAATGAAACTCATAGTTTTTTTTTTTTTTTAGATATAGAAATGGAAACATAGGCATGAAAATAAATACAGATGTAGCATATGGATATAAATGAACAAAAATAAATCCTAGTTGTCTTTGCTGAAAGAGACTAGAGACAATGAATAACACATTAGTAGTGATGATTATACATAAGGCACTTAGATCTTACTATCTAGATGCCATTTTTGACTGAAAATAACTAGGATTTCTTAAAAACTTCAAATAAGAACGTGTTAAAAGACTTAAAGAAAAGCCTCAGTGGAAGCATGGACTGCAACCTGTGGCCCCTACTGCTAAGACGAGAGGACAGGTAGGGGCATTGGTTAGGAACAACCCTATAAGGAACCAAGTCTCCAACAGATACCTCCTGGATTTTTTACATCTTCAACAGGCATATTCTGAATAACATTTAAGTAACAAATAAGAAAACCCCACCATAACAAGTCAAGACTAGAGACCAAGGAAGAAAGAATTCCAATATGCATGCAAAGAAGGTTAGAAAACTTTCAAAGAGAATGATAAGTAACAGAGAATTTCTCTTCACACATTTATAAAAGCAAGTCTGGACTCATGCCTATGTTTCCATTTCTCTATCTTTTCTCAAATACCTAGGATAAAAATCTCAGAAGAAATTAATTATCTTTATACATTTACAAACACATTGATAAACTCAAAGAATACTCTTGTTAACATTTTTTAAAATGAAAGCCTGGAGTGCATAGAGAGTAAAGATCTACAAACTCTTAAAATGAATAAGAGTAAAATAGTTATTGAAAATCAAAAGCATGTCATAGATTATATAGATTCATAGTGCAAACAATAAAGAATTGTTATTAGGATATTAACAAATCCAATGAGGCCCTCCTGCCATGTCATATAAAGAAGACAGTTATCCTAAGCCCAAAAACAACAGCTGCTTTTCCACCCAGGCCAGTGTGACTCAGTTGGTTCAATTCTGGTCAGGACACTGGATAGATGCTTCTCTCCATCCCTTTGCCTCTCTAAAATAAAATAATTAAAAAAATAAAAACACAGATGCTTATCAAAAAGTTACCATATTAAAATCTAAAATGATAAAAAACAAGAGAAAAAGTTAGTGTGTTTGATATCTGATAGTATCTTCTGTTTTACCTATGATTTATTTTCTAATTCAGGAAATTTCTTACCAAGTTAAGATTATTTGTATTGGATATGTTTGAGTAAAGTTTGAAATTTCAAAAGTTATCTCCTACACATCACAAGTCAATGTAATAATTGATGAGTACACATGGAAACACATTTGACAATAGGAAATAGTTAATAAAGCTTACCAAAAAAGCAATACATTTTGAAGGTTAAATAAAGGAATAAAGAAGACAAGTTCAAGGAACTCATATGGGGTAACCTCAGGATGAGTTGTCAATCAAGATAAATAGAGCAATGGATTATAATAAATTTAATAGCATAAGAATTCATAAACCCATACATATAAAAGTTAAAAGGAGAGAATAAACAGTCTTTCTTCCAGTAGAGTGTCAATGAATACAAAAGGAATGATCTAGTTAAAAATCATCAAGATGTTAAAGTTAGAGGATGAAAGTATCAAGACATTTCCATAGCCTCAAATTATCTCTCCACAGATTACTTTTAATGACAAAGATTAACAATTACTCTAAAGTGGAGAACCCTTCAGATACCACCTTAACTAAGTGATCAAAACTAATATCGCTGACAATGACACATCACTTTAGTGATATTTCCACCAAAATGCATAACCTAAACCTTATCATGAGGAAATATTAGACAAAGTCACATTGAGTGACATTTGGCAATTAACAGCACTGCCTGCTTCAAAATGTCAATGTCAGGAAAAATAAAGAAAGACTGAGGAACTCTTCAGACTAAAGAAAAACTAAAGAGATGTGATAACTGAAGCAATGCCTTAAAGGACATTACTGAGGCATAAATAATTTTGAATATGAACTATGGATTCAACAATAGTATATCAATGCCTAATTCCCTAATTTTTACAACTATACTGTGCTTACGTAAGAAAAATCCTTGTTCTTAGGTAATACACATGGACATATTCAAGGAGAAAAAAAGGATAGTTTCAACTTACTCCCAAAGGGTTCAGAAAAAAATAGCATAATGGAGAATAGTGGTAGAAATACATATATGATATACATTTTATATATAACATATAGCAGGGTAGAGCAAATGTAAATTTACAGTTGTTCATATGAAAAATAATATAATTAATAAATAAGAATACAAAAATAAACTCTATTTTATGTACTCACAACCATAAACCTATTTTTCCCCACCCTGTGTATAAAAGAATACAGCAAATGGGTAAAATGTAAACAATGGGCATATGAGAGTTTCCTGTCCTATTCATTCAACTTTTGAGAAGTTTGAAATAATATTAAAATAAAATTTTACCAAAAATTTTTTAAAGTATTGATTTTAAAAAGAGAGATAAGTATAATAACCTCTCCACAATCTTATAAAAAATATTAGCAGGTAAACACAAATGAATAAATTTAAGAATGAGAAAGTGGATAAATACAGAGTGTAGAGGATATTAAAAGATGAAGTACTGCATAATTTTACTAATAAACTTGAAAATAACTCTCTGGAAATTATAGGTGGAATACTAAATAACAAAAAATATACTGCTGGCACTACATATTCATGATAAAATATAAAATAGTTCACAAATATATTGACTCTAACATTAGAAGAATAGATACAAAATCAGAATTATTATATCTAAATCTAAAAACATGTCTATATAAATGAATTATGGGTATTTTCTTTTGGGGGGACTATCCTGCAACTTCCAAATGTCAACATTGTGTCTTACTGTTGCAATAACTAAAAAATATCCTCAAAACTTTTATGTAATATATGTAAAAACCCATCTTAGAAAAACATGTGCAATGGCTCTGGAAACTAATGATTAGAATTCATCATACATATCTGACTCTTGGAAGGATTCATACTAATTACAAGCAGATGTTAAGGTTTAAACAAGTCTAAAACATAGCCAATGTACATTTGACCTTTTGCCTTGAAGCAATGCTGCAGGGAAGGGATGCAGCCCTGTGACAGGAAGAGGATCAAGGACATGGAAACTGGCTGGACACCACCTTCTCATTGCTGATACTTTCTGAGGGAGGAGATTCTTCTCCCTTTGCTCCCCTCCTCATTAGCTCATTGTTTCCACAGTCATTTAGAATATCTAAGAGACCTTGAGAATTAGTAGTGGATATTTTGCCTCCACAGCTTTGTTTTGTAGCTCAGAGACCAGCAATCCCCTGTATCAGCAAAAAGCAGAGAATGACAGCAGAGAGAGTTGAGGCAGAGCAATACAGCAATTATTATTTCATTTTGGCATATCAATAGAGAAATTTAGAAGCTTAAATATGATTAATTAAAATAAAGTTATATAACAAAATAAATCATAAAGAGAAAATATAATTTTTTAGAAGATCAGTGCAGAAACACCTGGGAAGAGAAAACAAGAATATTACAAAATATACTAAAGAACAAATATAAAAAATGTTGAATAAAAATTAAACTGAATAATTGATTTGGTTAAATTCCCCTATGAAAAGAGACTTTCAGATTGGTTTAGGAAATAAAATATAGCCATATATTGACAAAAGAAACAAATAAAGAATGAAAATAAATGGATTGAGAAAAGATATGTAATGCAAATACAAATAAAAAACAAGATGATGAGATTTTTAAAAATTTTATTGATTATATTGTTACAATAGTTTCAAATTTTTCCCCCCTTGCTCTCCTCCTCCCAGTACCCTACCTCCCCCAGCAATCCCACCCCCCTCCCCTAGTTCATGTGCATGTGTCATGCAAACAAGCTCTCCGGCTTCACCCTATCCCATATTATTCTTTTTTTTCTTAATGATTAATTAATTAATTAACTTTTTATAACAATTAAAAATAACAATATCTCCCTCTCAGACTTAAGACCCTATATAATCTTATAAAGGACAACGGGCGAAGGTCTCATGCTCCTCTAGCTGCTTCAAGCTGGGCATGGTTGTCGTCCTACCTACCCTTGGGTCCAGAAATACCTATTAAGAGTGGGGGTCTGGAGGGGAGGGTGGCCTTCCCACATGGGAAAGGATCTTGCAGACTCCAGGTCAGTTGGCTGTCCCCAGACAACGGCATGCTTGATTTAACAGGCTGGCATCCTTGTTGTATTCCAGCCATTTAGTTCAGCCACACCGTTGAGTCTCAGGAGGCAGCAATGCAGACAGGATTAAGTGAGGCCTATATGTACAGACAATCGCTCAAAAATAGAAAACACATGTTAATTTATGCAACATAACACACAAACCAGTCTCTAAATCTATAAGACTGTCTTATTGGAAAGACATCCAGTTGCAAGGCATTTGACATTCTTCTTGCCTGTAAATTGAGCATCTTTGATGATGCCACAGACATAGTTTAACTTTCAAATAAAAACAAACTTTAAATGAAAAGAAACTTTAAAGATAGTTAGCTGCACTACTTTATAGTCTACCACTGAGCATTGTGATTTTCCTTGAATCACGATTTTTCTCCTTAAGATTACCCTCCTTGTCATTAAAGGGCCTGCATTAAGTTCATTTTTAATTTATCCTGTTCATTTGCATAAAACTACAAGAGCAGCAAATGATCACTTATGATCTTTAAGTCTGCTTTGCTGGAACTTATACTAGGAGCCTTTTAGGTGACTTTCAGTCTGCCATTCAGGGCACAGAAGCTGAGCCACATACCTGCCTTTCAGCCTTGCCTGTAAATACCTGTCTTTTCCAAGTCCTTCAGGTTTTCCATTGTGCCTTAAGGTTCCTTCTAGCCATCTTTCAGGAAAGCAATCTTTGTTCCTTCTGTGGAGAGATTTCCATGGACCGCACAACCAACCAAGGTACCAGGCCTTTTTTCTCGTGGGCTTTTATTACTTTTGAAGTCAATCCTAGTTCCTCAGGGCTTTTTGGTAACAACCAGAGCCCAAGCATGTCTCCTTTAGGTATGACATTCACGTCAAAATCTTGGTCAACAAAACCTTTATTAACAACTGGTCTTATTAGTTTTATGCAAAGAACCTTATGTCATTACTTACTTCTTCAGAATGCCAGATTCTGGAGGGATCAGGTAGGGAGAAAATATACAGTGTGAAGGAAAATCCTTGTCCTTCTAATATTCACTAAAATTTCATTTCCATTCTTTATATTTTCTTTTTTTCCCCCACTAAAAATTTTTGTTTGCTTGTTTTTCTATTACAGTTGTCCCACATTTTTCCCTATTGCTTCCCCGCACCCTGCCCACCCCTTTTCCCACAGTTAGTCCCCACCCAGTTTTCCATGTCCATGGGTCATTTATACATGTTCTTTGACTAGACCCTTCCCCTTCTAACCTCTTCTTCATCCTCCCCGCTCCCCCCTTGTCACTGATGTATCTCCTAAGACAAGGGAAATAAAGAAAAGAATAAACAAATGGGACTGCATCAAACTGAAGAGTTTCTGCTCAGCAAAAGAAAACATCAGCAAGATGAAAAGGGAACCAACCATATGGGAAAATATATTTGCCAATGATACTTCAGACAAGAGATTTATCTCCAAAATATATAAAGAACTCATATGACTCAACACCAAGAAGACAGACAACCCAATTAAAAAATGGGCAAAGGACCCAAACAAACACTTCTCCAAAGAGGACACACGGAGGATTCATAGACATATGAAAAAATGCTCAACATCATTAGCCATCAGAGAGATGCAAATAAAAGCCGCATTGAGATACCACCTCACACCAGTCAGAATGGCCATCATCAACAAATCAACAAACAACTTGTTCTGGCGAGGATGCAGAGAAAAGGGAATCCTAGTGCACTGTTGCTGGTGCGAATGCAGACTGGGAATCCACTATGGAAAACAGTTTGGCATTTCCTCAAAAAAACTAAGAATGGAACTGCCTTTTGAACCAGCAATTCCATTGCTAGGATTATATCCAAAGAATCCTGAAATACCACTTCAGTGAAAATGTTGCTATGTGGGATATCTGAAATTTTCCAGTCTATGTTTTGCTTCAGGACTTTTATGGTGTCACAGCTTACATTTAAGTCTTCGATTCATCTTGAGTTCATTCTGGTGTATGGTGTAAGTTGGTGGTCTAGTTTCATTTTTTCCATGTCCCTGTCCAGTTCTCCCAAAACAATTTGTTGAAGAGGCTCTTTACACTCCATTTTATGTTCCTTCCCCCTTTGTCAAATATTGGTTTACCATATAGACCTGGGTTTATTTCTGGGCTCTCTATTCTGTTCCATTGATCTATATGTCTGTTCTTATGCCAGTACCGAACTGTTTTGATTACCGTGGCCTTGTAGTATAGTTTGATATCAGGTACTGTGATTCCTCCTACTGTGTTCTTCTTCCTCAAGATTGGTGTGGCTATTTTGGGTTCTTTTTGGTTCCATATAAATTTTTGAAGTATTTGTTCTAGGTCTGTGAAATATGTCATTGGTATTTTTATAGGGATTGCATTGAATCTATAAATTGCTTTGGGTAGTATGGACATTTTAATGATGTTAATTCTTCCCATCCATGAACATGGTATATGCTTCCATTTATTTGCATCTTCCTTAATTTCTTTCTTCAGTATAATGTAGTTTTCTGAGTGAAGGTCTTTTACCTCCTTGGTTAAGTTTATTCCTAGGTACTTTATTTTTCTTGTTGTTATGGTAAATGGGATTTTTTTTTCTAGTTTCTACCTCTGATAATTTATTGTTGGTGTACAGAAATGTCTGATTTCTGAATATTGACTTTGTACCCTGCTATTTTGCCAAATTCACTTATTAGGTTGAGTAGTTTTTTCATGGAGTCTTTAGGGTTTTCTATGTACACTACAATGTCATCTTCGAATAATGACTGTTTTACTTCCTCGTTTCCAATTTGGATGCCTTTTACTTCTCTTTCTTGTCTGATTGCTGTGGCTAGAACTTCCAAGATTATGTTGAATAAGAGTGGAGAAAGTGGACAGCCTTGTCTTGTTACTGACCTCAGGGGGAATGCTTTCAGTTTTTGCCCATTGATTGTGATGTTGGTTTCAGGTTTCTCATATATGGCCTTTATTATGTTGAGGTATGCTCCCTGTATTCCCATTTTGCTGAGAGTTTTCATCATAAATGGGTGTTGTACTTTATCAAATGCTTTTTCTGCATCTATTGATATGATCACGTGGTTTTTGTCCTTCATTTTGTTTATGTGATGTATTACATTTATTGATTTGCAAATATTAAGCCATCCTTGCTTCCCTGGGATGAATCCTACTTGGTCATGGTGTATGATCTTTCTAATGTGTTGCTGGATTCGGTTTGCCAATATTTTGTTGAGGATTTTAGCATCTATGTTCATCAGTGATATTGGCCTGTAGTTTTCTTTGTTTGTTGTGTCTTGACCTGGTTTTGGAATTAGGGTAATACAGACTTCATAGAACGAGTTTGGGAGTCTTCCCTCTTCTTAGATTTTTTGGAATAATCTGAGAAGAATAGGAGTTAGTTCTTTCCTAAATGTTTTGTAAAATTCACCTCTGAAGCCATCCAGTCCAGGGCTTTTGTGTGCCAGGAGTTTTTTGATTACTGCTTCAATTTCACTAGTTGTTATTGGTCTGTTCAGGCTTTCTGCTTCTTCTTGATTCAGTTTTGGAAGATTATATGTTTCCAGAAATTCTTCCATTTTGTCTAGGTTGTCAAATTTCTTGCCATACAGTTGTTCGTAATAATTTTTGACAATCCTTTGTATTTCTGTGGTATCAGTTGTGATTTCTCCTCTTTCATTTCTAATTTTATTTATTTGGGACCTCTCTTTTTTGTTCTTGATGAGCCTAGTTAAAGACTTGTAAATTTTGTTTATCTTTTCAAATAACCAGCTCCTACTTTTGTTGATCTTTTGAATTGTTTGTTTAGTCTCTATGTCATTTAATTCTGCTCTCATCTTGATGATTTCCTTCCTACTACTCACTCTGGGCTTTGTTTGTTGCTGTTCCTTTAGTTCTTGTAGCTGCAGGGTTAGATTTTTATTAGAGATTCTTCTATCCTTCTTATGTAGGCCTGTATGTTATGAACTTTCCTCTCAACACTGATTTTGCTGTATCCCAAAGGTTTTGAGTTGTTGTGTGTTCATTATCATTTGTTTCCAGAAACTTTTTGATTTCTTCCTTGATGTCATTGTTAACCCATTTGTTATTTAATAGCATGTTATTCATTCTCCATAAGTTTGAATGTTTTTGAGTTTTTTTCTTGAGGTTGATTTCCAGTTTTAAGCCATTGTGATCTGAGAAGATGCTTGATGTAATTTCAATATTCTTGAATTTGTTAAGGTGTGTTTTGTGTCTTACCATGTGGTCTGTCTTTGAAAATGTTCCACGTGCACTTGAGAAGAATGTATATTTTGCTTCTTTGGGGTGAAAAGTTCTATATATATCAACTAAGTCCATTTGATCTAGAGTGTTGTTCAATGTCTCAATATCTTTGGTGTTTCTTTGCTTCAGAAATCTGTCCATTGTTGATAATGGGGTGTTAAAGTCCCATGCTATGAGTGTGTTGTTGTCTATGTCCTTCCTAAAGTCTTTCAAAATTTTCCTTACATATGTGGGTGCTCCTATGTTGGGTGCATATATGTTTACAAGGATTATATCTTCTTGATGAATTTTTCCCTTAAGTATTATGAAATACCCTTCTTTGTCTCTTTTTATGGCCTTTGCTGTGAAATCTGTTTTGTCTGATGTAAGTATTGCTACCCCAGCTTTTTTTCTATGTCCATTTGCTTGAAATTCTTTTTTCCATTCCTTCACTTTCAGTCTGTGTAGATCGTTTGTTCTAAAGTGGGTCTCTCGTAGACAGCATATATGTGAGTCATGCTTTCTAATCCATTCAGCTACCCTATGTCTTTTGGTTGGTGCATTTAATCCATTTACATTTAAGGTTATTATTGAGATAATAGTAATAATTATTATTCATTGTCATTTTCCTCATTTTGTACTTGTATTCCTCTCTGTCTCTCTCTGTTTCTTCATCTTTTTAAAGCAGACCCTTTAGCATCTTTTGCAATGCTGGTTTGGTGGAGATGTATTCTTTTAGCTTTATTTTATCTTGGAAACTCCTTATTTCACCTTCCATTTTGAATGAAAGCCTTGCTGGGTAGAGTATTCTTGGTTGTAGGCCTTTTTTTTTCATTACTTGGAATATTTTTTGCCATTCCCCTCTGGCTTGTAGTGTTTCTGCTGAGAAATCTGATGATAGCCTTATTGGAGCTCCCTTGTATGTTATTAGCTGTTTCTCTCTTGTTGCTTTTAGGATTCTCTCTTTATCTTTGAATGTTGCCATTTTAATTATGATGTGTCTTGAAGTGGGCCTGTGGGGGTTCATCTTCATTGGGACCCTCTGTGCTTCCTGAACTTGTATGACTCCTTCTCTCATCAAGTTAGGAAAGTTTTCTGTCATTAGTTTTTCAAACAGGTTTTCCATTCCTTGCTCGTCTTCTTCTCCTTCTGGAATGCCTATGATACGGATATTATTACGTTTCATGCTGTCCTGCAGCTCTCTTAAAACCTCTTCATTCTTTTTCAGTCTTTTATCATTTTGTTTCACTGTCTGGGAATTTTTTTCTATGTTGTCCTCCAGTTCACAGATCCGATCTTCTGCTTCCTCTAACCTGCTCTTAATTCCTTCTACTGTGTTCTTCAATTCAGAAATTGTATTCTTCATTTCCTCCTGGCTCTTATTGATAGCTTCTATGTCCTTTCTCATGCTGGTGTAATTCTCAGTAAGTTCCTTGTAGTTTCTCTGGAGTTCTTTGTAGTTTTCTTTGATCTCGCTGATCTCATTGAGCTTCCCTATAATCCATCTTTTGAATTCTATGTCTGATAGTTTGCTTACCTCTATTTCTTTTAGCATTCTTTCTGGGGATTCTTCCCTTCCTTTCGATGGTTGGTGGTTTCTCTGTCTCTTCATTTTTGTGACTTTTCTTGTTTGTTGATGCTTCTTAGATTGATCTGCACTTCCTGGATCTGGCCCTGGTGGCGTCAGATCGTGTACCAGTCTGGGCCTAGGCAGCCTGTTCAATGAGATTATTAATATAAGGTGTAATAGGATTTTGAAGAACTCAACAAAAAGAAGAATATTTATAATGTTAAAAATACAATAAAATTGATATGATAATCACTACTATTTACTTACTAAATAACTAAGACTATAGATTTTTAATATAACAATGATCGACATATATATGAATATGATATTTTGTATCTATTTATCTCTATCACATAGTTTCTTATTTTATTACACTCATAGAACACTTATAAAAATAACCTGAAATTAGGCAGATAAAAATCTGGGAAAAAGTATAAATTAAGAGTTAATAATTTTCTTTCATTAAAATGTGGAAGAACTGAATTCAGTAACTCCCCACAAATCAATATAAACTTAGCTGATTCATAATTGAAAGCACCCTTTAATATGGTCCCAAGAAAAAATATGAACTTTAAAGTGGAACATAAATTCACCAAGAGAGTAATGGAAAAGATAACACATTGGATAAAAACAAAAAGAACATAGCTAAGGAGTCTTGAATCATTTGGTAAACTTAGGGAAAAACACAACAAAAGTCACAAAGAAGTAAACTAAAAAAAGAGAAGAAAATTATTAGAGGTAGAACATGAATTAATTAAACTGTGCATTAGTTACCTTTTGTTGTATGACAAACGTCCTCAAATTTAATGAATTAAAACAAAAGTATCTATTTAGTTTGCAATTCAGCAGTTAGGCGATGTGAGTTGAGCTAGGACTCAGCTGGGGTTCTTTTTCTGCTGTGGACTGGGATCTGCTGATCTCTGCTGGCCTCAGGTACCTGCTGTGAGCTGGCAGCCAGTTGAGGCTGGCTGTTTTTTGAAGTCCTCAGCTGAGACAAATAGAAGGAATGAAGACTCTCTCAGCTTGATCTCTCATCCTCCATCAGTTTTCCTGGGCTTGTTCAAATAGATGTCATGAGTTCTAGAGAAAGAGCAGAAGTATACATATGCTCTTGAGGTCCATGCTCTGAATTTACACCATGTCATTTCTGCTGCATTCTATTGGCCAAAGCAAATTACAATTTGAGGAAATAGATTCCATTTTCTGGTGATGGAAAATGTTCCAAAAAATTAGGGCCATTTTACAATCTATCATAAGCATATTATATGGCACTTTGTAGAAATAACTTTGAAAATCTGACACAAATGGAAACTTTTAATAAAACATAAATTTTAATTATATGCCCAAGAAGAACCGGAAAATTCAGAACAAATCAAGAAACAGTTGTTAAAGATGTAGAATAAAAAAGATGATAGTCAAGAATAGTTTTACATCTAAACCTTACCTAACTTCCCAGGAGTAGAAACCCTCTGTTTATTTGAGCTAATTAGACTACAGAAAATAAGTAAAAGCCCCCAAAATAAATATTTGTAACATGACAAATTGCTCACAATAGGGTAGGTAGTTGAATTTGTTAACTAAAGGTAGCTAACTGGACTATATAAACATAAAAGTTTATTTATTCGGAAAGTACTGACCACCATTCGACCTGGCAATTTGCCTGGCATTAGAAATACAACATGAACATTATCTACAGGATATCTTCATCTCACAGGCTAGAAAGGTAGAGGGTATAACGACAGGAGTCAGCAAACTCAAGCCTATCTGCCAAATCCAGCTTGTTGCCTGTTTTGTAAAGAGTTTTATTGAAACACAGCCACATCTATTTCTTTATGTATTGTCATGTATTGTCTATGACCACTTTTACACAATGATGGCAGAATCGAGTAGTTGTGACAGAGACCATAAAGACCACAAAGTCTAAAATATTGACTACCTATGTCTTTATGGAAAAAATTTACTGACCTTGAAATAGATCATAAAGAAACAACATAATAATTACAGTTTTGAAAAGCTGATGGAAAGAAAAGGAATTGATTTATGAGAAGGAGAATACTGGAAGAGTCATCTTTAGATGAACTGGTCAAGGAAAGCTAGTTGGAGAAGACACAGAGGTCTACAGGTTGAGACCGTGTCTGACATGTGAAGAACCAGGGAGGGAGCATTCCTGGCAAAGACAGCAATAGGTAAGAAGGGTTTGATGATTTTGGGGAGTTAAAAGAAAGGGCAGTGGGGTGAGATAGTTGTAAACAAGGGACAAGGGGGAAACTGGTTTGGAAAGATGTTGGAGGTAGATAAGAACCAGATCCTGCAGAACATGGGAAGTCTGAATTCTACTCAAAAAGCAGTAAGATTTACACTAGAAAGGTCAATATAGTTATGTAATCTATCAATGTAATATTTACAATTACTAAAAGCTAAACTAAGTGATTATATTAATTGATAATTTTATAAATTTTGGTTAAATTAATCAGCCTTTCTTGATTACTACTCTAATCAAAAGGAATAGAGAGCATTTCCTTAAAGATGAAAAGAGTTTTTACCAGAAAACACCACTGAAAACAAAAATTATACAAATAGAAAAATGCTAAAGTCGGTCATTAAAACCAGAGAAAAGACAGGAGTATCTGTTATCATCATCATTATTAATTTTTTCTAAACATTCTGGTCAATGCAATAAGTGCAAAGAATTATTAAAATAAGAAAATTATTATCTATAGTTACTATGACTCTGTACCTAAAAAATCCAAGAGACTCAGTTTTGAAAACTATTATGGATAGCTTGAGAATTTAATAAATGGCTAATATTAAATATATATAAATTAATGGTTTTTATTTTAGAAAGCACCGTATACATACCAAAATATTAGAAAAATGAACTGGCAGTTACCAGAAGAGAAAACAGAAATGACTACTAAAAGTACGAAAAGTTGCTCAATCACAGCATGTGTTGAATTTTCTTGGATGTATAGATTCATGCCTTTATTAAACTGAAAATTTTTCAGCCACTATTTTTTGAGGAATTGAGAATTCTTCTTAAAGTCTTCCTGCCCCTTACTCCCTCTCCTATTCTTCTGGAATTTCCATTATGTATTTTTCAATACGTTTCTTGGTGTCCCACAATTCTCTTAAGCTCTGTTTATTTTTCTTCATTCTTTTTTTTTTTTTTTCTGCTCCTCAGGTTTGACTTATCTTTAAATTCTCTGGTTTTCTCTTTTGCTTGCTCAAGTTTGGCATTGAATCCCTCCAGAAAATATTTCATTTCAGTTACTGTATTTTTCAGTTCCAACTGTGCTATTTGGTCCCTTTTTTATAATTTCTATCTCTTTATTGATGTTTTCTATTTATTGAAATATCACTTTTCTAATTTTCTTTATATATTTATCCATGGTTTCCTTTAGCTCTTTGAGCATATATAAGACAATTTATTAAGATCTTTGTCTACTTAAGCACAAAGTTTGTACTTACTCAGGGACAGGTTTTGTTCATTTCTTTTTCCCACTTGTGAAAGAGCCATATATTTTTCTTTCTTTGTATGCCTCATAATTTTTTGTTAAAAAATATACACTTTGAAAATTATGATATGATAACTCAGAAAATTAAATTATCCCCTCTCTCCAGGATTTTTTGTTTTTGCTTGCTGTGAATTGTAGTGTTTGTTTTAGTGATTTTTCTAAATTATTTTTGTAAAGACTACATTCTTTATCACATGTGTCTATGAGGTCTCTATTCCTTTAATTTAGTTGTTAGTTAAATGCTGGATAGAGATTTCCTTAAACTCCTGGACCCCTCCAATAATAATAATAGTAATAATAATAATAATAATATTAATAATAATAACAGAGGGAAGAAAGAAAAACAATATGCTCCAGATCTTTGAAGACTGGCACCCCTTTATTGCTTAGCCAGTCTGTTTTTAACATTCACTCAGCCTTCACTTCCTGCTTTCATTGAACCTAAAGATCAGCCAGAAGTGAAAGGTTATGTTCTTCTAAGGTCTTTTCTGAGCAGGCTTCCCGCCCTGGGCATGTGTGTGGATTTCTAGCTTCCTATTACAGGCAGGAGCTTTTCAAAGCTCTTTATTCTCCAAAGATTCTCACTCTTCAAATTTTTATTCCCAGCTTTCCATGTGCCTATTCTTTGTCCCAACTGTTATTTTTGCTCCTAGCGGCTTTTGACTTTTCATGTTTCAAAAGATCATCCTCCATGTAGCTACTTTTCCACCTTGAGAGAGTTCCAAGTTAGGTGAAATAAAGGCAGCCCCCTTGCCTCATTCCTTCAGGGAACCCACGGTCAGGTCAAAAGAGAAAAACACAATTCCCAAGAACAAGGTCTGCTTGGTTCGCTCTGGAACCATGTTCTCATATGAGGAACACAGGTTACTGTCTTCAACACTGCTGTTGTGCTGGGGAGAGGGGCAGGGCAAGGCTAAACTAACTGTCACAAAATTCTGTTACCCTCTATCAACAGCCTTTCTCCTGGTTGCTGCAAATCATTGACCGTTTTCCAGAGTTCCTATTAAGGTCAATTCTGGGAGTTTTTGCTTTTTTTGTTGCTGTCGTTAATGTTTCTTGAGAGACACAGACCCCTGTATGTTCATACTCCATCATTTTTACTGATGTTCGTGTCTTGAAATTCTTCTTTGATGGAAGGGTTGGAGAAATATAGTCTTTCCTTTGCAATACCAAATGCAATGAAGTTTACATGAAAATTTTGAATTACAGACCAATATCATTAAAAAAAATTGTTTTTCAATAGAAACTGCCTATCATCTGTGTCACACCCTTCTAGGTCATCAGATTCTAGCCCAGTTTAATGTCTTTAAGCTATTTTGCATCTCTTTTTATATTTAGGTAACTGATAATTATGTAAATTCTGTCTTGTCTGGTAATGATTTTAATTGATTTCCTTCCTTCTTTAAAAAGCAGCAGATTTTCACACTTTGCAGTTCCTCATAACATTCTCTTACTCCACACAACTTTTGTTTTTGTTTTAACTTTTCCTGTGAACTTTTTATAATATCTGTTAGGTTCCCTTATATGAGAAGAATAAAATAAATTCTTTAACATATGTTTATTTTTGTATTTGTATAAGCATTACGATTTTCCCTTTTGCTGAAAAGTATTTAATAATTATAACTGTAAATATACTAAATACAAATACTAGCAAACCAAATTTGGTACCACAATATCATATATAGTAAAGCCCAGGAATGTAAGGTTGATTAAATATTAGAGTCACTATTAGTACATATTATCATATTACAATATTTAAGAAGAAAACTGGTCTATGTTATCTTTCTTCAAGAGAATAAATTCTTAATGATAAAAATATAATTTTCAAAAAGGTAAAATGATGTCTTTCATGAAAATATCAAATGAACATGTGTCAAAGATTTTATTCAACTCATTAACTAATGAGGGAATAGTAAAATGTTAAAACTAGTCAAGAGAGCATTCAAGGAACTAGGAATCTGTAGGTATCTTAATAAAAGTATTTTAGTATTAGATTTCTGGGGTAGACACTAAACTGGTTCATGTCTTACAGGACAATAAGGATATATGGTAGAAGTTATCTGCCTCTCTACTGGACAAAAATCTGCATGTTAACTTCTGTTCCTACAGAGTTGTAAAACAATGCAGGCGACAGGAAGTTAATCCAAGCTCCAAGCCCAGTACCGTGTTTAAAGAATACCCAATACTCACTTTTGACTTTTGGATAATTTTTCTACCACAGTGGTGGAGATAATATGATGCCTCTCTGCAGGGCTGGCTGGTTTTACTGAGTATAATTTTGGCATTTCTATAAAACTACATATCTAAAAAATGTGTTCCCCAAACTTCTCTTCTTACCAGCAGCCCTCCTAATCTCTGCTAAAGGAGATATTTGAAGTCACTGGAAATTTTACTACTCAGGATTCATGTAGTTATAGGGTTAATTTTCAGAGGTTGGTCTAGAAAGTGAGATGACCATAAACTGGTTTTATTAAAGAGATAGTCAAGCATAGATGAGCCAGCTTGGCTCCAAACACCTTTGAATTGAGACCTCCATCATTCTTGGGTAAACTGACAGTTACCATGCAGCTCTGGGCACAGATAAATGATATGTTTGTATATATTTCATTAGAACAAGACAAAATGGCAATATTACTCAGATGTGTTGACTCTGGAATTCAGGATCAAGCAGTATAATCTTTATACTGGTTCTGGGTATGATTAATGGTGCTCAGGAACTTATAACTAGGAATCAAATTTTTTCAGATGGGAAAATGTTTAGTGGAAGATATGGAAATAAACAAAAACAACCCAAGTGAGATTAGACAGGGCTTATTTATAAAGAGTTTGCTACGGCAAGCTTCCATCACCGGCATTTGGCAGAGACTCCAAGGCAGGCAGGGGAGTGCCAAGGCTTTACAGTGGGAAAAAAGCACTAACTAGAAATGGTGCATTCCTATGTGATTGGTTTAGGGGAGATTATTTAGCTTTTTCTGGTTCAGCCGGGGCTGTAAGCCTGGGCAAAAATGAGAGAAACTGGCAGTCATCGACCAAGTTCTGATCTTTCTGGGCTGGTTTTAGCAGAGTCTGTGTGTCAGAGTTGGATTGCACATGTGGTCTGGCCATTGTCAGTTTATATATTTAATCTCTCATCCCCCACCCCACCCCTTGGGTCATTCTTTCACTTTTGAGATGTTGAACAATTCGGGGAAGGCTAGTGATCCAGATCTTCACCAATCTCTATAGTCAAAGGCACTGAAAGAACTTCAATTTGTAAAAAGGTGTTATAAACTCAGAAAGATTTGGCACCAGTGTCTACAATATCCTGTTAAACTTAGAAATCCTGTCAATTATCTTTTTACAACTGGTGTGAAATCAGTTTTAATGGTCCTTAGCCTATTAAGAGAGAGTGTTTTTCTCTTGTTAATGAGGTCATGCCCTAAATAATGGGCAGTATTTTGGTAAAACGGTAACATCTTTTGAAAATTTATGTCTCTTTTTGCTATGGCTGAGAACAAATAAATGGAATCTTTTCTACAAGTTTCCTTGTTCTCTGAACAAAGCACATTGTCATCTACATATTATATCAGAACTGAATCACAAGAGAAATTGGATGTTTTAAATCTTGATTGAAGGCCTGTTCCTATACTTTCATCTTTTCTCTGTTTCCATAATTCAATTATAGTTCAATCAATTTTTATTGAAAATGTTTTGAGCTTGGCTTTTAGGAGACTTTGACCTCTTTTTTGAGCCTTTTTCAAATTTACTGTCAAAACCGGGTTCTTGTAGGTTTCTTTCTGAGTTGATCCAATCAACTTTTGCCATCCAGGAATAAGCATCAAATGTTCTGACCAACACGTGTACATGTTGCTATAGGCCAGGTAGCCCTGGGTTGTATGCACCTAGAAGAACTCTAAATTCACCTATGAATCATTGCTGGTCTTGTCTGGGTTTAAAGAAATTCTTAATTACAGCTTTTAATTAACCTAGAGTCAAAGGTTTAAATTCTACAGTTGCCTGCATACCTGGTTCATGGGAGGAATGGACCTTCAGAGGGAAGTGGAATTTTCAGGTCTTTGGGGAGTTGTTGGCAAAAGGAAGAGTAGTATCTGGACCAGGGAAGAGAAGGAGGAGTCCATGGAGGTGAGGCGTGAGATCAGAGCATCAGGGAAGAAGAAGGAGGTAGTGGAAGACAAAATTGGGCAAGGACTTCAGAATTTGGCCTTGTTTTTGTTTGGCTGAAGACTCACTTAGTGAAACAATTTTGTATTCAGAATTTCATTTAAAGGTCTCTGCATCCTAATCAAAAAATGCTACTCATTAGAACCAAGAAATCTTATTCCTTTTCTTTTCTGAGGTTCCTCTCAAATGAACACTTTTGTTCAAGTAAAATGTTCCCCAGAGTGGCTTCCAAAGCCCAGACCTTCCTTGGTGAAGTTATGCCATTTAAAAAGATAGGTGCAAGAATTAGAATTCTTAATAAGAGTATACGAGTATATAAGAAGGAATTTTTCCTAGAGAAGAAAGTATTTAGGCTTAAATGACTCCATGAGAGCTGGCAATGGTCAGGATAAATGTGATGTTTGTGCACCTCATATTTTGGGCCTCAAACTAAAAGTTGGCCTCCAAATACAGCCCAATAATCTGCACTCACCCCCACCTCCCACTTTCCGCCTGGCAGGTGGAAAACCAGAGCAGACACTCTGTCTGGATCAAAACCTAGCTCTCAAGACAAAATGTCAAGATAGAAAGAGAAACTCATATGGTTTTTCATGACTTTCAGCAGAATTTGTCCAAATGAAAGCGTCTCCGGTAAGAACAACAAATTCAGGAGTGTGAGGCTCGATGGAACAACAGGCATGTAGAACTTCAGCCTGTGCTATCCCCCATCCTTCTCTTTACAACAAGCAACACTTTCAGAAAGCACAGCCCACAATAGAAGCACCAAACAGAGCAAAAGAGGTGAAAAGGAATGAACCCATTGCACCAAGAATGCTAAACAAATGGATTTGATAACAAAACCTATTTATCAAATTGGAGACAAATAGCTGAGGAACTCAATGCAGAGACAGTAGTGTGCAGATCCAGTGCTGAGTTTCACATGGCAGAGAAAGTCACAGGCCACAAGCACAAGGCACCGGGGCCTCCTTGGCTTCTGCAGCTGGTTGAAGCCTGGGGTTCATGGCAACAGGCAGTGCAGACTATATTTAGGTGGGGCCTCCAGGAAAACTGTAGAAATAAATGAGTACCACCCAAAAGAAAGCTTTAAAAGGCAGCCACTCTGAATTGTTTTTGGCAGAGACTCCAAGATTAGCAGGGAAGATTTATAGTGGGGGGAAAAAAAGCAGGCCTCAGGTATGCTCTGATTGAAGGTTGTTGGCTTCAGGGAGGCTGGAGCATAGCCAGCTAGAAAATATTTGGCTTTCTCTGATTGGTCCTGAGCTGGAAGCTGGGGTGAAAATTAGAAGAAGCTGGCAGTCATTGATCAAGTCTTGATGGTTTTGGGCAGCAGAGGGTGTGGGGCTGAGGTATATCATCATATATATTCTGGCATTGTCTGTTTGTATTTTCAATCTTTCTAGGAGATCAGTGATTTTTTTTTTTTAATTTGGAAGTCTTCATTGGACCAAGTCTTGTAGTTAGTAAGAAGTATAATTTTGGATGGTTTTCCCTAGTCCCTGCTAGACATGCTCCATTGGACCATAGTCTGAGGGTATCTGTGGAGGCAGTTTCATTTTATAGCCTACTTCTAGTTTTCATTTCCTTTCCTGGTCTCCTGCTGTGTGACCTCGTGCCCTGACATCCATCTGCCACGGGTTGCCCTGGCCTTGCCTGCCCAGAAGTGTTCCATATTCCAAAAAGGCTGCCGGAAACACTTTGAAGTCTAAGGCTTTTCCTTTTGCTATTCTTTTAAATTGTCAACAACACTAACACAGTCATTTACACACAGAGGGTGATCAATAAGTGATTCTGACTCATTTAAAAATGTACCTTAGATTCACCACAGCCCAGAGCCTTCTTAGAGACAGACTGGCTCATTAAAATGGTATCACACCGGGTCATCCTTATTATCTTCCCCCCAAATTATTCCATGTGCATGTTACTGAGCAGGGTGCTTTGCTGATTACTTAAAAAGAAAAGAAAATCTATTTTTTGACTGTGAGAAAAACCTTTGAGAACTGGAGACAGCGTCAGTTTCAAACTGCTTTGCACCTGAGCAGAATTATAAGTTACTCTGTCCTGGAGAGGAAGAGAGAATTAGGCAGCTCATTACCAAGGCTCCTGGTAGTCTTGGCCCCACAGGTTCAGGCCGACCTAGAACTCACAAATTGCCTGCTGGTAAGGCAGTCAATGAATAAAGAACCGAGTAAAGACTCTGAGGTTAAAAATTACCAAAAAGAGTTTGGGATAATTTCTTTAATCTCAATTAATAATCATTTTATATTGATTAATTTATTCAACAGATTTTTATTTTGTTAACAAATGTCCTCAAAGTTGGTCATGAAGCAGCTAACAAAACAGTCCCTACCCTCTCAGTTTTCATATTATATTGGAGGAATCAGAAAATAAACAATCAATGAGTAAAACAGAAAAAAAAAAAAATAGGAAGGCAAATACTCCACATCTACATTTTTTGCTGTGGTTCTCTACAGTCCTTGAATTTAGTTCTATTTCTGTTCTGTGAGATACCCAACTGCCCACACCATGAGAGTGGCAGTACTGCCACCCAATTCTAGTTCTCATTTGTACATACAATGCTGTTCCCAGTGTGAAAGTGAATTTCTTGATGGCCTCAAGGACAGTTTTTATGTGTAGGAAAGACCACTTAGAGGTTGACTTGGCTTTCCTTTTAAATAAAAATTTCATTTGCTTGATACTTCCTTAAGCTTTTAACTTACCTTATAGTCTTTGAATTCTTTTTAGAAAAGTCTAGCAAATTTTTACAATAGCCTTTAAGGGGGATTTTAGAACCTTATTAAATACCTTTAAAATCTGAGCCTATTAAATTTCCTTTCCCATTGTATATTAAAATATTTAATTTTCTTTTCAGCCGTACAATTGTCTAAGTTAAACACAGCCTTCCTCGCTACTCTTAAGAATTTCATAAACCAAACTTAAAAATATCTCAAATTATCTTAAATTTTTCAAGGATGTACATAAATTTAGTAAGAATTAAATTTAATGTCACAAACCTAAACGATTCACACAAGTATATTTCATAAAATGGAATTGCAAAGCTAATAAGACAAAAAAGCAGTATAAGAAAATATAGTATCAAATACATAAGATTCCTTAATATAAAATATTAACATTATATATTTTCTTTTTAAAAGTAATTTTATTTATTTATTTTGGGGGGCAGGGGAAGGGAGAGAGAAAGAGAGGGAGAGAGACATTGATGTGTAAGAGAAACATCGATCATCGATCAGTTGCCTCTCACATGTCCCCATCCCGGGACCTGGTGCACCACCCAAGTATGTGCCCGAATCAGGAATTGAACAGTCAACCTTTCAGTTTGCGGGACAACGCTCAACCCACTGAGCCACACCAGTCAAGGAATGTATTTATTTTCTTAAGATTTATATATATATATATATATATTTTTCTAATTCTTTCTTGGTGAAAAAATGCTTAATCACTAAAGAAATCATTATGTTATACCGAAAAAAAATTTTTTTTACACCTCTGAGTAAGGTGAAGTTCTAGAATTATTTTTTCCTTCTTTTTCCTTTTTCATTGTAGTAAAAAATGCATAACATAATATTTACCACTTACCATTTCTAAGTGAACAGTTTAGTAGTGGTGACTATATTCACATGGTTGTGCAACCAGTCTCCAGGACTTTTTCATCTTGAAAAGCTGAAATTCTAATATCCGTTAAATAACAATTCCCTGTTTCTCCCTCCCCACAAACCATGGCACCCACCATTCCACTTTTTCATCCTATGAATTTGACTATTCTAGATACTTCCTATGCGTAGCATCAAACAGTGTGTGTCTTTACGTAATTGCTTATTTCACTTTAGCATAATGTCCTAAAAGTTCATTCGTATCGTGAGTGTCACAATTTTGTTCTTTGTTAAGGCAGAATTCTAGGATGACTCTTCATAACAACAGTGAGGAGCTCAAACTAAGTCATAGCTATAATCACTATACTTTTAAAAAGGGGTGGAGAAGAGTTTCACATAGTTCATCATCCTGAATTCAGGTCACAAATAAGTTACACATTTTCTTACATATACTGCTGGTCCTCACCTCAGTTAAGATTTTCCCACTCGGATGCCTCTTGGATTTTAATACCCCTGACTTCATAAAACATATTTATTTCTCAAAACAATATTTTAGGCTCTTGTTTATATGAGGGAAAATGTATATTTGTGTCCCAAAATCTCAAAGCAATATATTTTTTACTGAAATGATGAAAAGAAAATTCCTCAAGTCGTGATCCAAATATGATCGATAGAATGACAGAATCAGTGTAGAAGCCTTGACAAGCATACTATAACATCAATAAAAGAGACGTGACCCTTATGATGCCCATAGCGTACAAAGAGACATTTCAGCATTACTGCATACAATGAAACATTTAGTTATAATAAAATCACATCCCAACATTAAAATCTGTCACTTATATGCAACTGTTTTCTGTATTTGAAGAAACTGGTTGGAGGCATCGAATTGATGGTGAAGGGAAGCAAAGTGTTGCTATCCAAAAGCTGCCTTTTAAGATACTGATTTTAAGCTGGTTATTAAGAAACAGAAGTTTCAGAAAGAACCTTTGACCCTACCCCTTTTCCTGCCTACGAGATTCAGAGGAAAGACCTGCTCCGGGAGAGAAATCTTAGGATGTTCATCTTACCAGCTTACTTTGAATTGAGTATGATGGATGGGAGGGAGTCAAGCAGAAAGGCCTGTGTTACCAATCATGCCTGTGTCTCATCGGCTTCTGCGTTACCTCGCAAAAATTCCCCCACCACATATGTTCTGCTCTTCCCCAACTACCTGTAAACTGCTTACTTCCTTTGAAATCTCAGACCCCCCCCATCCTTCTTTTCTCCTTTGTCCAAAATGATGCATATGCCAAATTTTACCTCACTGTCTTGGGAATTTTCATGCTTATGTAAATTCCCCATGGGCATGTCTTAAAATCTGATTTTCTCTTGTTAATCTTTCTCTGTTAATTAGTCCAGCTAGAAGAATTTAGAAGGTGGGAGTAAAAGCACTTTTTAAAAAAAACCCACAATTGTTAACTATTAAAAGTTTTGTTACTTGAAATAATTGACATAGCTTCTGTTAACAATTGTTTGCGTAAGTGCTTATTGTCGAAACAGTTTAATGACATGAATTAGGAAATGCCTGCCTTTGTCTTCTAAAAGGCATGTACAGCCCACTTCAAGACTATTGCCACTTCCTTCATCATCTCCGTTGGATTTTCACTTCTTTGTCTCCTAAGATATTTCAATATCTTCCTGCCTACCTTCAAAACCCTTTGGAATTCACCATATCTTACGTTCTATTCGTGTTCTTTCTTCCTATCTCTTACAACAATAAGTTTTTATAAATATTAGAAGATACCTAATTAAAGCCCAGACATCCCCATGGCTTTATCTGGCTTTTGCCCTCTTGACATTTAAGATCTTTCTATTGACACTTCTACATGCAGTAGGATCATTTTCTTTATAGATCTTCGTTGCCTGTATGTTTGCTTCTTAATCTGACTTGTCAAGTTAAAAAGCTTTTGGGATTGTACTATAGAAATGTTTCTAAAATTTAGTGAGTCACATTTAGGTTTTAGTTTCTCTGTTTCAGTAACTGCTTCACGGCATTACCATTGACAAAGACATTTTTGCTCCAGTCCAAAATGACAAAATAGCTCATATTACCAAGTGACCAGAGTGATTTTGTGATCTGTAATCTTATTTTTTACTTCACGAGTGATGTAAGAAGGAAAATGTCCACCTTGTTTGCTTTGAAAATGGTCACAAAGGCAAGCTGTTAATTTTTCTGAACCAAGATTTTAATGGAAGTAATTGCAAATTATTAAAGTCAAAAGAAATTTCTACCAGCCTTAGAAATGTGATAAAATCTGACTAGAAACGAGTGGGAACAAGTTATAGAAGTGTACCCAAAATAACAAAGTGAGAGTCAAACTCTGGTAAAACCTCTTTTAACTCTAATCTGTTATTTGCAAGTAAAAACAGAAATATTCCCAGATCAATGAAAGGATAATAGCATTCTAAAGAAAAAGTATTTCTAAAGAAACAGAAGGAAATTTTTACTCTAAAAACATTAACTGATTCTTACCTGGAAAGTCATCTTAAGGCAATCATAACTTTCAGGCACACCACTGAACCAGCCAAAGTAGAGGTCACAGAACAGAAGGGCTCTTAGGATGCAGTCCACCTGTGCTGTCATGACACAACTGTTTATTCCAGAGAACTTTGGTCCAGGAACATAAGACCAAAAATCAGGAGATTTTACTGCTTGCTCAGGGAATTTATGCAAACCAGTTTTCTCCAGGCAAATATTTTACTTTGCTCATTTGGATAAGCAACTCTTCCTGGGACAATAGATAGATAGCTTGGGCAAACAGCTTCCTTATCTTTCAGCAGTTCACTCAAAAAAACACCTTGCTGTGTCCCCTAATCCTGTCACAACCAGTTACCTGCCCTGAAAGACTTCCTTTAAAACCTCCTAAGCCCTGCCCCCTAAACCCTACAAATATTAAATCTTCAAATCTCCCTTTGGAGACACTACTAAGACTTTCAAGTTGATGCTCTTCCTTATTACAATAAATGCAATAAACAGCTTTGTTTGATCAACAGATTTTTCTTCTTTTTTTTAAAAATTGATAGTGACAATCCTGGAGGCCACAAGATCTGATGGTTGACAGGGCTCAAAACCCTCTGGTCTGAAATCACATATACCTTTGAGGCTTCTCGAACCTCATGTTCAGGGGTCTCTGCCGTTGCAGTGGTGAGATAGGCCCAATAGCCTAATGTGAAGCCACGGAAACTGAGTTTATTCTGTGCCCTGGGAATGAGGGGTCCTCTTGGGAATCTTGTGGTTTTCTGGTCAGATGTGAAAACTCATAGTCAGAGGAAAACCTGAGTGGGTACTAATAACACAATGTTTTGGTTCTTTTTCTATTCTAATCACTTTTCTGTTGTGAGTCCATAAGAGAAAATTCAGAGGAGCAAGGTTCTATAGTTTATCTCTCAATCCATCCATACGGACTGACAAATTCAGGTCTCATCAGACCAGCATCCTTATCATACCAAGTTAGCCTTGGGCCACCCGTCTAAACCCAATTAAGAACTTTTCTCAGTATCGCCTTTATGCCTTTGGTAATTACTTCACTTAGGTTCTTTTGCTTGGAGCTGGAAGTCTCGAAGCTGTGAGACTTGCTGATTGCGCAGATTCTTACTAGGCAGCTCTTCTCTGACGTTCTGGGCCCAAGTGTGCCTTCACGCTTTCATTCATGTTCCTCTTTCTCTAACTGACCTCATTTCACCAAGCAGAATTTAGAATTGCTGTGACCACTTCAGGCTATTTCTAAAATGAACGAGATGAATCATTTGAAGGACAAATTAGAACAAATAGGAAGAAACCCTTCAGAGGAGATTCTCTGACTTGTGTGTCCAAATGAGAGATTACAGCACTGTTTAACATGAGATTAGCTGCTCAAATTTTTCTACTTGGCTGAATACTAAGTACTAATTTTTTAATCATGAGGTTTGATGGAATCATTAAAGGTCCCAGATATTGTTTAAATAAACTGTAATGTTTTTCCTCCAGTATGGGTATGTGTAAAAATGGGGTTCCTTTCATCTAGCTCTTCTCCTCCTTGAGAATTTAGGCAGTTAGCTTTTTACAGTGATAACTTTATATCTGTCGTAAGCTGGCTTCCTCTTGATTCTTCTTTTCCACTTCTTTTCATTTTCTTGTTCTCTTCTCTTTGGAAATTAATTTTTTCATGAACATTGTTCTGTCATTATGTGTAAATTCTAGGACTATCTCATGCAGATATAAAGTCAAGAATTTCCAAAATATAAGGGGGACAGAGGAAATATTAAATTGTTTGTGCTTCTTTTGTATATTTTCCTTTGCCAAGAGTGAAACTTGGAGGAAAAGTTACCTGTGAGTTTAAATAATGGAAGTGGCTCCTAGTTGAAAGAAAAACTGCATGCTGAGAACTTTTGGCAAAATTCCAGTCTTTAAAATTTTTAGTATTTTATTATAGTAATCTATTTATATTTAAAAATAAAAAATATATTTTTCTTAAATCGACAATACTCTGAGAAAATTAGAGTAATTTAATTATAGCTTAAAATCAACACTATGTCTTTTTACCAATTTTATCAACATGTAAAAATGTTTAGCAAGATATTTTGTTAATACAAAGTGAGTTTAATTTTTCATATTTTAAATATTTAAGATTTCTTACATTTGTTCCATGGATCCAATAAGTTATCTTTGTTCCCTTAAATTTTTAAAATAAAAAATAAAGATGTGTAAGTGAAAATGTAATATAAGGTGTCTTTTGAAAAAGTTTAAGTTTTTAAAGTCTCATTTTCTGGCCCAAAATGTCAACAGTGTCAAAGTAGAGAAACTCTAGGTTAAATCAGAATTATGAATCCAGTTTCATTTGTCCAAAATTTTCATCTTGGTAATATAAATTTGGATTCTTATGTAAAAATCTAGCTTCATTAATTTCTAGAAATTCTTGGAATTTTAGATTTGTGATATAATTTATTAAGTTCTGTAAATCAAGCAGAACAGAACTCATTCCTTTTGGGAGACTTTACAGTTTAATTTAGTAATACCTTCTTGAGATGGGAAAATATTCGAATTTACCAAAAAGGAGCTAAAGATTTTTCTTCATTAAACAAAACAAAACAAAACACAGAGAGCTTGTAGCTTTAGTTCTACAAGCTTAGTCACAGGAAAAAGTAAACACAGACACAAAACTCCACAGTTCAGATATCAAAGGGCTATTCTCCTTTCCAATGGACAAATATTTTCTTAATTGGTAGGAGTTCACAAACAGCCAAACAGGAAAAACCAGCCATGTTCTCTGTTGTCTCTTACCCGATGAAGAGCAGATTCCCAACACCCTTACAGAGATTAGTAAATGAGAAGACCATACAAATAATTACCAATCATTATTGTAATCAATTAGCCACACACAAATCAAATCCTTGTACACACAAGGTGCTCGACTGATGAAGCTCAAGACCAACAGCCTAGATATTCATTCTTGTTCTCAGTTGCAGAGACCAGCTTAATCTAAACACTCAGACAAAACACAGACCAACTATGTTTTGACCAAGGACCAGAAAGAAAACAAAAATCAGGAGGGAGAAAAAAAAGAAAGGGATAAAACTGGAAAAAAAATCAGTCAACAAAGGTAAACTTCCACAGTTGACTGGAAATCACTACATGAACCAAGAGAAGACATGCTCAGCTTCACAGCTCATGAAAATTCACTTCTTGCACAGTGCCATTCTATTGAATCCAGCAGATAAGTCCACCTGAGTATCTCAGTGAGTGACCTACCAACGTGTTAAAGTACAATTTTCAAAGAATTGAAACATAGCTCTCATATATATTTAGAATGAACCCAAGTCAAACATTTGTCCAATTTTTTAAATAATGAAGAGCCTGGCAAGAACTGTGAAGGATCTTAGATTTTATCCTACTTGCAAGCTAAACAGTTACCTGCCATGGCCAGCAGAAGTCTGTCGGTCAGAAGCAAAAAGAAATGCATCCCTAATGGCACAGCAAGCAGCCTGAGCACAAGCCTATTTCTTGTCAGTTCTTCAAACCACAGTTTGCACACAAAAATGCAAGAGACTCATGGAAAATTGTCTCCTAGTGAAACAAGATAAAACTAATAAAAAAAACATTTTGAGGAATGTCTATTTGCAGATACTTGAGTAAAGCAATGTTAGAATAAGATTGTTAGCTTAGATATAAAACTGGTTACTTCACAGTAAAAACCAACCAACAAACAAAAACATCCAACATAATTCCGGGAGTTAATTTTCTATCACACAAGATAATATGAATGTCACCATCCCGGCTCTAATCAAATAATAAAAAGAATGGTAAAAGTCAGGTAAAAGTGCCAGTTAAGTTTTCTTAAAGAATTAAATAATTGTCCAGTATCACACTGAAAATATATACTGTACCCTCTTGGCTTTATTTCCAAGCTTTGGATAATTTTTCATAAACTGTGACCATAACATGCTTGTTCATAATTTAACGTCTGTGCATGGATAACTGAGAATGTCCCTCTCATCACTGTTTATAATAATACTGAAGAATCTTACCTAATTCTATTAGTAAAGACTAATATTCACAGTTGTTCTGGCAATGTTCAGGATAAACAATAATATAATCTAGAACACTGAGATATCTAATTTTCTTTTGTAAGTGTGCTCATTTCCCAGAAGAAAACAAACAGCATGTTTCCAGTCCAGTAATTTATTAATCATATTAATAATTTCAAAGAACAAAATATTGCCTTGTTAATTTTCTCTATTAGTTGGTCATTTTCAATTTCATTAATTTCTCCTCTGATCTTTATTGTTTTTTTTCTTTTGACTTACTTTGGATTTAATTTCTGTACTTAGGTTCCTATGGTAGAACCTTAAATTAATATTGTTAAATGTTTCTATATGCCTAACATAAATATTTAGAACTATAAATTGCTCTCTAAACATTGCTCTAGCTGCATGCTGCATACTTATATGAAGTCTTTTCATTATTCAGTTCAAAATATTTTAGATTTTCATTGTGATTCTTTTTTTAACTCAAAGTTTATTTAGGTGTGCATTTATTTCCAAATAGTGGAGAGTTTCTAGATATTTTTAATTATATTCTATCTTTAATCAACCTTACTGAAGTATAATCTTTATACCAAAAACTGCACTCAATTCAAGGAGACAATTTGATGAGTTTTAACAGATTTATATCTCTTGTGATAGCATTACCAATCAAGATACTGAGTATCTCCAGCAATCCCAACATTTCCCCCTGCTCCTTTGCAATTTATTACTCTTTCTTCAATAGGTTAAAATGATTTAAAAAGTATAAGTACACATTGATCAAAAGAAACTTGGAGTATCTACATTAATATCATATAAAGGAAAATTCAAAACATGGAAATATTACTTGGGATAAAGAGAGACACTGTCTATGTTGATCGTTCAAATGAACATGGAACATCTCCAAGTAGACCATACTATGGGTCACATAACAAATCTCATCAAATTAGGAAAAAAATGAAACCATACAAAATGAGAAAGAGAAGTACAGCCCCTGACAATCAAAAGAGGTAGGCTGGCATGTTTTTTGAGGAAAAAAAAAGAATAGATTTATTCGATAGTAAAGCTTACATTGTTCCAGAATTTTAAAGAACATAGGGAAGGATAAAACTTGAGTGTATATAGCAAGTTGAGGAAGATTTAAGAAATGTGAATTTTATTTGCCATACTTTATAGTATCTGAGTCTGAAAGAGAATAAAGTATGTTAAAATTTAAGCAAAATGTTCTTAATATTGATGGCCTTATTTATAAAGATATGTTAGTAGTCTTTATTGCCAAAAACTAAATTAATGTAATACTGGAATTTTATTTTTTCCCTGTGAAAACATATATTGATTTTGAAATAGTTAATCTGCTTTAAACAAGGGCAATAGAAGATTATTCATTACTTTCTGTGTAAACGGAAAGTTTAGCAGAAATTCTGTGTATCACTAGAATAATATCCTGCAATTTCTACTGACTTTATTATGTTCTTGATTAAGAAGTTCTTCTTTTCAGGCCAGTTAACAATCCTTGCAATTTTGTTATCTTCTTTTATTTGTATTGTAAAATATGTTGTCATTTTGATTTACGATGACTTAGGTTATAACTCATTATTGTTCACAGGTAATAGTGCTCCTGATTCAAATGACCAAATCTTTTCTAATAATTCTTTATTTTGCCTCTGCAAGAACATAATAGGAAAAATAGCTTTAAAACATATTTGCAGTATGGAGACTGAACAGAGTAAAAGAGGAAAAGGAAGTTTGCGGTTTTAAAAGAGGATGTAATCGTGACTCCCATACAACCATAAAATGGACACATGCCAAGGATTTTATTTGACTCATTATTAATGAGGGAGTCATAAATGTTACAATTGCATAAAGTGAGAGTTAAAGAATCACACACATATGAAGATTATGTATGCTGACATTAATTTACAAATAGTTGCAAAACTGGCTTATTCCATAGGAGGTACAGAGAAATCAACTGCACTAATGCCAGACAAAATCTATTTGCATAATTTCGGACAGCTATTATCTGCATTGCCATCAGTTACCTACAATTTATAAGAATTTTGAAATAGCTCAAAGACAAGAAACGTATGGAGAGCCTATAAAATCAGATTCTGGTTATGGCGTGCTTCTCCTACTGAAGACATCCAGTAATCTTCGTGGTTCATTTCAAAAGAGAGAAGGTAATGAGTTTAATTTAAACATTTTTGAGTTCACTTTTTGCCTGAGATTTAAAATAAATACTGACAAAAAAACAAACTCTCTAAATCTGACATTTGGTAATTGGTTTTACTTTTTCAGAAAAGACTGATAACAAGACTCATAAATCTAGTCTTAAGATTTTTTTTTTTTTAATAAAGCTTATTTTATTCAGCAGGTTGTTATAAGCAATGGTGTGTTGCTGGAAGTTTTTTTTTGTTTTTTTGTTTTTTTTAAATTACAACTGTCCCATTTTTTTCCCCCCATTGTTCCCCCCCACCCAGCCCACCCCTTCTCCCACAGTCATTCCCCACCTCGTTGTCCATGTCCATGGGTCATTTATACATGTTCCTTGATTAGACTCTTCCCCTACTTATCCCCCTTCTCCCCCTCCCCCCTGATAACTGTTATTCTGTTCCTTGTTCAATTTTGTTCATTTGTTTGTGTTGTTCATTAGTCTCCTGTATTAGGTGATGTCATAGGGTATTTTTCTTTATTTGCCTGGCTTATTTCACTAAGCATAATTCTCTCTAGTTCCATCCATGTTGTTGCAAATGGCAGGAGTTCCTTCTTTCTCTCTGCTACATAGTATTCCATTGTGTAAATGTACCACAGTTTTTTGATCCACTCATCTACAGATGGGCACTTAGTTTTTTTTCAGCATTCGATTGTTGTAAATAGCACTGCTATGAACATAGGATGGGGGTGCATAGGTTCTTTAGAATTGGTGTTTCGGGATTTTAGGGTATAATCCCAGCAGTGGAATCACTGGATCAAAAGGCAGTTCCATTTTTAATCTTTTGAGGTAATTCCATACTGTTTTCCATAGTGGATTCCCAGTCTGCATTCCCACCAACAGTGCACTAGGGTTCCCATTTCTCCATTAAGAATGTTTTTTATTTGACTCTTCCAGGTGGGATGCAGAAAAACATGGTTAACAAAGCAAGCTCTCAAGTCAGATTGCCAACGTTCAAAATCTGACTTCATTTCTAACTAGCCATTGATTGAAGCAAGTTATTTTCTTTCTCTGTAACTCAGTTTTTTCATTGCTAAAATGAGGGAAATAACACTACTTAATTTATAGGACTGTTGAGAGGATTTCACGAGATAATGAATGTATGTGTCTGACATACCAAAGCATTCAGTAAGTGCTATCTATCAGTATCCTAAGAAAGAGGCTATTACTGTTGCTAGCCTTCGTATACAGAGTTACATTTTGTTGGAAACTTATGTAAGTCCAAAACCCTTTTTCTGATAACAGCATTTTCTAGTTCCTTGCAACTTTCAGTTGCACACATTCTCAGGCCCATCACCTTATAAGACACAACTTCATAAGCCAACCCCATAAGCCACAGCTAGAGACATTCTCGTAAGAGATGGAAGTAATCACCAACACTCAGCCTCAGCCACAGAAGTCTCCTCTCATCATCACATGTGCCCTCTTGGCATTGTAAATCCCATAGCACTCACCTGTCAGCGGAAGTATTTTCCGGATAAATTCAGATTCTGACACTCTGGCACTGAAAGTTTTGCTTGATTTCTTCTTCAAAGCAAATATTTATCAATCAAATAATAATGTTTTAATCAAATGAAAAATCCAAAATTACATAAACCTTACTTATCAAATAGAAAAAAAATTATAGCAAAATTGAAAGCATATTTTAAAGAAATGTTGACTAATAGATGGCTTGGCTAGATCCTACTGCTGAAGAATAAAGGGAAAGAAATACTGAAGAAAGCAGTTTTATACATGTGCCCCAGCCACTTAAACAAGGAGTCTGCGATTTCTTTCACAAGTGCAATTAAAATCTTTAATAATCTCAGCAATGCTAAAAAACAAAAATGCTTAAGAAAACATTCTGGAAGAACATAAATCAAATTATTAACTAAAATTGAGTCAGGATATTGAGTTTATGGCTCTTTTCACCTTCTTTACATTTTACTCTGTTCTCCAAATTCCGTATATATAATAAATCACTTCAATGTTTAATTAAAAATAAGGGGAACCCAAATCCACAAAACATTCATGAATGCCCATTTGAATCCTCAGACAGAAGAGAAGAGAAAGATGTAGACACGTAAGGTAATATAAATCAAGTCTTAATTTAATTTTTTTCACTAACCACCATACTGCTATGTCAGAAATTTCCTTTGTCAATTAACACAGAAAATATTGTTTCTGTATTGGGAATACACTTGAAGAGTTACAAAACACCTGGCAAAAAATATGGCCAACTTTATGATAGAAAGTTCTGTATTCCCCTGGTAAGCACACTATTGTTATTCCAGCTTTGGCAATAGTAAGTATGCATTTCTGTTAAAGTTACCAAGTCACTTACTCCCCAGTTTCCATGGTAACCGCTTTTTTTTTTTTAAGAGAACATGTGTAAAAATCTCAAAATTAAGAAGTTAGTTCCACAGCACAAGGCTGAGAGGTGAGTGGTCTGTGTTTAAATCAACCTTAAAATAGGTGGACACTTGGTCTCTTTGTAATGAAAATAATGTTCTTCAACTAAACTTAAGGAAGGTGCTGCAGTGAGAAAAAACAGTAAACGATTTAACTTCAAATCCAGGAAAAATACTGCTGAAAACCGAGCATGCTAATGGACTGGAGGTGAGGAGCTGTGCAAGGAACTCGCTCACAAAGTTCCTTTTGTCCGCCCCTGGAAAGGAATGCATAGGTTACACACATTGAACCCCTTTTCTATGGTAACAGCACCTTTCCCCAGGGCAACAGGAAGTAAGAAGGGAAAATATTTCTGTGGGTCGGAGGTGGAGTTAAATAGGTGAATTTGGGGATAAACATTCAGGCTTCATCAGGCTCTGACTCCCCATTCCCCGGGGACCCCCTGCCCTGCTACTCTTTTCCTTCCCGTAGTCTATCAAAGCCTATCTAACAACCTGACATGACGTTCTTAAAATGTGAATACTTGATTACAGGTCATTATGTTAGGCATTTCCTCACAGTAGGGAATATGCGCATAACCACAGGTATGATGCTCTGTGGGGGGACATTGGGACATTTAAGACGTAAAGACAGGTTAGAGAGAAGAAAAGCCTTTGGTAAGCCGTAAATTATGCTCCCTAAATGCCTTCTTATAAAGCCATCAAGTTAGTTCTACCCAGCAAGATTTATATTTTTTTCTATATTTAATTGTGGTTCAAAAAGCCTAGTTTACCATCTTATACTTCTTTAAGTGTGCAGTTCCTGAGGGTTAAGTAGATTCACATCGTTGTGTAATACATCTTTAGAACTTTTTCATCTTGCAAAACTGAAACTAACCATTCAAGGACTCCCCATGTTTCCTTTCCCGTAGCCTCTGGCACTCCTCCACTGTTCTATGAATTGACTGCTTTAGGTGTAAGTGGAGTCAAACAGTGTTTGTCCTTTTGTGACTGGCTTATTTCACTTAGCATAGTGTCCTCATGGCTCATCCATGTCATAGTATATGACAATTTCCATTGTATGTATATACCACCTATGTTTGGGTTGCTTCTACCTCCCAGCTGTTGTGAATAATGTTACTATGAACATGAGTGTGCAAATACCTCTTCAACATACTGCTTTCAATTCTTTTGGATATATGCCCAGCAGTGGTATTGTTGGATCATATGTTAATTCTATTTTTAATATTTTAAGGAACTTCCACACTGTTTTCCATAGCAAGTGCACTATTTTCATTTCCACCAACAGAGTAAGGGCTCCAATTTCTCAATTTCTGCACATCTTTGTCAACATTTGTTTTTTCTTTTTAAAGTAGTCATTTTAATGATATGAAATACCATCTCATGGTGGTTTTGAAGATTTATATTTTTGATACAACTTTATTTTTGCACTAGACCATCCAATTCATAAACCTTGCCTGTAACTTTATTAATCACCATATCCTATACCTGAAAATATTACAATACTTGGCAAATAACACTACAAAGGAATTTGAAACTTAGTAATGTTCCAAGATTCATAGGAAATTAATGATAAATTGGTGGTTGAATTTGTAACTATGGATCTCCTGGCTCATTCCTAGAAGCACACATAAACTGGCTTCAATGTTCTGTTATTATTTTTCCTATGCTAACATATGTATTTTTTTACTACCTAATGTGGATGCCACCCAATTTTTAGGGAAAACATACATAGAACCATGTTAACATTTTAAAAACTCTACTTTAATGAAAATGAAGCAGAAATTATTTCTGACTGATAATCATCATACAATACAACTTCCTGATAAAGGTTTAAGAAAATGTAAAGGCACATAAATTTGAGGCAAGTAAGGAAGTCTGTGGAAATAACATAAGAAATTTTTAAGTAACTTTAATGTTTCACAAAACATGTAATTTTCAATTTTAAAAATGTTGATGGTCTGTGTACAATACTTGTTTACAATAATATAATGAAGTCCAGAAGAGCACCAAGATTTAGTAAAATTGATTCATATGTATGTATTAAAGTATAATTTTATTTAAAAATCATGACTGTCATACAAATATAATATTAACGTGTACTAAAGTGTTATTCAGAGAAGGAAAACTCTGACTCCAAAAAACCTCCGCTGCCTTGCGGCATACCTCTTCAGGGGAAAGGCTAAGGGAGTAAACCCCGACAGAAAATCCGGAGCCGGAGTCCCTAAGGCGGTTTGACGTTGTAGTCAACACCGGCAACTCCTGCGGCGCACCTGAAGCCAAGCTGTATTGACTCTGTCTTTCCCTTGGATCCTTCAGCTGCGAAGAGAGGGGGGGTCTGCTGCATGGGCAACAGCAGACCCTCCATATTACCCTGCCCAGGCTCTGTAGCTTCAACGTCATCGCAAGATGTCGATTCAACACGGGAGGAGACAGATACTACCATGTCACTCCCGAGTCGGACTGCACAGCCATTCTCGGCGGTGCAGATGGACTCTTAAGAAGCTACACCATCGTCTCTCGAGACGGACGGCTGCCGACGACGACGACTAAAGTGTTATTGAACTAATTCATGAAGAAACCAGTAAGCTGTTCAAATCAACTCAAGAAGCATTTAAGAAGCTATTGTACACACCTATGAGTGTACACACACATTCACACAAAAATGTTTAGATAATTGGATAAGATACAAAACAGATAAAGTCTTGCAGGCCAACAATATTTAGGGTTATCTGCCTCACTAGACAGAGACTATTGCTATTTCTATTGAACACAAGTCTTGTTAAAAGATAAACTGAGGCATATAAAAATTTTTAAGAATTTACTTAAGCAGAAGTAAAAAATTGATTCAAATCAGACACTCCAAATAGGCAGTGTTTAGTAGCACTCAGGCAACAGCAGCCAAGAAAGGAAATAGTTTGCCTGGCTAAAACCCAGTTGGCTGTTCGTGATTGGTTGTCCTCAGGTTCTGATTTTAGAAGCTTGAAGCATTTACAGGCTTAGATTTTGGCTGGCTTACATTGGCCACCAGGGCATTTAGAACCACATCAGTCTAAAGGGCTGCTGGCTTAATTAACTTAACAGTTTATAAATTAATGTCTGAAAACTTAAACTGATAGTGTACAGTAGGTATAGTAGGCACTTCTGAAACTGTAGCCCCTGGATCAGGAGCATCTGCATGACCTGAAATTTATTAGAAATAAAAATTCTCAGGCCCCATGCCAGACCTAGAGAATCAGAAACCCTGGGTGGGGTTTACACCCAAACTGTGAGTAAATCCTTCAGGTGATTCTAGTGCACAGTGCAGTTTGAGAACCATGTTTCCCGATAATCATTGTGTGGCTGTCATTTTGGTATGATAATGAAGGGACATGGTACCCAACTTTTCATCTCACTTTCAAATGTAGCCCTTTTTTTTTTTTTTTTTTTTTTTTGCAGCAAATAAATATGTTAACACTTTGTACTCTTTTATTATTCCCAGATTTTGAGTATGCCTCCCAATGTCCCTTCCACATTTAGGACCATCTTTTATTTAGGCACTTTGATAAAGTTGAGTCCCAAATATTAAACTTTAACAATGCTAATGTTATAATATTTTAATAAAATAATCTTTGTGCATACACTTTCATATAGTTTATGGAGAAATTTGAGAGATGTGAGTTGTTGTTAGCCAACTTATAATGGAGCCTACAGAGCTTTGTATTTGCCATGTTCAACCTTAGAAGAGAACTTATCTTCGTCGGCAGCCGTCCGTCTCGAGAGACGATGGTGTAGCTTCTTAAGAGTCCATCTGCACCACCGAGAATGGTTGTGCAGTCCGACTCGGGAGTGACACGGTATCTGTCTCCTCCCGTGTTGAATCGACATCTTGCGATGACGCTGGAGTGTCCTCTCCAGTGAAGCTGAAGCTACAGAGCCTGGGCAGGGTGATATGGAGGGTCTGCTGTTGCCCATGCAGCAGACCCCCCCTCTCTTCGCAGCTGAAGGGTCCAAGGGAAAGACGGAGTCAATACAGCTTGGCTTCAGGTGCGCCGCAGGAGTTGCCGGTGTTGACTACAACGTCAAACCGCCTTAGGGACTCCGGCTCCGGATTTTCTGTCGGGGTTTACTCCCTTAGCCTTTCCCCTGAAGAGGTATGCCGCAAGGCAGCGGAGGTTTTTTGGAGTCAGAGTTTTCCTTCTCTGATGTGCCCTGACTGGTTTGGCTCAGTGGATTGAGCGTCGGCCTGCGAGAACTTATCTTATAATGCTGGTAATGCAGTATTTCTCCTGCATAATAAATGTTATTGTTTAATGAATCATTAACATTAATTATTTTGTTGCACACTCCTAACAAAATTATAGTTCTTTTAAGGTGTGCTGACAGACTTAATTTCTAATCTCAGTTTTTATAACTTATTCTTGATTTATACAATATGCCAAATAGTACTAAGCAGCCTGAGGAGGAAAATCTTCCAGCAGTAACACGTTTCAATTCACACTGATTCTTGTGAGTCATCTCAATAGTATGTTGTTTTTAAAGTTAGGACCTGGCAAGAAAAAGCACAGAAAAAGTAATGTATGAGGTTTTAAAGTTCATAAACACACACACACACATACACACACACAAATCTCTATGCAATCCATACACATAAGGCTATTAATGCTTCTAGATTTTCATACCTTAAATATATTGCTCAAAATGTGAATACTTCTCTGTTACTATGGGCATGGTGTATTTGTCTAGAAAATTGAAAGAAAACACACTAAACACTCTTATTTTATATATTTATTTATTTTTTAGAGAGAGAGAGGAAGGAAGAGAGAGAAAGAAACATCAATTTGTTGTTCCACTTATTTATGCATTCATTGTTGGTTGCTTCTTGTATGTTTCCTGACCAGAGATCGAACTTACAACCTTGGTGTATCAGGATGATGCTCTAACCAACTGATCTACCTGGCTAGTGCTAAAAATACTTATTTTTAAATGCCCCTTCTTTAATTACATACATTTATTGTAGAAAATTTAGAAAATAAAACCTAAAAACAAAAATGTCACTCAAAATTCCACCTTCCACGATACCCATAACAAATACTTTCATCTTCATATAAAAATATATTTATGTTAACATTTTTTATGTTAATAAACATGTATGTGGGTCAGATGAGCTAAGAAAACATTTCTCAGAGGTACTGAAGTAAATTGTATAAATGTCAAATAATACTTTGCATTTTAAAGTAATATATTAAAGATACCCATGTCCAAGAGTTTTGGCCAAAGCATAAATTCCAAATATACAGATGAAAAATCTGAATTTTCATCAAATCAACACATGTGTAGTCTAAGTGAACCTGTTCTTTCTGATTTTACCCAGTGATTCAGTTGCCCATTGTGAAGTGAAAAGAACAAATGTGGCCACCACACAGGGATGACAGACACTATTTGCTTCCATTTGTAAAAGTCACCTTGAAAAACTGGAGTGATATAAGAAAAGGAACAAATCAATAACAGCACTAGAGACATCAGGGTGCCATTGTCACACAGAAATTTTGAAGAATTTCTATAAAATATACAGTAGATAGCAGGATGGGTCCTAGAAACCCTGGAAAAATGCAAGGCATTGAATCAGCAGAGTTGGTAATGGAGTCTGGCCATAGGCCAATTAGTGAGCCAATTCATTAAACAGTTGTGCAATAATTGGACAGTCCCAACTTTTGGCCTATAGGCGAAATCCTGTTAGAAGAGTGAAACAAGGTGGAAATCCAGACTTGTGTAGAATAAAGATCCACCATGAGCAACTTGGGTGGAGTATGATAAAATGCAAAATCTGACCCTCAAGTGAACATAAATGGACATAAAGAAAAAAACAAGGACATGGAGCTTCAGGCTAATTGAGTTGCAGCACAGTGATCCTTTCCTTATCTTACTGTTCTTACAGGAAGGTCAGTAGGTCATCCATCTGCTTATTATCCATGGGCCCTTCAGAAAAGCTGCTCTTTATCTGTCATAAGAAGCATTTCTTAAGATTTTTCTCATTACACATAAGAAACCCTAAAGTTACTCTTACTCTTTAAGGGACAGTTATTGCTAAGAAACAAAGCTTGAAAATATGAGGGGGAGCCAAAAAAACAGGAATTTATTTATAAAAATTTGTGTACTTATTCTTTAAATTTCAATCACCTTCAAAGTACTCTCCATTTGATGCAATACACCTACTGAGATGTTTTTTCCACTGCTCAAAAGAGTGTTTGAACTGATCGATTTTGATGCTCTTTAGTGCTTCTGCCTTTTTTTGTTTCGCTTCTTCGACATCCACAAAACATTTCCCTTTGAGGACTTTTCATCCTGGGAAACAAAAATAAGTAGCTCAGGGCGAGATCAGGTGAATAGAGAGGGTGGGGCACAGGGGACTTGCATTTTGCTTTTTGGTCAAAAACTGCTGAACCCTCAGCTCAATGTGGGCAGGTGCATTATCATGAAATGGCAAATGCATTGAAAGAGTCTTCAAAAAAAATTCAATGAAGCCGAATGCAGCCTCTCACAACAATGCCTGCTAGTATCCTGATACAGATGGGTTCCTAGAACACTCACCTAGCAGGGGAAGCCTGTATTACAAGGGGTCCGCCCTCCAGAAGATAATTCTGGTTTTGTTAAGGTTTCATCTCATAGCTAAGGAACTTCATGACACCAAAACTGATGAACCATGTCCTTCATTTATATATATAAATGTTACAGAAACAGGGGAGTCAAAAAACAAACCCCGGAGTTTGCAGCTGGGAGATAGGGAGGAGGAAGCAGCTTTCAGGATGCCCTTGCATGCCTGGAGCTAGTGGCTGGATACATTGTTGCAAAGATCCGCTTTACTTCTAAGACTCAGGAAGATGGGAGGGATCTTGGACTGTGGGCTGGTAGGGAAGGAGACAGAGCCTACATAGGGTTCTGTGAATGGTCAGAACTGTTTGCAACACCCACTGCGTGAGAGGACACAGGGGGAGAGAGGAGGCAGAGAGGAAGAGAGAAGGAGCTGCAGACATTTTTTGGGCTGGCTCTGGCTCTAGGAGGCTCTCTCTCTCTCAGGCTCTCTCTGGCCCTCACGCCCTCACTCTCTGGCTCTTGTGGGCTCCCTCCATCTGGCTTGGAGGAGCAGGGATCTCCAGGCTGCTTTAAGAAGAAGCTCTCGCCATGCGGTTTTGAGAAGGAGAGAAGATCCATGCGGCTTGCAGGAAGAAGGCAGTTTACAAGGAGGCTGAGAATCCAGGCGGTCCTGCATTGAGAGCTGGAGAGCACCATAGCACAGAAAGGACCTCCCCAATCAGAACTGAGTGATTGGCAGCTACTGGTAAAGCTGAACTGTGCCTAGGAAGTAGGGAAACGGTGTTTCTGACTTTCCTAAGTCTGGCCAGGTCTGGGAGGGGGAGGCAGGACTTTGTGTAAATAAACAATTCTTTTTCTTTTCACCAAACTCTGGTATTTAGAGTTATGATTCTGGCGGCGGGCAATCGGACCCCTAACTAAACAGCCTGTGGGTTCTGTTTCAATCGGAGCAGCCCAGGGGTTCTGTTACATAAATACCAAAAAAAATGAGTTAGCAGATATTTTGAGGAAGACAAATAGAGAGAAGAGACACCAACATGAATCAGAAATATAGAGAAGAAAAGCTAACCTTCTAAGTATTTAAAATTCATTTCTTCAAATAGATTTGAAAGATTATTGTATCCAAAGAATAAAACTATCAGAATAAGAGGGTTCTTGAAAAGTAAAAGCATGACACTATATTTTTGAAAAAGAAAATTGTATGATTACATAGTAATAAAGTGTTTGTAGAATGACCTAATGACTAGAAGATAAAGTAAAAAGGAATTTGCTGTTTTAGGCACTAAGCAAAGAGGTAGAAAATATTTTTAGCAATAGTTAAGAAAATATTTAGTAGACATTTGCCATTCTTTCCAGCTGCCCAGCAATATTCTTTCAATATTTGCAGAATTTCCCACCTTATGAGCATTGTCAAGGAAGAAGCCAAGATACTTGCTTTCCCAGCCTCCCTTGTTATTTGAAGGTAAAATTTTATTAGTTAAACATAAATATTGAACACTCCAGGGCAACCCCTACTAAACTATTTTTAAAAGAAGTATAATTAGTGTGCCTTAAGATAAGTGAAATCATAAAACATTCAACTGAGCCACAGAAAACAGAAAAAGAGGAAAAACAAACAAAAAATCAAGTACAATGAATAGGAAACTGTTATAAAGAAGGTAGATATTAATCAAATTATATTAATAATAACTTTATGAGTAGTCTAAATATAGTAGTTAAATATAGACATTGTCAGAAAGGTTAAAAATCAAACCTAATTATATAGTATGTTGTTTGCAAAAAAAGCTACCGTAACTATAAAATATTAAAAGTAAACAGATAGAAAAGATGTACTATGCTAACATTAATAAAAAAAGAAAGCTGGATTAGCTATATGAATTTCAAAAAAAGAAGATTTCAGAAAAGAAAATTATTAGGGGCAAAAATACACATCACACAATATCAAAGTTGGCAATTCTCCAGGAAGACAACAATAGACCTTCAAAAATATGAGGCAAAATTGATAGAGCTGCTAGGAGAAATAAGTAAATCTATTACATGTGGAGACTTCAAAAACTCATTGTTAAGTAATGTATAGATGAAACAAAAAGAAAATCAAGATGAATATAATTGACTGGAACAGCACTATCAATCAACTTGATCTAATTGACATGTATAGAATATTCTATACCCTAATAGCTGAATACACATTGTTCTCTAGCACATACGGAACAGTTATGAAGGTAGACTACAATCTAAGACATAAACACTTAAAAGAATAGAAATCATACAAAGTGTGCTGTAAGACCACAATGGAATTAAACCAGATCAAGAAATTTTAGACTGGAAAAATTCCCTAATATTTGGAGAGTAAACAACATACACCCAAATAACGCAAGGATCAAGAAAGATCTCAAACAATTATTAAAAATTTTGAACTTAATGAAAATAAAAATATAACTTCAAAATTTGTAGAATGAAGGAAAGCAGTGCTAAGCTAGAAATTTAATAGCATTAAATGTCTATTTTAGAAAAGAAGGAAATCCAAAATTAATAATCAACCTTGGCAATCCAGAGAAAGAAGACCAATTTATACCCTATAGGAAGCAGGAAAAAAATAAAGAAAAAAACAAAAATAAAAGCAGAAATTAATGCTACTGAAAAGAAAAAAAATTAGTGAAAATTAGTAGAATCAAAACTTGACTTTAAAAAAATTAGTAAAATTTATAAACCTGGTAAACCTGTGGCCAGGCTAACCAAGAAAAAAAGAGAGAAGACACAGATTATCAATATCAGAAATAAAAGAGAGGTCATCAATACAAATCCTATGGAGAGTAAAAAGATAATACATAAATACTATGAACAACTCTCTGCTCACAAATTTGATTATCTAGATGAAATGGACCAAGTTCTTGAAAGACATGATTTGACATAACTCACACAAGAGGAAATAGACAATCTTTATATCTACTAAAGACTTTGAATCAATGGTTAAGAAACTTCCCAAACAGAAAGCCTAATGCCCCAACTAGTGAATTCTACCAAACATTCAAGGAATAAACTATACCAATTCTGTACAATCTCTTTCAAAGGATGGAGGCAGAAGGAATAATTCCTAATGCATTTATGAGGCCAGCATTATCCTAATACCAGATCCAGACAAAGACATTACAAGAAAACTGCAGATGTCCCTCTCTCATGAACATAGGTGCAAAAAGCCTCAAAAAACGGTATAAAAAGAATTATATGTAATTATACATTATATCCCAGGTATGAAAGGCTTGCTCAACATTTTAAAATCAAACATAATGCATCACATCAATAGGCTAAAAAAGAAAAATTACACGATCATATCACTAGACAAAAAATGCATTTGATAAAGTCCAACATACATACAGGACAAAAACTTTCAGCAACATGGAATTTGATGGGGACTTCTTTAACTTGATAAGGAATATCTATAAAAGACCTAGAATAAAATAAAGGGATAAAGCTTTGTGACATTGGCCATAACAATACATTTTTGGATATGACATCAAAAGTGCAGGCAACAAAGGCATAAATAAGCAAGTGGGACCACATCAAACTAAAATACTTCTTCTGCACAGTAAAGGAAACCATCAACGATATAAAAAAGCAGCCCACCAAATGGGAGAAAGTATTTGCAAAGCATATATCTGATAAAGGATTAATACCCAAAATATATAAAACTCATAGAACTCAATAGTAAAATACAGTCTGATTTTAATAAAATGGACAGAGGATCCGAATAGACTTTTTTTCACAGTAGACATACGATAACCAACAGTATATGAAAAGATGCTCAACATCACTAATCGTTAGGAAAATGCAAATCAAAACCACAATGAGATATTACCTCACATCTGTTAGAATGGCTATTACCAAAAAAAAGACAAGATAGCAAGAGTTGACCAGGATGTGGAGAAAAGGGAACTGGTACACCGTTGGTGGGACTGAAAACTGGTGAAGTCACTATGGAAAACAGTATAGAGGTTACTCAAAAAGTTAAAAATGGAATTACTATGTGATTCAGCATGTCACTTCTGGACATTTATCCAAAGGAAACAACAACACTAATTCAAAAAGATATCTGCAGCCTCATGCTCGTTGTAACATTATTTACAATAGTTAAGATACGGAAACAACCTAAGTGTCAATGGATAAATGGATGAATAAAATGTTATGAACTATTATTCAGCCATATAAAAGAAGGAAATCTTGTCATTTGTGACAACATGGATGGACCTTGAAGAAACTATGCTAAGTAAGTCAGACAGCAAAAGATACCATATGATCCCACTGACATGCAGAATCTTAAAAAAACAGCAAGAGAAAATAAAGAACTCATAGGTACAGAGAAGAGATTGGTGGTTAGTAAAGATGAGGGCATGGATTGGGGTGGGGGGAATGGGTGAAAGTGGTCAAAAGGTACAGACTTTCAGTTATAAAATAAATAACTCCTATAGATATAACATACAGCATGGTGTCTATAGATAATAATATTGTATTGTATACTTAAAAGTATCTAAGAAAGCAAGCCTTAGAAGTTGTCATCACAAGAAAAATATTTTGTATGTATGTATGATGATGAGTGTTAGACTTATTGTGATCATATATATATGTTTACATATATATATAATCATTATGTTGTATACCTGAAACTGTTATATGTCGATTATACCTCAGTTTAAAAATTAATTTAAAAAAGAAAAAAAAAACACTTTAAATCACATCTAACTTCCTGTGTTCATTCTCAAATAGGTTCAAAAGAGAAGTGATTAGTGAACAGTCTCTCAAACCCAACATTGGATTTTAGTATTTAGTAACAAGGTTTACATCTAGTTCTCAGAATTAGGCATTATTTCAGTGTTGGGCTGATGGAGTAATTTGATATGCCAATTTTATGGTCCTAAAGCTAGTAAAATGCCACCACCGTACTGCAATTAATCTCAAGAACTCCAGTCAGTGATAAAAGTCGGGGTGATACTCAGGTGACTCAAAGTTATACAAATGAGAAATACATAGTTTTGAAATCATTTTGGCAAAAGAAGATAGGATTTTATGATATTTTACTAGATGCATTTTAACATCAGGTTGATGTAAATGAGATATAAATAATGATGAAAACTCTTAGAATAGAAAGTATGTTTTCATATTTAAAAAAAGGATTTTATTTATAATGAATTTTCATGAGAGGCTGTATCAGGATACAGCATCTACCTATTTCTTTCTTGGCTTATGATGGGGATTCCTTGAGAAGAACTAGCCAATGATACAAGTTATGTGGGTGATAATTTTAGTTCAGTGATTTGCTTATGTAAGGAATCTAAGATCAGATAGAAAACAGTAATTAATGATTTTCCAGGGGTTCATTTGCTCTCTCTTTAGAGAGGTTGTTTTGGGTCAAATGTCATTCTATAAATTATTTTGAGTTACCAAGAAGCAGGATTCCTAATGTAATGTGTCAGCTATCTCTAGGGATTATCTGGGAATAGAATAAGGGAGCTTTATAGAGTGCTCAAAAGGTTTCTTTGGAGGTTAATTTGGGAAGAAAGAACCAAGTAGTCTCTCTTTCTCTTGTTGATCCTTTTGAATTCTCAAACACTAATAAAAATAAACATTTAAGAACTTCAGTGTATTCTAGAACTCAAATGCCAAAAATTAAGATTCTTTTCCTGCATTAATGATGATGTAATAGCGCCTCTTCCCAAATGACTTGGACAACCATGGTATCTAAGAAAGTTGGGGTACCTGGCTGGAGAATCATTGGGTGCTCCTCCTTCAACTGTATTAGGTATCTCAATGTAAGATCTGTGCCCAGCATTGTGTGCCCCAACACTTAATCTAGTTATGGCACATCGGAAGAAATCAATAGTTATTTAATACACACATACACATTTACAGTAGTCCTTCTCTATATCGCGGTTCACTTATTGTGGCCTCACAGTATCACAGGATTTTAAAAAATATTATATTTAATTATTTATCGTGGATTTTTCGCTATATTGCTGGGATTTTGCGGTACTGTATACGTATGTTGTTAAAGTTACATTGGTTTAAGAGTGTAGAATATGTTTAATAACATAAATAGTGTTTATAAAAGTGTGGAAAAGGTTAATAAGGGAGTGGGAAAGGTTAATAAGGGACTGGGAATGGTTTATAAGTGTGTGGGAAGGGTTTATAAAGCCTCAAAATATATATAAATACTAAAATAAATGTAAGGTTCCTACTTCATGGATTTTCACCTAGCGCGGGGCGGGGTGTCTAGAATGTAATACCCTCGATAAGTGAGAGGATACTGAATTCATTTACCTATCCATTCATCCATCTGTTTGTCCATCCACCTATCCATTTACTCATTCACTCACCTAACTAATTAATTATCCATCCAGATTTGTCTCTACATATAATCAAAGAAGGCAGAAAAAGAGTGAAGGGTGTGGATCAGGTAGTTACTTAACCTCTGTCACATTAAAGAAAGCAATTGAACACACGCTTTTATTCATTTATCTCTCTATCCACCAATCCATCTGTCTAGGTATTTATTTATTATTTATCCATTCAGATTTCTCTCTATATATATTCAAAGAAGCCAAAAAGGGAATAAAGGGTGGGGGGTTGGGTATTTAATTTCTCCAGAAAAATATTAAGTGCTTGGGTAATAAGTTATCACATGATTTATAGTTATGCCCCCAATATTTCCTCATTCTTGTTGTGCACCTTCTTTATGAATTCAAAACCATTCATCTTGGTTTTGATTGCTATTGCTGGTATTATTCCCTGAATAATCTGTTTACCCTCCTCACCATTAAGTTCTTGTAGTTCTTGATTTATCTGGAATTCACTGGTGTATTTTTTGAGGTAAGTATCAAAAGTGATTCTTCTCCACACTAACGTTGTTTTTGTGTTTTTTTGAAGTTCTGTATTTTCCTATGGCTGTATTTTGTGTTACTGATACAATTTATTCAAGAACAGTAACTCAGAGCTCCAACCAGTGAAACAAGCTTCTTTCAAGATTGACAAATGAACATACATTTAAGTGTTTTAAGTTAATATCGTGTGGTTTTCATTTTAAACAATTGTTTTGGTTAATGACTGGCGTGGACTGTACTGGATAAAAGGGATTCTTTAAGCAATTTCTGCATCTATTGAGAGACTTGTTGATATCCCTCTGAGAAGGCCCTTTTTTTTTCTTTTCTTTTTTTAAACTGGTATGGGTTTCAACTAATTTTACCATTGTTATGTACAATTGTGTTTAATGTTCTGGACTAGCCTTGTAATACATTCTTGAGGCTCAGCAACTTTTATTGTTTCCCTTGTTTTCTTTAATGATGTAATTTATGGAAAGGAGTGGGGGTCGGGATGGGGAGGAGTCTAGGTATAAAGAACAAGGATGAATATATTATTTCAATTTCATTTTAGAGTGATTTGGTCTGTAGCTTTTATACCACATGATTTAAATAAGCAACCCCTCAAGCAGGCATTTAATAGTCATTTGATTTGAGCCCCCCTCCCAATTTCTCCAGTTCCACCATCCACGCTGCACCCCGTGTAAGTGTGAACTCTGGGCTAGAAGGACAACTATTCAGGGTACCCTGCTGCTGGAGAGTTTTTAAGTTGTTTTCATATTACCCCAGATCTTTCCATTTAGTCTTTATATACCATGTATCCTTCTCAATAAATACCCATGTTTATGTGATCGCCATGTCATATGAAACCAGCAACTCTTCAAAACTGACACATCGTTAAGTCTCCTTTTTGGGGTGTTTTGTGTGGGGAAGGGTTGGGGGGTGGAAATCAGCTGGCCTTGTTTTTTTTTTTCTCCCTTTTTTATTGGGACCTAACTGACATACATCACTGTAAGTTTAAGGTGTGCAGCATAATGGTTTGACTTATATGTATTGAAATATTACCACTATTAATTTAGTTCAGGTTTTCTACATGCACCCTATTATTCTACAACTCTTGACTAATGTCATTGTTTTGAAAATATGATGAGTGCCTAACAAACCTCATTTGTCACTTCAGATCACTTCTACAATCACTCTGATGTCCTATTAATTGGTATTAAAAACATCTGTATGTTAATTTCCCACATATCACTCACTACCTGGCTTCATTTGGTACGTCTTCCTTTTTGTCCTAATGTTTTCATAATTTTCAATTAATAAATCTCAAATATTCCAAGTAAAATTGATAATAAAAATAAGTTTTATGTGTCAATAGAATATATTGTGTGGGTTTATGCTGTGTTAAAGCTTTGCAGCTTTCATTTTTTATACTATATCAATAGTCACTATTAATTGTGACTATTTTTTACAAGTTTTGCAGCTGTAGCAATTTAATTGATTTCCTGGAGTATTCTGGATAATTGATACTGGCTTGCTTGATGAATGTATTCTTTAGTTCACTCCCCCCGCCCCATTTCCAAACTTACTGCCAACTCCACACTCCACACCTCTTCTTCCCATCCCCTACCCCTTCCTCTGGACTCCTCCCACCTACACGACCCTTCTCATTCCTCCCTCTTCCTTCCCCCTTCCCTCATCACTCCCTACTCTGTCCACTCCCAACTCTACCCACTTCCCCACCCCCCAATTTCCCACCCTGCCCATTCCCTCACCTGTCCACTCCCCAACCCCAACACCCCAACCCTGTCCACTCCCTCTCCCTCCCCCTCAATTCCCTTGATAGTGGTGGACGCTGAAATGATCAGGACACAATTTGCACTTAACCACTAAATCTTTATTAAATGAATTTATTATAACATCAATGCAGTATTAGTAATTTGAGAGAAATATAAAGGGAATACAGCAATCATAATAGGGAGATATGGGACAGTTGTAGGGAGGAGATGTAGGGGTAGAGAGAAGAGGCGGGGGTAAAGAGGAGGGCCACTCATGGGAGCAACGTTTCTTATTCATCATTTTCATTTCCCATTCATCATTTCATAGAACTTCCATGAATATTCATTACCATTCATCATTATCAATGTCACTTCAGCAACAATTTCTCAAAGAGTATTTATCCACCCTGTAACTCTCTAAAGACTTTGCTCACAATCTTGATCCCTGGAGTTAATACCCAGGGCAAAGAGCCTCTATTAAATGATCTATCCAATCACCTTTGGATTTTATCTCTCTAAGGTTTTATCCATCTTCAAGTTACCCTAAATAGGTTAATCTCCCTGCAGTTCCCTCCGAGTTTGATTGAAAATTTTAAGGGTAGCAATCACAAGGTAAATGATCACAAGTATATATGTCTACTTATAGAGATATCTAATATATAATCATGCTGTTTAACTAATCCCACCCATCTAAGATTACTTAATAATCCCTCCCACCCTAAAATTACTTATGATTATCTATACCCCCTATTACTTAAACTGATTACACAAAGATATAAAAACGCAATCTTCCACAGACCAATTCCATATCATTCTACAATCTGAGACAACAGAGAACTTTCAGTCCCACAAGATGTGCATTCTTTCTTCCGATGAAAACGTAGTGTGGTTCCCACCGGCTTTTCATCTCTGCAGGTTGTCCTGCATTTCTGCCCAGGTCTTTCCCATCAGTCTTCTCTGCTGCCAATCATTCCATCTGATGTTAAATGTCTGTGGTGGATGACAACTGGATCGATTCAGGAGTCTAAGAGGTACCTGCAAACTTAAACAGAAATTCAGACTGCACAGTATCAATGTGCCCCTCTTATTTTGTTCACTGGCTAGTTCACTCTGCTACCTCACATGATTTAATCAACTAATTCTTCATTTGCCAGTATCTAATACAAGCACCTCATTGCTCAAACTAAATCAACCCTTAGAAATCTATGTAAACTTCTTCAATATCCTAGCATGATGACCTTAGCTAGTTCTCTCCAAGTTTGCCTAAAAAATGGGAGCTCATCACTTCTTCCTTTTTAAATTGACATTGCCAATTTGGGCCAAAAGTCAATCAATATTGCCAATTTGTTTCAAAGGGTTGACTATTGGCTTTAATAATTCTGATGTTGACTTAAATTTATCTCCTTTATGTTCTCATTCTGCTCCCTTTCTAACTTCTTTAGAGATTTACTGACTTTGCTCTTTCTTACGAATAAAGGCATTTTTGGTGGAAATGCCAAGAATTTTAAAAAGTATCCAATTAACACAAATTTGATCAATAGCAACAAAATAAACCAATTGAAAGGAAACTTAGTAAAATTCTGATGCTATAAAAACAACAAATTTGAGATTACTTATCCTTAACACCTACATTTATAGATAGCATATATAGCAATAGGGCATAGTACACACTGCCAAACATTTTCACAAGCTTTACTGAACAGCCATATGTGTGTCAGGGACTTCATCCGTGAGTTGTTAACCCATACCACCATGCTCTCCCTGACTGTTCTTGTTGTTGGCCAACATCTCCAGACTTGCTTGCAGAGATGGCAAATGTCCGTGTGCACATGCTGCGGCTGCAGACAATGACCCGTTTCTAGGCCCCCTGCAGCTTGAAGATCAACTGACAACTGTAAATCTGATACAACACAACTTGAATTCAAATATATGGAGGATGTATTGATATCTGAGGTAAACTGGAGTGACGCTTCAAAATAATCCAGAAGCACAAATGCACCATTTAAAAAATAATCACATACTCTAAAACACATGAGTGACTGACAGATTTTTCTGATTCCATTGAAAAAGAAAAAAAAATTATTTTGGATTGAAGAGCCAATCAGGCATCTTCTTTGAATTTGGATATTTTGGTGTGACTTTTAAAGGCCTAATTGATAAAACTGAACTTATATATGATGTTAAAAGAGAAGATTGAAGATGAACAGGATGAACTATTATACAAAACTCCAGTTCTGAGGAGCCTTTCATTCACAGTGTTTGTAAGAGAAGTTCACAGTAAAGAACTATTTTATACTACATTACTTACCAATTTTAATTAGCTTAACTCTAACACAGTAAAAATTGGATAGTACTTTGTAATTCAATGGAAATAATTTCTGAGCAGTCACCACTTTAAAACACTATTAAAGAACACTACTAATCTAGAGCTAAAAGATTTACGTATTTAAACATGCAAGAATAAGAGTGAATGATAGTGAAGATGTGAAACATGATGCTGATGAAAAATGAAACTCCTCTTCCTGACAGGCAATTTAAAATATATACCATGCTGGTTTCTACTGCCTAAACTGTATTTTGGCAATTGGAGACTGTGTGTTATAACACATGCTCCTTGTAGCCTGCTTCTTTCTTCTCTGTGCGTGGCAGCAAAATGGAATCTCAGCAACCAGGCAGAAACGATGATGCCAATTCTGCAGCAGGGTTAATGGCAGTAGTAAAGAATTAAACAGAAAGAGAGGTTAGACAAACAGTTCAAGGTAGTAGCAAGGGACCAGGCTAAGGAAGTCAGGCAGTCCCAGGTTAGCACAAAGCATCCAGGAGACACCAGATGATGTCACTGGACTGAAGACAACACAAGTGTTGTCTGTTGCTTTGAGTCATTGTGAGTTGCTTTCTGAGGCCTCTCATTCATTGGCAGCTGGATTTGAGGCTCACTAAAGAAGTCCATATCTCCAGACCATATCCAGTGCCCCAAGTTCTCTTCTTCAAAAACATCCCTTCCAGGCATGAGTGTGGGTGTAGGTGCTAAAATCACTTCCCCTCCTTAAGCATCCTGATGCTACAGTTTAATGAGGGGCCTGATGATGAAATGCCCAGATGCATAAGGAGGCAGAGACGTGGGTAGATGCTCCCAAGACTTCCAGTGGTTGATTTGCTACTTGTTAGCCCTCGTGATTGACAGGTGGTCACATTCACAAACACCTAACACATTTGGAGCCACCAACAGTTTCTGGTTACCAGGGGTAACATTTTGTGGAAGCCACTGCTGGCATGATGATGGTAAGGTGTGACAAAGCCAGAGTCCTTGGGTACATGTGATTTGCACCAGGATGTGAAGGCACACTCAGCATGCAAGAGTCTGTCTGAAAGGGTGCTTCCTTCTCAAGCCTGAGGTGTATCTGGTGTAGGGATTTTGCCTGCTCCTGAGAGACCCAGTCGGGCTGCTGCTCCTTGAGAATTAACAGAATCATGAAAGAAGAGTTTGTAGACAGTGAAGTTTCTAAGGGTGCAGCAAAAACATCACGGAAGCCATTTCACACTGCACCAATCGCGGCTTCCTTAATAAGGCGTCGGTCCTCCAATCATATAAAGAGAGTACCGAAACTGAAAAACAAGTCATGTTCTCCTCCTCCTTGTCTCCCCCTCCATACAGAAATCAGCATTTCCTGCGTTTGCATCAGCTTCTCTGTAAATACTAATCCAGGCTTCCAAGCTTTACTGGGAAGTAAACTTATTACGAATTCTCGTTAGATTGGCAGTTTAGGTGGAAAACAGAGATAATTTGTTGGTCAAATTTCTGTCACTCCCAGAAAATAGTGGAACTTTTTTGGTGCTTTTAGGTTGTGTGCCAGTCCAGGGTGGCCCTGACCTGTAGCCATTTCCAAGGACTGCACCTCAGGTTGGCCTGAAGATAGAATAGCCCGATTTAGCATACAGTCACTGATTGAGAAGCTGCACAGGAACATTTGGAGGGCAGAGATCCTGAAGGACATGACAGTTTTTACATGGGACTGTAAGACGGCGGCGGGTACTGGGGTACCGGAGGCTGACGGTACCAATGCGGGTTCCAGGTGATCATCACAGGAACATAGAGCGGCCGCCCATGCCCGTCTCGTCCCACTGGATACCAGGCGAACCCAACCGGGTAGGTTGGGTATGTGCCATATGCTGGGTACGTTGGGTATCCAGGTACTTGAGGTATGTATTCAGTATAGGTCGCCAGGTGAGCTTGGTCATCTAAATTTGGAATTGTGAGCCGAGGATACTGATTCTGGATTGTGAAACTGTTGGGAGCTCGGCAGTCGTAAGAAACTTGCAGCTTCCATCCTCTTTTCACCTGGAGTACTTGGGCTCCGTTAGGCGCGACTGTTGGCGTAATCAGCCCATCTTTCACATGTCTGGCCACGAAATCACGCAGAGCCGCCATTTCAGGTTCGGACAGTGAGTACACATGTCCGCTGGGAATACTGTGTGCTCCAGGGATCATCTCAATGGTGGGGTCTACCAGGCGGTGATCTGGGTAGACGTTTTCATCCACTGGAGTATACACATTCTGGACATAGTAATACCTCACTGGCTGGTAAACTCTGTAACCCTCAACTGGGTAGTAGAAGAACGGTTGTGCTGGTGGTGGGAGAACTGGTGGTATTGGAGAATACATCCGGCAGTGGTATCGGCAGTATTCAGAATCGAAGACGATCGATCGGGTGCTCCAGGTGATGTTGGGATCATGTGTGCTCAGCCAGCGAACCCCTAGGACGACGGGGAAGAATGGAGACTGAGTCACATCAAATGACAGCACTTCACGGTGTTCTCCCAAGTCGACTACTAGGTCATGGGTTTCGTGGACAACTGGGCCCGATGCTACGGGATGTCCATCAATCGCTTCCACCAGTATTGGCCAATCCTTGATCCTTAGAGGAATTGCATTTCGGGCAACATATTCATGATCAATGAAGTTGCCAGAAGCACCAGAATCGATCATGGCTCGGACAAACAGGGTGTGTCTGCCTGGAAGATGAATCTGGAGTATCACTTGCAGGTGAGATGAAGCATCATCTGGTGGGGACCTTATTATTTCTGGCCCGGTCGCTGAAGGTCCCTCTACAGCGGGGCCGGGGAGTTTCCCGCCGGCGAAGCCTTCGAGGCCTTGGCAGGACAGTTGTCAGCGTAGTGACCTGGGTTTCCACAGTAGAGACACAGGTTCAGCTTTCTGCGTCTTTCTTTTTCTTCCTGGGTCAGGCGCATGCGCGCACCACCCACCGGCTCGGTGGGGTCAGCCTGGTGGTGGCTGGAGACACGAGGCAACACCAGCGCACGTGGTGGGGAACGCTGCTTGCGGGCTGCGGCTGCCCTGGCCAGCCTCTTCTCAATGTGGATGCACTGGCTGATGAGCGCAGACAGTGTCTTGGCGACTTCATGGCGAGAGAGCTCAGCCTGAATGTGGTCGCTGAGGCCCTCGTGGTACTGGTCAATCAGTGCAGGCTCATTCCAATCCAGGTCCTGGGCAATCATCTGGAAAGCATTGGAATAGTCGACCACTGACCCCATGCCTTGGCGCAGACGTCTGATCTTGCGTTTGGCTGCCTCTCGCCTCTGGGGGTCTTCAAAGACATGCTTCATCTCGGTCATGAAGGCTGGGTAGTTGTGCATCAGGTAATGGGCTCGCTCCAGCTTTGCAGATGCCCAGCGGGCAGCACGGCCGGTCATCATGCTTGTCACGAAGCAGACACGGACACGATCAACTGAGAAATCTCTGGTGCTCTTTTCCATGAAGACCTGGCACTGGGACATGAAAGGAGCCAGCATGTCTGGGTTGCCATCAAACTTCTCAGGAAGGTCTTCTGGGCACTCCTCCTCTACGGGAGGGGGTGGGGCTGCAGCAGCTGCAGCGCCATGGAGCTCAAGGTCTTCCTCATCATCCTGGGGGGTGGGCTCCACCTGCTCACGAAGGTTTGAGTTCTCCTCTGTAAGCTTCTGCACCTGGTTCTGCAGATTGTTGTTCTCCTCGGACTGCCTCATGACCTTCTCTCTAAGGTTGTTGATCTCTTCAGAGAGCTCCTCTCTCCCACATTCAGCCAAGGTGGGAATGTACTGGTCGCTCTCGCAGATGTTGGCGGAGGAGGAGGGGTCGTTGGGGGGAGGAGGAGGAGGAGGAGGTGGGCAGTCGGGCCCCAGGGTGAAAGTTGGGGTGGGAGGGGACCTCCCAGATGTATCTTCAATCCTGTGGGGATGGAGGCCTGGATCCTGGCCTCCTCTTCCACTCTTTCTTCTTTTTGTTTTCAAAAGCTTTTTGTTTCTGTAAATGAGGATAAAAGCATAATTGAACATGTACTGTCAAAGCAGAACAATATAAAGATTTTAGCATTTAAAGTCTCTACTAAATACTCATGTATTTGAAGTATCTCTTTACTTGTTTACATTGTTAATAAACAAACAAAACTGTTACAAAGAGACAACAGAGCATAAAAAGCACCCTCTTTTTGATGTCCAAATGAAGTTTACCTCCTCAAAAGTCACCTGTTCATTATGACACAACAACATCTAACTATCAACAGTACATTGCTTAACTCTACTGACTATAAAAGAACGCTGAGACACTCCAAACAAGTAGTTTTGAATCCAGAGAGCCAAGCAAGAAACTTTCAATTACACACAAAAAAGCCAAAATGATAATTGTAATTAAAGAAGTTACCTGAATAACAGATAATATTCCAGTCAATAGGGAGCAAAACAAAACAAAACAAAATGCCATAAAACCCACAGGATTGTCTAAATTACTTTTCTGACCATAATTTGATTTCCCAAAGAGAATTCTCTATGGGACATAAATGGCACTGAGCAGCAACATGTGTATATCAGTTTTCCACTTCATCATGCAGGCAATCAACAAATATTAGTGGCTACCTCCTAGGAGAAGCTGGGCTGTATATAAAATGGGACATTGGAAGAAGCCCAATAATAGTACACCTCAAACTTATATTAAGGATTTAATTAAATAATCCAATTAAAGCACATAGTGAGTTTTCAATAACTTTGGCTGTTATTAATAAAATTATTAATAAGAAAATGGAAAGCACATAGTGAGTTTTCAATAACTATTAGTTGATATTAATGAAGAGATTAAATGTCCTATTTATGTGTATAGTGATAATAAATCACATACAATAAATCATCACACAGTGCCTATATACTTCCTGAATATAGGGTTAAATGTTTGTAGAGTAACTTAAATTATTTTAACTTTTCAATGATTTTTTAATGAGCATCAGATTCTTTTTGGAAAACTCTAGGGAAGTGCTCAAAAGTTTAGAAACAATATGTATAAAGCAAGCAGACTACCTATTCACTAAGTTTTAACTTGGCAGTCCTGTTCCTCTCTGACTTATAAAGATAAAAATGGATACCAAATTAACTACATAAAACAAAACAAAAAAGATAAGCATGTATTATTCAGAGAAGTTAGGTGAAAAATAGCTACTATTTCAAATAATAGGAAGGTACAAGTAAAAATAAATAAATAAAGGTGGTGGTAATCAAATATACCTGTAAACTTCAGCTCTTTCCCTGGCTATAGAGAAAATACCCCTTCCTCTTTACTTCCTAAGACTCCTCCTAATCCTTTAGGACCCTCCTTTGCCCCAATACTGACACCCACGGCTACTTTTCCTATGCCCTGTGATGTTGGTGTAGCCTCTCCAAGGAATGGCTATACAGCAAGCAAAATCCTTCAGGGACAGATTTACCATGCCATTTTAATAGTGTTAACTTTCTATTTAATAACTTTAATAAATTAGGCTACAAAAACAATAAATAATTGACATTCAAGATAAAATATTTAAGTTTAGAAAAAATCAGAAGATGCAATTAACACATCATAATTTGACATTTATTTCATTTCCAACATCTTAAAAACAACTTTATTGGTGACACTTACAATGTAAGGTCACAAAATAATGCAATTTTTATTTATTAAATGTAATGGATAAAGAGTGTTACTGTCCCATTAGGAAACTAATAAGCACAGGTCAGGTGACTCAGGTGCATTTCTACCATCTAAACATTAATACTTTCAAAACACAGAATTCTGAAAAGGCCTGGTGCAGCCTGACCAAGGTCAGGAAGGTTAACCAACACGTCAATCAGTCAATGGGGTGCATTTTATTCAGGCCCAGATCTGAGAGTTTTAACCATCTGCAAAACACAAAAATAGGTTAGAAATGACAACACTAGGAAATTAGCAAACAATCACTGAATTGTTTAGGGAAATAGAAGATCAATAAGGGTTTAAAATTCAAATGCTTTTGGTAGACAGGAAAGTAATATAAAACAGAAGAGACTGGAGTTTAAACAATAGGGAGGAGCTGCAACTATGCAACTTGGAGATGCAAGCCCCTCTCCCAAAATACATTCAATTCTTTTAATTCTTTTAAAAGATTTTAATCTAGTGCTGGTCAAACAAATTCAGGGCCTTATTTGGCCTGCAAGGTCACCAGTTTGAGACCCCTGACCTTTACTAATATCAGGCCTTGAACCCCCACCTCTAGAAACTGTAATTTTGGAATGGGACTCTTAAGTTCTGAAAGAGATTAATGTCCAGCACACAGTGCTTTAACTATTAAAAGTGATAGTGTAGTGGGCAGGCAGGTTAACTATCAGTGTAAGTAGTTTTAAAACATTTTTAACAGCAACTGGAACAGGGGTTAACAAGGGAACAGGAGCATCGTGACTGCATTAAAATTACGGAACTATAGTTCCTTAAATGCCCCCTTAATAGGGGCTGGACTGGGGAAGCAGGAGTCAAGAGGCCCCTTTCCCAAAATGGGAAAGGACACCCAGCATAAAACCAAGTTACCTGGGACAGACGCCATTTTTACATATGGAGAAGAGTTCTGTGTTAGTCTATTTAGGAATTAAATACATACATTTATTTAATCTTTGACTCATCAGGATGACCTCTAAACATTTCTATTCCCCAAACATGACAAAGCCACTGTACATTAAATGTTCCATTAGGAAATGACACTTCATTAAGCAATTCTTAATTGTTTTACATTTTCAAATGTCCAAATTTCTTTTTGAGTACTATGTGTCTGTACTATTTGTAAAATGCAAGTTCATTAATATGTACACGTTTTTACCACTGTTTTGAACTTCTTTAAAATGTAGATACAAAATCTCCAAGAGGAGGGGGTGTCAGGGTACCAAGGTGGGTAAAAGAGACCTGAGGACTTACTGAAAGCTGTAATTACTATAAGCAAATGTTTGTATACTTGTTGGGGGTGGAGTAGGGTGTGACAGATTTTGGGGAGCCATAGCCCCCAAAATCTGGCTCATGGTTTATAATAAGTAAAGCCATGTTTTTAAATTTTTTCATTTATTTAGAGACATGGTACGTCTCACGGGCAGCAAAATATTAATTTGTTTTATAAAGGTGTTTAATCTATATTTTGTAAATGTAACCGCTTTGTTACATTTCAAAAATTTTAAGTATGACAATTATTTACCACTAAATAATCCACTTGCCCCAAATTTAAATAATTAGCTTTTGGTTTTTATTTTTTTAAGTGCTAATTATTTAGAGTATTTTAAATTTAGTTGTTTTGTATTGTAATTACAGCTTACATTATTGTAGTTTAAAAATGCATAAATATTTTTAAAGATCCTGTTAAATGTGAGATAAGGCAAGCAATGGAAAAAGCAAGGCGCAAGACACCAGAAAAAACCTGCAGACACCAAGAAAACACAATAAAATAGTTTACTCTGGTCATTTAAGACATATATAATGAGTGCCTACCATGTGCCAGGCACAATTAGTAAATATGTAGTTAAGTTAGCCACAGATAATACCCTAGAATTCCAAGAAAAAATATCTAGCTTCATAAACACGCAGAAAAACACCTGATCCTTGCTCAGAGGCCAAGCCAGCAGCACCAATAAGCCACTTAAAGCTCCTATGAAACAGTTCAAGTTGTTCTTATTTTGTATCCACCAAGGCATAGGATTCCAGTAGGTACCATCACAAAGGTCCAATAGTGTTACACACACACACAAAACCAACCTTAAATGTTAAAGTATTTAAAATACTCTATTTTTCATTTGTATAAAAACACTTAGCTGGATTGGCTTTAGAGTTGCCAGTCGTGCCACTTTAGAAGCATCCTTTATAACCCACTGACAAGATTTTAAATTGTGAGATTATTATGTAAATATGCAAAGCACTTATAAAAAGTGCGTATTAATTCCAGGTATAATTATTGTTAATTGTACTTTATTATTCTTATATTAATTAGACACTTGTGGATAAAAAGCAAAACCGGAGCAGTAGAGAAACCGCAGGAGGGCGGGGCTATGCCGCCAGGCTCAGGTACTGAAGGCGCGCAGGCACAGACGCGGGCCTGATAGGGTGGGACTGGAGGCTCGTATTGCGCAGGCGCATGAGCTCTGGGAGGAGGCGGGGCCGTTGGCCAACTCAGAGGAGGCTGGCTCAGGGAGGGGCCAAGCTTTGGACAGGCGTAGTCTGGGGGAATCACCTCAGAGGCTGGCTCAGAGAGGCGTGGTCTGCGGAGCCACCAGGGAGGAGGCGGGCTCAGAGAGAGGCGGGGTCTGGGGAGCCACCCGGGAGGAGGCGGGCTCAGAGGCGGGGTCTGGGCAGCCACCCGGGAGGAGGCGGGCTCAGAGAGAGGCGGGGCCTGGGGAGCCACCCAGGAGGAGGCGGGCTCAGAGAAAGGCGGGGCCTGGGGAGCCACCCAGGAGGAGGCGGGCTCAGAGAGAGGCGGGGCCTGGGGAGCCACCCGGGAGGAGGCGGGCTCAGAGGCGGGGTCTGGGGAGCCACCCGGGAGGAGGCGGGCTCAGAGAGGCGGGGTCTGCGGAGCCACTCGGGAGGAGGCGGGCTCAGAGAGAGGCGGAGTCTGGGGAGCCACCAGGGAGGAGGTGGGCTCAGAGAAGGGCGGGGCCTGGGGAGGCAGGGTCTAGAAGGCGCGCTCGAGGAAGGCGCGTTCTGGGAAGGCGCGCTGCAGAGGAGGCGCGCTTTAAGTAGGCGCTGGGAGGCGCTAAGGGCACTATGAGCAGACACTGCAGAGAAGGCGTGCTAGAATGGGCGGGGCAGGTATGAGACTCGCTGCATGCCTCTCCCAGGATCCCCCTCCCCAAACCCCTCCCACCAGCCTCCAACAGCCAGATTCATTTCGTGCAACAAGAGCAATTCCCTCCAGATCCAACCCCCACCCCCCAATAGCAAGCAAACGAACAGTTTCCACAAACTGTTGCTGGACGCTGATTCGCGCCACCACTACATCTACACCGCCACTTCAATCAAGCGCAACTAGAAAAGGCAGCCCGCTCTGCCACCACCAAAATACTCTTCTCTTTTACACTCAAGTTAGGGCCCCTCCACTCCACCGCTATAGCAGGAACGGTGTGGGCAGAATATTAAACACTAATTTTTGCCTGGGGCTCCATTTTGTCTACCACCATCAGCCTGCAGAAAACCGTCCTGCAGAAAAACGTAGTGGGAGCCATTCCAAAAAAGGTATGTTAAAAGAGACAAAGGGTGGGGTCCCCCTTCTAAGAAGACAAAGTAAATTTACTCTGCAGCTCATATCCCTCTACAGCTGGTTTCTTTGTAGTACCCAACAGTGCAGCTTGGATGCCTCTGCAGCTGTTATTACTTTGTAGCATATTTGAGGTTATAAATTGTTCTGCAGCTCATGTACCTCTGCAGTTCCTGTGCCGTGTAGCGGAATGAAGCGCTGTTTAAGTGCAATCATTTTTGTAGCGCTAATCTTCTGCGGCTTAGATTTTGTAGCGCATTAAAAACGCAAATCAGTTCGCAACTCATATATCCCTACAGGTCCAACTGGTTTGTAGCGCACCGAAGTGCCCATCACTGTGTAGCGCAACTGAAGAACCCATCGGTCAGTAGCGCAATTGAAGCGCTTATCGGTCTGTAGCGCAATTGAAGCGCTTATCAGCCTGTAGCGCATGAAGCGCCAATTAGTTTTTAACGTGTATCACTTTGCGCATTTGAAGAGCAAATTCCAAATCGGACTGTAGCTCATGTCTGTCTGCAGCTCATGTCCGTCTGCAGCTCATGTCCGTCTATAGCCCGTATCTGGACTTAGATGCTGAAAATCAAAGCCCTGAAGGCTTGGTTTCCCCACTCTGGTTTTGGGGTACTGCCAGTAAAGGCGTGACAAGGTTTGCATGGAGACATTCAGGGTGCTAGTCCATCTCCTGCAGCTCCCGATAAGAACGGGAATTTAATGTGATCTTAAAAAATGAAAAACAAACAAAAACAACAAAAACAAAAAAATCCTCACCGCATACTCACCACGCGAGGACTCCTCTGCGAAGGGAGGAAGGACGGGGTTCCACACCTGGGCCAGGCGTGGGGTCCACTGGGTGCTCCGCAGCCCGGAGTGGCTCCGGCTGCGAGCCCGCTCAGCGGACCTTTCGCGAGGTTCGGTGGAACCTCTCCGCTGTTCTCCGAGGTCGTAGGTTTCTTCGACACACACCAACCGAAGTTGAAGCGCGTGTACCCGGAGCACCGACTGGGAGACTTATATAGGCTGAACAGAGGAGGGGGGGCGCCAAATCCCAGCGTGCTCTGCGGGTTAGGGGGCGGAGGGGTGCGGGGGCGGGAGGGATGGGGGTGGGGGCGATGGCCTCGCTACACTGGCCCGCCGCTAGGGGGAGTATGGGATTAAGGAGGGGGTGCAGGATGCTGATGCTGAACTGGCCAAGCTGGGAGGAAAGAAGAAAGGGAGGGGAGGGGAGAATCGAGGACTGCAGGCCTAGCCAGGCCGAGAATGCAGTTTCCCTGGTGGTGGGAGCTGGGCGACCCTTGTGCTTGGACTGGACAGGGTTGGGGGACACGCAGGATGAGCCCCTCGACCACTGGCACCTTCTTGCTGACAGGTTAGTGGTCCGCGCGCGACGGGAGGTACTGAGGCCAAGAGGCCTCCGCCTCCCCATCCCCCGCCCAGGTTTTGGGTACCCGGTTGCATTTTCTGGGTGTCAGCCCCTCTTGCTGCCTGGATCCCCACTGCACCCCCTCCTCCAGGATGCCCACACCCCACTTCCGGGCCTTGTTTGTCGCTTCCCAGGCTTGACCCCTTGTCTTGTCTTTTTCTCCGCGCCCCCGCGGGCCCCTCCCTGCCCAGAGAGATCAGAAATTTCATCTCTAATTTCCATTCCCAACCCTGTCCCCCCCAACCCCCATTCCCACCCCCATCTCCATCTTCGGTGGTGGACTTCTCCTGATCCCTGAAGCAAAAAGCTAGGGGTTCTGAATGCCCATTTTTTTTCTGTGGGGGCTTATTACCCCGCGAATGGGGGCTCTGCGGCCCAGAGCCCTAGGAAATAGGTGTCAAACTGCATATTCTCTACACAAACACACCTTATTTTTTTCTTTTCTTGAATCCGATCCGTAAGAACAGAAAAATGTGCCTTTGAAACATTAATTCCCCTCTCTTACTAAACGCATTTCTCGGCGGCGGATATCTCGTTTTTCTTAGGTTTTACGAAGCAGGGAAGTGGAATTCATGAAATGCTGGAACTAAGCAGGCATTCAGGTCAGGGTTAACCCGGGCTAGGGGGCCAGAGCTGCTGCAAACAGCACCATTTGCCCCACCAAGTGCCCTATTTTGAGAAAGCAAAAACAATTAAAAACAGCTGTGGATGTCTCCAATGTGCCTGGCGGGCTTCAGAGGCTCTCAGCCAGGGCCTTTTCGTGGTGATTACGAGGTTTTCGCAGAGACCTAGCTCTCCTGCAACGTTACATTTTTATAAATCTTGCAGAGAGAATGAATACATTTAATCACGGCAACGTCTCGTTAATCCTTTCAGGCGCGTTGCCGAGATTCAGCTACAAATGTATATCTCTACGTATAAACATATATATTTACATACAAATATATATATTTTACGTTAGAGAAATTTGCATTGAGTTAGAAGACATTTAAAATACTGATGAGGAAGGATGCTTTAAAAAGAAAAATTCCTAGCGCGGATTTCCATTTAAGCGCCCCAGGGTGTTAGGCGCTGAGAAAACAATCTGTTGAAAATTTGAGCAAAATAAGTTTTAAGTTAAAATGGAAAAACAAATTGTCTACACCTGAGTAAGTTTCCTTAAACAGATGAGACGCGTTTGTATTTGAAGGCTGAAATTCAGCATATTTTAGTAACATTGCTACAGATTATTTTCTACGGACAGGATAAATAAGAATTTAACCCGTTATAGGTGACAGGGTGGCAGGGATCTTACTTAGGAATAAACAAAATTGTAGCACATTTACTGAGATTTTTTAAAATTAGAAATAAAACTTTGGCCATTAGATACATGAATGAATGAAATGCAGATTTCCAACAATGAATGGTTTTTCGGGGAACTTGGGGGAACACAATTATACTTTTTAGAAGTGCCTTTTAATTTTTAGGATGTGCACTCTTTTCTGCAAGATAGAATAACTTCAGGATTTCTTATGTTTGCTGGAGTACTCTGTGGTAATCACCGAACTGTCAAATTCTTAGCTTTATTTTAATCCAGAAAAGTTACATCACCTAGTTGTTAACTAATATTCTTTTCTAAAGAGTGATGTTAAAAGTCAGTAGAGGTGGTAGGGAAAATTCTAGTTTAAGAATTATCCCAAGACTTAAAGTTTAAACCAACTGATTTTTTTTTATTTGAAAATGTTAACCACTATTTTTTGTTAAAAAAAAGCTTTAGTATTATTTTTATCATAATAAAAGTAATTTCTATTCATTGTACAAAATTTAGGGGAAAATACTCCAGAAAACTGGGAAAATATAGGGAAGAAAATTAAGATCACCTTTAACCTCTTAATTCTAAGATGACCCCAGTAAACATTGCGGAGTTTACTTTTTCAGACTTTCTCTATGCATATATATGTACCTAACTAATATATATTTTTTGGCGTGTTGCCTATATATAATTTCTGCAATTAAAAATGGGATCAAATTTTTCTTCATTATTTTCTTTCCAAGGAGACTTAACTATCAAATAATTACATTTTCAGAGACTTTTTAAAAAGGAAGTAATATTAATTACTTTTTCTAATTAACATTTTAAATGAACATTAGTACATAAAGATTTATAACCAAAGAACTGAGAATTTTCTCTGATCTCACTGTTCTGGCGTACCCATAGTTATCATGCTGGTGTATTTCCTTGTGTTGCTTATTTCTCTACATATGAAATAATTTTTACTTTACCTTAGAAATAGAATTTTCAAGGAAAAATAAGCATCAGTAGGTAAGTAGTTTTGATTAACCTTTCTTATCTATAACAACAAAATGTTAAAAACAAAATACAAGATTAATAGACAATAACTAAAGTAACATTTTTATGTTATCTAAAGCAACAAAACATTAAAAACTACCCACAAAAATATTAATGAGGACTTTTAAACACTTTTTTGACATTTAGAATCTTAAGTGAATTTTGGATTTTCTCAGGTATTTGTACCATTGTTGACTATTTCCTACCCATTTTGCACAAAGTTACATTTAAGGCAAAAAAAGAGTTGCTAATGTGCATTACTTATTATATCAAATAATAACTGGGCATTGTATTTAGACATTTTAATCCATCTTAATAAGAATTTGCTGCAGATCTATGGAGCTGTTGATTTACCAGCTATATTTAACTTCTATTTTGGTGGGAAATTGTATTTCAAACCAAAGTGGGATTTTTCACCTGTCAAATAATAGCTAGACTTTCTATTTGGACATTTTACCTATTTTATGACAATTTGCCATTTGTGAAACTGTTGATTTACTTAATGTGTTTAGCTTAATTTCTCCAATGGTGGGAAAATTGTATTTCAAAACAAAGTGGAATTGTCATTTGTCAAATAATAACTGGACTTTCTAATTGGACAGTTTACCTATTTTAAATGACAATTTGCTATGGATCTGTGAACCCACTGATTTACCACGCACATTTGGCCTAACTTTTAGTATGGTGGGAAAGTTTATTTCTAAGCAAAGTAAAATTTTCAGTGGTCAAATATTAACTGGACTTAGTATTTGATCATTTTTATAAGAGTTTGCCATAAATCTAAAAGCTGTTGATTAGCCTTACATATTTAGCTTTAATCCTAGTACTGTTGACAAGTTGTATTTCTAAGCAAAGTGGAATTTTCACTTGTCTTTAATAAAAAATACCAGTGAGAGACAGTCTCAAAGACAGAAAGATAACAAGTATCCAGTTTCTAATATACAGGTTTTCCACTGATGAAAAGCATGCTCTAACCAAAATGCTGAATCAGTGAAGAAACCCAGACATGTTATAATTTCTCAATCAAATATTCAAATTTATTGCAATTCTAATAAGAGCAGTATTTATAGATCACATTTGCTCCCAAATAGTCACTTCGTTTCTTTTTCTTTTTTGCTGACCACACTTACTCTATCAGACCCCTTTTCTTTAAAGTCACCCTTACCTGAGTTCTAAACATCAGTGCAAATTCTATTGCTTATTCTACTCTTATTGTTAAAAGGGACTCTCAGTGAGTAGATGATATGGGTGTTATGTGTCGGTTAGAGATTCTTGGGGTGGGGTACTGTTTCAGTCAGGAGCTTCACGGAAATATTAACATGATTTCATTTGTCTTTCCATCCTTTCCAATGAGCAGAAATAGACAGACAACACAGATGCAAAAACATCCAGTCTTTTTCTAAACTTCAGGATCCAGTCTGCTATCTCCCTAATTTCCAGAAATAAATATTAAGCCAAAAACAACAATGCAAAATTAAAAAAATAAAAAGGAAGCCGGTGTTTCTAAAGATCAACAAGTCTTTTCAAATGACTGTTTTTTTCTAATTGGGGTTTTCAGATTGGTAGAATCAGATAGAGCCTCAGTGCTTTTAAAGCTGTTTCATGCAAACTGGTGCCAAGCAAAATGCTCTCTAAGCAAAATTACCCGTATCTTCAATTTTTAAAACAATATAAACTATAACAGAGATAGTGTCGAAATGAAAAACCATCTCTGCAGTCCGACAATTAGAACATTTGTATTGATGTTCCTACCTTTCTAGTCTGATGCATGTGCATATGTATTTTTACATGACTATAATTTTAATATGTGTAGATTTTTTACGCTTTGTTTTTAAAGATAAATGAACTTTGCTTTCAACAAAGCAGTTGTCAAGGCTTTAGGATACTCTTGTGTATGACAGAGTGTAGATTAGCAGGATTGCTTTGTGAGCGTGAGGCGGGCTGAAGCAGCACCAGCCAGGTGTGTGGATTACTGAGTTTGGATCCAGGAGTGGTCCCTGGTGAAGGATCATACACCTCTGCCTTAGTACTTCTCTTCCTCAAAAAATTTCATGAATGACTTTGATAAAATTCTAGTGTGCTTGCTTCAAAGTCCATAGGTGACTTAAAAGGGATAACTGTTATAAATAGATAACAGAACTTAGAGTTAACATGGTTTAAATAGTCTGCAGTGCTATGCAAAAGGGATATTTTATACTAGTAAATGTGTCATAATTCATTGAAGTGTGAGGGAAAAGGTGACTCGACATGGTGGTGATTTTTGAGGAAAAGGTTAATATGAACTAGTAGCATGATGTGGCTGCAAAAAAATCAAATTTAGAATCTGATAGTAATATAGTGTCCATATGTCACAGAAATTAATAGTACCCTGCTCTAATTAACCACATCTGTAGTATTGTGTCCATTTCTGGCTGTCACATTTAAAGAGAGATGTTGACAAATTAGACAACTTCCAGAGCAGCCTGTGGGGATGGTGAGGGGTCTGGCAGTCCTGTCATAGGAGCTATCCTCCGAAGGTCTGGAAATGTTTAGCTTGAAGACTAAAAGTAGACATACATTCTTCTGTTTGCTTCGGAAAGCTGAGCTGGTATCAGTGGATGAAAGGTAGAGATGGATTTCGCCTTGAGACCTTCGGAACAGTGCAGCTCAGCAAGGGAATCTACTTAACACCTTTACTTAGTCTCTGTTCTTCTAAAATATCAGAAATATTCGCCTTTCTTGCAATGAACATTAATTCGAAAGCCACGATAACATTTAGTGTAGGACAGAAAAGGCACTTGTGATAAAAATGTTTTATTTTTTCCGATAAACCGTCTAAAAAGTATAGTCCTGTGTGTTGCAAGTTGATTTCTTACAACTTGAAAACTGCTGCAACAGGTCAGTTTAGCACATTCCTCCCTCCCTTCTCATTCCATTTGAAACATGAAAATCTGAGAAGAGAAAGCTTTTCTTTTCTTGCAAAGTGTCCTGGCCTTCACTTGCTTCCTACAGTTACTCCTTCCCCGGGGTTTCTAGCTCGATGGGAGCAGGCTTCTCAGGCAGAGTGGCCGCTGATGCTGGGGGCACCCAGGATTAAGGGGAGCAGGTCGCTGCTGGCCACTGGTCCAGGACAGATCAGCCCTCGGCCGGTGGAGCCCCTCACCCAGGGGGACATGTGGGGCAATTCTTCTTTCTGTAGTCCTCCCCCTGCCCACCCCACTTTGTATGTCCTTGCAGTACTTAACAGTGTTTTACTTTATTTTCAAGAGAAACTAAAACCTTTCCATAAAAAGTAGTTTCTGGCACGGTGCTCTTTTAACTCCCATATCAGTTTAGCCTGGTTTCTGACTGCCTCAGGGGAACATTCTTAAGTGTCTCCAACATGTCTTGGGGCAGATTTTTCTTTCTTCTCCATCTGCCTATTGATTGTTTATTTTGATTACCATATCTCACTTTGAAAATATGACCCCACAGAAACAATTTTTAGGCACTGGAGCCTTGAAAACAGGGCGAGCCGCCAGTGAGAGATGTGAGGAGAGTAGAGAGCATTCCTCAGTTATCTCTTTTAACCCACTTCTTCCTGCTTCTTTCACTCCTGCCTCTTCCCTCCACACCGAGTACTTTGATCCTCTACCCGAATTGTTAGGTTAGAAATACAGCCACTGTGTGGAGTGTATTTTTAATGTTGAACAAGTTTCTCCTTATTTTCTCTTTTATAAAAGGGTCGTGCACTTTTGTGGGACTGTAATAATGCACAGGGCAGATTCTGATGGCTGGCTTCCCAGTTGTTGAAGATGCCACAGGCGGTCCTGGGCTGAGCTCCTGTTTCAGGGGGAGAAGTGCTCAGAGGAGCTTCTGGCTTGTCACCACTGGCTCACCTGATCCACAGGTGGCTACTTGCAATTCCTTGAATGCAACGCTTGCTCCTGGGTTTGGAAATTATATGATCCCCAATGTTTAAATTCTAAAAATCTGATAACTTATTTCAGAAGTTAGTAAGATGCCTCAAAACATGAGTTGCTGGCATGATTATTAATGTTGTATTCTCCGAAAAATAATAGGTTAGTAAAGCTAAAGAGCGCTTGGGTTACTTTGGTAAAATTTTTATTTTTATTTTTTGTATCTTCATCTAAGAATTTTTATGCAATATTAATGCATTAGAGGTTTCAGTGGGCTTTGCTACTTAAAAAGCACTGATCTTTAGCACGTCTCCCTTTCTGCTTAATTGCCTTGGACTAATCAGACTTTTAGAATAGATCTGCCGCATTCTGTACCCCGGGAATCGCCACGGCATCTGTTGTGACATGCAAGGCAGACTTTTCCTTTTCTGACAAATGAAGCCGCTCATTTCAAAAATGTTTAGGAGTTAGGCACCTCTGGTGTAAATTCTTTCCCATTCTTTAGCTTTTCACTCATTCATCTGGTCACCCCTTTGATTATTATGGAGATGTAGGGTTCACTGTGAATTTGAAAGAGGAGATCACAGTTAATTTTCCTTTGGTAGGTAAGTGAAGTATTTTCATTCCCAATTTCTTCAGCACTAGGAAATAGGAGTAAACTTGATTTTTTACCTGGGAATGCAGAAAAAAAAAAATATATAGCCTAAGGTTGTTTTATTTATTCCTCCTTAGGAAAGTGGTGGTTCTCACTAAGCAGTTAAATGACGTTGGCTTTTCTCTCCTGTGAAAGAGTTAATCAGTGTAGCACCTTTAACATCTTTCATTTTCTATATTTAATGGAATTAATTCTAATCAAAGACCAGTACTGCAGGAGTGGAAACAGAACAGGTTGCTACATGTGCTTATCAAAATTCGAAATGTATGGTTTTTTTTTTTTTGTCTAGCTGGTTTACTTCTAGGAGTTTAGCTTACAGATATATTTGTGAAAGTGCTCAAAGATAAAAGTACAAGGACATTTATTGTATTATTGATAGTAATAGTGAAAAGCTAGAAAAATAATGGTCATCTTTAGTAAGTAATAATTCTTCTATTTATTTATGTTTTTTATGTCTACCGGTTTGAGACTCCCTGTGAGTTGCCGGGAACATGCGGTCCCAGCCACTATGGCACTTTTACACTATTGGTGTTGACAAAGATTAATCAAATAATCACACAAACAAATGTGCCCTTAGAACTATGATAAGTGCTACAAACACTACTAGAATTTCTCAGTTGGGGAATTAGCCAGACAGGGGGATTAAGGAAGGCTCTACTGAGGAAGTACCCAGAGCTGAAGGATGAGTAAATGTTAGTGAGGGGAAGAGGAAAGGTATATTTGATGTAAAAGAAAGAGCTCTGTAGAGGCCACGGGGCAGGTTGACAGGGCAAATAGAAGGTGCTGGAAGAAGTCCAGTGAGGTTAGAGCCAGGGGAAGGGGGAAGCACAATATGAAAGAAGGTTAGGAGGTGAGGGAGCAAGTTTTGCAGGACCCGTTTGACCACTTAAAGGAGTGTAATCCTATGGAAAATCTTTGGAGGGGTTTGAACAGGACAAGATCAGATTCACATTTTGAAAAGTGCACTTTGCTTGTTGCAGAAAGGGTTGAAAGGGTCAAACAGATTGCACCAGAACAACTCAAAGGCTAGTTTCTAGTTTCGTAATCCAGGCTAGAACTGATGACATCCTGGGCTTGGGGGTGATGGGGTGATGAAGATAGGAGGGGCATTTTGAAGAGTAAAGAGTAGCAGGAGTGGGTCATGGACTGAATTTGGGCAGGAAGAGACACCAAGGATGATTTCTAGATTTCTGTTCATATTCATGAGGATGCATGGCAGTGCCATTCACAGGGTGAGGAATGCCAGAGGAGGACCAGACTGTAAGGGAAAGATCTGGAGTCCTAGTTTGGACAGGCTGAAGTCCAGGTGCTGCTAAAAATAAATAAATAAATAACCAAACTGTGATTGAGCCACACAATATAAAGCTATGCAGCCTTAAAATGTGATATCATGTAAACATGTTCAAGAGATATGCTGAGTAAAAGAAGTGTGATTACATTATGTAAAAAATTATGTGTTTATATGTATATGTGTACAAACATGTTTGCATATGCATAGAATATGGAAAGGGGCAAAGACTATTAAGAGTGGCATTGGAGGAATGGCAATAGCTACATGAAAGGGAATTTTCATATTTTACACCCCTCTGCGTTGTTCTGTTTGAATGAATTACAAAAAGAATGCATGGCTTCTATGAAAAAAAGAAAATTAATGGCAGTTTCAAGTAAACAGCCAAGATGAGAGTATTTCTCTTTCAGAGTGTTCTTAATTAGAAAACCTCGTAAGCGTTACTATGTTTTATTTGGAACAGATTTTTTTCCCTTACAGTTTTACTTCCCTAACCTAGCAGCTCTTACACTTTGCCTTTTAGCACTAGATTGCACTATTACAGTAGATATCACGTAATTTACATACTATTTCGTAGTCTGCCTTTCACTAATTTTAACAATTTCTAAACAGTCCAACATTTTGCAGATAAGGACATTAAATTGCAATGGTTCATATAATGACCACATATATTATGTATCCCTTTTGTTATGAGTCCCACTGGTGTTCCTTACTCATCTAATATTTCTGAGATCAAATACAGATAAAAAAAATCACAATAACTTTGTATGGTTGACAGATAGGTACTGGACTGTTCATGGTGATCACTTTGTAAGGTATGTAAATGTCAAATCACTGTGTTACACACTTGAAAATAATATAATATTGTATATAAACTATAATTAAAAAGAGCTTTACATGAAAAAAAAAGTACAGATAGTAACGTTTCTGGGTAGTGGAAACCCAGTAATACTGTATGTGCTTTGGTTGGGCTATTTGAGCAAAAACGTAAAACTACCAGAAGTGGATAACCCTTTATTTGCCATTAACTATTCTATTAAACCAACACTTCTTTTATTGACATTAACCCCCCCCCCTTTTCATATGTGTAATGCAAAGTTGAATCTAGTGCTCATACAGTTTTGCTTTTGTTGCATTATTTCCTCAGAAGAAGCCTGAGTTTTTGAGAGTCAGAGGGTACAAATATCAGGAGAGCTCGCTTCTCAGTACATCTGGCTTTCGCAGAAGGGTTAAACTGCAGATCTCAACCCGTATGCTTGGCCAGTGCTGAATTAAGACTTGCTAGCATGCCATCTTCTTAGCCTTTTGAGAGGCTGTGTGGAGTTTAGGATGACTGGAGCTCCTGGGCTGTTGCCTTCTCTTTGAGTAAAGGTAAATGCTCTGTTTAATCCACGCTGCCTTTGAGATATTACCATTTTTCATGTATCTTATGTTAGAGGGAAAAAAAGGAATGCTGTATTTTATAACACCAACTATAGTAACAATAAGTATTTTCATATGTACATGTACTTTTTAAAATATATATAAAGAAATCTAAAATTCTCTTCATCTCAGTTGAAAATCTTCAACTGATAATAACTCCCAGTTTTTGAGAACATTTGTGCTGAGCAGCCTTAAGCACTCTTCTGAGGGTTTCATATGTATTGTTTCATTTAATAGAGCATTTCTATTCTGTCCCTACCAGATGAGGAAACTGAGGTACAGAGACATTGAATAACTTGCCCAATGAACAGAAATTAGGGTTGAACCCAGACACTCTCTCTCCAGAGGCTGTGGCGTTCCATACTACATTTTTGTAGTTCAGTTTTAGTTCACTCTGAGGCCTCATGCCCACTTAGCTTGTGCCGAAGTTATAAATGTCTAATAACTTTTAATTGTATTAAATAATTACTTATGTCATGCTTTGCCAGGCTCTTCTGTTTTAACAGAGGTTGGAAGCTTCTTACTCTGACAGTCTTGGCTTCAGGTCTTGCTATTGCACTTCTCATAGGGAAATCTTTTCCTGACTCCCTTCAGAGATTGGAGTGGGTAGTCCTCCTCAGCAAATCCCTTTTTCTCCACAGGTTCCAACTAACATTTTAACCTTCTGCTTTTAATCAGGTATGTGTGTGTGTGTGTGCAGGTGTACACAATATGTGGGATTAATTTCCATGAGCATTGCCTCCTTGCTAGCTTTTTCTAATCCAGTAGTTTAGGGGAAGTTTGTTATTTTATGGAAAGAAAAATAAATTGGAGATGACCTACTAATAATAGTAATAATAATAATAATATCTTCAATTACGTAGTTTACTAATGGCTTTTCTATTTAACCTTGTGGGAGTTGTTTGATGAGTAAATGACATGAACTTTGGAGTTAGTCAAGAAATGGGTTCAAAATTTAACTCTGCCACTAACTAAACATATGACCAGAGCTGAGCTCTGCAATTTCCTAAGACTTATCTTTGTAGAAGATAAGAAAGCTGATAACATAAGGATTAAATAGTTAATATGTATAAAACCATTAGTGTAGCGCCTCACCCTTAGCATTCAAAACGTGATAGCTAATAATAATGTGAACTAACACTTCATAGGAGAGAAAAATATAAAAACAATATGAGACAATTTAAAAAATATTATGTATAGTTGCATGAAGGAAGGGAAGAGAAAATGTAGAGGGCAAGGGAGCAGGGACGACATTGTGACGGGGTGTTGAGAGAAGGAAAGCCATGGGGGGGGGCGGTGTGGAAGCCACACATGCAAATTATAGAAACCAAGTCTGTGTCCCCTTCCAGGAAAATATGAATGGAGGGGAAACAGTGGACTCACCTTGGTTCTAAGGTGAGTGTGTTAATCAGATTAAATTTCACTTGGCATATCCTGCTGTTTACTTGGACAGTGTTGTTGGAGCAAGTTATTATTTCTGTCCCTTGCCATTCTGATTAGCTCATCGGCAATCAGTCACTATTCACAGCTCTTCAGTTGCTTTTATTAAGTAGCAAACTCCTTCTCCCCCGCTCAGCAAATTATTCAGATTTGGGAAAGAGTAATGTCTTTTGAGAGAGTGCTTGCCCCAGGCCAGATGAAACTTAGTCATGCTGCTACAGGACTCAGAATGAATCACGGAATTTTAAGATAAACTTTGAGTATTGTATGGTTTCTAGGGAATTTAAGGGCATGCCAGCCACGTTTGGATTCATTCCAGCTTTGATGATTTTTGGGAAGGGAGCGTTAAGGAATTGAATAATTTATATAACTTGATATGCTAGCTAATTTTGTGAATGTGTTTTTAGTTGGGGGGGGTGTAAACACACTCTGCATGTTATTCTTTACTTTTGTGTTTATGAATTAGAGCAAAACTCAAATCCAGGTACAATTATAGCATAGATTTTTATGCCTTCATGCGCACAGTGGAGTTCCTTTCAAGATTTCTGAAGATTGTCCATTCTTTGTAAAGAGTCTAAGAATTAGTCTATATACAGATTGATCTTTTTTACACATTAAAATTAATCTTGAAAACTTATATATAGAATATCTTTAAAAATAAAGTCACATTTTCCCATGCTAACTAAACAAACTTGTTCTCACAGGAAAAAAATCGCTATGGTCCTTTTCTAATGAAAATCAAACTTTAAAGTATTAGCCTTTTTTCATGAGTATTCTGCATTTGTCAATGTACAGATTACAGTAATTTTTTTTTTATACAAGAATTTAGTCGAGTTGATCCACACCATTAAAAACAAATAGTTGTCATGTTACGAGAGTTGTCCCTCCAGGGGTGGGACTTGAATGTTTATGCAGACGCACCATCTGTGGCATTTTGCCTTTAGTGACATTGTCTCGTGAGTAGAGACATAAAAATTTGTCTTTTTATTTAGATTTATTGGGCTGTGGTCTTCTGTGGTCAAAGTAGGACTTTAGATGGATCAATGTGAACTTTTAAAAATGAATGTGCTGAAAGCATTGCTGGCCTTGAAATAGAGTGGTATCTATGGGTTGTGTTTAAACTATTTTATCCTGCCTGAGGCACCAGTCAGATTTGTATTTTGAATCCTGTAAAAGCTAACTACAGTGCCCTTATATAGGATGTGGAAAGTGAGCAATGATATATTGGTTCACCTGGCAAAGACACGGAGTAGCGTTAAATCTCATGCTGGGTTAGTCAGGTTCTAAAAGCCAGAGTGTAAAACAAAAAAATCCTATAGCATTATTCTAGTAATTTCTTTAAATCACCCTAAAAGTACAATATGTGCAGTTTTGTTTATATAACTGAACAGTAATTTTCTTTAAATTGCCCTTAAAGTACAATATGTGCAGTTTCGTGTATATAACCCTGAACAGTCATTCTTATGCACAACAGAGTCTGAGAACCACTGGGCTAGAAAAGGAAGGAACAACAGGGGTGCTGTCTGGACACTCCAACTATTGTTTCTTTACGATAACTCCCAGCCCACGGAAAAGTGGAGAATTCTAAAGAATCCTGCTTGCCTGCAGGATTTACTCCATTCTCCTTTCAGATCAAGCCTCTATACTCTTCAGACATATTAATATATCTGGTCTGTAACTTAAGGATTAAACTAGATAATGTACATGAAAGCACCTTGTTCTCGACCAAGTGATATGATAGATTTAAATTGAAGTGTTGCTGGTCATTGTTCTTTGGAAAGTTGTAAAGCAGAGTTTGGCCAGCTGCTTCCTGTCTTTCTAGGTTGGGACTTCCCACTGTCCAGCAGTGACTTAACATGTTTTTGCAAATTGACTGCATCTGTGGACCGCAGGCAGGAGTGGTAAGGTTTTCACTTCTAAGGTCAGCCCTACACTTGGCAGATAAGATGTGACTCAGGGGAATATTCTGCACACCCTTGGGATCTGGAGGTCTTCTCTCAGCCTTCTAGAGTTCAGATTGGTGTGTGATGAAATTGGATAGCCCACCTACCTAGACTTGCCATGGTGAAGTTGTGAATCTATGTTTTTAAATGTCTTTATTGTGTATTTTGGGGGAATATGTGCAAATATGTATTTGTAGAGAGCTCCCCAGGTGGTTCTTACGTAACAAGCATAACTTTGGGAAGTAGGATGTTTTGCCACAAGAATGTATGAACATTTCTCACCCTACTTCAGCTTAAATTATTTAGGAAATGACTACTGTATTTTTCATGTAGGTTGGAAAGGATATGATTTCAGTTATTAAGTGAGCCAACCATTTATTAGGTGAATCGGCCATAAGATTAGCCTTTTAGTAGATATAAAATTAGTACACTTTTAAGTTTACATACTTTTAAAATGGAATACCAACCAAGGTGTTTTACTTGCTTGGGGTGCTGGAGCCCTTGATTCCCACTCCTAGGTATCTTCTGAAATGACCACCAGAGGTTTTGTTTGCTGGTTTGTTTTTAAAAACTTGGGTTATGGATTGGGCTTTTATTTTCACTTTGGAAGATAACTTGGTATTTCTTATCATTTAGTATAAGTTCAGAATTTCACTTAAAATTCAGTTTGAAATCAGTACATTTCATCTCTGATTTACTAAGATGAGGAGCCTTTTCAACATTAAGTTTCCTGTACCCCAACAAATCTGTCTTCACTTGTCCTCGCTTTTTTTAAAAATTTTAATTTACTCTTCATTGTATTTTTTTCCATTACCAATTAGTCCCCTTATACCACCCCCGACCCCCCCGCAATCACCACATTGTTGTCCAGGTCCATGAGTCCTTTTTCCTCACTTTCTGATTCATAAATTATTTTCTTTACTTGTGTATACTTGGTCCCACCCATTCCAGCGTTTCTCAGATTGTGCCTCCTCAGTTATGCTCCTTTTCTGTATCTTTCGTCTCTTTCTGTCTTTTTCCCAGCTTACACACAAAATCTGTTTCCTTACACTAAAATAACAGCCCTTCTCTCCACCTTGCTGTGCTTCAGTCTACCATAGTATTTTATACCTCTGTTTCTCTATTCTGGCCAATGTTCTTGAAAGGTTAACTGTATTTGCTGCCTCTACATCTTGACCTTTTGCAATTCGGCTTCTACACTCACCGCTTTATTGGAACTCCACTTTAAAGGAGTCACTAGTAACTTCTCATTTTCCACATCTAGCAATCTTTTCTGAGCTCTCATCGAGCTCTGACCTTTTGCAGTATTTGAGGATGCTGATCACACTCTGCGTGTTGACATCTCTTCCGCTGACCTATACGATTCTTCAGGCTCAGTTGTCCAACCTCTGTAACTGCCTGTCTCTTTTTATTTCTCTGCTGACTCATCCTCTGCTTTTGCTATGTAAACGTATTTATTAACATATTCTTCTGCCTTTGTGGTCCCTCCCATTTCTGTGCATTCCTTCTTGCTGTATTTCAGCTCTAGGAGTTAGGGTAAAACTAACGTTGTGTGGCACACAACTAGGGGATTCTTGGTATGAACCCAGAGAAAACATACTTGATATGCTAGAGGAAGGGAGACCTGATGATGTAGTTAGGAAAATGGTACCCAAATATCAAATCTGAAAGGTAAGGATGAAAAATGGGAAAGTAAGCAGTAACATTGGTAGTATGTATGATGGGAAATAAGATAGACAGATGGATCAAGAGCATGAATATGTATCTTCTCCAGATCACTTAGTACTGAGGGCCTAATGCCTGTTACCTGGAGCATGATCTCTTTAAGGAATTGCCCTGGGGTTTTCTCTTCAACATGATTTCTCTGGGAGTGAACCTCAGCTCTGCATCTGAAGCCCCATTAGATTCTCCTGTGAACCAGAACTTTATTTCCATCTTCCTCTTGGATGGTTTCACCTGCATATCTAACTGATACCCCAGATTTAACCTATTACAAATTAAATTTATTGTCTTTATTTTGAAACCAACTCCTTTTCCGGTGAGTCTCTTAATATAGCACTGTTCTATCATTCTGGATCAAAAATTCAAAGGTATCTTTGATTCTCCTTTTAGCCCACACCCAGGAATTTAAAAAGTATTGTCAGAACTATCTCCTTGATGTCTTGTAACCGGGCCCTACCTTTTGCTTCAACTGCTGATTTATGGGCTGACTATTGCTTGACACTCCAGAGATGGCCCCCTGTTGAGTATCCCTTTACTCCAGTTCTATTCATTACTGCCAAAATAATGTTTCCAAAAGTGAACTGTGAGTTTAGAAGACACTTTAAACTTATCACAACATTCCTAGCCAGAGATAATTGCTTCCCCCTCAGTGTTTCTGTAGCACTTAATGCTTTCTACCATTGTGTATTTATATGTGATTATTATATATATTATATATTACATATATGTTTTTATACACGAATTCTAAATCCCTGTAGATTGTAAGGTTCTCATGGGGCAGGAACTGTATCATATTTATCTGCTATCATCATATATTCCTAGTATTGACATGCAACAAATATTTATTGAATGAAATTAAACAGCTAGCTGGGTTGGAAGGAATCTGATCCCAATTAATAGTAGGTGATCTATGAAAGTCATTTTAATTTAACATTAATTTCATTTTTTGTGCATTTGTTTTATTCTGAAAAGCTTTATTATTAAGCCTTGCTGATGGCATAAATGGAACAGTTAACTGGAAGACCAAACAGGCCAACAATTTTATTATCAGCAGAAAAATGGCTGCTGGGAAGAAACATGGTGAGTTTAGGTTGTGAATCTGAATCCCTTTTGGGGCGTCAACTAAATGTCTGCTTCCAGTGTTCCTTTTTCTTTTTTAGTCACATGTGGATATTTTTTTAAATCAGTCTGATAAAACTACATTTTGTTTTTCTAATCTTCTAAAACTTCTGATTCTCTATGTTCTTAATCCATTTTTTCCCGTGTTTTTCCTTTTTTATTTTAACTAAAAATAATTTTATGTTTTTAACCTATTGTTGCCCTTATCCAGTCACTGGCTTACTACTTATAAAAATTGTCCCAGTGTGGTTATTGTAACAGTTTACTTACAACATTGAAAAACAGTAAGATGTACATTTAACATAAATCTTTTTAAAACAGTGTTTCTATAACCTTAGAAAAATTGTTATAAAATATTTTGTCTAATTGTGGATGATTTTTTGAATGACTTTTGTGCAAAACCATATTGATATGTTTTGCTGTTAAATAATTAGATGGCACTTATTTTGTATTGGAAAGATGAACTGACCCTTGAATGATTGATTTTTCCTTCTAAATTCTTCTTTCATATGTATAAATGTATCCATTAGCAATATGCTGGGACCTTTGAAATACTGCATTTCATCAGGGAGAAGACGACTTACTTAATAACCAAAATAGTATTTTCAAATATCAATTATTATCACAGGATTCAGTTAATATTGTGTTTTTTTGTTTATTTGCCCTTATTATCCCTCTAACACCTCACTCCTCACCACTACCAACACACACACACACACACACACACACACACACACACACATACACAGTTTCAACTGTATGTAGTCATGAACTTCATAACTTTGGGGTAACTAAAGTATCTATAAAAATAACAATTTTAAAATATTTTTAAAAGAATACTAATTTGTGAGCCAAAATGGCTTTATTGTCAAATAAAACCTACTGGGTACCTAGTAGGAGTGATGCCTGACTTATCTTATTTTCTTCATATATCCCTAAAGTTGGAGTCACTGACTTTCTTCCAGCTAGCACCAAATCATTCCTCAGCTGGAATCCTCTATCCCCAGAACTGTTTTATAGTAAGACAAAAGTTTCCAAAGTCTCTTCTACTCTGCTTCTTTGAAACAAAGCCACAAGTTCCAGTGCTGATATCAATAAGAAAATACAGAGTTTTACAGTAGTCACTCCCTGTGAACAGATAACAAAAATTTTGCTTTAAAAAGCACCAGATGCACTGTTCCAGGACCTAGGCCCATCATCCCTCAGTCCACTCTCTACACTTGCCTTAGATATCCTCATGGGAGTCTCCCTGATTTCTTGAAGGAAATCACCCCTGACTACCCTTATCTAGCTGGTTCCTTAATCAAGCTGAAGGTCTTCAAGGTCTTTGGCACATCCACTCTTTCTCGTCATGGTCCTCAGGTGGCTCTCAATGTTGCAATCTGCAGTGTTGCTTCTGCTCTGTCATCTCCCAAAGATGTGGGACCCACCCTGGTTCTGGTGTCTGACTCGAGATCTCCAAAGACTCTTCCTCTGGACTTGACATCATTTTGCCCTAAATTGCAGTTATCATTTGCTTTTTCTTCAGTTTCTTCACTTTCACTTGGATCCCTAGAACTTCTGTCCTTTTTAAGTATGTCTCAGAATTTCCTATTTGATTTGCCAAAAAAGTACTCTCCAACCAGCTATTAAACACAGTCGACTCATCTAATATGGTGCTGTTCTTAGAGAAATTCACTATTCCAAGACCCTTCCTATTTCAAACCTCATGCTGCCACTGGACTTCAAACTGATTTTCTCCTTGGGATCTGAGTGTTAATTGTAGTTTTTAAAATAGAGATGATCACTACATCTTGAACCTACTGAAGTAACTAGTTCAGGTTACAGCATTCTATTATTTCCTTATTTTCTCTTGAACTCATTCTTTAGCTTCCTCTCCGTTTCTGGACTTCTCATTCAATTCTATCACTGTGTTTCTGTATTATCGAAATATCTTATATAGAGAGTAATGAGTTTCATCATTGGTGTGAACAGAATTATTTCTAGTAGCTTACTGTATACAGTATTCCTTCACTTATCGTGGGTATCACATTCTAGACACCCCCTCGATAGGTGAAAATCTGTGAAGTAGGAACCTTACATTTATTTTAGTATTTATATATATTTTAAGGCTTTATAAATGCTTCCCACACACTTATAAACCGTTCCCAGTCCCTTAATAACCTTTCCCACTCCCTTATTAACCTTTTCCACACTTTTATAAACACTAATGTTCTTAAACATATTCTACACTCTTAAACTACATAACTTTAACAACATACATATACAGTACTGCAAAATCCCACGATATATTGAAAATCTGCGATAAATAATTAAATATAATATTTTCTAAAATCCCGCTATACAGTGAGACCGTGATAAGTGAACTGCAATATAGAGAGGGACAACTGTATAGCAAGGGCATTTTACCCAAGGTATTTTTTTTTCCATTGCTTTTTAGAGAGGGGAAGGGGAGAAGAGAGAGTGAGGGAGGATGGGTAGGAGGAGGAAAGGGAGAAAGTTATCTAGGCTTCCTACCTCCACTGTTGGTTCCCTGTAGGTTTTTCTTTATTTCACTTAGCGTAGCCTTCATTTCTTACTTTATGTTGTTGCCATACTCAATGAGTTCTTCGAGCATCCTGATCACCAGTGTTTTGAACTCTTCATCTGATAGGTTGGTTATCTGTTTCGTTTAGTTCTTTTTCTGGGTTTTTTTTTCTCTTCTTTCATTTGGATGATATCTCTTTGTCTCCTCAATTTGGCAGCCTCCCTGTTTTTGTTTCTGTGTATTAGGTTGAGCTGCTTTGACTCCCTGTTTTAGTAGCATATCTATTGTAGAAAAGGTGCCTGTAAATTGTGTGAGGTGGAGCCTTAGGTAATTACCAGAGTGAGGCAACCCACTTCACTGTTTTGTGGCTCTGTTGGGGAGGGGCGGCTCAGAGAGGGAACAATGCCACTGCCTGGCTTCTGGAGATTTGCCTAGCGCTGGCCCCATTTCCAGTCACGTCACCCACTTCCTGTATGCAACTGGCACCCTTCTAGCTGTTGCTGTGGTGAATCCCAGAGTGGGGGGGGTTTGTGTATGTTCTAAGTTCACATGGGCCCTTTAAGCTAAGTCTCTTGAAAATTTGGCAGTTTCTTCCTCCATCCCAACCCGTACTGGTTTTTACAGCCAGAAGTTATGGGGATTTATCTTCCTGGTGCTTGAACTCTGGGCTGTGCAGTCTGGCCTGGGGCTGGGATTGCTTACTCCCAACATGTCGCTCCTGATTTTTATCCTCCATATGTGAATGTGGTTTTGTCTTTTGTGCTGCTGCCGCTTCTTTGTGCAGCACACCACGTCTCAGTGCCTCTCCACCCCTCTCCACAGCTCCGTCCCTCCCACGCGTCTGGATGAATGTGGCTTCTTGAAATCCTTGCTTGTTGGACTTCCATACAGCTCGATTTTCTGGTGGTTCTGGGTGTTATTTGTTTTGAGATCTACCTGTAAATCTTTCTATGGTTGCATGAGGAGGCAAAGTGTGTTGACCCTATGCCTCCACCTTGACTGGAAGTCCAACTTTATTTTTAAATAATGACCCAATTCTTAATTTTAGCAGTGGGGTGGTGCTTTATCTGAAATAAGATTTTGAGGAATTTAAAAGTCTCAAACCAACACTTTTGGCACCATTGTACCTCAATACATATGAAGTGGTTGAAAAAATCAGAAAGAACACTCTAAATATGGATTCCCTTTTCTTTTTTCTGTGGTGGGGATAGAGGAACTTAATTTAACCCTGGAATAATTTAAATAAAAAGGAATAAGCCTTTGCATTACTCATTTACATACTTAAACATCTTCAAATTCTTCTTAGTTACTTAGGGCAACTTATATTCTAAAATGGGTTAGCCTTATGTTTACTGATAAACTTCCATTGCTTTTTTTCCCCCTAAGAGACAAAGAGAAAGTCAAAATGATCGTGAGCTGATTTCCTAATTATTTTCAACTTAAATGTTAAAGTTTAATTGGACATTTCATGGGAATGAAGTAATATGTACTCCAAATAATTTGGTAGAATTCTCTATTGCCATCTTAAGAGAGGCTCCTCCTTAGCTTACTGACACAGTCAAGGGTCTGCATGACTTGAAGACAGAAATCTCTCTCTAGATGTCTTTTATTCCCTCTTTTGTTGAAGAGGAGCAGGAAGTACCCTTAGGTCCTAAAATGTATTCTTCTTTGCCTCTGAAAAGTGGCAAAATCAGAAGGAAGGATCACCATTTTCTAGGACTTCAAAAGACCATCTACAGAGCGACTCTGGCTGTGAAGGCTAGGAGGTCTCCTAAACTTCAAGTTTTTTCTTTCTTTAAACAAAAGAAACTTCAGAGTTGTTTCTTGAAAGTGTTATTGTCACCTCACCTTTTCCAGTAGTGCAGTGTAATTGTGATAACTTCATGAAATAATAGAATAGACGTGGATTATTTGGTTAAAATTTGATTCATGGTTGGTGTAATAATATAATGTGCAGCAATCAAATGTATTACCTTATGTTTTCCAATGAAGTACTTATTACCTGGGTTCAAGTCCTGGCTCTTCCACTTACTAGTCTTATGGCCTTGAATCTGTCCGTCTCTGGGTTCAATTTGGTTATCTATAAAATGAAGGACTGAACTCTCCACGAGAGGAAATCCATGCCAACTCCAATTGGTGGTATCTGTCAAGAATTCTGAATTAAGTAGATTGTTATGGCCATATCACAATAGGAAGTAACACTATGATCTGTCTCTTAATTGAGAAAGAAATTTAGCATTGCCAGGCAGAATGACATCTAAAGCCTTTTTCAACTGCAGTGTCTCATGAGATTAAGTTTATTGATCACCAATTCATGTGGTTTGCAACCACTTTCCAACTGACATTTCAGAAAAAAAAAAAAACAGCAAAAACAAACACATTATAATTACATGAAAAATCAAGAAATTTAACTCCAATTTAGAAAAATGGTTTTGGTGAGTGGCTTCAGTTGGGGAAGAGGGCGATATCATGAAGAAACCCTCGACTTTTTGTAGAAAAAGACCTAAATAGTGGTTTCTCTGCCGCCTCATGTCAAGAAAAGTGGCCATATCTCTTAAGAATGAAATGTAAAAAGGCAGTTTAATGCCTTCCCTGTGATGAATTCTGTAGCTGAGGCATGGGCTATTTTTGACTAAAATAAAAACAAAAGCTGATCCCCTCTCTTCAGGGGAATGAATGGCCTGCAGCAGTTGGATGTTGAGTAAACTCAGGTGAAGAGCAGACTGCTAAGAAAAGCTTTTGTTTCAAAACCAAGATTTTTGAAGCTGTATTGATAAAACACAAGGTAAATCTTAGGGGAAAAAAGCAATACATTGATTGTGTACCTAGCTGGTTATTGATGTCTCTCAAAGTATTTTTCCACGGCAATTATTTAATTTAGTAATTAAATTTCAGTTTAACTATAGAAATAACACATTAAAAATACATTAGGAAGGAAACCATGAATATATCAGCCTTTGAAAAACCCTGAAAGAGTTTTCTTGGTGCAGAGATAGCAAATGGGATTCATTTCATAATCAATTCTAGTGAATTGGTAGCAGCTTCTTGGAATGTATACAGGCACTCTGAGACTCATAAAGAGCTTTTCACTGTTAAAACTATAAAATATAAGACCAGCCTTATTTTTCCTGTCAGTAGTTACAGTTTTTAATATCAGGAGTGATCGTATAGTTAAATAAGTTTAGCAACAATATTTTGGGTATAACTTTCTTTTAAAATGATATTCCAAATCTTAACTTTGGGATGGGGCTGGTGACTCTTCTGTAAATAGGATTTTGAGGAATGGGGATGTCTGGTCGCTTAGGCAAAAGTTTATTTTACACGCTGTACCAGGTAAGTGGCTATTCAGTATTATCTTTATATCTTAAACATATTTAAGAATCTTCTTCAGTATTCTTATCTAAATTTTTTTCCCAGATAATACTTACTATTAAGGTAATACTATGAACAGTTGGGATATATCCACTGTATTATTTAAGTAATTTGCATTCATAAAGCATCCTTGTCATGCTCCCCAATGACTAGCTTACATCTTCAAACTAAACACAAGAGACAAATCTAAAAAATTGAAATGCTTTTGAAAACAGACCTTAATTTCTTACTAATACATTCTTATTAATTATAACATGTTATATTCTTAGGCTGATTTAACTATTGCTAAAGGTAATAGATCACTTAATCAATAGATCTTTGTTTAAATTATACATTATATTTCCCATCCATCAAATATATAAGGAATTATTTTGTACAACATGTTAAATTCATTCATTTTGATTTGACAGTTCATATTTGTGGAATAGATGGATTGAATTAAGACTCTCTAGGGTATACTTATTTATTTCTAAATGCATTTCATGCATGGAGTTTACATTGCCATTTCCACAAGTAATGCCTAGATCCCAATTGTAGTAAGATCATCTATTCAGAAGTATACTGTGTCAACTAAGAACCAAGGTATATGCCACAAGAGGGTGTTTGGGTAGTCAAAATAGATGCTGCAAATGTAGGCTCCCGTTTCTCACATCTAGCAGAGCGTGCATGAAGGCAGTCCAGATTTGTTCCTACGTGAACACACAAGCCCACCTCATTTAGTAGTCTGCCTTCTAAACCTGCTACAGATTAATAGCTGCAAATTAGAAGGGCTAGAGAAGCTGATATAGGAGACATACTGATGGCAATCAGAAATGACAGCTGATAACTTGTCCTCAGATGAGAAAAGAGAAAATCTATATAACACACAGCCTTAAAAAGCATTTGCTAACTGGGAACCACTACTAGCACTGGTGTTATCAGTAAATGACAAAGCAACCGAACAATCCGAAAGGGTGTCACTCTGTAATAGAACAGAGTACAATAATTGATATGCCAAATGATGATCTTCTCCCATCATGAAAAAGGATTGACTGCTGAGTACTTTGGAAAACTCAGCCCTCTGACATGTTTCTTTCCTGGGGCTCTTGGTAACTAAGATTTTACAGTATTCTTTTAAACCATAAAAATTAGTAATTAATTATATAAATGGACCCTTTGAAGTGATTAATTTGATGATCATGTATCTATGAGAAAGCTATACACATAATGGGTACCTAATAAATGTCACCTGGACATGAATATGAAATTATGACTTCTCTAAGGTTTCAGAGGAGGGATGGCTTTAAGATTTAAATTTAAGTGGGACTTGTTGGGTCTTACACTCAGCAGCTAGTTTATCTTTATAGCCATGTACTTATTCTTGGTGATATAGAAAAAGGTAAGTGCTCGCTGGACTTTTTTTAAAGAAGAAACTTTGTACCTGCCTGTGTGCCATTAAAAATAATCATTGTAATAATTGTTGTTATGTGCTATAGATTCATTGGCAGTGAACTACCACAGTCCTTTCAAAATTTAATCTTTACTAAATACATCCAAATTTGCTTTTGTTCTTAGTAATTGTAAATAAGCAGACCCTCATATTTTCATTGCGGTGTTGATCTTATAAGGAGAAAATGTCAAATGCACTAATAAAAGAAAACAGGATGCTGTTTAGCTAGGATGAGGCCCCACTTTATTGTTGTTGCCATCATCGTCTGTTCCATGGTTCTTGGCTCTCTGCTGTAACATAATATCTATTGTTGATATAATCTGACGTTTCTGTATCTTATGACAAATATAGCGCAGTTTTATGAAAAGATTTTGCTAGCATGGTAACAAGGGACACTGGAACTATGCCTAGAGAGGGTGAAATAATTACCCTGGCCATGCCCAAATACCCTTTTGCTCTTCTCAACTCAGATACGTAATTTTTCGTTTAAAAAAATCTGTTTATTTATGACTGTGGCTTCAGTTTTTAATCTTGGCAAATCTAGCTACCCTCCCTGTTTGAAGATGAGGTTTTTGAGCCTCTGTGATTTGAACTTCTGGTTTAATTGATTTCCCCATTAATGGTGATGGATTTGCACAGATTTAGCCACAGAGTGGTTTCCAGTTTGATTTGTATCCAGAGGCATGTGTTTGCAGAGGTAATGGATTTGCAGCTGGAGACTCTTGCAAAGCCATGTGACACACAGACTACAGATCCTGTGACCTCAGCTTGATTAGCATGGCACTGTACACGTGTATATTTCAGAGATTATTAGATTTTAATACTGTGGATTCTTTGAGTATTTAGGTTTGATTTTCAAGACTTGCTTTTAAGGAAAGCAACACTTCAGGCTTGCTGTTTGTGAGTAATACCGAGACATAGGAGAGAGCAACGTGTTAATAACAGCCTCCGTGGGTGTTGGTGCAGATCCCATCAGCGTTATTTATATAGCTCATGCTTAGAAGAAGAGCCTATAACTTCGCATTCTCTGTGTCACTTGTTGTTTTCAAAAGGAAGTGAGATGTAACTACTCCCCAAATAGCCCCTGTTACAGAGCTGTCTGTTTTACAAGGCAACAAACCAAAAGGGGTAAGGGAAAGGTGGCGGTGCTCATAATTTAAACTGTGCTACAGAAAGGAAGTATTACTTTCACAAACAAAACACAATGGCTTAGTCATTTTCCATTTATGAGTGATGAATGTGTCATATATCTGTATCATGTTGTTCTCCAAGTAAATGGCATACTATATACGTAAAGTGAAGTGGACTTCACTGTGGAGTTGCCAGGGTAACTGACCAGCAAGCAGGTCAGCAGATTGCAGAAAGGCACCGGAGTGCACGTGAATAAAGAAATGCACATACCATCTTAAAACCCAGGAGGGCCATGATAGATTGTGGTTTGGCTCTGTAGATCGTAGAAATGTTTTTTGTGAAAGCAGAAACCGAGATAGATGTTCTTTACTAGCCCTTGAAGTAAGGTGTTAGGCAGTAGCAGATACCCTTTCATGGTTTCACTTCAGGATCTGCCAAGGGCTATATGGAAAACAGAATCATTTCAATAATATTTATTTATTTGTTTTTAGAGAGAGAGAGAAAGAGAGAGAGAAACATTGATTTTGTTGTTCCATTTATTTATGTATTCATTGCTTGATTCTTGTATGTGCCCTAACTGGGGATCTAACTCAACCTTGGCATATACAGATGATGCTCTAACCAACTGAGCTACTAGGACAGGGTTTCAGTGTTATTTAATAAAAGAACAACCTTTCTTTTTGCTTACAAGCAAGCTCTTACCACATTCTGGCAGCCAAAACTAAGGGAAAGTGTTAGTAATTAATCATGTAAATGAAGGAGGGTAACATAGAAACTGCTACACGCGTATGAGAATTTATTACAAAATTGAAGTTTAAATTGAATATTGTGTATATTTAGTCCATAAACACGAGACCTGTGTTTACCTCTACAGTGCTTTGTAGTGGAATAAATTCATCCATTCACTAGGTGTTGGTGAAGCCATTCAAATATGCCAGATACCTTTTAGGTGCTAAGAAAATAATGATGGTAAGTAAAATTCAGTGCTGAACTTCAAGGTGTTTTTAATCTCGAAAAGGAATAAATTAGATAAACTCCGAAGAGATTCCTTTAGATTTTTCAAAACATTCCTGTGCTTTGGATGTAGGATTGCGATCTAGGTGTAAACTCTTTTTTACATATAGAATGAAATAAGTGCTCAGCAGGCGTTCACAGCTCTCCATAATTTCCCTCTTCTTCCCAGTTTTCCCCCTACCTTAAATATACCCCCAAATCTAACATCATTAGTTCCATTTCCTTCCTTGAAAGAATCCCACCATAGCCCACAATTGTATCATGCACGTTTATTCAGTGTGGAAATCCCCAAATTCCCTATTTCTGAGTTTCAGAATCTTGCTCACTTTAAAAACCATATAGAATTCTGCATTAAAAAAATTTTTTTTTTAATTATTTATTTTTAGAGATAGGGAAGGAAAGGAGAAAGAGAGAAACATTGATGTGAGAGAGAAACATTGATCAGTTGCCTGTCACATGCACCCCTACCAGGGACCAAACCTGGAACCCAGGCATGTGACCTGACCAGGAACTGAACTGGCGGCCTTTCGCTTTGTGGGACTTTGCCCAGCTAACTGAGCCACACCAGTCAGGGCTTGAATTCTGCTTTTCACATAAATCTTTTTCAGATGTTTCTAGCCTCCATTGCTCCTCGCCATCTTCCCAGGTATAGTCAAAGCAGTTTATTCCTGTGCGATCATGCTGATGTAGGTGGGCATTGGTCTCCCAGACCACATGGTGAACTCATGGAAGGCTGGGACTGGGTCTCCTCCACCCCAGCATTCTCCACAGCACCTTGCGTTCCAGGGGTGTTGTGAAATTCAGCTGGTGAAAAATATCAAATTCTCATCTTCACGGTTTTTCTATGACACACACCAATTTTTGGAATGGGACCATGTCCACCGGTGAGTAAATTGTTCTAGGGTAGAAGTTGGGTACTCTAAACACCATGGGAATACTACTTATGAATACTCACACAAAACAAGTCAGAAAAGAACGAGTCTCCCTACACAGCCAGTTTAAACCTAACTTGCAGCTTCCTTCCCTCCATGACACAGCCTTTGAAGTTATGTGTGTAGTAGTAAAGCTGTGTCCTGAAGCTACAAGCCAAATATTTTAGTTTAGTTTTACATTCTTGGCAGCCATCCACAGAACTGCAGGGACAAGTTTTCACCGATAAAGAAACATTTTGTGGGAGTTCCTCTTTTATGCTGAAAAATTTATTGCCAGTGATCTTGCTATCCAGGGCTTTTCATTAGTTGTGAGCCTGAAGTGAGCACATTGGGGTTCTTAAGGTTAATTACTACATTTACAAATCCATCAGTGATGAAGAGAAATAACTGGCCTGATAGGGTTTATCTGTTTTAAAAATGCAGCCACTAGCCAGTCAGGAAGATAGAAAACCAAAAGATTGTAGAGGTGACACAGGCGATGGCAGCAATATGCTGGCGGAGAGACTGGTAGCAGAGGAAAAACAATAGGTGGGATATGAATCAAACCAATTTGGCCATGTCAGGGTACGCCCATCATATATCTTGCATAACCAGTAAATCACGAACTCTGTCCCGTTTCACTTAAAGCAATTACTGGCACTGAATTTTATCATGTAATTGTTATTGCTTTAGGATGTAGAATTAGATTGCACGAATTATTAAATGTCAAGATCAGGTAAAATGGAATAAATCATTTCTAGGAGAGTTATGAGAAATAACATAGAAAAAGTATCATTGCATTTTTAGAAGCATATATGAAAGTCACGTAACATATATTGAATGTATACCCTGAAGTGCTTTGTTTAGTGAACACTTAATACAGTGTAAATTCTGACCACTTAAAAATTACTCTTTATACTTTGCTTTGAAAAAGAAAAACAATAAACTGCAGCAATTATGTAGTTGGTCAGTTCTTATTACATATTTTGTTGATAATAATTTCAATAAAAAGAAATTACCAAAAAGATTATTAATGTCTTCATTATTTAATAACAATTTACAATATTAAAATGTGCATAATTTTGCTCACATAATATTTTTAAAGTGTCTAAACATGCCAAGTTTAAAGAGTTGTCTGATGCTTCGTCTTAAAATCACTTCTCTTTAAAACAAAGTCCTTAACAATATCTTGCATGCTGCTTCAGTTTCCCCAGAAATTTCTATATCATGAAACCGTTCATTACAATGTAAATGAATTATCAAAAGCAGATCTCATTATTTGTCTTTCATCCTTCCTCTTCGTTTTCAGTGTACACCATCTTCTCAAAGGTGTACTCGGATCGGGATGTATACCCATCTGCTGGTGTCCTCTTTGTTCATGTTTTGGAAAGAGAGTCTTTTAAGGGAGAATTTCCACCTTACCCAAAACCTGGTATGTCCTGAGTGGGAAAAAAGAGTGGCCAATTTACTAATTTTTTTCTTTTTGTTCAGTGTGCATAATCTTGATGATATATGATAAAATACTGTCAACATTATTTGAATTGGTCTGGGTGCGTGATAAATTGGTTGTTGTAGGATATTTCCCATTTTAAGATTAGAAATTTAATTACAGAAGGAAATAATTCATTTTTGAATTTTAAAGAAAGCATGTTTTTGCTTTATCAGTCTTGAGTTTTGTGCTTCTGACAAAACTATATTTGCATAGAAATATAGTTGTACAATTACAACTTTTCATATTAAAACTTTGAATCTTACATAGTACATTGATTTTTGTAAAACTGTACATGTGTTGTAGAAGAGAGTGAAATCTGGTATTTAGAAAGTTTTCAAAAAGCTTTTTATAATATGAAATAATTTTGAATAACTTCCTAACAATATAATGAAGATTAATTTCTTTCCTTAAAGTAATACCAATTACAAAGTCTTGTTTAATTTACCAGTGGTTTAAATGGTTATGTTGGATTATCACAAATGCTATGAAATTAATGAAGAGGTAGAAAGACTAGCAAGATAAAGGAGATTAAATCATTATAATTCTTTTTTTAATAACAAAAATGAATTTTATGAAAATTACAGCATTAGAATTAATGTAAACATTTTTTTATATTATCTGATGCTGTAAAGCATACCTGAACACACTCATAAAATATAGTTAAACATGTTCTCAACAGCATTCTAGAATAAAAGCTAGTCTTTTCATCAATTATTTAAAAAATATTTTCCTATGTGGCATTCTATGTTTGCAAAACTATTTAGCTAAACCTTTTGAGCAGCTCTAATATATGAGAAAAAATCATGTAGTTAAGAGCATAGTCTCTGGAGTAAGCCAAGATTAAATTCTAGTTTTACCAACTTACTATGACCATAAAGACGTGACTTAACATGGAAAATTATATATTTCATCAATAAAGTTAGAGTCAATGATAGTAGTGCTTTTTTAGGTACATTTAATGATCAGACGAAATAGTGCCTATAGAGTCTAGGCACACTAACAAGGCCAGGAATGTGCTAATAAGTGATACTATTATTATTATCATTAATAAATGTCATTATTACAGTTCTTTTGGATTTGTAACCTCTTTCTCAACTCACCTTCCATTGTTTTATAATCATGATAATTTTATAATTTTGAAATGTTCCTTAAGATTAGTTTGATAATGTCCAGATTTTCATGAAAGAAAAGCTTCTCAAGAGAATGAACACATCAGCATGATTAGGTTTTTCTAAAAGGTAGTCGTTTCATTGCCAGAAGTTTCCGACACCTACGGAACAGAAAAAAAGAAAAAGGAAAGAAAATTTCCTCTGAAGTTGTATGAATCTGTTTTCTTTGTTACATTAGATTTTAGACAAACTAAAAAACCAAAAGGATTTTTTTCTTTATATGACGCCCAAATCTTAATTCCCATATGGATATGGGGGTTGTGTGTGTGTGTGTGTGTGTGTGTGTGTGTTTTAGTTTGCTACAAAGGTAAGAAAGAGATTTTAGAAATATTTTTATTCAAACTACCAAAGCAATATGTGTGAAAATAACTAACGTATCTTAATTCTGTATTTCTTATCTAGGTGAGATTAGTAATGATCCCATAACATTTAACACAAATTTAATGGGTTATCCAGACCGACCTGGATGGCTTCGATATATCCAAAGGACACCATATAGTGATGGAGTCCTATATGGGTCTCCAACAGCTGAAAATGTGGGGAAACCAACAATCATTGAGGTAATTTCTTAGAAAGAACAAAATTGTATTTACTTTTTTGTAATTTGAGTTTCAAATGTTGAAATTAAAATTACATGGCAGTGGTTTTCAGTATTTAATATGTGGAAATACACTAGATAACATTTGGAAATGTACCGTTCCTTTCTGTTCGTTTACACTTTTTTTAAAAATTAAATTTATTAGGATGACATTGGTTAATGAGATTATATAGTTTTCAAGTGTACATCTCTATGATACATGATCTGTATATTGCATTGTGTGCCCACCACCCAAAGTCATATCATCTTCCATCACAGCATATTTGGCCCCCTTTACCCTTAACTATACCCCCAACCCTCTTCCCTCTGGTAACCACCACACTGTTGTCTGTGTCTATGACTCAGTGTTATATCCCACTTATGAGTGAAGTCATATGGTTCTTAGCTTTTTCTGACTGATTGACTTCACTTAGCACAGTATTCTCAATGTCCATGCATGTTGTTGCAAATGGCAGTATTTCATTTTTTTCTTATGGCTGAGTGGCATTCCATAGTATATCTGTACCATATTTTCTTTATCCAATCCTCTGTTGAAGGAAAGTTTGATTGTTTCCATGTCTTGGCCACTGTGAATAATGTGGCATTGAACATAGGGTGCATTTTTTTTTTTTGAATAAATGTTTTCAATTTTTTTGGGTAGATACCCAGAAGAGGGATTGCTTGATCATATGGTAACTCTATTCTTAATTTTTAAAAAATTATCACCTGAGGGTGTGTTTATCGATTTGAGAGAGAGAGAGAGAGAGAGAGAGGGAGAGAAGCATTGATGTGAGAGAGAAACATCGATTGGTTGCCTCCCATATGGGCCCCGACTGGGGATCGAGCCTGCAGCTTAGGTATGTGCCCTGACAGGAATCAAACCTGCAACCTTTTGGTGCATGAGACAATGCTCCAACCAACTGAGCCACCTGGCCAGGGCCTATTCTTAATTTTTTGAGGAACTGTCATACTGTTTCCCATAGTGGCTATACCAGTTTGCATTCCCCCCAGCAGTGAATGAGGGTTTCTTTTTCTCCATAAACTCTCCAACACTTGTCACTGCTTGTCTTGTTGATACGAGCCATTCTAACAGGTGTGAGGTGGTATCTCATTGTAGTTTTAATTCGCGTTTCCCTAATAGCTAGTGAAGTTGAGTATCTTTTCATACATCTGTTGGCTGTTTGTACATCTTCTTGAAAGAAGTGTCCATTCAGGTCCTCTGCTCATTTTTATTGGACTGTTTATTTGTTTGGCATTGAATTCTATGAGTTCTTTAAATATTTTGGAACCCCTTGTCAGAGCTGTTGTTTGCAAAATATCTTCTACCATTCGGTTGGTTGCCTTTTTGTTTCGTTGGCAGTTTCTTTTGCTGTTCAGAAGCTTTTTAGTTTGATATAGTCCAATTCATTTATTTTTACCTTTTTTTCCATTGTCTTTGGTGTAAAATTCATAAAATCTTCTCTAAGACCAAGGTCCATAAGTTTAGTACCTGTGTTTTCTTGTATGTAATTTATTGCTTCAGATTGTTTCCTTGGGTCTTTGAACCATTTTGAACTAATTTTTGTACATGGAAATAAACTAGTCTAGTTTCATTCTTTTGCATGTGGCTTTCTGATTTTCCCAGCACCATTTATCATAGAGGCTTTCTTTTCTCCATTGTATGTTTTTGGCTCCTTTGTCAAAAATTATTTGCCTATACACATATGTTTTTTGGGTTCTCAGCTCTGTTCCTTTGGTCTGTGTCATTGACATAGTTTTTTTGTTTCAGTTTTAATATAAAAAAGGGCAGTCCAAATTAGTGGAAAAATTAAGACATATAAAAAAGAGTACTATAATGTGAATATTATTTAAGAAAATAAATGCAGACTTATTTGCTCCATATTTTCATTTCAAATTTCATGTTCATTGAAATATTATTTTGCTGACATTTTATGAGCTGCTGCCATGTTCTAAGCATTGTGATAGGTTCTGGTGACAGAAAGATGAATAACAGGTGAGTCTGGGAGTTGACGGACTGAAATGGAAACCCTTACTTAGCCAACACTGACATAACTGTTATAATAAGAAGGTACTGTTTGATGCAGAGTTGTAAGAGGGTAAATGGGGATTTACTTCACAAAATAGAAGGAAGGCTATCTTAGGCAGAAGAGAAAGCACATCAAAATATTGAAGATATTAACACTCACATCTGTTTTACAGGGAACAGTGGTATAGATCTGAGGAGGTAGTGCCACAGGTCATTAGGGAAAGGACATTTATATACTGGCACTCAGATTGGTTAGCCATGTGACAAACACAAATTAGATTCTTCCTTCACAGGAAATATAAAACTCAATTCTAGATTGAGGATTTAAATTTGAAAAGCAAAATTTTAAGCTATTACATGAAAATGTAGAAGAACTTTCTGAGTTTGGGTTAGGGAAGGACTTCATAAATAATACCGAAGTATTTTTATTTAAGAGAAAAGAATGATAAATTTTTACTATATTCAACTTGTAAACTTCTGTTCACCAAAATAAGCCATTAAAAAAACAAGACAACCCACAAACTGGAAGAAGATATTTTAAATATATATACATATATATGTGACTAATGGTATCTAAAATGTAAAAAAGGCCTCTTATAATCTAATAAGAAAAAGATATGAATAGACATTTCATAAAGAGGAGACATACATGCCAATTAACTAAAGAAGCTTACTCTCATCAGTAATGAGGAATATTCAAATTAAGATCACAATGAGAATTTTACCCTCAGTAAAATTCATTGTAAGTGGATGTGGGAATTGGGATAACCACTTTGGAAGGTAGTACTGAACATTTCACATAAGTAAGTATCACTGTACCCTGTGATCTAGTAATATCACTTCTTGGTACATACCCAAAAGAAACATTTGCAAATGTCCACTTGGAGGCAGGTACAATCAGGCTCATTGAGCAATGTTTGTATAGCAAAACATGGGAACCCCAGAAAGCAATGGTGACCCAAAAGTTCATCAGCAAGAGATGGATAACTAAATTGTGGAATAGTCAGTCACACAGTGAATGTTTACAGCAACAGTGAACTTAATATTGCCCCATAAATGTTTTAAATATAATGTTGAATAAGAAACATCAGTCCCAGAAGACTATATACAGTTTACTATTTTTATAAAGCTCAAAAAGAAGCAAATTAAACAATGTATTTTAAGCATACATGCATTTATAATAAAACTATATTTAAAATGAAGGGGATGATAAATACAAAATTCAAAATGACTATTTCTAGTTGGAGAGAGGAAAGGGGCTAAGAAAGAGAAAGATGTGTTCAGTGAGGATTCATGGGTTCACTATGTTCTTTTAACTAAGAGATGAGGTTATGAATATGTATCAAATAATATACTAAAACATAATGATGAAAATTTAGCTTATCTTTTATCTAACACAGGTAGTAAATAACTCATTTTTATATCCATAAATAGTAATGTATTTACAGTATTTTAATATAGTCTATTAATAATATAGTCAAAAGAATTTTGCATATCTCAAACTAACGTTTAATCATATAAATCCACTAATTAATTTATTCTGTAGATATTTGCAGAAATAGGAAATTTAAAGAGCATGCATGCCCGTATACCTCTCTGCAATGAAGGGCTTTGCATTATCATGAAAAGTAAAATTTGATTGAGAAATTTATAGTTTTTAAATATCTCATTGCAAGTGAAAGGACTGCATTCTGTTATAGCTCTTCAAATTAAACATTAAATATAAATTCAGATAATAAAATTTTTCCTCCTGATTTGTGAATTGTTCATGCCTCATGGTAGCTGTGATTTAAAAAAATTAGAATTTGTGACATTTATAATAGTTAGATTTGTGATAATTATGGGAAGGCAAGCCATAAAAATATTGCCACTCATTTGAAAATATCTAATATTGCTTTCTGAGCTTTAGTTTTGAGATATTATACCAAATAATAGAGGACTGATACTTTTTTCTCATTGATAGTACTGTATGATTAACTTTCTTGTGGTGTGAACTTTTAAAATAATGAGGATTTCCAAACAAAATCTTTATTACATTTTTTCATTTGCCTCATTGTGAGTACCTTCTAGTTTATTTTAATGACTAGTCTTCATTTCAGTGTTAATCTAATTGATCATGTGTCCCAACAAACATAGCAAGGAAGTTATTAAGTACAACAGAAAAATTGTGGAGAGGGTTCTTTTAACTTTGTGTAATAATAATATGCTTTTCAGAATATGTACTTTTAAATATTGTTAAAGGTTTGGAATTATTCCAAAATTTTGATTTTTACTATTTTTGCAACTATTTCTGAGTGTGATTTATTTCATTTAAAGCTCATATGTGATGCTATAAAAATCTTTGATATTCATTTTTAAAGGAACAGGACATTTCTTCTAAGTTTGAGTCAGTTTGCCCTCCTCTCTTGTGTCAGTACCAACCCGGAGCGGCCGCCACAGCCGGAAGGCTAGTGCCGGGAGGCTGAGTCTACACAGTCCTTTTGTTTTTTTCTTTTTGAGGTACTGCAGACCTGTTTGAATGATTTCATATCTGTTACAAAGTTAATTATTTCTTGATTTTTTAAAAGTATTATCCTGTTTTTGGCCTTTGCTTTGTTTGTTGTTTGCAGTGGCTGTTCCTGAGTTGACTTTGATGTAAGTTCATTGGCTCTGCAAATGTTTACTAATATTTGATCATACAAAGGGATTGATTTGTGGTTTTTGAGCATGTGCCACAAGCTTTGCAGACCATGAACCTTACTGCTTTCCTCCCATTGTAAGTGAGATATGATTTCCAAAGGGTTATTTATGCCTTATTTTTGCTGATCGGTGTGCAAACAACAGAGATGTGCTTGTTTCAAAGTGTACTTTCCAGTTTAACCCTTCAGTTTGAATTAAAAGTACAAAAATACATAGTTTTGGTTTTTCTGAAATCTTAGCATGGGATCTGTAAGTAATTCATAATGGTTAATCCATTTACTAATGGTGCATCTGCATTGCAATTAGCACTTAAGGGTCTTCTGTAAAAGGTCTTCTGTAAAAGGGTCGTTCTGATTGTAACTTGTTGTTTCAGCATGTTAAATAGACCTGACTAATTATTTATTTTCCCATAAAATTGCTAAAAGCTCTGAGTTCTTATTGCCCAGATAAGGAATATTTTGTAAGTATATAAGCAAATAATGAAAATTGAAAGAACAACAATTTGTTTTCATTTTGTCCTTAATGAATTTCATTTTCCAAGTAACATTTCACTTCTTTAATATGATTTTCATTTTCCAATAGATAACTGCCTACAATAGGCGTACCTTTGAGACTGCAAGGCATAATTTGATAATTAATATAATGTCAGCAGAAGGTAGGTATGAAAAAATATGTTACTGATCACTTCCTTATTTACAGGAAGGATTTCATTATGTTTTATACCTCTGTCAAATATAGCTAAGGATTTTAAAGTACCAGATATCTAATATAACTAACGAAACTTAAGCAATATTTAATTTTTTATAAAATATGATGTTTTATGATGCCGAAAAGCTCAGGACAGGGAACCAAACAGGCCATTTATTTCTCCCAGCCTTAGTTTCATCATCTGTAAAATAAAACTAAGAATAGAATTGCTGTCATAAATTTGGGATATAGATTCCATGAATTGGGCTTGAAGTGTACTTACCATGGGGAACTACACTCTCAAATATTCTGAACCTATTTTGGTATTTAATTGGGAAAAATACCACTAAAAACTTTGTAGTTAAAATGATATGTCATACGGTACTCTTCTCCATACCACATATCATTTATGAGGGTAACAGGAGAAGAATGGACATAATCCCCACCCCCCAAAACAGTAAGATAATATGTGTCCTGGGTAGAGGAATTCTTTCTTCTGTTTACCAGTACAATTTAAAACAAATGAGCAAACACCAAATACTTTATCAGAAGCTACTAATCTGTATATCATGATAATTCAGTGAAGGCCAGGTTAAAAATTACCTTTTACACTCTATAGAAGAAAACAACTTCTATAGAATTGATGATGCAATCCATAATCGGCGAGCTTGCCAATTGCAGACAACAAATCTGCTAGTTTAAAATTTTAAATGACCTTCATATATGAAAAAAACGAGTCCAAATGACAGTTCTGTAGGCTTGAACAGAGGATTCCCTGTCCACTTTTTCACTGCTCATGGATACTGACATTTGGATCAGGAAGACTTGTTCTTGATATCCAGTCTAATCAGTCCCTAAACAATTGGAATAGCTTTAATGGCCAGAATAGTTGCAAAGTTTCCTTTCTTCTAAGGACTGTGACAGTACAGTTATGTAGTTACATTAAGTGGGCTTGGACCACTAACCTCACCACTGTGCTCTCAGAGTGACTCAAAACCCTTTGTCAGGTATGGGCGTCCCTATTAACTGAAAGATGGCCTGGTCTGTAGTTTGAACCTCTTCTTTCTCAAGTCTTGTCTCAGTCCTGGGGATACAGAGTCCATAGGCATCCTAATAGATTGATGTGTGAGGACCCATGTTCAAGCACATACTAGTGGAAGACTGCTAGACAACTGTAGTATTGAACGTTGGCTTTCAGGGCTGTTTATCTAAAGATCAGGGATTTTGAACCTGTGTTGATGAGGGAATAAGAGTAGATAGGTTTTGGAAGCCTCCATTTTTACTCTGAGCAGAGCTGCTCAACTGCCTTTTACAGAGGGTTCAGTCGCCCAAAACTGCAAAACAGGGAACCAAGTGAACATGCATTTATCCTTGCTGGTATAGATGGAATCTATATGGGCTCTAGGATGTACATCTTTGAGCATGACCTACATACGTGTCATTTCTCCCAGGCAAGATTAGGAAAAGGAATGAGTTGAATATCAGGATAATCATGCTCAGTCTGACCCCTTGCCCAGTGGCCTCCTGCTTTGCGAGGCCTAATGGGTAATTAGTCCTGTAGACTCTCACAGTCTGGAGAGTACACAGAGTGATTCTCTAAATTGGGTTTAGTGCCTCAGAGGCCTGCCACCAATCTGTTGGCCTACTGTTCCCTTGGCCTATGTGATGTCCAAATATAGCAGGCATGGGATTTCCCCAAAGTTAGAAAGCTCGTGTGACTCATCTCTGGGAGTCCTGGCAGCCACACTTGGCTGGGGAGACGGCAGGCAGCTGCCCAGCCCAGAGCCTCGGAGGGCGTGGCTGCAGCCAGTCTTGTAAGGGAGCCACAAAGCCAGGCCACACGGATGAGGAAGAGCCAAATAACTGTTATCCTAAAAGGAGCATTAACAATAAGAAACAAGTTTTACATGCATCTTTAGAAAAGTGGGTGTAAAAACACTGAATGAAATGAATAGAGGATAGACTTCTAGCATACTCAAAAACTCTATTTGGCATTATTTATAAATATTTATTGCCAAAAAACTTCTTCATGCCATATTTCTGCACAACTGCTCTCGGTATGGGAACAAATGCACTATGATTAAGTGACTGTTTATGAAACAGAAAGTATCTGTATAACACAAGAAACCTACCTACATAAAAGCGAATAAATATGTCATATTTTAGGAGATTGCAGACGGCCTTTACATCAAACAAATTAACAAAACCACAAGCAGAATAAATGACAGTGTAGGAGATGAGTGATTAAGGCCTTGAAAAACTCAGTCTTTAGGAAGAGACACCACATTCTAGAAAACTCTTGAAAACTATAAAGCCAGAATATCTACCTTGACTTCACCACTGGCATCAAATATCCTCTAATATTAAAGAGACTTCAATATTTCAGTTATTTATTATGTAGTTTTTATTATTTATTTTATTCAGAGGGGAATACTTTATAGATATGAGTTTTAATGAAATAAATCAGAAGATATACATAGTACAATTACTGCTAGGAACTTTAAATCTAACTACAGTCCAGAAATGTTTTCTTCTCCTTTTAAGGGAAGAATTTATGTAATTAACCTGTTCATATTACTATAGTAATTGCTAAGTCTTAATATTTAGTAAGTTCTTCCTCTCTGCTAGGAGCTCCTCTGAGCACTTTCTATACAGTCTCCTTTAGCTGAGATGAAAATCATGTTAGTTCAGGTGATGGTAGATTTTTCTGGACCTCACTAAAGATCAGCTTGCCCTTCTGAAAGTATGGAAAATAATACAAGTACCCACTCATTCTGAGTGTTAAATGTGATAATTCACCTCAATCCATTAGCTTGGACTGCCTCATAGTAATTTTAAAAAGCCGCCTTTATTATTATGGAAATATTATTAAAAAAAAAGAAAGCTACTCTTTATCTTAATAGAACAATTACAATATGGGAAATGCTGGTTTATAATTCAAGAATAACATTTGAGAAAATGATATATAAGTTATATTTATTTAGAGTTTCTTATACTGAGAGTGTGAGTTGGACATTCAGTTGGTTTAAAATATTCTGAAATCTTTGAAGGGAAATATTGATGAGACATTGGGAAGGAAGCTAAATCTCTAACTATATTAGATAGGGAATTTCATGAGAAATTTAAAATATAATTTCTCTAGGATATTTAATTATGCAGTGATCAAAATAGTGATGCTGTTATAATTTTAGAATTGTTATTGAAAACAGAATCAATATTTATTTTAGTAAAATGTAATGTTTTAGCATGCTCCAGAAAGATCAGTAAACAGTCATGTACTGTGTAACATTTTGGACTGCATATAGGACATGGTCCCAAAAGATGATAATGGAGTCGAAAAATTCCTGTCACCTAGTGATATCTTAGCCATCGTAACATTGTAGCCCAATGCAAAGCTCTTTTTAAAATAAATTGAGTGTAGCCTAAGTGTATAGTATTATAAAGCCTACAGCAGTAAACAGTAATGCCCTAGGCCTTGACATCCACTCACCGACTCATCCAGAGCTACTTCTAGTCCCATGAGTTCCATTTGTGGTAAGTGCCCTATGGAGGTGTACCAATTTTTCTTTTATACCATATTTTTAACTTTTATTTTTAAATTACAGTTTACATTGAATATTATTTTGTATTAGTTTCAGGTGTATAGCATAGTGGTTAGACAACATACTATATTTTTACTGCACCTTTTCTCTGTTTAGATAACAAATACTGACCTTTGTGCTCTAACTATCTACAGTACCTAGTAAAGTGACATACTGTTCCAATGGAAATAACACTACAAGGTTGTAATGATTAAATGAGATGGTATATTTGAAAAAAGATCTGTTAATTTTAAAATGCTATAAGTACAAAATATTATTACTGCCCATGTAGAATTCTAGAAGTGCTCCTTCTGCCCGGGTGAGGCAGGTCACTGGCAAGTTGGAAGGTGATTTGTCCTTTTTTTAAACCAAATTCTGTAATTATGACTTGCCCTGCCATGCTCTTGGATTTTATTGCATTATAGATCAAATTCTGTGTCAAATGTATGTTATATTTTTAGATACATCCCCGGTCATACAGAAAGCCTTTAAAGTCAGTATTAGTATCATTTTCCAAAGCCAGGACTAGGACAGAAATCAACAAATCTAGAATTGTTCTATTGTTTCTCTTTCAAAAGCCTTCTTCATTAAAGATGCACATATCCCTTTTTTCTTTAACCAAAATTAGACTTCCCATTACCATATCAAGCAGAATTCTTCATTAAAAACATGAATGTAGAAGAAATGTTGGCCAGCGAGATTCTCGGAGACTTTCTTGGAGCTGTGAAAAATGTGTGGCAGCCAGAGCGTCTGAACGCCATTAACATCACGTCGGCCCTGGATAGGGGTGGCAGGGTGCCACTCCCTATTAATGACATGAAGGAGGGGTAAGCAGACCTTCATCTCATTGCCTTAAATATGGATTTTTAAATATGGTGATCTTATCAAACTTATTATAGTGGAAGACGGCCTATTGCATTTTTTTCTTTTTAATAAGAAATGGGTATTGTAAAGATACGAAAATACTAGCAATTTTCTATATTGACAAAGAGGTTATATTAATGGTTCTTTATATCTGATGTTCCAGATCCTGTGAAATCTAATTGTAGATCAGGATCAGCAATCATAAATTATAGTGCTAAGTCTTTTGTACCTTCTATAGAGAAACTATTATTTAGGGCCCGGAATTTCAAAGGAAATTGGTGCCCCAGTTATCAGCTGTAGAAGGACATGCAGACTACTGTAACTTTATTCTAGGAAACTATTTCTTTGCCTTTAACATTCTTTCCACCATGTGTCAGTGACTGATGGCTGAAGTGGATTTGAAATCCATTCCTAAAGCCTGGCCTTGTCACTCACAAGCTGGATGACATTGGGCGAGACACTGCACTTCTCTGTGCCTCAACTTCCTCGCTGACTCCAACGGGATTTTACTCCCTCTGAGTTCTTGATAATGATTAAATGAAGCAGTGCCTTTGAAAGAGCTTTGTCTGTTCTCAAGCCTTACAAGTGCAGAGTGTGACTCCTACCCTTGTTGGGGTTAAGAAATGCTCCATATGCCTGGGCAAAGGGAAAGGCTTATATGTCAGTGTCAATCAAACTTCAATCTTTAATTTCTAATCTGTAGGTTGAGGTAGATCTAACCCCTCCCCTTTTTTTATCCAATTCTATAAACATGAAATATGGAATGAGTTGCATGGTGCATATTGTAACACATCCCTTTCCAGCTCCTCCTCTATCCATATTCCTGGTAACATTTTTACTCAGATGTTATCTGGAATTACCTAGAATGCCTGGATTAGTAAAAATTAAATTTGAGGGCAGCTCAAATTTGAGACCTTTGTTGGAAATAAGGGAAAAGATCACAAATAGACATGGCTGAAATACAAGGGAGTAGGCAGAAGCGGGGTTAGAGATAAGCAGTGAGCTGTAAAATCCAACTTACAAATTTCAGAATTAAATTGCACCTTTTATGTTACAATAATATATCCTGAAGTTAGCCACTCACACACAGAAGTGCTTTGAGTGAAATAGTTGCTTTATCTCTTTGTCTGTTGCATGGTTTTTTATATGAAAACATAATTCTAGAGTTCAAATGTTTTACTTCAGAGTTACAACATGATTCTTTAATTAAGGAAGCACTGTGGAAAGAGATTGGACAGAGGTATCTTCCCTGAAAACCTTCTCCAAATGGAGAATCTTTTCAACATTTGTTAAAGTAACGTGTTCTGTGATGATTGTTAAAACATTGAGCAAAGGCGTTGGGAGGAGCAACATGAAAACTGGGCATTGGTAGAGTTTTCCATAATGCCGCTCTCTTCCGGGCTCACCCTTTTCTCATCAGTAGTGCAGACCCCACACATAGAGCTACTTTTAGAAACAACTAAATTGAACTAAATAACTGTCAACCAAACTCTGACTTAAAACATGCTCTCCAGCTCTGTCTAGCCTGCGAATTGCCAGTAGGCGCTTGAGTAAAAATGTAGATAGGTTCCCGACCTCTGATTCCTCCTAGGGATTCTGAACCTTTGAGTCTAAGGCAGGGCCTGAGCATGTGACTCTAAATTAAGAACAGAATTTTTGTCCTTCAAGTACTTGTTAGAGAATTCCATCATTAGCTGACTGACCCCCAGCACCTGCTGGAGGGCAGCATGTGCTATCAGATATTTGACAGAGTCACTTCCGTGGCATTTATTTGGACCTTGTTGTCTTAGATCCCCTTCCCAACTTGAAATGCTTTCCATGAGTTTCAGTTTAATGATAAGCCATAATACCCTTTACAGAGTATTCAAAAACTCTTTCAAAATAGCATTTCTATAAATTATACCCAAAGCCAACACTATTACACAATATTCCTATACTTTTTTGAAAATAACATGGGCTACAAATCTCTTTTTTAAAGTGAAATATTGAAAAGATCAAGAGAGAGGGTCAGAGATAGCAAAAAACATTGCTTTCCTTTTTTATTCTAAAATTTTATTTAAAAATATACTCATACATTTTAGAAGTATTAAGTACCTAAAAATGTGTCCTATTTTATACTTAGTATAAAGCCTCAGTCTCTGATCTTTAAAAAAAATCTCTATGAAACTATTTCCCATATCTTGTGGCAGCCATATCTACTAATTGCAGATTTTTCCATAATTGAAATATGTAGTGAAATAAACAGTAAATGGGTAAGAGAATCTCTCATAGCAGACCCCCCCAAAAAAACCTGTATTCCTTCCATAGCCCAAAACACCATGAATGTCAATCATCAAGAACCTGCTCGACAGCATTCCGGCTTCTCTTCCTTCTTGATGTGTTTTTCATCTCTGCAGAAGTCACTGCCAGCTTTTAAACTTCTCCTAAATGTAACAGAAAATAACTACAAAGATTTATGTCTAAGTGAGGAAGCTCTCCTGCAAAGGAAAACTGAGCCTCCTGGAAAGGTTCCCTTTCCCTTGCCAGGCCCATAACCCTAGGAGAGGCAACTGTGCTATCTCAGAGTGTGTGGTCTTGGTGCCTCTTTTGCTCCTGACACAGAGCCAGAGGCTAAGGACTCTGTGGATGTATTTAGCCTGGGATAAAGCTGGTGGAAAGAGGAGCAGGTTTATATTTCATTCTAGGCATGGCATAGCTGCCAACCCAGGGTGAGTGATGTGGTGTAAATGGTGGCTCTGAAGGGAATGATGGGGTGTGAAGATTAAAGAATATACTCACTTTTCATAAGAGATTGTCAAACCTACCACTGTTTGCTCTGGTTACCAAAGCATGTGGATCCAGCCTCAGTCAGCAACAGAGAATCCTCGTGTATTCTCTAGACAATCTCACAAAGTACTCCCCTTTAATTCATTGTCTGCATTTTGCCCTACCTCAGTGAGAAGTTCCACTTGAAGAGAAGAATGTAAGTCAATAGCTCCCAAATCCTGCTCTGATGCAAGGTCATGATCCTGGGCCAGACCCTTGTGCTCTGCAAATTGTCCCCGTGTTTGGTGATGTTCAAGAATGTCCTTTATTCTTAAATAATGTGCTTCTGCTATTTTTGGTGCAAATATCTTTTCATTTATGGAATGATGATGATATGAGATAGGAATTTTTGAAGAAAGTGTTTAATAAAAATTGAAGACCCATATAAGTGCATTTTGTAAGTATAAAAATAGATGAAATCAATGCAGCTAGATGTCTAATATTTAGTCTTCTAAGTTCTATGCATTCATTTGTGGTTTTCTTTCATTTTAGAAGTATTTTTATGGGGAAATAGTGTTTTATTCTCTGGGGTACAGTGATTTAAAAAACACAGTCTATATTCACAATCTGTTAGGGTCCAGGCAAGTAATCAGATCATTAAAAATCAGTATGGTACATGCCACAATTGAGGGCTCCCCCATGTCGGGTGGATGCCTAAAACGGGGTCAGGGAGGAGACGAATTGCATTCTGACCTGGCCTGCTCAAAAAGGGAGCAAGAAAGACTCTAGGCAAAGGAAACAGCTTGGGCAAAAGCCCTTAGGTAGGAGAAAGCGTGGTGAAATTGGAAGCCTACTTTGTGGGGAAATTGAGGACAGGGACCTAGAAGTGAGTTACCAAAGAGGCAAAGTCCAGACTGGGTAAGGCCTTGTGCACCGGGAAAAAGTATTTGGCTTTTATTCTGGTGCATTAGGGACCTTTGCAGAAAATGGCTTATATTAAAGTTTTAGTGTTAGCAGGTGGGCCTACTAAGCCCACCACAGGAAAGAATAGAGCAAACCCAAATGTCTCCTTTCTGCAAGCAGGAAAACCCCCTAAAACCAGATAGGCCTGAACCTGTGTGCCTGGTCCCATTTCTGAGAATTCATTGCTTCTCCAGTGCAGAGGAGTAAGCAAGCAGTATGACTCAACTCAAGAAGTGTCCTTTATTTTGTTTTTATTCTGTATTAGACCCTTTGTTTAGTTTTAGTCTTTATTTTTCATCTTATTATTTGACTGTTCGATTGATTGATTGATTGTTTGCAGATAGAGATGGAACAAAGAAGTTGGGGAGGACAGAGGCAGGAATCATGGTGCATTTAAGAGCTTAAGAGCGCCCAGGCAACATGTAATATATGTAGACACGTTCTTCTCTAAAGTGCCTTTTATCTCCCACATACGCAAAATGAAAAGTAAAATATATTCAGTACTTGGACAGTTAGGTAAAAATATACAATCATTCGGTCCATTTGTCTGCCCGTTGCTGAAAAGGCAGAGTTTTAACTTAAATGTTTTCCCTGTGTCTCATTCCTCACATTTTATTGTAAAGACCTCTGTAATTGCGTTTTACCTCAAGGGAAATTCTGTTCAAATTGGAAGAAAAAAGTCCTTAAAAGGAACAAGTTCTATCTAGTGTTTACCAGTTCCTAAGATTCTGAGGCCGTGTGTTCTGATAACATTGCCTGAGAGTGTTGTATTTGATAATATGCTCCCATGTCATCTAGTTACACACATTTGAAAGTTTGAAAATATATGGCTAAAATAGTAAAGGTAAAGATCATCCTTGTAAAAAAAAAATTTAATTTGCATATCAGAAAGCCAGCTAAAAGGACAACAAGAGATTATGAAAATGTAATTTTAGCATATATAGCATAGTTTTTGTTATACAGTACATGGCCTCATGCAAAATTATTTTTTAAAAAGCCAACATGTTGAAACTTATTGGTTCTACAAAAGAAACAATATATACACTTTTTTTTTTTACCTACAAGGCAATTCCAATGCCTACTTTTTTTTTAACGTAACATTTGTAGTCTGTTTGCATTTTATTTAACTAACTTATTTTCCCAGTTGTATTGAGATGTAATTAACATGTGTAAGTTTAAGGTGCTCAACGTAATGATTTTACATATATAAATTGCAAAACGATCACCACAATAAGTTAGGTTAACATCCAACACCACACATAGCTACACATTTTTTCCCTTGTGATAAGAATTTTAAAGATTTACTCTCTTAGCTGCTTTCAGATACTGTATACAATTGCTTGTGTTGTTAAACAGGTGTAATGCTTTTCATTCATTTACTTATTTGGCATATAGGCTCCCTGAGGACAGTGAAAAAGACTGGGTTGAAGGAGAACTATTAAGAGACTGTAGTTTTACTCCCTGTGGAAAGTGACGGTGACTAGAACTAGGGTTGTGGCAGTGGGAAGGAACAAAGTGGACAGGTGTGTACGAGAGTTCTTCCAGGGTCACTGTCAGAGACTGGTGATGGATTGAATGTGTGGGAAGAAGGACTCCAAGATGATGGTACTTGAGCATCTGGCCATGCCAGTCACCGGGAGAGAAGAAGATAGAAGGAGAAACAGGTGGAGGTGGGGCGGGGTGATGATGAGCTCAGTTTGGAACATATTAGGTTTGTGAAGCTTATGGATCATCCAAGTAGAGATGAAAGTAAGTTGGCAGTACGTGTCAACTGTCATAAAAATGTTTCCACTTCTAGGCATCTCTTCTAAGATAGTACCATTAAAGAATAAGCACAGACATAGTCTTTGCAATATTATTTATAACATCAAAAAATTGGAAATAACTTGCATGTCCAGCTCTGAAATAATTATTGAATAAATCATGTGCACTTAAAATTATATTGCCATAAAACTATAATTACAAAGACTGTCAATATGGAAAATGTGTATTATGCATTAAGTGAGAAAGGATACAAAGTTATATTTTAGAGATGATTGCAATTAGGCTAAAATATATGCATTTGAAAAATATTCTGCAAAGTACATTGGAAAGTGAAAACAGTTATCTCGGTAAAATGAATTCTGTTTTATTCCAAGTGTTATGTAATGTTTTATGTTGCTCTTTAATTTGAGAGAGAGAAAAAAAAAACTTTTGAAAGCACCAAAAACTCATACACTTATGCCCACTTATGTTATCTTAAAGTGAATTAATTTTTAAATTATTAATTATAAATGCAAATCAATGTCATGTCAAAGCAAGAGGACTGTTGTAAAAATATTCCTTTTATTTCTGTATTTACAAATATATTTCACAATTATCAAGGAAAAATATGGTCTTTGCTAGGCAGTTAATGGAGCTTAAAAGTATAACTTGTTTTAAATGGAATATGTTTAGATTCACTAATCATCTACATATTTTGCCGATGTTTTCTCACATCTGCTTTTGTTCTGAATTTTTAATTTGATCTTTAGTTTCAGTCCATTGTGTACTGTTTGTCTCCCAAAGGCACCATTTTTAAAAAATGTTCTTTTAAATCACTTTTAAGTCCAAAATATACATTTCACATAAGAGCAACCAAATGAGTTTTTGTAATTGTACTCTTGGGGCAGTTTTTAACTCAGGGTATGACTTCATACTTACATTGACATAGCTTTGAATTTTTGTGCTGCACCTATATTTAATTTTTAAAAATAACAGTTTTCTTGATACATAATTCACATACCGTACAATTCACATATTTAAATTATATAACTCAATGGATTTGAGTTTATTCCCCAAGGTGTACAATCATTACCACAATCAATTTTAGAACATTTTCATAATCCCAGCACCCCCCTCCCACATCCATTAACAGTCACTTAGCACCACCACCCTTCCAGCCCCAGGCAACCACTATTTACTTGCCCTCTCTATAATTTTGCCTGTTCTTGGATATTTCATATGAATGGAATCATTTAGTATGTGGTCTTTTGTGACTGGCTTCTTTCACTTAGCATAATATTTTCAAAGTTCATGCATGATGTAACATGTATCAGTACTTCATCCTTTTTTATGTCTAATATTCTATTGTATAACTATCCCACATTTTATCCATTCAGTTGATAAGCACCTGGGTTGTCTTCATTTTTTGACTCTTAGGAACAATGTTGCTATTAACATCCATGTACAAATTTTTGTACAGAGGTATTTTCATTTCACTTAGGAGTGGACTTGCAGGTCACATTAACTCTGTATTTAACCTTTTGAGGAATTGCCAGACTGTTTCCCAAACCAATTCCACTATTTTACATTCCCACCAGCAGAGTAGGAGAGTTCCAATTTCTTCACATCCTCACCAGTACTTCCTATTATCTGCCTTTTTATTGTAATGGGTGGGAAGTGGTACCTCACTGTGGTTTTGATCTCTCTTTTGCTAATGGCTAGTGATATTGAATATCTTTTCATACTCTTATTGGATATTTGTATATCTTCTTTGGAAAAATGTATTGATATCCTTTGCCACTTTAAATTGAATTGTCTTTTGCTATTGAGTGTAAGTGCCCTTTATGTATTAGAAATACAAGCCCCCTTATTAGATCTATGATATACAAATATTTTCTCCCATTTCATGGGTTTCCTTTTCACTTTCTTGAAGTATGTCCTTTGAAGCAAAAAGTTTTTAATTTTGATAAGTCCAGCTTATCTATTTGTTTAAATTTTTGCTGGAACTTCTGGTGTCATATCTAAGAAACCATTGTCTAATTCAAGGTCACAAAAATTTATGCCTATTTTCTTTTCAGAGTTTAATAGTTTTAGCTCTTGCATTTAAGTCTTTGATCTGTTTTGAGTTATTTTTTATATGGTGTGAGGTAGGTGTCCAACTTAAGTTTTTTATATGTGGAAGTCCAGTTGTCCCAGCACTGTATGTTGCAAAGACTCTTTCCCCTATTGAATTATCTTGGCACCTGTGACAAAAATCAGTTAACTAAATGTAAGAGTTTATTTCTGGACTTCTAATTTTATTGCATTGAACTACATGTCTACCCTTTTGCTAGTACTGCATTGTCTCGATTACTGTTGCTTTGTAGTAAGCTTTGAAATTGTTAATTGTGAGTCTTCCAATTTTTTCTCTTTCAAGATTTTTTTTTCTGGCTACTTTGGGTCCCTAGAATTTCCCTATAAATTTTAGAGTCAGTTTGTCAATTTCTGCAAGGAAGACAATTGAATTCTAATGGGCTTATTTCATTTCACAAGTAGTTATATATCATTGTCATTAGCAAAAGAAATATTTACTTTAGAGTAATTTCCAAGTTTTTTCTTTTGAAATACCTATATGACATTTCTTTTCTTTTTTAAATTATATTTTATTGATTATGCTATTACAGTGGTCCCAATTCTTCCCCATTTGCCCCCCTCTCACACAGCACCCTGCAGCTTTCTCAGGCAATCCCCACTCCATTGTTCATGTCCATGCGTATAAGTTCTTTGGCTACTCCATTTCCTATAATGTACTTTACATCCCCATGGCTGTTCTGTAACTACCTATTTGTACTGCTTAACCTTCTCAAGCTTTTCTAAAATTATTTAAATGGAAAAAATACAATAAGATTAAATTAAAAAAACAAATAAATAAATAAGTGTTATTATAATCTTCTCTTTTATTGTGAATCACCTGTTCATCATTTAAGTGGAATTATTTCCCCTAATTGCCAAGATACACACCAAGAAAATTAATTTTGTTGGCTTAGTTTGTGTTTAACAAGCAATAGTTTTTATCTTGTATTAACTTCTTATATAAAAGTTTGAGAGACCTTGTAATGAGAGGGGTCTGTGAAGTAGTAAAGCTGACAGACAGAACTCTCGTGTAGAATAAGTCTTCCTAAAGCGCCATACCTCTAGGGGATTGAATTCAAGGGAAGATTTATTAATAATTATTATTTACTATTTTAGTGATTGTATTATTGTTCTAAACAATTTAAGAATAATTTTTAAATGTAAGTAATCTACCCAATATAATTAGAATAGGACACATACTTATTTTGAATTAAAATAAGTAGAATGAAAAATAAATTTTGTTTTCTTAGAAATTAACATAAAATTGGGAAAATGTCTGGTCCACCAAAGCCCTCAGTAAATATTGGTTGACTAATGTAAAGGATGAAAGGAAGCCCGTACATGAATCACTGCCTTTAAAATCCAGCATCTATTTTAGGGGGGATTCTAGGTAATCCCTTGATTCAAAAGGATAAATCCTGCTTTCAGGGTAGATTGTTTTTCGATGTTTTCGATTTTCTTAAAGGATAACCTGAGAGTTTCCCAATCTTACAGCGTTTATGTCATGGTTGGTGCGGATGTCCCATTTTCTTCTTGTTTACGAGAAGTTGAAAATCCACAGAATCAATTGAGATGCAGTCAAGAAATGGAGCCTGTAATCACATGTGATAAAAAATTTCGTACACAATTTTACATTGACTGGTGCAAAATTTCATTGGTGAGTTTTAATTATATTTTGTTTTGCAAATATAATTAGAAGTGATATGGCAGGAGATAACATTTGACTAAAACCTGAATTGCTTTTAGGAAAAGATCCTGGGTTTACTTTGTTCACTGAAATTGACTTCTCTTGACTCTAAGTATTTGGCAAGCTTATTGACAGTGTATCCATTTAGGAAAGGGTATCTCCACCTTTGTTCTCAGTCTACCCTTGATTAGTTCCTCGGCTGGATTAGCTTGGCAGGTGGTCCACATGCTCGCCCTGGACATCCAGGTGGCTGCTAAATCAGGATAAATTATGGAGTCAGTGTAGCATGTATAGAAAGTCTCAAGTATGCTGCCACTAGCCCACTCTGGAAGGAGAGACCAGATTACAACAAAAGATCTGAAAATAAAGCATATTGTGCTATAATTCAGTGTCCTAGAAAGTCAAAATTGCAGGGAAAGTTCAAGGGATAAGGAAACAGTTCCAAGTGAGGAAAATTAGACTCTCACTCATCCCCATGAATATCAAATATTTCTTTCTGAACCACTTTTTCAATTAGCATGCTAAAAGGAGTTAGGGAAATGTGGGTAAGGTTTCATATATATGTAAGATATATAAAAGGTATGTTATATTTTTTGATTCTGCTTTCTGGAAGATGGGAAAATAGTTATATTTCTTTAGTGACCTTTAGATTTAACTTCTGTCAACTCTTGATGATTGGTGGTGACTGAATTAGACCTAAGTTTAAAGTTGACATTTGAACAAAGTTATTGACACATAAACACAACTGTCACCTCATGTCTCAGCGAACCAACTGCAGGCAACTTTCCTGGATCCAGTAGGGGAGAACATCTTACTCACGTTGTAGCACTTAGCACCTGCGGCCCTTGGCCCTGGCCTCTTCTTTTTATATCACTCATGTCTTGGGAAAGTACTGCTCTTTCTTTACCCTCTTAAATCAAATAAAATTACTAAGATGACATGGTTTATGTATTGTAGATAAATGCTGAATTTTCAAAGCTTCGTATTGCAGTCATGGTGTTAATTGTACAAGGGTCCAAAAGACTGAGTGGTTGCACTCATAACTTTTAAATAGATGCCTCTCACTAGAATCAGCAGACAGATGACCTAACAGTGCCATGTTCCCTGTGCTGGTGCTGTGAAATGTTCACGTTCAGGAATATCACCTAATTTCTAAAGGTTTAAAAATGACAGGCCTTGAAAATTCTAATTGTTGTGCTAAGACTTTACAAATAGAAGGGTGGGGAATTTCCACAGTTTATTTTACATGTATTTATTTATATGTTACATTTTACCACAGAAGATTTTAAGAGGCTTAAGTGAAAGAATCAATGAATAAACATAATAAATGAAATATAAAAAGTAGAAAATCAGAACCTAAGTTTTACCAAAAGAAATTAAGCCTAAAGTCAAGTTTGACAACAAGTTTTTACTAGCATTGTATTGTTAGCGAAACTCTTCAGGGAGTGATTTTTGGGAGAGGATACTGAGAAGTCCCACAAATAATTCTTCCCAACTTTTTTTTTTGAAGGGGGTAGCAAATCTAGTAACAAATTTCACATGGCTGTTTTTGTGGTGGTTTTAAAAAAAAAACCATTAGCATAATTAAATATAACTCAGTCAAAATAGTTTGCTTAATGTGGAGGTAAATTAATATAGTGCCAATATACATTTTTTGATTCTGGGATAGACTTTAGTAAAACGATAGCATTGGATGGATTACATGTTCCTTAGACTACCTTCCCAAAAAACTATTTCTGTCAACTGGATGCCGGAAAGATCAAGGTTGTAATCATTGAGAAACTGCCTTTCATCTTCTTCTCTTTTTTGCTGACTTTGGAAAGCACACCCACATACCTTGGTTATCAGCATGTTTATGGTTTGTTAACATATGCACTAGAGGTTTGTCATTAAGCAATAAGAAATGTACATACTAGTGTAAAGGACTTCTGTTTTGGGGAAAAGAGACTGAACTACATACACACATTTATTATGTATATATACATGTATGAATGCACAAGTATAGTGAGAGGACATAGCAAGCAGACCAACATAAAGCCTTCAACTTTCTTTTATTCATTACTTCTTCCTATCTCCCCTCAAAAATCGCAAGTTCAAGGTGATGAAGTAATGGGAAAAGATTGCTTTTTAGAAATTTGTCAAAGAATGTTTTCATATGTCTGGATCTTAAAATCTCATCATGTTTGCAGCTATTAATTTGACTTGTAATTGTCTTCTTTTGTATCAGGTTGATAAAACAAAGCAAGTGTCCACCTATCAGGAAGTGATTCGTGGAGAGGGGATTTTACCTGATGGTGGAGAGTACAAACCCCCTTCCGATTCTTTGAAAAGCAGAGACTATTACACGGATTTCCTAATTACACTGGCTGTGCCCTCGGCAGTAGCACTGGTCCTTTTTCTAATACTTGCTTATATCATGTGCTGCCGACGGGAAGGAGTGTGAGTACTTTAAAGCGCTAATAAAAAATTATAGAGCCTACTAAGATAACAACATACAAGATTCCATTAAAAGCTAAGTTTCATTTAATTCATAAAACACTTTATAAATGAATTGAAATCGTGTTCAAGTCAAACTACAGTACTTTATTCCTTTAAAAATGAATTAAAATAGTTTGGAGTCTAATAAATCAAATTAGGGTATTTAATTACTTTATTTTAAAATTATTAAGGCTAGATGAAAATTCATGCTGGCAAAAACAGTCCCAACAATCATTGAGGCTGAATATTTTGGTTACACAAGCCACCTTTAGTAAGCAGAGACTTTGGAATCTATTGACATGATAATTGTACTTTAACTAAATAATATTAGTCAGTTTGATCAGGAGTGATGGCCAGAATTCTTGAAAAATTGTTCTGTCAGGGTGACAATCTAAATGTTTAAATATGTATGCCCATATATATATATATATATATATATATATATATATATATATATATATATAAATTTAGGAGTAAATTAATGAAAATAAGTCTCTAATTTGAGTAATGAGTATCCAGTTCATGAATAGTTAGTACTTTCAGAGCATCTATGTCCATTAAAATAATCTCCCGGGATTATTCGGAAGTCAGAGTAACAAAGCCAAGGATAAAATATTAATAAAGCAGCAAGTAACAAATCGTTCCATTTTTACATGTAGCCTGATTTCATCATGTCGTAGAATTTATTTCCAAGAGCTTGATTCTCAGTCTCCTATTTTCCCCCCATTTTTCTGTGTGTTTCTCATCAGTGTTCCATCTCTGTGTGTGTACTCATCCAAGTACTGTCATCGACCTGGTGGCAGATGCTGCCTGGTGGCATTTAATACTAGCGGTGTCGGCATTTCCACATCATGCAAGATTCCATGAGCATATAGTCTTAATGTTCCAAATATCAATGCTATTATTTAATTCATAAATTTTGTTTTGTTTCTAGGGAAAAGAGAAACATGCAAACACCAGAGTAAGTGTCTTCTTTCCTGTTATTTTCTTTACCATTTTTTCCCACTTCTCAGTTGCTCATCATGCTTCTTACATGTGTCTCATGCTTTTTTTTTCATTCGTCATCTTTCATAGTTTATTTCATAAATGTGAAAGCTGCTTCTAAATAGAGATATTTAGGAGGGGTAGAAGTTAAAAATAAAAAGAGGGTTTGAAAACTAAAATCATACAGATAAAAACTAAACCTAAAATATTTCAGATTCAGAATATTAACTTGCCATTTATATTATGTGATTTCCCAATCTGCATTTCTGTAAACCAGAGAACAGATGAAAAGACCTTTCATACACGTTTTCCTGAATCTACAGTAATAACCTACCATAAAATGAAACTTCTGTGAGTATTTATAAATGCCCCATCAGAAGCAACAATATAAAAGCTCTGGTAGTTTAATCTTAATCGTAGAAATTAAGTAGAATGCTAGTTTGTTACTTAGGGCTGTAATATTAACACAATGCTTTATAGCTTAGTTTAACGAAAGACATTTAATTAAAAATTAGTTTATACTTTTCAGTTTTGCTCTGTTAAAAGTATATGAACTGTATCTTTTTCTGAGATAACGTGTAGAAAGCCCAAAGTGTGATAATGTCCTTCTATTTAAAAAACAAAAAAAAATTTTTCCAAACATTTTTGAAATTGATGACCTACTGGGATGATATATGGTTTTAAATATGTGTTGTCTTATTTCTTTTTGACCTAGCATCCAACTGGTCCATCATAGTGCCATTCAGAAATCTACCAAAGAACTTCGTGACATGTCCAAGAATAGAGAGATAGCGTGGCCCCTGTCAACGCTTCCTGTGTTTCACCCTGTCACAGGGGAAATCATGCCTCCGCTCCATGCAGACAGTTATGAGAGCACTAATATGCCATTGATGCAAACGCAGCAGTAAGTACCCACTCGAAACAGTGATTATTAATATGCATGAATGTGCCTAGTTCATGTCCATAAATGACTGGAGCTTTTTATTACTGGTGCTTCTGTTTGTATGTTTGTTTATAGAGAAGAGAAAATACCAAAAGGACATTGATAGTGTAGATCCCAGCCCCACTGTGCCGACCCAAATTAATAGAACTACTTTCAGAGAATGCTTTTATTTATTTTTTTCTACGGTAATCCACATTAATATTTAAGAAGTTGACACAGCTAATAAACTAACATATATTTGCTCAGAGATAAGTTCATTGTGAAAAGAGAAGCATATCCTAAACCATGACAAATTGATTATTTTTAGAGCCGTAATTATTAGAATTATTTGGTTCTGTTAACCTATTATTTTAATGTTATCACCACAAACCAATTTAATCTAACTTGGTTTTTTGTGATCTGCTTATATATCAAAATGAGTAGTTCCTATTTTGGCTATAAATGCAGTTTATTAGTGCAAACCTTCTCTGTTGTATGAGGACTATGGTCAGAAAGCCTGGAAAGGTAAGTATGAGGGAGAGGGGTTGAGGCAATTACCTAGTTGCTCTTTAGAACACCATGTTAGGTGCCTTGATCAATTTTGACATAAATGAATTGTAGGTAAAACTGTCATTTATTTTTAAGAACACGGCTCTTTTTGTATTTTGTTTTTTAACCATATGTTTAAAAGGGTTAAATTCAGTTTCCCCAAGGAAGTCACAAGTTTGATTTGGAGATCCTCCTCTTTTTCACTTTTGTAAATAAAATGGATAAAAAGGAAAATTCCTTTCCCACACATGTACATAAACCTTAGGATATGAAATAAAAGTAACCTCTTACTAATTAAAGGTTTACCTGGGAACAGTACTGGGTGCAAACATTTTCCCATTAGGATGCTTAGTTTGTAACCTTAGAAAATACATGTGTTAATTTGAAGATTAAATGGTTACTGTGACTAGTATAGGCAGTCAGACTCAATAAATTTGTCCAAAATACTTTGGAAATCTGAAAAGTATTGCGAGGATTTTTCTGAATTCTTATAAATCATTTACTTAGTGTAGAATAGGCCAAGGTATGTATGTGCCTGTGTGTGAGTAATTGATTCAAGTTATAGCAACAGTGGGGAAAATTGTGTAATTTAAAGTTTGAGTTTTGGAAATATTAATATTCTATCAGGAAAGTGAATATTAGTGCCTTAAAAAGTTGAGTTGTGTGAACGGAGGGGACGGACTTCTATGTTCTTTGATGATTAGGGAGACATCGTAAACCCACTTGGCCAGGATTTGATACTAATGAGAAAGATTAGTAAAATTTCAATAATATTGTAATCGTTCACAATATAACAATCTCTCCTGTCATTTTTAGATGAAAATTAGGAACAGCCTTGTCATGCATTTACAAGTTGTAGAGTTAAAGAATTCTTTATGTTATATTATTTACTCAGAAGTGCTTGTGAAACGTTGATATATATTCTTCAAATGTTGATACATATTCTTAGAAATGAAATGGTCAAATACACTTGAGATAGGTTTGGGTTTTTTGTTTTTTTTTAATCAAAATAGTTTTCTGAGCCTTTAGTGTGTTGATATGCTTTGTGAACCTATGGGGAAAGTTCAGAGGATTTAACTTTAAAGAAGACAGTTTGGGAAATGCTTCTGTTGTCAAATTTTAGAGTAGGGAACTATTCATTATGAGTAGGGGAATTTGAATGTGTTTGTAAGTCAGTAAAACTCTGTTGCTTGTAGAGTTTAAGGAAGAGGAAAAGATTGTATGATCTTTTAGATATGCTTTCTAACCATATATACTGAACATAAGGATAGCGCCTTAAAAATTATTTTGATTTCTTGAAAAGTTGTCATTATGTCGATCAGATCTCTATTTGTAAATGCAATAGGCTATTTTATTGAACTTGCCACAATTTGACCATATATGTATTTTTAAGTCCAGAAAGCCTTTATATTATTCAGATTTCTGCTAATGGAAAAACTCCATTAACTAGCACTTCTATATAAATAGGGTACACAGATAATTGATGATATTCACAATGATTATTCTGAGGCATTGCGAGATCATCAAGTGTGTCTGACTCATCAGAGGAAAATTAAATTACATTCAGTGTAGTTTCAGTGTTGAGTGTATATTATCTTTCTTTTATTCTCAGAAATGGATAAAATGTGCATGGTCTCTATGGTAACTCCCTATAAGCTAGAATATGTAATTAACCTCATTTTCTAACCATGCCAGTTAATAGGAGATTTATTGTACCAAGTTCCTCATAGCTGTCCTTTACACAAATTAAACTTTTACTCCTTACCTTAAAAGCATAGCCCTGTCCATAAAGTTCTATTTCAGTACCAGGTACTTACATATGTAAATATTTTGGTCATTTGAATCGAACTGAATTCTTAACTTTAAAATGAACTATTTGATAAGGAATTATAGTACTTGATAATTGGGTATATGCTTGGATAACGCTGCCTGATATTTATTAATTAACCCTTCCTAAAAGGGCATGCATTTCATTTTCACCTATTCAAACTAACTGTACTGAATTTATCACTCATAAATAATTTGGCTAGTTACTGGATTTTGTGTTTATTCTTCAGACTCAATACCAGATATATTCAAGCATAAGGACATGGCTGAAAGTTTATGTTGGCTTCTAGGCAAGACTCAAGAACGTGAATATTCAAGGCTGCATAGAAACATATTTGGGTTTTTTAAACAAGTTAATCCATGATTTATAGAGAACCTTTTAACAGTGTTAGCTATAGAGAACTTAAAACAGCTGTGTAATGATGGGCTGTCACAGTTATTTCTCACACAACTGTTTTATTGTTTTGGATCTTGGGGTTTTTTTTGTTTGTTTGTTTGGGTTTTTTTGGTAGAATGCTTCATGGGACTCCAGATTGGCACCATAAGTTAGAAGTAAATGTTTCATTATTTGCAGATGATAAAACTGAGCCACAGATAAGGGACAAAGCTAAACTGGGTCAAAACTGAGATTAGATTATTTACCTATCTTGGCCAAGTCAGGGATAGATAGGTGGTCATTGACCTCAAAAGGTCACAAGGTTCTCTGATCCAAGTTGCAGGCAAGGTAACTAAATAGTGCAAAGAAACTGGTGATGGAACGTATGTTCAGAAAGGAGGGATTTCATCTGCTCAGGTTACAGAGACTGTACAAACATCCTGTTAAAATAGCATATGGTAGAGAAATGTAAGGTAAATTTAATTTCATCTTTACTAGTGTAGTTATTATTTAATAAGCTTATTATTTTGGAATGATTTTTGAGGTAGAGAAAAGTTGCAAAACTAATACAGAGTGCACCAGTATTTTATCACATTTGTTACCATAAGAAACCAACCCTAGTGCTTTACTGTCAGCCCGATTTCAGACTTTTTCCAGATTTCACTAGTTTTCCCCCAATGCCCTTTTCCTGTTCCAGGATTCTGTCTAGGACACAATAATGGGCAGGGATAGTGTCTTACACCTTCCTGGTTCCATTGACTGTGACAGTCCTGAGAAGCACTAGCCACAGGTTCTGTGCAATGTCCCCCATCTCCCAGGATATCAGGGTTTCTGCAGTATACTTAGTTATCTTTGTAGTTCAGCGAATATGTGTTACCATTAAAAGTCTAAAGAATTTTTTCCTCTAATAAACAGTCTCTTGTTATAGTTCATTGCTAGAAATCACATTATAAAGTAATTCTTAAAAAAGTAAATATTGCTTTGCCCAAAATATCATTGTTGTGATAAGAGGTTATGTTTTTTGGCCAAAGATTTAACATCAAAAATATATTACAGATATGACTGATGTACCTCAAAGATAAAGCTTTGTAATCATTTAAATTAAGAAAATGAAATTCCAAGTCATAGAATTTTAGGTCCTAAAAGGAATGATGAGAGATGGTCTAGCCTGGCTGTCCCAAACGAAGTTGAAGGTCATAATCATTTGTGGACCTCTTACTAGGTATTACAGATCTCAGGGTCCTCCCCCTGGGGATTTGGAATCTGGCAGACATGTGTTACAGTGGAGCAGGGAAAAGGGTTGAGAATTCCTGATTTAAACGCTTAAAGCACCCGGGTTTGGGAGATTCACAAGCCAGATTAGTATTTCTGGTATTTCTGCTGTGGCTGGAGGTGGGGAACCGTTGGTTATTGACATTGCTCACCAGGTAGAGTTCTAAAAGAGGAGTAAGTTTCTCCTAATGATCCCTGAGGGGCATCTGCAAAAGGAGAGTGTGAAAGGGGGCCGTCTAGCACTTTATCTGTGGTGTGGGGGCTGTTGGTGGGTTTGTGCTTATCAGCCTCTACTTTTCACACCTCCTTAAGCTGCCTGAGGAGAATGGTGTGGGGAGGCGAGAGGCGAGTGCTGATTAGAAAGCTGTGCCTCAATGGGGCAGAGAAATGCTAAACCGTGAAAAGCTAAAAACCACTGGGAAATTGTATTCGTGTGACAATTTTATGGCACACATTGACTGGAGGACGCCAGCTATTCAATTTTCTAAAAAATGACTTATCTTTTTTTAAAAAAATAACATTTCTTAGAGAGAGGGGAAGGGAGGGAAAAATAGAGGGAGAGAAACATCAATGTGCAAGAGAATCAACAATAGGTTGCCTCTTGTACACCTGCAAACTGGGGACCTGACCTGCAACCCAGGCATGAGGCCTGACCCAGGAACCTTTCAGTCCATAGACTGGCACTCAGCCCACTGAACCACACCAGCCAGGGCATTTATTCTTAAGTTTATAATGTTTTACATGGTCTTTTAGGGGGAAGATCTGCCTCCTCATTATTCTTTTTTTAAATACTAACATCAATGTCTATCAGTTTTCCTGAGTGGGAGGCATCTTCATACAGTATTGAATGTAATGCATAGTAGGGGGAAGTGCCTAAACATTTTCTAGAAAGATTTTAATTGGCTATACAAAAATTTTCCTGATTCATTATATAAAACATAATACTTAATCCAGGGTAATTGGTTCTCCCTCATAACAGGAGGTAGGTTGTGCTTAATCTTTTGCAAATTAACAAATATAAAAGTAGAATTAAGTCTTCTAATTAAAGATATTTGGTAACTAACCATTTTAGCTTTTATCTGAAGTGTTTTTCCATTATTCCCTTTGGTAATAATAAGAACTAACTTTATGATAAAATTCCGTAAGTAAAAAACTAGGTTTCAATAAAAGTTAGCATCAGTAGAAGAGAATATTTCAGGAGACCAAGATAATGATTTCCTGTTGACAAGAAGTGTTAACCAGCCAGGAATATTTTGCAGCCATTAACTCTTTTTTCTTTTTTTTTACTTCAGTAAGTATAGACTGAAAGCTCTGAATGCAGTATCTCTTTGATGGGTTTTGTTTCTAGAGCTTTTTATTGAATCATTTTAAAGCTGTGGTAGGCTTGCTTTTGGCTTTATACAAGCAAGGAAAAATTAAAAGAAATAAATGAATATCTCCATTCTCCTTTATGCATTGATTTTAGTTAAAATTAGGTTTTGAAGTTAAAAATTATGCAGAACTAATTTCTTTGTGTTCTTCTTTAACCCACGTAATGGTCTGGTCCCTTAGTACAAATTATGACATTCAAATCAGCAAGGTTTGGACAATGTCAGTTTTGCTGAAATAATTGGGAAATTTCAAAAATATATTACTGTCTCTTATTGTTAAATGACTCCATGCTCATTCAGAATAGAAGTGTTTTGTAGTTTTGTATTCCACATCACTAAACTGTCATTTATTTTCAACTCTGTCACAGATTATATGGCTTTATACAAATCACTTAACCTTTCTTTGCTTTTGAGTCTTCAAGCAAATAGGATTATAATGGGTGGATAATCATCAACCTTACTCATAGAATTACTCTACAGGATATCCCAGAATATCAAATTCCCTTAAAACGGTGTGCAAATAATAAATAATTGCCTACTCTCCCCAAATCACTTATTTATTAATTTGCAAGTTATTACCTTTCCTTCTTAAAGAATGAAGTTTTTACAATGGCTAATTTACATAATTTTCTATTTAAATGCAGGTAATTAATGGTACTAAAATTAGAAAATAATTAATGCTAATAATTTAAAGAATTACAGATTTCTTAAGTCTTTTTTCTACTCAATGCAGTTTACACATAATAATTGTTCAGTTAGTCCGTGAATAACTCAATTATTCTAAATAGTTTTATGACTTTGTAAATGTCTTTCTTTGAAGGATTATTGGAATTCTCTTTGAAGTCAACCCCCACTATCCTGTATAATTGCCTTTAGCAGCCTGCTTTCACCAAAGATGCAAATGGTTTCATTTTCTTACTGAGTTCTTGCTTCTTACCTAGAGCAGAGCTTGTCATAGGCATTTTCCCAGTATGCCTGAAGCCATGCTCTTACGGGGTACCTTTCTTCAGCTCTTTAATGGAATACCCACTTCAAATATGCTCATCAGAGATATATTAGCACCTTTAACAATCACAGGGTCACATGTAGCCACAAGTTTGGGTGACCACAAGGGCAGAGCTCTGTGTGTAAACCTTGGAGTACTCTGGGGAAGTGGAATCTCCACATGTATTTTACTGAGCACCTTTTTGCACACATAAACACTTTCATTTAACTCATCTAACTTTCACTTGAAGTTGAACTTGCAAGAAGTGCATGTGCGTTGTTCAAACTTAACCATTCAGGACACGCACTGCAGATGCTTCTAAATCGCCCAGCCAATGTAATACACATTTGCCTTCTCATACATCTCCCCCAGATTTCTTGCTAGCTCCTGTAGTTTCTCAACCAATCATTTCTCTTCAAACCTAGCCAAGTCCTTTGTTATGTAGAAAGTTTAACAGTGTATCACAAGTGGGAAAAAACGGAGGCTGGAGAAGAAATGACTGGGCCTAGATAGATTTTGATCAGTGTCTTTCAAATTGTGTTCCACAGAAGGGCAAGTTGGGCTGACCAATGAGGAGAAGGGGTTCCAACAACTTCATTTAAATATAGATTTTGAATTTTGGTATTCTTGACCTATGGCTTTTGAAGGGCTTTCTTTATCCTCTTTGTTTATTTTTATTTTGTTAAAATATATTGATTCAATCCATAAATAGGCTAGGAAGAACTAGAGATGATAGGAAATGAGGAAGGGTGTGTGTGGGTGGGGAGGTGCTGTATTAGTTTCTAATGTAGAAAAGACGCAAATTAGTTTTACCTGAGAAGTTAAAACAAAACTCAGATTTCCACACACACACACACCCCCACACCCACAAATGCCCATGAAATTGCATTTTTACTTTTGTAGTAAAGATGTTTGTTTTCCCATCTTTAAATCTAGAGCTTATTTCCTCTTGTGGTTTATAAATTAATCTTTTTTACTTCTATCGTCAAAACCACTATAACTACTTAGTGTGAAATTGAAAGAATAAACAAACCAAAAGGAGACCACACAAGTAAGGCTGATAGGTAATAGCAAAAAGGAATGTAAGTATTGACATGAATTATTAAATAACTTCCTTAAATTGAATTAGAATTGATTTTATTTCCTTAACAACATATTAATATGGAACTGAAAAAATTTTTTTAAATCACTCAGAGTCATTAACATTCCTATAGATTAATTTAAGAGTTTAAACAGTATTTAACTAGCATGTACTGTTTTCTACTTTGGATTGTTGTATTCAAAGCATAATATTTGCCTGGCTGACATGATTTTACATCAGTGGTTTTCTAACCCTGCTTCTTGGGGATTTCTTAGAAATGCCCTGGGGGCCAGCTGTGGGTCTCAGGAAACAAAGCAAGAAGAATTCCAGCCCCCTTGTTTCCCCTGGGGCAGCCTCACATTTATCTCTTTTGTACACGGAGTTCTGCTTAGGATTTCAATTAAAAGGAATTCCATTGCTGAAGAGAAACAAAAAACTTTGAAAAACCCTGGCTTGGATCAAACCCTACTCTCTAGCAAGGGGCTAACTCTTAGAATTTCTTCCACACAAAAGCTAAATTGTACATTTTTGTAATAAGCTAATTTTAATATCAAATTTGAAACTAACTGGGTGCTATGTGAGTGTTCATCAGCACATGTGTATTGTGTGAGTCTCTGTAAGCATCTTCACTTTTGCATGTATTCATTCAAACTATTTCATGCTTATCGCTGGGGATACTAAACAAAACAGGGTGATTCTTAGTGTTGCCCTTTGGGGCAATTAAGTGAGGAAACACAATGACAGCATGGTACTGGGACCCTTTTGGGGCAGTGCTTACAGAGTGAGGAGGCATAGAAGAGTTGGTATTTGAGAGGTCATTTTTTCATGAAAAATAGTAACTTAAAATTTAGTTATCATTCCTGTGGGTTATTCTTAAATTCTAGGAGTATGTATTATGTGTTCACTATAACAAATTTTGAGTTGAATTTACAAGGACAAGTGGGAGCTGGTTGGGTTCAAGAAATGGTGGTGGGGGTCACGGTGGTGGCAGTTCTGCCCAAGCAGTCAGGGCGGCCTCCATGTAGGGACCAGAAATATTGGTGGCCTTCTCAGGCACACTAAAAACCTGGGAACTTAGTTGGCAGGTAGGTATAAAAAAATAATGAAATGTATGTTATTTGAAGGACTTAATCAGATTTGTGTCTTAGAAGATCATCAGTGTGCACAGTGGATTATAAGGGAGCAAGAGTAGGAATGAGGGAGCAATTCGGATCAATTGGAAAGATCCAAGTGAGAAAGGACAGCTTCAACCAAGTTAGCAATGGAGATGGGAAAGAAGGAGACAGATTCAAAAAAATTGAGGAGCATCATCAAGAGTACCCAAGTGATTAGATGGGAGGAGTGAAGGAGAGGGAAGGGTCGGTGACGACCTGTGTATTTTGACTAGTGCAGTTGGGGGACTGGGGGTTGCCATATCTGAGGATGGGGATAGAGGTGCGCAGGTTGAGCTTAGTGAGTGAAGATGGTTATATATGCTGTTCTGTGAGCGTGTGTGAGTGTGTTAAATGTGTTCTAGACCTGGATCTGAAAGTGTACAGGTTACAGACACAAGTCCCGGAGCCCTGTGTTCACATTTTTATCAACCACTTCCTAGCTATGTAGTCTTGGACCTCTAGGCCTATTTTTTCATCTGAAAACTGGGGGAAATGGTACCTACCTCCTGGGTTTGCTGTGAGATAGAAATACAGCACATTGCAGTAGCAACTCCATGAATGTTACCAATGTTGTTCTTATTTATCTTCCTCTACCTCAGTTTCCTCATCCATAAACTCATGGGGGGTTGCTGTACTAGATGATTTAGGGGGCCCTTTCCAGCTATAAAGTTTTTCATTCTAATATGTCTGCTCTTTGTTTACATGCCTATAAGCAAACACAGTTTTACTAAAAAAATATTAATCATTTCTAGGAACTTGCCACATCAGACTCAGATTCCCCAACAGCAGACTACAGGTGAGAACTAAATAAATTGATGTACTAATAGGTTGATGTTTATGAATAAAGTTAATAGATTAAATGACAATTATAGTACAGTATAATTTATAAGGCTTTAGTTTTACCAAGTGAGGCAAAAACAATTGTCTTTCCTTGGTCAGAGATGGACCTTCAGAATAATAGATTATTGCATAGATTGGCATCGGAGTGATAAACACAGGGTAAATGATCTTAGAGCAGAAACATCCATGGAGGTCCTAATTAAGGAAGAGTGAATAAAATCCCTTTCCTTCAGCAAAGCTCCCCATTCTTCCCTTTCGTATGAAAGATTCTTAGATTAGATGCATCCAGGATTTGTCTCAGTAAGTTAGCAGCTTGAAACTGACTCTTACAAAGGGAAACCATTGTGACTAATCACTGAGGCTTCAGGGGGATAAATGAGAAATGGTTGGCCTGTTCTAAGGCCACTTTTAAAAGCTGTTATAACATGACCAGTGACAACAAGATGGTAGACAATTCTCCCTGGACTATTCTATTTCCCTAAGACTTGCTTGCTTTAAGTTTATTTCTTTCAAGTATCTCTAAAAACTTTCCACAGCCAATTACTTCATTCATCTCAGTACTGAGTAGATAACTTATTCATGATTGTCTTCTAATTAGTGGTTGATTCTTAGTTCTAATTGCCAGGCAACCAGTAATGCCTTTTTAGCTCTTTTGGAAAAGAAAGAGAAGTTTTAAAAATGTAAGTTGGATGTGGAATTCTGAGTATGAATAGAGGTATTGTGGTAGGGAAGCTATTAAGTACATCTCTTTAAAACTTGAGGCGCATATAGAAATGTACTGGATATTTTTCATTCAAACATTATCTTCTCTATTACTGCTTTCGGGAATTTAAGGAGATTTTCGTTTGACAACTTTTCAAAGATTTGAGGCAAGTATAATGAAGTTGTTCATCAGATTTTAATTATAAAATTTAGCAGAATTTTCCCCCATAATTTTGATTACCTGTTTTAATTAAATGCTAACATGTTTCAGCAAGACTGTTCAATATATTGATGTAAGCATTCATGAGATTAATGAAGGAACAAACTTTGTTATATGTATGTTATATAAAGAGCAAATAGATAAATGAATCTCTACTACATCTAATTACGTGGCTTTTATTTTTTTAAAGAGGAAAAAAACTATAAAGCGTATTTCTACAATGGGCGTGCTAAATTTTCTTTGACTTCATAGACATTCATCTCTCCTAATGTGTCTTTCCTCTGATTCTTGATTATTTGAGGCAAGAAGTTAAGAGAAGGGAGACAATTACTGGCAAGATAGAAATACTTTTTGAGTATTTTAAAAATCTAGATTTTACTTATTTCCCCATTGGGGGGAAATAAGGAAACCTAAGTAGATGATATTAGGGAGATTTACTTGATAGTTATATAGATATTTAGCAAGTAGACCTGTTAGCACGCTTCATTTTAGTAATAGGCAGCATTTTCAAATACAAGAACATTTTATGCTCATGCAGATGTGATAAGAGCTGAAGAATTTCCCTCAGGGGATTTTAGGTTGTTCAAGCTATTTTTAAAATTATTTTTCTAAATCAGGTTTTAGGGAACAGGCACTTTGCTTGAGTCAAGAAAGCCTTGAGCTCCTTTTTAGTTAACATTATAGCCTATTACCTTCTTGTTTTCTTATATTTTTCTGTAATTTGGAGCACATTATTGACTAAAGTGCACTATTTTCTCATGGTTGTTTTCTGTGAGTCTTCAAAGTATCTAAGTGGAGAGACAGAGAGATACCACCTGGTATTTTTAATAATTGTGATAGATTGTTGTGTTTCTGACGCAGATAAATGTAAAATCAAATAGAGCCATGTCTCTTGGAGAGAAGAGTTAAATGGGCAGGTTACATTCTTTATTCTCATTCTATTCATTTGAATGAAAAAAAAAATAAAGTTTGCTTTCCGATTTATAAGGTGTTTGTCTGCACATGCATGGTTTCAGTGCTGTTTATGTATTTTCATGGGTACAATACCTTTTCTGTTCCTCCACCCTGGTTATTGCAGTACCACAAAGAGGCAACAAGATTTGTACATGATTATCTGGAAATAATTCTATTTTCCCAAGTACCTCAGAGGACTGTGCTAAGTGTCACGGTTTTCTTATCTTTTTTATTAAATGTAATGGAGTGACAGTGGTGAATCACACTATATGGTTTTCTTTGCTCAAAATCTACAATTGCCCATCCCTCACTGACGCAAGCCCATGTTCGTTCTTACACATTACAGGTAAATGGTATCCCTGAAGAAAGAAAACTGACCGAAGCAATGAATTTGTAATGCGACAGTATAGCTGTTACCGCTTTTATTTCTTCTCTCTTCCAGTAATGCATGAGCTTTTCTGGCGTGTGGTGTGCATGTCGACAGTATTAAGTATATACCAAATAATGCAATATAACTTTCATTTTACTAATGTATTTCTTTTGTACTTAAAGCATTTTTGACAGTTTGTAAAACATCAACAACTATATATTTGTTACAATAAAAAGTGATCTTTAAAATAAATATTATTAATGAAGCCTAACGTCTGGTGAAATTTGCTTCAGAAAGTATTCGATTGCCTCCTATATCGTAGGAAGCTTTTGTTGCTAAGGAACAGGTTCATGTGTTCATTCTTCATTCAATGAGATTTTATTAAGCATTTCCTATAAATATATAAAATATCCATGGTCTGTGTTCTAAGTGAGCAATCCATTTAATTTTTTTGAATTGATTTTAGAGAGAGAGGAAGCGGGGAAAGAGAGAAAAGGTGAGAACATCAACTTGTTCCAATTACTTATTCATTCCCTGGTCGTTTCTTGTATGTGTCCTGACTGGGGATCGAACCCACAACCGTGGTGTACCAGGATGGTGCTCCAACCAGCTGAGCTACTGGCCAAGGCTAAGTGAGGATAGTACTTTTACCCTTGTGGCACATAAAGCCTGTTGTTTTATATACCACTTCTTGAAGTATCTTATAGGGTAAACATCGTTTTATTGATTGCAGATCTGATGACGCCCAGTTCGTGAAGAGCAGCCCAGGAACCATAGTTACTTGACTCTATAATCAGATATTCAGTTGAGAAGCAAGCCAGAACTGTTACTCAAAAAGAGAATAGTTACCTGCTGATGGTGACATGAATTAGCTCCAAAAACCCCAGGGTCCCCTTTGATAACACTGCTTTCAAGGCTTAGCAGAGTTCTGTCACACTATGTCAGTCCGCTTCGTGCAGTTTGGATCATCGTGGCCATCGGGCCGTCTAACGGCTGCAACAAGCAGACTGGGCCAGCTAGAAAACCTTTCCTCACTCTGCTCTGGGGAGTTGTCTATATTACCTGTTCATTGGCCAGAGGACACAAATGCTACCTAAATCTGATTCCAGAATCCACAGATTCCCTGTTAGTATTGTATGCAACTATTTGTCCTCCATATAGGGGGAACAGTTCATGCCTGACGTTGGAAACCCTGCCCGTGCTTCACTTCTTCCTAGGACTTAACAGAGGATGCAGGTTATTGGGTTTCTTAAAAGTTTTTCTGCTATTCTTATTCCTTCCCAAGACAACTAGGGCATTGCTACTTGCTGTTCGTCAGGACTGATTATCTTAAAGTGTAAATATATTGGGTCAGGTTCATGTCCTAGGAGGAAGGAAAGATTGCCATGACTCCAGATGACTAGATTGTGGAACAGTGTCGGAGAATTCATTAATTGTTGCTCTTGCCAGTGGTATCAAACTGTTCCTGGTAGTCCAAGTGAGCAGAAGCATAAAGTAATACACGATCCATGAATCAGGAACTGCAGATCAGGGATCAAGAACTTTATTCATCTATTCTAGGAAAAAGGCCACTGTGCGGATGAGAATATGCACTTGGAGTTAGCATCAGTTTTCACACTGACCCTACTGAGGAATTAAATGGGGATAAGAAGACTCATTGGCCAGCATCTCACAAATCTTTGACAAGTGCCTTAATCTCTGCAATTTCCTCTGACGAGTGATCTTGCCTCTGACTTTATATTTTGATAGGAGGAGTCCAAACAGGTTCCCATTGGTTGTTGCTACCCTAACAGTCTTCACTTTATGGGTCAAAAAGAATGTAAGGATCCTGCCACATGCAGAGGATTTCCATCCCAACTAAACATCCTCATAGTGGGCAAATGGGTACATGGTGAGTTCAGGGTCTCAATGGTGAATGTACATCAGAATAACTTTCTTCAGTTGGCCACAGTAAGGCATTACCCTAAAACCAACTGCAATGGTTTTCTGCTGCACTTTCAGGAATTCAAGAAAACTCAGATCTAGATTTAAAAATATCCCTGAAAAGTGTGACTTTTCCTTTCTCCAAAATAAGTCACCCAATAAGTTATGACTTCTCTTTGAGCAAGTTCATCTCTTTAAGTTCACACTGACAATAGAAAAGAGCATTAGATTAAAATGTCCAAGCTAAATTTGAAGCCTAGAGAATAGTCAGAAGATAATTAAGTAGAAAACAATGCCAAGGTGGGAGCCTCCAAGTACAGAAACAGCAAGTAGGTGGGGGGCATGACTTATGGGATTAATGCTCCAAGATTTGAGTTATTATTTCCTGTTTCCTGACTATACCCAATTAAGTAGATGAATAAAAACTTTCAAGCAAGCCATTTTAAGATGGAGCTGCTTCACAAATTTGCATTTTGGAATTTTCCATGGAATACCCTGCTGGCTGCTTATCTATTGCATGTCCAGTATGTTAATATGAGTCACTTCTGAGGATACCATGGGTGAGACAGACACAGGCTCTGCCATCAAGGAGTTGACGTTACAGCAGGAAAGACGGGCATTAATCAAGTGGTCATACAAGTAAACATCAGATTGCAATTGTGATTAATGCTATGAGGGAAAGTAACTGGTGATATAAAACCCAGTCACAGGGACATTTGACCTACTCAGTGGGGTCTCAGATTTCCTGAGGAAGTTTGTGTTGATAGCAAAAGGATGAGTAGAAATTCACAAGATAAAACAAGTAAGAAAGAACGCTTGAGGCAGAGAGAAGAACATATCTCAGTCCTTTTGGGAGAAGAAATCCTAGTGACTATGGGGTTCTATTGGGAAGTCCAGTGCAGCCAGAGAATGGGGTACACAGAGGGGATGTTGAGAAAGTGTGGAGAAGGGTGACCCAAAAGGTAGGTAGGACCAAACCATGCATGATTTTAAAGGTAGAAAACGTCTGAAGGATTTTAAGAATGAAGGATGGCGACATGTTCATATTTTAATATAATCAATCTAACTCTAATATAAAGAAAAGATAGAGTAGGTGGGCAGAGTGGGCATGGATAGATTAGTTAGGAGGCTATTATAGACACGATTGGAAAAATAATAACTTTGGTTAGTGGTGGAAGAGATGGAAAGAACAGACAGATTCAAGAGCAATTAAGGAGAATAAGAAAAACAGTTGGTACACTGATACTTTGAAATGGTGTTAAGGAAAAGAAAAGGGTTAATGCTGATTATGGGAGGCAGGGGTCAAATGGTTCAATCCATTGGAATGGAAGATACTAGAATAGATGATTTTGTGTGAGGATTTTACATAGAAGAAGACAAAACAGAAAAGTGACTATCTTTTTGAAAAAATTTCCCCAGTTTTATTGTTATATAATTTACATATAACATTGTATAAATTTAACATGTACACCATAATGACTTGATATATTTGATTACCACAAGTTTATATAACATGCATGACCTCATATAGTTACCAAGATATTTTCTTCTTCTATTGATAACATTTAAGATCTACACTCAGTAACTTTCAAATATACAATACAGTATTAATATTCCCAGAACTAATTTATCTTAAAACTAGAAGTCTGTACCTTTTGACCACCTTCACTCATTTCCTCCACTCCTACCCCTACCTCTGGCAACCAGAAATCTGATCTCTGTTTCCAAGAATTTGATGTTTTTAGATTCTACATATAACATCACATAGCATTTGTCTTTCTCTGACTTTTTTCACTTAACATAATGCCCTCACCATTCATCCATGTTGTTGCAAATGGCCAAATTTCTTTCTTTATGGCTAAATAGTATTTCATTATCTAATTCAAAATATTTATTGAGCACTTAATATATGCCAAAGGTTGCTGTAGATGGGAATGTAACTGTGAAAGACAAGTGCCAGTCTTAAGAGTGGATTTTATTAGATCAAAAATCTGTCCATTAGTACCATCCCAGTAACTAGTCTGTTGTTTCTTTTGTATCATTTTCAAACAATATGTAATACCTTTCTAAGAAAGCAATTGGGAATGAAATTGATTGTGTTCATAGATAAATTCACAAAAAGCAGCAATACAACAAAAGTATTGAATTTGCTTGGTGTCAACCCCCCCCAAAAAAAAAAAAATTAGACTGTTCATTTCAAAGGTTAGTCCAGGCAGTCAGAGTGTGGAAGCAGAGTGAAGAGGCCAGGAGGTTCTGAAAGAAAACCAACAAAACATGTGATTGATCTGGTTATTCTTCTAGAAAGCAGAAAGTCCCACTACGGATCTTCTAATATATTGTATAGATTGCACCTCAAAATTTCCCCTCCAAGTAACAGGAGAGTTAGACTTTCATCCTATGAGTCACCATCCTAGAGCTGAGAGTCACTCCAGGAGGGCATTGACTGCCCTGCACTTCAGCTTTTGTTATGAGCAGGCTGAGCAAGATCCCGGTGCTCTGGAAGGAAACCCCGGTGCAGAGAAGCTGGGAAGTGCTGTGGAGAAATGAGGTGAGGAATTCAGAAAGAAGGCTGAATAAGCTATTAGCAAAATGTCTTGATAAAGGGACACTGCATAGTTATCATTGATACACGATGTTAAAAGGCAGTAACTGTATCACTACTACTTCTTAGCTGACATTTCACATTGCAGTGGAAGGAAGTCAACTTGTGATACACATGAGATTAATGTATAAGAAAGAATTGCTTGATGAGTTTTTCTGCTCTATTGCTAAAAACTCATACCATGTAAAGGTTGATTTTTCATTTTGGGAAAAATTATTTGTGAGCTGTGTTGATGTGACAGATATATCCCTGAGTTCACAGTGGCTTAACACAGTAAAAATTTACTAGTCACTTATATCATAGCCCAGTGCAATTAGGCCAGTCCTCCTTCATCTTGTATGCTATATGATCTGGAACATGTGATATCCAAGATTTCTAAGGAAAACAAAGTAAGAGCTGAAGGGTCATGTGGGATGTTTTTAAGAGCTGGGCTTCAAAATGTCTGCTATCACTTTCACCTATGCTCCTTTGGCTGGTACTGTCATGTTCCCCCGACATAATTGCTGTGGGTGCTGTGTACTCGGAGAGAGGAAATAGTGCGGTAAACATGAGCACGTGGCCTGGACAAAACGTGTCATGGGTGCTTATGGACTAACAGCTGTGCAGGGTGGGGCAAAAGCAGGCTTCCAGTTGTCTATGGAAAATGATACAATAATTAATAAATAATAATACAAGAAGAAACTGCTTCACATACAACTGTAAACCTACTTTTGTCCTACCCTGTATATAACATTAATGAAAAACATGCGTATGTGAATAAGTAGTTCTCTCATTCCCAATGACCTAAATTGTGAATTAGAATTTTTAATTCAGTGGAAATAAAAGTAACAACAACAACAAATTGCTTAAATACACTGGTTTGTCCAAAAAATTCTTTTCTTTTTTTTTTCATATGATGGCTCTATAGTGCTTAGCTATCTTTAACTAAAATTGAAACAATTTCTTTAGATTGTATTGTGACAGCTGTCATAGTAGCATGAATTTAAAAGAAAACATCAAAATTGGTGACTTTTTGTGCAGCCATTTTAATATTGAAGATGGAAGAAAATATGCAACATTTTCAGCATATAGTGCTTTATTATTTCAAGAAAGGTAAAAATGCAACTGAAACACACACAGAGATTTGTGCAGGGTATGAAGAAGGTGCTGTGACTGATCAAACATGCCAAAAGTGGTTGGTGAAGTTTCTTGGTACTACTGATATTTTGGGCAAATAATTCTTTGCTGTGGGCTGTCTTATGCATTGGAAGATGTTTAGCAGCACCTCTGGCCTCTACCCACTAGAAGCCAATAGCAGGAGATAGCCAACATACTCAAAATATCCAAATCAATATGCAAAGTTATTGATGAAAATGAAAAATGTGTCTTTCATTTTATGGAAGAAACTAAATGGACTTTGACCAACCCAGTAATAATCAAGGTAGGTAAGCTAATTTTGGAAATATATTGCATTGAATTCTTGTAAAAAATATATGATTACAAGTCACAATACCTTATCTGCAATTCTCAGATCGAAGATCTTCATTTTTTAATAAATTCATAACATACCCCTTTAATGGTAGAACTTGACCTAAACAAAAATGACGATGCTTATTTTGTCTTTCTTAATCCTTCTTGGTGTGCTGTTTTGCTATGCAAATTTTAACATTATATCACCGGGAATTGCCCTTACCCTACTAAATATGTAATATAAGGAACATAACTAACATTTATTACATTTATAAAATATGAACACAATTGAATACTAAAAGAGACTTGGTCCCTAGAGTTTCCAATAATGTATTGTGGACTTACATTACTAATTTTATAAATATTATGTTTAATTTTTATATGATTTTATATAATAAGCTTTTTATCACCTAAATTTAGAGCTCATGTGTGTGCCTAAAACAAATTAAGGGGTCAAACAATGATAAAAGACTGAGATGAACTTGTCTAGCAGAATAAAATATTCCTCTTCCCCCCCCCCCAAATTATCAAAATATCTTAATTAAGTATCAAGGTCATTTCATTCATTCAGTGAATATTTAGGACTTATTGTGTTCTAGGCATTGAATTATGCCTGGGAAATAAAGCAGACATGAGGTGATATGAAAGAATAAACAATGTCTAGTCCACGGTCTGGCACTATTTTGTGCTGAATAAATATTTGTTGAGAAAATCAATCTCATGTCAGTTACTAAAGGCTAGGAAGGTTAAAGACGTGTTGTAATCTAGAGTTCAGAAAGTAGCTATTTACTAAATGATCGAAATCGGTCTGTTTTAAGAGAAAACATTTAAGATAAAACTGGAGCAATGATCACGAGCCAGTCATGCCTGTCAACCTTGTCATGCTCTTTCGAGCATGAGTGGGGACCCAAAAGCAATGGAAAGAAACTGTAATTGTAGTTTCTGCCCAGCATCTACTTATCTTTCTTCTGGCAAGCTTCCATATTTTCCCTAGGCAACCATCCCCTGACATCCTTGCAATCCAGGTGCTTCCACTTGCATTGGCTCCCTACCCATCGCAAGATCTCAGTTCTGGCGAATCAGAGCAGACTCCCTCTCAGCCCAGATCAGACCTCTGACCCAGCAGGGACTGGAGATGTCAGTTTCACAGGGGCTTCTGGGAAGAGGAATGTGCTCTTTCCTGAGGAATGTGCTCTTTCCTGATGGACTTGAGTCAAGGTCAGCAGAGCACAAAAGACGGGAACCAACAGAAGGGTCAGAAACCAGTTCTTTTTGCGCCGTAGGCAGTGGAGTTAGGTGTTCTGACACTTCAGTCTCAACCATGTGAAGGGGCTCTGTGTGGCTGGAGCATTTTGAGTGAGAGGGATGTGGGATAAAAGATAATGCAGATATAAATGTATCAAGCCAACACAGTGTACACCTTAAACGTCCACAGTGTTACATGTCAAATATATCTCAATAAAAATAACAATTAAGAAAAATTAAATTGTATTGAAAATGAAAAAAAAGGCCAATAGCTTAAAGAATTTTTCTTTAAAGAATTATTCTGGAAATGTAAACAGAATGTTTTTAGTCTTATAGACCTTTATCAAGGAGTTTGCATTTTATTCTAAGAACATTGGAAATTAAGAATTTGAAGTAGAAAATTAACTTCATTCCATTTACATTTATTTATTTTTATTTTTATTTGTTTTAAGTCACTCTGGGTCAGCGACGATGGTGAAGCAAAGACCGCTGAAAATTCTCCATAAATGAGAAAACTGGCAAAAACGGTAAAATTAACATTTTCCAAACTGGAGTTTAATCAAAGGCTTATAGCATCTGGGGAGAGTTTATGCACATAAAACAGTTGAATCTTGGAAACAGCAGCAAGCTTCCCAGTATTTTAACCTGTTCTCATCCTCCCCTCTCCAACTTCCAGGTTGTGTTGAAAACAGCCTGCAAACGTGAAACAGACCAGCAGTCTAGTAGCCAACAGAAGGCACAGAATGAGGTTGGAGTTCCTTTAAAACCTCTTCCCAGGATAATTGCCATTATTATGTTGCCTGTCTAGTGGTTCCCTGGATGACCACTTTATTTACCTGACTCAGAGCTCACCCAAAGAAAAACCTGGGGCATTTGGTGGAAAGCAATTTGGGGCAAATTATGATCTTCCCAGCTGCCTGAGGTTCTGAATAACAGTTGGGGTGAGGGATGGGAGCAGAGGAGTGATTCTTCTCTGAGTATTTTTGATATGATTCTAACCTTTAGAACCATATTAATGTTTTTACACAATCAAAATAAATGAATGGAAACTAAATAAATAAGTAGACACATATCCCAGTAATAGGAGCACCCAAAATGAACCAAAAAACAAACGAATGCACACTTTATACATTATATAACTGTCTAACCAGTATGCTCTAACCTAAAATTAATATATATTGAATGTCAACTGTAACTGAAAAACTAAAAAGAATTTAAGAAATGAATCGAGCTGTATGAAAAATGAATAACTTAGACATACTCAAGGTGTGGGGGCAGAACTCACTTATGTAATTAGAATATAGTGTTTTGAATATTTGCTTGAAGGTAACAAAAAGAATTATAGATAAACGTTGTACTCTAGTAAATTTTTTGTTTGTTTTTTACTGTGGTATGGGGTTCACATTCTGAAAACTAGTCTGTCTGTTAGGACTGTGAAGATAAGTAAAGATTTTGTGGATAGTGGAAGCCATGTTTGTCACCTTTGGAGAAGGGAGTTACAAACTGGGAAGGGGCAGGGCTAAGAGGAACTCTAGTGTTGGCACGGAGTTGGAGGGATTGGTATAAACCCATAGCTTTTAATAAACAGATAGAAGATGTATGTGTGTGTGCATACATACGTGAACATATTTCCTAGTTCTGTCCACTGAGGGAAACTAGAAGCAATAATACCCACAACAGCTCGCAGCCAAATCTTGGTTTCTAGAAACCAGGTATCCGTGAGGAAATGGCTGATTTCAGGGCTGGGGCAAGGGAAGTGCTAGATGAACTCAGAACACCTTCTTGTGCCAAAAAATAAAAAAGTGCTAAAAGAATAATGGAAATTCATTAAAATAATTCAGGAGCTGGCTAGAAGGGGCTCACACTGGCCAAATATGGGCCAATTGGGTAACAAAATGAAGTACTGTATTATAAATAATGTATTATAAGAGTTCCTGAATCTATGCTGATATTGATGAATGAATGAGTGGATGAATGAATGAATGAGTGCTTTCTTATAGCAGAATGCCAAGTAATGTACAAAATGTATTAGAGCTATAAAAATCATGATTTTGCAAACACCATAGAAATAACTACTTAACACAAGAGCCATAAATATATAATTATATGGAAACCAAGATCTAGGCACTAGTCATTCTAAGGTATCACTGCTTCTATGTCCTCCCTATGGACAGAACTAGAAAATATATAGATGTATATTTGTACACACATATCTTCCATCCCTATAGTATTATAGGATATTTTCATAGACTCAAAATATCTTCCTACAATGTTCCCTTTGGCAACCACCATTCTACTCTGTGCTTCTGTAAGTTCAATTTTTAGCATCTCATATATAAGCAAATGATGGAGTATTTGTCCAATTTATTTCATTTAGCATAATGTCCTTGAGGTTCATCTATATTGAAGTATGTGGCGGAATTTCCTTCTTTTTTAAGACAGCATGACATTTCATCCCTTATCTATATCACATTTTCTTTATCCATCGATCTGTTGAAGTGAGCTTGGGTTGCTTCTGCCCCTTGGCTATTGTAAATTATAGGGTAGGTAACGTGGGTGTGCACATACGCACATACTTTCTTGAGATCTGACTTTGATCAACATATTTTAGCAATTACATAGGAAAAAAACAGAAACTTCTTGCAACTCTGAAATCAGCTCAAAATAAAAATTCTTAAAAATATCACTAAAATATGAAGAATGGCTAAAAGGGCAGAAATTTAATGCAGAGGAAAGAAGAGTAATTGTTCAGAAGTAGAATGGAGAATAAGAAATGGATAGAAGTATTTGTCTTTGAGAAATATTTTGTACATAGAGTTGATAGGATTTGCTAATGGATTAGAAATATGGAGAAGGAAGGAATCAAGTTGACCTTCAGAGTTTTGGCCTTAGTTCTTGGGTACATTTTTTTGATCTGTTTACTGATTTTGAGAAGGCTGAGTGAAAAGTAAATATCAAAGATAATGTTAAGAGTTTATTTTTGAACTTTTTTTTTTTTTTAGGTACAAAGGCCAATTCTTATGAGGACAGAGAGCAGGGTGGATGTGTCAACTCAGAAATGTCAATGCCATCTACCAAATTTTTGTGTATATAAGTTTGTGGTCAGTCTCTGAAACAAATTTTATTGGCTACAACAGATAGTGTTAGTAAAATGTTAACTAGGTATGTATACAAATGGTTGGTAATATCTATATCAGTGCAAACTGTTCAAAGGTTCTGTCACATATAAAGATAATGAAGTCCAGGGGTCTTGTTTTAGGTGAATGTGTAACAAAGGGCTATCTTAGACAAACCTAAAGGAGAGCAAACACATTTTAAAAGTAAATAGTCAGAGTTGTGACCTAATTTATGTGTGGTGATTCTTCATGTGGGAACTTACTGGAAAATTGAAATGCATAATCAAAATTTCTTCCTTTATTCTGTTCAGGGATCTGAATTGAGATCATGTGCCCCTTGGCCAAGCTAAGTAGTCAGAATTATTGAGACAGAAGAATTCTTTATTGACTGTTCATGGACCTCCTAGTGAGACACAGCAGTGTACATTAATGCCACATCTTGATAGACTGTAATCATGGATTAGACACTTAAGATCTTTTTAAAAAGAGCTCAGATCTATCATGTCTACCAACTCTGCATCAGAGTGACTCACAAGCCTATAACATCTACTTTGTGAGAAATGCAAGTCCCTAAGAATAAAAAATGGAGTGGAAGATGTATCACTCAATTAGATTATACTGTGTGTCTTATTTTTTGGTGTGTCAGTTACCCTTACAGTTCTGCTGTGTAAAAAAACCACCCCCAAAATAATAAGCATTTTTTTTTTAGGTCACTACGGGTCAACCATTTAGGGTAAGTTTGATTGAAAGTTTCTTCTAATCTAAGTTGGATTTCCTCATATGTCCTGGAGTTGGCTAAGTACTGTCTGACCTAGGATGGCTTCAGTGGGGATGGTGGGCAACCTTGCTTTCTTCCCAATCTATCTATCTCACATGGCAGAAACCCAGACAAGAGTAACTCTGTCATACAAAGGATTAGCAGAAAATGTGCTTCTTTCAAGCCACTCTTTATGATGCATTTGCTAACATCCCATTGGTCAAAGTGAGTAAGCTGGCTGAGCCTTAAATCAGTGGTAGAAGAATATAAGATCACAGGGTTGACTGAATGTGGGGTGCCTATTAACTGAGGCCACCGATGCAATCAATCTACCAAAGTCTGCACACTGGTCCTGATTATTTGTGTTCCTTTCCCATGCAAAATACACTAAACACTTTTCAGGACTTCAAATTCTCATCCAAACATGGCAAAAGCTTACAAAGTACAGGATTTTATTATCTATATCAGGTTCAGATGCTTCTCCTTAGACATGGTTCCTCTTGATATGGAGACAGATACTAAAACTGTGAGTAATCTGCCCAACTCCAACAACAATCCAACATGAAATGGTGAGACAGGGACTTGATAAGCACAGTCAATGCTTTTTGTAAGAAAAGGGGGAAGCTTTGGAGACAGAGTAGTCATTGATTTGTTTTCAATTGCTGAACAGAAGTTATCACAAACTTAGCACCTTAGAACAATACAAATGAATTATATTGCAGATTCCATGGGTCAGGAGTCTGGCTATGGATTTGGTGAGTCCTGTGCTGAGGGTTTCACCAGGTGTTAGACTGGGCTTTGATCTCATCTGAGCCTCAGGATGCTCTTCCAACCTCACTGATTGTTGGAAGAATTCAGTTTCTTGTGAGTGTAGCACTGAAGTGCTTGCTCTCTTGGTGGCTATAGGTTGGGGACAATATCAGCTCCTACAGGTTGCTCTCAGTTTCTTGTCATGTAGCCTCCTACACAGTTGTTCACAACATGGTATGGTAGTTCCTCCTAGCTGCAGTTTCACTTTTCTTGTGTGTGGTTTCAGTTCCCCAGAGTCGGTCGTAGTCTGAAAATATTAAATGGACAATTTAACTTGAAAGAGCTCAGCTGCTCTTTTCAGGGCTCGCTTGATTAGGTTAGGCTTACTCAGGACAATCTCTTTTTAAATTAAATCAAAGCCAACTGCTTCGTAATCTAATTGCACCATATTTATTAGTCTCTTCCATACTCAGTGAGAATGGGGTGATACAGAGTGTAATTACGCCACAAGTGTGACTATTGGAAGCTATCTTAGAATTCTGCCCATCTCTTGCTCCAAAGATTCATGTTTTCCCCAAACATTTGCTTTTTTCCCAATGTTCCCAAGAGTCCCACTCTGTTATGGCATTTATTCAAAGTACACAATTCTCACCATCTGAATCTAAATTTCATCATCTTCTCAGCTCTAAGTCTACAATCTCATTACCAACATTATTTAAGTCAGATGCAGACGAGAGACTCCTGGATGTAATCTATTAAGTGCAGTTCTTGAAGTGTGATTCCTCTCAGCCTGCGGAGCTGTGAAACTGAAGAGGTAGGTGAGAGTAAACTATGATGTCCAGTCGTCGTCGTCGGCAGTCGTCCGTCTCGAGAGACGACGGTGTAGCTTCTTAAGAGTCTATCTGCACCGCTGAGAATGGCTGTGCAGTCCGACTCGGGAGTGACATTGTATCTGTCTCCTCCCGTGTTGAATCGACATCTTGTGATGACGCTGGAGTGTCCTCTCCAGTGAAGCTGAAGCTACAGAGCCTGGGCAGGGTGATATGGAGGGTCTGCTGTTGCCCATGCAGCAGACCCCCCCTCTCTTCGCAGCTGAAGGGTCCAAGGGAAAGACGGAGTCGATACAGCTTGGGTTCAGGTGCGCCGCAGGAGTTGCCGGTGTTGACTACAACGTCAAACCGCCTTAGGGACTCCGGCTCCGGATTTTCTGTCGGGGTTTACTCCCTTAGCCTTTACCCTGAAGAGGTATGCCGCAAGGCAGCGGAGGTTTTTTGGAGTCAGAGTTTTCCTTCTCTGATGTGCCCTGACTGGAAGATCGAACCAGCGACACTTAGCTCGCAGGCCGACGCTCAATCCACTGAGCTAAACCAGCCAGGGCAAGATGTCCAGTAGGTTATGTGTATTAAAGGCATTTTGACTTATAAAATCTTCCATCTATGATGGGTTTATCAGGCCATAACCCCATCAGAAGTCAAGGGGCATCTGTAACATATTATATATAAAACCTCTATAATGAAAGCTGTGTGGGGCCGTTGCAGGAATAGCGACTAAGACAGAGTAAAAGTACATAAACTGCCCCACTATCATGAGTGAGCTTAGTAGCCTCGAAAGTAAATGTTAGAAGAAATGGACTATTTAGTAAGTAGTATTGGCAAGTAGGAAGTCTGAAATAAAATTAAGTTGGCTCCCTACTTCATAAGATATAGAAAAATATACAAGTGATTTCCTTTATTACTTTGGAGTGGAAGAATCTTTAACTACTCAAAAACTATTCAAAATCCACAAGTCAAAGAAAAAATTGACAAAATCTCTATACAGGGTGGGACAAAAGTAGGTTTACAGTTGTTCATATGGAAAATAATACAATAATTAATAAATAATAATGCAAGAATAACTTCTTTGTAAACCTGCTTTTGTCCCACCCTGTATATTAGGCAAAAAAAAAAAAGAAGAACAACAACAAAAAAAAACCCCACAAAACTTCTACAAAGCTGAAGCACCATAATCACATAATCAAAGCAAAAGACAGACCCAGCAAAACCATTTCATATCTCTTATCACACACAAAGGGCTAATCTCCCAAATATGTAAAGAATTCCTCTAAGTTGATAAGAAATGAGCCAACAGTTTGCAGTATAAGCAAACTGTTCACAGAAATAAAAATATTAATTCCTTTGAAGTGTATGACAAGAAGCAAACTCATAACATATGTTGGGATTGTGGGTCTGTCACAATACACCAGCGTTAGTGCATTGCTGGTTGGGAGTAGAAATTGCTAGTGTCCCTAGGAAGGACAATCTTGCTGTAAATATAAAAATTAACATCTGGGAAATTACACATATACTCATATTGGTAGAAAATGACGTATCAATAAGGCTATTCACTGTAGTGTTATTTGTAATAGTAATTGGTTGGAACTAATTAATAAGGGAATGGTGGATTTCCTTATTAATAAGGAAATGACAGATCAATAAAGGATCCAATACGAGAATGGTGCATTGATGATGTGACACTTGTGCCATATAACGCTATGCAATGGGAACAAAGAATGGGAAAACTATACATTGATAGGGAAAGACTCCAATGAATATCGGTAAGTAAAACACACACACACACACACGCAGAAACTGGATAGCATGGTGTCTTTAATGTTAACAGAGATGAAGTAAAAGCATATATTCTTATTGACTTGTACTGTATAAAGGAACTTTGTAAGAACGCACAAAAAGCTACATGTAGTGGGGGAGTAGTAATCATGAAAATTAAGCAGATGAAGGACTGTGGAGGAAAATAAGACTTTTGATTATCAGCCTTTCATAGTTTTTGTTTTTTTGAGTCATCTAAATATGTTCCCTATTCAAAAAGAAATACATCAAAAGAAATAAGGAAGGAAGCTGACCTTGAGGGAGGAGGCTCCAGGACACGGACTGGCGCCAGTATACATTCCTATTTCTATCTCCACATATCTCCCCGGTATTTTAAAGATGACCAGAATGTGGAGAGGCTTTACTAACCCTCTGGTGTCTTCTTTCTATCTCCCCTTATAACTCCACTGGTATTTACAAGGCTAGTGCCTTGCCAAAAACAAAGTGTATGCATGCTTCATGCGGGAAGTGATGGTCAATTTTAATATGCCCAATAATATGCCTGTCCCTTTGATATGTCCCATCTTTGATAACATTAGAACTCTGAGGGAAGAATTACAGAGGACCAACTGCAATGGTAGAAGCAGGGTATAAAAGATTTAAATCAGTAGAAAAGAACTACATCCTGGATGATTGCAACATGCTAGAAAAGAGAAAAGTAAGGCACTACAATAAATAGTCATAAAGAAAATAACATAAAATAGGATAGAAGTAGTAACACTAAATATTAGAGTTGGTAGAATAAACATGAAAGTGTAAAACCGCTCTGGTGATATGTACAGTGCAATTATTCTGGTTGGTTGATTGAACGTGCAAATTTAAACATTAACTGACAGGGGACCTACAGTTAGTGGAAATGTTTTCTTGGCAAACTGGAGACCAGAAGACCCATTCTGCTGCCTGCTACACCATGAGGAGCTGTGGGGGTGGAAAAGACCTGGCCAAGATACTCCTCAGGAAAAAACTTGGAATTTGCTCTTAATCACAGACAGATGGGCCATGGATGGCCCCGATTTCTGCTCTGTATAGCACAGACGCAACCATTTTATTCCAATAAAGGTTTCAGGAAGGTGTAACCAAAAGCCCACGGTGGCAGGTTAAAACAGGAAAGAAAAAAAGAAAAAGCTCCATAAAGCTCCTATAGAATGACCAGCTTAGAGGGATGTTGCTTCCTAATGTACCCTCTGAGGTAAATTATTTAGGTAATATAGACCAAAGTAATAGAATTAAGTTATGTGCTATATGGAATCATAAACTATTAACCAGCCATAAGCTAGAGAAAATTCTTGTTTTTGTTAAAGTGAGTTTTTATATAAGACTATTAAAAGTAGGCTTATTAGTTTTTAAAATATTTTTTAAATTTGCCTTCTAATTTATGGCATTCCTTTGACCAAGAGAAAAAAATTTTTAAAATAAAAATGTATTACAATTGTGTGTATTTTGCTTTCTTTTGTAAAATGTGTGTCTAAATAGGCTGTTCTTTTCATATCAGAGATTAGATAAAAACTAAGTTGTGTTTTTCCCTCCTTTACTTGCTTAAAATTATCTGTTTATTGTATTATCAATGCTCATAAAACTTTATCCCCTGGTTTTTCTTCTGGTCCTTTGATGTAGCACATGAATTTAACTGTAAATTTCTGTGGTGGTGTTGTTGTTTTTCATAACTGAGTGGAAATACTTCCCTCATTATTCTCTGTGGTGGCCAGGGAAGTGTGATGCTCAGATGTCCCTTCAGAAGCCCCACTGTGAGGACCCGCTCTGAGAGGGGACCCCATTTGGAAGGGGTAAATAATCCTGATTAGCAGTGGGAGGTAGGGCTGCTTTTACACAAGGCAGATGGGAAGAATGTGTGTGGAACTGAGCTGATCCACTTGGGTTTTACTTGATGCTCCCCTGTTCTATGGTAACTGGGAATAAACATGTGCATCAACCCAGCTAAAAGAGAGCATGATTAGCAAGAGCTCACTCAGACCCTTTCAAAGGAAGGAGAATTTGGATCACAACTCCTGGTGAGCCTGCATAGCTAAGGGCAAAGAGGGTGTAGCACTCATGGTAGAGGAGGGAGATCTGAGCATCAGTTGTGGCGCAAAGGAATGGAACTGAGTGCAGAGATAGGGTCTGTAGTTTGTCCTATGAACTTCTCTTTTTAAAATGGACTTTCAGAAAAAAGTGGCCCAGGGCAATCATGTAGGACAAATTCCCTGAAAAATGTGTGCATGTGGATTTGTATACAACACCAGGTGTGAACTGTGATGGATGTGGAGATGCCCTCTTCACATGCCGCTTCAGGAGAACCCAGGGGTTTGCATGGACCTCATTGTTCCGGTTGAGATGTCAGTCTCCTGGGCTGATCCCAACCAGAGGATGGTGAGGGGTCCACAAACCGAGTTACTGCCCTGAGGCAGGATTCCTCTGGTTGATCATCTTTGCCCTGGGGGTCCTCAACTGCCAGGCTGAAACTTTCTTTGGGACGTGCTCAGAGACTCCCCTTACCCAGATTTGTAGCCTTTCCGCTCTCCTTGCACAGGTGCCACTGAGGCATCATGGTTGGAGGGAAAGCGGAATCAAAACGGCCAATGAATTTTAAGCTTGAACATTTTTATGTAAAAGATTATAGTCAGTCAAAGTAGAAGACAAGGCGCAACTGGGGGAAGCATTTGCAGACTTAGACAAAGGGTTATCATCCTCACTATACAGAAAACACTCACAGGAGGCAGGCAGGCAGTTCAGTGCAGGCTCCTCCCTGAGTGTAATTTGCTGTGAGGCCCCAGGGCAGAAATGCTGCTAAGTTCTGGTTTTTAAAAATTTGAGCCCAGGTAGCTACCTTTTTTAACAGGTATCTTCTTTCTCGGGGTTCACACACTGCTAGTTTTATTTCTACTGAGATAGAACTTTTTTCCTATAGTTATTGACGCATGTATGACTAGCTTGTTCATACCCTTTTACTTTTTAAAGGAGTTGGCTATCTTTTCATTAGTGATTTGTAAGAGTTCTTGATGTATTTGTAAGTCAAACATTAGCTATAAGGAATAATAACTGAGTATATATAATTAAATGTTAAACTGTCATACATGTTATAATAATAATTTTAAAAAAATACACAGATTACCAAGAAAAAGACAAGCTTTAAGTTACACATGGATAAAGGAAATCCTCATTTTATTAAGAGAAAAACTGAAAACTGAACATAACTAGTTATGGCTTGATTCTGTTATTGACTCAACCACCAACAAATTACTTTCCTGCAAAGAATTCCTTAGTCATACATGTGAGTTTTCCAAAGCTTAAACATCTCCTGAGAAGCCCTTGCATTGAAGAGGCCCCTTGAACATTACCTTCTTGTAGGGCATATGGACAAGGGGTAAGGAGGGAAGTAAAATCTCATATCTTGCGTGGTCCACTGAACACCTCCTCCTAGTTCCAGGTTCCTTCTTCTGGAGGGCTCTTCTCTGCTGAGGCTCACTGCTCACTGCCAAGATCACAGACTGGGAATTCACACGTTAGAGGCACCTACAGGTAACAGTGCTGTTTCTCCCAAGGCTTCTGTGTGTAGAGCTGGGGGTGAAGGTTGATCAAAGGGCAGCCCTTACTCTCCTTCCACGTACCATCAATCATATCAGTTTCTTTTGGAAGGGCTAGGAAAACTAAAGCCACAAGAAATAGAGTAATTCTCCTGAATCCTCCAGCACCCTCCAGGAAAAAGGGGGCCATTGAGACTATATTCTAGTGGGGAGCACATATCTAATTCATGGTCCTAAATGGAGCCACATGTCCAGGCCAGATGATCTCAGCAATAGCTTGATAATGTGGCATAACAAGCAAGTATCCACTGGAGAGGTCACTGGCCTGTCCTGAGGGCAAATGTGTACCAACATCTTAAGGCTGTGGACTGGCATCGGGTTCCCAGAGCAGTAAGCTCCAAAATGGAAACAAAATTGACAGGGAAAGAACAAGCAGATAAGTTTAATCTTAAAAAAAAAAAAAAAAATAGGGGACAGCACTGGCTGAGAAGAAAGGAGAGGTGACATGGCGGAGACAAGAGGAGGAGAACTCTCAGCCTCGTGTTTATGAAGAGGTGTGGTGAACTGTGAACATTCGCTCCTGGGCTATTTTCTGAGCTACTCTGGCTGTACCTCTCCCGCTCATCCTGGCTGGTATGGTCTGAAGAAATGCTTATGAGCACCATGCTGCCTTGTTCAAAAAATGGACGTAGGGCGGCTTCAGGGCTACTCAAAATACAGCCAGGTAACATCATGTGAGAGCAAATGCAAGGGAAAAGGGGGGCAAGAATGAGGCTAATGTAAATAATAAAGACCAAAGTGTCCTGTTCTGTGGGATGCAGCACAACTTTAGCTCAGCTTCTTATCAGCAAACGTGAAAAGCGAACTCACAGTGTCCATAAGATAGTAGCAAATGAACTGTTCAGGAGAAAGACAAATACACTGATACAAAGTCCAGAATGAAATCACCCATGAGAGTCACAGAAAGGGGCCATTGTGTAATGTAATCAGTGTTCTCACAGTTGACACAATGATGAATTTCATAGAACTGCTTTTTCTGTAAAGTGCCCTCATTGCTGACCGATGGCTTCAAACCAAAGAGAAATTCTAGGACTGCATAAGGAAGATAAATGTATAGGTGGACTTTGTTAGGTGCTAGCTTGGCTTAATTATGGGGCACATTGAAATGGACCTGAGGAAAGATAAAAAGCAACTCCTTAATGTTCTTTTACAAATATACTATTTTCCACGACCAGACCCATGAGGTAGCTGGGAGTTTGATACTGAATAACTTGCACCAGGAGTTCAGCTATTCCAGGGATCAAAGTGGTCTTCATAGGACAGTGAACTAGTGTAGGAGTGATATCTTTTGGGGGGATGTTTGAGTCTAACAATCAGTAGTTTTGGAGCGAATACTCTAGAGCTTGTCCAAGATTTTCTCTAGCAATAAAAAAAATTGAATATGCACTCTTACACAGACAGATGGGCCGCTTGGATTCCAAATTTCTGCTCGGTATAACCAAGTCTTAATTAATATTAGTCTACAATATGTGTAAGGAAGGCATAACTAAACATAGTGGTCATTAAAAAAAATCCCCCCACCCCCCCAGTTCCTGAAAAACATCCATAGATAGTTTAGCTCTGAATATGGTGATTTTCTGATGTTCTTCCAAGTTAAATTATTTGCATAATGAATGAAGTGACTTACTGTATGGAATTAATCAGGAATTAACTGAAATTTGGAAAATATCTTGATTTTTCTAAACTTTGTTAAGTGCTCTATATATACTCAGAATATTAAATTTTTGTCAAATACTCATGCTCTCAAATTTTCCAGCTTGTATTTTTTTGTTTATATTCTCTGGCATATAGGTTTTAAAAGTATGCAGTGGAATGTAGCAATTCTGGTTTTACCTTTTGCTTATCCTTCTTGGGTCTTGCCTCATCTTGAGATAGTCACAGATGTTTTCTACTTTGTATTTTGCAACGTTAAACCCATTAATCTCCTTAAATGTCTTTAGAGTACAAACAGGAATTTACTGCCCCCACCCCCATTAAGCAGATGTCTCAGGACTAAAGAATATTTCAACCTTTCCCTAGTAATGGGAAATCAGACTACTACGTTGTTTTAATGTCTTTTGAAAAAATCTGTTTCTGTTTCCTATTCTGTCCATTAATCTATATATTCTTGTATGTTATTCCATATTGATGTAACTTAATAATACGTCTAAATATCTAATTGTACAAGTCCAACACTTTCTGTTACTCTATTTTAAATGTTTTTAGGTTTTTTTTAATCCTTATGCAAGAACATTTTCTCATTGCTTTTACTTTTTTAAAAACAATTTATTAAAAAAAAAAAAGCCTTTATTGTATTTTCATTGAGTCCCCTTATACCCTCCTCACTGCTGACAGGGAGAAAGAGAGAGAGAAAGAGAAAGAGAGAAACATCAATTGATTACCTCTGGGATGCATCTCGACTGGGACTTGAACCTAAGACCTTTCGTTCTATGAGACAATGCTCCAACCAACTGAGCCACACTGGCCAGGCTGTAGTTTCCATTTAAAATTTTGTAGTCTCTGAGAAAGCGCAGCAAGTGCTAGACCCCTCAGACTTCAACAAAATGTTTTCCCATCACTTTTTCTCTCCCAACTGATAGTGTCCTGAGGTGGCAATGACATGGAAGGAGGTAAGAAAAGGAAAAGGTGGGTTCTTTGTTCTAGTATGCTCTCTCAACACCAGAGGTACATCACTATTTTACCCTTGAATTATGCAGGAAAACATGTCTCATGCCACTCCAAACACTAAGCTCCAAAACCTGTCTAGTGCCACAAAGGAGACTTTTTCTTTTATTAGAAAGACTTTAACCCTATAAATTGTCAAAAAACAAAAAAAGAAACAAAACAAAACTGGCCTACTTATGAAAAAAGTTGTAGTCAAACATTAAGTATATACTGTGATTAGATAGAAAGTAGAACACAGGGCTAAGAATTTTTTAAAAATTCCAGATATAGAATCAAACTTTTATTTTTATTGCATGATGGCATAAGCTTTTAATACAACAAACATTTATACTACTGGAGATATTTTAAATTTGAAAATAAAAAATAAGGGAAAAATGAATTTAGTTTTATTTTTCTTCTTTATTTTTATTTGGAATAAGAATCTTGATGGCATTTTTTTTTTTTTTTTTACTAAGATGTAAAATGTTAGATTTTTCATTGTGATGTTCAGTACAATTTCATCTTCGAATCCTTTAAAGACAAGGAGTATTTGCCTTTATTGTTTCATAGGCCCCAAATTCTTCCTGTTACTTTTGAACATGGATAAAATACCTGAATAACAGCTTTTAGATTTTAAGGCAACTATTCCTAATGTGCATGTAGAATTCGGGTATTCCTGTTTTATCATATTCAGGCTCTGGTACCATTATCAATGGCAGTTATGTAATGAGTCTCCTCATTTTTATTATTATTAATATGAAAAGGTAAAACAAAGTGTTCTTAATATTTTTGTAAGATTTAAAACCAGAAAAGCTTTTCTAGAATTTTGGGAATGTAGTTGACACCACCTTCTTCTCTGGAAATCTTTTTTTTTTTTTTTAACATGAGAAAATGAACCAGCATACACCTTAATGAATAAGTTTTCCCAAATAACAATTATCCTATGAAGAACAAATTAAACCATACATTTATGCAATCATTTTCAATGTCTTTGCAGATAAATATTCAAACTGGTAAGATGGGGTGAATTTCCAATCAAAATCAGCTGTCTTTATTTGTCTTTGTAATTAAGCTAACAAGGTCATTTTCTCTTGAATGGCATGAAGAATTCAATCTCTCAATAATTCCAAAAATCTCAGTACGATGCCACCTAACCTCCCATCACACAGCAGTCTCTGTGTGGTACATCCAATTTATCAAGCAAAACACTGACCTATCTGTAATACAAGCCACAGAACACATTCAGTTCATATCAATGTCTATACCCAGAATGCATTCTTTTTTTATTTTTAAAGATTTTATTTATTTACTTTTTAGAGCAAGGGGAAGAGAGAGAAAAAGAGAGGAAGAGAAACATAAATGTGTGAGAGATACAATTGGTTGCCTCTCACACGCCCCCAACTAGGGACCTGGCTGCAACCCAGGCATGTGCCCTGACTGGGACTCAAACCAGCAGCGACCTTTCAGTTCGCAGGCCGGCGCTCAATCCATGGAGCCACAGCAGCCAGGGCTGAATTCTATTTTTAAGGTTTTAACATAGTCATTCGCAGGGAATGAAATGAGTAGACTTAAGTTCCACATACTTGTGAAAAATCACTGATTTTAGTTCCATTTTCTAAGTCCAGAGATCATCACAATTAGCACTGTTACATTTATTAGTTATTAACTTTATTAATATTAGCCTATATCAAACTTTAAGATGTTCTCAATCCAGTCAATCAATAAACCATTTCCTTATAATGAACCTGACATAAGTGCGTTTCAGTCTCTTGGTTATTACGTTAGAATTCTCACTAAAAACAGAAATAAACTTAATTAACTAGATGTTATTGTTGATATCTGGGTTCCCACATATTGCATCTTTCATAAGGTCTTCTGGTAAGTTCTCAGCCATAGCTCTGTATACTGAGGGAGATAATCAGTTTTCCCAGTTAGCCTTCTATTTTCAATAGCTTATTTCCTTTGGGCAGGTAATTTCTGCTACATTCAGTGGATATGCTTTTAAAACTTACCATCTGTTCAATATTTTCATGCATTTTCCCCCACACTTAATATATATCTGACTTTCACAGCGTTACGACTTTTAAAATTTCATTTGAATCCTGTTGAAATTTCAGGTTTTAATCTAATTCATTAATATGATTCTACCTATACTGGTACTCCCATATACATTTCTATGCACTGGCAATTGTTCTGGTGTTGATTTCACAATGTTTTTTTTCTCTGATTAATTTTATTTAAAAATTTTTAATTGTAATTTTTTACTTTTTAGTCCCCTTATAGCCCCCTCCCCCAGCAATCACCACGGTTGTCCACGTCCGTGAGTCCTTTTTCCTTTTGCTCAATCCCTCCACCCACTAGCCTCCCCCCAACCCATTAGCTGTCACATTTTGCCTGTTGAACACAAAGGAGATTTGACTTCCAGTAAAAGCACAATCTTTCTTTTTAATATGCATGGTTTTCTTGGCTTACCTCCTCATATTCCTACTTTTGATGCGACATGAGTCCAAAAGAAATAATTCTCTACTGTAAGGAAAATAATAGTGTAAATGCATTGACAAATGGCAGCCCCAGCATAGAGCAAGAAAACAGGGAATGATGGAACCATACAGAGCGAAAGACTTGCACTCCACCTGGTGCTGCTGGGGCTCAGCTCTGCAGGTAGTCGCACCCAAGGAAGGCTGTCCTGCTGCAGCCACTGTTTACCCAGGCTGCATAAGTGGGCTAAATGTTATATAACATTATGCAAATCAACCCCCTAAAAGCCAAATAAAGTGTGTCTTTATAAAGCCTCTTGTCCAAATGGCTAAGGACAAAGTATTTTCCCAAACTCCTTATCATTTGCAGGGCTGCCAACCTGCCTTGAATGGGGTTGGTATTTGACGCCATTTTTTGCAGCAATAATTAATTCGTTCACAGCAAATAATTGAGCCATTGTGCTAGAAGCTGGGAATACCATAGTGAATGAAACAGAAAAATCCCTGTCCTTAGAAAGATTATGTTCTAATCAGGGGTGGGAGGTGAAAATTAAAACAGAATAGGTAAGTAAAAGGTGTTAAGTATGTCAGAACTATGGAGAAAAATAAAGCTATTACAATAATCCAGGAAAGAGCTAGCAGCGTTTTGAAACAGGGTAATCACACTGGAGGTGATGAAAAGTGGTTGAATTATTGAATTATAGAATATATATGGTAGATGAAGCTGGCGAGATTTGCTAAAATGTAAGATATTGGGTATAAGAGAAAAAGTCAAATTTTAAAAAATCTGAGCAACTGGAAGGATGTAATTGCCTGAGAAGAGAATGTTTTTGACCAGTAGTGAGCAAGCTTAGTTTTGATGTATAATTATTAAATTTGAGTTGTCTTTTCATATCAAATGGAGATGTGAAGCAGGCAGGTGGTTATCTGAATGTGAATTTCAGGGAAGAGGCTCAAACGGAGGATGTAGATTTGGTTGTCATCAGCATCAAGTGTGTGACTAGCTGATTAGCACCTAAGGTGTGAGTGTAGATAAGGCCCGAGGAAGGAGCTTTTGGAATGGCAGTTGAGGTTGAGGAGTGTGAAAAAGACCCAGGGACGACCTTGAAGAAATGTCTACTGAGGTAGGGAGAAAACAGGAAATGGTGATGTTCAGGAAGCATAGTGAAGGAGGATGGTCAAAAAAGGAGGTAGTAAATCAACTGTGTCAAATACTGCTCACAGGTCACGTAGGGCGAAGACAGAATTGATCATTGGATTTAGCGATATGGAGGTGCTTCTTGATCTTAATAGTTCAGGTTTATAGAAAAAGATAAATGAGGCAGTAGCTTTGGAAAGGCAAGACAGAGAGGAATTTTGTTTTCAAGACTGGAGAAATAAAGCCAGAACTTCTTAGCTGATGCTCAAGCCTCTCTGTATCTACTTTGTGTGTATAGCACCTTACTAATCTGTAAGAAATGCCATCTTGTTCCCAGCTTGCAATGGTACTGAATAGAAAAAATATCAAAACGGCGAGACCAGATTATTAATGTTATAAAAGAATAATTAATTAAAATAGTGATTTCACAAAAAAGGTGTAGATTAAATTATACTTAAAAAAATAAGTTGGATTTAGGTAGATGAAAAGAATGGGAACAAAGGTTAAGAACAATACGATATTTGAGGAAGATAGGTCTGGCTGAGATTCCTATTATAAAGAGATGAGTGATAGAAAGTGGAGAGCTTTTACAATCAGGTAAGTGCTGGCTTTGTTGTTTTAGCAATGAAGATTAAAAGAGTAAATAATCAATCTATGGTAGCTCTAGAATTAAAATCTTAATAGTTTTGTCATTATTTTTAGCAATTTTCATTATTAGGAAATTCTCTCTAATGTCTAAATAAGGACCACTAGGTATTAGTGAAGTTAAAGCTAATGCAACTAGCTGAATTTTAAAATATTATAATTACTTTTTAGCATGAAAATGTTACCCCGCACATGAGACACTTCTAAGTGACCAAAATTTCCTTTTAAAATATTGTTTCCCGTTTTTATGCTCTGAAATAGTATTTTATAAGTAAAAGATTTAAATTATTTATAACTAATCTACTATATATCTTATAGCTCATAATATCAACTCTATTTTTGGAAAATAGTCTCTTGTTTATATTACTTTATGGATGTAACTTTTAAGGAAGTTTTATAATATTTCTAATTAATGTAAGACACTAGAAGAAATTTCATGGAAGACAAGGATTTAAACGTGCTTTTCAAGTATGAGCATCTTAGGAAGTTTTCACCAATCCTCAAAAATCACCCCAAATATAACCAAACTTAGTATTTAAAATAGTTGTCAAGATCAATTCTGCAGGTAACTAACCCAGTGTTTTTTTTCAACAAGGGAAGCTATTAGGTTGAGCCATGCAAGCCTGCCATAATTTCTATCATGTGTTGGTCAAAACTGATAGTCTATTAGTGATTTAAGATTGTTCAACATAAAAATTCCGACTTGGTTCTCCCAAGGTTTCCAAGACTGGTAAAGGTTTGAACCTAAAGGGGGAGGGACAATCTAAAGGAGAGTGGCATTCTCCTAGAAACTGCATGTTCTTTTGACAATTTGGCTTTTATTAAGTGTCTGCCCTAGGTAATATGGTTTATTTATTTAGCCTTAATGATTTACAATCTAGTAAAGAAATGAAATAAACAGATACACTTATCATTAATTTTCACAAACTTAAAAGCTTCCTATGGTAACATGTGAAATAATTAAGCTTATTTTTAGAGAAAAAAATTCACATACCTTTAAAATTTTAACTGGTCAACTTACCTTACAATGGAATGGTAGGGAGTAAATGTTATTTTATACTGGCACCTAAAGCAAATACTAGGATCTCATAGGTACAGAGAGTGGTTTTAGGTGAAAGCTCTGAATATCTATAAAAATGGGAAAATTTGGCAAAGAAAACAAAAACAGGAAAGGGTTGGGGAATATTTGAGGCAAGCAAGGACTTTTAGGGAGCCAGTGATAGAATTCTCAATGTGATTTATAATACAGAAAATCTGACTTTAGAGAAACTCTGTGGCTTTATCTCAATTTTAACATATCTCAGTATTATTTCAAATAACTTATTCTGGAGAATGGCAGACTGAGGAATGCATCTAGTCAGTATCTGAGTCAATGCAGAAAAAAATATTAAAGCATGTGCCATACAGAGATGCTATCATCGTGGCGCCTTTTACCATAACCTTATCCATAAAAACTCATGAAGAAAATAAAATACAAATATAATGTATTTTAATGACACATGCATAATATTTTAACTATTTTATATACCTATATCTAAAATGAAACAGTGGGGCGTATTAAATAATAGCATGTGATGAAGTAACAGGGTTTACCAGTTAAGTGTTAGGCTTCCGTTCAAAGAGGAGAGAAAACTTACTCATAGGTATCACTGTTGGAGACATAAGTGCTTCAAAAAAAAAACCCAGAAATTCTGGTCACCTTTCTTTTTCAATTGTTTCATCAGGAAGAATCTTTTTTTTCAGGTGGTAAAACTTACAAGCTAAATTAAAATGCAGTCTGTTCTTTGGCAAGCCACACCAACAGAATAATGCGATCACAGGACTTGGAAGTTTTTGATTTATAACTATACTATTCTCTTCTTATAAGGCTGCAGTCGAGGAGGGAGAGCAATGAATCATTACAATTGTCTATCTGAGAAATGTCAAAAGATTAAGGAAGGGCAGAAGAAGAGAGAAAAAGAAAGACCACACATTTCTGTCTAAGAAATAGTCCTCAATTAATGAGAAGATATCACTAGCACATAAATCCAGTGCTAAAAAAATAATAAATTTTAAAAATCTTCAAGTAGGACTACTAATAAATCATAATGCTTAATTTTCTGGGTTGAAAGGCAGATTATTCTCCAAAGTTCTGATAAGTAAATTATTCCTTTTTCAACTATCATAATGATCTACCCACCCCTATATACCAAGAGTTCATAAAAGCAAACTTAAGCTGAGGAAATGAATCAGACATTTAAACAAGTCATTAATGGATCCAGCTTCTTTAAAAAAAGAACACATATAGTTTAATTGATACTTTGCCAATACAAAAATAAGCATCCACAAAACGTTTATTTACTGTTTAAATTACTCCATATTTTCACAAACAAAAAATATATTTTACCCCACACACAGTAAGAGCAAACAAGTGCAATCTTTCAAACATTAAAAGTCATAATAAAATCTGTACAACAGATAAATAAATTTATACCTCTAATAGTTAGCTTGTAACAACACCAAACCAAATCAAACCAAAAACAGATACTGCCCAAAGTCACCGGTTTACTTAAAATTCTACTGATGGTTTTACATCTCAATCATAACAACTTGAATTTTTACTAGACTACACAAGTTTAGGTTGATAAATACTTTTTTTAAAAAATAGGAGGGAGTAATAAGAAATAACAAAATGGTTATAAAGAGCTTTCCAAACATTGGAAATAATATATAAAAATTAGGGGAAAATGTATTAAATGGGTCCACAAGGTAACTGATATTACACTAGCATAAGAAAAGGAAACAGGTGAATGTTTGAATTGGAAAGAAAATTTGGCCTTTTTATTTAAAAAAACAAAACAAAAAACACGGCAACAACCTCAACGATGACAGAACCCTGTCGTGGAGCCTAGAGCAACTCTGTGAGGCAAGAGTACAAAGATTTAGGCTCATGTACCTGAAAACCACAGTTAGGGAAAAAGCCATGTCAGGAAGTGGGTAACAACAGAATAAGAACACATATAAATTAAAGGCATACTGTTTATCACCCCACATCATTGCACGTATGGTAAAACAATACTGTAGTTATTCTTGTGTGAGAAAGTTTTCAATGAAGTAGGAATTTCCATGATGAATACAGGTGTAGACAATCTTATTACCACAAATTTAGTAAATATCAAAACAGTGTGACACTAATCTAATTAGATTATCTAGATGTTTTACTGGAAAGATAATTATTTCCCTGCCTTCGTACGTTAACTTAAAATCATTTATAAATGGAAATATAGGTCCAGTAGAAAAGACTTTTCACATGCAATCCTATACAATGCAGTCCGTTTCATCAATTTTTTTCATTATTTCACACTGGATATGTACATTTCTAATATATACAACCACCATGTCCGACAGACATCACTCAGCTGTCCTTTGATCACACAAATTTTTATTTATATATACAATTATATCTCCAGATAGATGCTTTACTCCTCTAGGCAGAAACAAAGTTAGCCTGAAGAGTTTAAGTTTTTTAGAATTTCAGGAACTTAATGTTTTATCTTGAATGGATGATAAGATGAGGAGTCCACAAAAAAACACAGCTATACATGCCAACCTTTTCAACAGAGAAGTGTTATCTTTAGGAATAATGATCTGTGCAAGATCATTAGTGATCTGAGAAATTTCATGTGCCACACAAACGAATATGAAAGTGCTGACGATGATGTTGAGTGTAGGGTTTCCAGGTATGAGTACCAAGATGCCCCTTGTGTCCGCTGCCAGCCATATGTGGTATTGGCAAATAAACAGCTAGGAGGAAAGATATTTATAAGTTAGATATGTACAGAGGGTCCAGGAATATATAACACTTTTTCTAACTTAAACATTTGATAGCATAATTACATTAGCAGGTGTTTCCAAAACCATTTAACTCTGTCTCACTGCTGGTTCTGAAAAGTCTACTGTGGAGCCTACTCTCCAGAGCTCCTACATGCTGAAGCACAGCCTCGAAGTCCTCAGGAAACAACTGACAGGAGTCCTCTGACTTGACAAACATTCCTTTGCTTGGCATAGAAGCAAATGACAGAATGATATCTGGACTCTTGTATTCATACCTCAAATAAAGAATGACTGTGTGTGTGTGTATATCTAGCTATAAACCTATGAGTGTACCTGTGTGTGTACAATGTCATCTCTCTCTCTCTCTCTATATATATATATATGTTTGTGAATATATTTTTATATGTATGAGTGAGAAATGGCAGGGTGTTTAAGACGTCCTTATGTTTGCTATGAATGGCCAAACAAATGTTCTGAACTACATTCACATGTTTCTCAAGTGTATTTTAAGTTGAATATTGGATGATTACACTATTTCTTTTGATTGTGATTACAGATGTCGTTCTTCCATCACCCTGCTTCAAAATATAAGTAGAAATATGCTTAAGCTACTTCAACAAATATGAGGACTATGGCATTTCTGTATTATTAATAGAAACACTAAATAGTAAATTAATTGAATTAGTTGATAAAACCTCTCATGCTTTAAATATTAAGGGACTGGCAAAATAAATATTCTTTAGTCCACTGAATGACTTGGTAAGCCATTCATGATCAAGAATTTAAATTCTACGTAATCTCTCTTATAAATGAGACTTAAAAATAATAGGACATTTGTTCAACAATTCAAAAGAGAAATTTACTCCCCTAAAGAAAACTTAATACATCTTATACTCAAAAATGTATCTTTTAAATATTACGCTTTAAAAATTATTTTATAATTACAGTATGAATTTTGTTTTAAAATATACTGTTTCAAATAAAGCTCAGAACACTCAAAATTTATTTCTAAACTTACTTTAAACTGATTTTATAGATACCTTCATATTAGGTATTACACACAGAATATAATGAGTTTTCAATTTTTCCCCAAATTTCCAATCATAAGAATGAATTTTATTATAAGATTATAACCTAAATTCCAGTAATATCATATTTAATTATAGAGAGGAACAACAAAATCAAAGTCCTCTCAGCTTGATTTCATTTATATCTATTTCATTTTTTTTCTCTTCTGATCTCAGCACCCTGACTATGCTTGAAGGCTTAAGATAATATGAAGAACACAGTGAAAGTCATATTATCTCTAGTCATTTAAATAAAGCTTTGAAAAATTCTACAATATGTTACTACTTTTGAAGGTACTGAGCTTTTCCCTCTATAATTCCATAAATAACATAGCTTTGGTTAAAAAAAAATATGTCAAGAGTCACATACACACACGCACATGCATATATAACACTTGGCTGTGTAAGATAGAGCAAAATATTAATGTACCAACCTCTAAGGAAATTTTCCCAAACCAAGCAAAAAATGAACTGTAAACAGAACGGGCATATCCAGGAATATTCCTTATGAGGATAAAGGCTAAAATCTAAAGAAAAATCATAAACATAAGTATTAATCATGTTTATTAAAAGCATTTTGCTTTCCTTCAAGTTATAACTTCATTCTTTGTATTCTTAAACTTGATACATACATGATGTTTCTTTTTCCCCAACCGATAAAGTACTAGCATCTACCCAAGCTGGATTTTGCACACGTGGGGGTCTGCATATTGCATAGAAGTGCAGATATTAGGTAGGTGGTCCATGACTGAACAGTTTTATTTTATGTATTGGAAAAAACATGAACCCACTTTGAGGCCCTTTGTATAGAAAGAGATAACATATTTATGTGGCAAAATTGATAAAATCCTATGATAATAGTTTGTTTCTCCCATAAAGATCCTGCAGAAATTCTCCCTGCTCCTCTTCGCTGGCCTACTCATTTTTCAGACCTCAGCTTAAGACACTATTTTCTCCAGGAACCTTGCTAGGTTAGGAAGAAGTCCCATGTGTTTCTACAGCACCCGATAATAATCACCGCACTCATCACAATGTACTCTACCTGCAACCAGAGGTATCTCTGCAAAAACGTAAATCTGATCTGAGCTGCCTCTAGCCTCTGCCCGACTCCCAGTCACTACCGCATTCTTCTCTGGTCCAGTGGCCTTCTATAATTAGTTCCTCAAATGTGCTACGCTCCTTTCCACCACAGGCCTAAGTTCTTGCTGCCTGCTGTGCCTTCATCCTTCCAAATCACTCCAACTCCAACTAGGTCATATCTCCTCATGATGTTCTCTTATTGCACCATGTACTTCTATTTATAATTATGTGGTAATTATATGATTATTATTTGTAATAGAAGAGTGTAGGCTTGATAAGGAGAGGACGTATGTCTGATATGGCTACCATTGATTGTATCCTTCAGCATAATATGTAGCACATACTAGGCATCAAATATTGTTAAATTTTTTAAATTGTTAAAAGTAAATATATGACAAGAACAATTAACATTTTCTAAGTGCCAATTACTGATCATTTCCATACACTTAATATAAGAACCTTTTAAAAGAGATTTTAGTATCCCTGTTACAATAGAGGAAAGTAAGGCTTAAAAGTCTGATCTCAAGTTTCTGTGCCTGGAAAGACTGTGTTCTTTAGAAGAAACAATTTCTCTAAATCAAGTTAGTTACCTGCACCACAGAAACACACGGGTGGAGTTCATTGCACTCGGCTTTGTTTTTACAGCTGCTAGCCCAGATGGAATAGGTCTACAACAAAAAATACACGAATCGGTTTACAAAAACAGCACTACCTTCTAGAGGCAGCATTCTCAGGAAATGTTAGTTTTCTTTATTTATAACATTATACTTCATTATGTTATTTTAAAAGCTTCAGTAAAAACTTCCCACAGGTTTGCTCATCACTAGATTGGTCTCAACTCCCCAACCATAAGCAAGCGGAGAGGGGCTCAGGTCTACCCTTTTCTGAAAACAGTGATCATAGGCAGTGATGGCTTTTCACATCAAACACCTTACATTTATACTTTCCCTCCAATTTATTACAACTTTTAAAATTTCAATATTGCTGAGCTTTCAGTTATTCTTCATATTTAACTTGTATATGTATTCACTTGAGAATTTATGTTTAATTGGAAAGTAGAAAAAGAATTTTAAAGATTTTATTTATAAAAATAATTGATTAACTTCCTATCTCTTAAAGTTAATTTTCTATACCAATTAGGATATTGGAAAATGAGACTACATTTTGAAACTTACCAGGAAGGAAACTACTGAAATAAACAACAGAACATTTGAAATTTTGTTTGAAAAGAGAGGTTCACCCTTTCCTTCAGAAAGTACTTGACGCTTCTGTAAAGCCAGATAAATGAAAGCAAACAACATTCCATGAAAGACTACCTGAAAAATAAGAAGATAAAATTTGTTTTAAACAGCAACTTTCCAATAAATAGCAAAAAATTTGGTAAATGAGAAAAGCATGTATAAAAGTAAGTAGGTTAAAAGCTTAAAGTTTCAGAGTTTCTAGGACTTAAATTTCAAGAGTAAAACTTTAAGCAGTGATTGTTACAAACTATAAACAATAGACAAGCAAAATCTTGTGTAACAACACCAGAAAAACTGGTTCATTTTGAGGAGTTTCAGCAGCAAGTGAAGAAACAATTTTAAAATAATAATAAAAACTCAGTCTGAAGACAAATGATAAAACTTAATTGTATTCAACCAAGGTAAACATTTTATATTGGTACTTCTCTCAAATAAAACACACAACAATAACAACACTGAGCTCATATTTTTAAAAAGGAACATGTGCACATAACAGTGAAAAAATATGGTGGACTAAAAGCTTTCTTTTTAAAACAAAGACTACCATATCATAGCAGACTGCTCTAAAGAGAAAGTTGAGAATTTACAATTATTTGATGACAAGAGCTTACAGAGCTTTTTATTAATACATGGTTTTGAAATGCAATGTAGTTCATTGCAAAGTGCACATGTGTTGAAAACCTCGGAATGGCACAGAAATAGGCAGCTAGAAAACATTTGTTGAATGAAAAATGGAATAAGTCAAAGATGGGAGGAAAAGGAAAAAGAGAAAAGAGGGATAATTAATATTTATTCAGTGTCTATTATTTTCCAAATGCTGTGTGGGATTTTTTACATTCTGTTGGCCAACTGAATCTTAACCGTCCTTCCAGATTAAATTCATGGAATCATCCATGGCACTGCTCTCTCCTGCTCTGCAAACTTCTACCTCCAAATTTAGATTGCACAGTTTAGCACCCAATTATAAGTAATATACCTGGGCTTTAAACCAGATTGTAAGGTTGAGAAGCCTGGAGGTCTATCTTCTTTCTCTAACATATCCCTCACAATAACAACACTGGAGAGCATATAGGACCCAATACATATTGTGCTGAGTGGCTGAAGCATATACATGAAAGATTACCTGCAAGTCAGAATTATGACTCAAAGGCCATGTTACAGATGTTTTTTATAGTTTATTTCTGCTGATATATATACACATGCATACCCTTTCTCTGATATATAAAAGTATAGGGACAGGGCTGCTCTGATTTATCAAATCAACATGTTTCCTTAAAACTAAATAAAAATATTTAATTTTGCCAAAGAATGTTTTTCAAGTACAGTTTGAAATGGCTGAAGATCACAAGGTAAATACATACGTAACGGTCTAACCTCCATCTGAACCACCATTCATACACATTCCCTTTCAGTTCAAAACACTTGGACAATGGCCAAAGAGAAAAGATCTTCTCAAATGCACCCTGAGAAAAGGAATCCAGAAAATAAATTAAGATTGTACAAGTCAATACTTGTAGAACACTATAAAAATTATAGTGTCCTACAGTGAGGATTACATATCACTTGCAGCTTTTACATTCTATTTATTTCATTTAAAAATATCACTTCATTAGAAATTCATCTGAAAATAAATCTATTTTACTAATGGCTAATACTGATAACCTAGACCATTTTTGTTAACTTACTTCCATGGCACACGCAAGGCTACTGAGACTGAAACATTTAAAAAGAACAAGCTGGTAACTGGAAAATTATTCCATTTAATATTTTAAACCTAATACACAAAACAGAAAATATGTATTGATGAAAACACAAAAATACAAAAGACATCAGCCAATAAGGTATAAATAACCTAAAAAAATGATGATTAAGGTTAAAAGATAGATTTTTTTCCCTCTAAATGTCCTTAGTAATCTATAATTAACCATGTAAGCTAAAAGAATCCTCTGAATTAGTCCCCTTAGTCAACCATTCCCAAGTGCCATTACTAGCTTTTGAAACAAAGTTTACAATTTTACTCTGGTGAAGTTAGTGAATTGTATCCCTTTATTAATCTGACAGCCTGGAAAATCTGAGAATGAAGAGGCAGAAGTCTTGGGTACATTCCTGCACATTAATGAAGTCTTTCAAAGATGAGAACAAAAACCTCAATTTCTAGACTAAAGAATGACGACAAACTCTATTAAGGAAAGCTCCATTATTAGATCTAATGCCACAGCATTAAAAAAACTTAACATTACAATTTTTTAAAGGCCAAAATTAAGAAAAAATATAAAAATTGTGTTATTTTAGTTAATACTGAATCATAAGGTCAGAAAAGCTATTATTTTAATAAATTGTAATATTCTCCATTTCACAACATAATTTAAAATGCTTATAGCTTATTAAAAATAGAACCTATTAAGGATGATTCTTAACAAAATTTGCAATATGAAGTACTTTTATATCATATATGCATACAATATAAAATACAGAAATATGACCCAATAGGTATATAGCTATTAGATTTGATCTTATGTATCATTTCTACATGATGTATTTATAATGTACCACTTTATTTCTGATTAAAAATTTGTTTCTTATATGAGCAATAAACAAGTATGTATAGAGCACCCATTTTGTGAAAGACACTGAGCTATCGCCTGGGCTACCTACTTTTTTCTTGTCAAATGGTAAACACTAAATCCAGGGCAGTGAAAACCTCTGGTCCACCTTCCTTTCCCTCCCTCAGATGCATCACAGAGTGTTGGGAATTTTAATGAATGACTGTTAAGTAGCTGTTGCGGTTACCTGGCTATTTCTTTATACATTTGCTTATTGTTTCCTTATTATTTCATATATCTATCTGCTGCAAAAAACCTTAGCGGTCAGGCAGAAATATAAATGCTTTATTTCTAAGTATGAATATAAGTACAAAAGCCTATGAAACAAACAAGCAAAGAACCAGCTTTGCAGGATTACATCCCCCACCCCAGTATGTAGCACCTGCACCTGATGCAACCAGGCACTATACAAGACAGAGTGTGGGAGGCAGAAGCAAACTGCAGAATTTGTCACAACTATAGGCATTCAAATTAAAATATTTTGTTGTAAATATCATGTTGCCCAAATGAGATTCTGCCTGATGGACGAAACCAGCAGGTAGCAGTTTGCCACCCTGCTAAAGTAGCTGAGAAAATCTCAACCATCATAAAAGGTTAGAGATAAGAAAAAAGCCAAAATTTTAATAAAATTAAACATACTACATATATACAAATCCTTTGCTCCTAAGCTGGTTTTACTAACTGCCAAAATTTTACTCTATGCAGTTATGGAAAAATCAAGTAACACTTTGATGCAATGAATAATGCACAAACCAAGTTGCAAATTCTGTCAAGAGAACTCTGATCTCCACTTAAGAGTAGTGTCTTATAAGAGGCATTCAATAAACGTTTGATTGATCAAGTAAAATGGGTTTTGAACAATTGCCAGAGGAAGAGCTTTAAATTGCTCTTACAACAAAAACAGGGGTAACAAAAGTAGGTCTCAAAAGAACTACACTGAGTAGTCAACTACAGAATGACACTTTTATTACAGTCATTAAAAAATGAAGCTAGAAAGAAGCTCTGACTCTTCTTACATACTTTAATAGACCTGAACACTAAAATAACAAAATATAAACTAAAAAGACTGTACAAACCTGAGAATATGCCAAAAAACATATACATAACAGCAAGAAGGCTAGTTTCAACAGTAAGCCAAAATGCCAGAAACAATTTCCTAAGAGAGAAAATATTTAATTTACTAAAAAATGTAAATTTACATAAGAAAACATTAAATACTATTTAACATAATGTATTGCATAGTTCTTAATATAATTCAAGTCTGCTTATAGGTGACAAAATATATCTAAGTAGTATAAGTTATAAGTAGGAGAAAAGAGGAAAAAAGGTTGAAGTTACAACATACGTCTGATAACTCTGATACCTGCTGTTCATCCAACTATAAATATATTTGAAAACACATCCTGGATTCAATTGTACCTATTACCAAAAAGTTACAACAAAATTTGGAACAATATGTTCAATATAATTCTAACAAATATTCATGTTGAATATAACTTAGGTAAGACTACTTAAACATTAAAGTTCTAAAGAGATGGCTTAAGAACCACCTAATATACTAGGGTTTAACCATAAGATATATTTTAACATATGCATATTTTAAGTTATGTGTTCAGTTTATACACACTGATTATTCATTTGATTAATACTTTGAGTTTATGTCAAGGAATTAAACTACAGAGATTGTCCGAAGACACTAATGGACTTTATTGAAGACTGGAAATCCAACTCTTTCCTGAAAAATTATTCGATATTATAATGGAAGTCAACAGAAAATATTTTTTGATATACAATATTTGAATAGGTTAAAGAAATTATGAAAAATATTTTAATGATAATGGTCTTGAGGTGGGGGGAAGCCTTAAGATAAATGACTATGGCCTCACTTTGAACACTATCAGTAACCGGCTATGTGAAATTTGAAGATGACAACTTCCTGGATACTTGGGTTTCCTTATAATAACTGCTTAAAGCGTTGCCTAGAAAATAAATTATATTAGTGGTTTTTAAACTTGACATAAAAAGCCTTTTTGCAAATGAATTTTTATTCAAAATCTGTGTGTGTGTGTATGAAATTAAATAAAGCAGAGTTGTCAAGACTGAAGCAGGATGTAACAGACTGGAGCCTTGTTCGGCTTTTGCTTGTCTTCTGGCTTTCTCCATTCTGGCTCTTACAAGACCATTTGATAACTGTTGTATTAGTGAATAGGTAAAATGGCTTTTAAAAAATTTAAATAAAAAAACATAATATAGATTCAAACTGTTATTCTGCACTGTTATTTGAACTACTTAGCTGGAACATTTTAGAAACAGTTTTTAAGAACAAACTTTCAAAATGCCAATGCTGCACATACATTTAAACTGTTTATATTTCTCAATAAAAACAGCCTTTAGCAACTAAAAAGAAATTGAGCACATTGAAAGAATATATTTATCAATATAAGTAAGAGAGTATATTTACCGTTTGCTTTTTTTTGGATAATTTGAGGCCACAGTGCTAAAGTAACATATATGACTATGAACCATACAGTGACCAAGGGGACAAAGTAATAGAATTGATAAGGCCGGTCCATTACTATACATAACACCACTACCAGGAAATTGAGACGAAATAAGACCTATTAAAAAGAAGAAAATGGTTTTCATTCCAGATAGTCATGAAAAGCAAAGACAGATTCTCTCTGACATATTATAAATATTTAAGACTAGATTAATAACTGTACAAGTATATTTTACTAATCCCTAAAATTATATTTGTTCTACAATCATTGTAAAGAGTTGAATTGAATATAAAATATTTATGCATCATTACTTTAATTAAATCTCAGCAAAGCCAGAGCCTGCGCTGTCCTCTGGCTACAAGTGCTATCACGTTAAATGGGAAAGAACCATAAATCTCCTTCCTAGGGCTACAGTTTATAAGCAGAGATTAGATTACCTCAAGAAAGGGTGTCCATTTCATCACTATTTAATGCTGATTTACCCCATTTGGGATTAAATTGAAAGCTGTCATATACACAAAATGGTATTACTGAAATAGAATCTTTGAGACTTATATAACAGTCATTTCAGACAGTCTGATGGCATTCAAAGAACAAAGAATCTGAGAAATTGGGATTAGAGCTGCACCACTTACTATGTGACCACTGGTAAATTATTTAGCCTCTCTGAGCCTCAGTGTCCTTGTCTGTATATGAGATGATCATAACTCAGGATTGTAATGAGGGGTAAGTAAAATAATGCTCAGAAATTGCCTAGAATAAGGCAGAAACTTAATAAATATTATTCCTCTTCTAAGAGAGAAAATATAGGACATTACTGTAGAATAACTCCAGGTAACTGTACATTTCTGCAAAACTAAAGTGAATAAACAGTATTTTCCCTTATGTACCACTGCGTTTATTATACATTCTCATCTCAATTATATTTTCCCTTCCCTCAGTAACAATTTATTTCAAATTATTAACTATAGAATACAAAAATAACACAGCTTTAAAGTGCCAGTTCATAAATTCAAATGATTCACAGTCTTATAATTATTTATATTTTAACAACAATTAGGCACAGAAGCTTGTTGAACTGAAAGAAAAAGAATATAATTGAATGCATTCCTACCTGACATACTCTATGGATTCCAAAGTCTCCTTTGATCCAAAAGTACGAGAAATGCCCATACCCTGTCTGAAATAGATACGCAGCCACCAGCACCCGGATGTGCATGTACACAGGCAAAAACTGTTGACAAAAATAGATAGGTAAAATATATGTTGGCACTAACCTCACCCTGAATTATCATAACCAGTGCTTTTAACCAAGATAAGGAATTATCGTTATCATTGGACATTAGATCAATGAAAAGATTTATTCTCAAAAGTTAGGCATTATAGTAGAAATTAAAAATGTAGACTTGGAATCAGACCTAGATTCAAATTCTGGTTCTGCCACTTAAGCTATGTGACTTTAAGTCTGAGTTTTCTAAACTGCAAAATGAGACTATCACCTCTTTCCTCAAAGGGTTCTTATGAGAAATGCATGAGTTAATATAAAGCGCATTGTATAGTTCTTCCAGTTGGAACTAAATGTATGAAATCTATAATTACTAATCACCACTCTGGTTTTCACATTTTCCCAATGAGAAGATAAAAAACAAAAAAGTCTACATTTTTAGCCCTGTTTTATTTACAAGTCTTGTAAATAAAACGGTCACATTACTACTTAAAATATTTATTTAGCTAAACATATATATTTGAAAACATATGCAGACATAATTTAGAAATATTATTTTCCTCCCATTCATTCTATAGAATAATTTTATTTTATCCTCCTACACAAATGTTTCATTATGACCAAGATCCTTATAATCATTTGCCATGGTTTTTCAGAGCATCACTTCTTCACTTCGAAGTTAAATGAAATAGAGGTATACCATATTTCTAATCTCTATTTTATGGGAGTCACTGGAAATATTATTTCACTTACAAGTGCTAATTCTCATTACCTTAGAACACTGTCATTCCACTTATCCACCAATCATTGGTCCTTCAGATGCATATTCATGACCTCTACAATATAACTAGAACACTGTTTCTGAAAATTATTTTTTAAAGACTAGTTCAGTGATATCCAACCCCCACAATTAATTATAAGGCCATTCTTTTAGGGATAACTACTGAACTAACATAAATTTTCTTGGCTTCTATTTTGTAGACTCATCTGATCAGCTTCATAATTAACCAGCATCAACAATGCTTATTAGCGCTACACTTTGGTTAATGTGTCTTTCCCAAGTGATGCTTTGTAGAATAAAATAAAATAATTAAATAGACACCTTAAATAGATTTTATAAGGCCTTGGATGTATGCATCTTTTGTATAGATGCTTGAACACACCTTTTTCTTTTCTGAGGGGTAGTATTTTTTTTTTTTCTGGGAGGAAATCTCTGAATCTATAATAGCTCATACATTCTTTAACATAGGCACACTGTAGCCAAACTGTTAAGATTCTCTGTCTCCTAAACTGGCCCTCTTCGTGCTTCCTTGTCACCTCTTCTTTACCTGTTTATTCTATCCTGGAATGTTCTTCTCCTGAACCCTTTTTTGCTTATTCAAATTCTATTCTTCTTTAGAACCCTGTTAGAAATTTCCGGTCTTTACTTTCAGATGAAAGTTGTTTCTTCTTCCTCTGAGTTGCCAGACCATCGACAATCTATATACCAGAGTTTTTATTTATTGCTCTTCATTAGTTCTTTTTAAATGGCTGATCTCATCATTAGATCAGAAATTTTCAATGGAAGTGTAACATATTAAAATCACAGGGAAGATGGTGGAAAATGCAGTACTGAAACACCTCAGGATTCATCTAATCTAAACCTGTGCCTTTACTTCACTCTTGAATGTTTTCTTCAAGTACCTTAGCACTTTTTAGAAGCCGAAAACATACAAATTCCAAAGACAATCCATTCCATTTTCAGATGGGCCTTAACTGCTATAAAGTTGCTTTTCATGAAAAGTTGAAATGTAACTATATGTAAAACTATCAATTTAAGCTCTCTAGGGCACTGCTGTGCAAGAGAAATAAAAGTGAGCCACACAGTGAATTTTCAAAAAAGTTAGAAGAAACAAGTGAAACTTGAAATTAGTTTAAGTCAATCAACATATCTAAAATATCATTCCAACATGCAATTAGATATTTTATATTATTTTTTATAGTAAGTTTTGAAGTTGGTATGTGTTTGTTATGATGAATCATACTTAATCTGGTCTGTGTTTCTCACTATGTAGCACAGCACATCTTAATTCTGACTGGCTACATTCCAAGTGCTCCACAGTCACCCGTGGCTAGTGGTTACCCTAATGAAGAGTCTAGCTCTAAAGCCATATGCACAGGCTTAATCACTCTTACATCTAATAGTTCTACAAGTATCTGAAAAACAGATGTCAAACCTAGGCTAGCCATTACTAATTACTTTAACCACTCTCCATAAAACATGCTTTCCTTTCAGAAAGACTGGGGCTAGGCCTACAAAGTTGGGACTTGGTTCTTCTATTTAAACAGTAAAAATTATTGATTTAAATGGAATTAAACACTAGCACAACAATTTGCCAAACACTATCATGACAATATTGGATTATTACAAATTTCATGTAATAATTCCCTCAATTTTTTATTTTAGGATATTTTCAACCAACCGAAAAGTTGCAATAATAGTACAGTGGACATCTACATACATATTACACTGAAACATTTAGAAGTATGTTGCAGACCATACAACATCATCCCTAAATATTTTAGCAAGCATCTCCTAAGCAGTAAAAATACATGGCCATATAATCATTATACCCCAGAAATTTAATATGAATATAATAGTATCTACTGTGCAATGCATACTCAAATTTTCCCGATTGTCCCAGTAATATTCTTTATGGTTTAAAATTTATTGTTTTTGATTTAGGAACCTTGAATCAATGATCACACATAGCACTTGTCATTCCTTGTTAGTCTCCTTTAATTTAAACTGTTTTTCTTTTTGTCTTTCATGAGTCAAATATTATTTACAATAAAATTTTAGGTATAATATATACTTAAATTTCCAACTTCATTAAAATTAATAGCTAGGCTGACTTCTGGTTCTGTTCTTTTTCTAGTCCCACAAAATTTCCCTTAAGACCTTTGATTCATGTTCTTTCATAAAGTTATTTACAAATTCTCAAAGGAAAAAATTCACAATGGAACACAAAATCATATATTGTATATATAACTACTTTGCTGTGCTTTCCATGTTAAATTCATAGTATTTTATCCATATTGGACATAAACTGTTTTAAAAGAATGTTTATACGAAGAACTGTAATCTGCTAGACCATCTGTATTATTTTAAGAATTCTCTGTAATCTTTGATATAGTTTATATTTTAGTATAAAAACATAGCACAACTGAAGTTTAATATATTTTACTCAAAATAAGAAATGCATTTTAGGTAATTAGAATAATAACGGCAGTTAAAACGTTTTTAATTAAGGTAATCCCTCGAATAGCCACAAATCAAGTCCCAAAATATGTTATAACCCATGTTAATAATGCTTTGCTGATGTAGATACAAGTAATTTCCAACCAAAAAACCTTATAGTATAAAAGAACAAGGGTATGTTAATTAATCAAAACAAATGATCTGTTAATGAAAAGTAAGTTACTCCAAGACAGGGATTTAAGAAAAATTGTCATTCAGGATGTATTGGGATGTAGTCTAAGATATATTAGAATGCTAGCTTGGCAAATGATTATAATAGAATGCCAAATTGCCTGCATCCATTTATGATCCAAATCCTTTCTGGAATCACTGAATTGAGGAACTTAATCTGCCATTAATTTTTTCTATCTGGTTGTTTTTACACTATTATCACCCTTTAATATGTCAGCAATTAATTATGTCTCCAAGTGGCATTTTCTTAAACCATTTTCCCCCCTCTCAAATTAATTTAATCTTTATTTATATGTCAGAGATATTTCTAAGATTCAATATGTATCTCTACTTACTTTTTAGAAAATTTGCCAAATTTATCCTATAAATTCTGAACTGGGCTTATAAACTAAGTCTCACTATCTTCATCTCTCCCCGCCTGTTGTGTCTCTCCCACAGCCACTCGCATTCAATAGGTCCCCTCAGCTGCAATGTCACAGGGATCTCATTGCTGCCACAAATACACATATCACAGTCATGTAATTCCAGTAAAAATTATACTTCATTCTTTTGCCCTTCAAACAAACCATCCATAAAATCACTAATTTTTAAAAATATCAGACTTAATGAAAAATAACATTATTTTCAAACAGGAGATATCTGAAAAAAAACCAGTTATTATTTACCTTCTTAACTGTTGCTATAAAAATTTTAAAATGCTCCTTTCTGGGCAACAGTCCCCTGTCTTCTCAGTTTATGATTGATTCAAATATTGTTTACAGATGTGTGCTTTACATAAACAAATAATGCAATAATAAAACAATTCAGAAGTTCTTATATTATGAACGAGTTTCTTAAATTTTTAAAACATTTTACAGAAATCAGTTTGTGTCTTCACTATAAAAAGTTATATGAAAAATGGTTATCAGGCACCTAGGTTCACTCTCAAAAGCTCATTTTAACTGTTATCAACTCTGATACATTTTTTTCTACCCTTGTCAAATACAAGATGTTCCCAGACCATGAGAATCCTGTCCTTTAAGACATCCAGGGAGAAGGAAAAATGACTCTGTCCAAGCACAGAAGGCACCGGCTGCGCACAGGAAGAGTTCCCCTTATCACGGACAAGGTAATGCGTAGAAGTAAGGCATAAGCTACATGGGCGCCAATGGCGGTCCATCAGTATATCTGAGTTCTCTGAACATGGGGGCAAGAGAGTTCTAAGTTTTTTAAACTTTAAAAGTGTAAAAATAGTTGGTTAAACCCCCTGACATATGGTGAAAGGTAGAATAATATATAATCATCCAATTGGATTTCTTTTGATAGTAACTTGCCTATTCCAAATCCTTTGCAATTAAGTATCATCTACAAAGACGTGATAACTTTAAATTAATTGTTCAACAGGATCACATGAAATAATACTCTTAGATTATCAGCTGTTTCTACTACTTTAAAATTAAGGCCAAGTAAATACAAATAAATTATTGCCTTCTCTTCTTTAAATAACTGATTTTGCTTTTGAAACTACACGCTCTCAAAGAGTAAGTAGTAGGGGAAGTATGGGAAGGTAGAAAGATTGGGCTGGATATCAGAAGGGTCTCCAAATGGTAGAGAATATAAAGCAAGAGTTGGTACCCTTAAAGAAACATTAAAGTGAAATTATTTCCTATATTTTCTGAACTTTAAAATACTTACTGTACTTGCTCCAGAGATATGATAAATCAAAATCACAAGCTGCATCCAGCCTTTCCATTCATCTGTTTGTTCTCTATTTAATACTTTAGTCTGTGTAAAGAACCAAAACCTGTTTTAAAATTCATCATGAAGCTACTGTTTGGACAGTATATATTTAAGTATGTTAAAATTGTTCTTATAGGATATAAAGGTACTGTAATGCTTTTGTTAAAAGAACCTGGGGTAGGGAGAACAGTTAAAGATGGTCATTTCATTTCTTGATAAAAGATACAATAAAACCATTAAAATATAATATGAATTTGAAAACTAATATAAACTAATAGATTTTAAATAGTATTTAAGTGGATACTTATAGTTTTATATTATGATTACATTTAAACTATGACAGATGTTTATAAATCTAAAAAAATGACATTTTATAATTTTCTTTAAGAAAATTTCAGGACTTCAGTTAGAAAAGATTTTATAGTTCTGTTACACTTCATTGTGAGGAAAAAAAAAAAGCTCTATTATTATAGCTTATTATATGTGGGATATTCTCACCAGAAATAAAGAACTGATTAATCATTCTCCTAAGTTATTTTTTACAATAGAATTTATTAACTCAAATAAATCATGCCTTATAAAAGAATTACACCAATATTCCGAGTAATTACAGCAATGTTAAAATAGGAAATTCAGAATATTATAAACAATGCCCTTATTATTATATAAGTTCTAGTTTGTGTATACATATGCCTGACTATAAATATATAAAGGTAGGTTTGTACATAAGCATTTATTAATATAATTATATATTTCTGCTTTATAAAAGACAGTAGTATATCATGTTTGAAGACCATTATGAAGTTGGAAGCCCCTCCACTTTCTCCATCCCAAAGCAGGCAAAAAACACTAAGTCATGACATCTTTTTACAGGTCATTATTTTCCAACTTTTCAATAATCTTCATGAAACTCTTCGTACTTCCTCCAAACTATTTTTAAAAATCAAGAGTCCACTAAGTGAAGTACAATCACAATATTTGTTTGTTCTCTTCTATATACAGGCTGTAAATTCTGACATAATAAATGATGTATTTTTTTTAATCTAGAGTTTGTAATGAGATAAAAAGAATAACATGAACTAAAAAGAAAATGACTCTTACCTCTTTAGTATTTTCATTGTAAAATACTCCCAAAACCAAGATGTAAATAATTGGAATAAAGAAAGTTGAATGTGTATAAAATTTATTTTCCTTCATAAATAGATTTGCACGGTCGCACATGTAGAAATAAGCCATAATCAGGCCAAGTTTGGAGAAAGATTGTAAAAGTATTTCTAATGGAGACACAGGGGTATTGATAATATTTTTCTTTTCCTCTCCACTTTCCAAATCAGTACATGGCTTATGCTTCCGATGAGAATTACGGTGAATTATATAAAAAATTAAATATCCGATAATAGATAAGGTGAAAAAGCAAGCAGCTAGCTTCTGTATGAGAGTCAGAGGAGGCCGAGGTTGACAACAGGAACCATCTACAGGCTTCAGTATCTTATTGCAACACACATTCATAAGAATCATTGCACTCTGTGAACAAATCAGGTTGTTTGGTTATTATCTTGTCAGTGATGTAGTTCACATTAGATTTTCTCCTGTGAATACTACTGACTTTCAACACTGAAAGCAAAATGCTTTTATACTTTTTTCTACCATTTCCCGAACACTCATGCAAATAATGGTATTCTTTCAATCTGTAATAGCTAGTTCAGGGCTTTTCAAACTTTTTGGGCTATGATCTACAGTGATAAATATGGGAAACAATACCTATCCTTACTACTTATAATGCACTGTGACACTTTTCTATTCTTTTCTCGCTCTTTTTTTTTTTTTTTTTAGGAAAAATACTAATTTCATGGCTATTAAGGGACTATGGCCTTAGGTTAAAAAAAAATAAGTAGCGATAGATGTCAAAGAACAAAGAATTTTAATTAGTAGTCTTCCAATAGTGAAGATATCAGGATACTTAAGACAGAGTCCCAGATTTTAAATGTAAAAATAAAAGAACGTAGCCCTGGCTGGTGTGGCTCAATTGATTCAGCATCATCCAGTAAACCGAGCGGTTGTGGTTTTAATTCCAGGTCAGGGCACATGCCTAGGTTGTGGGTTCAGTCCCTGGTCAGGGTACATGCGAGAGGCAACTAATCAAGGTTTCTCTCTCACATGGATGTTACTGTACTTCTCTCTCTTCCTTCCCCCCTCTCTCAAATCAATAAAGCATGTCCTTGGGTGAGAATTAAAAAGGAAAGAATGTAAAACAACTGCCACAAAAAAATAATTAATTCTTAGCTAACAATATTTGTAATATGCCTTTCATTTGGGTTACGGTTTATGGATCACATAGGATTCTACATTTTTAATATTTCTAATGTTAAATAAAATGTGGAATCTTGAACATGGTTTCATTATAATAAAAACATTCTAGGAAAGCTGTCAAGATTCTGTCTAGTTGAAGATTCAGTCAAATATAGTTTCATTAAAACTATAGATTAGGCATCTTTGGAACTCTAAGATGGTTATCTTACTTAAGCCCAAGCATTCAAAATACTCAACTACTGTATTTAAGTAATCACACCCTTTTAGCCCTGGGTTCTGTGCCTGGTACTCTTGCAGATAATACCCTACAAACCGCATCCCAAAGTTCATAACCAGTTCCAGGGGATCCAGAAAGCTCCTGAGAGTATATCAAGAACCATGAGTATATATATACAAACATGCATTTTTCTGCAGGGAAGGAATGGACCCACTGCTTTTTACTGACACTCAAAGGGGTTATGTGATCACAAAAAGGTTAAGAATCATTGCTTTATAAGAAAATGACTAAATTATCTGTTTTACTATGTGTGAAAATTCATAATTATGCAGTTCTCTTTCATACGTAACTTACATCCCTTTCCATCTGTCAATCTGGGTTTTTTTCAGTATCTACCATGTGCCTTGAATAATGTTTAGGGTATAAAAACTATAAAAATTATTTTACATATTAAAAAAATGTACACATTATAGAAGCTTATGGTTTAAGGCAAGAACATAAAGCAGTAGTTTTCAAACATGAGTGGGCTGAGAACTCACAAACGTCTTGATTAGACAAGGAACAGTGAGAGTCACCGGCACTCAATAAAGAAAGGCTCATTTCCTCCTTTCCGAACTTCTTCCTCAAAGTATATGAAAACTCTCACTTATAATATTCAGCTGAGTGATGAAAGCAAAATTATTTCTAGATTTATGTTTAGACAGAATAACTACAAATAATTAAAAATGCAATAAGATAAATAATTTACCACCATTTATAGTGGCTTATAGCTATAACCAATTAGATATCATAGTCTCCATCTACTGACAGATACAAAACTCCTTAGAGTTTCTCTGCTGACAGATACAAAACTCCTTACAGTTTCTCTGCTTGATTCTGGAAGATGTAAGCCATCCAAAGATTCCATGATGGTTTCTTGAGCAATTAATTTGGAAACACTGAACATCTTAACATTTGACTTAGAATTTCTGATGCTACTATTCAAAATACTGACTGCAGCTTCATTGTAGGCATCTATCTTCTCATTAGTGATCATTTTCCTATTTTCACTTAATAGATCTTCATAAACAGGATCTGTACATGAAACACATTATTAAAAACACATTTTTAAAAATTCCTGTTGGTAGAAACTGTGATCAGGCAGGTTAGTTGATTCTATTTCATATTTTGTTGTTCAAGTGAGAGGATTCCAGGCATTTAGTAATTCATTTTAAAGTAAAGCTGGCCAAAATTTGCAATAGATTTATCTTATATTCAATTTTGAATTAATCAATCAACACCTTCCTCATTTATATGTTCTAGCATGTCTTAATAATTTAGAAGTTTTTGGACGCTGGGTTACACTGGGTAATGGGAATTGAAAACCGGACTGTAGAAGACTGTCTAATGAAGAAGAGCCACAAGTCGTCTTTTTCCTTCTGTCACTGCTTCATTTTGCAAACTTTGTTCACACAATTAAGCGGTTATATTATTGAGGATCAAGGTCTCATAAATAATTTAAATTTAACTTTTTCTCATTTTAGTGAGAGAAAGGTTAACAAGGAGTCTGTAAACAGAGATTGTGGAACACATTATCACTAGCCCTTTTATTCCTCTCAGCATGACATTCAGCTTGCAAATAATCATAAGGGTTTCTGACAAACAACCTGAATTGGTAAAAAACCCAAGGCATTTCATATTGTACCAGCATTAAATAATGGATATTCAATAAACTCTTGAAAGGAGTTGATCTAATATCAACTTTTTCTTAAAGAATTTTATTACCAAGTATAAACTAGATGGCATAAATTTCAATACATGATACATGCTATCAATTCCAAAGAATATTTACTTTCAATGACTCTAATATTATGAAACACTTAGTAATTTTTTCCCTATATTTCTCAATCACACTAAATATACTCTGTAAGAAGTAAAAATTTCAGAGGTAAACATCTCATTTGCCTATAGCACATACTCTCTCTGTTACATCCTGCAGCCCTTCGGCCTGCTGTGAGGCTCCTTGGAGGATATTTATTTATTTATTTATTTATTTTTACATATATATTTATTAGTCTGTTTTTTCCTTAAGTTCAAAAGAGGAAATCAAATAACTCAAATTTATTCCAATTTTGCAAACCTTACTTCAAAATATATTCTCATAAAACAGCAATTTTGTCTCTTGAAATAGGAGTTAATAAAAAACCATGACTCAAAATATATACAAAATGATGGTTTTTCATTACTCATCCCTTACCTTGTAAGACCCAATAAACATCACTAGTCTTTGCCAATTTTTCTAAAAGTGGTGCTATGGAAGTAATGTTCATTTTATATTGAGAAAGTGCTTCGTTGCTGCCATTGTGAATCTTGATAGACCACTAAGAAGAAGGAAAAATGAAGCATTAATTCATTATTTATCACAGAAAAATTAAAAGTATGTAATTTATAGTAACAAAGGCTATTATTTTAAGTAAGTCCCATTTCTCTTTAACATTAGAATAAATTATGGTCACATTATTTCATGAAATACGTGAAGGTAGTTAGAAAAAGCTAATACAAAATTAGACTTTGAATGTATAACACGCAAAAAGACTATTTTAGATATATAATAATACTGACATTTAACAATGAATTTTCTAAGTTCATTCATATCTTTTTATTAAAATTCATTAGTCTCATTGATTACAATAGAAACAGGAATTAAAACCGAAGTACAATCAAGAATTCTGTTTAACAGAAGTTAACTTTTTTTTAGTATGTCCTTAAGTACAAAACAAAAATCATTATATAAGAATGCAGATGATAACTTACTGTGGCAGCTCCTGCTACAATCACGTGGGGCTTTGCAACAGAATCCTAAAGAAAGAAAAATCTTTATAATAATGTTATATGTAGTTCAGGAATTAATACAATTAACATCACTTAATTCTTTTCCTTAAATTTAAGTTCTTCCTTCAAAATGCATTTGAATTTTCTAGAGTTTCTTACTGAATTTCTCTTCTAACAAGAATGCCTAAATAAACCTTACATGGTTACAGGATGGCCTGAGGCTTGTATGGTTAATTCTTTGGTGTTCAGGTCCCTCTTGTCCTCCTCCTCACTTTCCACATGAGGTCTAATTCTCAAATTTAAAAGAGAAAATAGAATTCATCTACCTGTACGTTCTTGCCCTCCTCCACTCTTACACTGTCACCCATACACTCACCCAGACCATCTTCCTCCGACAAGAGTAAAGAAAATACGTCCCTACTCCTTCTAATGGGGAACCGTTTACTCTGTCTATATCCCCTTCCTTTTCACACCTATTTTCAATTTCGCCCCCTTCCTTTTTCTGCTCCCCCTCAATCTAAAAGTGTTGAATCATCTTTCTCTTCAAAAAATATTCCTTCAACCTTTTCTCACACTCAAATTCTTCCCCTTCATACACTTAATCAACAGATTACTTGAAAGAGCATCCTGCCTTCACCATGCCAATTCTTCTCATTTATGCCTCAATTTATCATGTTTTGATTTGAGGCTCTACATCCATTAAAACTGCTCTCAGAGTCCACTAATGAACTCTGGGCTGCCAAGTCCTGAAAGCTGTATTCTGCCCTATCTAGTTCCTAACGTGACAGCAGCATTGACTACCCTCTTCTTAAAACTCTTTCCTGCATTACATGACAGTTCATCTCTCCCTGCTTTTCCTCTTACCCCTTTCACTGACCCTGCTCAGAATCCTTTGGATAGTTCCACTCCTAAACTTCCTTTAATTACTAAATTCTCTGCCTATTCAATTTCTTCCATTCAAGTAACTTCAAATATCACCTCACTCCATAGCAAGATTCCCCAAATCAGCCTAAATAGCTCACACGTCTTAATGTCTACCATTCACCTACAGAATGAAATCTAAATTCCTCCCCAGCTAGTGTGGCTCAGTGAATTGAGTGCCAGCCTACAAACCAAAAGGTCGCTGGTTCAATTCCTGGTCAGGGCACATGCCTGGGTTGCAGGCCAACCCCACCCCCCCACCCCCCAGCTGGGGGTGTGCAAGAGGCAACTGATTGGTGTATCTCTCTCACATTTCGATGTTTCTCTTCCTTTCTCCCTCCATTCCCCTCTCTGAAAGTAAATAAATCTTTAAAAAATCTAAATTGCTGTTTTCTTCACAATTTAGTCTAATTTCTCACTGCTCCTTTTTAAAAACTTTCATTGGTTCTCCATTACCTTCAAAATAAATTGAACCCAATATACTGATTTTTAGAAAGTACATGCTGAAGTATTTAAAAGTAATCAAAAATAGACAAAGTAAATCTACACTATACCAAATATTGCTTAGGGTATTATTCATAATCAATATCTGCTTAACTCATCTATCAACTCTCTCCCAAAATGAAGCACATGATATTAACAATCAAAACCAAACACAAATTAAGGAGCACTTTGAATTCTAGCTCTAGCCACACTAAAACTGCTGGTGACTCTCAATAGACTATACTCTATCTTCAGCATCTTTGCATATGTTATTTCCTTTGTTTAGGATAACCCTCCTTTCTCACTCCAGAGTCTCACCTTTAGGATCACTTTTTCTGAAAATTAGTTTTGAAAACTTTAAAAATTACATTTAGTGCCAATCCTCTGTAATGCTCTTGGGTCCTCTATTTGGGACCTGTCACACTTTTAATTACCACTATTTGCCACTCATCTAGAAGTTCTTTGAGGAGACGAACCCTATTATGTTAACCAGGGTATCAACAGTGTCTAGCCTAGTGCCTAAAATAAGGCAGGCAATTTAGAAATATATGTTGAATAAAAGTAGAGTTGTCTAAATTCAACTTTGTTTTTATGCCTATAAGCTTCTATAAGGCATATAACTTGATCTTTGTAACCCACAGTTCTTCTGGGAATATTATCTCCTCCGTAAAGCTTTCCTGCATCATCACCTAGACTCTAACCAACCCCCACCCCAAGTGCCTCCATCCACAGTGCTTTCACGTGTCCTCTGTGCTTAATCTGCTGTAACCCTTCATCTTACCACATCATTCACCAGTCTGTATATACTAGATTGCAAATTCCTTGAGGGACGAGAGGGGGGCTAATTCCAAGCCACGTTCCTAATAACCAGCATAAAGCTAGCAATAGTACGTAAGTAATAAAAATATGGATCTTTGTATTCTTAGGATCTAGCAGTTTACTATGTAAATAGTAAAAAATAAATACATAAATTCATATATATTCTTTAGAGAAGTAAAACCAATAAACCAACAAATCTCAGGTAATTACATGGCCATTCACCTAAATAAGCTGAAACTTTCCTTTCCCCCATAATCATAAGGAGGTTTATAACAGAATCTAAAGCTCCAAAAACTAGTTTTAGCAAATTATAGAAATTGAAAATCTGGAAATGCAATGTATCTCCAGGTTAGTAAGAAACAACAAGTTTTCTGTAAACCTGCAGAACTTATAAATTATACTGCATTGATGTTTCCTCAATTGTGAATTTCTACTACTTTAATGGATAAATATTATATATCCATTAAGCGTCCAGCACAAATATGAAACATATTCTTAAATCATTTGAAATATATACATTATACTTTTGGGCATTTAAAAACATATCAATAAAATCAAAACACAATTACATGAGACCCCAATTTACCAGAAAGTTGAATTCTAGAAGTTATCTGAATGTTTTTTAAAACTTAAACACATTTTCTCAAAGAAACAAAATTAGAAATGTTCCACCAGATTGTATAAAAGCTTATTTGGTGTATGAATTAGTTGCAATACTAAACATTTACTATGGAAAGAAGCAAAGAAAAATGCCACTGCAGCACAAGTAATTAAGCAAAATAAGGTAAATAAAATTGAATATTGTGTTATCCATCCCAAATGCAAATCCCTCTGGGAAAGAATTCAGTTATAATGAAAGGACTGATGAGGAGCTATATAAAGTGGGCTTGAGGGAACTTACGGGTTTTCTGATCTTAAGAGCATGCTTGTCTTTATATCCAATCTATCTCTGAACATTTTGAGACAAAACATACTAGGCTTGACTTTTGGGTCACAAATGTAATGATAAAAGGTAAAAAAAAAAGTTCTCAAAAAAAAAAAAAAGTGTCCTTAACTATTTGGGCATGAGTTTGAAGGACAAAGTGGAAAAACAGTTCAAGGAATGTGTATTGTGATAGAAAGATTACCTGGGTTTGAATTAACTGAGCTACAAGAAGTAACAGAAAATTTTAAATCTGGAGATGTGGTATAAGCATAATTGCCTTAGGGTTAGAATGGTGATAGTGAAGATACTGGATCGAAATTTTTTTTTTCTCAGTAAAGTGACCGAATCAATCCAGCATAGCTTAGTTTTACCAAGAAGGTTGTACAAAAGGCAGGAGAGTGCGATGGCTGAGTAAGGGGAGAAAAACAATGAATGCTCATGAGCTTTTAAAATTTGGTTGCACAAAACCCGAACAATCTACATTTTCCAATACAGACCTCAGTCCACACTTTGATACACTGTTTCATAGAACCATTAACTTCTGGATGCCACAGAAAATCCTGAGAAACATATAAGAAAAGAAAAAGTCAAAGAAACTATTACATTCACCATTCAAAATGAATATTAACTTATTTCTTAAACAGCACTTAAAAGTAAACCACCACCCTGTTGGCTGTCAGAGGGGAGAGGGTAAAAGAGGTGAAGAGATTAAGTAGGACAAAATAGTCACAGGGAGACGAAATATAGTCAATAACTACGGTGCTGGGTGGGTACTGGAAATATTGGGGGGAACCCTTTGTAAAGTACATGACTCTCTAACCACTATTTTGTATACTTGAAACCAATACAAAATAATACTGAAAGTAAATTCTAACTGAAAAAAAAAAGCATTACTAAAAACTTGTATTAAAATAAATCTACCATTAAGACAAAGTGCAAAAACTAAAGCCAAATGCACTTTATTTAAAAGATCTGAACTTATATAATAATTCATCTCCTTATTAAATCTATCTAAAGCTATCAAAAAAAAAAAAAAAAGCAAAAAAGAAAAAAAAAAAAAAAATCCCAAGAAACAACCAAACAAAAACACCAAGCAGTCATTCTTCATCTCCCATCTCAATTTGGCAAGTTTCACAATAGTTTTCCTGGTATCCACTTTTGCTCTTTTCTAATCTATTTTCCACATTGTCATCAGAGCAATCTTTAAAAAATTTAAAATCTGATCTTGCCACATCCCTGCTTAAATATTCAAGGAATTTCAATTGCCCTCAGAATAATACTCAAGTCCTTAAAGTTTCTAAGAGGGTGAGAACCTGACGTCTGCCTAGACACACTGCATTTCCTCCTGCCTCCTGCCCCTTGCTCAGCGCACCCTTTCGGTTCTCAGTCAGCTCCTGGAATGCCCTAGGTGCCCATTTTCCCCAGGACTTTGCACGTACTGTTCCTTCTGCCTAAAAGGCTCATATACCCCTCCATTGAGCCTGCCGAGCTCTTACTAATCTTTGAGGCCTCAGTTAAAACATCACTTCCTCAAGGAGGAAAACTTACTTTCAACTTTTTGCTCTGTACATTGCTTAGTGCCCCACTTTTTCCCTTTTGCCATCCTTACCCCCTATTTATTTCTATGTAAAGAACTATAATGATTTGCAAGCTCCATTAGGTCTAGGATAGTGTTTTGTTGATCCTCACTGTCTAGAAGTCACTGTGATTGGTAATTCAGAAAAGTTACAGATATCCTTTTACAAACATTAATCTTGAACACATACTGGTTTCCAATTAACACACAAGATTATTTTTTCCTGGATTAAAAACCGAAGATACCAAATTTTCTATTTTATTACACAAAACAGTACATACAAACATTTATTCAACTATTTTACTATTGTTATCTACTCTCAATACACTGAAATAATTTAGTATGTACAAAGTATCAGTTGTTCTGTAAATAAATTAACCAATAAATAATTTTGACATTATGACATTTTGCTTATTATTACATGAACTTACCACTTTAACTGATGCAATCTTGTCTTCAAAAGGAATGTTTTCATGCTGCCATAAAAAAGGAGACACCAGAAGTAGTAATGTATAAATCTTATGTAAATAATTCTCCCATTAGGTGCTTTTATTAATTTAATTATGCATATCTCAATTATCTATATTCCACCCAAAGAGGGAAAGAACTGCATAGAATACCAAAAAGTGACACTAGTTAAACTGTTTGTATGTGACTTTCCACATCAAAGATGTAGTTCAAAGATAAAACCTCAACTATCAATATGGATATATGACCATGACTATATAAATTTTTTTGCCAAGTTTGCCACAATTCCAATTTAGTCCCAGTATGAATTGCTACCCTACATTTTCTGAGTCCTTTCCAATTAGGCAGGACAACATGATGAGTTCTGAGCAACATAATGTGGCTAGCTGTGATGAGTTGCTTCCCAGCTGAATTTCCCAGGGCAGCTCTCTAGTCCTGGGCTTAACCTGATGCGGAGACTGGGGAGGCTCCCTGTTCCAACTGGTATAACTAAAAGAGGGTAAAAATCCCACAGGAGGAGTCCCTGAATGATTGCATGGAGCAAAGCCTCTCCTGGGACATGCAGTGCTAAGTGAGAAATAAATACCTGTTGTGTTAAAACTCTACAGTGCTTTGTTGCTGCAGCAACATGTAATCCATTTTTCACCAATACACAAGTACAGGTCCTATCTGTACCAGAACAAACATATATGATTCTAGGTTATTATAGGCTTCACTTTGAAGACAGCGAATAGTCCAGCTGTAGAAAAACTTAAAACCAGGAGACAAGTGTTCCATATAAAAAATAAAAAGTCTTACAGAGTTAAAAACCCAGGGTGGGGTGGGGGATAGAAGCTAATTTTCTTCCTAAAGCCAAAGTTGAAATGTGTTCATTAATTTAACCGGATAGATAACATTTATTTTTATATCTCTGTGAAATAAAGTCTGCTTTTATTAAGAAGCTAAGTTTAAAATTTTTTGTTAGTCCTGCTCAAGCATCATTTTCCAGATGGGCTCCTGGAACAATTAATTTAATGAAACTTTAAGGTGTGCTATATGAAAAAAAGTTTTCCTGGTCAACTAAGTGTAGGAAATACAAGGTCAGACAAAATCACACAGGTATTCTGTTCTCCTCCTACTCCTCAGGGAAATAATGTCATAAACTTTCTTGTTCCTCTTTTGCGTAACTCAATTAATTCAATTCAATCTCTTCTTTTCCTTTATCATTTTAATGTAATATTTGATATATACAGAAAAATATGACACATGTGTAAGTCACAAAACACAGTAAAAATACATACGCACCTGTGAATCACAGCACAAAGCAGAGCATTACCCACACACTGACGGCACATGTAGACTGCGCCCTCCTAATCCCTTGCTTTAACCAAAGGGAGCAGCTATCTGAATTTTACTTATGTTTTTATCATATAGTTTGTTACCAGTATCTCCATCCTTAAATAATATATTGTTTAGTGTTGTTAACTTTCTCTCCAACTTTCAATTTTGCAAAATTTCAAACTTACAGTAAAGTTGGCAAAGTTGACAAAATTATAATGAACAAATGCCTTTTACCAACTAACATCTTCCACACTAGCTTCATGTCTCTCTCTGCACACACATATACATAGTTTTTCTCTTTTGCTGAACCATATGAAAGTAAACTGCAGACATAACATTTCATTCTTAAATATGTAAGCATAATGTCTCCTAAGAACATGGACTTTATCTTACATAACTGTAATACTATAATCCCACCTAGGAAATTTGACATTGATGAAATCATCTAATCTAATATACAGCCCATATTCAAATTTCCCAAATTTCCCAGTGTCTTTTTCTATAGTTTTAATTTAATCTAGAATTGAATTAAAATCAGGTATTACATTTAATTGTCATGTCTCTTTAGCCTCATTTAATCTGGAATATTCCCTGGTCTTTCAAAACTTATACATATTAATTTATTATATCAATCTACATCATATAAATTTATTACTTTTGTAGAGTCAAGGTCAGTTAATACAATGCACCAAATCCAGATTACAAACAGCACTGACAATTACCTTCATGTATATGTCTCTTAATACATGTGTAGTTTCCCTCACAACAGTTCTAAAGCAGCAGTTTTCAACCTATTTCATCTCATGGCTCACATAAAGTAATTACTAAAGTTGGGGCACACACACCAACAAATTGTTTTTGCTGATCTGACAAAAAAAAGGGTATAATTCTGATTCAGTCATACCATACAACTATTGTTGTGTTGGCGGTTGTCTTTTTTTTTTTTTTTATTTGACAGGCTAAGGGAAAAGAGGTCAGTGTCCCTGACTAAATAGTCAAGTATTGCATGTTTTAAAAATTGTTGCAGTACACTGGTTCAAAACCACTGTTCTAAGGTTCGTAGGCTATACAAATGTTCATGCTCACATGATAAGATAAATTATTTTCTGAAGTATTTGTGACAGTTTATATTCTCACCAACAGTATATGAGACAGACTCTGTACTACATCTTGTCAGATTGCCCGTGTCAAATTTAATTTCTGCCACAAAAGTAGGTGTAAAATGGCATCTCAGTATGGTCCCGATTTGCATTTCCTTGGTTAAATACCTTTCAGGTTGACACTAGGATTTATGTTTTCCTCTCCTGTGAAATGAGTGGTCATACCTTCCCCCTTGTTTTCTGTTGGGTCATCATTTTTATTAATTTGTGGTTCCTTATATTTCTTGAATATATATTATAAATATCTTCTCTCTGTTTATAGCTAGTCTTTTTTCTTTAAGGTATCTTCTGATGAACAGATACTCAATCTTAAATATGTAAATGTATCTATCTTTTATTTTATGGTTAATAGTTTTGCTTTCTATGTAAGAAACTTTTCCCTGCTTGAGGTGATAAAGATATTCTCCTACGTTTGTTTTCTAAAGGTTTCAAAGTTTTGGCTTCCACATTTAAGTCTAAATTTCTTCAGAAATGAAATTAAAGTATAAGGTATAAGGCATGGGTCCAATTTCACTTTTTTTCATATATATAACCAACTGCTTCACCATCATTAATTGGCGAGACTTTCCTTTCCCCAGGAATCGTCAGTGGTACATCTGTTACTTATTAAGTCTTTGTATATGCATGCGCCTACTTTAGAGCTCTCTATTCAGTTCCACTGGTTTCTTTGTTTAGCTCTACCAACACCACAATGTATTAATACAGTTAAAATAAGTCTTAGTATTGCAGTACAAGTCCTCTGCTCCTTGTTCTTCAGCTCTGTTGTGGTTATTCTTTGTCCACTGACCTTCATTATAAAATTTAGAATCAACTGGTAAAGTTCCAGAACAAATTCTACTAAGATTTTATTTTAATTATGTTGAACCTACAGATGAGTTTGGGAAAACTGATTATCTTCATAATATTGAGTCGACCTATTCCAGAATACAGCATATATCTTCCACTTAATTATATCATTTAAAATTATCTTTGAATAAAATTTTGTGATTTTTTTTCTGCATACAGATCTTCTACATTTGCTACATTTTATTCCCACATTTGCTACATTTTATTCCCGTATATTATATGGTTTTTGTTACTATTGCATACAGTATATTTTAAATAATATTTTTGAACTCTACATTTCTGGCATGTTGATATGAAATTAACTAACAGCTTTATTGAGTTACTATAATTCATTTTTGTGTGTTCATCTTATAATCAGCTCTTATTAAATTTTTTAATGTATCTAATAAATTTTCTATAGATTCTTTAAAGACTTCTATATAGACAGTTACATCAGATGAAATCCTGAGTTTCTTTCCAACCCTTACATCTTTAAATTATCTTTCTTTGGCTAAGAACCTCTAGTATGATGTTGAAGATAAACAGCAATAATGGGCATTTTTGTCTTCTTTCTGAGTTTAATAGAAATGTGTCTAACATTTCACCACTTATTGTAGACTTCTAAAAATTTTATTAGGTTAAGTTAGAATATAGGAACTTAACTAACAGAGAAACAATAATACCATTCTTTGATATCTTTGAAACTCTTTTAATGACGCAATAGGTGATCAAAAAAGGTTCCACGTATGCTTTGAAAAAATATATTCTCTGAATTTTTAGTCTATTCTTTCAGTATTGAGCTATAAGTTTATAGAATCATCATATTAATAGTCTCCGATTGGTTCACTAATTTTATCTACTTTTTCTATGACTGTTTGCATGAGCAGTGAGCAGTTACCCACTATGATGGAGAATTTGTCCACTTTCCACTGTAATCATATTTATTTTTTGCTTTATACATTTCAAGGCTAATTTATTAAATGCCTACATGTTTCAAATCATAATGAACTTTTTATCATTAAAAACTATATGTATCCCTGAAAATGCTTTACTTTATCTTACATTAATGACATTTTTCTTTAGTAAGTATTTGTCTGATAAATCTTATTTTTAATTAAAACTATCCCATATCATTTTGTTTTAGGTATGTGTTTAAGCAGAAGAAAGTTCTTTTTAAAACCAATCTGAAAATCTGTGTTCAGCTGTCAAGTTTATACTACTTGCATTTATTTTGATTATAAATGTTTCTACTATCTTACTTTTTGGTTTTTAGCTCCTTCACACATAAATTTTTCATATACATATAGTATATGTAAACAATTTTTGCATGTATATATAAATGTTTTTTTTTATATATATGTATGCAGGATATATATGTGTGTACATAAAAAACATATTTGGCATTAGATGAGTTTGGTTTTGTTTCATTTTTTTTCTTCTGCTTGTTTGGAATTTATCCATACTAATTCTATCCTTTTAATCCTTACCCTTGAAGTTTTATAATGCACTTTAAGTTCTACAGTAAGATAATACCTTAAAGAGTAAAGAGTATATTAGAACACTTGTGATAATTTCCCTCTGACTTTCATGGGAATATTATTGGATAGTTCTTTAGTTCCTTCTTTTAATAAAGTATAAAAAGATATTATCATATACAGGCACTATTAGTTTAGATTTACATGCATGTTTACTATTTTCTTTAACAACTGCTTTTTATATTTCAGAACAAGTTTTTCTGAATTATTTCCTTCCTCCCTGAAGTTTATCCTCCAGAAAAATTTTAGGAAACCCTGTTTGTATTTATCTGAAAATGTTCTATACTTCAAGAACAGAGGAATTTGTATCTTAGGTATATAATTCTACGCTGAAACTTATTTTCTCTCAGAATGTAAAGGACATTAATTTACTGTCCTCTGGCTTCCAATATTACGACTGGGAAATATGCTGGCCCAAAGCTGGGTTTTCTGCATACTGGGCACTGCAGCTATTGGCATCTGTCTTCAGGGCAACTTAAGTATTAACTGTGTGCCACTGTTACTGTTTCCATATCTGGTTTTGCCTCCTTGTTGTTCCTTTTAGGGGTGTGTCTTCCATGTATTCAAGTCTAGAAATACATCACCAAGTATTTTTAATCCAGGATTTAGTTGGTTTGAGGTAGAAGGGCCCCCAGAGTATCTAGCTTGCTGGCCAGCTGGAAGCAACACAAACAGGTTTCTTTACTACAAGGCTTCTCAAGTTTTTAATATCCTAACCTAATTTAAAACCATGTAAGAGGGAGATATAATATCCAGCTCTGCCCAAACTTATTTGACCAGAGCCTCTCACAGAATTAAGTCTTCCAAAAAATATCATTTGAAAAAAGTCCTGCTCTAAAGCTTCTTTTTAAAATATTTTTTCCCTTCAACACAGAAAAGAAACATATTCAAACAAAGAATTGACTTCAATACTTATTCCACCCATACAAACCCATACCAAGGCTAAATCATCATTATCAGCAGCAGCAACAGCAGCAGCTTTTACAACATGCCAGATTGTGCTAGGCACAAGAATTAAAATCATCATCATCATCATCATCATCATCATCACCATCATCATCATCTCTGTCCTCAAGTTGTTCAGAGACAAGAGAACTAGGTAAAATACAATTTAGCAAATACTCCACTAGCAGTTTGAACTAAGCAGTTTCTCAATAACAATATGACTATGACAAACTCTTTGTTTCTTTCTTAAATGCATATAAATTTAAATGCATCCTGATAATTGTGATAAAAATAAAACAAAAAGTTGACTTTATAATTTTCCATTATTCATATTTAAAATCTCTACTAGTTGTTCCTAGTGGACAAAACCTCTAGTAGTCTAAGGGCTCTTCTCACAAGAAATAGTTCTTAAAAACTTAGTATCCACTACCATCATCACTGTGTGCCTAGCTACTTGTGAAGTCCTAGTTGTAAAGTTCCTAATTTTTCAACTCCTCACCATAGGGCAAACTGATGTATACAAGCAGATTTTCATCACAAATTAATAAGATATTTCCCTTATAATCCTGAACTTTCTTATACTTCCCTTTTCTCTCCTTGCCATTCCCCACTCCCAATCATATGCAGCTGAAGGATTAGAAATTTGGATCACTTAAAAATGGATAAACAGAAAAATATGAGGAAATGGTTCACAAAAAATTAACTATTAACAAAAATACAGAGATGATCATACTTACTACTTTTCAAAGACACACATACATATACACACACACACACAAACAATCTTTTGGTTTCTGTTTTTACTCCTAGAATAATGACTATATAGAAGAAAGATACATTTTTAAAATAAGAAACATTTTATAAAAAGAGCATAAATTTGTTGTTACATTGTTGTTTTAATTTTATAGCTTGATTTCCCAGTACCAGTAAGGTGGCAGAAAATTAGGCCCTGACATACATTACTTACAGTATAAACTGAAACATTTTAATAATATAATTAATTTTTAAAGTATTTATATATTTATATACCTAGTATTTACATGGTAGAGATTCCATCCTATGGAAATAATTTAAAAAGCAAAGTTTTCAAACACAGATGTAATTTATTTATTTATTTATTTATTTAAAATTTTATTTATTTGTTTGTTTGCTTATTTTTAGAGAGAGGGGAAAGGAGAAAGAGAGGCAGAGAAACATCACTGTGTCGTTGCCTCTCACTTGCACCCCTAACTGGGGACCTGACATGCAACCTAGTCATGTGCCCTCACTGGGAATCGAACCAGCGACACTTGGCTCGTAGGCCGACGCTCAATCTACTTAGCCACAGCAGCCAGGGCTCACAGATGTAATTTAAAATGTATTTTTTTTAAATAGTAAAGTGAAAAAATAGAAAACTACAAAAAGTTAAGAAAAGAGAGGGTTATATAAAATTACATTATGTCCACTCAATAATATGTTGGCATTATGAAAATACTTATGCCAATTATATAATAATATGATGAATTATAAGTGGTGGAGAAATAAATGAGACATAAAATTGTACATGCTAAAAGATTACAATTATATATATTTTTAAAAAGAGACAACAGATACATGGCAAATATTAAAGGGAGGGTAAGGATATTTTCTTTGTTTTCTTTCTGAGGAAGTTTTAAAAATTTTTTCTATGGAAAGAATTTATTATTTCTGAAAACTAAAAATTTAAGTTAACAAAAGGCTTGCCAATACTTGCTACTTCTTTTTTTGTTTCCCATTATAGCCAATCATCCTCTTCCCCAAACCTCTCTCAAACCAAAGTAAAACTTCCATAGTTCTTTGCCTTAATGTGAGGAGGTACATTCCTCCTAAAACTATTCAGTTGGTTAACTTCTAAATAAATGCCCCAATGAAGAGATTAGACCAATTTTACCTTATTTCCTTCTTCTTTGAACTGAGGATTAATTATTTTTACAAATGAATAAAATAATTGACGAATTCTGGAATCTCCAATAAATGCAATATGTTTATCTACAAGGCAGTTCTTTGCTTCACTGAAATCAACAAAGAAACATTAATTAAAATAAATAAAATCAGGATACTGGCATTTCAAAGGACAGAATTTGTGGAGAAAGTAGTACAGGAATGTTATATATATAGTTTCTACACTGCTTAAAAACAGGTGGCCATGTTTTATTAACCTCCCGGCTCCTGTGTAATCAACTAACCTCAATAACAACAGCCCCAATTTATTAAGTGTTTAAGATGTACTCTAACCATATTAAGTGCTTTATATCCATTACTTAAAAATAAGTCTATGAGGTAGCTAGCTAAGTCCCAAAGCAAGAGTCCTTCAATTCAAGGCCTGTTGCCTTGGGCCTGTTTACTTTTCACCTGAGATGAAACCAGAGCTCTTTCCTAATACTCTTGGGCAGGAATCTTCATTTGGAATCACCTTCACCTCTACTCTCCTTCAGCAATTCTCTACCATCATATATAGAAGTACCATGTAGTACTTTCTTTTTTCATCAACCCTCCTCCACTAAATATTATGACCCATCACAGGAAAAAGAAATGGAGAAACCTTACCTGATTTTGTATTTATGCATCATACAACTATGAGGTTGCCAAACCTTCTCTCCAAGAAATCTGCCACTTGAAAGAAGGTATTCACATGAATCATTGCCTATAACAGTTAAAATACAACAGTGTTACAAACAATAAATTTTTATATGTTGGTTATCTGACCCCATGTAAGCTCTTTGAGGTGAGAAAGTACAAAGCTTTTATTCTTCACTGTATCTTCTGGATGCATATTACTCATCCATGAGAAACATAAATATCAATACATTACTATTCAGGAGGATAAGAGTCACTAATAACAGATATTTCATTGCTTTGGCAGTTCTTTCTGCTTCAGGTGTTCTTTCTGGTGACATCATCTCAATCACAAACTGGCCTTTCGAACTGTCTATCACTCCTATTTCTAGCTGGGAAAGAAAAGTTTAAGGGATAAAAGAGAAGACTTCGGAAATGACTTCCTCCTACTCAACTATTATAATACATAGTACATTAGCATATTTGGAAACCTAGTTAATATTGAAATATTTTATAAACCTACTCCCTGATTTTCACAACTTCCCTGTGAGTATGCTACCCCTATTCTGTAAATGTGTGAACAGAAAAAAGGACTTATTCAAGAACCTCTTTAAAAGCTTAATGAAATTTCATTCTTTTGTTACAAAGCTGACTTAAAGCTATGTTACAGTGCCAAAGACACACACAATCAGTGTCAGTAACAAATTGCAGATTTCACATTTATTAATAATCAGCCTCTCTACGTCTCTTGATTTCTCTTTCCTTCCTGTAGGATGACCAACCAACACCTCCCAGTTTGGCTGAGACAGTTTCACACAGAAGTTCCACAACTAGAAAACCCTCTCATACTGTGTAAACCAGGGGCCACCCCACTCCCTTTGGCCATTTTACTGTACATGATCTTACATGACTTGAAGGAGTTAAAAAGGGGGTTGGAGTAAAAAAGTTCAAAGATGTCAAATGGATGAGGGACAAACAAGATGTTTATATTAAACATGGGGTTATAACAAAACATATGTATTATTTACTTTAAGCTTGAGTTCTTTATTTAGTCAACAGCACATTCTACTTGTTTTATAAATAGTTAAGGTCTGATAAGAAGAACATCAGAGAACAAGAATGGTACTGAATCATTCAAGCTGGAGACAGGGAAGACCTAAAGATATTTAAAGTAGAACACATCCCCACCCCCGCCGCCCGCCCCAATCCAGTTACCTATCTATCCAGTCAACATACAGATGAAAGGTAATACAAATGTAAGACAGCTATGTTTAAATAGTTAAAGTACTGTTATTTCAGTGACATAAATTCTAAAACAGAACAGGAAAGAAAAGTAACAATACTGCATTATTATGTGAGTGGAAAACTAAATAAGGAAAGCAAATTATCAATAATTAAATTTTTGAAATTATATATGTAGTCTGTGCAGGTTTTCTATATTTCAAAGATTTTTTAAAAATAAATTTCTGTAAGGAAACTATAAATAATGAGTTCTTGACTTTTTACAATTATTACAAACTAGTTCTAGTTCCAAAAAAGAAACAAAAAAACAACAAAAAACAAATTTAAGCTACATAAATAATCAAGGAAGAGTAAAGAAAGGACTTACAGGATCACATAATTAAGTAATTTTCCTAAAAACAGCACTCCTGCTGCATTCTTTTATAATGGCAATGTAGCAAAACCCTATTACTAAAATTTTAGTAATTCTTTAAAATTAGAATGAAAATTCTATATTCATAGCATTTCTATCTCTTTAAAGCGGGAAAGCTTGTATGTACGAACCATGGGTATGGACTTGGGGGGGGGATTGCTGGGGGAGGGAGATGCTGGGTGGAGGGGAGTAAAGGGGAGAAAACTGGAACTATTGTAACAATATAATCAATAAAATACATTTAAAATAAATAAATAAATAAATAAATACATCTATTAAACTAAGTGAAAAGTTATGAGAAGTTGCAAATAACTAGGTATTAATTCTGGAGCTTTTTTTTCTTGTTTTTTTAAAAGTTATTTGATTTTTGTTTATAATATAGATCTAAACAGAAACACACCATGATCAATATAAAGTGTGTGGGACTGTTATTTGTTAACCATCTATATGGGTTATCAATATGATTTTCTGGAGGTAGACTTATCATACCAACATCTTTTTTAAAGTCTTTTCTCCACCAGAAAACGTACTTTAAAATGCGGAGTTCTTCTTTTCCTCCTCCATACTACTACTCATTGTTTTTCAGTGGGTCAGTGAGTAGAAAACAACTCTAATTGGATGAACCCATATTAGAAAAAGCCCATATCAAAACAATTTTGAAGTTGTTACTAACCAAAAAGCACTGCAAACACAGGATTTTGAGACTACTCATCTTTCCAGGGAAGAAATTCCTAATTTGCTAATAAATGCTAGTTGATGATGACTGAAAATATTTTGATGCAAAGGTTTTTATACAATCCTGTATCTGAACTTAATAGTTTCTGTACATCAGTTAAGGTCCTGTCAGAAAACAGAAACTATGCTGTCTGTTTTGATAGACGGAATCTAGTATAAAGAATTGCTAGAAGAGTAAAAGAATTATTAACTAGACAATTGAAAAGACAAGAAGAAACTGGCTTTTTATATTTGTCAGCAAAATAGATTAACCTGATCTAGAAAAGAAAACTCGACAAAATTCCATACTCTAAAAGTTCTCTTTTTCTGGGAAAAATATTTTTGGATCAAATCAATAAATGTAAATCTAGATGTTAAAATAAGTTAATGTGCCATATTTTTATTATGTATACTAACCATACCATATTTTTATTATGTATACTAACCATATGTAACCATATGGCATGTATTTTCCTTTCAAAATTTACCCAGAAAAATTCCAAACAAAAGAACATAACAACAAACCAGTCATTATTTTCAATTGCCTCATATAATTTTGATAGCTACTTTAATACAACCAGCATGAGATGCAGGTTGCCAAGTGCTCAGATAAATCAGGGTATGAAAACACACACAAACACACACACACACACACACACACACACACACGCCAACTGAGGGTATAGAATTATCTACTTCCACTATCTCCAAAAGTAAGATTATCTAGATGAATGGCTATCTTCCTCTTCATTGTAATCTTAAACATAAGCATTCTGGTTTGTCAATGTAAAGTTTCAGGTTTTAATGCATGATTTTTCTATAATAGATACTAAAAACAAGCAAAATAAGTAAAAAGACAAGTTTCTAAAAGGTTAAAAATATGTACCACCTGAAGAAAACATCTATTGTGCTAAGTATAGCTTATATTTTCCTTTAAATAGAACAATACCTCTGGCACACTGCACATTTAGATGAATCACCCTACCAAAGCTGTGTGTTTCTTACTACGAGCCAAGAAAATACCAGGTCTTAAAGTTTACACTATGATCTGTGGTGCATTTTGTTTGCCTAAAATTCAGCAAGTTTACTTGCATCTGTGCTGAAAAATCACCATTTACATTTTCCTTTAAACAAGCTAGCAATGCCTCATTTCAAGTAGTGTCATACAGATGAAGATTTTTCCAGCAGTCAAGGAAAAAAAGTTCTAAGAGACCTAGAGCTACTTTTTTCTTGCTTTAATTTCTGAAGCTTTGAACTTATTTTTCTCCAAAACAGGTAAATCTAACGTTTGCATTTAATATGCCTTGCCATAGAAAGGAGATACATTTCAACAAAATTAAAACATTTGTAGCAAGTTAACTTTATCAATTAAAAACTGATATATATCTAGATTATAACTACCCTCAGGGCAATAGATACTGGCCTCTTGTCACAGAAATAACGTTTTAATTTGTAACCACAATATTAAAGGACATTTTGTGATTCAGTAATGTTAGAGATTGATAATGTTTTTTAAAAATGTAGTTAAAAGCTTAATTATTTTAAAAATAATAACAAAACACTAAAAACCTACTTTCTAAAGTTGAGAGCAGAACATACAAGGAGGAAAACAGAAGGAAAACTTTAAAAATCTATTTATCCAAAAATTATTTATGAATTTAAGCTCTGTGTTAAGCTTTGATAAGATAAATAAAATACCTTTGGAAACTCAAGGGTGTTTTGTGGGGGGAAGACAGTTACAAAATATTATAATACAACTTGATAAGTATGTACTAATAGCTGCAAAAACACTTAATTCCTATTTCCTACTTTGGTGATGGTGACATTTGAACTAGGCCTCCAGGGAAAAACCTGTACTTTCTTTGCAGCAGAGAAGACCATTGCAAGTATAGAAAATAAAATATTTGTGAGATACGTAAATGAGCAAACATATTTAGACTGTGAGACTGAGGTTTAGGAAGAAGAAAAAAAATAAAAACAGGCAATAAAAAGTAAGCTGGTCAGATTTGGAAGTTCTACACATGCAACTTTTGAAAAGTCACTTTACTGGATAAAGACTAGGAAAACTCTTGGCTGGTATTGTGAGGCTGAACTAATGTGTCTAAATGGTTTAATCCATGTCCCTCTGGAAAATGCTTTCCCGTTCCATTTTCTACGTGCAACACCACCAGGTAAGAAGCTCGGAGAAAGGCAGACGAGAACACAATGGCATGAGGCTGACCAACTGGGTTCTAAATCCTACCTGTCACTGGCTAATTGTACATCCTTAGGCAACTTAACCTCTCATGATTCATCTTTAAAATGTAAATAATACTGTAATTCAAAGAATCTAAGAGCACTGATTATAAGACACATCACTATTTTATGTAACAGTAGGAAAAAAATTGTTATCAATTAAACTTGGACATATACTCAAAGATTGAAAGTCCTGTCCTGATTACAAATATGAATGAAAAATGGAGCCAAGGAAGAGGATGAAATGTGGTATATTATACCTGCCTCACAGAATGGTTATAAATACAAAATGAATTAAAATGTAAAACCATTGGACCAGTACCTGGCATATAGTAACTGTTCAACATTAGTATGTAGTGTTTGCCAAGCTTTACTTTCTGCAGTGTATAATCCTTTCTTTTGCTTTCTCTTGTTTGTAAATAAAAAGCAAGAGATACTGAATATGTGTATTCTACTGCATTCACTCTTCCTTGCCTGAGGCATACTTACACCCACACATTGGAGATTTTAATAAACAGCCTAAACCTCTATATCTAATGTAAGGTCCTTTGTTGTTCTAAAGCCATGATGTTGTGATTCAAGTATAGAGTTATCTTTGTGTAAAGGGCACTGCATCTGAATTTGACACTGCCAAAGCATAAGGATGGCTAAAAAGTTCCTGGTAAGATTCTTTTTCCCTAGGAGTCTCTGGCAAAAGTTCCTGACATTCAGTCTGGACAAGTACACACACCAGGTGTTCTGCTTCACACTCAAGGAACTGAAGCACCTAGGGAAGCTGATGACTCGATTCTGGAGGAGGCTTTACAAACAACCCCAGATTGCTACACTGACTCATAAAGTTCCATCTGACATTCTGTTTTCCTTGCTGATGACAGATCTTGTAAGGATGAAATAATCTAAATATAGGCATTAGTATCCAAGCTTATCAAAAAATAAAAGCACAATTAAAAAAGAGGGGAGGAGGGGGGAAGAGGAAACATGTTTACCTTTAGGAATAGGGCACCAAAGTTACAAAAACTTGGTTCAACGACTGTCATCTTATACCCAACTAGCATGTGATTAATAGTTGTTAGAAAATCTTCAAAATTACCACAAACGAATGCATCAACATTGCTAGTTTTGCTTTGCATATGATCTGGTACAGCAACTGCAGGTGAACCGAAGCCCTCCCAAGTCCTATGGCTGTGACCTTACAGCAGGCTGGAGGAAAAAGGCCAAAGGGGTATAAAAAAATTTACCTTTTAAAATCGATTTAGTTTGTTTATACAAAAAGCTACTCATCCAGTATAATACTAGGGTAGATTTTTTAATCCTCAAACATTGGAGAAAACAAACTAGCAACACTGATCAAAACGTCCTACATGTGAGAGGTTTCCTGGGATGAGAAGACAGCTCAGATTCCAGAATCCAGTTTACTGGATATTTTGCCAACGTGGGTGTGAAGTTAAATGGCAACAGCGTCAAATGCCCACCTGTCCGTTGCACATTCCATCTTGCCCAATCAATCTCAGTCACCGAGAGCTGTCCTGATAACGGCTTCCATAATATAAGAGCCAAAAATAAAGGTTACTACTATTAATTTCCCTTAGCCTGTCAGTTTCTCTCCTAGTGGCATTTTTACAGGGGAAATTTTTTTAAAACTATCAACCAACAAGGACAAGTAAATATCCCTTGATTACTGGAAGGTAATTCGTTGTAAAATAAGGTCTTTTTCCTTTTCCCCTTGATGCCAATTTCAAAACTAAGAGTGCGGGCCTCCTTTCAAACTGCTTCCAACTTGCTTTCACTGCCCACCTGGATTACTGTCAACTCCTGACTTCTTTCCAGGTACCTGCCCCAGCGCCTTTACTTTGTAAGAAGTGTGCACCCAGAACCCTTTAAACGTTTGCGAATCACAAAGTCTGGGTGACACCGCTTCCCTTTGGCCAAGGACATCTTTTGCCAGCTGTCACCCCGGTGGCAAAGGAAAACGGGGCGGCACCTGCCGCTGTCCAACAACCGGCTGGCCCCGCTACTGCCGGGCAGAGACCCGATTCCACAAAGGCAGAGCCAGGCCCCTAGCACGGAGGACCGGCGACCCCACTGCAGGCGGAGGTGCCCCCTTGCAGGCGTCCTTTGCCTTCACGCGCCCGGGGTCGGCCCCGGGGCCGCCTGGCTGACCCCGGCGCGCGAGCCCCTCGGCTGGCGCGTCTCCTCGGGCACCACTCACGCCGGAGCCGGGACCCCGGCAGCCCCTCTGGCCAGGCCCGGGTGGGCGACCCCGACCCCAGCGCAGACTGCTGGGGCGCCCGGAACCGCGGGGCCTCATCCTGTCGCGGCCCGCACTGGGGTCCGCTCGGTCGGCCAAAGGCGCCCGGCCCGCCGAGAGGGACACCTGGGGAACGTGGGGGTACCGCCTCCCCCGCGGGCCCAGCGCGGGGGCGGGCGGCCGCGTGGGCGTGTGTTGGGCGAGGGGGCGGCCTCATGCCGCCGCGTCGCCTCCTCCCCCAGCCGAGCCAGGGGGGAGGGCCCGCTCACCTCGGTAGCGGCGTGAGGCGAGGTGGCACACTGCGAGCAGCAGCACGGCCACCAGCGCCAGCACCTTGGCGCTCCTCACGCTGAAGTAGTGGTTGATCTCTCGCTTGCCCAGGTTGTAGGCCAGAGCCGCCATCTTGGTTCCTCCATGACAACAGTGCGCGGCGGAGCGGGGAAGGGGCGCCGCACAGGGGCAGCACTGGGGCTGTTGCTGCCGCCGCCGCCAGTCCCCGCGGCCGCCGCCCGCACCTCCCGCACCGCCCGTTGGGGAGCCTGAGCCCGCCGCCGCGGTGCCCCCGACCTCCACCTGGCCCTCCTCGGCCCCAGCCGCCTGGGCGGCCTCCCCCCAGCCCCGCCGCCGCTGCTCCGCCGTGCCGGTTCCCGAGGCGCCCAGGACGCCTGTCTCCTCCCCTTCCTCCTCCTCCCCTTTAGCCTCCTGCCTTAATAGCGGCTGCGCCTGCGAGGGGGCTCCGGATGCCCAGGGCTCCGGGGTCACGGGCCCCAGACGGCCCTCCGGGGTCACCGGGTCACGGGCGCTGGCGGGCGGCGGCGGCGGCTGCGGTGGCGGCACAGGCATGGGGGGACGAGGAGCGAGGACCAGGGGTCCAGCCTGGCCGGAATGCGAGGTCTGGGACTTTCTCCTGGCTTATGGGCCGCTACCTGAGCCCTCGTTGGGGCAATAAAAGTACAGTTCCGGAAGAAAAGTACACATTGTTTCACTTCCTCCTAGTCCCCAAAGCACTTTCCTGACCCTTCCACTCCCGGAACCTGCCCAGCGGGGAGCCAAGGCCACCCCCGACGTCAGCAGGGCTTATCTTGAGGCCATCCGGCCTGTCTGGCGCTCCCCCGATGCGTTCTGGTATTGAGGCCACAGGTTAGGCCAGTCTTAACGCTCAGTTCACCCCCTTGGCCCATTTCTTTTGAAACTTTTTTTTTCCCCCTAAGGCCTCAGTTTGCCCAGTCCCAGTGGGCGAAGATACACTGAAGCACAGGGTACAGGGTACGATGTACATGAAGGGTCTGGCTTAGTGTGGTGTTGGTGAGAAAAGAACCCCGGGCTTTCTTTTACTCAAGGGTTGGCTGGGTGGATGTGCCAAACGTCAAGTGTGCTCATGACAATCATTCCCGCTCCTAAAGTTGGTGAAGACTTGGCGGTTATCAATCAAATGAGCACTCCTTTGCTTTATTAAGTGCTTGTTTTCTATCCCTCGTCTCTGGTTTATCCGTCCAGCCCCTGCTTTTTTTTTGTCTCGCTTCTACTGCCTTCCAGGTGGGAATGGTTATTTACATTGCTCCCCTTTCCCCTTCCCTTGTTTGGCGTGAATCATTGGTTAGTTAAGGTGCTTTCAAGGATTCTTTACAACTTTCCCATTTAGCCATTCCTGAACTTGTGTTGATAGGCCCCTCTGAAAATTATAGAATGTTAGATATGAAGGGATCATGGAGATCTTGTCATCCCACTTCTTTTCATTTAAGGACTCTTTTTATTATGTTTTCATCCAGAAACCCCATATCTTGAAAGATTTTGTCACTTAAATGAAATCACATATATCACTGTCACAGATGTAATGCTAATAAGCAATAAAGTTAAATAAGTGTACAAATACTAGGCACTGTTCCCTGGAAATGCTCGTTCATTTTTGGCTGTCACGCTTCTAATCCAAAGATGATCACATGCTGGAAGAATTAAATCAGATATTGTAAAAATCAGATAAGTAACTCTGCTAACAATATATGGTCTGCCAATCACTTCCTAGAAATTTCTATGATGTCACCAACAGCAAATTAGAATTTCTGATCAGTGTGCAATAACCAGTGTGTTAATCCGCAGAGTTGATTTAATGCCTGCCAAAAGTAAAGGAACTTGACATTTCATTTAACTGCGATTTTCAGAAGGTTTTCTGAAATATTGTAAGTAGCTTGTGGACCTCTTCCTTCTTCACCCTCTAGTTTAAAACTGTTCCCCTGCCCCATCTCTGAATCTCTTCCTGTCCTCCTTTTTTGGGGTATTAATGACTACATCAGTTATCCCGATGTCACTAATGTTCTCTCAGTGTCTTTTTTAAACTCGTCATCTCTCCTGGCTGTTTCCTTTCCACCAATAAGTTCTTCTTTAGTGAAACACATCCATGGATTCTGTTTCTGTGTTTAATCTCTCCATCTCTCTTTCCTTCTAGACAAGCATTTAGAAAGAGTAGTATTGACATGGCTGTGCCCTCTTGCTCTACTCCCATTCTCTCTTCTAAGAAACTCTCAGGGATGTTGCCTCCTCTCACCCCCTTGCTTGTTACCTTGGGTGAGTCATATTTTCCTGCCTGACTGGATCCTTTTAACTCATCTTCCTCAGCTCTGGCTCAAAGATTCAGTCTTACTGCCTCTTTGACATACTTCTGATCAGACTGAACTTCATTCAGCTCAGATCTGGATGGTGCTAAAAATTACAGACTCCAAGTTTATTTGCCTATTACTGAACCATGCAGAATGTTTACTGGTGTTCAGAAGGTTACCTCACCTTTCAAGGGTCTGATAAAAAGAGGACCCCTTTCAACCTATCTTCTCAATGTGCATTGTTTAAAAAAACAAAACAAAAAACTTCCACACTTTATCCCTTTCTTTTTATTTAAGCCAAATATTTATATCCCATTGTATCACAGGAAGTCATGAGGATCAACGGGACAGGAAAAGGAGACTGAAATGGGACAGCCAGTGCAATAGGAGGAGCACAGGGTTTTTTCGTGTTTTTTGTTTGTTTGTTTTTTAACAGTTTTGAGGTTCCTGCTCCACTGTGTTAATTTATTACTCTTTATACCAATGTGATTTTGTTTAATCAGGTATAATTGACATAACATTAGTTTCAGGTGTACAATGTAATTATTTGATATTTGTATTATTGCAAAATAATCCCCACAAGACTACTTAATATAGTTAATACATTAATCACAATACACAGTTACCATTCTTTTCTTGTGATTAGAACTTTTAAAACCTACTCTTTTAACAACTTTGAAATATGCAGTACAGTATTATTAATTGTAGGTCCCTCTCCCCAAAGCTATCTTTTTTTATCTGTGTTCTTGATTGTATCAACACCAGTTCATTTGAGGACTTGCTCTAATAAGCTTCCTTCTTTATCTCTACCTTCAATTTATCCCTCTTCACTGTTTGCCCTACAGAGAAGCTCAAATGCTCCCTATTTAAACCACCTTCCTTAATATACTACTATATTCTCTTCTTCCTTAAATAGCGAACTTCTTTTCTAAATTTAATCTTTATTGTATTTTTTTCAATTACTATTTAATCCCCTTATACTCCCTCCCCCAGCAATCACCACACTGTTGACCATGTCCATGAGTCCTTTTTCCTTTTTGCTCAATCCCTCCACCTCCTACCCTCCCCCCACCCTTAGCTGTCATCCTGCGCTCTCTGAGTCTGTCCCCACTTTCCTTATTAGTTCAGTTTGTTCATTAGAAGTCTATGATTACTGTTCCCTTTTTTTCCTGACTACTTATTGCTTCTTTAAACACTTGAAAACTGACTTCTACTCTTATTACTTTACTTAAACCACTCTTTCAAATGTCAACCACAACCTAAATTACCAAATCCAATGTCTTTATCTTCGCTTTATCTTTCCTCATGGTGCAGCATAGTTGAAATATTTGCTTTCTTAAAATCTTCTCTTTTTGGCTTCCATGCCACTGCATCTCTCTGGCTCCCTTATTTCCTTGACCATGAACCTCCCAGAAGAGTCATCTTGCTTTTTCAAACCCCTATATGAAAGTGTTTTTCAGAATTCTCTTATTTGTCTGCTTTTCTTCTTGGGAAACCTACATTACAAGTTGGCCTCAATTATCACACTGGCTCCAAGGGTGTATGTAACCTGATTCCTTTCATTTGCTCCAGAACTCTTGTACAAACGTCAGGGACAGCTTCATGGAATATCTCACGGTACCTCAACTCAGTGTGTTAGAAACCAGTTTCATTTTTCCTTCCAAACCCATTCATGCTGTTATGTTTATCATTTAGTTCATTGACACCACTATCTTTCAAGTCATTCCTGCTAATCTTTGACTTATCTTCTTTTTCTTCTGCATTATTTAAAGTATAGTTTTCTATGGGGATCGGGTGTGTTCACAAGATAAGGCATTGGGTAGTCAGAACCAAGCACTAAAACTTCTATTTATAGTTAATAATATCTGTTAAAAATGATTAAATAGTTTGTATTACTTTTCAGAGAACTGCAAAATAAGGTGAAGGCAAGATGATTTTATAGAGTAAAGAATAAAGAAGAAGTAAAAGAAAAATAGAAAATACCTGGCTGACTGAGGCCACATACTCAGCCTTCTTTGGGATAAGAAGAAACAAGGGAAGGAGTATAGAGCCCAGAGTTGGCTTGGCATTTGGGGATTGACTGACTGAATATACTGCATTCTGATTAAGTGGAGTATTTATAGGGATAGGAAAGTTATCTAAATTTTGGTTCGCTGATGTGGCACCCTGGGAAAGAAGCAGCTTCATCTTGGTCCTAGAAAGTTATTTCAACATTCCTAAGCACAATAAAATAAGGCTTCATTAATATTTAATATAAGGACTTCCCCTGGTACTCTGAAATGGTCTTTATGTAATGTCAAGTCACTTGGAAAGGAATCCTGAGGGGAGAGCATATAGTGCCTATGAGCCTCTCAAACGAATTCACAGATTATATTATCTACTTCCACTTAAGCTCACAAAATGGAGAGTGACTTTAAAAATCTCCATGGGGAATGTGAATTGAAGATGATTCTGATTATACAAACCCTACCAAACAAGAATATACAGAACGGAATTTTCCCCTGAATACAAGCTCCTCATCAGCTACATTATATGGTTTAATGTGTGTGTGTGTATATGTCATGTATGATATATAACCTGTGTCTATATACACATATCATACATGACACATACATATATAGACAACTTAAATCTGCAAGAAACCAGGAAAAAACTTGAAATTATCAAATTATTTGAAATAAGAATTAACATTCATTCATTGCAAACCATGGCTCTTGCTGTAAATTCATGGTGCTTTGAGATGAAATTTACTACTTACATGAAGCCATCAAAATTAACAAATTAAGTATCCAAGCATGAGTTAAAGCTTTCTCTTTAAGAAAAAAAAGTTTTGTGAGCATGTTTGTGTGAAGGTCCAGAAGAGCCACTCCAAGATTTACCTCACTGGTATGCAGATTATTTTGAGCTGAAGGCAATTTCAATTTCAGGCGCCAGAGAAACTTCTGCCCCAACCCTTAACTACCTAGAAGAATTTAAATTAGAGACCTTGGCCATAAGAGATTACTGGAAATGACATCATTTGACTTATCTGTAAGGCATGGGAAACTTTGTACTAAAGGTCTGTTCTTATCAGCTTGCAATGACTGTTTGAAGCCCCAAAGGCACCTTAGCTCATCCCTAGCTCAGGGTATTTTATTATATACATCAGTCCCCTTTCTGTTTCTGACTCTCACCTGTATGTGAGGTTCACATGTGCATGGTATTAAATCTGACTTTTTAAAATGTATTTGACCAGCCGAAAAGAACCAGAGGAGTGGAAGGGGAATTTTTCCCCCTTCCCCACATATGAAATGTTTCAAATTACATGCATTATGTTAGTTTATTGGTAAAACAGTACATATTTTATAATTAAATAAATATGTGCCAAAGTTGGAGGGGTGCATGCTCAAATTTTTAATTGTTATGAGTGCATGGTGAAAAACTAAAATCTCTTACTTGGTGATTCACCACCATATCCTGTTCATTCCACCTTCCCTGAAACTTTCCTTCTCCCTACAATGCTCGGGTTTAGGCTCCAACCTCACCCTTGCAACAGGTTTCTGCTGGCCTCTTTGCCTCTAACATTTTACTTTGCAATCCCTTTTTTCCCCAAATTTCTGCTAGAATTATTTGTCTCAGGCTTATATCGATCTTGTCATTTCCCTGCTTTAAAACTTTGGTTGCTCCCTATTGGAACAAAATGAATTCCCAGCCTCCTAACATGATTTGGCCCAAATCTTCCATTTCTTCTGTTTAGCCTTCATTCCTCCCAGCCATGCTGAGCTACAAGCCAGGAATGTGTGTGTGTGTGTGTGTGTGTGTGTGTGTGACTTTTCTCTTACTATTCCCTTTGCTTGAAATACTTTTCCCCTACAACTCATATTCTACTTATTTAAAACCTTTCTTCTTCCCCTCTAGCTTTATTGAGGTGTAGTTGACAAATAAAATTGTTTATATTTATAGTGCATAACATAGTGATTTGATATATGAATACTTTATGAAATGATTACCACAATCAGAAAAACTTTCTCCTTTAAAGACCTGCTCCATTTTGCCTCTTGCATGAAGTAAGCCCCATGGCTCTTTAATGGAATATAACTCTTCCTCTCTGATTTGTCATAGTTCTTTATTTCTGTTTATGCTTAAGTGTGCATTTAGGACAAGCACCATCCAGTCAGTACAGAGATCTTCCTTATGAATATTGTGTGTATTGGTAGATTGTCAGTTTTGTCTTTTGGGATAAGTCCCAGTATGCCTTATAATCTATTCAGTTATCATGCCTAGCTTCCTCTAATTCAGTCTCCTCCCTCCAGATTTTATGCACCGGGCCACAGGCAGTTAATACTTTTTGTATTAATTGTATTATGTAGGGGAAAATTTGTGAAAGACTTAGAAATGGACCAAGATATTATGGTGGTCTTCAATGGAAGACTGGGCACTGTTCAGATTATCTGGTTCTATAGGGTCTTTGAATGTTTTATTGTCTTTGAATGATTTTACATTGCTGTAAGTTATATAACACTTATAGTAATGCAAGTTATTCTTGTCCAGAAATGCAAATTGTATCTCATTGGAATTCAGTTGATGATTGCCCTATGGATATTGAGCAGTTTTGAAGTTTTGTATTCAGCATACTTATTTCACCATTCTTAATGTTCCACGTGAGTGTGGTTCTTTGAAATCTTCTTTGAACCAATTGTAATATCTTACTGGTTCCCTCACCAATTCATGAATTAAATAAAAGCTTTAACACATGTTATTTTCTATGTGTACGAAAGTCATGCTATGTCCTCTTCTAAAAATTATCTTTTACTACATAAATATTCCTTAAACTTAGTAAATATTAATATTTTTAAATTCAGGTTACATATCATTTAATGAAGAACACTGGATGAAACTGAGACACTTTTCTTCTTAGAATATTTAAGATTATGGAGTAGAGAAATATTTCCAAGTTGAATTTTGACTTGTCTGAACAAGTGAACTATTTCCTGTAGAAGACTGAAAACTTGTTTTTGTCACAGTGAATTTGAACATTGGCCTTTGGATTCTTTGATCAAGTTGAGTGTAAACAAAACAAAACAAAAGTCAAATGCCTGATTTGTATTTACTCAAATATTCAAAAACTAAATCAAAAGAATAAGAAATTTTAAAGTATTACTTAGTTATTTTATTATCTATTTTTGGTATTTTTTTTAATCTGGAGGATTTCATCTTGAAAAAAAATTATAGACATCTTCTCATTTGGAAGTTTTATGAAGTAAGCATTTCATACATAATAAATCTTAAACATAAAATCATATCCTGAATTCACCTTATATTTATACCTGTCCTTGTCTTCAGACTGGGAAATGCTTGAGAGTCAACCTTAGGTCTCTGATCCTTTCTGCCTAAATTTTCTGCTGATCTCAATTGTATTCTGTTTCTCCTACCTTTTCAGCTCTTCTATCTCCTTTCCTTCTGCTACCAATGGTAGTGCTTACCAAATTTTTGCATTTTGAGAAAGCTCTTCCTCCTACTGGTAGCCTCACTCACTTGACCGGTTTGGACAAAAGTGAAAGAAGAGGAGATGAGAAAAAAGCAGACAGGTTGGAGACAAATTTCAGAAGTAAAATCGATTGAACCTGTTGATGGATTACATGTGGGAGATAAAGGAGAGGAGAATCCAGAGTGACTTTTGTTTCTGCCTTGAGCAACTGGTAGCTTCAGGGACAACTTGCTGACCTGGGAAGGACTGGAGTGGGAACAGGCTTGCGAAAGATTATCATAACATTTCTTCAGTTTCCTTCTGTTTGCATTGAAGTATGTTTAAAAATTAAACCCCCCCCAAATACAGTACATGTTAAATTTTTACTTGTGAAATTCGGCCCCACCTCACCACCTTCAACACCCTTTGTAGGACAGAAAATTGTGCCTCCCATTCCATTCTCACGTTGCACACTTTTTGTTTTTCCAGGTAAAATCAAGATTTCCTATCAGTTAAAGAAATAAAGGAAGAGAGGGATGGTGGGGTAACAATTATTTTCTTCTGGGTCTTCCTCACAGGCTAAGACAAATTCTCCTTTCTGTAGAAGAGTTATTTTAAATTAGCTGGAAATACATAGTTCACTGCTTTTTAAAAGGTACCATGTCTCTTAGGGAAGGCAAATATGAATATCTTCTATTGTTTCTAAGGTGAAGGAGATTAAGCATTGATCAGATCAGAGTGGGACAACTAGAATTGGGGGAAAAATCTAAATGATCTGCCTGGCTTCACAGGCTTCTGGCCCAAACAGTACTGACATTTTCATTAAGCAGGTTAAAGAAAATGCTGGAGGTTAATTAACTTAGTGGTGTGTCAGCTGAAATGGCCTGAAACTGCTTAGGCCTCAGGTACTTCTAATGTTGTTAGCAACAGCTAAGCCTCTCACTTTGCACTGTATCACCTTTGAATGTGTGCAAACAAATTAGGATCCTTTTGCGTAGGGCTGTGCAGTTTATAGGGATCTGTGAAAATGTATTAGATAATGTCTCTAAAGCACTTTAAGTGATTTATTGTTTAGCCAGATTTTCCTAAGGGGTAGTTTGTCTCACACACTTCTAATGGCCATCTAGCTACATGATAAAGAGCAATCTTTAGCTAAACATTTTAGTGGGATTCAGGAGATGACTCATAGATCTTTTACTCTATGCACACAAAACACATACTTACATTTCCCATCATGAGATTGTGCCTTTCTAAGTAGCATTTGTGTGTGTGGGGGGTGACATTTAGATATCATTTTCACTTTGCAAAAGTGGCAGGTATAACTTTGCGGTCATTATGAAAAGTTTATACCACGGGGGTAAAATGATGTAGCAAAAAGAGAGTGGGTTTTGAAAAGAACAGTCAGAGTTTGACACCTGGCTGCAGCATTTACCAGCTAAATAATGTGACAAATCATTTTACCTGTTGAACTTCAACTTCCTTACTTTTAAAATGAAGATAATAACACTTATCACTCAAGGTTGTTTTTTATGACTATGTGAGTAATGTATAGTTTTTGACATTTTGGTGATGCTCACGTATTCTTTCATCCTTCAAAGTTCCTTGTCACTGATAAATTCACCAGCAATGGGTCTCTCTGCCAGTCAATATCTACAAGTTAATATATGTGACATAGAGACCAGGTGATTAGTTAATAGAAAATAGCCAAAGCAAGCACAGAGACATTGTTTTAGATAATTAAATAATCTTTGGTTTAGTCTGTTAAACAATACCCCCGAATGATATTGAAAAGTCCTGCCACCCACCATCTTTTATTCCAAGTTTTAAATAATTTAGCTTAACTGTCCATTCTTTTGATCATTAATAACCTTTATAGATTATTTTTGATCACACGCATACAAAAGACTGGTTTTATTATGTTTTGGTCTGATTGTTAACCTAGTTCAGCGAGAGGTATTAACTAACCATATATGCCTCAGTGAGCATTCAGTATTGGGTAACAAGAGAGGCCAAATAATTAAATTCTGCTGCAGAATTTCTCTTATTAGTTTATTTAATTTTATGTACCTATTTCTTGTTCTGCTGCTTCTTGGATAATTGAGCTATTTTCATGAAGTCATCTGCTTCTGAATTAAAGAATACTGGAAATCCCAACTGGTTTTCATGTATGTCTGATGATTGTGCAAGTAATGTCATCTTATGCTCCAAAGTTGTAACCCATGAGCCTAGTCATTGAAATCTCAGCAAAGTACAAGATATAGTATTCCATGAAATCCTGAGGTTGCCCTTTTTTATTGAAAATAAAAAATTTAACTTCTGAGCCTTTCAGTGGGCATCAGAAGATAACAATCCTCTGTCAACAAGACTAAGTGATTATGGTTAATTTATTGTTGTAACCAACATTATCAAAACTGAAGATAATAAAATTCTCTATTTAGTGTCATACATAGTTCTTTGTAAGAATTTGATCAATGTTTTCCCAGAGAGGAAAAACATACAGTAGTCCCAGTTTATTTGAAGTTTTGCTTTCTGTGGTTTAAGTACCTGAGGTCCAAAAATATTAAATGGAAAATTCCAGAAATAAACAATTTATAAGATTTGCATTGTGCATCAGGCTGACTAGTGTGATGAAATCTTTTGCCATCCTGCCTGGGACATAAATCACTCCTTTGTCCAACATATTCATGCCATATAAGTCTCGCACCCACCAGTCACTTAGCTGGCTCAGTTATCAAATCGACTGTTGTACTAACACGATTCTTGTGTTCAGATAATCCTTATTTTACTTAATAATGGTCCCAAAGTCATTCGCAAACTTTTATTACAGTATATTATTTTAATTTTTCTCTTTTATTATTAGTTGTTATTAATCTCTTACTGTGCCTAATTTATAAACTAAACTTTATCATAGTTACGTATGTATAGGAAAAACATAGTATGTATAGGGTTAGGTAGTATCTGAGGTTTTGGGTATCCACTGCCAGGTCTTAGAATGTACCCCTCATGGAAAAAAAGGAGACCCCTGTTTTATGGACAGTGAGAGCACTGACAACTCTCCAGGGCCCTCCAATTCACCCTGGAATCTGTACAATCTCAGAAATATCTAGACAAGCAATACTTTAGCTATAAAATTTACAGGTCAATTTGACCACTCTTTTGATCAGTTCTTACAATAGTGTTGAGCTAATTAAGACATAAAGAAGATATCAAGAAACAATTACTCTAGCCATTACTTCTTTTATGAGGCAAAAGAAAAAATCTTCATGAATTTCCAGGGGCCTTATGGCAAATTTCAAAGAAGCTTTATGTGTAAAAAAAATTCTGGAAATTTTATTTTTCTGATTCTAGAATATGGTCATGGGAAAGCAAAATCAAAAGAGTTTTCAGAGAATAATAGGTCACCTATTAAGACAGAAATGAGGTGTCCCTGAGAAACAATAAATTGGCCACCTATTAAAAGTGACAATATAATAATCTAAATAACAAAAAGGTATCACAATTGAAAGGAATCTTAGCTCTCTCAGAAATGTTTTTGTTGCTTATACTGATGAAAAAGGTATTCTGGTCATAAAGGAAGCTCACAAGGTGATCTGATCATAAATTTCTAAATGAGCAAGGCATGGTGGGTAGTCACAGCCCAGGTATATAATTTTTTTTTTTTTTCTTAGAAAGGGAGGAAAGAAGAGGGAGAAACATCGATTTGTTGTTCCACTTTATGTATTCATTGGTTGATTCTTGTATGTGCCCTGACAATTTAACCCTCAACCTTGGCCCAGGGCATAGGTATATAACTTTTTAAGCAAAAGGTTTATTTTTACTTTAAATAAGCCCTCTCCATTGTTTCTGTACATCTAAATTAACACATCTTTGAAATGTCTCTTTTCAGAAGCATAACCACCCTCTAGAGAGCACATAATCTTGTTAAGTAAACTTCCTTATGTCCAGCCATCCCCTTGTTAATTCCAAATGCATAAAAGAAACTGCAAAATTGTTATTCTCTGGAGCATTTGAAATCTTGCTTCCCAGCAATTATTGTCAGTTTGGACTCAAATAAACTCTTATAAAAATTCAGGTTTAGACTTTTCTTACCTGGACACTTGATCAAGGTCTTGAAAAAGTCAGCACAAAACACAGAAAACTATTTTGATGGGATATGGAATTTCTGCCATGCTGACAGATCACACAGAATATAAAAGAATAACTATTTATAATTGTGGGGGGAAAAAAAAAACCTTTCCTCTTTTCTAGGTTTTTTTCTCTCTTTTCTTTTTTTGCTGATCTAATAACACTGGGGAACACAATTTTCATTGGGTTAGATCTGACACTTGTTTTTGACTAACTTTTGGCATCTGAATCCAAAAATGACCCCAGTTTTTCTCTATCACATCAACTTGTTAAGGTACAGGATATCCTCCCTTTGTCCCAAAAATCACACAAAATGTACATACAAAGGAAGACTAGTTATTTAGAGTTATTTTATTCATATAAAGGCTATATATTATTACTGTAAGTCAAATTGTGTACAAGTAGTGACGTTCTACTACCAAACATACATATTAAGGTATTTTATCTTTTCAGATGACATGCTAGGAAATGTCAAAATTAGATGCTTGAAACAGTCTCCTTCACTTGGCAAAAATTTAGCAAATTGCTTCATGAGACTCAGTTTTATGTGCTGAGGTGGGAATATAATGTTCTTTCTGTCAACAAGTGGCTCCTGTAGAATGTTTGCATCACCAGGTTTGAGGTCAGATCTCAGAGGCCAATTCGACTTCACTCAATGCTTCTCATGAGCTCTGCTGTCCCACAAACACAGAAAACAGTGATACTTGGTGTATCTGCGTTGCTGACCAAGAAGAAGCAAATCATTTTAAGGTCAACACAGATGATCCAATTGTGCTTGTGATATTGCAACAGATCAATGAATCTCTTTAAATCTTCATATTCTTCACAAACACAAACTGAATGGCCAATTGGGACTGCACCAAATAAATTGCCATTGTGGAGGAGGACACACTTCAAGCTCGGCTTTGAGCTATCGATGAACAGTTGCCATTCAGTTGCATTATAGATTGGAATTCCCAATTCCATTAATCCATGTATGTTATGGCAATACACAAAGCCACCGTCACTTCGAAAGTACTGCAGAAACACATTTTCTCTTGATAGAAAGTAGGATACCTTCGCTCCTCTTTCAAGCAAGTTTTTCTTGTGCAGTCTTGACGCCAGGAGTTCTGAAGCCTTTTTGGATAGTCCCAAATCTCGTGCCAAATCATTCAACTCATGCTGATCAAATCCCTTACGAACTGAATCATCTTCAATTTCAAAATCTTCATTGTTGCTGTCGCTTAGTTCTTCACCATACTCTTGTTTTTCGAAAGAGGGTAGTTCAGTGAAAACTGGCACTGGGATTTCAGCTGAATGGGCACTGGGCATATAGCTGATGGTAGACTAGGATACTCTCTTTTACATTTATTTTTCTTGTTATGTCCTGATGTTTTCACTATACAAAAGTAAAAGTCCCTTGAATGACCTCTGGGCTCTCGCCAAACCATAGGTATACCAAATGGCAATTTATCATGTGTTCCCTTCATCCACATCTGTAAACTCTCGACAAACTGCTTGCACACCTTGTGAGGGGCCCAAGACTTATCTTGATCACCAAGTTTTACTTTAAAATATGCAAAATAGGCTTGCCTGACAAATGCACTGATGTTTGTCCTTTGACTGGGAATGGTGAAACTGCCACAGATATAACTAAACAAATCATATGAGAAATAACAGAGGCAGACACGATCTGAAGGAAAGGAAATAACTACATATGTAAATAAAAAAATAAATTCTGCTAACTCCTTGTATACAGACAAGAACACAGACTACACTTCGGAATATGATTCACTATATAGAGTGGCACACAACCTCTCACCACGTTGTCTCATGTGTAACTGAGTAGCCTGGACAAGTATGAACCTGTCGCTGGTCTCCAAGGTTGTCCCCCACCCTTCCCCACTTGAGGGAGGTTTGCTCTCAGCCAATAGGAGAGCACTAATGCTTCCCTCGATCCAGGCTTGATCCAGATTAGAGTGGTCGCAGTAAGATAAGCTGTACAGAAAAATTTTGACGTGATAGAAGATAACTAACTGCAGTTTTGAAATCAGCATGCCTATTTAAGTCTAAAATAGCTGAAAAATCGAACTCAAGAGGAATTATGTTAAAAATTGTTCCCCTGTGTAATTAAATTGACATAGATTAACAGAAGAGAAACAAATTTAATTTCATACATATGGGAGTGCATAAAAATGAGATTCAATGACGTGACCAAAGCAGGCAACTTTTATACCTTTTAGACAAAGAAACAATAAATTTATGAAGAATTGACAAGAAAAACAAGTTTGGATTTGGGGTAGTAAATTAGTGAGGAAGTAACAAGTTTAGTTTATGCAGCCTTCTCAGCCTTGACTTCCCTATTTCTGATGGTAAAGATGCCTTCTACACTCCTATTACAGGGAGGGTACCATTCACATGAGAGATTTATTTTCTACTGCAAGGCAACAAAGAAGGATCAGAGTGTCTTGGACTGGCCATTTTCATTTTTGTTTTTAAGTAACTTTAATTCAGAATAATCTATATGCAAAAGTGGGATATTTTGAAGTGGTTTAATTTTCTCCCTTTCACTACCCTTGTATGCGATTACCAAATGGTTCAAGATAAACTGTCATTTTAATATATAGAAAATTAAATTCTAGTTTTCCTTTAATATTATATTTAGTAGTAAAAGATTTATGAGCTCCTTCTCTTTTTAAATTACATTACAACTGTCAAAACGGAGTGAACTTTGTCAAAATTTGAATACAGTTTATTGCTTCTTTTCAGACTCATTACTTGCACTTTGACACAAATATAATTTTTTTCTACCAGTTTATGACTTTTTACATCTATTCAAAATTTGTCTTATACAACCTTTTTTTCACATTCTTGGTGTACCAGACTTTTTAGTTTAAAGTAAAACTACTCTGCTTTTCTTAAAAACAAAAATAAATTTTATTACCTTGCCTTCACAGCTATAGTTTTCTGCTACTTTTCCGTTAGTGTAGCCTTTGATTACTTATAACTTCCTGTCAAATTAACTAATTCATGAACACACACATAAAGCCCTCTGGAGTTACACAATCCATTTTTTATGTTTTAAATGAGCCAAAAGAAGACAGTCATTAACATGACCAACAAACATAACCGCTATAAGAGATGTAAGAGCCCTGACTGGTGTGGCTTAACGGGTTGTGCCTCATCCTGCAAACTAAAAAGATGCTGTAGGTTTGATTGCCAGTCAAGGGCACAGGCCTGGGTTGTGGATCAGGTCCCTGGTTGGGGGGTGTGTGAGAGGCAACTGATTACTGTTTCTCTTGCACATAGGTGATTCTCTCTCTCTCTCTAGATGATTCTCTCTCTTTCTCCCTCCCTTGCCCTCTCTCTAAAAATAAAAATAAATGCAATCTTTAAAAAAAAGAAAGAATATATAGTAAAAATATGTTGTGTGACCACATTTCAGTGTTATATTTTGCTTTAATTATCTAATGTCCAACATTATGCATTAAATAACTTTAAGTATAGTCCATGATTTTAAAGTTAAATAAGAATCTTGGTTAAGTTAACATACTATAACTGAAAAGTCATTTATCAAAATTATAACTTAGGAACTTAGACCATTTGTATTTACATAGTTTAGGGATTGTGACTCAGAACTAAGATCCTCTGTATCAATTTGACTTACTTGCTATTTGTTCCCGGAAATTTTTGCCTAGGAACATAAAGCTGTAAACCAATAAATTACTTCTCTATTTGCTTCAGGAAATTCCCGAAGAGACATTTATCCATATATTTTTTTCATCTGGCGAAGCAGCTTTATCTGCTATCAAAATAATAATTGATTGCTCACTTGTCCCTCAATCCTAAATTATTATGTCAAGGACTCTCCCCTGTCTCCGTTAGTCTTCTGTCTTGACAAACTTGCCTTCAACCACTTAATCCCAGATCCCCTTGCTTTATAATTATCCTCCCCCAGTCTTGCCATTTTGAGACATTATTAGGATCTTATAAAGTGGTGGTCTTCCTTGCTGCAGTAGGCCTAATGAACTTAGGCCTTCATCGATCAATGAAAACTGTGAGTTAATAAATGTGTGTTGCTTTAAGCCAAGAAGTCTGTGGTAATATTGTTATGCAGCATTAGCAAACCAATACAACCACATTAATAAAGCCAGGGAAGAATAGTTGTTTTTCAAACCAAAAGTTGTCAGACCAGCCTAGTTTGTAAAAGGTTCAACTTTATTGTGTGAACTTGTGTAAGAATTTTTAGTTTTACATGCCCAGTTTCTTCATTTCCTGAGAAATTTGAGAATATTAGAGTTATATAAGTACTACTTATTTTCATTTAAAAACCAGTTAGAATGGCGCTATTTGGATTTGAGGTACTTCATAATTTAATTTATTTATATATTCCGGCAGTAGGAAAACATCAAACACATATTGAGAGGCAAAGGGTTTTTTAAAATCACAGATACAAAGACTTGTTGAGAGCTTGTAGCTTTAATTCTACAACCTTAATCATAGGTTAATAGAAAAAGCAGAACCGTAAAAACTCACTAGAGCAGATTTCAAAGGGATCTTCTACTTTCAATGAGCACATGTTTTCTTGACTGAACTAACTTTACACACAGTCAAACAGAAAAACAAAAAAGGCTAACAAGCCAGATTCTTTATCATCTCTCACCTAATAGATCCTATTATATCCTGTCACAGACCACCTAATGATTAACCCAGATTCTTAAATACTGCTGTTACCAATGAGGAATAACTTTTTGGCAATGCACAACCCAATTTCTATATCCATGGGGTATTTTCTTTCTTTTCTTTTATCTTTTGTTTATTCCTTACTCAAGGACATTTTTTTTTCCCATTGCTTTTAGAGAGAAAGAATTGGAGAGAGAAAGGGAGAGAGAGAAACACAAATTGGTTGCCTCCCATATGTGGTATATGCTCAGACTGGGGATAGTATGTACCAGTACTGAGGATTGAACCTACAGCTTTGGTATGTGCCCTGATCCAGGGTTGAACCCACAGCCTTTCAGTTATGGCTCCAACCGAGGCACACCAGCCACAGCATAGGGTGCTTTCTTGACTATGAAATCAAGACTGTCCCAGTGGTCCAATGTACCTACTGCTCCATGGTTCCAGCTGTGGAGTTAGACAAGACACAAACAAATAAACAGCCTTGGTCAAGACCGGGAAAAAGAAATAAAAGCTCCTATGGTGTACTGAGAGAACAATGATTTAGACTGTTTTAGTATCAAAGACTTTACATGGGGAATAAGATGGCCAAAGGTCATATTACTGATGACCTTGAATGTCAAAAAGTGACAGTTTGTCATTGTTGCATATGTTAAAATATACTTCTATTACAAAGCTATAACAAAAAATAGAGGGTAAGAATTATACTTAATTCATTAATGAGGAAACTGGTGAGGTATTACAAGTTCAAAGGGGAATTTTAAAAAGACACATATATACATCAGAATATTGAAATAAATGTGCAAATGAAGGTAAAAATGGCCTCACTGGAGTGGGTAGGAAGGGAGGAAATTTAATAGACTCTTTACCAGACAGAATTTACACAATTATAGATAATAATTATTTTTGCTTTGTTATCAGATATATACAATTTATGGAGTTGTAAAATAACTAAAGGTCAATGAAAGATTAGAACCAGATACCTAGAAAAGTATGAGGTAAATGATACATACATTTTTTTTTTTTTTACATTGATGCAAAGTTTTTTCCTTACAAAGTGCTTGACTGGTTCAGTGATGGGAAACTGCTGGGACAGATTTGAAAATTGCTTCAGTGGTAGAAACTGCAGATTTTGGTAGTTGCTTAGATGTATTAAGTGGGAAGAAGGATTCAAAATCATTCATTACAAGTGTGGCAATTGCCAAAGTGTTTAGTGGTTGCTTCACATGGCCTAAGATAATAACCCGCATGGTGTCGGAGGCAATAAAGGCAAAGCAAGGAAATATTTTAAGAAGGGATCATTTTAGAAACTTAAGCTCTATGACAGTAAAAAGAGGTCCTTTGTGGCAGGGTAGAGGGGCAGGTTGCCATCCACTCCATTATCATTAGACCCTCCATTTTAAAACCACCTCAAATAATTGTGCAATCTAAGTGAAAATTGTGTGCTTGTTCTGCTTGGCAGCTTCTGGGTAAGTCCTCTGGATTTCCCTTTTGAAGTTGGCTTAGAATGTATCACTTTTTTTCAAGTACTTGATCAGGAATCATTTGTGGGCCCACAGAAAAAATTCAGAAGGGAATTTAGGAAAGTCATGCAGTGGACCGAGGCAGACGTTGCTCAGTACTTTTCTTTTCCTGGTATGAATTTGATAAGAGAATATTCTGAGTTAAAAAAAAAAAAAGTTGGAGGAAGAACTGAAGAAATATTCTCTCTTCTAAAAGTTTGGGTGAAAAGGCAATTACATGACCAGGGATCTTTTAAATATTAAAGATACGAAGAACACTTGGTTCTTTGTTTATAGCTATATTACTGTTTGCTTCACTTAAGGTGCTTTGAAGCTCAGTTTCATATCAGAGATCTACTCTAAACTGGTCAACTTGCTGTTCTGGTTTCCCTGCATTTCACAAAATTATTATAATCTTCTCTGTTTATTCCATATATGGATATGACACTACATTTTTTGTTTCTTAAGAAAGAAAAGAAGTGAGGAAGGGAGGAAGGAATATAAGAAAGAAGGAGAGGGAAGAGGAGAAGGGGAGTGAGGAAAGGAAGGGAAGGACACAGGAACTGAGGAAGAAGGGAAGGGGGAGAGAAAGAATGAAAAGGAAAAGAGAGTGGGGAGCCCTGATTCCAGCTCCAGCTTGGTCAGTAACTTGCTACAGAAGAGTTAGTCTCTTCATTACCGTAAACCCGGAATCCCTTTTTCTTGTTCTGAACACAGGGTAGTAGTAAACCTCTCAAACTACAACTTTTCTTAAACTCCATATTCCTTCAAGAATACCATTAATCAATAAATATTATTTAGCACCTCATATGTGCCAAGCCCCATACTATTGGCTGGGGGTGTTGTAGTAAATTAAGACATCCTTACTCTCTTTAACCTCTTGCTCTGGTGAACATGCTAAAAAAATAAACACACATAAATAAAATAAAATTTAACACAGGACGAAGAGTAAAAGAGACATTTTTTTTTTGTCATGACAAGAAGCCAAAATCTGAGGTTAAAATATGCTGGGTGATGCAGATTCTAAAGAAAACAGAAAAGAATTGGAAACAGTCATCTCCTTAAGGTTTACGGTTTTTTAACTGATTCTTCTATACTTCAGAACATTTTTTATTACTTCATTCCCAGCTTAGGTTAGAGGAAAGAAGAGAGGGGCTAGAGAGATAAAGAAACAACTGAAGTGAGAGGGCTTGGCATTTTCTTCTCCTGTATCTACATGTTGGAGTTGGGAAGGTGTCCCCTAAAGGTCAAGGGAGTGTTTGTTAACCCCAAAAGCCAAGTGAGGGGAACTGCTAGAGAGCCACCCATAGAGGTGGAGGATATCTACAAGAAAATGAGACTGCATCTTATTTTCTACTGGATCATCTGCTCATGCTATACTTCCAGTTTTGCCATTTTAATACAGAGGAAAAATGTCAGAAACAAATGGCAGAACAGAGAGGAAATGGCCTGTCCTTGACGTTTTGCATGGCAAAGATGTGAGAGTCCCTAGTTCAAAGAGACTGTGAAGTGTCGCTGGACCTGAGCTGACCTCCTGGTACCTCATCTAAGGTCTTAATGCCAAGAGCATGGTGGTGTACCCATATGGCTGTTGCTGTGGAGAGGTTGGAAGGACAGCTACTGTGGGATTGTCTATGTCAGGGATCCCACAGGGCTTCCTAAAGAACCAGCAGTTGGAGGCTTGCTGCAAGGAGAACGTCAAAGGCCAGGTGGTGTTTCCCAGAGAAGCCTCTATGAGCAAGAAAGAACCATCAACAGGCAGCCGGTTAGCTCTTGGCTATATCCTATATTTTTCACTCCTTCTCATTCCAGAAGTCCTAATATTGGACAGAATGGAGAAGAGGTGTCAAGGAGGCTGCTGGAAAGACACATCCTGAGAAAGCAAATGAGACCGAGGTTTAAAATTCAACTAGACTGGATTTTTAATAACTGAAAGTGATCCAACAGCTTTGAGAGATGCCTGAGTTATTTATTGTTAAGAGGTAGGACATGAAAATTAAACTTTGCAAGGTTGAAGGCAGTGATTGGAAAAACAACAACAACATTGCTTTATGTTTGTTTCTCCATAAAGTTCAAATTGTAAGTAAACTGATTCCAAATAAGTGGGATAATTTTGTTTGCTGTTACTGCTGTGAAGCAAATAGAGTAACAGGTAAAAAGTACCTACAGAGATAGGAGTGGGTAGGCAGGAAGCTGCTTTAGCTGTGGTGGTCTAGGAAGCCTCTTTGGGTTGAGAACTTCCATGCCGAGGAAGAGCCACTCATTCCACACCCTGGGGCAAAATACTTAAGTAGTTATAATTGACATATAAATTCTAGATGATGTATCTGTTTGCTCTAAGATTGAAAGAAGGGTTCATGCGGTCTTGTAAATAGTTCATATTAATAACGGCCAAAGAAAGAAGAACAAACTACCAATTTGCTCTAGAAATTGTGTGGGAAATTTAGAAAATGCGTGGAAAACAAACAAGGGAAACCCGGCAGCTAAAAGTTCTGCTCTTTGACATTTATGACTTAAACCCCAGAACAGGAAATATTTCCTCTTGGATTTAGCCTTCAGTTCCCGAGACGGAAATCTCTGGCAGGAGCCACACGTGCTGTCTCCTGTCGGAGCAGTTCCTGCGTAACCACAGGAAAGAATGCACAGGCTGCGAGGGACGTGCGCTCAGTCTTCTCACAGCGATGTTCTTGGCTTCTTCTCTAATATGAATTACGGACCTCTCAGCACACCCCCTCAACTTCTCTCTGCTACACTTAGGCAAATAGTCGCTCTGGGTCCAACATGACACCTTCTAGTTAACCCTGGAACATTAAATATTGTAGCTGTCTCATGGAAGAAACTGGGAGAAAAATTTCTGTTCAATATGGAAATAACTCTATAAAGCTCATGATAAATGAAGGTTTATGAATAGCATCTCAGTTATTGCCATCATCATTAGAGCCATGTATTTCCTTGGGTTCTTATGGGAAATTACTTTCTTTGGCACATTCTTGGGAATTAGTTTCTGTGTTCCATTAGCTCTGCGGGATGACATCGTAAAATGACGGATGCAGTTCTGTTGTTTCGTGAGAGTACGCTGTAACTGCTCTTAAGGGTCCCGGTTTGAATGCATATTCTATTCTCTTTGTATATTATCTGAGATTGTGATTCATAGTTTAGTCTTAATGTTTTCCCAAAAAATCACTTAATGAACAAGGAGGAAACTTGTGGTGGTGGAACGAGTAATAAACAGCAGAACAGGAAATTCTTGTTCTAACGCTGATTTCACTGCTAAGTATGTAAACTGTGGCAAGGCTACTTTCGCTGTAGTGTCTGTTTCTTCATCCATAACTTATTTCTTCTTCTTTAAAAATTTAAGTCCTTTATTCTTTTATTAGAATTTTATACTTATTTCTAATATATGTCTATACACACATATGAACAAGCCTTCATTAGTACTGTAAATAGATTTTTTAAAAGTTACAAGTTGCATTCAATATTAGTCTGTATTCATTTCAGGTGTACAGCTTCATGATTAGACAATCATGTACTTTACAGAGTGGTTCTCCTAATAGTTCAAGTACCCACCTGGCCCCATGCATAACCATTACAATATTATTGACTATATTGCCTATGTTATAATTTACATCTCTGTGACTATTCATTCTATAACTACCAAACCTCCTCCCCCAAACCCGCTCCCCTCTGGCAACCATCAGTTTGTGCTCCCTATCTCTCAGTCTATTTTGTATAATTTATTTTTAAAACCCCTCAATTTATGTTTTCTATTACCCCAAGATTTTCAGCATTTAGTAACTTAAAATTCTGTTGGGGAAACAAAATTGAGGTACAAAAATTATGAAAAATGTATAATTAAGTGCAGATGGTCCTTGACCTATGGTGGTTTGATTTAGGATTTTTTGACTTTACGACACTGTGAAAGCAATATGCTGAAGAGCACTAACCCTAACCCTAACCCTAACCCACCCTTGCTCAGATTCACGGTACTTACAGATGGGAGCCTAACAAGGCAGGCACGTGCAATTACTCTCAAGTTAGGATCATACAAAAAGGGGTGAAATCATTCTCTAAAAGGATGTTAGAGTACTATTAAGAAATAGAATGGCTAATGACAAATGTTCACTACATAATAAATCACAGAGACTAGAGAAGCTAGTTGAGTTTTCGTTGGAACTATTAAGGGACTTAATGGAAAAGGCTGAATAAACAGAGGTTGAGATGAGGTCTATGAAGGAAGATTCAAAATGCTGCATCATAGAAAGAAGGAAACACCAATCAATCAATCAATCACCTAAGCCACCAAAATTCAGTCTGTGGGACTTTCATTATTGTTTCTAACTAGTTACACTGCATCTTTTCATTTTCAGAAGGGCTTCAGGATCACTCATGAGAAGGGGAACGTATAACTCTTGGCACTGTTTATTCTCTAAACTGAGCAAATTGCATCTGCTTATCAAAGATCACTCGTTCTTTTTCCAAAAGCATTCTGAAAATGCAGTCACATTCTCCAGGATACTGAGGAATTTATGGTTCTTCGGTCTCTCCACCCATTCAGAAGATATTGATGTATCATCCCCTGCATTATAAATACAATAAACACAGAATATATTTTAAAAGAGCTAGTACGAAAAGTAACAAATCATACTTTTGCTATGAATATTTTTTCTTCTCCCTTTTACCAAGACTCTAATAATGAATTGAAATAGGTTGGATTATATTGTGTTATTGCTTATAATTTCTAGCCAGAGAAGCCTGCTCTCTTTCCATTGGACTGTGTGCCTGTGCATGGCAGCAGGCGTCTTTGATCAATCAGTTTCAAAGGTTATTAGTGATCAAGAGGACTACACCTAACACTTCCATGGCTGAGGTTTTCAAGTTTAATTTTAATTTTCTGCTGCCCATGTATAGTTATAGCTGAAGCTTATAGATCTGATTTCATTCTTCACAGAAAGAACTTTTTATGGTAGCAACATAAGAACAAATGAAGCCCACCCCACCTGTCTCTGTCTCAATACAAGTCCAAGTAAATGCATGAAACCTACTTCAATGTAACATTTTCATGAATATAAATTTGGGGATTCCTCTATGCTGAACACCCATATTAAGGACTCTAAATTTTGGCTAATTTAATTCAAAATACACCTGGAAACTGATAGAGAAGTGCTTCTTCATGTTGTCTGTCATGGAATGACATTACTATTGCTTGTGAGAGTCCTGTAAAGAAGAGCTCTCGCTGTTCCCCACAAACAGTGTGGGAAGCATACAACTTTCTAGATAACATGGGTAAACATGAATAAAATATATGTGTAGAAACTTACCTTAATGATGGGTGTGCAGATCCGCCTGCTTTCAGATGTTCAAAAAGAGAAAAATTGCTCAGGAAAAAAACCTGAAAATTTTTTTCATTGAAACTGGTGAAGGAAACGTGTAGTAAATTGGAAAAAACCTGTAAGTCCAGAATATGAATATATTTTTTAAAGTGTAGCTTGGTATTCTTGGTGGTGAGGGGAGGGCAGTGACCACTGACTTTCTCTTCTTTAATTTTGTTCTTCTTGCTGAAAGTGACAATTAAAAATTGACCTAAGTGGATGAGAAGACATGTAGTGCCCCCCCCCGCCCCCAGTTAGATGGGGAGAATATGTTCTGTTTGCAGTAAATTCCTGCACATAAGACTGGTTAGGATGCCAACAATGACCGGGCTGCTATGGTTAACACTGGCACACAGAAGTAACAGAAATTAGAGGACAGACCCAGTTCAGGAGGTGTATTATCAGAGCCAAGCCAGTATCTGGCTTTCTAGACCCCTTACAGAACTCTGTGAGGGGACTTTCTTTTGGTGAATTTAGCACAGCACCTGATCTGGCCCTGAGCTTGTCTGGGCTTGAAGCCCTAAAATTTTAGTCATCTCATAAGAATGGATGCATTTCTCGGTGACAGTTTCATGTAAATCAAGCTCATAAGGGTGATAGTCAAAATTGAGTGCCAGTTTATTAATTTTTAATGGGCAATGTAGTTGTCACACTAACCAGAAAACTATAATCTATGACCAGTCCATTCTCTTTTCATAGATAATTGAACATGAGATGTCAAATTATAACCTGAAGCTTACTTGATGAAGGAGAGATCGGAGCAAAGAGAACTGATTAAATAAACATTCTTTAACTGTTAATGCATTCAGGACTGGCTGAGAGTTTTCCTTCTCTCCTTTATGTCTCTTGTTATTAGTCGTTGTGCGCTAAGCTTAAGCATTTAAGGTCTATCTGCCCACATTTTCCAATTTTAGGGGAAACTATAACCCTTCATGTACTTACTTGACGAGAATTTTACTTTTAACTTTTACCCTCATAGGTTATAATTTATAAAGTATAAATTAAGATTATAACTGCAGCATAAAAAATGTGCATATAGGCAACACATAGAAGTCACAAGTATTTTTAGAAGGCTGAGAGTTGAATAAATTTGAGTAATGCTGAATTTCAGAAAGGAAAAAAAAAAAAGAGTTGTCTGTTAATCATGACTAAGACAACTCAGAAGAACTGTCGAACCAGGAGGGCAATACCATCAAGGTTCCCATCAAGGTGCCTAGACAACTGATGTTCAAATGCTAGTTTCCTTCTTCTTAAGCCATGATGTTCAATTGTGACCAGGTGAAAAAGAGGACTTCAGGGAGAATAACCTTTTCTTCCTAGCTGATTGAAAGTTTCTGTTCCCTTAATGTGATTGCCCTGGTAAAACTCAGAGAAAATCTTTCATGCCTCTATGCAGACAACCCCACCCCACCGGCAGTCTCTTTTCCTGATTCACTTAGTGTGCTTACCCTTGTTGTGATCACCTGTAAGAGAGGAGATTGGTTCGGTTCTGCAATGAAAAGAATATTTCACTGTCCCACCGCAGCAGTAATGGCCCTTCTACCCTTGGGAGAGAAAATAGGGGCAACTGAGTTATTTGGAAGTTTCATCTGTATAGTTCTGCCCATTTGATCTTAAATTTTTGTTTGTTTTTAAATACCACCTGAGAGGGGGTTGACTGAAACTATGCATAGAGATGATTTTGGATTGAGAGAATAATTTATATTTTGTTTTGGGTGGTGATTGTGTTGTACAAATTAAAAATTCTCATTGAACTGGAAATAAAAGAGAATTTGGGACATTTTATTTGAGACAGGAATAAATTAACTAAATCTTATTAATTAAAACTTCAGTAAAATAAATCATTTTTCATTTAGGGAGAAAAAAAAATACTGCTTGATGGCATCCAAGACTGTGGCCTGGTGGTAGTTCATTTATTGTTATATCCTCATTTGTTTTTCAGATCTTTCAAGATAAATCCAATTAACTTAGCTTTTCATTATTTTAGAACTAAGTAACTTCTTGAACCCTTTGATTCTTAGACTTCTTTACCTTCTGTCTGTTCTCTGAATACTATAAATACAACGTTAAAGTGGACCAACATTTTCACCAAGTAGAATCAAATCTAATCTCACTAAACTTGTTTTTCAAATCTAAGAGTCAGCACTGTGATTACCTGGGGGCCCCAGGGTTTGAAATCAGAATGGAAAGACAAAGGTATAAAATAAAGCAGATTATTTTCCAACAAGAATATAGACATATAATTAAGATGATTTCCAACCTACAGACACTGCCTAGATTTGACTGTATCTGGGATGGCAAGGGACACAATGAATACCTGGTTTATTTGACTAACCATCAAAACATCTCATTAAAAAACAACAACAAACATTTTCAACACTCACGTCCTTGACTGCAAAGCCAATCACCTGAACAGAAGATACTGGGATAGAGTATGCTTACTGTATACCTATGAAGAAACCTAATTTGAAGAAATTTACCATTTGATTTTCAAAGAAAAGGTAATAATTTGCTACAGTTACTCTAGAGACCTCAAAAAAGACATTGTAGTTGAATTTAAGTTATAGAAAATTCTGCTAAAGTTTTTCAAGTTGTATTTAATATATTGAGTAAGTGAGAGGTTGAGAAATGTTCTAAATCAATAACCAGAATTCTAATGTGACTCCTGCAATTCCTCAAGAGGAGACCTAGGGGACCCAATGCAACGTGACTTCTAGTCAAGCCCAGACAGCTTGCCACCCTGTTCTTTCAAGAAAGGATGAACGAACACATGGGAATGACAAGACTACCCACTGGGATTCTATTGATTTTCACATGTTATTTTCCCTTCTGCTTGCCTCTCCCACCAGTTTCTCACTTCCTGCTATTTCTTTCACTGCCAGCATAGCAGAAAAGAAAAAATGTGGTTATTGGTACATATTGGTGGGTATTGTACATATTGGGACACTGAATCAGGTTTTCTATTTATGTTTGCAGCACAAGAATGCACAAAGAGCAGAGCAGGGGTGTGTTTCCTACCGTCCTAGTGGTCCCTTTGGCCAGAAACCGCCTGATAGCCTGCTGAATTCAGAAGTCGTTCTTTAGGATAACCTTAAAAAGTATTGCTTTACAGGTAACTGGGATTTAAATTAGATTTCAGAGAGCCAGCATAGCAATGTGGTGAAGGAATAAACTCTGAAACAGAATCCTGATCCTACATCTTCATTCAGTATGTCAGTTTGGGCAAATTACTTAACCTCCTTATGCCTCAGTTTCCTCATTTTTAAAATGAGGCTAATCATAGTATCTACCTGTCAGGCTTTTTGTGATTTGAATATGTTGATATGTAAACCACTTGGAACATGTCTGGCTCATGATAAATGTAATTTAAGTGTTTGCTATCATGGGTTCACAATCCTTTATTTGCATACTAAAGTTAAAAAGCTGGGAAAAAAGTGACATGTTTGTAGCAAATGCATTAAGTGATAAGATGTGACATGAACTGATTTGTGGCAATTTATATACTTTACCCCCCTTTGTGTGGATATTTGTATGTATGATCGAAGAATTATTAATGTGCATGATTTAGGGCTACTGTCAGACCACCTTAAGATTGTTACATACCATATCTGCAACTTTCTTAAATCCAAGAAGTTCTGAGTTCTAAAAGACATCAAGAGGAAAAAAAAACAACAACAACAAAAACAAAAGGGATTGTTGGTCTGTGTTGTAATGATTTCATCTGATAGGATAGGTGAGCCAATCTTGTTTTTCAATTGTGGACACAAAACAAATGTTTTGAAAATATAGAAGTTTCCATAACATGGTGAAATTATATGATACGTGATCCGTCAAAGTTGGGGAATGGATGCTCTGGTTAATCAGAAAATCTGACTAGTACAGTGTTGAAGTCTGTTCATTTGCTTCTAATTTTGGGGGGTCTTTATTCAGTTCAATATTATCTGTTCTTGTATCATCAATTTCACTGCTTCCTCTGTTATCTCTATTTTGTTGGTGCACTACCCAAAGATTTGTTTTTTCAGAGATTTCATTTTTCAGTTTTAGACAGTAGGTTTTTTTTTTTGCATAGTTTCCTTATAGTTCATTTATTACCAGAATATTTTTCTTTATCTCACTGAGTGTAGTTTTAATGGCTGCTATAAAATCCTTGCCTGCATTAAAATTGAATACAAAATATAGACCAGACTTGAAAATTTCCTGAGCAGACAAAATCATTTAAGTCACACAAGTGAAACTTAATTTAGCAAAACAAAACATGAGCTGCTTCTTATAAATGCTTCTCCTCTAATAATCACAAGAGAAACTAAATCATTTTTCTAAAAATGGTATAAGATAATCACTTTTAACCAACCATTCCCTTGCCATCTGAAAACCCCATTGTAATAGCCAATCATTGTAAAAGTTAAACAATTTCCTCATTTTCACTTTATAAGCAATCCCGTAATGTCATGCCACTGAGTTTTATATCAATTTTAAGTTTGAAAGTTTCCAGTTTGTGAACTGTTTTATAAATACAATAAACTCTTACTAAATACTGTTTATTGGTTTGGTGGTTTTAATTTTGCTACTTCTGGGTTTTTGACACTTGCTAATCCCAAATTCTTCATTATGCAGGTTTGGTCTATATACATCAGTTGTCTTTCCTCTTGAGAATGGGTAACATTTTATGGTTTTAAAAAATATGTTCAGAAATTTTGGAATGTATCCTGGATATTGTCAATGATAATGCTATGGATTCTGTTATAGTCTTCCAAAAGTTCAGACTTTTTGATTCATGTTAGTAGGAAATACACTTAGTTAGACTCAAACTTCAAACACTATCTCTTGTGTGGCTGCTAAAATTACAGTTAAGTTCTTATACTTTTCTCTGGATTTTTCTGACACATACATGATTTGGGAATCATCCTGAGATTAAGCATATAAATTGAGTTTAATTTACAATTTTAGATAGCACAAGTTAACCCAACATGGGCGTATAGTTTGATAAAGTTTAGTGAATTTAAGAGTTTGTGCAACATCATCATATCCTGTTACAGAACATTTCCATTATCCACAAAGTTCATTTTGCCATCTGTAGTCAACCCCCATTTCCACTCCTCGTGCCAGGTAAACACTGGTCTACTTTTTGTCTCTATAGTGCTGTCTTTTCTAGAAATTTCATATAAATGAAGTCATGCATTATATAAACATTTGTTTCTTTCTCAGTTAGCATAATATTTTTGAGGTTCATCTATGTTGTTGCTGATATCAGTAGTTTCTTTTTATTGCTGAATAATATTCCATTATATGGATACACCATATTGTGGTCATCCATTCACCAGCTAATGGACATTCAAATTGTTTCCAGTTTTTGGCAGTTTTGAATATTGCTGTTATGAACATTTGTGTACAAGTCTTTGTGTGGGCATATATTTTTATTACTTATGAGTAGATATCTAGAAATGAAATTTCTAGGTCATACGGTAATTTTAACCATTCAGGAAACTGCTGAACTGTTTTTAAAATGTTCTTGTATCTTTTTACATTGCCTACAGCAGCATGAAAGGATTTTATTGTCTTCAAACCTTTATCAATACTTTTTTGTTGTTAGTCTTTCTAATTTCAGCCATTCTAGCAGGTGTGTAGTGGTATTTCATTGTAGTTTAATTTGCCTTTCCCTAATGACTAATAATGTTAAAGATCTTTTCATGTGCTATCAAATCTTTTATTCATTTAAAAAATGGAGTCATTTTTTATGATAGAGTTTCAATTATTCTTTATATGTTTTGGATATGAGTCATTTGTCAGATATGTATTTTTTGTTTATTTTATTTTATTAGAGAGAGGGGAAAGGAGAAAGAGAGGGAGAGAAACATCACTGTGTGGTTGCCTCTCACTCACGCCCCCAACTGGGGACCTGATGTGCAACCTAGTAATGTGCCCTGACTGGGAATCGAACCAGCGACACCTGGCTCGCAGGCCGACACTCAATCCACTGAGCCACAGCAGCCAGGAGATATGTATTTTGTATATATTTGTTCCAAGTCTGTGCTTTCATTTCCTTAAATAATAACTTTTGAAAAATAAAGATTAAGAGATTTTGATAAAGTTCAATTTATCATTTTTATCTTATCAATCATGCATTGGTATTATATATAATCTTTACTTAATCCAAGGTCACAAAAATTTTCTTCATTTTATTTTTGCATTATTTTGCTAGTATTAGAGGTATACTTGATTTTTTTTTATTACTCTTGTGTCTTGTGATCTTGCTAAACTTGTTTATTAATTCTACCAATTTATAAATTATAGTATTTAGGGTTTTCTACAAAAAAGACACTATTTGTAAATAAACATTTATTCCTTACTCTTCAACCTGTAAGCCAATAGTTTCTTTTTCATGCCTTATACTGTATTGGAGATCATAGCTAGTTCAATATTGAACAGGAGTAATAAGTGTGGGCATCTTGTGATGTTATTGATAATAGAAGGAAAGGTTATGGACTGTCATCATTATGCACAGTGTTAACTATAGGTTTTTTGGTAGATGTCCTATATTACAATGAAGAAATTTTTTTCTATTGCTATTTTTTGAGAGTCTTTTTAAATCACAAATGAATGTTAGATTTTGCCAAATTTGTTTCTCTTTTCTTCTTTTTGAGGTTCCCCTGCACTTCTTACAGCTATGAATACATTGAACTCTCCTCTGGTTCTATAGCCTAAAAACCCTACAGTTCTGTATTGGAATTTTAACTAACCTAAACATGGCATGAATGCTGCCTCTTTTTACTCTACAGGTTATAAAAAAGGGGAAATTCACCCCATGTCATCCTTCTTTCAAGTTTAAATTGCCTTCAGAATTATCTTTTTTATAAAGATATTACTTATTTATTTAGTTTTAGATAGAGGGGAAGGGAGAGAAAAAGAGAGAGAGAAACATTTATCAGTTGCCTCTAGTACGTGCATTGACCAGGAATCAAATGTGCCCTGACTGGGAATCTAACTGGGAACCTTTCACTTTGCAGGACAATGCCCAACCAACTGAGCCACACTGGTCAGGGCCAGAGTTGTCCATCTTTTGTTCATTCTCCAGGACATCTGGTTAGTTGTATTTTAATCAATAATTACAGTTGTATCTCTGGGTGTTTTGATCTGGTACAGGTTTACCAGATTGAAAGTACATTTCCCATTGATTGAATACTGTATATAAAACCAGCTTGCATAACCTTGAATATATCCTGCTTGGTTTGTTGACCATCATATCTATTTTGCTAAATATTTCATACGTCCTTGCAAAGAGTGTGTATTCTGTTGTGTTGGAAGTAGGGTTCTATATAGATCAATTATGTGAGGTTTGGGATTAATTCCTGATTTTTTCCTTAATTTTTTACTTTGCTGGATTCAATTTATTACTACTTTATTTAAGGTCTTTGTACCTATGTTTGTAAGATACATTGGCTTATATTTCCTTTCTTGTAATATTCTTGACAGATTTGGTCATCAAATGATATTGGCCATGTAAAACAAGGTAGAATTTTTCTTTTTCTTTTCCTTAGAAAAGTTAATGTGGTCATTATTACTTTTTTAATGTTTACAGCAGTTCACCAGTGGATCCATGTTTGTGGGAAGGTTTTTTTTATTACTGATTCAATATCTTTAACAGACATAGGACTATTCCAATTTTCTATAACTTTTTATGTAAGTTATGAGAAGGTGCCTTTTACACAATTTTTTTCATTTCACCTTAATTCTCAAATTTTGTGACATAAAATTGTTTATAATATTCTGTTATATTTTGGATGACTGTAAAATCTTTAATGATGTTCATTTCTTAAATTTCGTATAATGGTAATTTGTGTTTTCTTTTATTTTTTTTCCTGCTGAGACTTTCCAGGAGTTAATGCATTTTATCATGTTTTTCAAAGACTGGCTTTAAAATTTTTCTTTGCATGTTTGTTTCTATTTTATTAATTTTGTTTTTATCTTTATTATTTTATTTCTTTTACTTTCCACTTTTGAGATAGAAATATAGATAACTGGTTTTTAACTTTTTTCTTTCCTAATATATACCTTTAAGTCATTAATTTTCCATACAAGTTTTGATACATTATATTTTTATTATTATTTAATTAAAACATTTTCCATTTTCAATCACCTTTTCGGTGACTCATTTGTTACTTAGAATAATGTTGTTTAATTTCTAAACCACTGGAGGGTTTTCTAGATATCTTTCAATATGTTAAGTTCTAGCTTAATTACAGACTGGTCAGCCCTGGCCTTGTAGCTCACTTGGTTAGGGCGTTGTCCCAAAGCTCCAAAGTTGCAGGTGCAGTCCCACACAGAGCACATACAAGAATCAACCAATGAGTACATAAATAAGAACAACAAATTGATGTTTCTCTCTCTCTCAAATTAATAAATGAAAAAATTACAAACAGGTCAAAGAATTTATTCCATTTGATTTAATCTTTTCAAGTTTATATGAGATCATATGGTCTATTATGTTAAATGATTCATACACACTTGAAAAGAATGTGAATTCTGTTATGGGATAGAGTTTTCTATACAGGTCAATCAAGTTAAGTGTGGTAACTGTTCTATATTCCTATTGATATCTTTGTTTTCTTTGAGTATCACTAAATTTTATTACTATCTCCATTCAGGATTGTGGATTATTTATTTCTCCTTTTAGCTCTGCCAGTTATTGCTTAACATACTTTGACACTCTGTTACTAGGTACATGCATAACTGTATTGATTATTATAATACAATTTTTAAAATTCTTTTTTTAATTGAATTTATTGCGGTTCCATTGGTTAATAAAATTATGCAGGTTTAAGGTATACAATTCTATAATACATCATCTGTATATTGTATTGTGTGTTCACCACCCCAAGTCATGTCTCTTTCCATTGAGATATCACTGTACATCTGTCAGAATGGCCATCATCAATAAATCAAAAAACAATTGCTGGTGAAAATGTGGAGAAAATGAAACCCTCGTGCAGTTAGTGGGAATGCAGATTGATGCAACCACTGTGGAAAGCAGTATGGAGTTAACTCAAAAAATTAAAAAATGGAACCGCCTTATGACCCAAAGATTCCACTTCTAGAAATTTATTTTAGTACACTTTTGAATTGACTGTTTCAAAATTTTATATTTCCATGTCTTTATATCTAGTTATTACTCTTTTGCCTTAAAGTCTACTTTGTCTGATCTTAGTATAACTACAACACCTATATTTTGGTTAGTGTTTGCATATCATTCCTTTTTCCATACATTTCTTTCAATTTTTGTCTTCTTACACTTAAGGTGAGTGTCTTGAAAGCAGTATACAGATTTTAAACTCTATTTTGAGTTTTTCCTTTTTATTGTAGTATACAATTTATATTTAATGTGATTACTATTATATTTGTGTTTGAATTCACTAGATTAGGTTTGATTTAAATTTGCTTATTCTTTTTGTCTCCTTTTCAATCTTTCCTAACTTTATTAGAATTAATAAGTACATTGTATTATTTTATTTCTACTTTTATTAGCTTGGTAGTAATGGTTTAAAAATATTCTTTTGTGCTTAATGTAAACAATAACATGCATCCTTCAATTATTACTGTCTACATTAAGTTAGAATCTTCCTTAAATGAGTACTTTTAGTATTTTCTGGACAATGAAAGGCTCTTACAGTCTAATTTTATTAACTTTCACCTTTCGTGCTTTTGTTGTGATACGTTTGATTTTATATATTTTAAACCCCACAAGATACTTTTTAAAAAATCAACTAATATTGATTTAGAATTACTTACACTCTGAACTTTTGGTGTTTTTCCTTAATTCCTGTATTACAAAAGTTCCACTGGATCATTTTCCTTCTAATTGAAGAACTCTTGGTAGTATTTCTTTTAGCATATATCCACGTTGAATTCTCTTAGTTTGGTTTTTGTTTTATAATTTAATTAAATTAATAGCAGCTTTATTGAGACATAATTTACATACTCTTAAATCCATCCCTTTAAAGTATGACAAATGTAAATATAGTAAAAACTCAGTGGTTTAAATGTAAATGTAATAAAAACACAGTGGTTTTTATTATATTTACAGAGTTATCAATATATTATCTAACTTTATTATATTTACAGAGTTGTAAATACTGTCTAACTTGAGAATATTTTTATTACCCCTAAACAGAAACCTAGTGTAAGAAACCTAGTGTCAATTATCAGTTAGTTCATATTCCATTTTCTCCCTAGCCCTTGGCAACTGATAATCTACTTTCTGTCACTGTAAATTTGCTTATTTTGGACATTCCAGATGGAATTAGGAAATATGGCCTTTGTGTGGCTCCTTTAACTTAGCATGATATTTTCAAAGTTTATCAATGTATAGCCTATATATATAAGTACTTTCTTTTTATGACTAAATACTATTTTATTGTATGAATATATACCACATTTTGTACTGGTTATCAGTGACATACGGACTTTTTTCTACTTTTTGGCTATTATAAATAATGTTGCTATGAACACTCATGTGTACATATTTTGGTAAGGACATGTATTTTCAATTCTCTTGGATATACGAGGTCTGCCCAGAAGGTATCCAGCCATATAATATGAAAAATAGAGACATTTATTGAAGAAGATACAAGGCATAAGAAACATCATACATAGGACTATGATGCCTCAGTTTCCTTCAAAGTAGGCACCTTGGGACCTCACACACGTCTCAGTTGCCTTCAGCTGCCCCATCATGTCTTCCGCATCTCATCGATGATCTGAAATTTCTTCCCTTTCGAAGGTGAATTTAGTTTTGGGAAAAGCCAGAAGTCAAAGGGTGCCAAATCTGGGCTATAGGGGGGCTGAGTCACCTGGGGAAGTTGATGTTTTGCCAAAGAACTCTGCAGAAGGCATTATTCTGCATTGGGTGGGTGCATTGTCATGATGAAGCTGCCAATCACCAGTTGCCTCTAGCTGCGGCCTCCTGAATCATCCAAATAGTTTCCATATAGGAATGTTCAAGCTTAATGCAGAATTTGATGCAGATTTGTTGCTCTACTCAGTCATTTTGAATGTGATGGTCACACAGTACACATGTCCACTCACAGCCTCTTCCACCCTCACTGACTAGTACAGTGAAGTTATCATTGTTCATGTATGCCCATTCTAGTCCACTCTCCTTGGATGCCAGTTTACATCGATGCTGTGCAAACTGTTCTGGTTCTATTAACAATGGCTGCACTTTTTCCAGACAGATCTTTGTATATACCTAGGAGAGGGATTGCTGGGCCATACATTAATATTATGTTTAACTTTTTGAGGAACTGCCAAACTTTTTTCTTTAAGTGCTTTAAAAAATTTGTAATCCCACAAGAAATGTAGAAGGTTCCAATTTCTCCACATACTCGCCAACATTTTTTGTCTGTCTGTTTATTTGAGTGACCTCAGAGATGGTTTCTCATTGTAGTTTTGATTTACATTTGATTAATGATTTAGAGCATCAGGTGCTTGCTGGTCATTTTTATATTTTCTTTGAAGAAATATCTATCCATTTTTAAAGTGCATTGCCTTGTTATTGATGAGTTGTAAAAGTTCTTTATACTAGGAATACTTTACCAGATATATAATTGGTTAATATTTTCTTACATTCTGTGAGTTGTATTTTCTATTTTCTTAATAATGTTATTTGAAGTGCAGACATTTTATTTGATAAAATATAACTTATATTTTTCCTTTTGTTGCTTGTGCTTTTGTTGATATATCTAAAAGAACCCTGCCAAATCTAAGGTCTTGAAGATTTACACCTATGTTTTCTTCTGAAAGTTTTATGGCTTTAACTTTCCATTTATGGCTACAGTCCATTTTGAGTTAGAGGTTCAAGTTTATTGTTTTGTATGTGGATATTAAGTTGTCTCAGTACCACTTTAAAAAAGACTATTCTTTCCCCCACTGAATTGTCCCTATTGAATTTTATTTCTGACTTCCCATTTGGATGTTTTCTAGTTACTGTCTCTCAGTTTATTAATCTTTAAATTTGCCTTATCTGCTATTAAACTCAAGTATTGGGCTTTTAATTTAAATTATTATATTTTCTGTTAGATAATTTCCACTTAATTCTTTTTAATAGATTCTTATCCTTTGGTAAATTCTCCATTATTTTCTCTATTTTCATGAATATATCAAACATTGTTATTTCATTTTTTAATTTTCTTTTTCTTTTGATTTATTTATTGTTTTTCTATTACAGTTGTTCCACTTCTCCCCCCATTGCTTCCCCCCCCAACCAGCCCACTCCTTCTCCCACAGTCAATCCCCACTCCATTGTCCATGTCCATGGGTCATTTATACATGTTCCTTGACTAGACTCTTCCCTTACTTATCCCCTGCCTCTCTCCCCCACCCCCACCCCGGTAACTGTTAATCTTTCCTTGTTTACATGTCTCTGGTTCAGTTTTGCTGTTTTGTTTGTGTTGTTCATTAGTTTCCTGTTATAGGTGACAGCATAAGGTATTTTTCTTTCGTTGCCTGGCTCATTTCACTAAGCATAATTCTCTCTAGTTCCATCCATGTTGTCGCAAATGGTAGGAGTTCCTTTTTTCTTTCTGCTGCATAGTATTCCATTGTGTAAGTGTACCACAGTTTTTTGATTCACTCATCTACAGATGGGCATTGTTATTTTAAAGTCTCTGATGATAACTCCAATATCTGGGTCATTTTTAGTTCTAATTCTAGTCTCAAATGTTTCCTATGTTTTTGTTATATGTTCCAATTTATTGTTTTCTCTACTAATAGTTGATGGAATATTGGACATCTGAATGGAAAAATATAGAGGTCCTAGATGATGATGTCTTTCCCCAAAGACAATAGAATTTCATTTTGATAAGAAGATATAATTATGGCAGGTCACCTTAATCTGATGTGACTGCTCCAGTTCTAATTTGCCTTCACACTTTTGACATAGTCTTTATTTCTAGGATAAAAGCCTTTCTGTGGTCTTCAGTGCAGTCATACAAGTGTTTCCCCTGTCTCCTTTACTTTTGTGAGTCCTGAACTATAATCTACATGTCCTCTGTACTATCACACTGCTATAATCTTTGCCTAGGTCTTTAGCATACCATTACTTTTGGATAGGTTTCTGGGAGTCCTGCTTTCTGTATGTGCAGTTTTGGAGATGGCAAACTCTTTGCAGAAAAATTGCATGCAGACCAGGCTCGCTTTTATGTTTTCTCTTCTTCCTCAAGACTTAACCCCACCCAGCTCCTCTGGTGCTGTAATTTAGGATTTTATTTGTGACCAAAAGACTTGGCATCAAATTAACCCTAAGGAAAGCTCCCCAAAATTATATATCAATATTATGACATTGATATATAAGATTGTCTAAACAAAGATACGACAATTGTAAAAGCAGACTTTGTGCTATATATAATGTACATGTTTGATGTGTGCATATGTGATACGTAATATCTTAAAGAAAAACTATATTGTACCAATATTTGGATCCATAGTGAATATGTCAGCTACCATTAGCATTTAATTCACAATATTTTTGTTTCTCTTAGAATGTAAAGAATATTTTAATAATGACAATTTGGGTAGCCCAGGTCTCTTTAAAATGGCCCTAATAAAGTTTGAACTACTTGCTAAATTTCTCTCAGTAATTTTCCTTCAAAGAGAATCCTTCTCTTGATCTTACCCAGAAATATTGCAGCACATATAAAAATACTTATTGACATTGCTGTTGATCATTATCAAGTTTCTTCCACTCAACATTGTTTTAAAAGTAATGATTGGCAACATGTTTTTCTTTCTCTTTACCTTTACCTAAGTTGGTGCAAACTGTAAGTATAACTGGGTATCAGAACAGGATCTAGTCATTTCTGCCTACTCACTGTCATCGATACTTTGACAATTAGCAAAGCCTTGACATTTTCCTAAAATCCACATGAACGATGAGCATTTCCTTCACAACAGAATCTTCAGCTTGACTTATAGAATTGCAGAAATAGTTGTGACAGTTTAAAAACTGTATTCAAATAATATTTGTAAGGGGAAATTTAATTCTTTGGAATAAGCAAAGGACCTTAATGTCTATATAGTCAATGCATTGCTAGAACCTTTAGGGATTATCTGAATTTAGAGGGATATGCGACTTTATCTCTAAACTGTTTTACAACTCTGTACAAAGTTAAATTGCAGAAAGTAGATAACAATGCAAATAATTCTTGTCTATAGACATGCAAGAAAGTTCTGTCTACTGGAGGAAAACATTTTTGCAAACAACTCAGTCTTGTGGATTCAAAAATGTGTTTTCTTTGAGGTTTCCTTTTGAACCCATTGTAATGGGCCCCTTATTTAATTAATGGGCTAAATATCTTTGACATGTGTCAATTTCATATTTGTATAGGAGTCATGATTTTATCTTCTCTTAAAAATTATCATCTAACATGATGCTTTCTTTGGCTTGGTTATTAAGGAAACTCTTAAGGAAAGGGATGAGTTCAGGTGCGGATGGAATTTGGGCAGATCTGAATGGGGGGAATGATGATGTGCAAAAGTATGAAAGGCTGGATGGAGCTTGCTTCCTTCTCCAGGTTTATGATACAGACCTATATTCAGCACAGGAAATAGGTCTGTAAGATTCCAGAGGTTGCTCAGGGTTTCATTGCTATTGTGGTTTGTTTTTTTGCTTTAGTAGTGACTATACAAAATCCGTTTTTGCATTAAATCTGTGACACAATGCTACAATTATTTTAATATGAATCTTTGTTGTACTCCTTTTTCAAGGTTTGTAGTTTGATTCAGTAACTAAAACTGCCCACACTTCTGATAACAGCTATCAGTAAGGAGTTGTTGGAAGAGCGTGAACTATTATATATTTAGAAATCATTCGGCGTAGGGAAGTCTCTCAGGGCACTTAAAAAATAAAAATCTTGTCTAGTTTTACACCACGTCCCCTGCAGCAGCAACGCAAGGAGTGATTTTCCTGTCATTAGGATCACTACTTGCCTAGAATTTTACCTCCCCAACCTTGGGTTTAGAGAGGTCCTGAAATATCTAATTGGGAGGAAGAGTTTCTCCATGGGTTGTTCAGACAGGGCTTAGTAAAATCCTATAACGCAGAAGGCATCATCCCTGCTGAAAATGAATAGGTGAAGTGCTCTCTTCTGTCACTCAGGTGAAAGCTCCTGCTTACTTACCTTCGTTCACTTCCGGGCACTGGAATTTGGGCAGATCTGAATGGGGGGAATGATGATGCTGTTTGACAGTGGTCCTTAATTAGGTCTGTCCGTTTGTTTCTTCCCAGACAGCAAGCTCTCTTCTCGGTCTCCATGGCTCCCGGGACTCCTGAAGCCCCCTTTCACTTCCGCACCTCCTTCCAACTTCCTTTTAGCCAAGGATGTGGGAAGATGGAGGGGAATCCACTCCTTTCTATTCAGACTTTCCTCATGGGCACTTCCTCTTCCCTCAAGTTTAGTTTTTTGTTTTTGTTTTTCTCCACAATAAACTTGGATGGTTCATTACCCTTACAGGCTGAATCATTACCAAACTATTAGTTTCTTTTTTTGTCCTTAATAGTCAAACTCTGCCTCTGGGCAAGAGAAAATATTTGCATTCCATTACTTTCTACATGAAAGAAAAAAAAAAGAAAAAGAATGAAACAGTTTAAGTTTACATATTATAATAGTCATAAAATTGGAGTCTTGCCACAAATACTTGATTGGTAAGATTTAAGAGGTGGAAAATAGATGTTGGAGCTGAAAACTCTCATCACAATGCAGAAGGAGTACTGTCCTGATTTACAAGCCCTGTAGAAACTCATCTGAGACAATGTGTGTTTCAGAGTTCAAATTTTTAGATTGTGGAATGATATTATAAATTCATATATGTATATGAGTTATATAAATATATAACAAATAAATACATATTAATTTATAATGTAACTTCTTCCAGGGGGGCTGGGACAGCACTGCTTACCCCAAAATATTATTATTTTCTTTTGCCAACAAAACATGCATATTCATACTCTAGAATAAATAAAATCTTTCAGTGAATTGGCCTCTTGTCAATTCAGATCAGCGTTTGCGACCAAATGATTTTGGGTCAGATTATATTTTCCTGCCAAATGAATTTGAAAATTACTTTAGATTTTTCAGAGCTTTCTAGATTTTGCAGTTTCAAATAAGAGATTTGGGCTTATATTTCCTCAATTTTGAGGTGCTATCAGTTATAAAATGTACTATCCATATAATGACAGTTTTGATAGCCAAAAATAAGGGTTCTATTTACTATTATATCATCTATTTTTGCTTTTGTTGCTTAGTTGCATTATTTAATTTCATTGCATTGTGGACAGTGAACATGGTGTATATAACATTGTTTTTTTTCTTTGTATTTTGTTGGAACATCCTTTGTGGGTGGCACATGGTTCTTTATTATAAGTATATATGTTTTTATTCAACTATATACATAGATACATGTATATATTTAGATATATTAGCATATATCATGATGTTATTCAAACATCATTCGTACTTATTTTGAATCTGCTCAATCTGTTGTTATCTGAGACAGGCATATTAAAGATTCTATATAGGCTTCTATTCTCAGTTATATTTCTTTAACACTCTGATAATATTAATTCATTACATTCTTATATTGTTTATGAAAAGCCTTATATTAATCTGAGTCCCTCTCTCTTTCTCACTTGTGGTTTTTAGAAGTTTTTCCTGTTTTTAAAAATTCACTTTGCAATAATTTTTAAGTTCCAGAGGTGTATTAAAAACAGTGCAAGCAGGTTTCATAGCTCCTTTACCCAGATTCCCCAATTGTTAGCATTTGTTTTTTTCTTTCTTCCTTTAACTCTTTTTATCATAGATCCATTAACATTATTTTTTATGTAGTTTGGGTGCAAGTACAGACATGATGATCCATTACACCTAACTATTTAAATATATATTTACCCCCCCCCAAATATAGCCATATAGCCTTTATGTAACAATACCATAACCCAAAGCAGAAATTGCCACTGAGGAAAAATTACAATCCAACCCACATATTTCATTCAAATGTTGTCAAAAGTCCCAATGATGTGTACATAGGTGTGCATTATTTTTTCCTTTCTTGTCCAGGATTAGATGTATTTAGTTGTCATGTGACTTAACTCTCCTTTAACCTGGAGCAGTTCCTCAATCTTTCCTGTCTTATATGATGTTGAGAATTTTAAAGAATACAGGTTATTCGGTTTATAGAATATTCCTCTTCTGGGTCCACTGCTACTTCCTTGAATCCATTGCTGGCTCCATGGCCAAACCAGTTTTTTAGCTCCAGTCCCACAACCACCTCCTGTGCCTTTTGCCATGTTTCCACCTCCAGGGAAAGAGAAGTAGAAGAAGGGAAACCAGTTGGGCAGAGAAAGAAGAGGAGAAACAGAAGGGTTTTCTTCTTATCTTTTATGGTCTGAAGTTTTACTATGATATTTCTAGACTTGGATTTTTCTCTTATAGAATTATTTTTCTGGTAGCACTCTGTACACTCTTGATAAAGCAATCCTGTCACTTAGAAATTCTTGGTCTCTATTCCTCCAACCATAGTTACTCCTTTTTTGTCTTTCTTCTCTTCTTATGGAACTTAAGTCAGATATTAGAATGTCTGAGTCTATTTTTTATGTTTCTTAAAGTTTTTTCCAGAGTTTATATTTAAGTACCTCTGTTTTATGTTCTGGAAGACTTCCTCAGCAATATAGTCCAGCTCACCAATTTATTCTGCAGTGGATGTAGTATGTTATTCAGTCTATTTATCAAGTTGTATATTTTAATGAATGTATTTTTATTTTTAATACCTTTAATTGATTTTTATTACTATTTATTCTTGTTTCATAACCACTTGTTTTTGTTTTTATGTTTTTGATTAAATTTCTTGCTTTATTTTTCTATAGTATTAAATAGTCTTTGAAGACTTTTCTAATAACTTATTTCTTCAGATGTAAGTTCATTCTTGTGAGTTGAAGGGCTGAGTTTGTTAACAATCTTTCCTGGTGTTGCCATAAGATTAGTAAATCTTACGTAGACATTTATCTTCTGTAATAGAATTCCCCTGCATATGTGCTGGGCTGTGGCAGTCTTCTACATGGTATCCAAGCTGACTCCCAGGGGATGATGTAGTTCTCGTGATACAACATGATGTGGCTATAGAAGGGAAAGCATTTTCTTTCAAGATGGTTGTTTTGACTTAGTGCAGCAACTGTAACATGCTCCGCATGTATAGGCTCCAAAAATTGCCTGCCTGTAATGACATCTGATTATGATGGCTTCCCACTCAATGGACGCCTCTTAAACTATGACTGTAGTTTTTGGCTCACTGCTATGGCTGCCAGTCTCTCTCTCAATGACATGTCAGAATTTCATGTCTATCATGAGTTTCCTTTCTTTTCTTTTGATCTTTATTGTATTTTTTTCCATTACCGTTTAGTCCCCTTTTATCCTCCTCCCCCCAGAAATCACCACACTGTTGCCCATAGTCCTTTTTCCTTTTTGCTCAATCCTTCCACCCTCTCCTCTCCCCCACCACTAGCTATCATCCTGCTCTCCATCTGTGAGTCTGTCTTTTCTTAAGCTTCTTCTCTTCTCTTCTCTTCTCTTCTCTTCTCTTCTCTTCTCTTCTCTTCTCTTCTCTTCTCTTCTTCTCTTCCTTCCCCTCCCCTCCCCTTCTTTTCCCTTCCCTTCTCTTCCCTTCCCTTCCTTCCTTCCCTCCCTCTTTCCTTCCTTCCTTCCTCTTTTCTTTCTTCTCCTTCCTTTCCCATCCCCCCTTTCCCTCTTCCCCTTCCTCTCTCTCCCTCCCCCTTCCTCTCACCCTTCCTCCCTTCCTACTTTCTCTTATTCCTTGGGTTTATGTGTGAGAAAGAGATATCAGCAAGTGTTAGTCTGCATCTTATAATCAGAATCTATAAATAAAAATTAGTACCTGTGTGTTAATAAATTTATGTAAACAATGACATTTTATATCTTTGGCTTTATAAAGATGGAATCTAACTCTTCTCTATATTTGGAGTCTAAAGGCTCTTTGAATCATTCTCATCCATGGCAGTCATATATAGCACTATAAGAAAACACTTTCCTAGGAGACTAACTTCTTTAACACATTTAGGATTGATACATTGACACTATAACATGGGAGAGCCCTGGGATTTTGTCTGCAATTCTGTTGATTAAACTCCTACTTTCTCTTTATTTTTAATTGAATTGAGTGTTTCTGGACGTTAAACAGCTTCTCTTGAAAGTCAGCCAGAGATTTTTGACAGATAGCTATTTGGGGACCCGACTGTGGTTCTTTATAAATATGTATTGTTTGCACAAATCTCTCCTAGCTTTGAGAATTTGATAATCTATTAAAAAGATTTGGTCATATCTATTGTCTTTAGCTGTGTTGCCTGACTTCTACTTTTACTTTGATATGTTTGTCTATGTGTGGGCAATGCCAGTTACATCACAACTTACTCCTCAAAGTTGCTTTGGACACAAAGTGTAAAAAAAGTATGCTTTAGTTAGGGAAAAATGGTATTTTTCTTAAATATCTAATATAATGAGTCAGAGAATAGAAGCAGAAAGAACATAACAGTCATGGAGTTAAAAAGAAGCAACAAAATTGGTCTTTGTATCAGATAGGCCTCCCCTGATTGCATGGGAAAGGAATGTTAACTGCAGATAGCTTAAGGAAAAGAATATATTGGCTCATGAAGCAGAAAATCTCGGCATTTGTTACAGGACTCCAATAATATCAGGACCTAGTTTTGCCATTTCTCCTTATACTGCTATACCCTGTGTTAGCTTCACTCTCAGGCTAGCTCTATGCCTGGCTTCTCAAGGTTCCAGTCCAGAGGAAAGGGGCGAAAGAATCTCTCCGGCGGTTGTCACATAAATCCTGGTGGCCACTGTAATGGGACCAACTTGGGTCATGTGGTCCCTGACCCTTTCTCATGGTTCTGTTGCTCTGACTGGTGAGGGACCAGGATGGTATAAAATACACAGATTGGGAGTTGGGAGGTGGGGGTGTGTGTGGATAAATAGTTTGCCAAGGAAAACTGCAATTTAACTTAATGAAGCAGCAGATGGATATTGGATAGTCAAAAAGAACAACAAAATGTCTTATAGATGTGGTTGGATATGCAAGACACAGAGAGAACAAACAAAAAATACCAAATATAGAGAGTCTGAAGATGGCTGTGAGTTTCTATTTGATTATAGAATTTATCAAATTATAAAGACTTTTAAAGGTCTCTAGTATTCTGTCATCATTCTTACATATTTCTGTTCTTATGTATAGACTAAAGAAAATTTATTTAGGATCAAACTTTTAAAAAAGAAATACATAGGAGTGAACTGAAAAAAGTAAATGTTTTCTTAATTGATTGAAGTGCACTTAAGACCTTTTTTATTTATTATAATGATCTGGAAGACTTTAATCACATATCTCCACTTGGTTCTGGTGAGTAGATAAATAGCAGTAAAGAATTCTGTTTGCTAGCAAACTAGGGTAAACCAACTATATTGTTTGTTGTTCTCCCAAACCCCAGATTTAGTATGCCGCTTCTGTCAGAACCCAGTCTTGTTTATTGACCTATGCAGTAGCATAAACATATGTAAAATACGGTTGTAATTTGGAATTCTATCCTCAAAGCTGATCTATTTCACCTTCCTCTGAGATCTTAACACAGATAAAAATAGAACGGCAAGAAAATAAGCAGCTACTCTCTTTCTTAACCAACAGTACTCTTCGCTTCGCCTGTCACTGCTGGAACACCCACACCTATGAGACCAGATAAACACATGGAACACATGTCCTCCCCTCCGATCATGGGATCCTAACTATGCTCAAGTGTTGTCTGTGTTTCAGCTTCACTAAAGCTTTTGCAATGTTAAATGTAAGATGTGGTCTGTCTTAAAGACTATTTGCATGATAAGAGGAAATTCTTGAGGACTCAAAAGAGGCCTTAGGAAGGGTAACTGGAATTGTGGGAACAGATTTTCATGGTAGGCGGGAGGGATGCACTACCCCATTTTCAGTGGAGCAGCAAACATAAACCAGGTGTTTTTCTCAGTGTTTCTGCTTATAGATTTAACCTAGCTGCCTCCAAGTGCATCAACTCTGAGCATGTGTGTGTGAATGACCTAAAGATCCTAGAAACCTTCCCCCTTCCAGTTTTTGGGAGCCTGAATAAATAAAGACTTGGCAGCCACCGCTCAGAGGCTGCTGACACCTGCTCCGGACAAATCCTGGGGCACTGTGCTTTCTGTCTTCATTGCATGTTCTGCACGCAGGACCAAACTTTGTTTATCCTCCACCCAGCTAAAGAGATTATATTTCATGGCCAGCTGGTTCCCTTTGAGGCAGAGTTTGGCTCCTTAAATATAATACTTGTTTAGATAAATGTTTAAGTTGTTTAACAAAGGACATTAAGTTACTTTTTCTTGGTAGGTTTTTTTTATTTTTTTAAACTTTTCATTAGTCTAATAGGGATTATTCAAACGTTAGTTGACAATATTTTTGTTTTGCTCTCCCTCCTAGAACCATACAAAAAGACCAAATATTTTATTACTGTAGAAGGAATTTTTTTCTTTTATTTATCATTAATAATAGTACTGTCTTCTTGAGGCTTGATATGATCACAGTAGGTCTAAAGTTATTGGCTTTTAGTTAATATAAATATTCCCAAGTAATTTAAGGGAGTGGCTTTTTTTCTTTTGGTATATTTCCTTTTCATGTTGTGTAGTACTTTCCACACTCGCCTCTCTCACTGTAATTTTATGTGCCTAGAATGACAAACTTAAGTCACAATGAAGAATCTTAAGAAGCAATCTAAAGGTGCATAAACATCTCCCAAAACCTTGCAGTGAATACCCGGAGTATCTACTGCAGCTCCTTGCACACAATATCTATTCTGTCTTGCTTATTATCTGATAGAATAAGATGGAAATAGATTTGAATTATCTGTGTTACTATCTGCAAATATAAAGTGGATCATAACGTCAACTCTCTTCTGACGTCTTCTGTTATGGGTCCTTTTGATGTTTATGCTGCTCCTTTTCAGGGAACCCTAACCTGTCAGCGTGGGCTGGGTCCTCATGAATGCAGTGGATTCAGATGCGACAAATCTTCAGACTGTTTCATTATGGCCAGTTTGCTTGGTTTCACATAAAGAAGGGAGCCTAGAAGTGTCAGTCCCCGAAGATTAGAAAGCAGCCACCATGAACTAAGCTAAATGAGACACCTCTGATTTTTCGAGCGTGACTGAGAAACGGATGGTGCCACAGCTGTGTAGGGACAATGCAGAGCAGAATGAAGTCAAGCTGTCTAGGTTCAAGAACCAGAGCTTCCCAGTCACTAATGTGTGCTTTGGATAAATTATTTAATATTGCTAAGCCTCAGTTTCCTTGCTTGTAAAGTGGAGATAATAATAGTATCTAACACACAGGGTTGATGTGAGGATTAAATGAGATCATGCTACTAAGAGAACATTGGGCAGAGCCTGGCATTGAATGAACACAGTGAATGTTAGCTGTAAAGACCTGTCTGCCATAACTAGTCCTTGACTCTGCAGAGTTCCTTTTGACACTTGATCATGCATTTATTCATCTACCGCCATCTACTGAGGTGATTTTAATCCTCCTTGGATTGCTAAAAATGGCTCGCATAGTGTTTAAGATAGCAGATTGCTTATTTATTTTAGTGTTTTCACATTAAACTGACCTCTAATAAATATTTACTCGAAGCTTTAATTCAATACTAATAAAGCTAAAGAATTATTGTGTTCTATTAATGGAGAAAAAGCATCATCTGATAGAAGCTGCTTTACTCCTCATTGTTAGAATATTGGGCTTAATTATGTGAATCTACACCCTGAGAATGACACTGATAAAAAGGAAGTAGAGGAGGGTCCAGAAACCTTATGTTATATGAGAAATAGTTGAAAGGTCTAAACGGTGCAGTGGATGAGAATGTCTCTTTCTTTGGTGTTAGGATAGGTGCTGTTGGAGAGGTTTACAGTTTTTAGGTTTCTGTTTATAATCAAGCCACCAGTTCCTAAGGCTGAACTGGGGGTAGTTACCATCAAGAGAAGAAGGAAGGGGAGAAGGGGGAGAGAGAGGGGAAAGGAAAGGGAGAGGGAGAGGAAGAGAGAGAGACACTGATTTGTTGTTCTACTTATTTATGCTTTCATTGATAGATTCTTATGTGTGCCCTGACCGGAGATCCAACCCTCAACCTTGGCACAATGCTCTAAAGGTGGGAAGAGCCACCACACTTTGGAAGCCCTTAGTCTTGCAACTACTATGGCTTTGTTTCTAAGTAAGCTTTATTGTCCTTGCCTTTTATTATTATTATTATTTTTTTGCCTCAAAAGTTCTCCCTGTAGCCTTCACAATCTTTATGTGCTTCCTGAGGGAGCACCCGCCAGTTTCCCAGAGGCCTTCAGCATAGCTGAATCTTGAGTCAAACTTGCATTGTGCCCTGCTCCTTATGTTCTAGACCAGTGGAAGAGGACCAAGTCAGAAACTGGAACTAACACACTGTAGACAGACAGGAGACAACTGGGCTGGGCAGAGTGGATTCAGAGCTCTGTCTCACAGCATGCACTTGGTTTGAAGACAAACTCTACGACTTTGTTTCTATAACCCTACCTTTTATTTGAGACATCCCTCTACTCTGAGGATTTTCTCTCTCTCTGCCCTCCTCACTTTTTCTCAAGAGATTTTTCTCTTTAGTTTATTTTAAATGGCCAGTGCAAAAAACAGAGTATGGTTTTTCTACAAAATAAAAGTAATTGTCATATTTATACTACATTTTGTTTGGAAACTGAGTATATATAAATACGTAGGTCAAAACTATTCTAGGAAAGCTTCAAGAACTGCTGTCTTTCATGATCTGATCTTTGGGGTTACCATTGAAATTTTGCACTTACAAAGCCAATTGCTTTGATTTTATGTTCATTTTTGTTTGTAAAATTGGAGGTAAGTCAATTTCAGCCTGTTATTTGCAAGTACTTCCCGTGTGGATTCTCCTGCCCTTTCCAGCCTTCTACTACCCTGACTCCTTTTAACTGCAATGGTGGCTCAGCTCTGTGTTTTGGATGTTTTGCTAACAATTCAAATTTGCCATTTTCCCATCACAATAATATTTTCCATTACTTTCTGTTTTGTTTTGTTTAGCAATAACTGTAACTCATGTCATTGCAGGACATTTGTTTGAGGTAAACTCTTAGTCTTATCTGGAAAGATTTAACATACTTTGTTGTTCTTTGGGAGCACATGATGAAAGCGTTTTACCACATAGCTTTTATTTTCACCGAGCCCCCAGTAAGCCAAGATAATTTTGTTCCGTGTTGTGAAATGTTCTCACTCGTGATTATTCCTGGAGGTTTCTCATTCTCTTTTTTTAATCACAGCAACTAAAGGGCAACAAATAGCGGCTGGAGTTACAGCTGTCAGACATTTTAAGCAGTTGTCCTTTTTGCAAGAACCGGGTTTGCTGAAAATTCCAGTCTGTATATATGTTGAGATTGCCACCCGCTGGTAAGATGGAGAATTTCCATTTTAATTAGGACTGTAAGAAAACATGTTTTTTTTCCTGTTTTCCAGAGTATAAATTTATACATTTGGTTTTAAAAATATACATTTTGAATGTCATTAGAAGAATATAGAATTTCATTGTTACGAAATAGTGAAAGCTATACTGAGAAAAAAATTTAATTGTTGTTATGAAACAGTTTAAAAGCTTTATTTTTACATTTCTTGTTGCTTCTACAAAGGGGAGAAGTGATTTTAAAATATCTTGGAATCAAATATGCCAAAGTGTTATTACTGGTTGCTGTTGAGTACTAACAGTAAGAGGGATTAAAATAATTTACACTTTTTATTTAGTTACATTTTTTTTCTACAGAAAGCTTGTATTACTTTAAAAGAAAATATAAGGCTGAAGAGGAAAAATATCTATATGTATGTATACAAACTGAAATGTAAGTCTTCAATAACGACATTTTACAGAGTGTTAAAAAAAAAAAAAAAGACCACCTTCCCAAATCAATGCCATATTTAACTAAATAGATACGAAAGGAACAAAAGCCTGGAGATTGAACTGCAGCTTTCATCACTCCACTAGCACAGATTTTAAATTCAAATGCATACATAAGAATTTATTATGTGATAAAGATGCCATTTCAAATTCATGTGCAAGGGTGCTTGGTTACCTTATATCATTTATCAAATAAATTCCAGATGTGAAAAATTAAAAATACAAAATGAAATAAATTAAAAATATATACATGAATATTTAAGCTAAGCAAAAATATAAAGGCAAGAATTAAAAAGGAATATATTGAAAACTTCTGTGTAAGAATATCACCATAAAAGCAAATGATAAACTGAGAACAATATTTATTGTATACAGAACTGGTAATATAAATAAGACTTATTTTAAAGAAACCTATAAACATTTGAAAAAAGGGGTTAACTTCATTACTAATCTAAAGATTACACATGTTTTTAAATGAAAAATTTAGCTATAAAATTGGCCATAATTTATAAAATTTTGTTATACTCAACATTGTCAAAAGCACTCCATGTTATAGTACTATTCTCTTATTTGAAATTGTTCCTTTAACAGATAATTAATAACATGGAAAAATACTCATATCAAAGTTAGATTACAAATAATGTTTAAATAATAACATGTTTTTGTCTATATCTATCTCTCCAGACTGATATTATTCCAAAGTTTTAATAGCGATTATCTGTGTAACTAGAATTATTAGAGATAAATTCCCCTCTGAATTCATTTCTGTATTTTAAAATTTTTTGAAAGCAAAAACTTCTAAATACATTAAATGCTCATTAAAATTCCTTTAAAACTAAGGGATATATAATAATAATATTATATATTATATATTTATAATTCACATATGTAGAACAGAATTATTTTAGAATTTTAATAGTATTTTTGTATTGTTATTTCTGTGGTTATATTTCTGTGGTTATAGGGGTTTATTTTCCTTGACACTCAATTAAAAATAATTTTACTACTAATAAACAAAAATATACATTATATATATTAAAGTCATCTTTAGGAAGATATTAATGATGTGGAATATATTTAGGTAAACTAGGTAAAAAGAGGAAAATGTATGTTCAGTATTATGCAGTTGAACAAATTTGATGCCATTGTTCACAATTTGATAGGAGTGCATGCATATATCTATTTTATTCATACATGATTTTTTAAAACTTGGAAGGGCATGTCCTAGAGATTTATTGTGATTATCTACAGTACTATGGATATAGATGATGTTTTTCTTCTTTACTTATTTCTAACTTTTAAACTAGAAACAGTAAAGTCCATACGTGTATGTCAAATATATACATCAAATTTTCTTTAAATGCATGCAGCTTACTGTGTTAATTATTACTTCAATAAAGCTGTTAAAATATATAGTATAAAAGTGCGCTATCCAATAAAAAATCAATTTGACCTTCATATTTTCTTTCTAAAGAGAAATATAAATATTTAAAAATGAAGTGTTAACTTTTTACTAGCTCAATGGTATTTCTTTTTATTTATAGGTATGTAGATACCCAAGATATTTAAAAAATATTTCTTCACTGGCATTTGTCACAGTAATGAATCAGCACTTTAAACCAGTTTACATGAGTTTGGATCTACACATTCTTTTCTAGAGTAGGAGGGAGTGGTGTAGAATATTTCCACTTATTAATACATGTTAGCTCCTAAAAGGAAATTAACATCATGTATAAGTAGCCTACTTCCTTGTGGAAACAATCAACTGTTTTTATTTTTTCATCAAATGAAGATGATTTCTTGCCCTGGGCAGTGTGGCTCACTTGATTGGAGTGTTGTGGGTTCTATTCCTAGTTAGGGCATGTACCCAGGTTGTGGGTTCAATCCCCAATTGGGGCATGTACAAGATGGAAACCAATTGATATTGCACTCTCACATTGATGTTTCTCTCTATTTTGCCCTTTCTCTCACACTAAAAGCAATGGAAAAAGAATAAAAGTCCTTGGGTGAGGACACAAAAAGAAAAAAGGAAGAAAACTATTTTTTATAACAAACAAGCAAGCAGAAGTGAACCAACTTTTCCAAAGGAAACCACTTACTCAGATAGTAGAGCCTTTCGTTAACACATTCTTGGCTTCAGCAGTGATCTTATTGATTGTGTGAACTGTTAAATAGTCTGTCTTCAATGCAAATGTATCTTTAAAATGAAGAAACCTGACATCAATTTCTTTTCATCAAGCAGCTTCAGGACTAAATCAAATAAAACCCTGGATTTGAGGCAGCCAGCCTTTCCTTATAAAACTTTCAAATATCCGGCGTGTTAAAAGTGTGTTGTCGGCTCTGTGAAAGATGATAGTAGACAAAGAATGACACTGTCTTAATCATTTTTTAATAAAGTAAAACAGATAGCTCTCCTGTGTGCCTGCACATTGCCTGGCTGGTGGATGATACTAATATGTACCCAGAGATACGATGATGTATCTCTTAGTCTTGCTGATCGGAGACCCTTTGTACAGATGCTCCTGTGTCACAGCTGGCTGTCTGGTTCCTTCTGCCTCACTTGCAAGAGTTGCTCCCTCAAACCCAAGCAGCTAACTTAAAAATAATAATACATGGCACAGGGATCAAGAATGAACGAACATACTCATCTCTGAAGCATGTCTTGAGTAGGTTGTAATACAAATTGCTTAATTATTTATTAACAGTTGCTTTATACATTACTTGGATTTTGCTGAAGGATATAAACTGTGAGAGGGGAGAGAAGAGCTAGAGAGGTGAAATTGTCAGGGTATGTTGTGGTTAAGGGTTTCATATACCACAAAAAGGCCATTCGACTTTATGCCAGTGCCGTGGAAACAGAAATCTTTTAACAGGAGATTGAAAGGTCAGATTTATATTTTCTCTGTGTGATGGAAGATGGATTTGAGGGAGCTGTGAAAGAGGCAGGTGGTAGTGAAGGTGAGTGATGGTGAAAGCCTGAAGTGAAGAGTTGCAGAAAGAGGGGAGGAAGCACAGAAGTATTTAAAAGGTAAAGCATGTAGGAAAAACCTCAGTAGCTGGGTGGATGTGGGTGCCAGAGGTAAAGCAGAGGCAAGAGTTGAGGTTTTTTCTTTATGCAACTGATAGCAGCGCCCTTGACTGATGCTGAAATCACAGGTGCTGATGGCCATTAGAAAGGGAAACATAAGGGGCTGGCTGAGCTACTTTCCCAGTGGATACATGCAGTTACTCAGACATGTTTTACATTTTTATTTAATTTATTAAGGTGACATTGGTTAATAAAATTCTCTAGGTTTCAGGTGTATAGTTCTATAATACATCATCTTGTATATTGTATTGTGTGTTCACCACCCCAAGTCATTTACTGCCCCATTTACCCTCTACTACCTCCCCGCACTCCCTTTCCCTCTGGTAATTGCCATACTGTTGTCTGTGTCTGTGAGAGTTTTTTTTTGTTTTTTTTTCTTTTTCTTTTGCTTAATCCCTTCACTTTTTTCACTCAGCCCCCCAATCACCCTCTCCTCTGACAGATGTCATTCTGTTCTCTGTACCTATGTGTCTGCTTCTATTTTGTCATCCAGAAATTTTACAAGAGCAAATTGTATGGACAGATACACAATAAACAATGACAGGAAAATTACAGACAAAGCCCTCCAACTAAATCACAAAAGACCGGGAAAACATAAAAACGTTTTTAGGGAGATGGAACAATTAGATTGCGTTAATTGTACTTGTTATGTTGCAATGGGAATGATTTTACTTGCTATAATAAAGAGCTCCATTATAATGGGCATTCACCTTGTATATCACCTATTCATTCATTAGAATGGGGTATTTTTCCCCTTTTACAAAGTAAATACATAATAAGATCAAATAAATTTTGATGATTGCCAACAGATGGTGAGGGACTCAGCCTCAGACCATCTGATCTTTTGCTTTTTAGTTCTTTCCGGCTGTTCTTTCTACTTAATTACCTTCCCCTCACTTCCTAATCCCTTCCATGTAATTCTACACCAAGATTGGGTCTAGCACTCTTTATTAATTTTCCACAGCCTACACTGCTTTCTGATAAGATAGTCTTTCTTTGTAGCTGTGTTGCTAATGGATCCGAACAGTCTGGTTTTAGCAGAACCTTTCAGTCCTACTTGAACCATGTCTTTGCTCAATTTATTAATTCAGTTAAACACTGAGAATTTAAAACTTACTCTGACAGTTTGATCTCACTTCACATCTGACACAATGGATCAACCACCAGTAATTTTATATAATCAAGAACTATTTGAACTGACCTGTCTTTTAAATCCTTCTCATACGAGACATTTATTTTTTTCAGTCAGACTTACTAGAGTTAGATATGTGTTTCAGTAAGAAATTGCCTCTGTTACATGAATGTGTCTATGCATCTTTTATGAATGAAACAGAGAAAGTATTGCCGTAATAGGTATTTTAATGGTATTTTAGGGAAGTACATAAATGGTAGGAATTCATGGAAGCTCAGAAGGCATCTTCTTAGGTAATTTACAATAGACTTTGCATGTATATATAATACACATCTAGATAAAACCTTTTTTCTTCTTCTTCTGACAAGTACTTTTTAATGTGCAGTTCAATAGAAAGAGGCTGTTTCCATGTCCTCTTCAATAGTTCCTAACAGCACTGCTTTAGCAAGGTAGAGTAATAGATTTCTGTTGATTAGAATTTCCTGCATTAGAGATGTGTTCTCATGTTTCTGCCCTGCTTACTAGTAGTTTAACCAAATGCTTATTCTTTTGATGCAGGAATTACACACCAAAAAACTATATACTGTTAAGCATTTGTAATCAAATAAGGCTTTGTTTTAAAGGTATCTTCTATGTTTTGTGAATGCCATTTTAAAATAAGCACTATTTTTCTGATAATGAAAGTAATAAAAGTTTATTTTTAATTTTTGGAAAATATAGATAGATGAAAGAAAAGTACTGACCATCCTATTATCTCATTAGAGATGACGTCTGTGAAAATTTTTGCATACATTCTTTCTGGATTTTTAACATGTCTCTGTATAAAATAAAAAATTTTAAATAAACTTGGATTTGTATTGTATATAATGATTTATACAGATAATTCCTACAAATATTTAACCTATATGAATTTACTCTGTGTGTGTCGTCAGTGCCTTTGCTTGCAATTTAAGTAGATTTTAAAAATTTCCCCTTCAATTTGTTCATGTGGTTATGCCCTGTAAGAAGTATGAGATGTGGGATAGGAATTTGCTGTTTCCTGAATCAGTCCCAATTTTGCTGTTTCTCATAGTATATACAGCTTGTTGCAATGACTATGATTTTAATGGTAAAAATAAATATTTTCCCTATAACATGATCCAAACTCAAGCCAATAGCATTCATGCTCAGCCACAGAAACAGATGCCTATTCTATTACTAAAAAGAAAAAAAAAAACTGTGTTGGATTTATGGTGTATTTGGTGTCCAACCTGGAGTTTTTAAGGGTAATGTTAACTAAACGAGACTTTTTTTCATCAGTTGCTGATTTTAAAACCTATTTTCTGCATGAGCTGCAACTTCACTGTAATCTACTTTTAGTATATAGTTATTAATTTTTCCCACATCAAGTATTTTTTGAGAACATTTTTCTTTTTTAATAACTTCATTGTGATCTGACACATGGATATGTCATATCTACTCTAACCATTCCATTAATTTTAGACACCCGGTTAATTTCCAATGTTTTGCTATAAATAAGGCCATGAACAACTGTTGTGCCCATGATATGATGTGATGGTCAATCATTCTTGTGCATGTACTTTACTGCTATTGTAGTGTCTTTTTGTCTTTCCTTCAGGTGTTTTTTTTGTTTGTTTGTTTTTGTTTTTTACCATTTTCATGCTGATGAGATATAGGAGAGAGACTTTGTGACTGCACAATAACCAACTGAAGATTGCCTTCCATGGAAGAGGAGGCAATAAAATATACATTCTTAATACAACCTTTTGGTGTTTTCTTGAGACTTCTTGCCATGATACCTTCTGTTCAGAGGGTTGGATTAGCACTTATTCATGTGAACCAGTTCAAAGAGTATATTTGCCGTGGCTTTCTTTGAGAGGTGCAGTGTTCTGGTTCCTTCTGTTGGCTTCATGCTGCAAATAGCCATGGAATTTCTCAAAGTGTGAAGACTTTTGTGACTCATGTGCTTGTCATTTGGACCAACATAGCTATCCATCCGAGCTTAGTCTGCTCCGGACAGCTGCTTAGCAGGGTAGCTGTGTGTTGTTCTGACTTGGGCAGTGGAAAGAAAACCAAGGTCTCACAGCTTCATGAGAAACTCCCCAGATGGGCTCTCCTTGTTCAAAAATCTTTAGAAAAATCAAGGATTCATTTCCTAGGATACAGTGCCAGGAGTGGAATTACAAGTGATCAACATATAAGTATTTTTAAGACTTCTGATACATGCTAATACATTACTCTCCAGAAATTTTTTAGCAATTTATATTCATACCAACTGTATATAAGACTGACCTTTTGTTTAAAACACTATTTTTAAAAGAAGCATAGCCAGAGACCAGGCAAGGTTTCACTTTGTATTTCTTTAATTACTAAAGGAATCAAACATTTTTTTTGCATGTTCAGTGACTCTTTGTTTTTTATATTTTTATTCATGTTCTTCATTCCCACCTCCCATAAGTTTTGGTGTAAGAATTTTTGTTTTAATAAATGTCTAAGAACTCTTTGTATTTTATGTTCTTATCTAAAGACAAAATACTCCAACCATGTGTAATAAGGTTCATGTTTTCAGGAGGAAGTAGGAATAGGAAAAGGGTGAGAAGGATAGCTAAGCAGCAGACATTCCAGTGGAGCTGTTACTATGGCTTTTCAAACCCTCTCCACCTTAAAAAAAATCACCCCACCTATGGCTTGTGGTGCCTAGGTAGCCACGTGTTACATCTCATAACTTTAATGATCATGGTTGGTGGGATGTCTACTCAAAGGTCACCGGTTAATAGGCTGCCAAGGGATTTATGAACTGCACCGGAATCTCTCCCGAAGGAGAGATTTAGAATAGAAAGCAGAAAGAAAAAAAAAGAAGAAAAAAGATTGCCAATCAATAGCAGATCTGAAAGGACAAACATGCAGAATATGAATTAACTAGATTCATGGAGAAGCTGTAGAGAAAGGGGTCACATGTTCATGCTCCTGAGAACTCTAGAACTACCTGCAGTAAAGAGTCACATTCCAGCTCCATTTCAGCAAAGCTGTTTACCTTTCCCACTCTTCTTCTTCTATGTATGTTCCTATTTCTTGAGCTTCCTTGTGTGGATCTCTTATTTCCATTTAAGTGAACTTTACGATCAGAATGATTCTGAGGAAAAGTACACATGATAGAGATTTAAAACTATCTTAGTTACTATGACTCGAATCAAATCTCAACAGTCATTTTTATAGTTAATTCTTTCTTTCAGCAATTTCTTCAACATAAAATTATTGAGCGTACAGCCTATAATAGGAATTGGGCTGGGTGGTAAAGGAAATACAGTGATGAATCAGACAATCTCAGTCATCTAGAAGCATATAGTTCAATCACACTTTTCTACATAGCGTGGTTTTTCATTACTGCAGATTGTCAGATCAATGGTGACCAACCAGTTGCTAGGCAACTTTGAAAGACAAGAATACAGAACGGATGCAGCTTTATTCTGATATGAATTCTTTGAAATGTTTGTCAAGAACTGTGAAGGGTCTGAAATTTTCTCTACTTTAGAGCTGTTAGCCTGTCACAATTTAATAGATGCTGGCAGAAGACATGTGACTTCTGAGTCAGAGACAAAGGACTTTATTACAGCAAAGCAAGCAACGTAAGCTTTATGCTTGTTTCTGGTCCCCTTGCCCGTGGGGGCAATGCAGAGTGACCCAGGTGGCTGTGTCCCAGCTGAGGTTCACCGAGCAAAGGGAGTCCAGGTTTCTTACAATGGACTACAGGAAAACCAGCCTGACATTTGCCCTGTGAAACATTGCCTTTATTATAGTGGGCAGTAACCTGTGAAACATTGTCTTTATTATAGTGGGCAGTATCTGCACTCCCCTCTGCAAAGAGACACACACACCCTCCCTCTCTCAAGGCTGTTCTTCACTATCACTAGAAACGTCCTCGAAAAGATAGTCTAAAACAAAGGTCTTCAGTGCCTTTGCTTGCAACACATTTTGCAGCAACGCCCAACACCCATGGGGAATTGTGATCCAACAGTGTTCTTTCACTGGCTACATTTTTAAACTATTGAAACATTTGGTTCTTATTTCTACAGATCCTAGGTATCTACTTAATCTCAGATTGTCCTATATGCCTTCATTTTTGGCATCTTATGTTTATAGGTGTATTAACGTTTTGTTGTTTGTTTGTTTTGTTTTATGTAACAGAAACCAACTTTCTCTAACTTAAGCAAAAATAAAATTAGTGGAAGAATACTGGGTTATTTCATAATTCAGAGAATAACCAAGAACATAGTACTGCACTGGGACCTTATCAGAAGTAGAATTTATCTCCAGAGTGTCATCGTTAGCAAGCTTCAAGTTCAGCAGCTCCTAGTCTCTGTCATTTTCCACTCTAAGTTCTAATTTCTCAGAAGAGAGTTGTTGAATGGCCCAGCTTGGCTAAGGCTCTGCCTCTTTCTTTTCATTATGCCCAACAAGAAGGGCTGTCGATGCACAGGCCTTCTACCTTGGCTGTTCCTAAATTAGGAGAGATCCTTGGGAGCTTTAGAAGCCTTCCCAATTGCTTTCTACTACATCTGGATTTGCTTGCCTGAGATTTCAATGCTCATAAAAGATGTACAGTTATTGTTCTGAGCATTATTTCATTTCTTTTAAACAGTAGATTGCTTTCTCTCTTTTTCTTTTCTTTTCTTTTTTTTTTTTGAGTCATTGTGTGAACCAATCTAAGCCAATTTAATGAGTCAAAAGTTTTAGGTAAATATAGGTAAATATAGCTAGCCTCTGGTGGCTGAACATAGATTGGACTGTATTTTTTTTATGGTCAATTTTGCTTTTAAGTGGTATGCTACAAGCAGAGCAAGGCTTAGCCTAAATTTTGTAATATTAAATATTTATTAGCTAGTCATATATCTTCAAGACCATGATTTCAACAAGGAAAATTTATATTTTAACATTTTTATGCTAATTAATATATCCTCTAGTATAGATTTCAATTCAATACTATGATTTGAAATACTAGAGTAGCCACCTCTAAGGTGTAGATTTTCCTAATTAAGGTATTTCCAAGGTTAGTTAATCAGCCCTGAAGTGTGGACTAGTCTTACCTTATTACCCACACACCTATATGTACTTGAGATTTCCCATGGAAGTGTTTCTGAAGAAATTATCAGAAAGATAATATAATAGGTCAGAATTAGGCATTTAGTCATGCACTAATGCTAATTTTCATATTCCTTTGTAATTAACATTCCTCCTGACTGGATTAATTAGGTTTGCAATAAGTAATCACATTTATAATACTGCAACTGTTCACAAATTAATTGCTTACGTGTTCAATGAGCCATTCCATGTTTTCATTTAAGCAGCTTAGAGAGCCCATGATTTTAAAGCTATGGTCCTAAACATTTTGGGGAGAATGGCAAAGAATCATCCAAGAATATGTCAATAAGATGATCACAGCAAGAAATGAGTGATTTGCAATCTTCAGGAGTACATGAAAATCACCTCAGTGCATCCATTGAAAATGCAGAGGCCTTGGCAATTCTGTGTAGGGTCTTGAAAATTTTGAGAAATATTGCACACTGATTTCCTAGGAAAAGGCATCTATGCACATAATTCCAACTTTATAGTGACCTTAATGCGGGGTTCCAGAATCCTATGGCTTTAGTCTAAGACATTTTTTTCTCAAAGACTGACTGCATATTACAATCACCAAGGGATTTCTAAAACAATATTTTAGACCAATTAAATCATAATATGAGTGGTATGGGGTGACTTATCTTTCTGCATGCTATTTCCCCCAATGCAGAGTAGAGACTAGAGATTTTTCCCAATGTTTCAATCCATTTTACTGAATTGGACTCACTTGTCAGAAACCTAGCAAAAGTGATAATAAAAAGAAGCTCAGTTACCCTATAAGTCTTATAAAATACACAGCTTAAATTTGTGTATGGATGAGAAGGCACATCAGTTTTGGCATTGACTTGTCTTTCTCTCTTCAAAGGTTCAAAGGATTTAGTGGACTTCATACTCTGTTTGATAGATAGCTATCCCGAGCTTGAGAGAAGAAAAGCAACACTTTTTATAATTTATTGTGGCAAGGTGACTGTTTATTGTGACATTTTTTGTTGAAGAAAATCTAAGAAAACATGTGAAGCTTCAAAGTAACCACAAGTTTCCTATAGTTTAATAGCATGCCCAACAATAACTAAAAGTAAATACTAATTATGAATAACCCAGAGACAAGCTTAAATGGGTAATTTTATAGATGTTATCTGAGGAAGGTTTTAAAAAATTCTTTGATTAGACACATATCATGATGAGCAGACCAGAAAATGGAAACTTTAATTTAGTTTTAGTGATAAAAGTTTTTGAAATTATTTTAGACTTCTGTATTATAGGGAGAAATAGACCTATAATCAGTGACAGAACAACTATGTTGGAAATAACTATAATCAAAGCGGCTTCTATGTTTCTTTGATGTGGATCCACTTATAATATTGCTCATATAGTCATTCAGAGCACTGGCAATAATAGGTGATTTAATGATATTTAAAGCTCTTGAATAAATGTAATAGGCCAAGAAATTTCCCTGAGGACATGAATGTAATAATTATGATCATTTCTTGTGCTGATAACTGTTGAGTTAGGATTTCCACTACCAAAGTTTTAGAAAATCAATTGTGAAAATTAAGTTTCAGAAGTTTGGCTAATTTAACATGTATAAGTTATAGTTTGTTTATGTAGAACTAGCTTTCAAATAAGCAAAAGGACCATTTCTAAGCTCAGAAAACTTTATCTATAAAATTGGATGCACCTGATGGCACAGGGCAGAGACCAGTGAAATGCAGATTTGTTCTTTTTGTCAGAAACTTTACTTATTTTTTGACTGTTAAGGTAAAATTATTGTTTTTCTAAATAAATCAAATGAAGACATTTCCAAGCTTTTAATAAAAGCTCAGTGCCTTTTTATTGTAATGTGGACTCAACCAAAAATTGAGAGGGTTTGGACTTTTGCTGGAATCTGTTTGTGGTAGAACAAACTGAAGTGTAATTGAATTGTAGATGTGATATCATTTTAGGCCACTGCTGTCAGAGAAGATAGTACTTGTGGGAAGGTGATTACGTTTCTTAGCCATGAAGTTAATGGCTTGCAGGGAAGATCCAGCCTTGTGGGGATGACAGCAGCGGTGCTGGGTACCTACTTTCTCCCAGATTTACAGGCTTTTAAGTATTCCTATTTCTGATGCTACCAGCCCTGTGGATTGTGTCATGGTTATTCCCATTTTATAGGTGAGGAAATGGTGGAGCCAGGATTCAAATCCAGATGGCTCTGCTTCCTGAGCTTCTGTTCTTTCTGTCACCATCCTTTTTGTCTGTTTCATATAATCCCTAAAACTCCTTATTTAAATCCCGAAGGGTGACTCACTGCATTTTGGGGCAACATTTTACAGCATTGGACAGTTCTATTCACCGAAAAGTCCGTTCTCCTTTTGAACTTACATTCGCCTCCCTGTGACTTCTGCTTACTAGGGAGATATTAAGGATGGACTAGAGAGGGTAAGAAAAAACAGGACCATTGACCACATGAAGGTAGGCCACCATGGAAGGTGAAGAGAAGGCTGTGTGTCTTGGGCAGAGGAAGCTGTCGTTCAATTTTCTCCTCTTAAAACTGAATTTTCACTCTGTGACGGTGCAGGGTGGTAGTGTTTTAAGGCTGGGGTGTTCTATTATCCAGTCAGCAGGGGGAGCTCTGAACTTGAAGTGATATCCCGTAAGGAGTAGGGAGAGAAAAACCATCTATCTAGTCAGCACAGTGGTTTATGAGTAAGTGTTCTTATCCTGACTGGCATAATAGATTCCATTTACAAAAATTGTTTCTTTTTTAAATACTGTTTATGGTTAATTAAGACATTGAACACCAAGAGCCATGCTGCACTGGGAAAATACTGTTCACCGTAGTGGTCAAGTGCATTCTGTGTTCATGAATGTCTTTAAATATGTAGTGAATTGCAGTTTTAAGGATACCTTTCTAGAATCCATTAGGATCATTAATTCTGGCCAAAATAATTTTTGTATCTTGGGTTCAGAAGAATAGCTTTGCTTGGAAGCAGTTGGACGAGGAAGAGACATTTGGTTGTATGAGGTGATTTGAGGGTCCCTGAAAAACATGTTCCGGCTTTTGTTCTTAGAATCTTTTATGGTGAGAGAAATTGCAATCTTTTTATGTTAAATCTTCTTTTAAAAATATATCTATAACTAAAATATGAACATTTTACCTAAAAGGACCAACTCCTTAATCAATCTCCATTATTAAGTTTGTTCTTATTTGGAAAGTTCTGTGGGCAGGTACAGGTTGATTTTGCGAGCACAAGGCTGGTTCATAAAGCATCTGCCATGTCCTCTTAAAGGATAGGACAGAGGCCCCACAGCAGGAAAGTGAAAGAAGGATAGACAAATCTCCTTAATTTGAGCCGGAGCTGGCTGGTTCTCCCAGGTCTTAGAATAAGAGGAACAGCATGTTCAGATGAAATATGGAAATCATAGTTCAGAAAAGTCCAGAGTTTAATGAAATAAGTAATACCTTTTTAGGTTAGTCATTCATAACATGTTTTTTTTTTTGGCCATGGACCCCTTGGAATATCTGAAGAAAGTTGTGGGCCCTTTCTAAGGAAAATGCACATATACACAGAATTTAACTATTTCAGGACTTCATTGATGTTTCCCCCCTCCCCAGAAGCCCCTCATGAATCCTTATATAAAGCAGTAGTCTCTAAAATGAAGGGTGGGGAGGTACATGCACCCCAGGGTGTGCACAAAATGATCTGCTGGAGTATGGAATTTTCTATTTGTATTTACTTTTTGTCTTGTAAATGTTTTTATTCCGTGTAGGTTTTATATTGCACATAGTGTATTAGTACCATAGTACACATATGACATTTACATATAAATAGATCAACAACATTAGTTGTAAGATCTTACATTTTTACTGACAGGGCAGCATAACTCAAAATTGATAGACTACCAGTTTAGAGAGTGATGCTAATTAAATTTAAATTATAGTCTCTTCTCTTCTTAAATTGGCAGCCAGTGATAGGAGAATTAATCAAGAGGTGACTCTCAATGACCGGGAATTTTTGACCTAATGACGACAAGTAACATGTGTCCACACTTCATTAAGCACTTTCACAGCTGCCCCCTTCCATCCTCCCACTGTAGGACAGGTAGCGTAGGTGGGCTAATGGAAATCTCTGAGAGCAGGTATAGTAACCAAATTCTCAGGTACCTTACGGCACTTTCCCAAGGGCCCTTGGCTAGCCAGTGATAGAGCTGGTGCTCATAACATTGGCTGCTGACCACAAGTTACATGCTCATCTCACTGAGCTGCAGAGAGAAGTCAATGGTAATGGGCTGTCTATGGCCCCTTTGCTGCAGTTACTGGTGCCCCCTGAGGACACTGAGTTGTTGAATCCCTGGCTGATCCAGGCACAAGGATAGAAAACATATTTTAGCTACTTGATCAGAAGGCCAGGAAGCTGAGCTAACAAGTCAGAATTAGCTCCCTCCTGTTGGTACTGTAACACCAATATATTTCAAAGCAGATAAGAGGGCCCTGGAAGGGTTTAGATACATGTATGTACTGAAAAGATTTATAATAGGTTATTAAATGGGAGTTTTGAGGCTGGCTGCGCGGGAAGTGCCAACCACTCTTTCTCTCAAATTTCCCCTGGTGCCACTGTCAAAGGCGAAGCACTCATCTAGATGAATTGTTGTTCTGACCCAAAATGACATTTCCAACTTTCCTTATATAATCCAATTTCTGAACTTCCTTTTCAGTGATATTAAGTGGAATAGCATAAAAAAGACTTTTGGCATTAACGATAACAAATGTGTTCAACATCGCTCAGGTGTCTTTGCTCTTTGCCAGTGCATTAGTTCTATTGATTTTAGAATTTTAAATGACTCCTTGACCAGATTTGATTAATATCTACTCCTTTCTTCTTGGCTATCTTGCTCCTTCCCTCCTTTCTCAGGCATGATCTTCTACATCACACTGGCACAACTTAGAGACAGCTGACCTTCATGTCACCAAGGGTCAGGAGACGTTGTGAGGAGGGTCTCTCGGGCCTGTTAATTTGCCTCTAAAGAGGGTGCTGGCCGGGCAAGGATCAAGCCATCACTACATTTCCCAGGCCCTGGGAACACTCCCTGTAGACCTCCTGCTTGGTAGGCACTAGACTTCTACTATGTGGCCTCCAGAGGAAAAGCATTTAGCCAGACAGAGGGCTTGAAGGTGAACTGATATCTCTGGCAAGAGCTGGTCAGCTCAATCCAAATATCACTGTTGCTGTATGAGGCTCGGGTTAATTTCCTGAGATTCCTTCTCATTAATCAACAGTGTCCTCTGCCATCCTTAAAGGACACATTGCTTAAAATTGGGTGCACACATTATTTTATTCTCTTTGCAACAGAACTGAGAGATCCCTGTGGATCCTGCTGTCCCTGAGGAGGTATGGCTTTGCACATCCCTCCGCAGGGTCCCCAGAGTGTCTGGAACACAGGGAATGATGATGACTCTTAGGCTGGGGTTTCCTTCTCTTTTAGAAAATAGGTGGTCGGGGGGTTGATGAGCCCTTACCTGGAGCTGCTGCTCCTCCACCAGTATTGTTTTCACTTGTTGATTGCTTATTTCTTTTCATAATATTTTAAAAGTCAATTTGTTGTAAATGATAAAAGTGATATAACTACATCATAGCATAGTTGGAAAATTTAGGCATGAAAATTATTCTTATTACCTACTCTTTAGCATTTTAATATATTTCTGAACATATACTTGAATATTATATATTAAAGATTGTGAAATTCCATTATAAGCATTTTTCTTTTGTTTAATCACTTGTTTAATTATGTAATTGTGGTACCAAAATGTATTTCACTTTTTTTTCTATTATTATCTATTAGATATACCATTATTTACTCATTGGTATAGGTAGTGGATATACCATCACTTGTTTCTTCTTTGTTACCTATCAGATATACCATTATGTATTTAACTATTTTCTTATAGTCTCACACCAATGATTAAATGATCATTAAGAGACTGTTGACTTAAGAAATTTACCTGTTTGGATTCAGTTTGACAAATATCAGTATTATTATCATCTAGCATAGTGTTTGTCTCACTGTTGGTATTCAATAAATGTTAGTTTTCTTCCTTCTTCTTATCTTTCTCCCCTCTTTATATTAACCTTATGGTTGTATCTTGTACTGTGAGTCTGGGGGCATAGCATACATTTAATCCAGAGATTTCTAACTGGTTATCATGTAACTTTGCCATGGCTATTTTCAATTACTAGTTTATGGGGAGTTACTAGTATTATGACCTCAGAGGTTTTTCTTTATATTATTTGCTAAGGTATATTGTCAGTCTTGCCAGACATAAAATATTACAGCTATAAAGGATTATGGAAATCACCTTAACCAATGGTTTCCCAATTACTGCATGTCACACTTTTGCAAGGTGCTCTATAATACTGATTGCTTACAAGACTTACTTTGGTGGTTGAGGACTGAGAAGCTGCATTTTACTCAGCATCCCAGAGTTTGGTTCAGGTAGCAGAAGGACAATCATGTGAAGTTACAATTTGGTTAGTAGACCTTGTTAACTCCTTGGAGTTAATGTTAGGTTTTCATCATGTTCAGCCTTTTGCTTTTAAAACTAACTGAATCTTGAGATGACTTATAACAGGAGGCAAATATTACAATCACAATTATGTTCTGCAATAGGAAATAAGCTCTAAATGAATCTTAACATTTTACTTGACACATTACTATGTTTAAGTGTATTAAAGATGTCATTGAAAGGTGCAGGGAGGGAAAAGGAAATTGATTTGGCAGGTAGGTGTTCATGGTACTATTATCCACGACTGTCTGTGCTGATTGACAGCACACATATTACCTCTTAACAGGCATTGTACTCAGTTGCATCAGATTTAAGTGTGTGGCATTTTTACTGAATAGTTGAAACTGTTTTAGTTAATAGTATTAATTGTGCATAGACCAACTTTCAGGCACCATTTTCAAAGTGCTTAAAGGATAATAAACTAAAAAATTCTATGGTTCTCTGCTTGAAATAAACTTAGGTCAACAATGCCATGTTGCTTAGGAATTATGCATTTTGAGTAGAGCAAATGTTTGATAGTTCAGAGAAGGCATCTTCCCAGTATTATTGATACAGAAAGGTGAGCCGCTCAAGGACAATCAGTCAAAAGGAGCAGAGCCAGCAGGCAATGGCTCTCAGATCTCCTGGGTCCTTGCTCTCTGTTCTACCAAATCAAAATGCCCTTTTGCACAGTCTCTATATCTCATGAGAAACACTCAGTGTAATGGCAGGTAGAGATGCCATAATCTATATTTATACTGCAAAGAGCAATGAAGCAAGGAATTTTACTCAATATTTTCTTTTGGAAAACCAAACATGCTTTATTTCATTTTTTTTTCACAATTTATTTAAACATCTCACATATACAAAATAGGTACAACTTAATTTTCTGCTTGTCTGAGAAACAAGGCTACTTTGGAACCATGGGAGAGGATGAAAATGAGACTGGCAAAGAACAAATGCTGATTTAAAGAAAAGGACAACGTTGGGCAAATGATCTGCATACTTTATTCAGGGATACGATGTAAAATACTGATGTAAAATCAAATGAAAAAAACATTACAACTCAACACAGAGGAGTATCACTTCTCAAATTTCTTCTAGCACCATCAACATTCTTCAAGTATCTGAAATACTATTAATTAGCACCTTTGTATTTTGAACAAAACAAAATAAGTACCTCAGCTCATCTCTGTCTGGTTCAGCACCTAATGGTATGGATCACACTCACAGGAAAGTGTTTTGAGGTAGTTTAAACCATTGGAAGTTTGGGTTTTAAACTTCCCTCTGTGGAAGATATTCAAAAGCCACAAGTGGTGCAAATGTTCATGGTTTTTATTTTTCAGTTTTTATTTTGGTTTTCTTACAAAGGTTGACATTTTCCACAAAAGGTGTAGAACTGGTGAAAAAAATTCCAAATATTTTGGGGAGGGGGAGAGGGAGAGGGAATTAATTAAATCGTATTGCACAATGCTCTGATCAATCCTTCTCTTTTGCCCCAAATTTAAGCAAGTAGGTGTGCAGAAGAAATGGAAGGATTCAGCTTTTAGTTAAAAAGAAGAAAAAGAAATGGCAAAGAGAGAAAGTTTTTTTTTTAGATTTCCTTTCTTTTAATTTATGTTGAGTTCATTTATTTGAAACAGACTGGGCCAATGTCCAAACCGAATTCTTGGTCAGCACCACCAATGTCCAAAATAGCAATATCAAGGAAAGGCAGGCGAGATGGCTTGTTTGTTTTGTATTCAATGATTGTCTTTCCCCATTCGTTTGTCTTTTTCTGTTTAAAAAGAAGAAAAATATACATAAAGCAACACTTTTGGAATCTAATATCATCTGAACCTTAGATTTTATAAGAACCACTTTTTGGCTCATGTCATTCTAAAGACACATGTCCTAGATCAACATGTTTGTCTTTAAAAGAGCAGCATCAAGGGTGTTTTAGCAGAACAGGCTTCCTACCAGTATAATTTTTTAAAATGCAATATATATTCCAAGTGATTACAGCTACATTATTACTTTCAGGATGTGTGTGTGTGTGTGTGTGTGTGTGTGTGTCTCAGGGGGAGGGGGGAGTTGGAGGGTATGCCATATTGCTATTAGTACATTTAAATTCTTCCTCCATTTATAGCATATTGTAGAGAAAGAATGAAGAAAAATTAAATGTAGGCCATACTAATAAATAAAATAAAATACATATAATTATAAATTATAGCTTGGGTCCTTTTAACCCCAAGTAATTTTAAGTTGTGGGCATACATTATCATTTAAGAAGAGAAAAAAATACTAATATAAAAGAGAAACAGCTGTTAAAAGAAAAACAATTAATATATGGACATAGTATATATTTCAGTATTTCAGAAGGCAAGACCTGATAAGAATACTCTGAATTTACCATCTGAATTTAAATAAGTACATTCATGAAAAAAAGATTGAATCAGTTAGGTCACTCATTTATCTGTTCATTAACTGGTCTAAACTGGAACACCCCCACCCCCACCCCCAAGTAAGTGCTACTCCCATATTTCACTATTACTTACAGAGCAGCCGTCTACAAGAACAGTGTAAGTGAATCTGCTGTTGCCCTCAGAAACAAGTTCGACATCATTGGAGCCTTGCAGGACGACAGATTTTTTCAGGCTGCCAGTTTCATCATCCATGTATGCAATGCTGTTCTTGCAGTGGTAGGTGATGTTTTGAGAGGCATGGTTGGCCAGCAGGCGCATGAAGGCAAGTTGGGTAGCCATTTCCTTGGTAGTTACTCCTTCAACATTATATTCAAACTACAGAGAAAGAGATAGACATTCCAGTTAAGTGGAGAAGAACTCAGATACTAAGAGTCAAATTAAAAAAAAAAAAGTCTGGTATAGGGAAAAGTAATGGAGTCAGATCTGAACCTTAAGAAGAAGGAAACAAAGTTCACTTGTCTGTGAAGTGTTAGTTACCTAGAAGAGACATTGAAACAACCAGGCTGAGGCAAGGTCATCTCAGAAAGGTACCTCTTTCAGGAAAGCCTTTTTGTGTATGTTTCTTATTTAGAATAAGAGAGCAAGGAGATAGAAGTTTGACCTCTTTCTTTTCTTGTAATTTCCACCAGCCGGCATTCAATAAAGTTAGTGAAAAGGTTTATTAAAAATTTAGAAATGCTCATGTTCTGAAAATACATATGCATAGCCAGTACTCCTTCATACTAATGACATTAGTTGGTTTCTCTGGTGATTATCAGTTAAGTCAGATTTGAATAATAACTTCGAGTTATATGGATATGTCCAATCAATGTATCTTTAACATGTAATCCAATATAGAACTGAAACTCCCTAAAAGAGCAAGTTCTTTTAATAAACCCATTTTGATAAAGGATTAAAGGGCTACAAACCTAACAAAATATTGTTGAGTAAGGGAAGGAATGTTTGTAGAATTCCCCACCTGGGTACCACCATTGATAGTTTCTCCTAACCAGATGTGCTTCTTGGCCTTGGAACTTCTGTACCAGTTCTTGGCTGGGATGTTTTCAGGTTGAGCCCTGATGCAGGTTTCGCCAGTAGAGAAGTCACAGTATACTTTGATAGCATCCATAGTGCATCCTTGGTTAGGGTCAATCCAGTAGTAACCTTTTATTAAAACAAGACCCTGAGCATAAAACTTCTCATCGAGTGGACCATAAGTTCTAATAATTACTAGTCAACAATTTTTGATCCTCATACGTATCATTTTTGATTATAGTGTCATACTATCCACCCCCATTTAACAGGAAGAAGGAGGCTATCTTGAGGATTACACACTTCCTCCTTCCATCTCCTCCATGAAAAATTAAATCAGACTACATATTAACATGAAAAGGGAATATATATATATATATATATATATATATATATATATATATATATATATATATAATAAGAGGAGTTTGAGAATAGGTGATGCCTGCAAGGGAAAGTGCTTCATTAATTGAGTATGGCTTTATGGAGTGCAATTTTTTCCCAAGTACTTTTCATTCCAAATGTCAGTGGGAACTGATTTTGAAAAGCCCAACTTGTGAGAACGGTCCGTCCGGCTTGGACATCGTGACCTACCACTGCTCCACTCTGGGTGGCTGAGTCTCAAGTCACGGCATGTGCGAGCTGGGTTCTTCCTAGAACCTTCAGGAGTGAGAAGGGTCTCAATCTGGTTGTTGAGAGATTTCAGAGTAGCATCCACTTCATAATCCTTGGGTCTGAGAGAAGGTGGTGAGCGAGGCTGGTCAGCCCTGTAGAAGTCTCCATCGAAACCGAAGTCGTAACCACCACCACCTACGCCAGGAGGTCCAGGGGGGCCAGGGGGGCCAGGGGGGCCCTGCAAAGGTGAAAAGTGAGGAGGGGGAGGTTTTGTATTTGGTCACACTGGGGGATATCAACGACAGCAGGTTTCCAGATGGGCATCCCACAAAAGCATGTTTTAATAAGTAAAAAAGAATCAAGTTCATGTAAATAAACAACTTGCTCCCAGGCTAATTGCAGGGATGGGCTTAAGCAACCCATTATATACAGACCACTTTTACATATTTTAGAAAGCATATGGAAGTGGGGGACTACTTTAATGTGTTGACATGACTATCTTGGTTTCAACTGAATAAAACATTCCTTAGGTCAGTGGTGCTCTTTATTCTTTCTCCAGATAATACTTACAGCAGGACCTTGGCTACCCTGAGAGCCACGAATGCCAGCAGGTCCAACGGTACCAGGATGTCCACTGCGACCATCTTTGCCAGGAGGACCAGAAGGACCAGCAGGGCCCTAGGGAAGAAGGACTGTGTGAAACAGTGAAAACCTCATAAGAGAGCAGAGCCTGAGGCTCACTGCCCGGCATAGGCTCTATTTCGGGGATAAATGTCTCTGAGATTGACCTACCCTAGGACCAGCGGGACCCACAGGGCCAGGGGCACCTTGATCACCATGATGACCCTTTAAAGAGAAAACAGTGAAATCACATTTTCAGAACATGTGTCAATAAGTAGATTTTAAAAAACAGAATGGAAAACTTTAGTTTTAATAAACTCTGGATTGAGAACATTGAAAATGTAAAACGGGGCTCTTTTGTCCCATTATGTCTATTATATTCAATTATTTTTTTTCCTGCAAGCTATTCCAGCAGTGCAATATTAGTCATTCCTCTAATTATATTTATTTTAAGTGGAGTTGAAGGACATTGTTACCAGGAGACTTTAATATATGTATATTTTTATCTCCCTTAACCCTCACCTTTGTTTGTTGGGATGAAATAGCATTATCTCCAAGAAATGAAGTTAGCCAGAGAGTGGGAAATGAATAAGAAAGAGGACATTTTAGGAACAAAGAGAAACAATAGCAGTGAAAATCTGAGGAAGATCATTTTGAGTTGAAGGCCTTTAAGATCAGCATATATTCTGGATGTCCACATTTTACTTACAGCAAGACCAGGAAGACCTTGCAATCCATTATGTCCCTTTATGCCAGGAAGACCTCGGGGCCCCTTATCACCAGGCTCTCCCTTATCACCTCGAATACCTTGCGGGCCCTGTAAAGAAACAGAAGGACATATAGGACATTTACCTTTTTAGACAAATGAGGCTCTCTTTTCAACAAAATTGTTTAACCTGTTTACAAAGGTAACCCAAGACATGCAAAGGTTTAAAAGCCATGTGGATGCTACTCTCGTGTTGGTCTGCTTTATTAGAGCTGTCTGTAATGTTGGCTAGGTCATCTTGATTATCTAATACAAACAAGCAGAAGATATTTAAAATAGAAGAGATTTAAAAGCTATTTTTATCAATTCTCAACATGGATTAAGTTTTTAAAAATAATATATAATATCTAGCCTATACATTATTTATTTTTCTTAATGGACAGTCTAGACTGCTCCTAAATGTTAATTTGTAAAGAATTCTTCACCATGTACATACACTAGGGCCTCTTGGACCAGCGGGACCAGTGTTACCCACAACACCAGCAGGACCCTGTGAATTGGAAAAGAAAAACATAAGTCATCAGCACAAGCAAGATCTTCCTCCCAGGCCCCCAAAAGTTCTCAAGTGTGCATAGGTCAGACGTGAAGCCTATGAGGATGACAACTTTAAGGAACTTGTATTTACAACTTACAGGTTCACCACGGTTTCCATGTTTGCCAGCAGGACCCACGGGGCCATGAGGACCAGGAGCACCCGCAGCACCAACGGGACCGGCATTGCCAGGGTAACCACGGTCTCCCTACCAAAGGCAAAATAAAGTTTAGCACTAATCTGGCCTGTAGGTTAGTCACTTTTAAATTAGAGGAAGATAAAGAGGTATACCAACCTTGTGTCCCGGTTGACCGTCACGACCTGGGGGACCATCGCTCCCAGGGTTGCCCTGTGAAGACACCATGCCAATAAAGACATTTAGTGGGGTTCCATAGCCCACATCCCCTATAGTTCATCTGTTCTGCTTTCATCACTCTCAGCACTCAATAGCGAATCCCCTTTCAGACTCTTAAAAATAGGAACAAGAACTTGCCAACCTAGATAATTTTAGAGGTGTTTTTAATATTTTGGCCAACTTTGAAATATGCTATTTAAAGACCTATCCTCTCGTTCCAAGTTATTTTTTTCTTATTTTCAATACGAGGCATGGTCACTATATGTAGGTATTATGGAGAAACAGACACCATGTTTAGAAACTTGGAATAAGTGAGCCTCAGCTCAGGATATAAAGTTGCACATGATGTAATATTGCTAGGTTGTATTTTACAAACCAAGTGTTGGACTCACATCACGACCAGCTTCACCAGGAGCACCGTTGACTCCAGGATTACCCACAGCACCAGGGGGACCACGGGCACCGGGTGGACCTGCAATGCCCAGAGGACCAGGTTCCCCCTAAAAAGGCGAGAAGACAAAACAGCATTGCTCTCATTGAACTGAGGGCTAATCTCACCTTCCCAGAACAACCCTAGCCAGGAATTTTCAGTTTGAAGAAAGAATGAAAATGAATAGGCCACAAAAATGGTCAAGTACTGTCATTGGTGCCATCCCTTCTCCTACACACTTAAGATGGTCAAGATTTATGTAGTTTTGGAGTGTTCTCTGTATAAGGTGGGCCTAGTTTGAGTCGATAGCCCAAATTAAATGAGTTCATGAAGTTGAGAGAGTTTATGGAAATGATATGGTTTCTAGTTGCTGTCATGTATAAGGTTTAATGGAATGATTTGGAATTTGCCGAGTTTCATTCTTCCTATGGGATAAATGATGCCAGCATTTTATATTGTAGAGGATAAATGCAATTAGAGCTTATATCATTCTTAAGCATATAAAAGGAACAAAAATCATTCTGCATAATGTTAACTGTGTCTATCATGTGTGTCTAAGGAAGGTGGTATTAATGCTTCTTAGATAAATGACACGTGATCTGTATAAAGAAAATGCCAGGAATAAAAAATCTTATGCAGAGTTATTTCATGATCAATCTGTCACATTTGAAATGGCAGCTTTTAAGATCCTTTATTATGTTATTGAGAATAAGAATGGTGTCAAAACACTCACCACTGATCCATAAACACCTGGTAGACCACGTTCACCTCTAGAGCCTGGGAGACCCAGAATACCAGGAGCACCAAGAATACCCTGAGGACCTGGGGTACCAGGAGGTCCCTGAATGAGATGAAAAATACAGTGTTACTGGAAAAGACCATATGTAATAACACAGGTTGGCTTGAGGATTCTGAAAATGAGCTGTCCTCAGTTTAGAAAAAGTCCTCCTATTAGTAGGACATGTCTTTGGATGTCTTTTCTCTAGTGATGACAATGAGTTTCCATCTTGGCATGTATATTTCTATAACTAGTTCCCTCTTGAAACCAGTGGAACAACATTTAAAAATATGTGGTTGAAATTAATGAAGCCATCTGGGATTATGGAACAGAATTTATATAGAATCTATGCCAGGAAGCAAATTTTGACCTTGACCTCTAATTGAACCAGGTCTAATAAAGGCACGTTTAGAGTAACAGTAGTACTGGGGAATGCATGTTTAAAGAACTGGTAGCTTACTGAGATCAATTAATATATGGTAGGATTCTCATTGCAATGAGATTCTGTTTAATCCCCCTTTCAACAAGGTGTTCTCAACAGCGTAAAGGGCTGTTTTGGTAAACGAGTGAGTTTTCTCATTTATTGTCATGCCCATCTGGTGCCTTAAAAGCATCTGCTGAAGCTATGACACCTAAATATCTGTTAGACAGATTTCCTGGCTCCATCAAGCTCTACTTGAGAGCCTGCAAAACTCATCAACAAATATACACCATTTAAAGATTTGTGTAAGGGCTTGGTTTTAATTCAACACAAGGTAATTAAGAAAGAGGAGTTTAAAATCACTTACAGCAGCACCAGTCTCTCCAGAAGGACCTTTTTCACCAGTAAAGCCAGGAGGGCCACTTGCACCTGTTTCTCCAGTTCGGCCAACGGGACCTTGGTCACCACGAGGCCCACGAATTCCTTCTTTGCCAGCAGCACCAGAGGGACCAGGAGGGCCAGTGATACCCTTTGGGCAAATGTACAAGGTCATTTACTTTCTGTTAATCATCATGAGCCTGGAAGAGAGCAGCTGAGGTTCTTGATATTAAGATGCAGGGTGAAGCAACAAAATAACATCCTGGCCATTGGGGGGAGATGTTTAGACTTTTTAACATTCATTCTTGTAGAAAGAAGCAACTTCCATCTTGCTTCCCCTGAGGCTGTAATAGAGGGAACAGAGGCAGAAGCTGCAGCAAATGTCTGTGAGGTAAAGCTTTGCTGTAGCACCGGCAACCTGGCAGATTGGAACTATGTAAGAGTTCTAAAAGTTAGTCATAAATGAAGGGGACTTCAGGTTTTGGAGGACTCTAGCCATTTTTTTAAAGAAAACCAGTACTGGGACAGCCAACTGACCTGGAGTCTGCACGATCCTTCCCCATGTGGGAAGGCCACCCTCCCCTCCGCACCCCCACTCTTATTAGGGATTTCTGGACCCAAGGGTAGGTAGGACGATGACCATGTCCAGCTTGAAGCAGCTAGAGGAGCTAGAGACCTTCCCATTGTCCTTTGTAAGATTATAAAGGGTCTTAAGTCTGAGAGGGAGGGATCGTTATTTTTTATTGTTAAAATAATTAATTAATCATTTATTTATTTAAAAAAAGAAGAATATATGAAAGGGTGAAGAGGAAGAGCTTGTATGTATGACCCATGGGCATGGACTTGGGGGGCGGATTGCTGGGGGAGGGGGGGTACTGGGTGGAGGGGAGCAAGGGAGAAGAATTGGAATTATTGTAACAATATAATCAATAAAATATACTTAAAAAAAAAGAAAAAAATGAAAACCAATACTGGTATTTTGTTCATAAATGAGGAATCACATGTGCTCTCAACTAGCTTTAATTAAATGCCTACAGGGACTGAAGATTTTTCTGTTATGAACCTATAAAAGGATTCCAAGAAATCAACATCTTTGCTATTTCCCCTTCCCCCCCCGAAACCTTAACGGGAAGACTTAAGCCTTGGTAATTAATTAAATTCTCTTGAGTCCTGACAGAAGAGTTTGAATCAGAATTGAATTAGAAGCCAAACCACCTTTAAATTCAGGGACAGTTACACCTTAACAATGGACGCAGAATGTTGTCCATAGGGTAATTAGATATAGAACTATCTGATATGTGACTAAAACTGTTCTGTTTTTAAATTTTTAATAACAACAACGATGATGGGAAAAAAAGCCATGCCCTTAAAAGGGTATTTGTGCTCACAGAAATAAAATTCTCTTAAACTAATCTTATAAAATATAATTTGTGATGATTTTGCTTTAATGGTTCAGAAAAACTATTTCAGACTAGGAAAGTAATAGCTAAACCTTAGTAGCATATTTTTCTACAGAGTTTGTTACTAGTTCCCCAGCAGAAGCCAGGTCTTTTGACCAGAGTACATGAAGACATATTTTGAAGCGAGTTACTTACAGTGGGTCCAGGAGGACCAGTGCGCCCAGCAGCACCAGGGAAACCAGTCATGCCCTAAGAACCAAGCACATTAAAATTCTACAATCAACACCAGCTTCAAAGACACGGGTGAAATGGAAATTTCACCTCTGACAAATCCCCAATACATGCGACAAAGGATGGACTAAGGAGTAGGCAGTGGCATCCTCACATAAGGTATGATTTAATCAGGACCCCAAGACCCTCCATCTCTTCAATCTTCCCCACCAGCATACCCCCAGTGTCAATACCCATATTTTGCATTAAAGTTCTGATGGTCCTTTTTGAAATGTTAACATATTATCTGATGATCATAAGAGCAAGAAGATAAGCCACTATGCAATTATTACACATTGATGTGTATATATTAATAGCTATCGTAACCACCTGGCTGGGTGCTCGGGGAATAGACGCTGAATAAGTAATTTTGTTTACAGAGGAAAACACAACAGAAGACTGAGTATTAATTGTTGTCCAGCAGAAGAAGGAAGGAGTCAATGGCGTTCATTCTTGGGGCACTCTGGGTCTCTAGGGAGTTGGAGTGCCAGCACTGGATGCCAAGGAAAATAATTTGGTCAGGCAGAGGAAGGGAGGCATCAACCAGAGAATAAAAGGTACCAGAAAATGTTTTACCCATTTCACAATTCAACTGCCAGGGCTTAACTTTAGTTATTACCTCAAGTGAGCTGGTAGCAACGTACATGACACTGAGTTACTCCTGAGGTTAAGTTCACATCCCATGGACCTGACCTGAACTTTAATATCAGAATTTCTCTGAATGAGTTAATTTGAATCTCAAGCATCTCCTTATTTTAGTCCAAATTTACCAAAAATTTCCAAACTTTCAAGTCGTCCCTATCAGATTTTGAGGAAAGAAAAGTCATCAGAGTCCATTTTAAATACTCACAGGGGGGCCACCATCACCACGACTTCCAGCAGGACCAGGGGCACCATTTGGACCCTAAGTGGAAACAAACAAACAAAAAGAGAGGGTCAATTCTTACAAATGTTATTCTTTTCTTTAAAGGGGTCATTCCCATTAGAAGCAAATCCAGAAATTAAAAATAATTATCTGTGTCATATAAAATAAAATAAATATTCTTGCTTCAATATCACCACCCTATGGAATTATTAAAAAAGTAAGGTAATATAAATGAGACTTAAAAATTGTAAAGCAGTATGCAAATGTTAATTCTTATTTTTAGAATCATCTTCTATCTGGCATATTCCCTGGTGTGTATAGGAGGTACGTGATTGATGTATGTGGAATTACAAGATTTCATGGGCAACTATATAGACTGTATTGATCACCAGTGAATTCAACTTACAGATGGCCCAGCAGCTCCAACGGGGCCTGTGGGACCAACAAGACCATTTTCACCCTTGGGCCCCCTGGTTCCTTTCTCTCCTTTGGCACCAGGTTGACCAGCAGCACCCTGTTGGAAGGGAACAGTTTTATAGTTCAGATATGCCAACTCACTGACTTGTCAACTTGGCATGTTTTCAGATTAACTTTCATTATATGATACTCACAGCAGGACCAGCAAATCCATTGGGACCAGCAGGACCAACCTCACCACGTTCACCCTAGGTGAGAGAAGGGATTTAAAAATGTCTTAGCACTCCTAGATTCATCAACATCGAAAAGTTATGAGAATCCAAAACAACCAAGGTTTCTACTTACAGGGCTACCACGAGGACCAGCAGGACCAGAAGGACCAGCAGCACCAGCCTCACCCTATGATAAGACCAAAGATGAGTTTGCTAATGTGCCTCACACAAATGCTCAGAGAGATAGAGGGAGAGGTGACAGTGGTAGACAGTTGTCCCTTGCCAGAGCTTGCAGTTGCATCAGGAGAGATAACTAACGCACATCTCACAGAGTAAAATGAAGTGGATTCTTATTCTGCTTGATATTTGTATTCATTCTGGAGGTCGAAGTGGAATTGGTCATACATTTGTAAAACCTCTATAAATCAGTACCTACAATACTGGGAGGGGGACCTTTTAATTTTTAGATCAACACAGAGCTGAGCCATTTGCTGCAATCTGTGCAATGCAATAAATAAGATCTATTTTAAATGTTCAATGTGAAATGAGCAAATGAGCACACTATGTATTTTACTGATTTTTTTTTTTAACAATTGAAAGCTTTGAGAAGACTCAGTGCATTAGGATATTTTTAATGGGCACAGAATATAACTTTAAAACAAATGATAGGGATTAAAGTGTAGATCAGATAGCTGGCATTTCTACAGGCAGGGAGCGAGAACTTGAAACACACAGCATTTGTTTCTTGCTGCCCCATCACAACACCTAAGTTTTTCAATAAGTGGGTTTAAAACCAAACTGTAAAAAAAGAATTTCTGGGGTTTTGGTGGTGGGGCCAAGGCAGGCAGGAAATTTTAGGCACTGCTATTGGCTCAGAGAGTTCCAACCCAGCGGGAAATGCATGCTTACCCGGTCACCAGTGGCTCCAGCAGGACCAGGGGCACCCACAGCACCAGGAGCACCCTAGTACCAAAAAGGAAACAAGTCTTAGTAACAACGCTCCCACACCATCAAAAGCGACCCTTGCTATTCTCTTTTGCTGTGCTTATACAGTGACCGAACACTTTTACTGCACACTCTTGGGGGAACATCAAGAAAGCCGTTGATGCATTTCAGTTCTAATGATCAAGACTATAAGAAGCCACCCTCGGGAGGAGAGGCCTCCAGTGGTGAAGGTTATGCAAACGTGTAAGGCAAGAGCAGGTTAGGAATTGGGGAGAGCTGAACTCTCTGCTCTTGTCAAGTTCCCTGGAGAGCAGGGGTAGCCTTGTTTGGAACTGTTAGGACTGTGTGATTCAGAGAAAGGACTATGATGAACGATGAACGTGCCACAGCGAGTTAACAGCTCTGAGAAACAGAGAAGAAGGGACCAAAGTAGCTTATGGCCTGAAAGACCACGATGCCAACACCGTATGTGTGGTTATTACACCTTTCTGGATTATCTTTGGCATCTCCATGGCACTGACAGCTAATCTTTGAGGCTGCTCTTTCAGTTTTAACTTTTGAAGCCATACATTTAAATACACAGGATCTTCTTAGGGGTTCTGGCTTCTTCAAATGTATTGTTTTTTTTTTTTTTTTCTAAAGTCCTATAATAACTTGAGCAATCCTTTAAAGTTCCATTAATCCCAGAACTTTTGGTTTGTAGTTTTTACTTTGTACAGTTAATAATGAAGAAGGTAGAAAATTCAGGCTATGATTTTCAAAAGGGAAAGTCCTGTTGAATTTTTCTTTTGGAACATATGAAATTACATCATTAGTCATAGATCCAGGAGGAAATGCAATACACTCTTACTAAACTTGAGTCCTTCTTTGGTCAGTTCTGTTTTGGAAAGCTTCTCAACTCTGAGTGAGAGGTAAAAGGAGATTATCTAAGTACAAACACACAAACGAAAACAAAATTTTACTCACACGGGCACCATCTCTGCCTGTGCTCCCAACTTCACCTCTGAGGCCAGTTTCACCCTGAAAACACAAAGCAGTAGCATCTTTTTGTTTTCTGACCAAATTTTTGAATCAAAATCCATCTGAAGTGTTTTCACAGAAGATGCTATAATACCTCCGTCATTTAAAGTCTTTAGTAATGCCTTGATTCCCTAACATTCTACAGGATGTTGAATGAGGAATTTAAAAATGAGGAAAAATAATTAAGGGACTTTTTAGATTATCATTAAATATTCTTTTTTAATTTTTATACCACTCCCCCGAAGCAATGTCCAAATTTGTGTGGACCGAATGCTAAGGCAACACCACGTTGGGCTTCGGTGCCCAATCACTCCTATGGCAAAACTAATGCAGCAGCACGGTTGACAGCTGTTCAATATAGTTTCTTGCCATTAATTAGGGCAGGATGAGGCATTATTGTTAGTGGCATTAAAATGAGCCTCATGTATTACTCAACACCATCTGCTTGTGTGAAATTCCATGGTAGCAAGGAATTTTGCCAGATTAGTGAGTTTAGAAATGCGTAGGTGCTAGGCTGCAGAGGGAAACATGCATACGCAGATATCAAAATGCTACCGGACCGCCTGCCAAGAACTGTAAACTATTGGGCAACCTTGTGCAGTCTTCTCGCCAGAGTTCCTGCATTAAAGTTCAACACCGAAAGTGAGTACCTTTTCTCCTTTGCCTCCAGGGACGCCAGCAGCACCCCTCTCTCCTGGGAGCCCACCAGGACCGGGTGCACCAGCAGTGCCGGGGGCACCAACAGCGCCAGCTTCACCCTTGAATCAGACACATGTGAAATCAATTATTTCTGTGGCAAAAGGAGAAAATGAAAACTCAAACTCTTGAAGGATTCCAATTTAAGCCTTTAATAGACAGCATTACTGCTTACTCAGAGACACAAAGGAGAGCTATGAAAGGAAGGACAAGGTAATGGAGGAAGACGCTGTTATTGAGAAGAAGGTCGCAAGAGTGGGTGCTGTGATTTTTCTATCACCTGCTCCCAATCCTCTTCAAGGCGGCAGGCAGGGGAAAGGAAAGGGTGGGCTAACGGAAGGCAGACAGTGAAAAATACTTGCCCACCAACATTTTTCAAGAATAAGTCTCCTAGCCCAGACAGGAAATATGGAAAGAGACCCTGCCAATTGAAGACATGTTTATATTTTAATCTCCTTAAGAGTGGCACTATAGCTTCCAATTTTTTTATATAAAGTTTAACAATTCCACATACTTAAAACCTGTTGACTAGCTTCTGAGATGAAACTGTCTAAAAGTACCCCACAGACCATGTTTACTTCCTGTTTTCTACTCCCTCTTTTACCTGGTTTTTATTTTTTCCCCAATATCCTTTCATATATCAAAATAGATTTTTTTGCAGTTCATCTTTACACTTTTTTCCTTAAAGGTTAAGAATCAAAAGTAATATCAGTTACCTTCTCTTCATTGTGGTTAAAGTGATCTGTTTTTCAGAAATGTAAACGTTCACTTATTTTAAATTCTAAACCACAGATTTTATTTTGAAACACAAATTTTCAGGCTTATGTTTTTGGGGTGAATGTACTGTCCAATTAATTTTTATCATTATAAATTCTCTTATTAAAATTTAGACTCCTTTTTGAAATTTTATGTTAGGAAGCAGGATATTGAGAAGATAAGTTTCTTCTCTAAAAATAGTGTCCAAATGTATCTGATGTTTCTAGATTAAAACAGCAGTATAAACAGTGTGATGAAAAAAGAGTGAAAACCCATACTAATCTATTTATATGTGCAGAACACTGGGATTTCCCTGTTTTAGAATAATCCAGGCCCACTGGAATCCGGCTGTTATATAATGAGATGGACATCATCACAAGTAAGTCATTTGTAAGACATTTAATTTACTATTTAAAGGGTCTATGTATTCTAGAATGTAAAGGGCCAAACCAGTAATTTATAACACAAAATTTTACCTTGTTTCCATCAGGCCCTGGAGGTCCAGAAGGACCTCGGCTTCCAATAGGACCAGAAGGACCAACGGCACCACTTTCACCTGGTGGACCACGCTCCCCCTGTAAGAAAGAGATTAGAAGAAGTGTTGCACTGTTCACGATTTTCAGAGATTTTGTGTTACATATCAGAGTTCACACTTATTTAACTTTTGAATCCTGATTCTGCCACTGGTGAGCAAATTAGAATTATTGTCCCATAGTTTCTCTACTAGTAAAATGAAGGGATAGGATTAGATAATTTCTAGTCTTATTCAGCTCTAATATTCTGTGACTATAACTCCAAAATTTGCTGCTCCTAGAGTATAATATTCAACCTTGGGAATTAATTTCCTTTTGTGTTTGTTTGCCTTTTTCTTTCTTTCTTTTTTTTTTTTTTTGTTGGTGATAGATCCATAGGCAAAAAGAGGTGCCAGTTATGCATAGTATTCAAAGGGAAATATTGTGTTGTTTTAGGTGAGTAGCAATGCTAGGTGTAAATAAAATTAGATAGTGTCATATATATGCTCTCTTTTTACAATTGCACACATTAATGATGTAACAGTTACAATATTTAACAGAGTACTCATAGATATGCACATGTATATGTATTCGTATATCTATCTATCTATATAAATATCTCCCAATTTGCATGTACATGTCATTATGACATAACATTCTATGGTCCAGAACATTTAATAAGTAAGTCCACATTGCAACTGTTTCAAAATCACTTGTTCTAAGTTGGTCCTCTGCTACTTTAGTTCTATGATATTAAATTTGTTTGGGCATCCTAGTCACATCACAGGTCACTTCAGGGGCAAGTTAATCATTCTAGTCATTCTAACGGTCACAGACAAACTAAATACACTTGTTTATTTATTTATTTGGAAAAGTAGACTCCCGATTTCAGCTCTAGACTTTGAACATCAGTGCACATTGCAAAAATTGACTTTAAATCTTAGTAAGATATTTATTTTCCTTGGCTAAGTTTGAGCCACTGTCATAAATATATCCTGCTTGTCTATATAAATCACTGAATATAATACATATATTAGTTTATTTATGTTTCTTATAACTGTGTGGTTTTTTTAGTAGGAAATATGATCAATTAAATAAAAAAGTCTACTATCAATTCAGAAATCAAATGCTCTCCAAAGATTATGTTTGACTACCGAAGAATGTCAGGAACTTGTCGCAAGGTCATCAATAGTTTTCAGGAGAAAACAGTACTTGTTTTAAAAAAGCATATCCAGATGTTTATGAAAGCTAGTTAAGTAATACTCACTCTTGGACCAGCAGGACCAGGGAGACCAAATTCACCGGGGAGACCCTAGACAAAACAGGGAAATAAATAAAGCATGAAACTGATGTATACTCTCTAAATCTACTTTTGAATATGAGAGTCAGAAAAGTTTTGAAAGAGTAAAATAAAACATGATAAACCCTATCTACATGAGTATAAAAGTTCATGGGCTATTAAAAAAAATGAGAATCTTGTTGATCAAAGCTTTATTTATCTTAGCACTTGGTACCTGGAAATTTAAGTTTCCCATTATTTAGTTTGTTACTTTTAAAAAAGTGGCTGAACAGACTATCTCCTTTGATAATATGATAAATAATGATGAGCAATATCAGACATTGCCTATTTTTAGTTATATAACTGACTTTTTTTAAAAATTGAAATGACCATATTACGCACATTACCTAGGTAAATTGCACGCCCATACCCAAGTGTATCTCCTTTATGACTAACCAGCTGTCTCCTTAATGTGCCCCACTGTTGACAGAGGAGACCAGGCCACATAATGTAACTGAACTGAGAAACATTCATCACAATTACAGAGAAAATGGCTCAGAACTCATGCTCTGATTGTGGATCACAGTATCATGTATGAATGCCAAGAAAAACATTAAATATGATTTTTCATTGTCTAGTTTGATGAAAAATCAATGCATTTACTTTTTTCACTATAGAGAAGGACATAATTTATATTTTAACATTACCAGTAGCAATACAAAAAAATAAGGCTATTAAGTGAAATGTTCATTGATTCATTTTATTTCCATAGTGTTAATGTTTCATTCAACCCTTAAAACAAAATAATTTGAACAAAATTGGGTAACTTGGCTCATTTTCTTTATCAGTACTGACATATGTAGAATACTATCATTAACAGAAAATATGAAGCTTCCTTTTGCATATTATAATTATTCTGCAGTAGGGTGTTAGACAGGGGCCAAGTCCCAAGTTTGGGTGAATTTACTATCACTTGTATTACTCACCCTTTCTCCTGGTTTTCCAAGTTCACCAGCTGTACCTGCGGGGCCAGGCAGTCCCTAGATGAAAGAAATTCCAATCTCAATCTTATGCCTATATTCAGGGGATTTGCTGATAATTAGGTTTTGGGGAAAACTAATATCAACATGTTCACTAACTACTGTGTGTTATTATAAAGCATTACACAAAATTTGCCTTGAAAAAAATACAGCTTCTTTGCTTCCATTCTGAAATCACATGCTCTGTGGTGGTGAAGAGCAGTATGGTGATTTAAGCTGGAGAGTATGACCAAAGGCAATATCTGCATGTTTTAGATGACTTACCTGGAATCCTGGAGGACCAGCTGGACCTTGTTCACCTTTCCCACCTGAGACACCCTGAAAGTGATAGGAAACACAGCATCACTAATGGTCCATGGCACCATGACTATCTAGTGACATTGCTTTTGGACTGGAAAAAAGAAGATGATTATTTGTGGGACTAGATTTATTTTAGGGAAGAAAAGATCGTGAGTGGGAGAAATACTCACTTGTAGTCCAGGAGGCCCCTGAGCACCATTGTTTCCATCAGGACCTGGAGCACCCTGAAATGTTTAACAGAAAGTCTCAGAGTTACCCACAAGCCAGGCAGTTTAAGATGTCTCAAAACCTTCTGCCTTGCTTGCTCAAAATAAAGCTTGTAATTTTAGGATGAATTAAATTTATTGGGGGTCTCCTGCCAAGGTCCAAATACTGCCTACTAACTTTTGATATGGTTCACAGGAAGTCCATGGATGGAGGGCAGTTAATGAAGGCCAGAAAATGAATTAAATAGAATCTGGAATGCATCATGTTTTAGACTTAATATATTCTGTTTTGTTATAGCTCACTTCCTTATAAGTGTGGTTTGAAAAGAAAAACATTCTTTTTAATGGTAAAAGAATAGTCCTCCATAGGGGATGTCATCTTGGCAAGATAGTGATGCAATGGTATCACTAGGTTTCCTAGGTAAATGCTACATGGATAAATCTGCACAGAAGTTAGCACCTACCCGAGCACCAGCAAGACCAGCATGACCTTTTTCTCCACTTTTTCCAGGTTCACCCTACAATAAATATTTTAAAAATTACATATTTGTCAAATTAACCACAACAATTTTGAAATGTTGGTTTCTTGTCTTTTTTTTTTTTTTTTAGATGCCTAATCCTTGAATTTTTCTATCTAACGTGTGAACCACCACCCTGCAGCTCTGTATACAGTGAGGTACACCTGTATCTGCAAAGCATGACTCAGGAGATGGATTTTCAGCAGTGTACAATGAAACATCAGAGTGCTACTTTTAATGTGGTATGTGGTTTGCAATTGTCCCATGTTGAAAGGAATCCCCTTGAAGTGGAGTGAACTGAGGCAAGAGAGAAATATTAGAGTTCTGATGAAATGTGGCAAAAAAAAAAAAAAAAAGTGCCAAAGGAGAGGAGGTTGTGGTGATTCTTACAGTGGGGCCTTTGGGTCCAGGGAATCCGATGTTGCCAGGCTCTCCTCGTGCTCCCGCTGGGCCAATGGGTCCAGGCCTGCCATCAATACCAGGGAGACCCTGCAACCAGAGTTTATTTAAACTTTACTCAGCATCAGCAGGGTCTCACGACCTCAAGCTTGTGATGTTGCTACAGGATGAAACAATCATTTTCTGAATGCAAAGACCTTCCTGTATAAAGTGTCAATGAATTATAAATCCATTTTCCTTTTCTAAAAAGGATGCCAGTACACACACAGCCAATTTCATATGTACACAATTCCCTCTTCTGTTTTCAAACGCTTGTTACCTTCTTCAATGTTCTCTACCACGTTTTTCTTTTCCTTCTCTCCTTTCAGCCCTGCATTCATTTGGATTCCGTAATTACAATCCGTTACTTTGTGTTCCCAGATGATGTATGTGGCTGATATTTATTTGCAACATGTTCATATATAAATAAGCCACAGGATAGACTTGATAAGAGTACAATAAGTGTCCTTGAAAATATAATGAAAAATGAACAATACTTACCACGGGACCTTCTTTACCAGCTGGGCCAACATTTCCAGGGGAACCAGGAAAACCCTATAAAGCAAATGAAGATGTTTTCATATTGACAATTTTAGGCATATACTCCAATTAGTATGTGCATGAGGTTCCAATTAATTGAAATCTCACAAAAGCACTTTCCCCTCACTTTTTGTTTGTTGCCTAGGGTAAATCATTTAGACTATAGCCACTAGCTGGGAAATATGTAAAGAGCCTCAAAATTATTTTCTTTCTATTTTTTGTGCTTTTCCTTTTACTGAATTTTAGTACAACTGATCTGTTTGTAGATATCTCAAGAAACTATTAAACAACATACTATATGGGCAAAATATAATACTAGGAAAACAAATACTTCTAGTAAGCAGTTTTCAAGGTGAATTTTTTGTTGCTATATTTGGTGTCTTTATTGTTTATGGTATAATTACAGTTGATATTTATCCATAAGAGATAATGGAGGCAAAAAATTACTCTATTGCTATGGATTAGAGTGTCTATGGATCTAAAGGTCATTTCTTCATAGCAAGTGTGATGCTGAATACATTATAGCACTTTGTGATTGTTGGGAAAATGATTTCAATATGAATCTAATAAAAAGATAATGTATAGTCTTAATATGTTTCATGAAGACCTTATATAAAACTCACAAATTGAGATAAGAGATTCATGCTGATAGGAGAACCAACCTAATTTGGATATATTAAAATAAATCTATTCTTCCCCAAACCTCATAGCCATTGTATTAGGTAATAAATGAGACATTTATGAAGTAATCAAATTTGTAAAAATATCTACTAGGCTTTGATAAAGTTAAATTAAAAGGGCAATGATCAGCAAGCCTATTAATGAATTTATTTTTGTTTTTTTAATTGTCTCCTTTAAATATTCATCTCTTTAAAAAAAAAAACTAGTGCTGTGTGTGACTTGCTCACAATCAATGTGACACTTACTCGGGGTCCCATGAGTCCGGGCTCTCCAGGGCGACCAGAATCTCCATTGGGACCTCGGACACCAGCAGGGCCAGTTGGACCACGACTACCAGCAGGGCCCTATTAAAAAGAAGGGGGAGGGACAGGGCTCAACTGAGTAACACACCTTCCACCAGAAGCTTCAAGTTCCTTCCAGGAAGCAAGTGATAGACAACCTACCATGACACCAGCTCTGCCATCGGCTCCGGGAAGACCACGACTACCAGGATTTCCCTGTAAGAAAGTACATGAAACAGAAGAGAATTGGAGACAATCTTTGAATCCAATAGGGCAGAGTTTATTAAAACATGGCATGATGCAAGAAACCTTGATTCCCTTAAGGGGGAGATATGAACACAAACCAAGTCAAAAACCTTCACCTAAAACCCTGAAGGAATGTGTTGAGAAAGCATTTTGCAATAGCAGGTCAACACTGTCTCCAGACCAATTTTATAACGTACCAAAATGAGTCACCGATTTAATAAAGCAGATGGAAAGCAGACGCTTCCTTTGTCAGAAAATGCACTCAACAATTCTAACCAATTCCCAATGAAAGGGTGTCATCATCTGCCTCTGTTGTGTCTGGGTGGCAAGAGCATTTGGAACCTACTCTCAGCCCAGCAGGTCCCGGGGGGCCAGCGGGTCCAGCTTCACCATTGGCACCTCTCTTTCCTTCTTCACCACTGGGACCAGGAAGACCTTGGGCCCCAGCAGAGCCCTGTTTAATGAAAAAGAAACAAAGAAGGGAAGAATAGGAAAAATAATTTTTATGTCATATCCAGGTAGAGAAAAAGTGATAATTTTTTAAAAAAAGTTAAAGTATTACTTTTTTTGTACTGAAAAAGTACTAACTTCATAAAATTGTGAGTACAGAACTACTTACAGGTTCACCCTTGTTACCAGTCTCTCCTTTGGAACCAGCTGGACCAGGCTCACCCTAGAGTTGAATACAAGACAGTGGTCACATGATAAACATTTGTCAGAACTCTCTTGCAGATGAATACCTTGGAATGTCTTTGGATTGAGGTAAAGGGAAACTTAGGTTCTTTAAGATATGTATCCAGTTCATGTTTAAATGGCTTACAGGGGAATTATTTTGGTCGAAAGGACAAGACTGCTAGCATAGGAAGGTGCCTCGCTGACCTTCAGGTTATACTCTAGGAGAGCAGGAGGCGTGAGTCTGTATGTACTGGTGAGAGAGAGGGAGAGACTGTATAAGTGCATGTATATGTACTGATAAAAGAAATACAAGCTGAAAATGCTAAGGAAGAAAATATAAGAACCCTAACACTGTAAGAGGAAGGCCAGATGGTGATGAGATGCTAGGAGAGATAGTATTTCAGGATGATGAAAGCTGCAGCCAGACCACTTACGACGAGTCCTCTAGCTCCAGTAGCGCCAGCAGCACCAGGAGGACCAGGAAGACCGCGGGGTCCAGGAAGGCCAGGAGCCCCAGCAACACCGGGCAGGCCCTGGGAAGGAAGATGCAGAGTGGTCAGTCACGAGGCCATGGACAGGAGCTACAGCACTCACTAGAATGCCTTTAAAACCCACAACAGCAGATCTCGGCCATCCCCCTCCCCGGCTCCATCCCCATTTACTCACAGCAGCGCCCTTAGCACCAGTCAGACCATTGGCTCCAGGGTTACCCTACAAGAAAAAGGAACAGAGAAAGTCATCAGTAAATAGGAATATTTCTTTTCTTCTTTTGACCCCACTGTCACCTTTTTCTTCCCCTTCTACTCAGTGAGGTTAATGACGATGGCTACTTACAGGAGGTCCAACGGGGCCAGAAAGACCTGGAAGACCTGCTTCTCCACGGGGACCCGCAGGACCAGAAGGACCAGGGTTACCAACAGGTCCAATTTCACCCTAAAAGAGGGAATGATGCTGGGGCATTAACCAGCAAGTAATGAAACAGTATATCACCATTTTTATGAATTTTCTCTAGAATTGCAATCATTTCTCTTATCTGGTCTGGCACCACAAGATCTGGGTTTGGGTTTTTCTTTTCCTGGTCTGGGCCTGCCATCCTGGCTACCACTGATGCCTGCACTACCTCGGTCTCCTGATGATAGAGACTCGGGTTCTCTGCTAGTCAATCTTGACTGGTTTGGGAGTATATCTCAGAGAGCTCCATGGAATCAATTTCTATGTTGCTATCTCTGTCTCTGCTCACAGTGCTCAAATGCAGAGAGATGATGGGTTTCAAAGCTGGAGTGAGAAAACTGGTCATTCTGTATCTGTCAAGTCATTTGTTCTGAAATTATCTATCTGCAAACACAGGTTTATCAAGGTAATGACAGAGGTCACTCAGTTTTTACCTTGGGGCCAGGGGCACCTGGGAAGCCTGGAGGGCCAGCAGACCCAAGGGGACCCTGAAATCAAAGTAGAAGGTGGTAAGAAATTTCTTTTCAGTAAATTAGCAGCACAACAACAGAATATTGGAGAGTTTAGAGGGGCTTGGCTTTATTTAATATTGGCAAAGAAAAAACTGACAAGCTAGTCTGTTGTCATTAGTATCTTAGCAAAGGGAAGACACTGAAGGCATCCAAGGTAGAGTAGATTTGACTTTATATTACGTACCATTCAAAAGTCCCAGGGATAGTATATATAATTAGAACCTTTAAAAAGACCACACAACCCCTGGCAAGCTACCTAAAATGGTGTTATTTCACAGGGATTCAAAAAAGAAGACAACTCCCATCACACACTCTTCAGTGTCAAAACTTACAGCAGGACCCACAGGACCCACACTTCCGTCACTTCCACGGGCACCCTATGAAGAAAATAAAGAGAAAAGTCAAGTAGAAAGTTAAATAGCAATTATTAGAAGATCTTTTAAAAGGATAAAAATGAGCCAAAATGGAAGCACTCACAACTGGGCCAGGGGCACCAACTCGTCCTCGCTCGCCAGGCAGCCCACGGGCGCCCTAAAAGCAGAAATATTTTCAGTGAAATCCAGAATGTGAGCTTTAAAAAAAGTCATATCATCTGCTTTATCCAATTTCCAACATGTGCAAGAATCCACTAGAAATAAATAGGTCTCATTCTAATTCCAAGCAAAATGTAATAGATTTCAATGAAGTATGCAGAAGGCTACTATGGCTATTAGAAAATTATCAAAGAGTACAATGCTGAAGGAAATAGTAATTAGCAAAAACATTAAAGAAGTTCCAGCTTGCAAAGAATGTACAGATTTAGATTTACAATCAAGTAATTATTACTTACTGTTTGACCTGGAGTTCCATTTTCACCAGCAGCACCAGGTTCACCCTAAGAAAACAATTGAGGTTCTGTGTATATATATATATATGGCAATTCTTACCCTATTATTTCCATTATACATATAGACTGTTTCTTAATTATGACAAATACATAACTTTTAAACATTTCTAAAGTATGGGTTTTTATTGGATGATACCAAATATCACAACACTAGGGAGATATGGTTGAGTGTTACCCCCTCCCCAATTTTCCCCTTAGGTCTTGGATATCCTTTAGATTAGGCTTATATATTTGGAATAATATCATGAAAAGAGATAGTAGAAAATAAATTGGCTTTCAATTTAAAGTTATTTTAACTTAATATTTTTGTAAAATATACATAAAAATTTAAACTTGATAATATTTTTTCAGCATATCTTATTTATTTCCAATCTATGTTCTTATCTTGAGTGAAAACCATAGTTGTGATGGTAGTGGTGGTTTAATTTGGTACCATGGTACATGCAAAAAGAAATTTCCTTCTAGATAATCTGACTTAGATATTGAAGAAACAGGTTTTGAGAGTTCAGTTAAGGACCCTTCATTTCTAGAATTCTATGTGACGTGTATTCTTTGGAAATAGGCACTAGAGTAGGAGTCAGGAATTCTAGCCTATGTGATTCTAACCACTATGTGTGATTTGGGACAAGTCATTCATTCTCTTTAAGCCTCAGTTTCCCTCATCTGCAAAGTGAGGAAGACTCCCAGAGCTCCTTACAAACTTTAACATCTTATGATGCTGTGATTAGTAGTTTGAGCTATTATACTAGGCTCTAGGGAGAATGAGTTTGACCTTATCCATTCGTGTGGCAGCTGGAAAGTTAGAACAGATTCTCCATATTCATCTTCATTTCTGGTCCCTCTAGTATTCATTACTCATTAATTTGTAATTACATTGGTATTCACTTTAATACCACATTATCTCTTTAATAGGAGAGAGAACATTTTGTAGTTGAAAACGCTGTCAGAGAAGAACCTAGCCAAGAGATAACACACTTCTGAGACTTTAATTACCTAATTAAAACATTTTTCAGAATGCACAGATAAATCATAGGAAAGAGGTTGAAAAGTGTATTGTGACATGAATGTACCTTTGTAATTAGTGCATGGCAAAGGAGAATTTACAATTGAAAATAACATAAGAGTGTCCTAATATCTGACTGTGTGTTTATCTGCTTTTATTTTGGCTGCAAAGATTGACTGAAATGATGAGGAAGAGAAGAAATAGAAAAAAAATTATTGACATTTTTATATCAATCGTGTAATAGATATTAAATAAATATTAATAATTGGCCTTTTGTCATAGAATCCCATAGTTCTCATCATTGAGAGATTTAAAGTATGGAAGAGGGAATAAGATACTCTTTAGATTGTGAGTAGCCTTCAGTCAAAATACACTTTCTGGTGGTGATGGGAAATTATAATAATTGCTTTAAAAACAATGTTTCTGATTAAGTATTTACCTTAATGCCTGGAGCACCAGGCTGTCCCTTCAGTCCATCCAGACCATTGTGTCCCTGAAAAGCAAATCCGTATCATTAAAATGTTGTTCTGTTATAGAGCTTAGTCAAATCAAACATCTTCTGACTCTGCAGTCACTGTCTCCTGGGTGAACCCTGTGATGGCTTCAGTAGAACACAGTCCCAGGGCTCCAGGTCCCTGGCACACTGCCTCCACCGCCCCAGGAAAGCTCCCTGCATTGGAAAGGCGAGGATATAGCACTAGATGATACCTTTTGTCCTTTCCATCTTTAATAATTTGACTGTCTTTAGATTATTGTAAATACCTCTTAAGCCATTTTATACAATTTTCTCTGCAGGGATCCCTGTTTCTTGGAAGCTAAGAACAGACTGAAAAAAACTACACACTATGTTACTTTCCAGAGATCCTTAACTCTTTGACTCTCTTTTCACTCTGGCAAACTCCAGGATTTAGGATGCAAATATGTGCCCCACAGGAGTTTACATATAGTTGAGGTTTTTCCTAAAAAAAAAAAAAAAAAAAAAAAATCAACGTTTTCTCTCCTGGGGAAAAGAATGAGCTCACCCTAATGCCCTTGAAGCCAGGAAGTCCAGGAGTTCCAGGGAAACCACGAGCACCCTTGGGGGGGAAAAAAACAAACACAGAAGATAAATAACGTTTTGTTTCAAATTAAAAGACAATTATTTCTTCCCTCCAAAATATTTCTTCTTATCGAAATTCAAGGTTAGACTCAAAGACTAATATATTTTTAAGCACAGAGCAGTAAATTAACTTGCTCTATTCGAGTAATCAATACTATGGTGTTTGTAGAAAATACCATTTAGTTGCTTATAGTATGCTTGCTGTCATTGATAATACATTGTTTGCATTAATAAAAACTCCACATTTTTATTTGCCAGATGCCTTCAATAACTGTTTTGAGTATGCAGATATCTATGATGTCATATGGACCGATTTTGGTTTTAGTAACTATCTTATATGTGAGGTGCCTCTGATGTTTGGACTATATAACTGTTGTAAAAAATCTTACCTGTGGACCAACAACTCCTCTCTCGCCAGGTCGTCCGGGTTTCCCAGGGTGACCCTAAAACACAAAAGCATCATAGGGTTAATCTTTCCTTGGCAAACTATCAGATGAAAGTGGGGCATCTTGATTTTTGCAACAGGGGAAAAAGCCATCACAGAGAAGTGTGGATCCAAATATAAATTTAATTAACAATCATATTTTCTTAAATACAATCCAATTAATTAATATTTCATTAAAATGCTATTTTCCATATGGGGACAGTTATGTTGGGCATATTTGGCTCTTGGCAGAATACTACATTTTAATCTAGAAATTCTCATTGAGGCAGAAGGGGTTTAAATAGCATTTGGAAATGCTTAAGGGTAAATACTTACATCCTCACCAGCTTTTCCAGGAGGGCCAGTTGGACCACGGGCACCCGCAGGACCCTAGAGAATAGGAAACCCATCATTTTGTTAAGGATATATTAACACATTTTTTGAAAAGAAAACCTATCACAAAGGGGGAGAAGGTACTCACAGTCTGACCAGGTTCACCAGGCTCACCAGCGGGTCCTTGGAACCCTTGAGGGCCCTAAGAGAAAACAGTATGTTATACTCCAAGCCTTTATTCAATTCTGTCTTTTTACACAAACGCGATTACAAGCTTTGGGTACTTACAGGAGCTCCAGCTGCACCAGGAGGGCCTCGGGGGCCCATCAAACCCTGTGAATAGGACAGACAGAGTTAGCGCTGGTAAGTTGTCATGGCCTTGGTTAGGGTTAGATGGAGCCAGCTTAGCAGTGCCATAGACATCTTGTGATGGACAGCTGAACAGGATTGTCCTGGTTTTATTTTACAGCTTTTGTTTTTCCTGAAGGAAGGAGGTAAGGACCCACATTTCCTCCACTATTACTCTGCCTTTGCCTTTTATCTTCTATCAACTCAAATCAGTAGAATTCAATGTGAATTGGATGGGGTGGCCACAGGGTCCTTAAAGTTGTGCTCAGGCGGCATCCCGAGGTTGTTGGAATGCAATGAAGTGAATCAGTCTTTGCACAGTCGGAATACACAACTACCTTCTATGCAGTTGACCAAACATTTTCATTTGGATTCCCTTGATCATATGTCATCTCCCCATGTGATCCTTAGCTAGGAAATTGGTATTTTTATTGTCACAGAGGCATAAATTGAAAAGGATAAAAAAAGATCCTTCTTAATGATTAGAAGGTGATTTGTTATAACTTTATGAGAGTATAGCCCCTTTAAGGGCTATTGGTGACTGATAAAAATGTTAAACAAAAGGGGGTGTAATGAGAGGTAAAGGAAAAGTAAAATACTATTGAGACATCTTCCTGGAAGTATTTATTGTATAATATTATTATTGAAAATATGGCCCAAATGACAGCCAGTTTTTCTCCCCTTTGTTCTTTACTCTGTAGCACATAGAGTAAAACAGAGTGTTACTAGTTTGCAGGCTAAATATCCATTCCTGACTCCCCTTTGCAGTAATCAATGCCCATGCAAACTTTTCTGTAGGGGCCTGCTCCTGTACTGCTGAAAATATCACACAGACAAGTCTTGGGTAATTTGTTCATGACACATGGGGACTCTGCTGTCACTCTGTCCCATTGTATTAATGCCTAGAGTGAAATAATATGAATTTTATTAAAAAGCACATCATCTTAATTATAAGAATTATTTATTTGGTTTTGGAAATTGCATAGACATTAAAAGAAACTGTCACTTTTCAATCCAAATAATTTTTAGGTTATACATTAAAAAATAATTTTCTTTGACAGCATGAATTTTTAATTATATTTATTCATTTTTCCATGTATTTGCAACAATTTCATTTACATAAAAAGTAGTTTATTTTGTGGAGGCTATGAGACAGACAATGATTACTCATTAATTCAGAGAAGAGCCCTGTGGGGTTTTATAGTTATTGATTTTCTAACATGGAAAATTATTTTAATACTTTATTGCTGCTTATATTTCCTATTTGTGAAACACATATCTGTTGATTACATATGTCTGTGAATGTGTGTGGATGTGCAAGCTTAAATTATATTTTATTGATATTTAAAAGTAAAACACTCTGCTTTATGCCCCCCGGAGAGGTATTCCAAAGTCAGGGGAACTGAAATCCATATTAATTTTCTGGGCTTATGTAAGCTTTTTTTAATTAGTGTTTTATTTTTCTCCCTTTAGCTTCTTCTTGAAATATAGGTACTGCTTAAAACTGATTAATGTCCAGCCTTAGCTGAAATGGCTAATTTCAAATATCCAATATAAACAAAGCCAAAGAAAATCTCTAATTCTTCATTTCTTATATGAATGTTTTAAAATACCAGGAAAAGTCAGGAAATTGCAAACCATCAATTAAAGGCACATTACTTTCAAGTGAGAGTTTTAATTTATAGAAAATATTACCTTGCCCTTATAGTATATTAGTTTATTATGGACCATTAGCTCCAGCAAAACATCTTCTTTTGAAGATAGAGCACTGAATACATTGTCTAGGTAAGATTTATTTTTCAAACACCATGTTAACTTTGGGCAGATAAATACCTTTGTTTGGAAACAATTAATTGAAATCACTAAATTATATGTGTGTCTTACACTGTAGTGTTAATCAACTCAATGTTTTTACCTCAACATGTTTTCCTTCTATTTTATACATACTAGTGTATATTTTACATGCTCAATCAGTTTTTTTCTTAACGCCTCTCACTAATGCTTATTAAATGGTTCACATGTTAAAGATAGACCATTATTGTCGTAGTCATATAGGAAACTTTTCTAAATGTTACTCAAGTTATAGGATATATTGATGACTATTGGTGCTGAGTGATAAAGTGCTAAATTTACTCACTTTCTGTCCTATATTGATTTGTAATTAATAGACTAAAAAAGGAATTTTTACTAAAATGAATAAAAAGAAACACTTCCTACATTTCCAACTCCTTGAGAGAGCTGAGAATCTATCTTATTCACTGTTATATCCCCAATGTATAATACAGTTTGGGGTTCATAGAAAGCACCTAATAAATATTTGTTGAATAAATTAATATTTTACTCAAGTACTAGATACACGGTGCCATCCAATACCAGACATCTTGTCTGGAGGTTAGTCTTAGTCTGTCATTAACCACTTTTAGGAACCAGGGAAAAGGTCTAAATTCTCCAGTTATAAAACTTAATAGTTCTGTTCTCTAAGTGTTGCTTAAAGTTGACGATGTTGAAGGACATAAAAATATTAATCAGAGCGATCTCTCCTTTGAATTAAATTGATTTACCTGAGTTATGATTACTGTGCCCAGAGATTATTTCTTGGATATAAATATCTGATCTATTCTAAGGAGGCAAGTTTGTAGAGAAAAATTGAACCTCCTTAAATAGGCTTAGGTTTTTATAGATTTGAATACAAAAAAGTTGCTGCTTTTATGTGATCTAAGTATTGACTGCTAACCTAAGTAACTAAATAAATGGCAATGTGAAAGTTAACATGAAAGAGATCCTCTGTTCAGTAATTTTTTTTTGGCTAAGATAAAAAGAGAGAAGCATACCATTGGTCCAGGGCCAGCTCCAACTCCTTTTCCATCAAACTGAGCAGCAAAGTTCTAGAGGAGAGGCAACCATATATATAATATTAAACATGGGTATATAAGTGTTATCATTACCAGCCATGTAGTTCATTTTCTTATTTTACTTGTAAAGGTTTTTCTGTTGTTGTTTGAAAGGGAGCAATATTTTTGATATAATTATTAGTTTAGAATTCTACATTAAGCTAAACTTCTAAAACGTCAGGGAAATAGAAGTTTAAAATTTAGTCTGCACTTAGTTTGAATTGGGAAGCTTCTTTACCTTATTTTTTAATCCTTTCCTACCCTGTTAATCCTCTCTCTCTACTCCCACACCCAACCTGTACACTGAGGAAGAGGAGCTTTTGAAACTTTAAAAGGCACTGAAGGCCCCTGATAAATTAAGCAGAGACCAACTCTGCATTTCCCACCTGTTGCTCCACTTCTCTAGAACTACACAGTATGACTAAGAGACCTTTTTTTTGCTTGAGTTTAAAAAAAAGATATAAGGAGTTCTCAAGTTGAGAGGAAAATGAAATTAAAATGCCCCTTAAAGGTTAAACTTTAAAAAAATAATTCACAGTAATAACTTTACTGTTAAAGATCTCTTATAGTGGTTGATCTATTAAAGAAGGTGCTTTTCAATGCACTCGGTAGATAAGCAATCATAATAAGATCTTTGGGGGAGAAAGGTCTTATTTTACTGGCATACAGTTGAGTATTGGAATCAGGCTTCTGATTCATATTGCTAACCAATTAAGCAAATATGTTTTCCTTCCTGCAGTGTAGCCATTTGGCACTCATACCATTGTTAGAGACATAAAGCTAAAAGAAGATAATAATGAAAAAGGAAAATGTACTTCTTTCAAGTTAGTTTCAAGCAAATTAAACCTAAAACTCCTTGAATGTTGGTTCAGCAGACTTCAAGCCAAGGAGAATAAAGAGTAGGGTGTTTGCGAAATTGCTTAAGAGCAAGGATTTCAGTTATAATTCAATCTAATCAAACTCTTTAATAATGCAACACTTCTTATTTGTGCCCTGCTGGTAAAAGATATTAAATTCTCAAATTAAATAATGGTCATGAGGGCTGCAGCTACCTTCAGTGAACACAAAGACCAGTCTTATAATTGGCAAGAGCTCACAAAGAGAATGGGCAAAGCAGAATCTTGAATGAAGAAACCAAAGAAATGCAGTAAAATATGCTGGTATCCACCTAGCAAATTTAACTGCTAAAAATAAATTCCACAGCGAGCCTTCTTTCGGTAGAGGGATAAGAAATAAAAGTTAGTAAAAAGTTAACAATACTTAAGATGCCTTACCCCGCCAAGACCAGGGGGTCCAGGAGGACCAGGTGGACCAGGAGGGCCTGGGATCCCATCATCACCATCTTTGCCTGGTGGGCCTGGTAGACCCTGTTATGGAAAAAGTGAATTAGGCTGGGATTAGACAGACCTCATAAGAACTTATATGTGAAAAAGGATACCTAAGAATACCTATGGTAAAATCAGTTGTTCAGATCTTTCCATGTGCAAGTGGTATGGAAATAAACTATGCCATATCTGCCACTGATTGAAATTGACTTATGACATGGGTCCATTTTCGAAGGCAATTTAGCAGCATATTTGAAGGCACAAGACAGGGTAGTTTCTCCATGAAGAGGAACTCAGCCATTGAATATTAATTCATAATGGAGTTCTACTATTCAAATAAAGATAGAAATTATAGCTAAAATCTATGATTCCATAAATATCACATGGGTAACAGTGCACAGTGATGAGCTATGTATATTGACTATTAGTTTCTGATTGCGATGAACTTATTCATTTGTTTTGGTATGTTATGTTTGAATAGCAGATATGATAATTAATAAAGTAATTTTATCATGGGGTAGAAAATCCTGCAGATTTCTTACCATTGACAGTATATATGGCATTAGAGTAATTTAGTGACAAAATGCTACCTCTAATAAATTGTCTGAGTGGAACACATTTAAGTCTGCACTTTCCAACAGATACAAGTATTTATATATTGGAAAAAGTGTCACATAATGCAAACCATGTATGCTAAATAAGCATAGCAAGGAAATCTAAGCATACCATGAATACAGTGTAAGCCTAATTTGCACGTTTATGACAAGCTGACTGCTAACTCACTATTATTCCCTGGCTACATACGATATCTTACTTGAAACGCGAACAAATGCATTAAAATGATAAGAACTATATGGTGGTAGATAGATACATTTCCATTATTTCTGTGTTGCACAGGCCAACTAAAAACAAAAAAAGACAGACCATGCAAAGAATGTGGCTGTCTGTAATAGTTTTGCTTTTTTGAAGGGTAATCTTGACCTGAAAAGAATTTTGATTATATATAATAATGCTCATTCGCCTCCTCTTCTGTAGGGCATTATCTTCTTATAAGGTGGTACAATTATATGGATATATAATACTTTTATACATTGTCAATCTCCTGTAGTTCTAATATGTAATTATTCAATTATGAGCAAAGCCTTTTATAATTCAAAAATGACATACCCTTTCTCCGCGTGGTCCTCTATCTCCAGTGGGGCCCTATGAGGAAGATATAAATAGCACAGTTCTAAATGTCTAAACAATTTCCAGTGAACAAGCAAAGCATTCTTCATAAAGATTAGTTCATAAGACTGATCTAACCACAATGTTATTAGATAAAACTATAAAAATAACACAATACAATAGATAAGAGTATATTGTTTTTATTATAATTACATGTAATTTTTAAAAACTGGGGTATTGGAGGCTATAGTCTCCAGTCATTAGGCCAATATTATAACTATAGTTTGCAGAAAGATGATGTCTGTGGATAAAGTTACCATTTTGTTACATCGTTAACAGAATATTTTTATAGTTAAAGCCCTTTACAATAAACTTTCATCTATTACCTATAATTAACATAATAGTCACTTCATCTCCAGAATACAAACAAGTCTTTTCTTCCTTTAGTGCATACATTACTAGTTTGTATAATGTAAGTGTAATTAGAGATGATTTTGGAAGGTAAAACTTTATCTTAAACATCAAAGCTATTTTATTTTATGGTTTAGCTAATGCATATTTATGTGAGCAAATCTTGACAAAGTATTTTTCTTATGTAGTCTACTATAAATTTGGTAAAGTTAAAAGTTATCATTGATCATTTCAGATGTTATGGAGAATTATTAGACTCTTACCTTTCTTGCAGTACCCTAGAAAAAAATAAGTAAAAGATCATTATGAGGAAAATTGTATGCATGTATTTTAAAATGGATCTCATTTCCATGTAGTATACAAATATAGTTACAGAATATGTATATTGTGCATTATTATTATCTTAATATTTCAAAGTACAACTATAAATTTTATAAATTAAATAACATATGCAAAGAACCAAAATATATACTTATCTGTAATTATGTCTCAAATTCAATTCATGAACTAAGAATTTGTTCATAATTCTCTTGAAAATGATTCCAGGGGAATGTCAAGAATTTTCTAGCTATGAAGCCTTCTGCTTTGTAATAGATGATGCTAAAACCCAAACGTCCACTGAATTATTTACTCTCTATTTCTTATGGGCGCTCTTATGAGACTGGTCTTATTCAGTAGCCCCGCCCATTTTAGAAATTAGGGTGGGTACTTTCTAAGGCAGCCAGAAAGGTTTGACAACATAACTCTTCATGATTTTCTTGGGAATCCAGGTTAGTCAATACCAATATAGCCCCCCCTTCCTTCTCCAAAGAGGACATTGCTGTGGCTGAGGCAAAGAATAAAATAACAAATTCTCAAAATAATTTTACATACCTCTTGTAGAGCTGTAGAGAAAGGGAAAAATAGGAAAAAATTATTAGTATTATTTCATTGATCAATAGCAGTGATTATCAAATAGATATATTAGTCTATAAAATTAACTCACCTAATTGAAGACCAAATTGTGTTTTTTATTAAGGATATTTTAATGACTTGGAAATTATTCAGGTCAAAAGTATGGCAGGGACCAATCAGTAGGGTGATTTGCATGCAATATTAACATGTAATTATTTTGAATTAAATAGTTAATTATTTACTGTTTTATATATCTATGAAATAATAACGTCTGAAGGATATTTCTAATGCTTAGTAATTAAGCTAGTAAATTGCACACATAGCAAGACCAGTAGGTTGATGAGGAAATAATTTATGGTTTAGATAATTTTTGATATGTAAAATTATTTAAAAAAAGGAAAATTTGGGAAAGTATGTTATCTAAAGTAGACTCTGGTTTTTATAAAACATTAAAGTTAATTAGTACTTCATTGAGTTTGTATGATTTTTAATGTCCTTTTTCAAAAGGTCTAATTGGCAAATTAGTTACTATGAAAATGGATTCATTCGGACATCTGGAATTTTGCTTTAAGTTGGCTTACATAAATTAGGCAAGTTCCTGTTACCAATATGTATCACTTTTTCCCCTTAGAAGGAATTGCTCTGTATAAATAGAAAAACTGTGGATTAAAAATCTTGAAAAATAATGGGGAAAATACACTAAAGTAATATTCCCACCTTTACCATAATTGGTTTAAATTCTTGAGACTGAATCCTTCTCCTATGGTATAAAAATTATAGGTTAACACAAGATGTAAGTGTGGCGAAGCTGGGAATAAGATGAATCACCCCTAAAACTTGCTTTAATTAGGTGACCAAGAAGTGTGTCATTTGGAGTGAGAACATCTGTTACAATAGTCACAACTCAGGAGGGTAGACCACATCCAGCACTGACATTTAAGCGCAACCTACGACAATTATTTTTAAATGAGATAAATGATATGTTTCCTTGATTGTGCCCATCAGCAAGAAGAATAATTATGCCTGGACTTGATCAACGGAAGTCCTTCTGATTTTGGGAATTTGACTTTTAATTACTTAGACTAAGCCATTTTAAAGAATGTGTGTTGGTAACATTTATTCCAGACTGTAGTTGGCTGTGGATCAGAAGGTGAGTTGCCTTTTGCACCTTCAAACTTCCCTAGGTCTGTTTCCATTCTTATCTCTAGGAGCAAACTCTGCTCCTACTGTCAGATCTCATAAAAAAGAATTTGATAATGTGAATTTGTTCAATGCAATTATTCCTTAGTATCCACAGTATATATACCAGAAGTAGATGAAGGGAGAAAACACTCCAAAATATGCATCTGTAATGATGCAATTGTAGACATGGTGGAATGTGGATGGAGCAAACTTTTTGAATTGTTGGGTGTGACCAGACACCCCTCAAACTCCATCATGTCAATATCTTTGTCTGGTAATTGGGCAGCCATTTTCAAGACAGAAACAGACTGATTTTCTACTCTCTATCTTGACATGGAAGTCTGGTCATAAAACCTGCAGCTGGAAAGTGGCCTTGGGGTCCATCCAATCTCTGTCCTGCACTTTAGAAAAGACCCAGTTTGATTCGCCCAAGGCTACATGGTAAATTAGTGGCAGTCATGGGAAAACCTCCAGTCTCTTGAATCTCAGATCAATGTTGATATTTCCCAACTTACTGTGTTGAGAACGTCTGCTTGTTATCAGAAACATGTTGAAGAGATAACTCTCAGGCTCAACCTAAGGCAGAGCAGCTTTCGGTTAAATAATGTTACCATTTCCAGGACCAGATAATGAATTGAGAAGCTAATATTACTTTTCAGAATGTACCCATTCCAAGTAGCATTCATTTTCCTTCCCACAATCCACTGACTGGCTATATTGGGAATGGCTTCAATGAGAAAGGCAGATAATAACCTCCCTGGGTAAACCTCAGCTTAAGGCCTGGTCCCCTGCACTTTCAAGGTACTCCCTCCAGAGGGCGCCTCTCTTCCTCCGTCTCCTGCTCCTCCTCCTCATCAACCAGACCAAGTCTTGAAACAGCGGAAGAAAAAAGCCCGTAGAGGCTTAGTTTTATATTACTAAGTCAGAGGGCTTTCTAAGGCAGGCCTCAAGTTTTACAAGGTGGGCATGAGGGCCGTAATGGGCCTATTAGGGCCTCGACTTCGTTCATCACATCAGTTGTTCACATCCTATCTTCAGGGAACAGACCTGTTCTGTTTGAGCTTCACTAACCTGAGAATTCGATGAAGTTACCAGTTTTTGAGTTCAGAGAAAAGTTCCCTAACTTTTGGCGTGTCGGGCCTTTTATGTTTTCATTTCTAAGACAAGTTCAACGTTTCTTATCAATGCCTGCGTTTCTCCAAATGCCAGAGGGCCTTCCCTCCAAGCTGCACCTTCAGTTTAGCTTAGTGTTTCCTTCTCCTCTTTGCACAACCGGCTGACCTCTCTCCACCCCTGCCCCGAACAAGCTGAAGGCACTTACATTGGCATGTTGCTAGGCACGAAGTTACTGCAAGCAGCAACAAAGTCCGCGTATCCACAAAGCTGAGCATGTCTACCACTTAGACATGCAGACTCCTTGTGTCGCAGAGCCCCTGGGTCGCCGGCGGAGGTATCACCTGGCGGGCGCAGGCATGCAGTCGTGGCCAGTACCTCCAACTTAGCAGAAACCTCCTGCCGCCTTGGTGCTAAAATAATAAAGCCCGGATCTGCCCTATTTATACGACCAAAGTTTCCCTGGCCCGAGGGTGCCTCCAAAAGCTCTTCCACCAATGAGAAGGCTGGGGCTGGGGGCCCGGGCAGCCACAGCTGGGAGGAGACTGCGGGGGCGCAGAGGAGGGAGCAAAGAGGGGAGGGATGTGGCCACGGGGCTGGCTTCTTAAATTGGTTCCATTCTTTTTGAGGACGTGGACACTTTTGAGGCTTTCAAGGGAAACTCTGACTCGCTGTCTGCATACCTCCGCCCTCTCCATCTCCCCCGCCCTTTCCAAGTTTGGAAACACTTTTGGACACGTCGCACGTCGGAGGGTTCTTCAGACACCGACGTGGACAGAGTTTGCAGATCTCCGGGCAGCGGGGCAGCTGTAGAGGGGACGGGAGGCGGTAGATCAAAGCAGGAACTGTCCATTCCGGCCTCACCTTGTGCCCTGTGGGCCACCGGCGAGGTGGAGGGGGCCCGGCGGACGCGTAGCGGGCAAGAGAGGAGGGAGCCAGGACCCCGCAACGTGGCTTAGCCCGGGGCCGCCTTTCCCTGCCCCCTCCAGCCTGCCTCCCCCCGCCCCTCCCCAGCCCCTGCCCAGGTTTTCTCTCGCTTTGGCGAGTGCGTGCGCCCACTTTTTCAGCAGTAACGCGCTCTCTCTCTTCTCTCTCTCTCTTACTCTCTCTCTTCCTCTGTCTTCTCCCCCCTCCCAGGAGAGAGTGAGAGAGGGGCTCTGTTCGTGGAGGATCGGGCTGCAGTTCGAGGATGCCTACCTTTGGGGGTGGGATGGGGAGCAGGCTAGGGCGGCGTGGCACCCAGCACTAGGGAGGATATGCTTTGCCCACAAGCTTTGAACACACCAGACTAGACCAAGCCATGGGAAGTCCTTACACCTCGCTTTTTCTGCTGAGGCTAAGTTTAAACCGAGGCTTTGGGGATTATCTGGCCCTGCGAAATGACTGCAGCAGATGGACCGGGACGGTTTTCTTTTTTTGTTCGTTTTTGTTTTTCTTTTTTTATTGTTGTTTATTACAGTTGTCCCCGTTCCCTCCCCCCTTGCTCTCCACTGTTCCACCCCCTCCCCCTCCCACAATCCGCACCCTGTTGTCCATGTCCATGGGTCATTTATACCTGTTCCTTGACTAGTCCTTTCCCCTTCTTTCTCCCCCTTTCCCCCTCCCCACTCCCCTCTGGTCACTGTCAGTCTGTCCCTTGCATCCATGGCTCTGGTTTTAAAGAGTATTATGCTTAGTGAAATAAGCCAGGTGGAGAAAGACAAATACCATATGATCTCACCTACAACAGGAACCTAATGAACAAAACAAACAATCAAAATAGATCTGGGACAGATCTGGGACCCCTCTCTTATGAGGTCTCTTTTCTGAAGTTGTGGTGGAGAATCCAAGCCCTCCCTTTCAAGTTTTGTCTCTCCCTCCTGTTTTTCGAAGACTCTTTGTCTGCATTTACTAGCACCATCCTCAGCCTGGACTCAAATAACCCTCTAGCGAGACCCTCTCAATCCCTATTGACCTTGCTGTCTCATTCACTGACCCCACTCTTACAGGCAATCAATGCCCACGCACCTTCCTGCCCTCCTCCCAGCTCCTTCCACAGCCTGGGGAAACCACCTCACCCATCATGAGGGGCTTCTGATTCAAATTTGGAATAAGGGCAGTCTTCTCTGGTAACACCCCATCATTGTGGAAGTTAACTCTCTCCCCAAAACTCAGCCTCCTTGTCCCCTTGTAGCCCCATCCCACTCTGTTCCCCACCAGGGAGAGGAAGAGCTGGGGTCTTAACCTTGAGACACTTACTGGGGCTGGGAGGCCAGAACTCCTGAGGACTGTGAAATTCCAAGTGCAGTCAGCTTCAGTGGTGCCCCCTTTCCCCGAGCCCTCTTGAGATATCATTGCAGGCCCAGAGGAAAGGCCATGAGTCTGAGGTTGTGCCTCTGCCTGTCTAGCACCCCAGAGATTGGGTGCCAATGGATTAAAATGCCATCCTCTTCCAGAAGTCAACATCATCGCAAAAGGAGCATCTTTAGGTCAAGTTCATCTCCACCAAAGAGAAATTTAGTGGGCTCTAGTTCCTTACTAATCTTTTTCCCTTTCTACCCCTCATCTCTGCTCCCCTCCTTTTTGGGGGGCTGTACTTTAAGGAAGAATTTCTACCCAACTCGTCAGCAACCATTATAAAAACAAAGGACTGAATTTTCTTAAACTTTTTGCTTCTTCTAACCTTAAGAACATGAACAAAATGGTTAATGGAAATAAAAAGAGAACAACCATAAGGTATAACAAACTCTTCTTTTACTCTAAGTAAGGGCATTCACTTGGGAGATAACTTTGGAAGACTTGAAGTAACTTGGAGTGAAGGAGTTTGAAGGGTGTCAGGTCTGTTCTAGGAAGATGTTTACAAAGAAGAATGAATCCACAGTCAATTTGATCATTTAAATTGTAGAACAGTTTTTGGAAGTGCATAAAAATGCTTAGCTAGTTTTTGAGAATTAGAGAAATAGGAGTTCAAGCACACGTTTATAAAGTTAAGGAAAAACTTCACAGTCAACTGATAACTTGAAAAGCATTCCTGGAAACACTGATGCAAATACCAAATGCTGCTGGGCTTCTCCCTGATGATGTGGCAGGCTTTGAAGCAGCCAGTCCTCAGCAATTGGTGGGAGGTGCTGGCTCCAGATGGAACAATGAAAATGGAGAAAACTGAACGGGAGTTTTTCTTTTTTCAAGTGAGACAGATTTCACTTCTAGCAGTTTTTACACATTATTTTGACCCTTTCTTTCTCTTCCTCATCACTCAGTGGGAACAATAACTAATCAAGTGTTTGTGTTATAGGAGGAATTCTTTAATGTTTACATTAAGAGCTCTTTAGTATTTTTTGCCTCCAAACAGTCAGAGGTTTTGTGCGTGGATAGGGACGGGGCTGGGAAGAGAGCTGACCCAAAGCCTAAAGTGAGCATCCTGGGGGTCTGTGATGGTGTGTGAGTGTAGCTGAAGCCTGGTTACTGGGAGGCAGGAGTGAGGATGTTGGAGGTTTGGGGGACTAAGGGGTTGGGATAGGGAAGAGAGCTGACCCTAAGCCTAAAGTGAGCATCCTGGGGGGGCTGTGATTAAGTGTGTGGGTGTAGGGTAAGCCTGGTGGCTCAGTGGGAGGAGCAAGCAGTGAAGAGGGTGTTGGGGAGGGTAGAGGTTGAGAGTGGGTGATGGAAGGAGGGAACCAGAGATCAAAGACTTCCACATTTTGCTGCTAGACAGTTATACCTGAGTTCCTGTTTCTAAATCAGTTTCTTTTGCAAAAAAAAAAAAGATGATCTCTTCAGCTCTCTGTGACTTATGGATGACAAACTGGGGCACACTTTAAAGTTTGGTGAAAGAATGGCTGGGTGCCTGACTGCTAAGGGAATGCAGGGCAGCCTGATAAGGCTATATTGTCTTTTACTTTGATTCCTTTCTTTGATCAGAGCAAGCATCTGATTGACATTTTCTTTCAAATACTTATTAAGGCCCCATTCTGTGAAAAGCATTATTACTATGCAATCTCATTCTAGTTCTAGCCCTAGCTGAGTTGGTGGTCAAGCAATTGCTAAGTAGGTACAAACCGACAATTAAGATGGTATCTGAAAAGTTTTGAGGATTGACCTGACTGTATGAAAGTTTTTTTGAAAACCATTGAAATTCCTGCCCTTTATCATATCAGTTGGGTTATTCAGTTCTTGCTAATAATTTAAATGAGACTACACACACACACACACACACACAGAGTCAAGTAATATTTAGTGTTGTGCCAATAACTGTATGAATTGGTGGGTGTATGACTGTGAAACAGAATGGCATGGTCACATGGTCTTTGCCCTCGGGGGGCTTGTAATTTATTGGAGGAGAGAGAAGAGTGTGGAAAATACTGTGATGGGGGTGAAGAGAGCTTCTGTGTTTATGAGGATTTAAGGTGAACAACTAACCTAGATTCACGTGGGTGGAATCAAGAAGGGCTTCCTGGAGGTTGCAACAAGCTCAAGCCTTACAATGAACAGGATTTGGAAGAGATGGGGACAGATTTGGGCACAGAGGCATGAGAAGATTCGGCAGTTCTGAGGAATGGAAGTCTTTCGGCATGTGGCATTATGGAGGGATGGGGGAGAAGAGAGGAAGGAACTAGAGAGGATTTAGCAAGGACCAGAGCAAACAGCACCTTTTATGCTGTCTTCTGGTGTTTGTGTTTTCTTAACTATGCTATGGGGAGTATTTGGATGATTTTAAGCGCTAAGATTATGTAACAAGACAGTGCTTTTGAAAAGATGACTTTGGCTTCCATGTAGAGAAATGATCAGAACAGGAACACAGCAGAGACAGAAACTAGTTAAGAGACCGCGGCAGTAATTCTGAAGGAAAATGATGTTTGAACTAGGTGCTGGTGGAGTTGGAGAGAAGTTGATGGGCTTTAGAAATATTTTTGAAGTAGAAGAAGAAGTCTCTGAAGTTTGGCTGTGACAACTGCTGGATGAAGAAGACTAGGGGAGCATCGTCAGGTTTCTGACCATAGCAACTGGCTGCTTGCAGGTATTGTCCATCCAGTTGGGAAACATTTGAGGAAGAGAAGCCTTGGGTGAGGGAGGGGAGGAAAAAGAGATCAGATCTGGGTATGTTCAGTTTTGGGTGCTTGCAGACCATTAAGTGGATAGGTCTCATAGATGATTAGCTATGTAAGCCTGAAGCCCAAAACTTATACTTGGCCTATATTTATGGATAAAGGAGTCATCAGATTACTGAAGTCATTTGAGTGGAAGAAACCCTCCAGGCTGCATGTGTGTTTGGAAATAGACAATAATAAAACCTAGCACAAAACCCTGAAAAGCTCTATCATGTCAGCAGTGAATAGAAGAAGAAAATTCGTCACAGCGATTAAGAAGCAGCAGCCACATGGGGTGGGAAAAAACCATTGTCTCCATCATAGAGGGCGAGGAAAAGTTGTTTGGGGGAGGAAAGCATAGTGTTTTGTGTTTCTGAAAGGCCAAGTAAAGGCTAAAACGATGGCATAAATTAGCAACTTGGAGGTCACCTGTGAGGCTGGCTCCACTGGCATGGAACTCAGCTGAAAGAATGTGGAAGAGTAAGGTAATAAACACATCTAAGAAACGTGTTGTTAGGTGATTTCGTTGTGTGTGAACTTCATAGAGTGCATTTGCTCAAACCTAGATGGTATAGGCTACCACTGTAATTGCATGTGCTGTACTTTTCTATGACTGGCAGCACAGTAGGTTTACTTCCACCATCATCACCACAAACACATTAAGTAGTGCATTGCACTACAGTTTTGCAACAGCTACACCGCTAGGGGATGGGGAATTTTTAGCTCCAGTATAATCTTTTTTCTTAAATCAAATTTATTCAGGTACCATTGGTTAATAATGTATAAATTTCAAGTGTACAACAATATAATTTGATATCTGTATACTCCGTTGTTTGTTCGCCACCCCGAAGTTAGTTGCACTATACTCTGATGGGACCATGCTGTGCATATCATCAGATGTGGATCAAAACATTGTAATTCTGCACATGGCCATGTAACAGAAGTCAAGAGAGAGCTGAGTTATAGTTTAAGGATGATGTTAGGATCCATGTGGAAGAGAATTTTGCATGTTTGATTGACACCATCCAAAGTAGATGCTTAATCTTATGTTCTCCTTCTTGAGGTTTCCTTCATTATACCTCTCCTCATTTGCTTTTAAGTATTAAAGCAAGGAACACCAAGAGCTTGCAACTTTTCTTTTTTTTGACTTGGTAATGAATGATCAGTTTTTTCGGAGGTCCTTTAAAATGTGTAGACAGAGTCAATTTATCTCATTGGTTATAAATCTCAGTTTTATTTGGGGAATTAATCTGGGATTTAGTGCCCCACTTTTTGAGTTTAGGAATATGAAATAACCACTTGAGTATTCTTGTCCACATATTGATTATATGGATATAGTTGTTTTGTGGTATATTGTTATTGACTATTCCATCATCAATAGTTCATATTTCAGAGGGATCTCTCAGGGCACACAAATTTTAGCTTTAAATTAAGTTCACCTTTTTCTTTGAGAAGAAAAAGCTAGTTCTAAATTCATCCTTAAACTGTAGAGCACCAGAATGTATTCCAAAAGTCCACTCTGGCTTATTAGTAGTTTGGTTGGCTTGCTTTCCAGGCTCATATTTTTCAGTTCTTTTTAAGTAACTGGAAGAAATAAGAAGACTTTAGTTGCAAAAAAAGGTTCTGGGTGCTGGTAATTTATTGAGTTACCCATTAAATTGAACCAAGATACATTCTCTTTCATTCCTACATTACTATAGAAAAAGAATTATAAAGATTTATTTGTATATGATAACCATACTTAGAATTTATAAAACTTATACAGTTTGTATTTTATATTTTAAAAAACTAACAAATTAAGTTAATGGCATTACTGATGAACTCTTTAGAGTTTAAAATTTGATTTTCACCTTTGCAATTCTCTACGTGCATGAAAAATCTTCCACTTAGTTTATGTGACATAATAACTACTTATTATATAGTATAATAAGCACTGTGCCAGGAATTTTACATAAATTACCTCAAACCTCCAACAATCATCTGGACTTTAGTGGGAGTGTGTTTTATTATTCCCAACTTTACAAGTAAAAATCTGAGGCTTTGAGAGATGAAGCAGTTTGTCTAATGGTTCCTAGATGTCCTAGAATGGGTCAAGTCCACCTGTCGTACATTTTCAAAATGCCTAGTACTCTTGATATCTACTATCTATCCCAATGATAATTGATTAATTAATTAAAGGTGTCAATTGTTTACGGACTGACTTCACTTGAATGTAAAGTCTTTAAAAGCGGAGATGATGCCAATTTTATTCACACTTCCAACCTTAGATCTGGGCATAGTGCCTGCTGAATAATAGATACTTAACAAAAATTTACTCAGTAAATTAAGACTGATTTGCCATGACATAACTAAAGATTATAGAGCTTAAATGTAAATTCTGGTTATTATTTTTTTCATTGATGGTTTACCATTTCAATTACATATTTTAAATTTTATTCATAGGTAAGAATTGCAATTAACACATGAACTTTACTTGAATAATATGTGAATGTATTTTAGCCAACATACCCAATAGTAGCATAATTATTCCTTGATATCTCATAAACATGTTATTTAATTAAGTCAGACTTAGGAAGAACAAAGTAATTGAACAATAGGAAAAAGTTAATTTTATTAATTATAAAGTCACAAAATTTTAGAGTTGGAGGACAGTTTAGATGTATTCCAAATCATAATTATAAATGTGTGGAAACATAATTATAAATGTGTGGAATCATAATTTGTTTTTATATTATATTTTTATGTCTGGCCAATGTCAGGTACACAGCAGGTATTCAATAAATTTTAGTTGCATGAATTAATATGTTTAATAAATGAGTAAACATCCCTAGAGAGGTTATGTAATGAACTAGCTTATGGTAGACCTGTAACCAGGGGATTGCTTGATTCCCAGTCTCTTGCTCTTTCCTTTCAATTAAAATAACATCTAGCATGTATCTGGAATATTTTTCAATATTTAACCTTTATAACATTCTGAAGATGAGTTATTATTCTACAGAGAAGGAAATTGAGGCTCAGAAAACTTAAAGGTTTTCTTCAGATTGGTGGTTCTCAAAGTGTGGTCCCTGCATCTGTAATACTAGAATCCTTTTAGAACTTGTTAAAAATACAAACCATATGTCCCATCTCATACCTGCTAAATCAGAAACTCTGTGGGTTAGCAGCAATCTGTGTTTTAGGTGATTTTGTATTGAGTAATGGTTAAATGAGGTAGATGTAACGTTAACATCATGGAGAATAGATGTGAGTGCTGTATGATAAAATGAAAATGTGTGGGATAGTCCAGTTAACAAAATATTAACTCCCTTCATTTATTCTTCACTCCGAAAAGTCCCTTTCATATCCATTTTTTCTCTCTCTCTAATGTGTATGTTGACTTATTCTTTCTTTTCTTGATTCTCCTTGGTTCAAGGGGTTAGGTAGCTGAATATTCTGAAAGACTATTAATTGTTCATTATTTACAGTATTTGTAGCAGCAAAGGAAGACTTTTAACCCCTTTTTGTTGGTCCAAACGCAATTTAAGGTTATTTGGGTAATGTAACATTTACAGTGGAAAAATGTTTTCCAAAGGACATACATTAGCTTTTCAAGAAAGCTGAGTGTGATTAGCCCAATGGTTAGAACTCAGTGCTAAAAAAGTCTGGACTGTAGCCTCAGTTCATCTATGGACCAATTAACTTCTCCCTGTTATAGTACTTTGGAATTCACCACTCTGTGGACCTGGTACATAATTCCCTAGATAATTAAACAATTCAGTTGAGACAGGAAAGATCCATGGTTTACTGCAAATCCATTCATTACTCATTCTACAAAAATGCTCCCCACCCCCCAAGGCTCAGAGGATGTTTTAGTTATATACTGACACCACAGACATGTGCTTCTATTCCTTGTAGTTTACATATCATGTTTTGATACTTGAATAAAAATGGTCTCTGGAGCCTTAAAAAATGGACTTTCCTTCTGAAGCCCCCAAGAGGTTAAGTAAGAGAATAGATCTTCCTATTTCAGGATGTGCTAAATGCTGGACTAAAACAATCAGAGAAGTCATTGTTTTTGCCCATGAGTCCCTGACTAGTTTTCTTACAGAGTCCTTATTTTACAACTGTGGCCTCCTAGGCACACCTGCAGACCCAGTCCTGCACAGACTCCGGAAATGGGTCCTGTCCTTGTACATGATGAATTTAAGAAGCTCCAGTTGTAGAATCTCCTAATTGCTATTCTTGGATTTCATTCTGTGGCACTGCTCTTCTTCTGGCTTCATATATCTAAAACCCAGCCTGAATTTTATGTCCATTCTTATAGTATACCTTCTATATTCTTGCACCCGAATTCCTCTTTTGATAATGTGCCTCTTTCCTCTATGATTGGCTGTATTCACTTTTTTCACTACTTCACTCCTTCATTCCTCAACACATCTGCTACTGTCTATGCAAGATACAATGTTGAAAATTTGGCCTGAAACATGATCTTGGCAACCTTTCCTTTACTGCCCTTTCCTAACACCCTGGACACAGAAGGCCTGCCTCTAAATTTCAGCACCGTGTCTCTATGTTCATGTCTGTTACCATTGCAGACCCGCCTGCTTGGATCCTGTAACAGTGCTTCCCTGGGGCGCTGTATTCCGGCACCTGTTGTAACACCTGCATTCCTTCTTGCAGGACCTCATGGGTGGTGGTCCTGGCTCGGCCCAGCACATACTGGTTATCTCCATGCTTTCCTGGCTTTTGACTTCCAGCTGTTGCCTGCAGCTGAGTCCATTTCTGTGGTACCTGCTCCCAGGCTCCACTTTTCTCTCAGAATCTCCATCTGAGAGGAGAGGTCGGGTGTTTTCAGTTCCTCTAACCACATCTTGTTTTGGAGTGTTTGCTCAATGAACAATGATGGTGTTCCTAGTAGGTGCCCGGTGTAAGTGCGGGGATACATAGAGGGATAATATATAGAATCCAAGCTCAGAAGGCATCATAAATAGAGTAGATCCTTCCCAATTGTGAGGATAAGGAGATATTTCAGTTTGAGGTACCTAAGATTTCAGAGGGGAAAATAAGGTTAGAGAGGGACTAAATGCAAACACTTATAAATCTCTGTATAATCTCTAAAGCAGAACTGTCAAGGTAGCATGCTAAATAAGGGGAGCATCAGTGTCGTTTTTCATGTCTTAAATTACTAATAATGATTACAGCTCCATTGCTTTCCATTTACCATCTTTTGCTCAATAGACATATCTCAGGGTCTTTCTCCCCTGCCATTTCAACAAAATGCCCATAAATTTGCTTTACTTTGCTGAAGGTAATACACATATTAAAGGTTTCTTTTCCCCTGTACCTGGTTCTCCACCCAGATTCGCAATGCCTTTCTGATTTCATGATTTGGAATTGTCGACTCCTGCGTGCTGAGTCCCGGACATAACTCCCCAGAGGACATGCCATCAGGCCCCTCTTACACACGTGTCCCTTGCCTCCCACCTTGCAGCTGCAGCAGCGCCATTTTAAGGTCCTGGTTTATGTCTCCTCAGATTCCCTTATTGCCTAGAGCCCCAAGGCAGAAACCTCTGTTACTGCCATGCCATCTGCTTTACTTTACTTTTTTATTCCTAACACCCAGTTTTTTCTCCTAATTATTCCCAATAGGAGTGACTCATAATTCTTATATACTGAAATTAAGATTCTTGTGGTTGGAAAAAAAAGGTATATAACACTAAATCTGTCTATACTGGAATCCCTTGTTTACTAAAATTTGAATTAGGGGCAGTTCATTAGTGGGGAGGGGTTACTTTACCTAATAGGAGAAAATGGTGTATTAGCTCATTAAAATAAAGATGTTTTGATCTCTTTCTATGAGCCTGTTTTTGTTTTGTTTGTTTGTGGGCTTGTTTGCTTGGTTTTTAAAGATTCTATATGTAAGTGGAACCCAGAAGGCTGGGGGTTGGGAGACAGGCGAAAAGGAGAAGAATACAGTCAATGATATTGTGATGAGATTACATGGTGACAGATGATTATTAGAATTTGTGAGGCGATCACATTGTAAGATCACTATTATGTACACCTGAAACTAATACAATCAACCTAAGATTGTATACCAATTATTATTACAATTTAAAAAAGTAATAAAACATTAATATAAAAACTTACAATGCTTTCAAGATTATAGAAATAAATCCCCAGGGTTTTTGAGACAAGTATTAAAAACATGCCACAGGTCTTGGGTTGATGGACAAGTAAAGAGACAGAATAAAGATATTTGGTCTTAAAATAAAACAAGACAAAAACAAAGATGTTTTGTATTTATTCAGTGAACAGTGTATTAAGAGGGTCTAAGGGATCCCACAAGGAGACTCAAAGAGCAAGAAGTAGTGGATTCTCCTTGGGAACGTTGAGTAGGGGGATAGAACATTGAAACTGAATCTTGGAGCAATTCACCAGCCAGAAAGGAAAGAAACATCCTTTCTCAGGAACTAGTATATAACTTGTGAAGAGGCAGGTGACCTTTATCATAATTTCAAATTAAAAAATAATTTCTGTTATAATTTCCCTCTAAAATAGTGGTTTGCAACCCAGGTTGACTTTGCCTCTGGGAAACATATGGCAATATCTGGAGACATTTTTTTGCTGTCACAACTGCAGCAGGGGTGATGTGCTACTGAAGTAAGAGGTCAGAGGTGCTGCTAAATATCCTACATGCACAGGACACATAATTATCTACCTCAAATGTCAATATTGTCATTGCTCTATAAGGTATGTCCCAAGAAGGCTTGGGCCTCACTGTCCTATTATACCTCTGTGTCAGTAGGACCTAGCATGGTTGGAGGCAGAGTTGGTACCCATTTAATATTTGTGGAGTGAATGCAGACATGAAAGAGAAGGGGAAATGTTTGAGGAGGGGAAATACAGTGGGTCCTCAAATAACATCTTTTCACTCAATGTAATTTTATTATAATGTTAATGAGGGAAAACAAATTGATTCCTGGCCATTGCAGCTATCTGTATGGTGTTTGCTGTTCTCCCCATGTCTATATAGGTCGTCTCTGGGTGCTCTGGTTTCCACCCATATCCCAAAGATGTGCATGTGAGATGAACTGATGAGTCTCAATTGTCCCAGTCTGAGTGAAGTGTGTGTGTGTGTGTGTGTGTGTGTGTGTGCGTGCCCTGCGATGGAAGGGTGTCCTGTCCAGAGTGGATTCCCACCTGGCATCATGAGCTGCTGGGATAGGGTTTGGCCACCCTTGACCCTAAAATTGGAATAAGCAGGTTGGAAAAGAATTAATTAACATACTTGTTTGTTATTCATCTTTCTTAAATGTGTATATAGCTCACATTTATTTCAATGTTTAATATTAGGAGTTTTTGTGCTGCTTGTGGTTTTTTTTGGACTTTATTTAGAAGTTTGGTGATTTTTGTGACTGGAAATATGCCCTAGGAACTTAACTCTGATTTATATCAATTAGTCTATGGTAAAATTGGTTTTGTTTTACAACTTTTCACTTAAAAGTCACAATTTCCAAGAACCATCAAAGGCTTTAAGTGAGAACTTACAATATATATGCAGAGTTAGAAGTTAGGGTATACTTAAAAAGTAGTGGGAAAATAAGGCTATTAATATGATAAAGAGAAATTATGAAGGGCATCTTGTGCTATCTCATGGATCCTCCCTTTAATATATAGTCCACGGGTAGAACTACTGGAAGGTTTCAAGCAGGAGAATGATCCTATCTGAATCATGTTTTAGTAAGATAACCAAGCAGCACTGCCAAGAGCCTGGAGGCCAAGCGGTCACTTAGAAAGTGTCGTAATAGCTCAGGGATGATATGGGCCTGATGCAAGGCTAAGGCAGTGAAGACAGAGAAAAGAGGGTTGATCTGAGAGCTGTTTAAGAATTCAAATGGATAGAACGTGGTGATCAATTAAATATGGGAAATGGAGAATTTTCTGCCTTAGGCTACTAAGTGGCTGTTGATGTCATTACTTGAGATGAGAAAGATAGGTGAAGCAAGATATGTGTGTGTGTGTGTGTGTGTTTGTCTTTGTATAGGCATTAAAGCGTGAACATATGTCATTATATTCAACAGACTTTTGATTAGCCAATTATACAGGCACTGAGGATATCAAGATGTATAACTCTGGTCCTTAAGAAGCTGATATAATCAATGCAGCACTATTCACAATAGCCAAAAAGCAGAAACAATTCAAATGAGTGAATGGATAAACACAATGTGGTATATCTATACAATGAAATTTTATTCAACAATCGAAAGAAATTAAATACTGATACATGTTTTAACATGGCTGAACCTCAGCAGTATTATATTAAGTGAAGGAATCCAGCAACAAAAAGGTCACATACTATCTGATTCCATTTATTTGGAATACTCAGAATAGATCAATCCATGGAGGCAGAAAAGATATTAGTGGTGGCCAAAGGGCCTGGATGAAGGGGCAATTGAATATGACTGCTTAATGGGAGTGGGGCCTCCTTTGATGATAATGAAAATGTTCTGAGCTCTATAGCAGGTGGTAATGGTTGTACAACAGTGTGGATGTACTGAATGTCACAATATTACACTTTAAGATGGTTAATTTTATATTAGGAGAATTCACATCAATTTTTTTTTTCTGGGAATATGTTCGGACTAATATTTCGGTTCTTTATCTCAATAACTAAAAAAAAAAAAAAAAACCCTTAAAAATATTGTATTGCTTATGCTATTACAGTGGTCCCAATTTTCCCCCTTTTCCCCACCCCACTGAGCACCCCCACTCCCTCCAACTTTGTTCATGTCCATGGGTCATGAGTATAAGTTCTTTGGCTTTTCTATTCCCTATACTGTACTTTACATCCCCATGGCTATTCTGTAACTACCTATTTGTACTTCTTAATCCTCTCACATCTTCAGCCATCATCCCAAACTGTCCTCCCATCTGGTAACCATCAAAACACTCTCAATATCCATGATTCCGTTTCTGTTCTTATTTGCTTAGTTTGTTTTTAGATTTAATTATTGATAGGTATGTGTTTATTGCCATTTTATTATTCATAGTTTTGATCCTCTTCTTTTTCTTAAATAAATCCCTTTAACATTTTATATAATAATGATTTGATGATGAACTCCTTTAGTTTTTTTCTTGTCTGGGAAGCACTTTATCTGTCCTCTGATTCTAAATGATATCTTTGCTGGGTAGAGCAACCTTGGCTGTAGGTCCCTGCTTTTCATGACCTTGAATACTTCTTGCCAGTCCCTTCTAGCCTGTAAAGTTTCTTTTGAGAAATCAGCTGACAGTCTTATGGGAAGCCCTGTAGGTAACTAACTGCTTTTTTATTGCTGCACTTAAGATTCTCTCTTTATCTTTAACCTTTGGCATTTTAATTATGATGTGTCTTGGTGTGGCCCTATTAATGTCCATCTTGTTTGGGACTCTCTATGCTTCCTGGAGTTGGATGTCTATTTCCTTCACCAACTCAGGGAAGTTTTCTTTCATTATTTTTTCAAATAGAGTTCCAATTTCATGCTCTTTTCCTTCTCCTCTGGCACCCCACATGATGTGAATGTTTGTTCATTTGAAGTTGTCCCAGAGGCTTCTTACACTATTCTCATTTTTGTTTTGGATTTTTTTCTTCTTGTTGTTCTGCTTGGTTGTTTTTTGTTTCCTTCTATCCCATATCATTCATTTGATTCTCAGCTTCATCTAATTTCTTATTAATTCCTTGTAAACTTTCCTATATTTCACTTAGTGTAAACTTCATTTCATTTTATGCTGTTGAAGTACCGAATGAGTTTCTTGAGCATCCTTATGATCAATGTTTTAAATTCTGTATCTGATAGATGGCTCATCTCCATTTTGTTTAGTTCTTTTTCTGGAGCTTTAATGTATCCTTTATTTGGGCCATGTTTCTTTGTCTCCTCATTTTGGCAGCTTCCCTGTGTTTGTTTCTATGTATTAGGTAGAGGTGCTATGACTCCCTTTTTTGGTAGTGTGGCCTATAGGCTCCAGTGGCACAGCCTTCACTATCACTCAAACTGGGTACTCAAGATGCACCCTCCGTGTAGGCTGAGTACACCCTCCTCTTATAGTGGAGCCTTGTTTGCTTTTAGCATGTCTGTGGGAGGGATTTACCCAAGCAAGTCAGCTGCAAGGACCAGCTGTGACCACTGACCACCAACTTCCACCCTCCATGGAGGATCAGCTGTGCCCGGACAGAGTGGTGGTGCTCCGATGTGGTCTGTAGCTGTCCAATGGGTGTGCAGGATCTGGGGTTTTCTAGGTGGTGCAGGTCAGGGTCAACCACCACCTATGTTCCACCCGGGGCCACCCAGCATGAGCTACAAAGCAATCTGCAGATGGTTGTGACTTGTGCTGGGCTTGGGGATTCCCAGGTGGAGCCAAACTGTGATCCTAAGCTGGCTCCTGCCTGCTGGTTGTGTGACTTTGTGGGGGGAGGGCTCAGGAAAAGCACAATGGTTTCTGCCTGCCTTTCTGTCTGGGAGAAAGCTGTCCCCCAGCTCTCACTCTGATGCCAGGCACTTCAGTTCCTCCCTCTGTACCACTGGTGTCTTTCAAACTGCTACCCTGGTGGTGCTGGAGCTCAGAGGGAGTGTACCTAAGTAATTTTGGCATGGGTTCTTTAAGAGGAACTGCCAGGGAGTCCAGTATTTTTTTTTTCAATGACTCCAATTCTACAGTTTTTACAGACAGAAGTTATGGGGGCTTCTCTTCCTGGCACTGCCACCCTGGGCTGGGGGCCTGGGACCCCTCACTCCTGAGCCATACCCCCTAAATTTTATCCACCATATGTGTGTGTTGGACCCATCTATTTCATGTCCCTGAGTCTCCTACCTTTCTGGATTGATGTGGCTTCTTTAGTTCTGAAGTTGTCAGAATTCCATTCAACTCAATTTCCAATAATTCTGAGTTGTCTTTGGTATGTAGTTTAGTTGTGATTTTGATGTGGTTGTGCAAGGACATGAGCTGTGTTTACCTATGCTTCTATCTTGCCCAGAAGTCCAACACCTTTTTTTTTTTAAAGGAGATGCTCATGGTCTTGTGAGGAAGACTAGTAAGAAATACAGCAAATCGCTGTGAGCCATCTCTAATTGTTGCAAATAACACAAAATTTTCTTCAAGCCAAAGAAACTGGATAAAGCCTTAGCAGCTATGAAAGCCCATAGCAGGAGCGGGGAACAAGAAGGGATTTAAGAGACCATTTGATTTAATGTTACAGTCTTGATTGCCACACTTTATGTGAAGCATAATGAAGTCATTCCAGAGACATAAAATGGTCCCATCAACGTCTTGTGGACCAGTCAATGGCAAAGGTCTGAGATAGAACAGTCCACTGATTCTTAGAACTTCAGATATTTCCTTCTATAGACTTCATCTCCAAAATATTTGTTCAAAGCACAGTCGGAGGATGATAGTGATAATTCAAAAGATTACAAATTGAAAAATAATTATTTAAGAAAGAATAGTGGAAACTTGGGACACAACTTAAAATTGTATGACCTTTAATGTTTTACATGGATTTTCCAAAGAGCATTAAGAAATCTTTACTGTTTAAAAATTGTTTGTAAAAATAAAACATCTTTCCCCAATGTAAAATGTAAAATGACTATATATTTACACCTTTATTTTCTATACCTCTTTTTAAAAATATTGTGTTTGGTATGCTTATGATACTTTTCAAATATAGTAATGAAAAACTGAAATCATTGAACAGTTAGGATGCTCCATTTCTCCATATTAGAAGAAATATTACTTTAACTTCCCTCCTTCTCAAGTGAATCATTTATCCATTTATTCAGCAAACATGTATTGAATCACGGACATTGAGGAGAGAAGAATGTTGCAGATGATAATTGCCTTCAAGTTGCTCATAATTTAGTGGGGATGTGTGAGAGAGACAAAACAATGTGATAAAGGTCTTTCTGTGGAAAACAAAAAAGCGGTATCTAACTTTGCCTAAGAATATTAAGGTCGGTCCCTGAGAGAAGATAATGGGGAGAAGATAATGAGTCTTGATGATTGAAGGCTTGTTAGGCCGTCACTGCAGGAAGTACACAAGAGTGTGCAGAAGCCTAGCAGCATGAAGAAATAAAGTTATTTACTTCTTACACATGTATTCTGTGTCCACTGAGTCTCAGGCACAGTGATAGGCACTGATAAGCTAAGGTGTGAGTGTTCCTGCTCTCTTGATCTTAAAGTCTAGCAGAAAAGACAGGCATGAAGCAAGTCTGCATCATAAACTGTGGTGAGTCATCTGACAAGGAATCTGTGGGGTACTCTGGGGCTCTACCCATTGGACATAGGAAAGGACTCTGAGAAAGTGACAAACACAGAACTAGAATGGTGTCTTAGGCAGCTTGAGCTTTTATAACAAAATACCATGGACGGGGTAGCTTAAACAGCAGACGTTTAATTCTCACAGTTCTGGAGGCCAGGAAATCCAAGGCCAAAGGAGCCCACTTGGTTCCTGGTGAGAAGCCTCTGCCTGGCTTGCAGAAGCGCTGACTTCTTGCTGCATTGTCACATGGGAAAGAGAGAGAGGCAGAGTGCTCTAGTCTCTCTTCCTCTTCCTAAAAAGACACTAATCCCTTCATGGGGGCCTCATTCTCATGACATGATCTAAACCTAATTATCTCCCCAAGCCCCATCTCTAAATACCATCACATTTCAATTTGGAGGGTGGAGGGGGAAACAAACATACAGTCCATAACAAATAGGTGCCGTTTAGCCAAAGGAAGGGGGATCAGTGAGGTAAGGGCTGAATTCATGGAGGTATGTTTCAGGGAAGCCAGAGGACAATGAGGGAAGGCCTTGAAAGGCAGTCTTAAGAAATATCTCCTAGCAGCAGTGAGACAGTGAGAACTTATCAGAGTGTTAAACCCTAACATAAATATTAACCCTAACCCTCTTAACTCTAACTGTAACTCTAACCATGATTAGATTTTTTTAAGAAAGATAATTCTAGAGAATGAATTGAAGAAGGGTAAAGTGGATCATGGCCCTTTTAAAAGATGTTTTAATCCTTACCTGAGAGTATGTTTATTGATTTTAGAGAGAGAGGAAGTGGGGGCGGGGAGAGAGAAAGAAGAGAAATTGATGTGCAAGAGAAACATCGATCTGTTTCCTCTTGCATGAACCCCACCAGGGAGCAAACCTGCAACATCTTGGTGTATGGGACAACTCTCCAACCAACAGAGCCACCTGCAGCCAGGGTGGAGCATGACCCTTTAGAAACTTTTCCAGATGAGAGATTAAAGTAGGGGAACTTGGGGGTGATAACATTGTGGTAACATTTCTGAGATAGAGAATCCTAGCTGAAGAGTGTCTTTGAATTTGAAAAAAAATAGCAACTTTCCTTTCAGGCATGTTGTGTTTGAAATACCTGCATATATCTTATGGCTGGAACAGGAGGGCTGCTAATGGTAAAGAATCAGAAGGGAAGTGGAGAAGTAGGCAGCATCCATGTCATGGAGGGCAAAGGTTTATCTTGTAAGAAATAGAGAGTCATGGAGGGATTCTCAGTAAGGCCCATCTGTGTTTTAATTTGTTTTAGAACATTGATTCTGACAGTGAGAAAGATGGATCACAAGGAGTTGAGATTGGATGCAGGCAGTTAAAAAGCAATTGCATCACATAACATAGTGGATGTGGGTTGGACGGGAAAAGGAGGAGGAGACTTGTCTATTTCAAGAACAGGTTATAGAATTTGAGAGAAGATCAAGTTAAGGAAAAAATTGTGAATGATTCCTAAGTGTCCACTGGAACACTGTGTGGATGGTGGTGTCATTAACAGAGATGGAAAAAGCAGGGGGAAAGGTAGATTTGTGAATTTGAACTTGGGTTTATACACTGTATGTTTGAGATGATGCAGGACATCCATCTGTTGCTGACTAGCAGGAACTGCTGCTGGCTTCTGTGACAGCACCTTTGGTAGTCTTGTTAAATAATGACCTACTATAGTTTCCCTCTATAGCTCCCTTCTTTCTCTTGGTCCCTAAAGATGAGCCATCTCTTCTCTCTGTAAAATATTCCTCTGAAAAGACCTTTAATCGAAGAGATTACTGAATATCACTATCACTAAATGTTGACTCTTGATCTGTGAACTCAGTGTTAGCTTTACATAGACAACTAATTCTGGGTCTTTCTATTTGAATGTTTTGCCATTTTCTCAATTCAACATACTCATATCTAGGCTTTCAAAAATTCCTTTATTATACCCAGAATCCTTATTTTTTCCCTGAGTCTGTCTGTTCAATAATGTTCTCCTAGTTATACACATCTGAAACCTCAGGATTATCTATCTGACTGTCCCATAATCTTTGTTGTTTAAATTCAGTTAGTCATAAAATCCTATTTTTTTCCTTTAAGATGTCACTTGTTTCAAGTCTTCTTATATAGCTATCCCTGATGTTCTACTGGATAAAAAGAATATAAAAACATTTTTTGAGACCCTACTGTCTGCTAGGTAGTCAAAGTTGCTCGGAATGTAGTATCAACAAAAGTTTACAAGAGAAGCAAAACCCTAGCTGAATCTTGAAAGGTATATTTGGAATGACATAGTAGATAAGAAGAGGAACAGCTAGGGGAAGGGGATACAGCAAAAATAAGAATGTCGGTGCTTAGAAAGGTATGGCATGTTTCAGTCACCCTCTATAGTTAGCAGAATGTGGCTGGAAATTAGGGTAGAGAGGAACCAAATCAATTATCCTAAATAAGGAGTACATTATACCATACCCAGATTACTGTCCCAGCTTTCTAGCTGTTTTTAAAAAAAAAATTATTTTCTATTGAATTTTTTTCATCACCATTATTTCTCTTATACCTCCTGTGTCACCCCTCCACCCCCCACAATCATCACCCTGTTGTTCATGTCTTTTGATGCCTCTAGTCTAAATACTATGTTTTATATGGTATTTAGAGTGTTCTCAAAGTCCTGTCACATATATGACCCATTTATCCATCATAACAATCCCTTGAATTATCAGCAAGCTCAAGTTAATAACTTTCTCAATATTGACAAAGCCAAGTTTACATCCTAGCGCATCTATATCAAATTGCCAAAGGCTTGGCATTTGTGTATACATTTTGTGTATTACTTCCAAACTATCTTTCGTACAATGCCATGATTATAATGTTACTGTCCAAAGCCTTTCATTATCTTTCTATTGTCCTATATCAGCAGGAAGAGTCTTTCTGCTTGATGCTTTCAAGACTCTCCATAATTTGGAACCATCATTCATATTTAATCTTATTTTCTACTACTCAACAAAATTTGCCTTTGTGCTTTGTTATATGTTGCTGCCTAGGAAACTAGCTCAAAACTTACTGGCTTAAAATGACAAATTTTTGATTTATGGATTAGGAGGAATTCAAGTAGGGCTTAACTGGGTGATGATTCTGTTCTCCTTTGTATTAACTGAGGTCACTCAGGGTTCAGCTGGCAGCTGGTCTTGTCCAACTGGCCCGAGATGGCTTTGTTCTTATATTTCTTGCCTTAGCAGAGATGACTGAAAGGCTGGGCTCTGCTGGGACTGATGACAGAAATGCCTCCATGTGGCATCTCTAGCACAGCAGTCGAATTTCTTATTTGGCTCCTGCAGAGTATTTTAAGAGACTAAAGCAGAAGCTGCAAGACATCTGCTGTCTTCCCCATGGAAGTCATGCAGTGACACCCCTATGATGTTCTATAATCATAAAGAGAGCTTCAGTGGCAACGGAGATCCAAGAGGATGGGATCACCCAAGGGTATGGTTACCTAGAGGCATTATTGATTAGGGAGTCACTTTTGAAGAATAATAAACACACTTGGCTTTAGTTAAACATGTTCTTATTGCACATGCAAAAGCCATACTTATTTGTGCATCTGGACCACGCCCAATGTTCATCTCTCTAACCCATCTCTCTTTTGACTTACCTAAGTCCTTGCTTTCTCTCAAGAATTGTTCAGATCTCACCTTCAGTGTTTTGAATCTTTCTCTGAATACTCTTGTTCTAAAAACATATTTCCCATATTAAAAAAACAATAGCATTTTACAGTCTGCCAATAAGACCTGAAGAGGAGACTGAGTTGGAAATATTTGGATGAAGAAACAACATTGAGCTACTATTTACAGAATCACAGATCACCAGATGAGCAGTGGGTTTCGGAGGAAAGGTCAATTCCCCCTTGAGTGTAGTGGAAGAGCCAGATGGAATCTTGCAAACAATAAAGGGAGCGGAATGGAGATTGGGAGAGGATTAGAGAGACTGATCTGGGAAGCTCCTGGTGAGGAGGTGCTAGTTGAAGCTGTGGGATTAAATAAACTTGCCAGAGGAGAATTTGTGGACATGAAAAAACAATAGCCAAGGGCAAATTTGAGGGGAATTTTTTTGTAGCAGAAAAAACATGAAGATCTAGAGAAAGAGCAAAGAAACAGGAAGAGATCTGAGGGAGTGCCGAGCTCCTTAATCTAAAGGAGGAAAGGGCATCATGTAGGTAAAGATAGTCAAGTACTAAGGCTTGAAATATGTTGAAGAAGCAGTGAACTAAAGAAGACATTGGATTCTATGATTAAGAGGCCATCAGCACTGATCTAGGAATCATTAGGAGGAGAGCTAGATTGTACCCAGTGTAAGTGGCGATAGGGTTAGGAGGCAGGAGTACTGAGGGCAGACTGGACACTTGTTCAAGAAGTTTAGCAATAGAGAAAGAATAGGATATCCTCTGCAATAGAATAACAAATAGAACTCTTAATGATGACTGTTCTTCTCTGATGATGGTCCTTAAGTGGGAGTAATGTGTGCATCCATGCGTGTGGGCAGGTGGGTATATACTGTGTAGCAGTGTTTTTCAAGCCAAGCCTGGCATTAAAATCACCGGTGGACTAATTATACTTTCGAAGGCTGCAAAGCAGACTTACTGAGTGAGAAGTTTTAACAGTGAGCCTCTGGCGTCTGCAGGATGAAAAAAGCCCATGGACACTGACTTATGGGTTTTGCTATATCCAGGGAGCTTGGGTTTCACAAAAGAGTTGATGTCTTCATGGACTTTGGGCTAAAATGGAATTCAGCTGTTAAAATGGAAAATTGTAAAATAAAAACTACAGTAAGAATTCAAGATGTAATAAAGCAATCATAGAAGACAAACACCTCTAAATGAAGAAAAACATTTCAGCAGCTATGAAAGAAGTTATATACTTTAGATCAATTTTTTTTCTTTAGCAAGCAACGTGGACAATTTTAAGCAAGTCTGTCATCAGAACTCCAAGCTATTTTCCTTTTCCTCATTTTTTTCTTTTTCTTTTTTTTTTTTTTGAAAACTGGGCTGGGGAGGAGGGTGAAAAGAATGTGGTTTGTGAGGCAAGCTAAACCTCAGGAATTATTTCAAACCAAACACTCCTTCTAACTATTTGAAGTCTGGAAGTCTGGATATTGGGGGCAGGGGAGTGAGCTAAACTTTGTGGAACCGTTTGCTATTTCCTGGGAGGCACCCTGTACTTAACCCTTACGGGCAGCACATCTGAACACTCTTCAGCGATCTGACCAAGGGTGGGTCCAACTCTAAGCCCTTTTCTTTATGTATTTCAGACTGTTGTTTCCCTAACCTATACCTCAGTGGGAAAGAGATGTTATGTCGTGTGCATGGAAATGGAAAGTCTGGCTTTTGTTTTGCACTAGCATGCCAGGAAAGGGTTACAGAAGCCTGTCTCTTCTTGATGTATAACAGCTGGTAAGAAACACAGCAGCTTCCCTCACACAGTTTAGAGTAGTCCATCACCATCCCCCACTGCCTCTCCGCTTTGTAAAATCTTCCCAAAGTTTAAATCCAGTGATAAGCAAAGGAGGCTGATTTAGTTCATCCAGTTGGAGAGGACCAAAAATGAGATTGTTGTAGTTAAAAAGGAGGTTTTAAATGCAACAACTGGTATGTACTCTCCAAGATTCATGGTTACCGTTGTTCCTGAAAGGAATAGCTCAGGATAAAGAGCAGCCTTGGTTTTATTGAGAACCTGAGCTACAATTGGAAACTACAAACCAAAATCATAATCAAGCCTGAAAGCTCGGCATCTTCAATTATGTGAACTCTAGTTGGAGCTTTTTGCTGTATGCAACATCCAGTAGATAACAGCTTCCATTGTCCCTCTAATCAGTGTCTTACAGAGCTGAGCTTGCTCGCTCCAAATAAACAGGGACACAAAGATGAAGTGTCCACAGAATGGCACACCCTTGGGTCAGCATAATAACCACTTACGTTGTGGAGAAATCCACATGATTCATGAGGTCCTTAACTTAAACACATTAAGTAACTATCTATTACATTTTCTCCGAGTCAGAATAAGTGCTTTAAATAGCAATCAGGAGGGAACTGTGGAAATGCTGGTCTGAGAATGGCCTCTCTCTCTGTCTGTCTCTTGGTGTCTCGGTCTCTGTCTCTCTCTCGCTCTACCTCTCTCTCATGAAGGTAAAGTGTCAATGTATAACCCTCATCTTTGGAGTAAAATTAAGTCCCCAAGGAAATAAAAGCAACTTATTTTTTATTCAAATCCAAGGATAGCTTGAGTGGACCCAATATACTAAATTGCTCATATGATAGCCACAAAACTGATTTAAAAGATAGCATTTGGGGAGGGAAAGAGCAAGAGAGAAACACATACACAGCAAAAGTTTTATAAATACATAAATTCTGCTATAGAAAGAGGTGGCTGGTTTCTCAGACGGAGGCTGTGTAAATGCTCCCCGAGGGCCCCTCTGTTCGGCCACGCTGGCTTCTCTCTGGAAGGCAGGGCTGTGGGTGCAGCTGGGCTGGGCTCCAGTGGGTCAGCTATGTGGCACTGCTGCTATTGTCGAACAAAATTCTTTCCCTATTACACATCTCTCTTCTCAATTCAATAGAAAGGACAGTTTTGGAGATTTTCTCTTCCTGCCCTTGAAGGAGAACAGAAAAATGAAGTTTATTTTCTTCTCATTTGCTGAATTGGTAGCTGGAAGCCACTTTATATAAGGTTAATTCTAAAAACACAGATGAAAGAGAAATTTGATCAATTCTATAACATGAATATTCCAGCAGAATCCATAATTACCAATAGAGAAGTAAGTTGGGCTGATTGGCTGTTTTTAATGAACTTCAGTTGTGTGGTGATTTGCTTTAAATTGGTTGTGTGAATTTAATGAACAGCCTAATTTTGTTCCTATCATATTGTTAAGGGAAACTTCTGGAGCTGGAACATTAACCTTTATTTTTTGAAGATTATTTAAATCTTGGTAAGAACAGAAACGAGACAAGAGTCTCTTCAAAATTCTTCTTTTATCTATACATTGAGGCTAATATTTTCTCAGCTTGCATGCATAGATTGATGAACAGAACTATTATTTTTGAATTCATCAATTGCACTTGAAAATCAAGTGGAAAGGTTTTGCAAATTATAAATCGATGATTCTCAGCTGGGATGGGGCAGTTGGAGGAACAGGAGTGGTTGTCACCTCGGTTTTCAACTTAAAGGACACTGATTCATGATCCTTTCCCTTAGTTTTAGGTTCTGAGGCTTCTAATTCCTGCTTAATATGGCCTCACATAAGACAGAATTTTCCACGGTCAATTATTATTGATTTGGCACTCTTGTGTATTTAAGAGCTTGAATACTTCAGGCGAAAACAAATGCAAAAGCAAAATTAAACCCTGTTTTTTGCTAATAGTCAAACTTAAAAATTAAAAGATTTTTAAAAAGCAGGATTTGTGGCCTCAACTCTCCAGGGCATTGTAGCCGTGACAGTTCAGCCTAATGATTCCCCAAATGTGGCCCCTAAATCAGTAGAATCAGCACCACTTAGGAAACCTGTTAAAATGGAAATTCTGGTCCTCTTCCCTAGAACTTCTGAAACAGCACAGTTTCCAGGGGTGGGACCCAGCAATCTGTGTTAGTTTTCACAAGCCTTCCAAGAAATTCTGGCACACACTCAAGTTTGAAACCCATTGACCTAGCCTAATTCTGTTGACCACTTGGGCACATCGCCTGTTTGAGCAATCACAATGGTTTGTCAGCCTTTACTTCTCTCTCTTTCTCATTCTTTCTTCATGTTTTCACTAATTACTTTTATAGAACATCATTCCACTCCTTCTGTCAAAGTGACTCAGTGGATCCTGTTTCCTGCCACATACATTTAAATAGAAACAAAAAGTGGTCCTCACTGTCAAATTTAACCAACTAGCTTTACAGAGGAGACTATTCTGGGCCAGGCAGGTAAGGTATGGAAGCTTGGGCAAATCAGATGCTAAATCCATGAATCAAATCAGTTTATTTCTATCTGGTTAAAATAAGCAGTTTTGGGGAGCAGTGAGATAGGGGAGAAGAGGAAGTGGCCATGAAAGGGCAATTCCAATTTGGGTTGTGTTTAGAAGGGGCAAGAACTCTAGGATCCAAGCCTACTGCTTTTTGTCATTTGGGAGAGTTAGACCACTTTTTAAATTTTCTTGGAACTAGGTAGGTTATAGGGTGTATTAATTTGCTGGGGCTACTGTGACTGTATCACAAACTGCATGACTTAAACAACAGAAATGTATTGTCTCATTTCTGGAGGCTGGAAGTGTGAGTTCAAGGTGCTGGCAGGCTGGAAGGGAGGATCTATTCCACACCTCTTTCTTGGCTTGTTAGATGACTGGCTTCTGCTTCCTGTGCCTTCATATTCTTTCCTCTGTATCTCTGTGTCTGAATTTCCCCTTTTTATAAAAAGACACCAGTCATCTTGGATTAGAGCCCACCCTAATGACTTCATCTTCACTTGACTGCCTCTTTAAAATCCCTATCTTCAAATAAGGTCACGTTCTGATGTACTGGGGATTGGGATTCAACTTTCAAATTGGGGAGTTCCTATCTTCTCCTTTGCCCTTGGATGGTCTAGTTTAGTGACCTGAAAAGGAATGGGATAGAGAGTGGTGAGTGGGACAGATGCCATTCATAGCTTTAAAAAAAATTTCCACTTGAGAAACTACTCTGGTATTAACTCTAATGCTAGAAATGAAGAATGTTAAACTGGAGGGTTTTTTTTTAATTAAGTTTATTGGGGTGACATGGGTTAATAACATTATATAGGTTTCAAGTGTAAAATTTCATAATATCTCATCTGTATATTGCATTGTGTGCTCACCACCCAAAGTCTAGTCTCCTTACATCACCATGTATTTGACCCTCTTTACCCTCTTCATCTTCCCTCTACTCCCCACCCCAGTAACTACCCTTCTGTTGTGTGTGTAAGTTTATTTGTTTTGTTTATTTGTTGCTTTCTGTTTTATATCCTACCTGTGAGTGAAATCATACAGTTCTCGTCCCTTTCCATCTGACTTTTTTCACTTAGCATGATATTCCCAAGAGCCATCCACGTTGTCGCAAATGGCATTATTTTATTCTTTCCTCTGGTATCCTTTTTGACAAGTTCTGGTCTGACATCCCCATTTTAACAGAAGAGTCCATGTTGGAAAGAACTTTGTCCACAGTCACAGATCAAATCAGGCTTGCAATTTCAATTCCTATGCTTTGGAATATTCCATACTCTTGAGAGGTGAGGCGACTGGCCTGGGGTCAGGGTAGAGCTGGGACCACCAGATCCTTTCTTCTTTCAGGACTCCATGCCCTTTATGGCCAGTGCATCCGCTGAGGGCATCAGATGTGCTTCTGAGCACCATACACTATACATTTGTGTACTTCACTTTCCAAAGTTATCTTGCCACCCGAGCCAACTGTATTGTGAACTGTTGGAGGTTTCAGCTTCTTTCCATCAAAGTGTGTGTCCCCCACAATTGTTGCTTCACTTGACTTCATATATTTCTCCTAACTTGTTGTTTGTTAGAATTCTTGTAAAATGATACAGCAGAAAAAAAAACTTACCTAATCAGTCACTTCCAATCTAAAGTCATCTACTTCCTGCAAATTGTTACAGAAAAAGGAAATAGATCCAGAGAGCTTTTAATCTTTTTATATTTTAAGACACATAGTTGCAGAAAAAGTTTTTACCCTTGAAAAAAGCAGGAAAAACCGTTATTAATTTAGACTTAATTTTTAGTTTGTAATTTTACAAATACATGGAATAATAAAAACACGGGCATAAGGGGAAAGATCAATTAAAGGAAAGTTTTTTCCCAAGTTTACAAAAAGCAAGCAGGTAAAGAAGCTAATTTTTTCCTATTCATCTTCTGTCCCCAGCATCTAGCACAGTTCTTGGCAAACAATACGTGCTCAATAAATTTGTGTTGAAAGAACAAATGAATAAATACATAAGATAGTATACTTATAATATAAGCAGATGTTAGCAATACTTGGGCTGGCGGCTGGATATGATAATTTAATTGCAAATCTCACTTTGTTATTTATTAAATTTGAATCTCAACGAAGCAGTTCTCAGTCTAGTTTTAATTACCATAGATTCTTTAAAGCAATAAATCTGAATTTCATTAAAAGAATTATATTACCCAAACTTCATTAATTCATACTCCTCTTTTCCTTTATTTAACACGGCATGGTGAAGTCTAATTTCACTGAAATGGCCCAGAGGGAAGTAAGCAATACCAAATAGGAGACAAGAAAACTGATTTAAAAAGTTCCAGTGTTTACCGGAATCCCTGTCTTTTTGAAAGTCAACTTCACTTGAGAGAGAGAGAGAAGACACAAAGTATACTTACAGAGAATATAGAAAGATGAGTGTGGCTGCCTTGGGGTGTCTAAGAAATAGTTTGGAAACATAGGAAACAATCACTGCTTTAAAGATGAGAATCATAAACACCTCTGATACAGTAAACACTGTCACCCACATGGAAGGAGCAACCTTAAATCCACCTGGTTATGCAAATTCTGTCAAATAGTACAATCTATTTTACTCACTTTGGCTTGACCACAGAAGTGAAATAAACATCTAAAATGTTGATGTCTTTTAAAATCTTGTTTAAATTATTCATTTTAAACTTCAGTCTATTTTATGTTCAGGATTGTGTTAGATGAGTCTAGGTAACTCCCTGTGCATACTTTTACTGCTCACTAGCAAAACTAAAATTGACCTTCTGATGCAACTCCACTTAGTCACCTCAGATGGTTAATTAAGTTTGGCATATTGGCCTTACCTAGCTGGCACCTTCCTTTTCCCTTCAGTTAAAAGCCAAAGCTAATTATAAACAAGAGAATGGAGGAGAGAGATGGAAATTGTTTTTTTTCACTTAATTGTGTGTTTTATGTAGCTCTATTCTCTGGATTTTTCAGTAGATAATCAGTGTTTTATATTATTCCCGGTACCAGGATTTATTTTCCTGCTTATCAGTGTTGTATTTTTCTCTGACATGTTCAGCATGCTATTGCTTTTATAGCAACTTGTTTCTCTTTCCAAATCGTAAATGGATTGTCCTTGGGTCCATTCTCTCTCATTAAGCAAATAAAACTTCTATGCCTCAGTAAACCTTTGCGTCCTTTAGTAGCAGCAAGGACATTCTATTGGGCCTAAGGGAAACCACTATGTAATAGTTAGATTTTTGTAAAGATGATAACCAGCAAGGTTTTCTTTTTCTTCCTTCCTTCCTTCCTTCCTTCCTTCCTTCCTTTCTTTCTTTCTCTCTCTCTCTCTCTCTCTCCCTCTCTCTCTCTCTCTCTCTCTCTCTCTTTCTCTCTTTCTTTCTTTCTTTCTTTTTTCTTCCTTCCTTCCTTTCTTTCTGGCTTTCTTTCTTTCTTTCTTTCTTTCTTTCTTTCTTTCTTTCTTTCTTTCTTTCTTTCTTTCTTTCTTTCTTTCTGGCTTTCTTTCTTTCTTTTTAGGTAATTGCTGAGTGTGATCAGCATATTGTATTTTGCTGCTACAAAATATTATTGAGCTACTCTTTATTAATATTTTGCTTTTACCAGCTATTTAGCATGTATTTATAGTTAATCTTCACCAGCACCTAAAGATGTAGATTTTTAAAAAAATCACGTAAATACAGATGAGAAACCTAATTTTCAGGTCAGCCAGCCAATAGGATCAAAGTGAACTCTGCCTACCTCTAAATCCCGTGGTCTTTCAATTGAGAGGTGCCTCTCAATGTGGTCTCTAGTTCAGGAGTAAAAATAAACTTTCTAGGCATGTAAGTAAGTCTGTAATGCCTCTTTAAAATGTCATTTTCCACAATATTAACAGAAGCCTCTACTCAATTATGATTGCTCTTAATTAAGTAAAAAACAGGAGGGAAAATCAAAACAAAAAGGGTGCTTGGGAAAAGGAAAATATTCCCTTCTACCATGTGCCTCCGTGGCACTTAGAAACTTGCAGTTCTTTCTGAGTGCCGGCCAAAAATGAATAGGGTAATAGACATGAACGCAGAAACAGATGTGGGCAAGTCTAGATGACCTGCCAAGTGAAAGATAATGTTCAATACAGATGCAGACATAAATATAGTGAAGAAAAACCTTAAAGACATAGCTATCCTTATTCACCAGGTACCAAACCATGAGAAAAATACACACCTTCCAGAGGTGATTCCTTAAAGCTGAGCTCTAAGGTTTGGCATACAGAATTCTATTGCTGTTCCAAATTGTCTTCAGCTTTCCTTGCTAAGCATTGTGGGACCGACATCTTAACTGATTGCAAATGTTCCTGTGGTAAAGTTTTCCATAGGAGTCACCAGCTGGGTTGGGGAGAGCGTCTTCTTTTTTAGGAAAACGTGGAAAGTGGGAGTGGGTAACAACAAAATCTTCCTGTAAGACATCACTGTAAAAATTGTCAATAAATTTGTTTTCTGTGTTTTCTTAATTTTAAGGGCAGGGTGCTCAAGAGGAGCAGGTAAAATAAAGTCATAAAAAATGTACTTGGGCTCTAATTCCTCCTCAGCCAGACTACTTCCAGTGGTTTAGGAGTGCAACCCAGAAGAAGTATGAGTGATTTCCAGAAAAAACAGTGTAAATGGCCAAACCAAGCAATTTACTTAAAGTGGGCAAAGCAGAGCTGGAAGTCATTATGCGTTCGAAGCAAGACACACTGTTCTCCTTCCTTCTCTCACTGGGGAACCTAAGAACTGAGTTTTAATAGGGAAGAACTGAGCTCTTAGCAGTTAATCAGTTCTGTTATCTGTTGCAGGGGTTCCCAATCTGCCTCCTCCACCTGAGCTCCGCCTCCTGCCTCCCCTGACCCTCCCACCCTGGAACATGAAAAAATTGTCTTCCTTGAACCGGTCCCTGGTGCCAAACAGGTTGGGGACCTATGATCTGTTGTGTATCTTCATTAGGAATGGAAATTCCTCAAAATAAGCTTTCCCATCAGGATTAAAAGACAGAAAATCTATTTTCACTCTTTCTGTATGTTCCTTTTTCTATTTGCCAAGGGTCAAAAGTTTTCATTAAAACATATTGTCATTCTCAAGTTGGACTTGCCTGAAAAGGGCTTTATTTTTTTAACACATCTTTAATACTAAGGCAGCGGGGGTTTTTCTTCACAGAATAAAATTGTAAACGTAGCACACGGTCAATTAGTACATTAAAATATTTATCTGCTTTTGTTTTTACTTTTAATTAAAGGTGTAGAGTGAAGTTATTTCTGAAAGAAATAACTTTTCTTTGTTCTCCAAGTAATGTCAGAGATCAGTTCCTATAGCTCAACCTCCAGGACTTCCTGGGCATGGAGGTTGTTTTTCACCTTATCGTTAGGAAGGAAACCACGGTGTCTGAGGGCAGCAGGAGCAAGCCCTCCCACGTTAGTCTGTGTCACCTTTTCCAAAGGTCAGGGCAGGAATAGGCTCTATCAACCTGATTTGTCTTTGATCCTCCCTGCATCATGTCCTTTATCGATTCTGTGGTATCTGGAATCCCTCCCTTGGGAATTCTCTCCAGAGGCCCAAGACCTTCTGGAGGCCTCCCTGCTGCAAGAATCCATGAACTGTATCTCTTATCGTATCCTTTAGGTATGACTGGAAAAGCTTTGTATATGAGGTCTGGGGCTTACCCCAGAGAAATAAATCTCTAAATCTGTTTCTATAGCATCCATGCTGAGCTCCTTTGAGAATTAGAGGGGACTCAGAGGGTTGAGAGGGCATTTTCCCACTGCTTCTGAAAGGACACCCAGTGAAAGGGGAGCAGGTAAGTAGCATTTACTCGCTCAGCTCTGCATTTAGTCCCTGATGTGACTTACATTTCTGTGACAATCAGCCTCATGAGGCTGGTTTCTTGGGGATCCTGAGGTTGGCAACACCAATCCCGTGCTTAGCTATTGACATTCCAGACCTGTAGCTCATGTCATTTATGTCTTTGCCTCACACATTTGAATTCTAGATTGGTGGTGGAGTCTGGAAACACACTTGAAAAGTGCAAAGGTCTGTACTAGTTTTCTTTTTAGTAGCAGCTTTTTGGAAAACTGAAAAAACAAACAAACAAAGAAAACCCTACTTACTAAAGTTACCACCCTCTTCATATAGTCACCTTTAGAGTCTTCAGCTCAGGTTGCTATTTGAGTCAAGGTTCTGAATACTCTGACAACACTCTTATATACAGGAAACAAGATCTTCCTATGTCTCAGTAAACACTCAGTTTTCCTTTCATGCTGGATGGAGTTTAACCTCTCATCTACTACTCCCAGTGAGGTACACTGTATATTATACTGCTTGGTCAGGTCAGTTCAGTGCCCTATCTGAGAACATCACCATAAGAGTACATGCCCTCAGTTGCAGCAAAAACATATTTTGCACACTGATGAGGGTTTGCGGTGTACCAGTGCACCACAAGTAGTTGAGAAGCTGTACTCCAGAAGCCCTCACTTTCTGGCCCTCTCCAGCCTCAACTTGAAGGAACACAGCAGGAGCAGACATTTGAGTGGTAAAAGCCTGTATCACTGTGCATCTTTACCTAGCGTATCCTTGTGAAGAACTGTGAAGGGTTTGATATTTTACCCTGCTCACAAACTAACAAGTAAGACAGCCAGATTCATGAAGACTAGGAGAAGACAGAGATTCCTGGGTAACAAAGGAGTGTTTTTTTACTCATAGAAATAGCAATGGTCAGAGTACAGGCAAGCATTTTGCCAGTTCCCTGAGCCCTATAGGATGATGCAAAACAAAAAGGGTCAAATGACACACCTGCACATGCAAGAGGTTGCATTACAGGAGAGGAACCCTGAATTTAGGGAACCCAAATATTTCACATTGGGCCATAAGCATTCCTCTGTTTGCTCTCAGGGAGGCATTATCTTAATTTCACTTGATGATAAGCATGCAAAATATCTCCCTTTGTCCCACAGGGACAGACTATCCTTTTTCCCAAGGCTGTTTGCTGTAGAAACAGCCTTAAAAACCTAGTCCAGAATAAAAGAGCAATTAGTGCTTCTGCTGCAAAATGTGCAGAAATGTGAGACCCACAGAGATTCATCTGCCAACAATTTTGTACATATACAACAGAGCTGGTAATGCATAACTTTGAGATAAAGGAGAGTTAAATTATCTTCAGTCAGAACTCTAATTCCATGTTATCTTTCTGTAGGGTTGTTATACTGACTTGGGAAATTAAAGATAAGAGAAATGAAAGAAGAGTCGTTCTTGAGTGCTAAAGGTACTCAAGAACCCATAATTAGTCAGGTCTTAGTAAATGCTTAGTAGTGGGAATAAATGATTCTCTGCTAAATGGTGACCTTTCTTTTCAGCTTCTTGTTTCTGAGTTCATGCCTCAATAAACTACCAGTGGGTAGTGTACCTAGGTGTCATCTCTCCAACATTTAACCATTACCCAGTCACTGTAAGATCATTAAAATCTTTTTAATTTATTTTTTTATTGTTGTTCTATTAGAGTTGTCCCAATTTTTCCCCATTGCTCTCCACTGCCTCCCTGCACCCAGTCAATCCCCACCCTGTTGTCCATGCATGGGTCATATATGTACACTTGTTCCTTTACTAGACCCTTTCCCTCACCCCTCCCCCACCCCTCCCCTCTGGTCACTGTCAGTCTGTTTCTTGTCCATGACTCTGGTTCTATTTTGCTCATTTGTTTGTTTTATTCATTAGGTTCCTGTATTAGGTGGGATCATATGGTATTTGCCACCTGGCTTATTTCACTTAGCATAGTACTCTCCAGTTCCATCCATGCTGTTGCAAAATCATCCCCCCGCCCTGCCCCCCCCCCCACAAATCGGGATATTAATCTTACCACTACAGGTAGATTCTAACTTTAAAAATTGGTCCTGTAAATGTCACTGAAAAAAATCCATTTATATATTGGAAAGCAATTAACTGTTTTGTCAGTTCAGAAGTTCATAAAATCAATTTTTTAACTAATGAAAAAAGATCTAAGAAGTTCTAAACTTCATAAAAATACAAAGGAGGGGAACTTTCACAAATTGAATTATTAGTGGGTGGCTCATTTGAGGAGTGAAGACAGGAGAATAATTAAAATAGCGTCTCTGATGCAAAGGGGCTACAGGTCAGTTTCCTCCCTGAAAGAAAAAAACAAAAACAAAAACAAAACCCAATAAAGACATCTTTTCAGTGGGATCCTGGGCTGGTGAGTGATTAATTTTAAATGATAGTTTCATAAATTCTGGGAAATTTAAATATCAATACAAGTACTCTCTCCCCTCCTCTTTCATTATGTTCTCCTCTTTACAAGATGGATCAGTTGTAGGGTTAGAATTCTCTCTGCTAGCCAAGAAAGAGACCTGCCTAGTGAATGAGCCAGGAGAGCAGAGTTCCAGCAGGCAGAAACAATGGCGGGGAAGGAATGACTGCATTATCTCAGACTTAGGTGATTTTTCCCTGAGGAAAAGGAGAGCTTCAGCCTTCTCTTCTGTGAGCTCCCAGCCTGCCACTCCTTTTCTTCTGGGTCTCCACCATGAAGTAAATAATTTCCAGGTTGCTTTCATTTTGGAAAACAGAAAACACCCTGAGAGGATTTAGAGAAAATAGCCATGCTCATCAGACATACCCAACTTCCCCTCTTTTCTCTGTGTTTTTTCTTAGAGACACTTTTTCTTTGCGGTCTTAACAACAGTGGAGTGTCTTACTCTGTTTCCGTGGAACATATACTAATGTTAGGAATTAAGCTCCATGTCAAATGCAGAGAAACAAATGTCTGGTACATGTGGGGATAGAAACTTTCTTAAAAGATACCTTTTCCTGTTCTCTGTATTTATTGCTGAAATAGACAAAATATACATATATATACATATATATGTATATTTTTTTTAATTAGAGACCAGATAGGTTATGAAACTCTTTCTCTAAGGACCATCTTTTTTATATAAGTTTCTGTCCAAAGGGTAAAATTTCTATGGTTTCTGGAAGGCTCTTTTGTTCAATACATGTAATATTTTCCTTCTCTGTTCATTATTTTATACCTTTTGTACCATTTTTCTATCCAAATATATCTCCCTCTGTTGGTGGTAATTATGGAGCCTTGCTATTATGCTAGCCAATGGGGAGACTGCTATGACTTCAGGAGTTTATAGTCGGGAACTGTGCTGTCCCACGTAGTAGTCGCCAGCCACATGTGGCTCCTGCACACTTAAAGTATCGCTGTGTGAATGAAAAGTTGAATTTTTAGTTTTACTTACTTTTAATTAATTAAAATCTAAAATATAACAATTTTTAAAACATTGATTATGGGTTGTAATGATAAAAAAAGGAAACAGAATTTTAAGATTTATTTTACCCCTTTGGTGAACAGATTTAGAAACTAAAAGAATAAGATGCTCAGTTAAGTTTGGATTTCAGAAAAACAAGGAATAATTTTTTATATAAGTATATTCCTATTTTTTACTTGGTAAGTCTACTTGTCTTCTTTACTTCTTTTCATGTGACTTCTTTGAAATGACCTATATGGCTCCCATGATATTTCCATTGGATAGTATTGCTCTAGAATAAATATTGTTAGTCTGACTTTTCTAGAATACAAATTTCATGAAGGCAAGCAAATTTCTTTGGTTGTGTTTGCTAACATAAATGCAGTTGATTTTTCAAATGTAAGATTTATAACATGATTTTTCCTGGGAACCAAACAGATTGGTTTCCGAAGAGCTATTTCAAGTTGGAGGACAAAAATGTTCAGGTGCTGGGGTTCTCTCCATGAATCCTGCATTCTCTTAATCCATCATTCCTATCTTTTCTTTCCTTCCTTCCTCAACCATGTTCACATGTTATTTCAGTAACACTATGGCCAACACCACTAAATACATTCATCCTAGGCTTTTCATTGCACTGATCAGGCGTAAAGTCAGCCCCAAATTTACCCAAAGATCTGCCCTTCTGTGCTTGCATCTAGCAGCTCAACATGGCTATAGGAGGTCATACAGAAGGGCTCATTGGATCTATTACAAACGTATAATCTGCAATTGCAAATGGGCCTTTAATTACTGTATGGTTTTGGTTCATCCCTAGCACCATTTTCTTAAAACACTTCCAATGCTCTGTTCTCCATAATCCTCCAACTTCTTTATTCTTTCCACTGCTCTCAGAAGATAATATTTTCACAGAGAAAATGAAAACTAGTAGGTAAGATTGTGATCTCTCATCTTCTCATTTCCAAACATATCTCTGCCTACATCTGTATCTAATCTATTCTCATTTCCTCCTGTTTAAAAGAGAGGCTGTTTGCCTCCTCTCAAAGCCAATCTGCTCCCTTACTCTTTAGAATTGTACACTATCTCCATCTCTGTCTCCCTATCCTCCTCTCACCACCACTATGTAGGGAGTTTGGCCTGTCCCCATTACTGAACTGTGACAGTTTTTAAGATTAACACTGGCCTCTATGAATCTAAATCCAATGGACGTTTTTAGGCTGCTTCTTACCTAACTTGCCTGTGGTGTTTCTTCCTATTGATCATTTCTTACTTCCCTTGGCTGTGGACACAACCCTTTTCTGCTTACTTTCTACCTCCTTGTGGAATTATCTTCACAGGCTCGAACTTCAGTCTTTAAATATCTGACTTTAAATATCAGAGTTCTCCAATGCATGAGGCCCTTTTCTCTTCACTTAATACTCTGTTCCCAGACTCACTCGTTATGCCTCTGGCTTTCATTACCACCTCTATGTAGATGACTTACAAATGTGCAATACAGCACACTCGAGACCCAGAGTTCCCTTTGAGATTTCAGAATTAAGGTCTAAAAAAACATGTTGAACTCAATATGTCAAAACTGAATTCATTATGTCCCCTTCTCTTTAAACTTGGTTCTTTTCAGGAATTACTAGGTTCAGTAACGCCCTCTGCCCATCACGAAGTTCAGACTTGCACTGCAGAGTGACATCTCTCTCAGCCTTTTCTGAAATTTTCCTCAATAAATCTGTTGCACAGTTCATTTCATCTTAGTGTCTGGTTTTTTTTTTGTTTTTTTTGTTTTTGATTAATACACAAGGTACAGAGAGACCTTCATTGAAAGATGAAGTAACAAAGGATATAGCTAATACTATACTAGATCTTTTTGAGCTGAGTCCCTCACACCTTTTTTTTTTTCATAGACAAGGATGGTGAAACTTAGAAATCCTTAATTAGGATACAACTCAATGAGACCTGTTGTCTTCAGGGTCCATAAGTGTAACCTCTGTTTCACAGCCAATAAATATAAAGTTTCCTTAAAGGTAACAGTGGTCCTATTCTGATTATGTTTTTAGACATTTCTTTATTGTATTTTTTTCATTGCCATTTGTCTCCCTTATAACACCCCCTTCCACGACCCCCACACCGTTGTCCAAGTCCACGAGTCCTTTTTCTGTTTTGCTCGATCCCTCCACCCCCTAACGCCCAGCCCCCAGGGCTATCAGCCTGCTCTCTGTCTATGAGTCTGTCTCTGTTTTGCTTGTTAGTTCAGCTTGTTCATTAGACTCCACATATGAGTGAAATCATATGGTATTTGTCTGTCTCTGACTGGCTTACTTCACTTAGCATAATGTTATCCATGTCCATCCATGCTATTGCAAAGTGTAAAATTTTCTTCTTTCTATAGCTGAGTAGTATTCTATTGTGTAAATGACCCATAGGAGTTTTGTCCACTCACCTACTGATGGACACTTGGGCTGCTTATATTTTTGAAGGTTAAATTAATTTTAATGTGAACTGAACTTTAAGAGTCTATATATATATACACATAGAAAACTGCATCAGTCATGTTTGTCCTGCTCAATGAATTTTCATAAAGTTAATATAGCTCTATAACCTTTCACAACAAAATACAGAACATTACCTGTACTACTGAAGATCCCATGGGCTTCCCTCCAAGTCATGAGCACTCCTTCCTCTTCAAAGGAAATTATAATTGTGACTTCTGACATCAAAAGCTAATTTTCAATTTACGTTTACAAAGTAGCTCAAATCCATTTTTTTTCATAGATTTATAGTGCCTCAAACAAGGAGGTAAATGTGTTGACAGCAATTCATCATGAAAACCCCTGAAATCATTTGGTTCACTCTCATTGCTAGAGAGTCAAGATCCTTTTTCTATCCTGACCTGGTGATGTTTTGTAAAAAAGACATGCTTTTTTGACAGAAATTGAGCATGTTCATTCTGCTCTGTCACCTTGGAAAAGTTATTTAATACCTCTAAAATTCATCTTCTTCATCTGTGAAATGAGCATAATATTATTAAACACTTAATTGGCCATCATCATGGAATAAGTTAATGCAGATAAAAGTCATGTCATGGTGCCTAACACACAGTATAACTTCAATGAATGCTAGTTTTGTGGGAGTTATTATTAGTGGTACTAATGTACAAAAGTTCATATCAGGACTTTTTAGAGGGAATGTGCTAATTTAGTGACTTCTAGCCAAACTTGGGCAAATGAATTAGTTTTTGAGTGTTTGAGTTTCTTTTCTTTTCTAAGGAGACAAAAAGTGAAGAAACAATTAATTTGTTTTTGTAAGTATTGATCTCTACAGATGAGAAGATAAAGACACCTTTTAAATATACAAATTTTCTTTTTGTTTCAGAGCACAGCAATGCAAAGGCAAGTCAGTATCCTCTTGAGAGGTGGTCTTTTTAAAAGAGCAAAAGTCCCGCTGACTTTTGAAATTGCTTAAGAATACTTAAATAACATTCAAATATATAAACCTCTCTCCAGTCTAGGAAAAGAAAAAAGATGTTTAGAACTAATATATTGAAAAAAAGTCCAAACTTAGTTTTTCCTGAAGTAATGAGGTTAATAACTGCTGTTGGTGAGAAATAGTCACATGGCTTCCTCCAGCTTCAAGGAAAGATGGAAAAGTAAGGGAGCCGTCGATATTGTTCTGAAGGATTCTCTGAGTCCACTTTATTTCCCTAGCTTCCATGACTCTAGCAAGGGTTATGCCTCATTCTATCTGCTCCCTACACTAACAACATTCTCTAAAGGTAAGCATTCTCTAAAAGAACCCTCCATAAAAAAGGCCCCAAAGGCAACATAGAAGGAGGCAAACAAGAAGTGGTAGACAAATACAGGATAGCCTGTGTGAGTAATAGGTCCTAGGATATGGGTACGTACCACTTACTAGCTGGTGATGTGAGCAAGTTATTTAACCTCTCTGGGTTTTAGTGATTTGATCTGTAAACAGTGATGATCATAGAACCTAACTGATGAGATCCTTTTGAGGACAAAATTAATATACATGAGGCACTTAGTGCCTGGCATATGGAAAGTGCAGTCAGTGTTGGCTATAATTATTTCATGAATTGAACAATTAAATTCTAAATAATAGAGAACTGAATATAAAAGTGATAGTAAATTTATAAAATGTTAAGTTATCTGCCATATAACCTCAGCCTAATGAGAAAGACTCTCATTTTAATATCTGTTATTATGAGGATTATAGAAACATACAAAAAATAAAAACAGAATGTGTTCTTTCTCTGCATATGTGGCACTTTAGCTAGAGGTAAAAAAAAATTTTTTTTTTTGGTAAAGCTGAACAAGAGCATTTTGTAAATGGAACAGACCCAACAAATGGGGGCACTTAAGATCTGTTTTGTAATTGCACGCCATATTGCTTGATGGAAACTCTTCTTGTTTAGCATCAAGGGACTGTGATGAGTATCTCGAGGTCTAAGGGCCTTGTTATTATAGAACCTTGTAGGAACTCAGGCTGGCTCCTGCTGATGTGGCACTGTGGCGATGGCCTTGCTTCTAAATTGTCAGCAAGAAGGTATTCTTGCTACTTTCTTTCCCTCTGAGTTTCCAACAAGGAGGAACAGCTGAGGCAAATGAGACAGACTCTTTTTCCAATTACATTATAAGCATATTTTATTTCAGCTGCTGCCTATAAGAAACATGATACTGAGTGACTTGGTGGAGCTGAGGCAAAACCAACCTACACAAGATTTGGGGGTACATTGTTAAATTTCCAGAAGAATATTGGGTAAAATGATGTGCTATGTTAATTACCAGGCTGAAAAGTTTTAAGACTTTTAAGTGCTACAGAGGAGAGATTGCAGCCCCTAAATATAGTCCCAAACTACTCTTAAAGCACAAAATAATTAAAAAAAAATTGCGACAAATCAATTTGGCTTTGTAGACGGTAATTGTTTTGAAGGAGAGATGGCTGGGCTTTGAGAAGGGATGTAATTTACTTGGTGGCATTTAGCTGCTAACCTTTACTTTGAAGAAGAGTATATGTGAATTGATTTTCTTTACTTCACATCATCATATACGGTAACTCTTAACTCTTCATAAATGTTTCTGAGGAAAAAGGCCAAGTTGGAATTTTCCCTGTGCTGAATTAAGTGAAACATCAGCCAAAATTCAAGCCAATATTTTTTGCAAAGGCAGAACTTCTGAGTAAGAGTGTAAACAAAGTGAGTTACTTATTCTGTTCCTATCTTTCTCCCTTGTGTCTTATTACCCTGGATCCTTCTCCCTTTCTGTCCCTTGTACGAGTCCTTCCTTATTCCTCTTTCCATATTTTTCTTTCTGTCTCAAAAATCCTTTGATGAATGAGCAGTGTATTGCAGTAATAATACTATAGTAATGTGGTATAATGAGTAATATTATAGTAATGCAGGTATAATGAGGCTTGAACTAAGGAAAGATGAATACCATGAGGATGAAGAGGATGGTGAAGAAATATTAAGTTGCTAGAATCAGGAGGTCTTGAATACCTATTGGATATGAGGGGGAGCAGAGGAGTCAGAGCTGAGAATGATTTGGAGGTTTCTGACTTTGGTCTCTGGTAATGTCATTAACTAGACACAGAAATTCAGTATGAATAGAATTGACTTTGGGTCTTTGGTTTTGAGGGCCCTGAAAAATAGTCAAGTAGAGACACTGAGAGGGTAATTTAAACATAAGTCTAGAGAAGTCATCCAATTTCAACATGTATTTGCTAAGCACCTCGTATGTGCCACTGTGTGAGACACTGAATATAGAATGACTATAAAAAACTTAATTATCCCTTTGCTTTCTAGTGGAGGAAAAAAGATGTAAAATAACTACTAAGGTGGTAAAATATGGGACTAAAAATATGTGCTATGAAGGAAAATCACTGAGGTCTATGAAAATATCTATTAGGAGGTGCTAAGTTACACTGGAAGGTTCACGGAGGTCTCTCCACAGAGATGTAAGCTTTGGGGAGGGATTAGAGTTAGCGGGTGTGGTTTCCTCCTGGACTCTACCATGAAGTCGTTCTATGGCGCTAGACAGCAATCTACATTTTAGCATAAGGAATTAGGAAGAGAACAGAGTGCTGCTTATGTATTGCGGCAACATTAGCACACAGACCTCATTTTCCATCTGATTGGTCAGAACTGCATCACATCACTACCGGAAGTGGGAAGGTGATGAAGGAGATGGGGCAGGGAACTGGCCAATGGCATCTGCTATATTAAACAAGAATAATGTCTTCAAAATTGAGAGAGAAGAAAGTTTTAATAAGGTGAATTGGCAACAAAATCAAATGTCACAGAGGTTAAGAAAGATGTGTTCTGAAACGAAACTATGGATTTGACATTTAGAAGGGCAGAGACCCTGCCCATCATGCTCTCTGTTGCATTCCAAGCACCTTCTCCAGCGCCTGGGATAGAAGAGGCAATTAATCACTGACTAGGGAAATTAATCTGGCTGCGGTGCGTTAGATGTATTGCATGCATAAAGGTCTGTATTGATCATCCAATATAAATTAAATTCTAATTTTCTCTAAGTAAATACTTTCTGGAATGAGTGAGCATCTGGAGAGTTATCCTTCATATGAAAATCAGAAACCAGTTAGGAGAAAGAGACTAGAACTTAAAAAATATTTCCTCGAAGCTCAGTGAAGCAAGAGAAAGGAACTACCTGGAAGAATTTGCTTACCTCTATAATTTTAGTAGCTATTTTTAGTGAGTACAGGTGGTTTGTAGACTTGGAAAAGCTGTTTATGTATCATGATAGCTATATATTTATATGCTCCCTTGTAAGAAAGATTAAAACAGTTTTCTGTCTCATAGGATGGTAGAAAAATGTCTATGGACATTTATGTTATCAAAAGTGTTCTATTAGTATATTTGCATAAAACATTTGAGTTCACAAAGCACAGTTAAATATAACATCTCATTTGATTACACCAACCATATGAAAGGTTATCAGGGCAAGTGTCATTAACCCCATTTTATCATTGAAAAAAATTCAGGAGACCTTAAGTAACTTACTAAAAATCAACACACGTACTAAGAGATTGAGCCAGGATTGGAACATGAACTTTAATTCCTAATTCAGGATTCTTTGCCAAATAAAGTTTGCTTCCAAATACATAGAACTAGTAGCTGTTTCTGCCTTCTGCCTTTTGTGTGGTGGGATGGGAGTGCACATTTTGTATCAGTGGGTAAATAAATTTTGAAATGCTCCCTTCTTTTTGCAGAGATGCTAGCAAAGGTGAAAGGGGATAAGAGTATTAAATATAAGGCATGCTCTACTCAGGGATCATGCGTTAAATGGTGCTTTAATGTAGAATAACTCTAAGGGTCACTTTCTTTTTTCATTGGGGAATCATGTAGTTTGATCTGCATGGGATTTTCTGCCCATGGTCAAGTATTTATTACCCATTCATTATTTTACTTGGAAATTAGAACAATCTTTATAGAAGATCTAAGATATAGGTAGGTACATGAGATAACAACCTTATTTAAAGCCTGATTAGAATTTAGCATTTCCAGATTTAGCATTTTTACTCTTTAGGGAACATGACTTCCCTGTAGACATTCTGCCTTTCTATTTTACATTTCTACCTCAGGTTCAAAATTGAGTTTCACTTGACTTTCCTCCTGTCTTCTGGAATCTTCTGTGGCTTGTCATGTGTGACTAATCCATGCATTTCCCCCTTTTGGAAGACGTGTTGATATATTATTTTGGATCCTTTCAAACCTTGCCTCATCTTCCTTGTGACCAATGAATGACAGGATAATGCACATATCTTTCTTTCTTTTCTTTTTCATTCTTTCTTTTCTTTTTTTTAACCAAAATACTAACTATAAGTCTATTTGTGATCCATAATTCCAGGATTTTGTTTTGTGAGAAAAATGACGATAAAGAGAAATAGCCCACTATTCTATAAAAAGACACTCATGTTGTAAATTATCACCCACTGGATTTGACAGAGTCTAAGTCTGTGGGCCTTGAGGCTAAGAACAGTTCTGAGCTGCCCAATAGATAAATGGGAGCTCCTGATTCAGGTGAGCAATGGAACTGAGGGCCTGATGTGTCACTAGGTGACTTTGGAGATTAGGACTCTGTGTGCTCTGAGAGCCTTGCGGGTGGACGTGTGCAATAAATCAAAACTAATCATATCCCGAAGAGAACAGCTGTGTTTATACCTTTATGGGGTTATGTTGACCCTCCCTAGTGAGCCTTCTAAAAGTGTTAGACTTGAGAACTTACTCATATTTTATCTGAAACAGCTTTTGAATCCATTTCTTAAAGTTTTAAAGATTTATTTTGTATCTTTCTTCCAGGGATCAGCGTTCAACATATTCATTTATTCACTTAACAAACCATACTTAATGTTTTCTATGTGCAGATGCATGCTGGTGAGATGCAAAGATGAACCAGATGGTGTCTTTATAACTAAGAACCTTATAATTTAGTAAAGAAGATAAACACATAAGCCAGTGGTTTTCAACAGGTGCGCCACAAGGATTTTTAGATCATGCAATACCTGACTATTTAGTCAGGGGCACTGACCTCTTTTCCCTTACGCCGTCAAATAAAAAACTGACAATAGCCACATAACAATAGCCATTCACTGTGAATGAATCAAAATTATACCTTTTTTTTTTTTTGGTCAGACTGGCAAAAATATATTTTTTGGTGAGCCACAGAATTTTAGTAATTAGTTTACGTGTACTATAAGATAAAAAAGGTTGAAAAATCACTGACATAGACCGTAAAAGAAAAGAAATGAGGCACAGGAATATTTATTAACAGTATTTTGTATACTAGTGCTTATCAGAAAGAAAAATATGAGACGAAACACAAAAAGTAGAAATGTATAGAAAGAGAGGGCAAAAGGAAGAATTAGTACAGATCTAATGTATTCACATTTTATATTATTGACTGCTTTCATCTGCAGAACCCTTTTTGAAAATAAATAATTGTTTGCTGATGTTCAGCTGAAATTATATAGTCAAAAGGAATCAAAAGAATAGCGAATTTGTTCAAAAAGCAAGCATAATTACTGAGGTTTACAAATAGGCAGAACCCTGCAATTATAAAGTGATGGATTTGTTTATCTTTATCCTCATGATTACCCACATTAGTGTCTCTGTATAATTTTTGGCACTAGAATTTCAGAATAGTGTAGAGAATTTGGAAAGATTCAGAATAAAAGTTCACAATTTATTAAAACAATGTCCTCCATAAGGAAAGTACCAAGTGGCTTTGTGGAATTTAACCCTCCAAGCTCCCCAAATAAAGATGCAGTGTAAGTAAAAGGGTGTGCTCAATATTCAGCCTCAGGGCAAAAGTTGGCATCCTTGCCAGCCAGCTGGATTATTACCGCCACAGCCCTTTTAGGTAGAAATTTTGGAACCTCCAAATGCCCCCGAATGCTGGAAATAAGATGCATGAGGAACATCTCTGGGAATTTCAACGTGTGCTTCACCCTAAGCACTCAATAATATTTGTCAAATGAATGAAGATGAGGATGAGAAGTGACTGCAAGACTGACTTAGCTATTATTTCCTGTGCCTCCTCTGTACCTTATTTGGATTTTAAACAGAAAATTGCTATGAATTTGTCAATATAGTAGTCCCCCTTATCCGCTCTCTCACGTTTCAGTTTCAGTTACCCAGGGCCTACTGTGGTCCAAAAATAGTAAATGGGCAATTCTAGAAATAACCAATTTGTAAGGTTTAAATTGTGTGCCCTCCAGAGTAGCATGATGGAATCTCATGCCACCCTGCTCCCACCAACCGGGGATATGAATTGTCCCTTTTGCCACATCTCCACGATGTATGTGGTCCTCACCTGTTAGCCATTGAGTAGCCGTCTGGGTTATCAAATTGACTGTTGCAGTATCTCAGGGTTTGTGTTCAAGTAAACCTTATGTCACTTAAGAATGGCCCCAAAGTACAAGAGCAGCAATGCTGGCAATTCGGACATGCCAAAGAGAAGTCGTCAAGTGCTTCCTTTAGTGAAAAGATGAGTGCAGTACAGTAAGATATTTTGAGAGAGAGACCACATTCAGTATATTGCTCTGTTTTATTGTTTGTTATCGTTAATTTCTTACTGTGCCCAATTTATAAATTAAACTTTATTGTATGTATGTGTAGGAAAAAAAAACATAGTATATAAGTATATATAAGATTCGGTACTATCATGGTTTCAGGCATCCCCTGGGGGGTTTGGAGTGTATGCTCTGCAAATAAGTGAGGCCACTATATTGTTAAGAATATATCTTCCCACAATCAAAGGATTTGCTGTGCAAAATAAATGATTTAGGTTAGATATATAGAGTATTTCCTAACTGTACTTAACAGGTTTGTTTATAACTTTTTCAAAAGGAGAGTAGATTTTCAGTAGCCTGGGATAGTTTTTAGACAATAATTTGAGGATCTATAAAAGTTCCCTTTGCCCTACATGCAACAATATAGGACTAGACCTACAAAGAAAAATTAATGATATGTGAAAAAGTATAGATTCATGGAATCATGAGGATGAAATCATCCACTATTTCACCTGTTATCAAGCCATATGTATTTTCTCCTTCCAACTACCCTATTGCTTAACTAACATCAGTCTCTGAAAGCTTTTCTTTATTCACTTTAACATGTCTTTATATGAGATAGTATTGCTAGGAGCTGTGGAGGAGGACAAAGATTACTAAGAAACAGTTGATCTTTGTTTTTAAGAGCGTATAACCTTGTTGGAAAGAAAACTATGATCCTAAAGAAGCCTGATACCTCAAACTCATGATTAGTAAAAAAAAAACCTAATTCAGTTGTTAATATCCAACTTTTATTATATTGTATGTTCATGTTTCCATTGTTCTCTGCTCCCTCCCCCATGCAAAGAAATGAATAACTTCAGGTTACAGACTATTTGGCCAGCACAATTTTGGCTGTAAATGCTTCCACTAACTCACTACATGTGCATGCACATGCATATCACACACACACACACACACACATACACCCCACATTTAAAATGTTAACTAATACAAGTTTCCATGTAATTATTTCATGACAGCTTAATTCTGAATAGTCTTTCTTCACTTCAGAATGCAGTTGTATATTGAAATAAAAGCATATTTTGGCTTCTACCAGGCTGTGGGCTTCTCCCTGGGTTTTCACATTTTCCTTTGTGCCTCTTCTGGAATGGTTTGTGGAGAAACCAAAAAGGCAGAGGCTACCGCCTTGCTCCTCGTCCCTCCTCCCCTTCGAGCTCATCACATTCTTATATAATCCAAGAGAAATCTGCTTTTGGTTAGAACGCAGTTGAGGGCAAAGTAAGTGTGTTTTTTTTTTACATGAAAAAGTTCCAAGTTTGTATGAAAGTTCCGTCAGAGCAACAACTTAAATGGAGGCAGCTGGAAATCATTAAGGAAGCTTGCAATGGACAATGATTAAAGCAGGATGGAATTTCCACTCTCTCCCTCTCTCTCTCTTTTTATGGTACTGTAAGCAAGCTAGTGTTGCTTTTGAAACTGGAATTAGCCCTCTGACTATGAAAGCTGGAAAATTATTTTACTCCTTCACTTTCCAGAGACCACTCCACTTATTTCCAAGGCTGTTACTGCAAATGAATAAATGAACACATTTGGCATTAACTGGTGCTCAGGAGTGGTGTGCCTCATATTTCAAGATTATTCTTGCATCTTCCTGGTCTGAGTCTGATTCAAAATGATAAGCACTAGGAAACATTAAGAACACTTTGTGGCTACTTTCCTAGTGTTACATGATAACAGAAGGCTACTTCTTATGGTCCCAATTTTTACATCTCACCTCTCTTCTTTAATGTTTGTGCCACTTTTAATGACAAGAAATAGTTGCAAATGAGTCATTCCAAGTTCTTTTTTTGTTCCAGCTCTTTATGGGCTCCGCTGTAAGGCATTCTGAGGCCTCCGTAGCAAAGGCTGCTGGGTAGAGGCTGAAGTCAGAGCTGGGAGAGACTGCCTGGCCACAGGCTTTACTCTGTGGGTGCAGCAGGGTGTGGGCGGGCTTACTATAAAGAGGGTGAATCTGGTCAGTGGGGCAGGGCAGAGGGATTTGTCGTGGATAGAACTTGGTAAGCAGAGATGGTCTAGGAGGCTAGTCTAGTGGGAGGGTGACCCTGGCTCATGGCAAGGCATGTGGGACAGAGGGTCCAGGTCTCTCTGGGAAAACTGATTACTATTACACAATCAGGAAACAAACTGGACAGTTCGTATGGGGCATTAGGAGAAACTATGGGAGAGAGGGGGGTTAAGGGGCTGAGGGAGTGAACTCAGCCTCTGCTGGTATTGAACTCCGTCCAGGCAGCAAAGTGAACTCACACTATTGTTTGCCCTGCCTGAGTCAGAGTTGGTGAGGGACGAGGGCTTCCTCAGCAGCACTGGGCTGGAGCCACTAAGGGGAATCTTTCATGACCTGTCTCAGCTTTTCTTCCCACTGAACCAGGCCAATATCCAAGGATCGTGTGTCCTTGTCCTCATTCCTTCTTGGAATAACTTTTTTTTTTTTTTTACCACCTCTTAGCAAGCCTTGCATAGATGTGGCAAAATAACCTCGCTTTGGTGAACGGGCAGGGCTTATGAAATGGAATTACAGGACAACATTCTTCTTTTCCCTACTTCCCATTCAAACCTGATCAGTGGGACAACTTCTTTTCTGCCCCTGGATGTGTGTCAAAAAGGGCACAGTGGCTCTTTTGGTCACTCTTAGATAAGGAGAGACCCTTTGTGTTCTAGTAACCCAAGAGGTTTTATTTCAGTCATTAAAATGTCTACTCCCATGAAATAACCTGCATATTATTTGAGGTTGAAGCTTCTCGTCTCTCCTAGCTTAAGTCTGCGAGAGCTGATGCCCTAAGTAGGGGAGGCAGACCTGGTGAGCTCTGTCTTCAATTCACCATTTTTGTTTTTTTGCCTCGTCCTCTTCCAGCTTCTTAAACTGCAGTCCTCGACCCTTTCAGCATAGAAGGGGGGTGAAGTATAGGGAGGAGGTCAGAGGAAAAGAAAGGCATTATTTGATCAGTGCCGAAATTAGCTGATGTCTGTTTTTTCTGAACTTGGCAGTTTTTTTTTTTTTTTTTTTTTGAGCTGACCCTTTTTTTCTGACAAATATTAGTGCATTATTTGAAAACTGTCCACCCTCCAACCCCAAATCACTGGGCTATCTATCCTGCAGTTCTTTTGATGTCCTGGGGTTCATCATTGCAGTTGTTTGCTTCTGTGAAGTTCTGGTTGGGTCCCTCGGGAATCCAGTGGCACATGCCTTAGTTAGGGTTACTTTGTACCTCGAGGCAGTCATTTTGAGCAGTATATATAGCACCCCAAGGCTGGCTCTTTTCTCTTGCATTCACAGGAAACCCTCACTCATTCTTTGCACCAAGAAACTCTATTGTAATCTTCCTTCTTTGCAATCTTTCTTTGTCTCCCAACAGAGTAAAGTTGCTAGTCATCTAGAGATTTTCTATATTCCATTGTCTTCTGTCACCCTCTGAAACTACTCTTCTTGGGCTTAACATGAGGGAAGGCAACCCTAACCCAACACACACCCACAACTCTTTCACAAAATCCAGTTTTTAAAATCCAATTCTCCTTTCAGCCCCCATCCTCCTTTTAAGGGTGGAGGTAGGCAGTATGGTTAGGGTGAAAATTTTTTAAAAATTGTTTTACTACCTCTTAAGAAGCCTTGCATAGATTGTATCAAACTTCTCAATGGATTGAAGGAATATTTAACACCCATTGTGTTGAGGCCTCTGCAAACTAAAGAGAAAGAATCAATTAAAAAATCTGTTAAAACTTGGTTCGAGATTGAAGGTGTATTATTTTCTTGGTTGTAGAATCATCAAGAAAGAATGAGAATTTTCTTATCCTTCCCTGTTTATTAGCTTTGAAGAGTTAAAAAAAATTAATGTATGCTCTCTATTTTCACAGAAGTCCAAAGGGCTAAACTATGCTTCTGTAATAAGCCATATTAAGGGGTAACTCTTGTCAAGACTAACAAAACAAAACACTAATTTGGCAGAGGTCTTAAAGCCTACAGTAACTGAGTAGACAAACTATTAGACTGATTAAAGAGATTTTTACATAGGGACTGTCTACTAATTTGCTGAGCATTGTGTCCCAAGGTTAAAACATCCTGGCTGCATCTTAAAGCAGAGAACAACAATTAGAACATTCATTAGATTCCTATTTACACTTTAATTGACAACTCTGCTCATTTGTTGGAACCCTTTTTTAGTCATTAGTGTCTGTCAGTAAGAAATATGCTTTAAATTTACTTATATTCATTTATTCATCCTTTCATTCAATCAACGAACAATGATGTACCAAGTGTTGCCAGATTTTAAAAATATACTGATGAAAAAGACAAAGCTTACCCTTAAGGACATAGTCACCTCAAATTTTCATGTAATCAAAATTAGTATAAAGGCATTAGGTTTTACTCAAGTTAAGAAAATAATTGCCTTTCACAATTGGGCATACATAAAAAGAAGACCCTAATATATATCCTAATTGTTTTTTTCAATTTGTGGTTGATAGCCTATTTACTTTTGTGGTTTAAAATATCTGTGCTTTGCTCTGGCCTCTGTTGGCCTTGTAACTATTATAAATTGAAGAGCTCTTGAGAACAGGTACCATGTATCATCATATAGTTTCTGTAGCTCCAGAGTACCCAGTAAATCTACCTTCTGTCCAAGAGAAGGAGCCTACCTCACCATTGGAATGCAGAGTGGAGCCAGGTGAAATTCCCAGATTCTGAAAAAGGAATTCCTGACCGTAGCAAGTGGTAGGGCTCTAGTAAATGTCAATCTTCAGGGGAAGACTATAAACTCATCCAAATTACCTGTATGTAATGGGTTTACTTTACCTGCCTTCAGATTGGTTAGCTTAATGTATGACTCTTTAGACAAAGAACTGCCTCCCCACCTCTTTGCTGCTTCTGGAGAAGATCTGGGCCAGCAATTAGGCCCCCCAAACTGCTAAGTGCATGACCCACACATTGCTGCACATGTTGTATTCAGAACTGTAGCATGAGATTTCTTCTCTTGGAATATAATTCCAGTGATAAAGTAATTTTGCATAGGAGGTTTAATGCAAATTGTTCAACTTGGTCTCAGAGATTTTAGTGCTTAGGATGGTACTGAACATTGTGAAGGGTACAAATGACACATCAAGCATAGTCTTCTCTGTTCAATAGACACATGACAATGTGAGCAGCAAAGTGTTGTGGCCAGTGGCTGGAAAGCCAGCCCAGGAGCCGAGAGAACTGGGTATCAGTGTCTGCTCTGCCATTAACTAAACATGTGAACTTGGTCATGTAACTTAATTTCTTTGGACCTCAGTTTCTTTTCTTTCAATAAATATTTATATTATTTAAACAAAATCTGGAAATATTTCAAACACATAGAGAAGTACAGAGAATGCAATAACAAGCACCCATGGGTCCACCAATGAAATTTAACAGTTGTTATCCTTGAAAAGAAGAATGAAATATTACAGAAAGAGTTAAAATCCACCAAATCCTATTTTTCTTTCCTTTTTATCTCAGAAATTACCACTCTTCTGAAATGAATGTGTTCTTGCTACTCAAATTATTATAATTTAAAAAAACTATGGAGAGTACTATTTATGTGTTTTTAGACTTAAACACATTATGCAGGTATTTCTGCAACTTCTTTTGTTCACTTAACATTATGTTGGTAGGATTCATCCATGTTGATACCTGTAGCTCCATTTATTCTCTTTATGTGCTATGCCATTAAATAAATATACCTCATTCCTTTTCCTTGTGTTTGAACATTTAGGTTGTTTCCAATTCTATATTTAAAACCATGCTGTAATGAACATTATTGCCTGATGACTGATGTCTGCTTGTGCACATGGCTGAACATTCCTCTAGTGCAGAGCTTTCCAAGTTCCCCCTTGATGTACCTACCACACCAACTATGCATTCAGATTCTGTGTCAGTTCAGGCCCTCAAAGGCACATACATCCAAGTGGAATTAGATGTGCAAAAGCTTGATTTTGGAAAGTCCTTGCAAAAAATAGAGAGGGAAGGACTAGGACTGGGCGAGAGAGCCTGTACATCTCACTGCAGCTTCAATACCTGAGAACTAAAAGAGAAAAAGGAGGATTGGATTGGATGAGTCTCAGCCACAGCACAGTTCTGAGAAAACATCCAAAGGCTGATGAGGACGACTCTAACAAAGGTTGCTGGTTGGAAGAGTTCATTGTCAGGTATGAGGGACTGGCTCTCATACTCCATACGATGCTTGGGTGTGGTCTGAGGGCTGCTGGGGAAAGTATGAATTCCAAAAGGCATGGCTGGGGCTGTCAGGCCACCAAGTTGCCCACACAGTTCTCTTGAAGGAGATCCCAGCAATGCCCTTCAATGGCCACTATAGACATTAATCTCCTGCACCCACGTTGGGGAGCGAGAACAAGGCAGCCATGGATCTGATGAATTGTGAGGTTCAGCAACTTTAAAGTCATGGCAGTGCTACTTGGAGCCTACAGTTCCTGCTAAAATGGATTTCTGTTCTCTCCTTGTCTCTGGGGATCCCTGTTTCTTTCTCTTAAGGCAGGCTATGTATTGAGCGACTTTTTGTTTTATTTTGTTTCGTTTGATTATATATGCTGCATGGTTTAACGCGACTGGGTTTGTGTTTCCTCAATTGCCTGTGTTACCAGAATCAGAAAGACCTCATTTTCTTCAACTGTGAAGTGAGAGATTAGATTCAATAATCTCAGGGCACTTTCTGCTCTATTAAACCAATTCTAAGTTCAAAAAAAAGAAAGTGGGCCAGACAATAATGTTAATTGACTGATATATTTAGAGATAACCTAAGAGAAAAGCTGAAACTATAGGTCTTGAAAGAAATATGGGACTAGTGTGAACTGTAGGCCATCTGTATTTTATAAAATAGAAATATCATGTCAAGTTTTACTTTTTTGTGACGTCTTGAGAGAAAGGTTCCTGGCTTATTTATCTTACTGTATATGGCCCTAAATACAGCACTTGGGCCATGAAAATAATAAAAAATAATAAATGTGTATTAAATAGAACTTAATAGAAGAATTAACACTATTGTTCTTTATTGAGAGGAGAGTTTACTTCTGTATTTAGAGCCCAGGAATTTGGGGCAAGATGACCTTAACTTTATTTTGGAATAGAGGGCATAATAGAATTCTTCTGACAAGGTTATTAAAATTTAGAAATATTATTGATTTCTTTAAAAAACAATAGAATACTCAAGCTATCTATAAGGGCAATAACTTATGGGTCTTTCTATGTGACTCATTGAGTCATTCTCTGACAACAGCCAACAATATCACGAGAAAGGAGGTAAATGGTCCCAGAATGACCAAATCATAAATACAAAATTTGCAAAACTCACCATTTTCATTCAATCAGATGCCACAGAGGCACATTTGGACTTTCTTCATGATTGAAATTGCCCCCTACTCAATAGATCTGTTTTTAAGGCTGCATTTCATTTCTTCGGCTGAATTACAAAGATTTTTCCATCAGTAAATGTACTGACCTTTAAAGACCCAATCTTAGTGAGCCCAGTTTTCTCACTTAGTAATTGTAGCACTGGTGCTAATGTCAGTTAAAGTCTGGTGGTTGTAACCAAAGCAAGAATCAGCCTCTCTTCAATTGAGTTCACATGGATTTGAGTTTGCTGATTTCAGGTTCTGGGATTTCCTATTCTTCCCTAGCACTTATGAATTCAACTTCCATTTTCAGATTTCCAAAGGCCACTTGAGGGTTTAAGTAATGCCTTTAATTATAACTTAAAGTATAGGCAATTGCATTTCATGAAGCTGACAATTATCCAGAGTATATTATTAGAGAGTGAGTTATTGAAGTCTGCATAGTTTGTGAAAACCCATCAGAATAACTGGGGGAGAATAGAGACAAGCTAGATTGGAACAATGAAGCTTGAAAACAACTTTGATGATATCTGGAGTTTGCATGGTAATGAGACCTAATTCTCAGGCATTAGGATTCTTTGTAAAAATCCTTGCAGTCTCTCTTGTTTGGCCATACTCAGAAATAAAGATGTTGACATTGTTGTCATTAAGTTTTAAAATATAAACACTGAGTGCTAATGTGGCAATTATCTATGCTTTTGCAGACTTCATTTTATGTAATTCTTAATATTTCTCTGTGACATAGCTCATAATGCTCCCCAGAGAATGATACTTAGAGGAGATAAGTAATTTGCTGTAAATCACATAATTTAGAAGTAGCAACACTCAATTGCAACTCAGATCTTTTACTATGGAATCTAAACTAAAAAGCCCATTATATGATCAAAGGACTAGAATAATAGAGCAATTTTCAGTATTGAGGTATTTTTCAAGTGATTTTAAAGATTGAATAAGTAAATATTCTTATGAATGACACTGAAAGATAAATATATTGATTTAGGAATCAATACCAATCTTTTTTTCTACCAGCCTTGTCCATTTTTCCCAATACCCTAATGATGATGGTAAGTCCAGCATAAAGGAGAGATGTATTTGCAGTCAGATATGGTTTGAGTTCTAACCTTCATTTATTAGTTGTATAACCTCGGGCAAAGCTCTTTGGTTTACTTATTTGCAAAATGGTAAAAATAATAGCAAGCCCAACAGGGTTTTTAGGAATTAACGAATGAGATAGTATTTGTAACATACCTGCCATTCTAAACAAACATGGTCATTCTATTTATAGTAGTGCCAAGTGGGACATTATTTCAAATTAGAACATTTTACCCATTTTGGAAGGTAGATAGCTTAAAAACACATCATGGTAGGTTTGTGATAATTTAAGAGACTCAAATAGGCTACATTTTCCTGGATTTTCTATACAATGATTTTATATTTATGTTTTAATTTAAAATTTTAATTTAAAATTCTAAGATCTAGAATGGAAAATTCATAGCCCTTTTTATAGTGTGTTTTCTTTTTTTAAAATATTTCCATTGACCCCTTTAAGTCTATAGCTGGTCTTATTCTTTGATCCTAATATACAAAGCTTTCTTTCATTAAAAGTAGCAGAATGTTTTCCAAATGCAAAGATTTTTATAGGTCAATAAGACCTTCCTATTAAGTTTGTGACCAACTGAGATGTTAGTCTGATTTGCTTACTATAGTCTCTCTGAATGAAATTGCATGAGACTAGTGCAAAAATAATGACATTTTAATCTTCTTCTCAGTAGAAATTTGCAGTGAACCTCCTGGAGGTGGTAGTTCTAATGTTTCTTCTTTCAGCAAATAACTTAGCTACACACTTGTGGGTTTGTGGGAAAAAACCCAGAATCTGAGGATCTCAGTACTTCCTCCTTCTCCTTTCTCTCCTCCTCCTCCTCCTTCTCCGCTCACTCACCATATCTCTAGTCCTTTTATATCTCCTTCTGCATTAGAGGTTATTTATGAAACAGGCCTGAGGACATCTGAGTGTGCCAGGCAGCTGGAATGTAGGAAACAGGTTCCTTTTCTATCTGTAGCACTCCTTTAAAAATATAAAAGAAAAAGTTTAAGTTCCTTCAGAAATGATGCCTATAACTGATGATTTCATAGTTAACATTAGCCATTATGTACTCAACCTTTACTATGTGCCAAACACAATGCGCTTTGCATAATTTCACCATTTCTTATAGCAATATTACTATGGACCAAATTGTGTCCCCCTGAAGTTCATATGCTGAAGTCCTAACCCCCTAAGGTGACTGTGTTTGGAGATGGGGCCTTTGCAGAAGTAATTAAAATAAAATGAGGTCATACAGGTACAGTCTTGGTCTGATGGGATTATTGCCTTTATAAGAAGAGACCTCAGAGCCCTCTCTCTCCACCGTGTGAGGACATAGTGAGAAGGCACAGTCTGCAAGCCGGGAGGGGTGACCTTATAAGAAACCAACCCTGCCTGACCTTGATCTTGGACTTTTAGCCTTTACAACTGTGGAAAAAATTAATTTCTGTTGTTTAAGTCACCCAGCTTATGGTATTTTGTTATGGCACCTGAGCAAATAAAAAGCTTAATTGTTTTCCATTTATAGAGATGAAAAAGCTGAGGCTTAGGTTATTGAGTTAAGGAATCCTGATGGTATTGTGATTATGTTTCTGTCCTTTCCAGCTCAGGGTGAAATTTGGGGGCTGCTTTGTAATTGTTTTCTCTAACCACATGTTTGCTTTTATTTTCCCTCCTATTTTTCTCCTCTTTCTTAAGAATTATTCTCTCTCTGTACTCATCGCTCTTGATGTGCTGGTTCCTTCCAAAACCCCACCCCTAATCCACATGGAAGCACTTTGTTATTGCCTGGTGTCCTCTCTCGTCTCTTCAAAATGTTTTATGAAAACCATTTTCTCTCTTGATGTTGAGGTGTCCCTTCACTTTTCAATCATATCCTTCCCTTTTCTCTATCACAGTGTTGTTTGCTCCGTGTCTCCACTTGGGTAATATCTCCTGAAACATATTGCTTGTTTTTTTCATCTTTGGTAGTCTGAAGACAGAGATTAATAAGAAAGACAGGCCGATAATTTGTCATTTTCCTAAGTCAAGATTTATTGAGTTAACCCCCATTTACTATTCATTTCTTAAAAATGTTTTAAATGATTTATTTTGTGTGTGTGTTTTTTTAATTATAAAACAGTCCTTTGAAATTCTGAATTCTCCACCTGTGGGGGTGCAAACATCTCTCTAGTTTACTAAGCTGTCAATATCAAGACACACAGTAATGAACAATGGACAACACTTTTAGTCTTGAACACCAGGGCCATCATATTGTTTACATTACTTATCTCTCACGTAAGAGAGAAATAAAGCTATTCCCCATAGATTGTCTATTTTACCAATTTTGTGAGTCATCCTTGCTCTCCTACTCCTTTCCCTAAACATGTAATAAATCATCAAGCCCTAGAGATATAACTTCTTAAATACAGTATCTCTTACAATCAGTCTTCTTGTCTCCAGTCCCCTGCCACCATTTCTGGCCCTCTAATTACTGCCTTGCTAGTTTCCTCTTGCTTATAATCCTTTCATGACTTCCCCTTGGACAGAGGATAACACATAGACATAGCAAGGCACCTTTCAGATTTTAATTCTTATCTATATATTCAACCTTATTATCTATTTTTACTCCAGTCCCATCCTATGCTTGGAAATTTTGAACAATTGATTCATTCTCCATGCATTGCCAGCTATAGGGCAGACACTCTGCTAGTCGATGGGGATACAATGGTGACCAAGATAGATATGGTCTTGTCCTCCTGGCATGTGCAATTTACAGGAAATACAGATAAGCCCACAGGAGGTTATGCTAAAGTATGTTAAGCTCTACAGAAGGGAAGATATGGGGTGCAATCTGGAACATGGAAGTGACACCTAACTCAGACTTGGGGAGAGCAAAGAAGTCATTATATCCAAGTTAAGACCAGAGGTTGACAAAATGCTATTCAGATGCAAGGACTAGGAGTGGAGGGCAGGGAGTTACTACTGCTTCAGGCAGGGAAGTTTGTTGTGGCTCCAGCGGAAGTGACTGAGGGAATTATGTAGGAAGATAAGGCTAAAGAAATAAATTTCTTTAACAATCAGACTGTTCTCTTTGCTTGAAATGACCTGGCAGCCTCCTACTCACTCTTAGATCAATGTAAGCATCATCTCCTCTGTAGAGCATTGCCTGACTTTGCTCAAGGATACTATTTTTATTTAGCACATACTTGAGTTTATCACTCATATCACTGTAACTATCTTTCCTACTAGAGGGTCAATTCTTGGAAGGTAGAGAAGATTATTTATCTTTATATCCCCCCATGTTTGGCAAAGTGTCTTTTATAAAGTGAATGCTCAATCTGGCATATTTAGTAATGTCACAAGTTGGAAAATTATTCTATTTTCCCTATGGGTAATAGAACATTTTAGTTCATTCAAGCCTTGGGCTCATGGTTGTGTAGGTGTGTTGTACCTTAACTGTTTTTTAACAGATCCATTGATACATGGAGCTGGGAAACTGCTCAGCAGAGTTGCATTTACTGGATTCCACAAACTGATATAGAAATTAGATGTGACAGGAGGAGTGTGGTCAGGGCTCCAAACTATTTCTTTGAAGATTGAATGTTTTATGAGGTGTGAATAAACAAAGTTTTCGGGAGAAGTGTGCATGTTAACTGTCTTCTCTATTGAGGGCCAAGGGTTTAAGCCATCTTACCTCTCCTGATCCAAGAAAAGTGGCTACCTGAGTGTATTTGAAGGACTGTATTATAAATATCCAGGCCAATCTTGGCATGAAGTGTTCTCAACTGAGCATAAAAATCACCAACTTTACCCTTAGGGGGATGCTAAGCCTGAGTCTTGTGGGAAGAGTCCTGTCGCTTTGATGAGGGCAGGGGTCTTGTTATGGAGTTTGGGCAGAGTAGTGGGTAACCCACCTATGGTTTTCCAGTTGTTATCACTAAGGCTTCAGGTTATTAGTGGTAACAGCTGAAACATCAGGATCAGCAGGGACAAATGGCCTCAATCAGAAATGTGTCTCTGTGGAACCACTAGGCCGTTCAGTCCACTTGGATAGTTGTTTAATGCTTCATTTAGTCAAAACTATTCATTCAGGATCTACTATATTTCAGGTACTTGTCTGTACAAGTAAAAAGGCAGGGAAAATGTTTGCCAACATGGAGCTTATATTCTAGAAATAAATACAGTTGATCCTTGAACAATAGGTGTTTGAACTATGTGGGTCCCTTTATGTGTGGATTTTTTCAATAAGTACCTGTACTGTTTTAAATCTGTGGTTGGGAGTCTGCAGATGCTGAGAGCCAACTGTATGTATTAATCTACATCATTTTACACAGGAGACTTGAGCATCCTTGGATTTTGATATCCATGGAAGACCTGGAACAGTCCCCTGTTTTTAGCAAAGGTAGTTAAGTTTTGGGGGAGTCAAAAGCTATATGTGGATTTTCAACTGCACTGGAATTGGGGCCCCTAACCCCCATGTTGTGCAAGGGGCAATTGTAAACTATCATTTCAGGTAGAAATAAGGAGTTAGGGTATGATTAAGAGTGTGAGCATGGGGGGCTTGTTTGAGACAGGGAGTTTAGGGACCACCTTTCTGAGGAAGGGACACTGAGCAGAAAATGAAATGAGAATGTGAACCGTATGGTCATGTGGGTAAGAGAGCAGAGAACAGAGGCAAGGTGGTGGGAGGTAATGCAGGAGAGGTGAGACAGGCTGAAGGGCCACACAGCCATGGATGCCATCGGCAGCTTTTGAGACTTATGTTTGTAAACTGTCACTGGCACTGTACTGGACGGTGGCAGGGGTAGGAAGCTTGCATTAGTCCAAGTGAGAAAAGAGTCACTCATTGGAACCAAAGTGGTAGCTGTGGAGAAGGTGGGAAGTGGCAGGATTTAAGATAAACTCTAAAAGTGGGGCCAACAGGATTAGATTAGATAAAGGGTGTGAGGAAAAGAGAGGAATCAAGATATGGTAGTGAAAGCGAGAGTGGTGTGTCTCACCCTGGCTGGGTTGCTCACTTGGTTGGAGCACCCTCCTGTGCACCAAAGGCTGCACGTTCAATCCCCATCAGGGCACACACCTAGGTTTCGGGTTCAATCATCCGTCACTCATGTAGCAGAGGCTTCTCTCTCACATTGATGTTTTTCTCTCTCTAACCACTGCCCCCCACTTTCTCTTTCTCTAAAGTTAATTAAAAAACATATCCTTGGGTGAGGATTTAAAAAAAATAGAGTGGTGCAACTCTGGGGGACTGTGACTCCTGGGGAGTGCTTCCTGGGTGACCTTCCTACTCATTTCTAACTGAGTATTCAAGAGAGAATGTCTTCTCTGCCCTTGGAGCAGTGACTGTGAGGCTCCGGGTCACTGCGTATGTCCCGACACGGAAACGAAGATCAGGAGGTGAGAACCATTGGGAGCTGTTACAAAAATCTCCCTACCGTACTGACTTATGAGTTCATAAGCAAATGTTTATTCAAGGATCACTATATGTAAAGTCTTGCTCTGTGTACTATGGTTTTTGAAGGGCCCGCAATGTAAAAACGTTAGCCGTGTGCTTTGTGGCTCTAAACGGGATTTGCCATCTACCTGAGAAGAGACATTTATACTTTAAGAATATCCTGCAATAACACGTCAGTATGTGTTAAGTGCTTGGGGAGTTACGGAGGTGGGAGAAGTCACTGTGCAGACAATTTAGGACTGTGTCTCCTCTAAGAGAGAGATGGCTTCCTACCTGACTCAGCTCACATTAAAGGATGGTTACTGGGCATCCATTTGGAGCCACACACGAGCCAAAGTAAACAGCTTTGTTTCTTTTCGAAGGTATTATAGGACTGTCTCATAGTCTCTCTCCGAAGGTGCTCTTCCATTGCACCCCTCCTCCCCTGCTGCGGTCGGGAGCAAAATGAAATAAAAAACAAAAACACAAAAACCCGGAAATGATGAAGAGACCAGGAATTGCAGCTCGTATACTGTGACTTTTCTTCTGATTTTTTTTTCTGGTAATTTTATGAGGCAAGTTGCTGTGGAGCTCCTGTGTGTTTTACTGTTTGTAACTGAAAAGTAAGTGATGATTAGAATCATACTTTTTGTTTGTTTGCTTGTTTAAAAACAACAACAACAACAACAACAACAAAACCAACAACTGTCTAGGGCTATCTGCTCATTTGTCAATGAGGAGAGCAAGGTCCCGAGAAGTCCGACAACTTGCTCACCTTTTACAGTTTCCAAGCGACTGCTCTTCCCATGGTGCTCCTCTGTCTTCTGCCTAATGGGCAAACACAGCAGGTTCTACCTGGATTTAAAAAATCTATCACATTAGATGTCACTGCAAGTCCAGCGACAAGGGTTGTCTTTACATCATATATCAGTTGTTGAGTCAATTTTGGAGGTGACTCTTTTATTTCCCCATGCAAAATGGTAGTAGTCCAGTTTTTTTTTTGAAAACATGGTATGTACTAAATAGCGTTTATTTTGTTGAGATTTGGACCTCCTCTTTCAATGACATACTCAAAAAAATAAAATTAAATACATTTGAGTAGCACCTGTTTGCCACTATGGAAATAAGGGAGCATTAGAATTATGAGATCAAAATGGTATTTAAGCAAGAATTTCAAGAGGAAACTGGTTTGCATTTAGTAATGGTGGTAATTCACAGAGACAATCTACTAGGTAACCCTTTCTTAAATAGTTGTGAGCTTCCAATGAGTTTTATATACCAAAATTCCACTCTTGGGGGAGTGGGGTAAGAAACCAAACTTTTAAATAGCACATTTAAGAAATAAAGCCTTCATTAAATTTAGACTTTAAATTTTCATTTACATATGGGTTTGTAATTTATCTCAATTTCTGAGCTTCATGTGTATCTTCCAGGAGATGTCTTCCAGATGTGGAAAGGAAATGGAATTATTAACTCTTAACTGTTCCTTCAGCCTCTTGCACTTTCTTTTTCTCCTCTTTAATTTTAAGAATTAATAGTGTTACCCTGAACTTTCATAAACTGTAATATTCCTGTAGAAAATGATAACAGCCATCTTAGACGCTATGATTTTTTATAAAAAATAAAAGTGATATACCATCTCTACCTAACAGATCTCAAACCCCAGATTAAAATACAGTGAAATATTACAGATAATGTTGATATCTGTGTCATTATTTTCTGAAGATGAAATATTTTTAGAAGAGTAATAGTGGATTCAATTTTGCTGTGACAGAGTGATCTCTGGTGAAACTTTTGAGTGAAACTGATAACTTGAAATTAAATGAAAACTTGTGGCTGTAGTTGTACTGAATTATGAAACAATAAAACCCTTTATGAGTACCTATTAAGTCCCAGAAAATATTTCTGCATTTTAATAACCTTTACAGTGTGGGATGTTTTCCAAGGGGTTATCTCATTGCCTCTCCCCCTCCCCCTGGACCCTTTATGAGAAATGATTATCTTCTCCATTTCACAGAAGATGAAATCTGACATCAGAAAGACAACATGACTTCCGCACAGTCACACAGTCACTGAAACTGGATCCTAGGTTTTCTGAGTTCAAGGCCAGCACGTTGGGGATGTCAATATGCAAGAAACACACACTAAACCTCCCCTCACAAACACACAAGGGGATGAACAGAAACACAGGCCCAGTGAAGTGTTCCCTCCACGCGGCAGCCCTTCATATCACCCTACTCTTCTACTTCTGTGATTGTGCCACCTTTTTCTCTTCCAGTTGGACTGTCCTTTATCCTCTCTGCCTGGTGAAATTCTGAGCACTGTTTTTGGCTCATCTCAGAGATCATTCTTTCGTTGGCTACCTTCTCTTGATTTGAGTGGAGTGTTTCCCTCCTTAACCTTGGCCCACCCAAACAACGTCATTTATATATGACCATAGGTGCTTTCTCAGGTGGTGCCTTGTGTTAGGATTATTAATGTTCATATCTGTCCCTGCTTGGGAGGGTGTGATTCTTAAGAGCAGAGAACATGCTTTATTTTTTCTGGGACTTTCAATGGCTTGTACATTAAAAAAGGTTAGGCATATATGACATGACTTGAAATACTTGTATAAGCATTTGATGCCAATTACACTCCACGATTTGAAGACCTTCCTGCGCAGTAGGATTCTGAACTCCCTTAGATGATCAGACAATTGCTGGGCAGAGGTGCAAAGGCAGACACTAGTGAGAGAGCCTCTTGAGACAGGCAATGGTAGTAAGAGAGTGATGGAGAGAAGGGGAGATTGAGGTTCCCTTTAGGAAGTACAGCAGGTCCTCAAATGACATCATTTCATTCAGTGGCCTTTCTTTATAACAATGAAGGAAAAAAAAAAGATTCCTGGACAGAGCCACTGTCCATGTGGAGCTCGTATGTTCTTCATGTATGTATGGGCTTCTCTGGGGATTCTGGTTTCCTCCCACATAGCAGAGGTGCTCACATCAGATGAATTAGCATGTCTTCATTGTCTCTGTCTGAGTGAGTGTGGGGTTGGGGTTAAGTGTGCCCTGCGATGGGAGGGTCTCCTGCCCATGATGGATCCAACCTGGGGCCTTGAGCTGCTAAGAGAGGTTCTGGCCACCCACAACCCTAAACTGGATAAGAGTTGAAAAAGAATTCTCATATATTTTTTTGTTTTTCTTTCTTAAATGTATGTATAGCTCACATTTATTTCAATGTTTAGTATTAGAAGTGTTTTTGATCTTTTTAAAATTAAATTTACTGGGATAACATTGGTTAATAACATTATATAAATTTCTGGTGTACAACTTATAATACAACATCTATATTCTTCATTGTGTGCTCACCATTCAAGTCCTGCTTCCTTTTGTCACCATATATTTGACCCTCTTTACCCTCTTAATCCTCTCTTGCTCCTCTTTGTCTCTGGTAACCACTATTCTGTTGTCTATATGAGTTTGTTTTGTTTGTTTGTTGCCTTTTGTTTTATAATCCACATATGAGTGAAATTATATGGTTCTTGTCCTTTTTTTATCTGATTTATTTTACTTAGCATGATACTCTCAAGATTCATCCATGTTGTTGAAAATTGCAATGTTTCATTTTTTTAATGGCTGAGTAGTAGTCCAGTGTGTGTGTGTGTGTGTGTGTGTGTGTGTTTAAATTCAGTTATCCATTGAAAGATACTTAGGTTGTTTCCAAGGAAGACATACAGATGGTCAACAGATATTACTCAACATCACAAGTTATATAGGAAATGCAAATCAAAATAACAGTGAGATACTACCTCACATCTAATAGTATCGCTGTTATCAATAAAACAAGAAATAACAAGCATTGGAGAGAATGTGGAGGAAATGGAACATTCACACATGGCTGGTGGGAATGTAAATTGATGCAGCCTCTGCAGAAAACAGGATGGAAGTTCCTCAAAAAATTCAGAATATGACCCAACAAATCCCTCTTCTGGGTAGCTCCCTGAAAACTTTGAAAGCACTTATTCATAAAGATATAAGTATCCCTCTGTTCATTGCAGCATTATTCACAATATCCAAGGCATGGATCTTTATTTAGAAGTTTGGTGATTTTTTTGTGACCAGAAATATACCGTAGGATCTTGACTCTTATTTATATCTATTAGCCTAGGGTAAAACTGGTTCTGTTATAGGTTATTTCACTGACAGTTGCAGTTTTCAAGAGCCTATGGAAGACTTCTACTCATCCTATTTCAACTGCCTGCTCTAATATGTATATTTCCTGACAGAATGAAAACTGGGTAGATGATTCCCTTTGGATCCCCAGTGCCTAGTACAGTGCAGGCAGAGAGGAAGTGCACATAAACATTTGTTGACTGAGTGACTAAAGTATGGCAGCTGAGATTGTCACAATGAGAACAGCAAAGGGGAACACATGTCATGCACAGATTGTTTATCGCTGATGATGGTCTGCACATAAAGTGTTTTGATTTTTAGTGTGTATTTTGGATATTTGGATGGCTTATGCCTTTTGTAAATTTTTTCCTTCCATATGCCTTTCTGTTTTTGGTTACCTTTCTATGCTGCCAAAACAGAATAAATCCAACAGCTGTCTCCACTTGAGATTCCTTTAGTATTGTTTTACAATATCCCATCTCCTTTAAATATATCTTGGGTAGATTTTTGTGTGTGTGGAGGGTGGGGGGAGGTAGGAATCTGCAGGAAAGCAGACAAGTCACTCAATCTTGTTTTAGCACAAAAATTTACTCTTATAAGTCTAGCCATGGAACTAACTTACCTCCATTTTTCCCCAAAGATTCTTTGCATGTTAAGTATCTTTTTCAGTGCCATTCTAATTATTCATTATTTTCTTAGTTTAAAGTAAAATCAGTAGGGAGATGTTCTTTCCAGGAATACATATTAAATAGACTCATCTCATTTTTTAAAAAAGAGGAGATCTTTAAATCTAGGTGGGAAGTTTTATTTAAAATATTCTAGATGTGAGAAATTTAAATATGTTTAAAGATGGCTAATTTAAACAATTTAATATGTACTTTCTCAAGGGAAATGAAACTTCAGCATATGTGACTTTCATTAGTGACTTTACCATAAAGATATAAGCCAAAATACTTAATAGGGAAAATTTAATGATTAATTAACTGGTCTTTTTGCAAATGGATATTACATACTCATGAAACTCATCTTTTGTGCATTTTCTGAGCTGCTCTCTTAGGGAAAAGACAAGTTATTGCTTAGAGTAAATCAAATCTTGGTAAGACAGCCAAGGGTCTCATTCTGAATATACCAGACTAGGTCTCTGAAAAGCACAATTAGATGTCAAACTAAAACATCATTTTATGTAGGCACTCAGGATGGGTTTCAGTCTTAGCCTCATATAACCTGTCTTATGTCACCAGGGAAAGCTCCTGATGCCTGCAGGGCCCACTCTTTTTCATATGTATCAAAAGAGTTAAACTGAATGCTAAAATCTATGGGTCTCTAACTGAATATGACAGAATACCTTTAACTGAAAATGGAGTATTTGAAGGGTTTCTTAGAGAACTCTACCTGAGCTGCAGGTATCACTACAATATGGTCCCTAACAGCTTGACTAGATGCTGTATACTTTCAGTCTTCTATATCTATTATATTTTTTATTATAGTTATTGTATGAAGAATGACTTCATCCTCAAGGAAGTCAGTTAAATCCTAAGAAGGTAACCTTATGGAATCTTGTTGAAGGATTATATTTTCATCCAGGAAAATCAATGTTTTCTAATACTTAGAATCACAAAGAAACACAATCACAAAGTGAACCTAAATTTTAATAAGGTTTGACTTATTCATTCATTTACATGTTTGTTAGTTTCTTAAGTGAATGTTTAAGTAGAGTTAAATGCAATTCATGTACTATTTTGTTTGTTTTAGCTTAATAAAAGGTTTTAAGTACTACTTGTGCCAAATATTCTGGAAGTTGCCAAATTTGCCTGTCTGACTCAGACTTCCTCCTTATTCCAGTTTTGTATGTCCACCAGCACCCTTGACATATCCACTTCGTGTATAAAAGACATCACTGACTTCACATATCCTAAAGAGAACTCCTGATCTTTCCCACCCCTACCCCTACTCTTCTCACAGCCCTCCTCAGCTCAGGTAACGACAACTTTATTCACCCAATTGTTCAAGCCAGAAGCTTGGGAGTTACCCTTGACTATTTTCTTTCTTCCACACTCAATCTGTCAGGTTTCAGAATGCACCCAGAATCTGACCGTTTCTTACCACCTCATTCTACCACTCAGATCTGAGCTCCCTCACTTCCTGTCTGGATTTATTGGAAGAGTCTCTGAGTGATGTCTCTGCTGCAATCTTTGCCCCCCTACCCCAATCCTCTCTGCTCAGAAACCTCAAGTAGCTCTCCATTTCAATCAGATTCAATCAGGTTGCCAAAATGCTACATGATCTAGCCTGTTATGACTTCTCTGACCTCACCTCCTACTGCTCTCTACGTGGTTCACACAGCTGCAGTCACAGTGGCCTCCTTGCTCTTCCCAGAAAATGCCTCTGCCTGGAAAATGGTTTTGTTTTACACGCCTGGCTCACTCCCTCTCCTCCTTCAAATCTTTCCCCAAATGCCGTGTTCTTAAGGAGGCCATCCCTGTTGCCCTTTGAAAATTATGCGTGCCTCTAGGGTTGAAAGAGCTTGTCTTATATCTGCATCCACAAGTTCTATTTGTGTTCTAGACAATGTGGTTTTTCTCTCTAGGTCTCAGCTTTCCCACTATAAATTTTGGATTTGGGGCCCTGGCTGGTGTGACTCAGTGACTGAGTACTGGCCTGAGAACCAAACGGTTACCTGTTCATTTCCCAGTCAGGGCACTTGCCTGGGTTGCAAGCCAAATCCCCAGCAGGGTGTGTGTGAGAGGCAACCACATATTGATGTTTCTCTTCTTTCTTCCTTGTCTCTCTCTTAAAATAAATAAATAAAATCTTAGCATTGGGCTAAATGCCCCATAAAACCCTCTGGGCTCTAAAATAAAAAAAAAAAAAAAAATTCTATGAGATCCATTTGATCCTGATAAACTAATTAAACCTGGGCTTGAAAGTCTACTGGCAGTGAAAGGGACAGACCCCAATTACTTGTAGGAAACATAAAAACATAACACAGGATACTTGCTAAGGTAATTGCTACACTTCTGAAATAAGTGTTATTTAAAAGCCTGTTTGTTTTTGCTGGCCCCAGTTCACTTTGACTCACTAAATAGTTGGGAGGCCTCAAAAAAGGAAATCAAAATCTCTGGGCCTTGGTTTCCTCATCAGTAAAGCGAGGATGTTGTGCCAGATGATCTCCCAGTTCTCTTCTAGCTTTAGAATTCTCCCTGTATAAGAGGAAATTACACACATTTCCCCTTGGTCACAACGACTCTTCATCTAGTTGTATAAAGTATTCATATGCAATTTTCCGACTAGAGACTTAAGGTCCTTTGGCTTTGTGTAGCGTGGCACCATTTCCATTGAGGATAATTGTAGGTATTTCTTATTATAGTTCAGTTCTATGCCTAGCAGCCTACGGAGTCATCGGAATTGAGAGGAGATTGAGTGTGACCCTAGGACACATACTGCTACATTCATTTTCAGTGTTAGATAATTATGCAGAAAGGCAAGGTGGAACATGTAAGCACAGTGGCTGTTGTGTCCCCAACGTCTGAAAACTTCTTGTTGGAATTGAGAGTTTTGTTATGCCTGACTATAATGGTCAGAAAATCATAGATACCTGGATATTTTAGCATAAACATCAAAAGGTTTTTGTAGGGAAGTTTCTTTTCCAGTCTAATGTGTTCAACACTTTCAACTCTGAGAAAAATCAATTTTAAGTTTTCCTTTATAAATGGTACTTGTGAAAAATAAGCAACTTAAATTCCCCAGTTGAGTCATTTTTTTTTCACTTTGTGAACTCTATTTAAATATGATTATTAAGCTATAATATTACTCAGTAAAGACTTTCTGTATGGAATCAAGGCAAATGATTTTGTCAGCAGTAGGTGTGTGACTCATACATATAGCTTTTGGTGTATGATTATGTGACTAACCAGAAAGATTATATAAAAAGGACATTTTCTGCTTTTATATTTTTCTTCATGAAACAAAGAAGAGAATAATGACAACTGAGAGTTATAAAAGCAAGAGCTGATGCAATTTTGGTACATAATGGCAGAATATTTTGAAATTTACATTTGTGTGGTTTTCAAAATGTTTTTGAGACGTTACCCAACAAAGTCTCACAAGTTTTCCTGAGAATAAAAAACAGATATGATTGAGGTGACCATTTTCCCCAGGAAAAATCTTAGAAAATGGGAGCAAAGACCATTCAACATCTTATTTTCTATTAAGTTATGTGACTAATATTCCTTCCTTTCCTTCCTTCCTCCCTTCCTTTTCTTTCTTTCCTTCCTTCCTTCCTTCTTTTCTTCCTTCCTTCCTTTTTGAGTTATATATTGTTCTAATTTAGGCCTTGTTGAGGGGGTTTGGAAATGTGATTATCTTGTCACTGGAAATGTATCAGTAACAATGCACTAAAGTGCCCAAGGATAAACCAAGGTGTCTTTACTAACATTGGTACCTATTTGAGCTTTTTCCATTTTGTAGAGAGGCTATTTTGGGGAATTGTGAACCTAATTGAAATCATATGTCATTCTTCCTGGTGTTTCCAGGCAGGCACATCGGCTGCACTACAGAAACTCAATACTCATGATGTTGTTTTTTTTTTTTCTTTCTTATTATTACTAGGGAGGTTTTTAAGAAGACTGAAAGCTTATGAGTAGTGGTAGAGTCTGAGAAACACTTTCAGTTATAAATTCCTGGGATTTTGTGTGCTTTTCCTTGTAGCCAGAATTTAATTTTATTTCATTAAAAATTTTTTCTCTTTATAGAAGTCATTACCCCCAATACACACAAACATATAACCCTGAAATAATAACATTTCTTCTCATTTCTGCTCAATCATTTGGTGTCATGTTCTTGTTTTCCTCCTCCCATGAGGATGGGGTCACACACAGAAATTACAATTAATTTGATCTCCGTTGTCCACAGCAAGCTGCCTTGTTCTTGGCAGTCCTCTCTTCCCTGGGTGTGTGTGTGTGGTGTGTGTGTGTGTGTGTGTGTGTGTGTGTGTGTGTGTGTGCTGCCTCTCTGCCTCCTGCCTGTTGGTGTTTGCTGCAAAGGACAAACTTTCTAGGACACTGGCAACAGTCCTTCTAAAAAGAATAAGTAACCTCTATTGTAACTGTACCAAGGCAGGTTGATAAGGGACGAGAAAAAAATCCAGTCCTTGAACATCTCCATTAAAGGTGTGTTTGCCATCACTTAAAAAACAAGTTTTCCAAGTGCAACTATGGGAATGAAGAATAACAGAAAAAACTAAAAATCCACTTATTTGGAAGGAAGAAGGAAGGAAGGAAGGAAGAAAGGAAGGAAGGAAGGAAGGAAACAAGGGAAGAAAGGGAAAAATAGAAATGGAGGAAGAAAGGGAAAGAAGGTGACGTGGCTGTTGGTAACATTAGTCTCTGAAAGCAGCTGCAATATTGTGGGTCTCTCAGCTTCTGCATAATGAATAAAGGTTTTCCAAATGATATAGGTTTGGTTCCAAAAGGGAGGAGACCTCTTCAGCGCTCATTCCTTTGGAACCACAGTCCTTCAGACTACACCATGTCACTGCCTCTTTTCCCTGTTTACCAAAAGGAAAAGGGGTGGAGTGGCCTTTAATTATTAACCTTTAAAATATCCTCTTTATTATTTGTGGACATGGCAAAAGCAAAACGTATATTTAGAGAAACTTTCATTCTTTATTTCATTCTTTCCTTTTTAGTCTATCCCTACTCAGACTTCCACCTGAATGAAACCCCGATTTAACAGATGTGCAGCAGTTAGTTGGACCAAAGAGAGAGAAAGGAAAAGAAGTCAGGTCCTGTGTGAAATCCTCCCCAGTGAATGCAGAGAGCAGTCCCTGGGAATGCCCTGCACTCATATCTGGGGCACTGCTGACTGGCTGTGTGAGAGAAGGATATTGTCCCAAATACTGCATTTCATTTCAGTAGGAGACAAAATAAAGCTATTCCTCTATCATAGTCCTCAATCATCCACGAGCATCTTACATAAAATTGAAGGTTCTTGAATAAAATCTAAAATGCTTTGTTAAGGAGTTTGGAACAGTAAATGTTGAGAAAGCTGACAAGTTTTTTTAAAATTTTATTTGGATTCTCTCATGCCTAATTTTTAATGGATTCATTTTAAAATCTGTATGTCTCAGATTTTTCATGTGTAGAATTACCATGTGATCTGAGTCATGACAATGATAACATGTATTGAGTTGCTTAGAACAGTTCTTTCCTTAGAACTAAAGGTAAAGATTTGTAGCTCTAGAACCAAATGATGGGGGAAGAAAATTTCTTTTGGCATTTCTTTTAAGTAGTGAGATAAAGTATTAACTTTTTCAGGTTCAATTTGTACTATTTACATAATATAAGCAGTGTTAGTGTTTTGCATTGTCTTGATATGCATTGGGCATCTGGTGTTTGTTTAATGATGAAATTAATGTACAAGACATGGGTTGCCCTCAAGTTATCAAGTACCAATGTTGAAAAATTGTAATAAAAATGAGATGCCTTCTTTTTTCTCTTGGTTCTTCAAATTGACATGGGACTAAAATTATCATTATTTTGACACATAGAAAGTAGTCCCCACACCTGGTGATTAGGTTAGTGGATACTTTTTGTTTTTTTTGGTCACATGTGTAGGGCAGAGAAATATAGAACTCAATCAACATTTGTGTTTTGGAACTAATAGTTTCTGTGCTTTTTAAAGAAAGATATAACTAGGGGTGGTATAAACACTAAAAGCCAGATGGACTTAAAAATATATCTTAAAATGAGCATACTCTGGGAATTATATTAAAGGTATACTTGAAAACTAGTGCTTTATGCTCATGAGACTAAAAAAATTAATGTTTGATAAAAACACTGTGTAGTAAATCATTTAGGCTTTTATCTACTGGGGCAAAAAAGTATTTGACCCAACTATAATTTTTTGAGCGCATTTTAAAGGCAAAGAGCATGATGTGCAGTCTTACTGGGGAAATTAATAGGTGTATTAAAAGATGCTATGTGTTTCACTCTTTCTGTGTGGTAAATTTCTAGCACTAAATTATATAATGAAAGCCATTAGTTAATGTATCTCTCTATTCACTAATTCTAGAAGTTTAAAATGAAACACAGTTTTCTGGAAAATTATTATTTCCCAGATGATAATGGAAAGGGCCAGGCAGACCTATGGGTCAAAGCAAGTTTTATGCCCAGGTGCTACTCATCTGTGAGTGAGCAAGTAAAGAGGACCCAGGTGAGGAAATCCTTTCAGGGAAAAGGATCCAACTGAATTGAACTAATGAGGTGAGTCAATCCAGATACCAGATCTTGCATTTCAATACAGTCAGAAATGGAACAGACAGTGAAAGAAAGTTCAGTAAACAAAAACTTATCCAAAGTCCAATGATCAAAGAAATGTGTAGGAAACCAAGGTAGGATGCTATACTTAGATTTAAATATAAAGAAAAAGACAGGTGGGGCTAGAATTATTTGGGTCAGAGCACAAGTGTATAAAGGCTCAGATGAGAGAAAAGACAGGTCTCGAGATCCAGTCCCAGGAACTTCTTGAGATAACACAAGAATTTCTGTCTGGAGGATAGTCAGCAAGGTAGGGATGTGGAGAAAGGACACAGAAGAGATGAGGAAAGGACAGATCTTGAGGGGCCTCATAGAACTCGTAAAGGATTTTAAACATCAGTGTAAGGGAAATAGGCATATCACCACTATTGATTCGTTCAATTATTTGACTTGTTTAAAGCACTAACTGTATACCCCAGACATCGGGGTAAAAGTTCAAGACAGAAGACAAGAGTTTGTTTTCAAAGACCTTACAATCCAATGCCTTTTTCCTTGGATCTATGTATCTTTAAAACTTCATAATTTAGTTAATTTTCTAGTCCTTTATGTTTTCTCTTACAAATGAATATTACTTCATCAAGATGGTCAAGAGCAAAAATTAAAATCATTGTCAGATTACTAAAATATATTATGATTTTGACTTCACAGTGCCTCAGTTTTTCTCATCTAACAGATTCAATAAGTTCAAGCAGCTCTTTCAGGGAAGATGGAAATTCAGAAGAAGTATTTTATATTAATGATGGATGCTTTCCTTTTTCTCATTTTTAGATTTTGTTAAATATTCCAGTTTACAAATTCCACAGTAAGCCATCAAGTCCTATAACTGGGTCATGCAGAAAAAAAATATTAATTTCTATATATAATGGTCCCTAAATAACCTAAAATATATATGTCAAATATTTTATGTTAAAAAGTATCCACAAATTGGTCAATCAAATTTTTAAAGGAATTGCAGATTACTCAGTAGTACTGGCAAAGGTAATTGTTAAAAATAGCAAAATAGCATGCTATGAATATTTGTGCAGAAATTCACTTAGTTAACATGGGTCTTCATTTTTTTTTTTTAATTTGTATACACTGGAGCAAAGGAGATAAGGTTGATAAATTAACCAGCAATGAAGGTAAAATCACACAGACTAAAGACTTCTACTTAACAAAAATCTCTTCATTGCCTCTTTTTATCTAATGGTAATAATTTTAAGAAGTGGAATGGTTGCCATCATACCTCAAGACCAGTGCTGTTCAGTACTTGATTAGATGGAGGCTGCTCCTGCTATTCTCCTTCATCTCAGGTTCTTATCCCTGAAGTAGTGAAATAACGACAACATGCTATTATTAATCTAAAGATTATATTAGTAATTTCATTTAAAAAATAATAAAATAAATTGTAGGACTAGAAGGGACCTAGGGAGGGTAGTTAGCTAGTCTTTGATAGATAACCATTAATCCTGCTTTTTAGGGTTTTCAGAAAAAGAACATTTCTATCTTTTATCTACAAAAGCTATTTCAGAATTTAATACTCTGTACTATGCAGGGATGTGTTGCTTCTTTATTCATACACTTCCTCACTAATTCAACAAATATATACATAGGGCCTCTATGTATTAGGCAATAAGGCAAATGAGATTCTACAACCTTCATGGAATTTATAATCTATTAAGGAAAAAGGGCAATAAAACAAAATATGATAAATGATGATAAATATGATAAGCAAAGTATGATATAAGATCCCACAGGAACCCATACTGGGGATTTCTCATCTGGACTAAGGGGTTGGGGAAGGCTTGTTTGAGAAAGTAAATTTTAAGCTGGATCTAAAGCAAAAACCAGAGTTTCCAAGTGAAGTCAAGGTTGGGGTGGGGCAGGGAAAGGAGGAAAAAAAGTTTTCTAGAGAGAGGAGCAGCATGTGTGAAGGCTGGAAGGTAAAAGGTTTCAGAATCTTGACTGCCTCGGGCATCAGGCAGGATGGGCTTTTTATGGGGGACAGTACTCCTACGTTTGTTTTCTGGGTCATGTTTCGTCCACATAACACCAATTTTGAGATCCAGTTACGCTCCTCTTTTTGCTTGTTTGCTGGTAGGATTCCACCAGAAGTCTAGGCTGGTCTCTGGAAGGAGGGATGTGAGCCAAGTTCACAGGGACTCTGGTAGGGCCCTCATGGAGAGAAGGTGGTGATGAAGAATACAAGCTCTGACATAAAACCTTAGCTCAGAAATTCAATTTAAAAAAAAATTTCCCAAACCTATGACTTTGGATAGATTATCACAAATTTACAATTTATTTCCGACATATATCTAACATAGAAACTGTAATAAAAAATGTCTTCCTTACAGGTTTGTTAGGATAATGATTGAAAGAACTAGTGAAAGGAGCACCTTAATGTGCTCACTAAATGTTAATTGCTATCATTTTTTGTTGTTGTTGTTATTCCTTTCTCATCTGATTCCAAGAAGCCAGTTTAATCATCATTTCTTTAAAAAAAAAAGCCATCACTTCTTATTCTGTATTCTTTAGATTTATTTCAGAATCATAGTATCTTGTTCCTAGACTTTGATTTTACCATCCCAGCTGCAGGCAGTCCGAAGTTGCCAGATGTATAGCTCTGATTTAAAACCCCTGGGTGTCTGTTTGTCACTAATTTGGGAGAATATTTGAATATTTGGAAACTCTGAATCTGATTAGCATCTGGTAAAGTGTATGTTTCTGACAGCATAAGGCTGGAATATGGTTTTGCCCCCAAGTGTGAGAGAAGATGAGAGGCATGTCACCAAAGCTCCTTAGTGACAGTCACAATGACATCTGTTCTTTAGACCTGGACCCTGTTTTCTCCAAATTGGAATTTAATGCATCATATATATTCTTTTTTCTTCTCGAGGGACAATACTGAAAGCAGACCTAAGCATACCAGAATCATGAAGTACTGATTGTTTAAAAGGTTGTGGAGGAAAGGAAAACCACATGCTAGAATCACTAATTCTAAGTCCCAGTGGAAGATGAATAGGCTCTATTTATACATACTGGACTGAATGCTGAGACTACCTAGGATAAGAGGCAGAAAGGCCCCCATTTCAAATTACCAGGCCTCTGTCGCTAATGACTGTATTCAGTTATAGCGCATAGGGCAGGTGAATGTTCCCCTCTCCGACTTGTTCCTGCTATTATCCAGATAGCTATTCTTGTTTTTCTTTTTTTTTCTTGCTAAAATCATAGAGCTGAGCTAGTAGTAGCAAACCATCGGGACCTGCTAATCAAATCTGAGCGACCAGGGCACCAATCTCAGCTCATCACATGACTTAAGAGGCTCTCATTTAGACAGGATCTGAAAAGTCTCTTCTAAAGCCTTTACAAAGTGAGAATAATCTTCATTAAGTGCTACAGATTTCACAGAAAAAAAATGGATCAGGGCTTGCCACAGAAAAGATAATTAATGTGCTGGAGAGAAGTATAGGCAATAGAAAGAAAATTTTTTCTATAATAGGAAAAGAAAAAAAAAATTACAACAGCCAGGGTGGATAATGATTAAATGTTAAGAAGCAGTTCCTGCTGGCTTGATTTTTCACAGTATAATTAAAAGAGAGAGAGACAAAGAGACAGAGAGACAGAGAGAGAGAGGGAGTTGGGGTGGGAAGAGACGCATACACATACAAAAGAATCACACACATGCAAAATATAATCTCAGGATTAAAAGATACATTTAAGGTTCTTTTGTTGTAAGATTGATATTTATCTCTCCTGGAATCTATAAAGATTATATCTTTTACTGTGTTAAATTCCTCTGAAACATCATCCTAAATTGCCTTTCAATACATTCTTGGTCAAAATATTGTGGACTGAGAAATTATTTTGAAGTTATTTTCTAAGTTATTTTACAGCGAAAGAAGTCTTAGACAGCAATTTTTCTCCACTGTTTAATTCAACTATCTTGCTCTCATAGTTCTTGCTGAAATTGGTGTTATTTCAAGCCCTGAAGCAAATGATCTTTTGCTCCTTTTCTAATTTCCTCCTTTCCAGACAGCAGGACTTGACTTTTTATCAAGGAATCAAATGCCTACCCAATGGGCCTGCTGGGACTTTTTCCAACCAAAACACATTTCTTTCCTGCGAATGTGTAATAATTTGCAAGTAAGTACACAGTCAAAAACCTGTTGATCGAAAATGCTGGAAAAGCCATTTCTTTTTCTTTCTTTCTTTCTTTCTTTTTATGGTGCTACATGTACCTTGGACACAATTTACAACTATGACTTGTTAATTTATTTAATTATAATTGCAATAAAAATTAGAAGAAGTCACCTCTGTTTTTAGGGAGGGTGACATTTGATATTTATACTTTAGTGAGATTGAAGTAAATTCAGAACCAAGGCCTAAGCTTTGCATTTTATTAGCTCTCTTTCCAAGTGAAATACATATTGTTTGACTATGATGTATCTGGCTCCATATTAGGCGCACACACACACACACACACACACACACACACATCTAAAAATGAATAGAATCCTATTGCCTCCTGGTTTACTAGAGTAAACAGACACACATAACCACAATGAAATAAAATAGTCATAATTCTGGATGTGTAAAATGCAATGGTGTACTGTAAGATGCTCTTAATGCTGCCTGCGGGTTGTGTATTGGTTTGAATTTGGAGTTGGTGCTTGAAGAATTGAGTAGAAATTTACCTGGCAGGAAAGTAGGAAAGAATTTCACTGCCACTCAAATTATCTTGTGAAACACAAATGTGATCATGACATTCTTTTACTTCAAAGATTCCACTGAACCCACATTATTTAAAGAAAAAGCCCCAAGTACTTAGACCTCATTATTTGAAGTCTTTTATAATCATGTGCCTGTCAATGTGAGATTTTTCTAATGTCCTTGAGGGCAGCTTCTATGCATAGAAAAGACTATTTGTGATTCTTCCAAATTTTTAAAATTAATATTTAACATATTAGAGAACCAATTTAATATGTCCTTACTCTTTTACAGTCAGCTTAGAACTATTATCATTCTATTAAAAATGTAGCATATTTTAACACACACTCCCAAGAGAATTTTAAATCTAATTAATTAAAATTGTTTAAATACTTTAAACTTATACATTTAAAATATTGAGTTTTTAAAAGGTCTTAAGTTACCTAATTAACAAAGAATATTTTTTTAAGCACTTAAGTATATAACAAGAAATTCAATTAATTAAACTTCAAATATGATGAAATTTAATTTCTTATTAAATGCCTTGGTACTATTTACAAACCTAATAAAATTCTCCTATGCCTTTGAAATTCAAGTAAAAAGCTTATAAATGATCAAATTATATAATTTAAATGTGAATCACAGAACTAATCCATTGGAAAATCCAATGTGCCAAATTCTCTTATGCATTAAAAATATAAACATATTGAGTATAATCAGATTATGTCTATATATAACTCCCAAATTAATTCCTTGAGTTTAGTTTACTTCATCATTTATATACAGCAGGTCCTCAAATAACATTGTTTCGTCCAATGTCATGTCATTATAATGTTTATGAGATGCAGTAGGAACTTAACTCTCATTTATATCAATTAGCCTATGGTAAAATTGGTTTTCTTTTATGTCATTTTTCTTAAAGTTACAGAAACTATCCATGATGTTAAGTGAGGACTTATTACATTATTTCCAAATTCCTTAGGGTTATATGACACTTATACGTTGTATCAGAGGTTGTTAGCTGCCATAGAATTTTTTTTCTCTTATTTTTCCTTAGTAATACAATCTTGGTTTTTATTCAAGGCAGTAGTAGACCAAATAAATTATATTTCCCAGCCTGTTTTGCCTCTAAGAGTGGCGGTGAGACCGGTGAAATGAAAGTGTGTGTAACTTCTAGGATTGCTGCTTAAAGGAAAATTACTTATTTGGGAGTAGAGTTGTTTTTTATCTTTTGCTTTTCTTCTTTCTTCCAGCTGCCATCTTGGACTACAAGGTGACTTTTGAAGATCAAAATAGAAAGAATCAGCGTATTGTATTAGTTTGCTAGGGCTGTCGTAACAAAATGCTACAGATGGGATGCTTAAACAATAAAAATTTATTTCCTCACAGTTCTAGAAGGTAAAAGTCCAAGGTCAAGGTGCCAGAGGCTTCTGAAACCTCTCCCCTTTGCTTGGAGGCGTTAAGCTTCACATTGTGTACTCACATGGTTGCCCTTCAGTCTGTGTATTGTCTGTGTCCTGATTTTCTCTTCTTATAAATCCTACTGAATTAAGGCCCACCCATATGATCTCATTTTACCTTAATTCCCTCTTTAAAGAATATATCTCCAAATATGGTCACATTCTGAGTTATTGACGGTTAGGATTTCAATATGTGAATTTCAAGGGGTCAAATTTCAGCCTATTATATTTCTGTGAACTGAATGTTAGGGTCCTTTCAAAATTCATGTGTTGTAGCCTAATACCCAATGGGGTGGAATTTGGATATGGGGCTTTTCAGGGGTAGGTAATTTGGTCATAATGGTGGTAGAACCTTCACTAATGGGGTTAGTGTCCATATAGGAATCGATACAGAGCTCTGGCCAAGTAACTTAGTTGGTTAGAGCATCGTCCTGATACGTCAAAGTTGCTAGTTCAATCCCCAGTCAGGGCACATACAAGGAGCAAGCAACCAATGAATGCATAAATAAGTGGAACAATAAAGTGATATTCCTCTCTCTCACTCTCTTTCTCTCTCCATTCCTATCTCTCTCTCTAAAAAAAGTTAATTGAAAAAAAAGAAAAGAATAGATACAGAAAGCTTGCTTCCTCTCTCTTTGTTCTCAGCCATGTGAGAATAACAGTAGAAGGTGGCTATCTGTAAGCCAGAAAGCGAGGTCTCACCAGACACTGGATCTGCCAGTCCAAGGTCTCCAGAATTGTGAGGAGTAGAGTTTATTGTTTAAGGCACCAGCCTATGGTATTTTTATTATAGCAGCTTGAACTGAGGAAGATAATGGTGCTATAAGAACTGATGGGATTCTACCGAATCCTGAAGGTCAAGGATGGCTCACAGAAGTATTGAATAAACAGAGATTTGAAGAATCGATATTAACAAGTGAAGATATGGGGTTGGAGAAAAGTATATTGCAGAAGGAGAAAATGGTGAGGAAAAAAGGCATATAGTAGAAAGAAAGGCCCACATCTGGGTTCCTAGTGACAGAGCACCTAGCACTTAGTGGCTAGAAAGGAAGCAGAGTCAGGCCATACAGGTCAGGTAGACTCAGGATCTTTGTTTTTTACCCAAGAGCAACAGAAATATTTTGATTGTTTGAAACAAGTGTGGCATGATTAGGTTTGCATTTTGAAAAGGTCACTATGGCTTCAGTTTGGAGAATAGATTGGAAGGACGCCAGGATCAATGAGGGAAATAACAAAGAGAAAAAGAACAGAAAAAGGCATGACTGGGCCTGTAAGAGTGCCAACATTTAATGGCTAGGGAAAAGAGGATGAGCCTATAAACAACTTTTTTTTCAAGAAGCCACTCTGAGGGGTGGTGAGAGGAAGATCAGTAGGTGAACAAGGGCATAGGGTTCAGATTTTTTTAAATTGGAAAGACACGAGCATGTTTGAAAGTGGATGGGAAGCCACTGTGGAAACTGGTTTGACAGTTCTGCAAAAGGTTAAACATAGAATTACCACATGACCCAGCAATTCCACTCCTAAGCATGCATACAAAAGAATTGGAAACAGGTGTTTAAGCAAAAACTTATACACAAATATTCACAACAGCACAGTTCACTGTAGCCAAAAGGTAGAAACAACTCAAATGCCCATCAACTGATGAATGGATAAACCAAATGTGGTATATCTCTATAATGAGTATTATTCAGTCATGAAAAGAAGTATTGATAAATACTGCAATATAAGTGAACTTTGAAAATACTATGCTAAGTGGAAGAAGCCAGACAGAAGAGGTCACATATTGTATGATTCCATTTATATGACATGTCCAGACTACATGAATCCATAGAGATAGAAAGCAGATTGGTGGTTGCCAGGAGTGGGGGATGGGGTATGAGGAATAATTGATCAATGGATATGGGGTTTCCTTTTGGGGTGATGAAATATTTGAAAGTAGAGGTGATTTTTATATAACATTATGAACGTACTAAAGGTAACTCAATTGTACACTTTAAAATAGTTAATTTTATGTTATGTACATTTTATGTCAATTAAAAAAAAGTATAAGTCTCTGAAAATTTGTGAGGAGATAGAATTAAATCAGAAGTGGAGAGATTTGCCTAAAGTGAGTTTGCGGGATAGCTCCTTTATTCTAAAAGAAAGGAAGTAAGAATGATGAGCAGGTAGGTATAGGAGGGTCTGTGCATTTGCTATCAAGAAGTTGAGTACAGCCCTTATTAATGGCATATGTTTTCTCTACAAATGAACAAGTGACATTACCATGTGCTGAAAGCGAAGGGACCAAAAGATTGATTAAAGATTTAAGAAATAAATTTAAAAACATTTTGAAAAAGTAATTGGAGGAAGTGAGAGAGGGTAGACCAGAGATCAATATAAGACAGCCAGAGCTCAGCTGCTTAGGTTCACAGCCTGTTTGAAACAGACCTTTGAAGCTGTAAAGGAACTAACCAATCTGCCATATTATATGACTTATTTTTCTTAGCTATGTTTAGCTACCCAGGTACAAGCATGAAGGAAGAGTTGGATAACTCAGGATTGGGGTTTTGCTGGACTTACATGGTGAAATGATAGTATAGTAAGCGAGTTAAGAAATTGACAAGAGTATTATTGAAATAATGAGTCATGAAGTGAGATTATCTCTGGAGGGAAATTAGGAAAGGAAAAAGGTTGATTAAATAGGAGAAAATAGAGGGATCAATACGTTGGAAGTATTGATGAGGTCGAATAAAGGCCAAGATGTACCCAGTCAAGTATGCTAAAGGTAGGAGAGTTTGTGAGTAAAAAGGTGGTATGGGAATTAGTGATATTCATTATGCAACAGGTAAAATAGAGGTGATAACTCGAATAAGGGGCTGAATGGAATGGAGAAGGACATGGAAGAGGCCAAGAAGCTGAAAGTTCAAAGATGTTGGATGGGTTACAAGGTATCCATGTAGACACTGACACCATTCAGGCTTTCAACAGGACTTGGATTAAAAAAGAAAAAAAGCAAGTTTGAGCCTAGATGTCACAATCTTTGATTAAAAAATGGGAATAAAAAGATGGGCTTGGGTAAATATGGGACAGTTAAAGATTAGTCAAGTCAGATGCACTTGGTCTAAATGAGCAGGATTTGAGACGATAGGCTGGATGAGTGCAGCAATAGAGATAAGGGTATTAACACTAACTCCTGGTACTAGCATAGTTGGGACATGAGGTAATAAACAGTGACATGTGAGTGTGCTGCAGAGACACTGTCATCACAGAAGAGATATATTTTCCCTAAGGCAGGTAGGTGGAGGAAACTCTTGGACAGGGATTTGAGGGTAGTGGTTGTATATCAGACTGGACTAGTGGAAAGAAATAAGAGAGAAAGAAAGAAAGAAAGAAAGAAAGAAAGAAAGAAAGAAAGAAAGAAAGAAAGAAAGAAAGAAAGAAAGAAAGAAAGAAGAAAGAAAGAAAGAAAGAAGAGAGAGAGAGAGAGAGAGAGAGAGAGAGAGAGAGAGAGAGGAGAGAGAGAGAGAGAGAGAGAGAGAGAGAGAGAGAGAGAGAGAGAAAGAAAGAAAGAAAGAAAGAAGGAAAGAAACAAAGAAAGAAAGAAACAAAGAAAGAAAGAAAGAAAAGAAAGAAAGAAAAAGACTACTCTGCCTCTTATGCCATGGGAATTTAATTCAAGGAATTTGTTACAAAGCTTTTGGCAGTACTGGAGGAACAGAAGGAGAGAGATGAGGTTGCTGTAGAAGTATAAAGGGAGAAGTAGATTCTCAGGGATCAGAAACTGCTAATGCCAGGAGGCCGCCCTTGCCGTGTGCTACTGGAGAAACTGTCACAGCCAGTTCTGGCTGCATCTCAGCCAGGGCTAGAACCATTGAGAACGTGCTGCCCTGGCCCAGCTTTCTCTGATTCCTCCTGTCAGTACCACAATTACCAACAGCTACCACACCATCATTGGAGCCAGAAGCAGGGAACTGCTCCCTCCTTCCCACCTTCTGTTCTTCACTGTCTTCTCTTGGCAGAAGGAAGCCACCTGGCAGGGGGCCTGCCAAACTGAGCTTCCATCTCCCAGCCCCAGCAATGCAGATCCAAGTGTAGAAGCGTAGGTGTGGGCTGAAGGAAAACACTGAGTAACTGGCAGGGGGAGTGCTTGCCGGTTATGGATAAGCTATTCTAGAGGACACAGTGGAGGATTGGGATGGAGAGGTGACAACTGGGTTGGGGAAGAATAATGGGAAACTTCTCCTACACTGATGATTATTCAAAATTGCCACAACTCACCATCACCTCTACTAATGCACCTGAAGCTCTGTTCTTCACTCCTGATACTCTGAATGAACCAAGACCAGTCCCATCTCCTCCTTCCTAATCAAGGACATCACTCAGGCTTGTTTTCTCCTTCTCCAGTATCATCTTTTTAAAAAACCCCTACTGGATCATTCCCACCCAAATATAATCATGGTGTGATTTTTCTCATTAAAAAAAGAAGAAGAAGAAGAAGAAGAAGAAGAAGAAGAAGAAGAAGAAGAAGAAGAGGAAGAAGAAGAAGAAGAAGAAGAAGAAGAAGAAGAAGAAGAAGAAGAAGAAGAAGAAGAAGAAGAAGAAGAAGAAGAAGAAGAAGAAGAAGAAGAAGAAGAAGAAGAAGGAGAAGAAAGAAAGAAAGAAGGAAGGAAAGAGAGGAGGAAAGGAAAGGAACGGAGCAAGGAAGCCCCTTTTCTGACTCCATTGCATCCTCCATCACAGGAAATGGCAACTCTTGCTCTCCAGTTGCTCAGGCCAAGAACCTTGGAATCATCTTTTACTTCTTTCTTCCTTTCACTGCTTCCACCCACTTCCAATCTGTGCACCAATCTATATTAAATCATGGCAGCTCTACCTTCAAGGTACTTCATTACTTTTTACTGCTTTTACCACTAAAATTTTTAATCTGTTCCAGGCACAGCAACCAGATGATCCTTTAAAAATATTAAGGTCATATCTCTTTGCTCAAAGACATCCAAAATCTTCCCATCTCATCCACAGTAAAGTCCAAAGTCCATTTATTTGATGTGCACTCGCTGGTCTCTAAAGGTTATGCACTGTCTCTCCTTTGATCTTTCTCACCTCATATTTCTTTTCCCCTCATCACTTTACTTTGGCTTCACTGGTCCCCTTACGGATCCTGAAGGAGACTAGATATGCCCCTAACTCAGGGCCTTTGCACTTGCCTTTTCCTTGCAATAGTCTTCCCACAGTTATCTATGTGATTTGCTCATTCTCTCCCTTCAGGTCTCTGATCAAAGGTCATCTTCTCTCTGTGCAGGTTTTAAAAACTAACCTTTCTAGAGCAGCAACTGCTCCTACCCTCTTAGTACTTATCACCATCTGCCATACCCTTTATCTATGTGTTTATTTCTCTTGTCTGTCTTCCCCTCGCAAAGAGTAAGGTTCAGGAGGGCAAGGACTTTGTTTCGTTCTTTGTCAGGTCTCCAGAGCCTGAGCAGTGCCCAGAATGTTACAAACACTGGGTTAGTATTGAGTTAAGTGAATATAGAGACTGGCCAAGAGTCCTTTGACACAATATAAATAAATAATACAATAGTGAATAAATAATAATACAAGAATAAACTCTGTTTCACATCCTCACAACTGTTAATCTATGTTTGCCAACCCCTGTATGTAAAAGCATGGAAAACCGATAAGTAGATTACATTTTATGAGGCTCCGTTCTCTAGCTTTGCATATGACTCTGTGATACAGTTGACACTTGTGAGAACCTATAAATTCTCAGGGGAGGCCACTGTCGCTTTATTCTGAGCCCCTACCTTTCTACCTTGAACCAAAAGCACACTTTTAGATCAAGCCTTTCAGTTTTCATTTTTGAGAGGCTATGGATTGTGTTGGTTTATTTTCTTAAATTACTCCTGAAAAAGAACATAAAACTGGTAACACTGATGAAGAAGAATATCTTAATCTATGAAGTGTTCTGATATTAACTGAATTTCTCTTGGACTTCATGGTTGTTTTGGTTAGAAATATGGAAACCGAACTCCAAATTCTGAATTTCATACAGGAAAAAACAGACTTCTGAAACACGCTGACTTATATCTGGTAGAAGTTTCTGAGGTATATATTATCTTCCCCCAAGCCGTGTACTTTTTTTTTAATCGCCTAAAGGGCAGGATAATTTGTGTGTCCTTTAGAGCTGCTTGGATATTTACATGTCTCTTCTGCGCTTAATCCTTTGGTTGTGTTTCAGTGATTATTAGTGACTTCTTCTCCTGCTCACTAAGGAGGTGGGTGTGTGCCAGAATGCCTGCCTCCTCCCTCTGGGACACACTGGTGAGGAGGGGCTGGGAGAGAAAGGGTGCGGGCAGTGAGAGAGCCAGGAAGAAGAGTAATAACAGAGAGAGATGGAAAGTATGCCTGAAGGCAAGGAGAGGGGTTGGAAGGAAGACAGGCACTGGAAGAAATCTGAGAGGCCAGCTTTAGGGGTAGAGAACAGCTGTGCTGCATATTGCTTTCTGACAAATCAGTTGAAATGCTTCATAAAAGTCCTCAACCCTTTCAGCAAATATATATTTTTTGTTCCGTTTTGTCTTTTGTGTTTGAAAAGCATGTAATAGGGTTGAGAAGACAATGTTTAATTAAGGGGAAAACAGTTCAGTTCCTGTGAATAAATTAATATCCACCTTTAGGCAATTTCTTGAAATGTGTCAGAAGCCAAATGGAAGACTCTGGAAAATAAAAAAGATTGCAAGTCCCCAAGCCTATGAAAACAAATTAAGGTCTAGGATTTTTAAAGAAATAAACAAGAACATTTTTGGCCCTTGTAGTAAACCTGTTTTGTATCGATTAGGCAAACCAACTCAGACAAATGGACACATTTGGTCAGTTCAATTTTCCGAGGTGCATCGCCATAGCTGCACCGTGTGGTGGTGATCTGAAGACCCGGGTGAGGAGGATTTCTGGGAATCCGCTTGATATGAGTATTCAAGTGGCTTATCTTACTTGTCAGCTCTGTGTGGTCCAGACCTAAAGCTTTGCTTTGTTTATATTACAGTGATATCTGTATACAAGGAAGGCAACTGAAGTTAGCAGAGGATTGAGAAAAAAAATTTAAATTTTAAATTGGTGCTTTAGTCTTGCTCATTTTTGCGCGGGGGGGGGGGACATAGGGACCTTTTTTTTTTTTTTTGGCAGAGGAGTTATGCTAGGTATAGTTATAGTGGGGGGTGGGTGTGATAATGAATAGGACACAGGAAATGTCAGTTGCTGAGGGGCATAAGAAATACAAATAGCCGCAATGAAGGTCCTACTTTGACTACCTGTGTATGAAAACCCAGCTGTAAGAATTTAAAAACATAGTAGTGGAGGGTGTGTAGGATTGACGTGAGTGGAGGGTAGAGAGTCATTCCAGAGAAAGGAAATAGCATAAGGGAAGCTCTCAGGAGATAAATAGAGGGATTCCACTGGCTCCACGTTCCTGAGGAGATTAGTAGGAGTGGAATAAAGGAGGAAAAAAAAAAGAATGGTTGTAATCAGACCTCTGACGGCTTTGAATTCCAGTGTGAACAAATTTTTTTTTTTGTCAACATGGATCAGTTTATTGCAATGTCCATAGTCTTTGAGGAAAAATTCCGTTGTGAAAGTAATTCTAAATAGGAAACTTTTATGCCTAAATATGCTATGTTATTTATAATAGCATAAACTCAAAAAGACCTTTAATTTTTAACATTAAGGGAAAGATGAAGGAAGCTATGGCAGATCTGCTCATGAGATAAGAAGTTGACAAAGTTTATGTGACATAGAGAACAGTATAGAATGCAGAACACAAAAAGTACGTGTCTAGGAGAAACTGAGGAAGTGCACTAAAAAGTCGAAAGTAGTTGCTTTTTAAGGAATTTTTCCTTTCAACGACCTTTCTTTGGAGAAAGAAAACCCATGGGAATCTCTTCAGAAAGAAAATAAAATCAATATGACATTGCAATGATTTATGTACCTTTTCATATTATTATCTAATATGTTTGATCAATGGATAAATTTGTTAGTAAGTTAAGATTTAAAAAGGTTACACTTTCACATACATGCATGCACACACACACGCGCACACACAAAAAACGATCTAAGAAGTTGTTAAAATTTACACCTTGGATTGATTACATCTTTAGAATACACGATTAGCAGATTTTAATTGCCACTTTCGAACTTAAGTTGAAACACCAGTACAGAACACAAATCAAGTAATTTTCAACAACCGTTTACAAGCTAATACTGAATAAACTGTCATTAAAAAAAATAAAAAAAACCAAATAAACTTTAATTTTTACTTTCAGGAAAACATTTTATTTATACAAACAATCTATCCCATTTCCTCAATTTTGCATGCAAAATAAGATATCAATTCACTTAATCTGTGTTAACTTTATTTCTTTGTATTTAAAGGAGTTGTTCCTCTTTGGGCTTTTTTTCTTCTTCTTCTGAAACTATATACAGTTGAACAAACAGTCACCCCCATTACCTCTCCTGAGTGCTTGGGAAGGAGAGGGAACAGCTCCCGGAGTTATCGAGTTGTTTTTTAAGAGTTCATGGTCACAGGCTAGAACTCCTCCGCCATGGCCCAGTTTTAGAGCTGGGACTGTTGTCTTGGAAAGTGTTGAATGTGTCCACCCTTTGAGTTTTGTGGGCCTCTCCAGCATTTTTTTAAAACTTGCCCTTGGGAATGTTAGCAAGGTTGGAAGCTGCCCAAAAATCTGAAAGGGTGGAAGGAAGGGAGAAGGAACTTTGTTTTTATTGTTCTTTCACTTTATCATCTTGAGCTCTCTCTCTTCCACTCCCTCTCTCTCCTCTTCCTCTTTTGTCCTTGTCCCTTTACCCTTCACCCCTTTCCTTTCTTCTTCCCTCCCTCCCCTCCTCCCTTCTCCTTCTTCCTCACCCCCTCTCTTCTTTTCTCTCTCTCTCTCACACACACATTTTGGAGAAAAAGCTGTTTAGTCCCTGCCACAGTTTCGCTTCTCACCCTTCTTGAGTCTTGAAACGTTGTTTTCATCAAACCTCAGATAATTATTTATAGCAGGGGTTCCCAACCTCCAAGCCATGAATCCAGTGCCACTCCCCGCCTGTTTGGGATTGGGAACAAAGCGGGAGGTCAGCTTGAATGTAATGTGCTTGAATCATCCCGATACCATCCACCCCCTCCCCACCCCAGCCTGACGTGCCTAAAAGGTTGGGGACCGCTGATTTAGTGTGTGTGTGTGTGTGTGTGTGTGTGTGTGTGTGTGTGTGTGTATTAGAGAGAGAGAGAGGTCAGTACTGTGGAATGCGCCCTATCTCCCCACCCTGAATCTGGCACTAGCTCCTGTCTGTTTTTTCCCCAGATGGTCCTTAGATGATGGGGGGTGGGGGGTGGGGGCAGGAAGAGTTTGCTTGTGTCATCAGTCATATTTTTTAATTTTCACAGGCTTTAAGACATACTGGCTAGGCTGATGTCTTCTCTGGCGTGGACCGCCCGGGCTCTCACAGGGGGAGATGCCATTTGTCGAGCCTGCAGAGTTTGACTCATAGCCCGGGGCGGGCAGTGTTCAGTCCCCAGTTGTGAGTAAGCCCCTGCCTTAAAGGCACAGCACACGGATTCTGCCTTAAGAGAGAAGGAGGGAGCTAACAAGTACAGTAACTGGGCTGCTCCTCTCTAGTTTCTAGCTGCCTTGTTCATGTGGCCATCATTGATAAACAGAAATTTCAACGAAAAGCCAATCACTTACTTAAAGCCCCTTCACTTGGGAATGGAGAAATGCATATTGAATTTTACATTCCCTTGTGAAATTGAAATCACCTGCATCATCCACGTGGTGAATATTTATTGTATGATTATAGTTCAGCTCCATATGGGGAGAAAAATATCATTTGCACGTCACGATTTTTCTGCCTCCTTAGTTCTCAGCCCACTCGCTTCATAAATTAACAACAGGTAGCATCAATCTCTCTTCAAAATATGTAAGGTGCAGGTAACCTGGGGGGCTCACGCTTTGTGAGCTAGTGAAATGGGTGTCATCATGAACTTGAACACCCACACCTTAAAGTCTAAGATCCTGCTGGTTTGGTTGCTGAAAGTTCGGCGTTTTAGGGGTTCTGTTGCAAGTGGGCTCCCATAGGGTGTGCCCCTGTGTTCATAAATCACTCCTTGTCCTTTCTGGCTGAGATGACCAGTCACCTAGGACTTAACAGAGCTTGATAGAGCTTGACAGAACCAGCAATGCCTTTTGACTCTGGCATTCTGGCTGCATCCTGGGCGCTGCCACGTGGAAGAGCCACAAGCCCCGCAGTGGCTGGTGCTGCAGAGGCTGGGGACTCTGACGCTGCCCCTGTGCCTGAAGGCCAGTGCTGGAGGTGGGAAGTTGCCCGTTACATCTGTGATCTGTTCAGTTCATGAGTGGGAGTGGGACTGATTATTTTCCTCTGTACTTGACAGGTTTAAGATGTATGAAGAAGGAACTTATATTTAACATTTTTATTTGAGAAACTTTGATGTGTACTTCAATTTACTAGCTATCACCTTGAAAACTCCTTGACACGCAGAAATTACACGCTTGATTTATCATTGTCTTTTGAAGGCTGACTCATTGAGAGATGACGTGACATTTGCATTGGAAATCAGTACTGTATTTATTTCATTGTTCTGAGCCCTTCCAAATAAACCTGTTTTTTAAAATAATTGTGAGAAAAATAATAATGCAACAACCATTTAGGAATTTATGGGTTATCCAGAGGTCATAGCCTTTTCAACTTCAATCTTCACAAACTCCGTTCAGAATAGCAAAATGACCATGTTCTACCAAAGGGAAAATTATGTGCCTGCACTTTGGCTGGAGCTAGATTAATAATAGGAACAATAAAAAGTTTAAGAACAAGCTGTGTAATTTTGTCCATGTTTCTTCAATCCTAATACCTTTAATACAGAAGTGATAAAACTGATCTTAAATGTAGGAAAATAAAAATCTTAGTCATGAGGATAAAGATGTGGAGGTCAAGACAGGCTGACCTTGGTTGAGATCTTTTGATTCTGGCTTAGGATAAGGATAAATATACACACTATGCTATGATTTTTAGACGATACTTTTTTTTTAGTGATATTCTTGATAAATAGGATGGGTATGGCATCCAAGATTTTAAAAATTATCCTTATATCTGAAACCTAATTAGATTGTTATATATGGAAGTTAGACTACCATTGATCAAAAAGAGAAAAGTTTGAAATGAAAACTGGAATGCTGTTTGAAAGTCCCAATGTCAACCACTATACTTATTTAAATCTACATATGGGAATGAAAGACAGTCAGATAATTATAATGAACTTTTCTTGAGTGACTACTATTTATCACACACTTTCCTGATTCTTTAAGTGGGTTTAGTCACTTATTCATCCCAACAGCTCCCTGAAAGAGTACTATTCTTATTTCCATTTTAAGGATAAGGAAACAGGCTCAGCAAAGTTGAGGAGCTTGCCCCAAATCCCAGAGCTAGGCAGTAGGAGGGCTGGATACAAACTCAAGCAGTCTGGCTTGGGAGCCTCCATTCTGAGTCACCACAGGAGAGCTTTTGGATGCGGGATGTGCCTGAGATGATAAAAATTCAGCAGAGAAAAGAACTGGAGGTGGTAATAATCTCCTAACTGACAAAAAGTGTTTGGAGAACCAGTCTTTGTACAGCACACACTTTGTTTTCTAGATGAAGATATTATAGCCAACACAGCGCAGCTGACTTGCTTGAGGTTACTTATCACTTGTTTGTGGCAGAGGTGAGACTGAAGACTAGGTAGGTTTTTTCTGACATTTATTATTTCATCCAGTGATTGTTGTACCAAGCATGTTTTCAGGTATTGATGATACAAAGCAACTCAATAGATGAGGTCCCTGACTGAAGGAAGATTTTATCATGACCAGAATAATGATTTCACATTAGACTAGATTACCAAGGGAGACCGTGAAACACCTCTGTTAAAATATTAGTGGGGATGGATCATAAGTGGGGAGTGGGCTTGATATCAGTTCTACCCCATTTAATAGATGAACTTACTAAGATTCATGGATAATGACATGTTCAAGTCATCAGTGTTAGAGGTAAGCACAATCCAAACCCGCCCTGATTCTCCTTCACAGTGGATAGCGCGTGTCTGCATATATGTGTATGTGTGTGTAAGAAGAACATCACAACCTACTGATAGAGAGTAGCTCTTTATATGAGTCAGTAAAGCTGGTTGGAGCAAGATACCTAGTCAGTTTGCCTAGAACCATAGAAACCCATTTTTTCTGGCAGGGTCCACACTGTCTGACAAAGTCACATCTTTTTTAAAATTTTTCATGCTTAATTTTATTAGAAATTCAAACTCACTGATGGTTCAATTTCTCTAGTTGGGGGAGCATGTGATGGTAGGGAGCATCCACCAGCCTGGTAGCTGCAGAAGAGATGGCTCAAACACCAGAACTGAGGCTAGTGTGCCACCTCCTCTCCAAGATTAAAAAAGAAAATTAAGAAGTTAATCATTTTGGTATGTGAACATCTGCTTCCTTCTGAAAGGCCAGGCAGCTGCACCTCCTTGGAGGGAGTTAGCAAAAGGTGGTTCCTTTAGATGGAGTTATTAGAATAAGGTATCCACCATTGGAGGAAAATTGTAAAAGGCGTTCCTCCCTAGAGTCTCCTCTGTGAGCTGATCAATGAGAAACGGGAGCCCAGTCTGGGTGGGTGCAGCCATGGGCCAGAGTGCTTGGATGAGTGGGCCACAGCCTTGCTTCTAAGGGTGCTGGTGCCTTAAACCTTGAGGAACCCAGATGGAAGTGAGGTCAAAATAACTCCTTCACTTGCTACAGTCGATAGGGGTAGGAGTAGGGACTAGAGGGTGTTGCTTTACGCCTGTGCAGATCCTGTGAAGGGTTTCTGGGCATGGGAAACCCTATTACTCTGGCCTTCCTGAACCCACAGCTCACCTACCTCCCTGTCAGAGCTAACGTGGCAGAGGTGGCAGTGGTTGGGAGGTGGTTACTGGCTCAGGGCCCTGAAACACTGAGTAATTCCTAGGATGGCTGGGACTGAAGGCACCATTCCAGACAGTTCCACGTTGTCTAAAACTATAAAAAAAAAACCCCAATGCCACCCAGCCCAAACTATTGGCTCTGAAACAAGACCCATCCCTTTCATTGCTGGAAAGGCCCACTGTATAGGAAAGCCAATATTCTTTTTCTATTTTTTACAGAGTGGGGAGGGACCAAGTCAGGAATGAAGAATGGAGGAGGATGGCTGAAGGGAACCTCCCAGCTTTTCAAAAAAAATTTTGAATCAGCATTATCACTCTTGGTTTATAAAGACAAAGATTTGAGCTTCTTCTCTATCTCCTCCAGTGAAACAGTTGGCCACTTTTATCCCCCCCCCCACCCCCGTACAGTGTTAGTGCTGTGGACTTACCGAAGAGTCCGAAAGCATGGAGTTCCTAATTTCAGAAGAAATAAGATAAGACAAGATATATTGCAGATCAAATCCTATAAATGACAATCCAGCATGGCCAACAAAAATAGGCCTTTGCAGCTGCTCTCTGGTTGAGTGTTTATTTATTGGAGAAGAGAAAGGTACAATCAAGAAAAAAGAGAATCATGTCAGGATGTTATTGGAGTCAAGCAGATGGACTGCCTGGAGTGACATCCCTGACTGTGGAGAGCTGGGAAGCCAGCAGTTGGGTTAGGGACAGAAGAACTTCTGGGACATGGATTTAGAGTCCCCATATCAATTTTGAATTGGATCCCAGGTTTTAGGGCAATAAAGTCTTGAGAGGAGAAATGGTATGATCAGATTATTAGAGCACAATGGTTTTAATTTTAATTAGGACAAACCACAGGCATGGGACTGGGGGGATGAGAGGATCAGTAAGGGAGGCAATTCACTAACGGAATCAGTTTAGGAGCTGAAATGTCACTTCGAAATCGACAAAGTAAAGTTACAGCTTGACATTATAGACAAGAGATTTTCTTTTCTTTAATTTTTTCTGATTTAGTTACCTTGTTAGTTCTGACAGACTTGGATCACCAGCTTGTTAGTTTCCCTCCTAAGTGTCCATAAACAGCAGAATCATACTGCTTCATCCATGCATGTCTTTGTCCGTGGCCACAGTTTGGGCAAAGTGATGAGAAGAAAATGTCCAGATTGAGGATGACCGATGTCTTTTTGTCTATCTTATTCTGAAGAGAAGGAATTCATGTTTTTCTTACTTTCTTATTATCAGCCTATCTCTCTTGGAGGATTTTAGTCTGAAATCTAAATGTGCTTACCAGCTGGGAAATAGTTGACATTTACTTGATTTTGTCCTTTGGAAGTAAAAAAAAAAAATTGGCACCCTTATTAAACAACAAGTCTGCTTATTTATTCCCTCAGTCCCTCCCCGGGTTGTAGGTTCTTTTCAAAGCTCTGACAGTCCTCTAACCAGTTTTCTAAAGATAATTTCCCAAAGTGCTGCCTCTGGGCATAAAAAATGCCACGTTGTGTTCTGGGCTTATAAAGGCTGAGAAGCCATTTGGTTACATTTAAGTTTATTTTTTTTTTGTGTGTGTGTGTGTGGTTCTGGGTGGTAACACCCTATTGCCAACATTATTCTTTTCTTCTTCTGGGAAGAGCCATAATTGTACTTGGCTTGGTTAACACAAAGGCTCTAAAAAATATGAAGCTGATCCCTCTAGTGTTCTTTTGTGAAGACTACAGTGCTACAGAATGCCGAACGGAGGAAAACAGCAGCAAATTACCGCAAACAATAGCTCTTGAAGTCAATCTGTTTTTCAAATGACATTAATAAAAATGACTTACAATGACAATTTTGTGTGTGGTGTAGCATATTCACAAAAGAAAATGTTGGCACGTTCCTACAATCCATTCACAGATTGTGAGTATGCTGTTGGTTAATGTTATTGGAGTAGGTGTGGTATTGAGAATTATCTGAATAAATAATAAACAATTTAAATAACACTGGCCAGAGTTATCAGAGGTATGGAGGCAATAGAAATTTACCTCATTTTCAAAAATGAGTTTACTACACTGGTTAGGATGGTCTGACTATATTCACAGGCTTTTTTTGGTCATACAGAGAGAAGAGATGTCATACATTTTTCTATTTTTTTTTCTAATGTTCCCTGATGTGCAATAAAAAAAGTATGCTATCTTCTTCATGTTTTTCTTTGACATTTTTTTCTCTATTCAGGTATTTATTAAACAGCTATTTTATTCCAGTCATTGAAGATAACAAAAATGATAAGATAGAGTTACTTTCCTCAATAAACTGCATAATCTCACTGGGAGACAGACTCTTAAGCAACTACAGTAAAGGTGTATACAAAGTGCTTGGGACTCAGGGGACAGGGGATTGATTATTAACATCAGTTAGGAAGGAGGGTGAGTTATTTAAACTGGATTTTGAAGCTGGATTTAGAATCCTCCTATTGGAGACAACTCATATTTTGTCACATTTGACTACTCCCCAGTTTACTAGCCATTTTCAGGGAATCTATGGTATGGTGGGCCACTAGTCTTGGAGCTGTGGAGCCTTAATTCTCATGCAAAATGCTTCTTGCTTAGTATAGTTTCTCCTCTGGTAACTCCCATTCTTTATGTTAAATAACAAGAAATATACCTACACCGTAGAATGTCAACTTTCAGTTTAATGGATATAACTAAAAGCTGAAAGCATTATAGGGGTAGGTGTTGGACTGCTGAACAGGAAGTGGAACTGCACAGGCAAAACCAAGGGAAACAATGAAGGCAGAACCAGATCTGATGTGTGGCTAGGAACAGATCCTGAATGAAGGAGTTGGGCTGTATCAGATAACCTCTAGGAGACTTTCCAGTTGTAAGAGCCCATGAATTAATTATCAGAATTATTATCAAATGGGTAGATTTCCCCAGAAAGAGTCTAGATAACTGCACAGCTGCTTGAAACCCTACTACAGTGATATTGCCTGACAAATTTGCCTACAAAAAAGCCCCCAACTCACAAGATGATATTAACAGTGATGTTGTTAAGGAAGTCCACTGGCTGGAAAACATTGAGATAGTTTTCAAAGGTTTCTGATGCTCTTGGCTGTAGTTTAGCACATTTTGAGATCATTTGGTTCATCGCTTAAGCCATAATCCTCTGCAGTTAGTATATTTTACCAGCACTGTTAAAATCAAATCACAGTCGTAAAAGCTAAAGGCATATAAAGGGGTTTAAGAAATTGTAGAATGCAAAGTTGTGCTATAATTCAGTGTGGATGTCACAATAGTAAGCAAATTGTATTTTACAGGTAGTTAAAGTAATATTATTTTGTAAAGACTGGCATATGAAGATTGGCTTTGCACCTTCAGCCTTTTTATTCCTTCATTAATCACAATACACATTGTTGCATTCATCCTGCCAGTGTAAGATAATTTGCATACATGTTCTCAGAATAAATGGAGTCCTAAATTAATTTGGAAATAAAAACTTAAATATTTAAAAGAAAATCTGAATTTTGTTGTGGATACATCCATTCATTATAGAGGGGGTAAGGGGCATGGATAACACACATTATGAAATAGGGCTCAAATGTATTATACCCTTGAAGTCTAAGAATATCTTTTTTTTTTTTTTTAACTTTGGTCTGAATCTTTTTTTTTTTTTTTTTACAAATTAATTAATTAATTTTTAGAGAGAGGGGAAAGGAGAAAGGAAGGGAGCAAAACATCACTGTGTGGTTGCCTCTCACGCGCCCCCAACTGGGAACCTGACGTGCAACCTAGTCATGTGCCCTGACTGGGAATCAAACCAGCTACACTTCGCTCGCAGGCTGACACTCAATCCACTGAGCCACAGCAGCCAGGGCTTAAGAATATCTTCACACTTGAATTTCCCTGGTGTCTACTAGCCTTTGCAGAGGAAAGAGATTGTATCAATTGCCTGGTATATGGCGATTGGCCATGTCTCAAATGTCATTGGTTCATTTTATCTATGACTAATGATGAATTTGAGCAGCTTCAAAATGCCCATCTTTCTACCCTTTATTTGAAAAGTGTGTCCTGGAGATGTCTTCTATGTGCAGGGTTAAGCAACCTCCCTTGGACTACTTCTGCACACCACAGTGTCTCTGTTTTGCCCAGCGTTATAGTTTCCCATCTAGTGATACTTATGCTTGCGTAGATTTGTTAGCTACAAGCCTGGCACTGCTGAATTTTACTGGGCTGGCACAGTTTTTTTAGAGGCCTAGAAATGCCAACTGTGGACAAGGAAAGAAGGGAAAGAGGGTTGACAGGAGAGAGGGAAGATGGAAGAAAGGGAACAAGAGAACATTTTTCTCCCTGATTTTGTTTCATGGTTAAAAGTGTTCCTTATGGCTTGGTTTGTTAGCAGAGTAAAGCAGCCTTTGAAGGTTTTACTTATAGCTCTTTTTCTTGGAGATTCAGGTATATATATATGAAAAAGATCAAAAGGTATTAAGTCTGGAATTCTGAATTATTTTTACTTTCTTCTCAATATTTATATTGAATATTTACAAAAATTGGGTAGGTATTAATTTATATAAAAAAGAAAAAAACATCTATAACTCAAGGTTCTAGGCTTTAGAATTATGCCTAAAGACTGCAACATAACAGGGAAGAATAGTCAGTTTAAGATTCTAACTTAACAATTTTAACAATTATTGACTGACTGATATGCCATTGATGTATGGAGAAAATTTGATGGCATCTAAGATAACTAGAAAAAAGCCAAGGTTAAAAATGAAAATTGAAATCCAAAGAAAAGGAAAGTAGAGAAAGTGCTTGGGCAAGAAATGAATTTACCCTGATAAAAAGAAATTTAAAAAGACTAATGGAGAAAGATCTTGTCACTGAGGAAAATGAGAAGGAAGGAGGCATTGTTTCTATCACCGGGCAGTTCTCCGTCTTTATATTCCATGACACTGTATTGTTAAATACTGCCAGCTTCTGCTAGCTCACCTAGAGGGCTAAACTCGGAAATCCAATTGCTTTTCTAGATGCTGTAGTGATGACCAACTAAACTGTGGCCCTTGGGGACAGTATTGGTATCATTTGACAGCAATTAATGAAACCAATAAATCAATTAGTTAAATTCAATTAAGTTCCACCCAGCTGTTTCCACAGCCCATCCACGTGTCACTAAATATGATTATAAGGGTGCCCTTGGTGAGAAACGGATACAATTCAAGTGATCCTTATTGTCTTTATGTCCTTAACATCACTGCTTTATAAAATTACAGTTATTCTACCTTTGCCCTGACTCTATATGAGATGAACTTTGCTTGGGGGAGAGCTCTTGACAGAGGCAATGGAAATACTCTTCATCCTGCTAAATAAAAGCTGATAACACTGAGACTGCAGTTCCTTCTATTTATTCCTTTGTTGGATTTAAGATTATCTCATTTTTCTTCCAAAATAACCATTGTATCCAGACCTTTTTTTCCCCCAAAAGAAGAGGCTCTTCTCTTTTCTGACAATGCTAACTCCTCTAATTTCTGCCTTCTCTACACCATCCTGATGTTCCTCCTTGCTTCACAGGACTGGACTTCCTTCTGGTCAACCTCATTTTATTTCCCAACTGTTTCTCCTTCTTCTGCTTCTTTCCCACCTCCACCCATATCAGTATTGTAACTTTTCCAGAGACTCTTCTCTACATTTTGAATATCTCATAACAATTGCCTCCCCATCATTGAATGGTGGAGAGGACCTACATACCATGTCCTTTCCATACCTGTCCACATGTGCCTTCTTTATTGCCTTCATTAATTCTTACATCCACTAGTTCCTTCTGCATATGCATTAAATATTAAGTACCCACTTTTGGAAGGTTGCTTTAGGTTCTAAACACAAAGATAAATAAGACATGCTCTTGAGCAACTTGTAGGATAGTGGACGTAGTGAAGATGAGCAAACAGCTGTTATATGCACACCTGTAATAAAATCCCTGCTACAAGAATACAAAGGATAAAGAGAATGATTTTTCAGAGGAAGACAAAATAGATGATGCCTATGTTGAATGACCATGGTAAAAAGAAGAGAAATGCCATTTCAAACATAGGGAACAGTATGTGAACAGATCTGGAGCCCATGATCTGATTTGAAGTGGAGTCAGATGACTTTGAGATACTATCTGTGATTGATAATTTTGAAAAGGTAGATTGTAGCCAAATTTTGAAAAGCTTTGAATGCTGGGCTGGAGAGTTTAAACTTTTTCACTAGAAGTGTGTGGGCTAAGATTTTTGGGCTTATGTTTATGATCTTACATGAGTTGCAGAAGACACATATCAGCTGTGAGGGAAATGGATTGGAGCCTGGAGCTCATGAGAGCATTTAGGAGTTCATTTCAATGGTCTCAGAGAAAAAGAATTAGGACTTGAACCAGGGTAGCTGCAGTGGGAATAGACAATAGATATCTTGTGCAGGCAAAATGGATAAAAGATAGTCTTGATTTGGTGTTGAGGACTGAGGATAGTGAAAAAAAATTAAAGATGGCTCTGATATTTCTGAAATAATTTTAGATTCTGTCATGGCTCTATGCAAACATTTTATTACTTTCTCATTGTCTCATTTCAGTGTTTGAAATACAGTTTGGATATCAATTAAATTTTTTTTGGTTATAAGTGAAAGAAAGCAACTCTGACTAGCCGGTCCCACCCACACCCCCCAACCCCCACCAAAAAAAAAAAAAAAAAGATATTAGAAAGATAATAAAGCTATCACACAAAAAGGCAAGGAAGATTTAAATAATCTAGCACTATGAAGGGCAAAAAATCAAAGTAGTGATATACCTGAAAATAAAGAATTTTTGAATATATTTTCTAGAATTCTCATTCCCAATCATCTGGTCTTCCAACTACTCAGTTCATATCTGTATTGCTTTGGGAAATGATTGGGCTGACTTGTTTCCCCAGTATCGTTCAAGTATGACTATTTTGGCAAAGTCAGACAGTGCAGTTCTTGCTATTGGAAGCCTCGTGCTTGTATGTTAAGGTCAGTAACCCACAAGCCTCCCAAAAGAGAAGCTTCTATAAGCTCCAGTCTTCTTATCAGAGGAGTCTTCTCTGTTCTCAATATTTTTGAGTTAATGAATTCACTTGAGAATCTAATGAAAACTGATGGTTCCCTTTCCAGAAAAAAAAAAAAAGCACAATTGCAAAAATATGTAAGAAGTTTTATAAATCTTTTGAAAATTATGCACAAACCCAGATTCAGAAACTTTCACCTGAAAAATAAAGTCTACATTTCTTAGCCTGGCTTTCTTAGCCTGGTTTCTAAGAGCCTCTCACGGGTGTTACATCCCACTTCTCTCTTCAAACACTCACAGTTAAAAAACAAATTATCTTCTCGACGCTAAACCTTTAATCATGCCATTTCTTCTCTCTGTAAGAATGCCCAAATCCTCATATTGAAGTCTTACTCATCCTTTAATGGTGGAGCTGGAATCCTGTTCCCTTTATGAGGTCTTCTTTGACTCATCCATCAACACAGAGCACTCGCCCACTTCTTGTCAAATATAATACTTCATACCTATTTTTCTCAAAACGTTTATTATTTTCTTCTTTATGTGTATATAGTTTCTGTGTGGCTTATCTCTGCTCTTAGATGCTGAGATCCCTGGAAACAGGACCTGGGTGCCATGTTAGCTCTGCGTACTTCAGTGTTCTCCGTAGGCAGGTGCACTCAGAAATGCTTGTCAAATGAATGAAGGGCTACTTAACTGGGAGAGAAAGGGTCCCTGTCTAATTTTATTTTGCTTGTACTTTTCCAAGCTCTTCTTTTCAAAAGGGCGAGTCCTTTTCTTATTTTCTTTTTTATCAATACTCAATTTTGTGCGCATTATATTTAACTCTACTTCTCTCCTGATAAATCCCATCACCTGTTTTTTCATTTTCTCTTAAAGATAAAATTTCCCCTTTCAGCTTAAAGAATTATTAATATTAATTTGAATGACTGTGTTGTTACCATTTGTTCTGCAGCCCACAGCCTTTACTTTGGCCTCATTATTCTCAGGAGGGACAATTCTGATAAATTCAAGAAGCATTCTCCTTTCACTGGTATGTGTTGTTTTCAGATTTACTAATGGGTGCTGGAAATTCACAGAAGAGAAAACAGTGTCTAATACTTATATTTTAGGTAGCAGCATTTAGTTCATTCCCACACCACTTCAGTATTTTCACTTGTTTAAAAAAACAATAGATTTAAAAATCACCACTAATATATTTAAATGAACTTGAGCTGAAAGAAAAATTTCCTTCTCTTTGTTTGAGTGCAAAACCACACTTACAAAACGGCCCAATAGGAATCCTTTGTCAATGTAGACTGTTTTCCGGTAAGAACTGGGGTGGGGTGGGGGCATGCTATGCATGGAAGAACAGCATCCTCTACTGGTGAGAGAGCCTTGGGAAGTCTTCTGAGTGTGGATAGCCAACAAAGCCTTGGAAAATTCTTGGCTGGCATATTCATAGATTGGGAAATCAATTCAAGATTTCTTATGCTCATTACCCGTGATATTACTAAAACTTAATTAACTTTATACTATTGGAAATCAGCAATAAATCTTCCTTTCTTTCCCTTCTCCACCAGGACTTTTCTAATTGTTAAGAATTAATCTTACTCTTAAGTCCTTTAGAAATTCTCATTATGCAAAGTTTTCATTATGATTCCATAACAATGTATGTTGGTTCCAATGGAGTGAATTGATGTCATCATAATTATCAAATATTTCATTAGAAACCAGCACTGATGGTTTTCTTGGGCCCTCGACATGGCTGCTTTATTAGGGAGGCAATCTCATGTAACGATGTCTTCTTGGTATTTACAAGTCTTTGGCCAGGGTCCACAACCAACCATCATTAAGTAAAATTTCCATCTGTAGCAAATACTTGTGAAAAAGAATATATCTTGTGTTTATTTCTTAAAACATGGTACTTGACATCTTCTTCTATATAATTGGCTCAGTTTGCCTTCTTCTACCCTGGATGCCTAAAGGGAAATAAACACCCCAAATTATGGGAATTCTTATGCTATTTATGGGATTTTTACAAGTAGCATCTTTCTGGGACAAGAGGGGAAATAAGGTGATATAGGCTTAAGGACAAACTGGTTTTGATGATATTTATGAATTGCAAAACATCATCCATCCATTTCTGTAATCATCAGGCACATATAATCCTCTGTTGTCATGAAATTGACAAGTTCCCTAAAGTGACCTCTGCTGTACAAAGAGACATAAAAAGAGGAGAGAACTCCAGGAGTCTCCTCAATAGACATGCATGAAGGAAGATCCATGTCTGGGAATTTTCATATGACTTTAATGGCTGGGCAGTTTCTTTCATTAGTGTGCATCAGAGACATGCCCCATGGGGTTACTTTCTATCTCTGGCCCACTTAAAACAAAAGAGGATCCCAATATCTTATCAGTGCATTCCCTAAATCCAAAATTAGTTCCTAGGTAAGGCGTTTAGTTTCAAAAATGATACCTACTTTTTCTCAGGAGGCCTAAAGCAGATCTGAACCAAATCTGGGTTTACCAAAATTTTTCTTTGCTCTATTTTCATGGAGCAGGCTAATCTCTAGTGAATAATATCCACATATATTCTTTTGCATTGCAATCATAAGTATATTCGCTTACAGTTCTATATTCTGATTTCTTTATGATGGAACAATCAGCATTAAATCATCCTTGAGCTTATTATGATTACAATGGCTGCTATAATCATAGTTAGTCATAACTATAATTATCATCACAAATATAGTGGCTATTAAATTAAATTTTAATAACTCACTCTATTATTAATATAATTATTATTGTTAACTTCATGCCCTCTTAGAGACTTCATGATAATGAATGACTGACAGAGAAGTGAAAATATGAATCACAAAGAACAGGAGAAGAAATCCTATTTCACATGTTAATGAATTAAGCACCAAAAGTTTACTTATAGATTTGTAGTTTGGAACTCAAGCATTCTTCTTAGTACTAAAGAATGATGCTGAGTTTTCCAACTAGCTTCTGCCTCCAGGCCCTTTAAATCCTAATATAGTTTAATATAAAACTAATAAGATAAGCAAGAACTAGAGGTTCAGGGCAGAATCAACTTTTGTGGTGCAATGGGTAGACAGAGAAAGAATTTTCTTTGTCGGAAGCCAGGCTGATTATAGGCAAAATTGAGCTCTAACTGAAGTTTCGTCTTACTTTCAGGCTCTGGCATGCCTTTTAGACCTTCAGCTAGGTCTTCTCTGGTGAAATCCCACCTAAAGTGATGCCAGGATGGTAGAAATGGCTATTTGACTTCACATGGGACCACTGTGCAGAGGAAAGGAATGTAAATGTTGAAAACAGGCTTTCGCCAGCGTGTCTGACTTGTCCTTGACTGTTGCTGGTCTTTCTTCTTCTTCTGGTTCTCAGCATCTGAGAGTGCCAGGAGTTTGGGACCCATGTCCTCCAGTTGTTGTAAAAGATTTTGGGGTGTCAGGGAAGAAGTATAGAGGTTAGCAGCCTTTTGTGCCATTGTTTGTCCTTCATCCTTTACTTGCCATTAGCAGTTGCTTCCACATTCTCTCCTATGGCTGCTCTCTACTGGCCACTCTTAGTAGCGACCACAGTTTAGTACCAGCGTTTCCATCTCTTGCTGAAACCGTTGCCATGGATTCCTGTACTTCACACTCTGCTCTTGACATTCCCAATCTATCACCCAATCTTCTCCTGCCTTTACTTCCCTGGACACATTTATTAATCATGTACTATATTCTTAACACCGTGTTTATCAGGTGTTATTCCCCTTTCTAAAAATCTTTACAGCTCTCTTTTGCCTGTAAAGTAATTTGCAAGTTCCTTGGTTAGACTGTCCCTAGGTTCTAGCCTTACATTACTTTGCCAGAATTATCTCCCACCATGCATTGTTTTTTTACCCTATACCTCAGTGACATGGTTCTAGTTCTTTAAACATAACACACATCTTCACATCTTGTCATATTTGCTCTTGCTGTTCCTTGGCCAGGAACATTTTCCCATTAGTTTTCTGTCAAATTCTTGTTAATTCTTTAAGACCAAATTAAAATTTACTTTTCATGAAGTATTTCCCAATTGCTTTCCCTCTTCTTGCCTTAAATATAGGATTGGTGATCCTTTCCAATCTCCTTTGTTTATAACTATAGCAATTTCTTCTTTCCTTCTTTTCTTTTAATCCTCACCTGAGGATATGTTTGTTGATTTTAGAGAGAGAGGGAGATAGAGGTAGAGATAGAGATAGAGATAGAGAGAGAATCATTGACATGATAAAGAAACATTGATCAGTTGCCTCCTGTATGAGACCTAAGCAGGGATTGAACCTGCAACATAGGTTTGCAATGTAGGTATCTGCCCTGAGCAAAGCCACAACCTTTTGGTGTACAAGATGAAGCTCCAACCAACTGAACCACTGGCCAGGGCTAGCTAAGTACCTCATTTAACATGCATTTGTCAGTTCCCTATATGTGCCAGGCACTATTGTAATTGTGATAAATGAATTAAACTGATAAAGACCCTATCCTCCAAGGAGCCTATATTTTAATATATTGACCTGAGAAACCAGAATAATAGGTTTGTCATTTACCTGGAAAAAAAGAGAGAGAGGGGAGCATATTTAAAAATAAAAATTAAGAGTTTGTTTTTGGACTCACTGAGTGTGAAATGCTACTGGATATACACATGGAGCCTGATGTAGGTAAATGGATATATGGTATTGGGGGAAAGGTATATATTTTGGAATCACCAGTGTTAAAGCCATTAGAATGAAAGGCTGCAAAGATGAAGAAAAGGTAGCACAGTAGACTGGGGGGAGCAACCAGAGATGGAAGGAGACCCAGGAGACAGTGCTAAGTGGAGGAGGCATTTCAGAAAGGAGGGTAGTGCAAAATTTTGTCAATGTCAACACTGCTGACCCTGCATTTACTTTTATGATGATGGACTGATCCAGTAGAGACAGAAAAGTTGATGACACATGGGTGACAGAGAACAACTGCACCAGCAATGTCCTTCAATAGGTAAGAGAGGGGCTGGCTTGAATAGGAACACTGACCAGTTAGCCACTATAATGGGGGGAGGGTCAGAGTGGATGGACCCAGATGCCAGTATCGTGGCAGATGTGTTGGTAAAGATGGTGATGGTGGCAGCACTTGTGGGAATTTGATTCTCACTGCCTTTTTACCCCCTGTGTGAACCAAGAAGCCAGTTAAGTTAAGAGCGAGAGGAAGAAAGAGGCTTAAAGATTTGAGGAGCGAAAAGAAAGAAGGAAATAGTAATCCAGGAAAGAAGAATTTATCTTGCTTGCATTTTTCTATTGGTTTTTGTCTATTTTTTTCCAATTTACCCCCACCCCTCCTGACCAGCTTTCTGGCAGGGCAAGAGAAGGGTCTTGGAAGATGTTGCCCACATCAATTGATTGAAAGTTCTTTTCTGTATAGCCTGTCCGGGCCAACAGGTTCATGGCTCAAGGTCATTTCAGAGGCTTCGACAAATTAGACTACTCTCTCTTTTTAAATATATTGTCAACCCCTTCCATCTTTCTGTATTTTGAATTAGGGATTCGGCATACTTGCATATGAGCCACATTTTGCAAAAATATGTTTCTGTTGACATCAGATAAAAGTTGAGTTGTGAAACACATCTCTTTAGCAGATTAAGCAAGCTTCCAAAAATGTTCTTTGTTGTGGGATATGCCACCAGATGGGAAACTCTAGGCTCTGGTTGTTAACAGTATTCTGGTGATTGCTGAAAAATAACTTCATTTTGTGTAAGCAAAATGAACATATATATGTAAAACAGAGTGATACTGTAAGTAGATATGCAAATAAGAGTGAAAAATATAGTTAAGTTGCTTATGGTTTAGAGAAATGGAAATGGGAAGATTGCTTGTTAATTAAGCAGAACATACCTAAAAAATACTGTCTCTACTACTGAATTTCCCCACCAAGGTTTTAGGCCCTGGGTTGGCATGTAGAAGAATATCTGATACAGTCTCAACCCTCAAAGATGTTAGTTTTAAAGAAAAGGTCCTGTTATAAAGCTTTGGAAAACTGCTGTGATATAAGGTGTGGCAGCAATTGTGAAAGCAATAGGAGTCTAGTTTGAACTGAATCAGTCAGGGAAAACTTCCTGGAGGAGACAAGCCATGTACAGTGAAGGATTCATTTCTCTGAGTGTGACTTTTGTTTGGAGGGCTTAGATAAATTAGGAACTTTCTGGCTTTCTACTTTTATTGTTCTGGGTTTACTCTCCTGTTGATTTTCTATGTGTTTAAATCATGTCCCCTTAGCTAAAATGTGTGTCATTCAACAAAAGTGTAGTGAAGAATTATTAGCTTCCTTGGTGCTGTGGGCTCCTTGGTGAACAATGATGGTGTCTGCCATTGAGAAAATCATAGTATCATGAACAGAGATTGGTTGTTGTGCTTCCTTTTTGGCTTTTAATACCCCTACAATAGTGTTTTTACTTCTTCTTGCTGACTCACATATTAATCTTTTTTTCTCTTTAAGGAAGAGTGACTATCATGGTAGCCTCATAAAGATACTGGTATAACGTACTTATTGAGTAAGGTTCCAAGCTGCTGCTCAATGGGGACTGTTGAAGGGTTGCATGGGGCATCTGTGGAGTGTGCCCTGGGGACACTTGCTTTTAGTTTAGTGTCTGAGTAAGAGGTGATTCTCCTTCTGCAATGGGCTTCGCCCCTCTGGCCACTGCAGAGGAGACGGACTGGTGACAGGTTTGCCTGCACCAGATTCTGGGCTCTCAGAAATTGAGGGACAAGGGGCAACTGCTGCACTTCACTTAGCACATAGCTATCAGTAATTGACTATGTGCCAGACACCAATATAGATGTGGAAGATGAATGAGTGAATGATATAGGCACAGGCCCTGCCCTCCAGAAGCTTATATTCTATTTTCAGGAGACAGACAATAAACAAATAAATAGAAAAATATATAACATGGCATGTAGTGATTGTTACTATGAAGAAAAATAAAGATCTATAAAGCAAAGTAATGGGGGTTATAAGGGGGGACAGGAGTGTTTTTTGGATTGGGTGATTTGAGAAATCTGTTCTGATAATGTGACATTAGAGCAGAGACATGAAGAGAGGAAGGAAGTGTGGAGCATGTGGGTGTGTGGAGAAGCTCATCCAGGTGGAGAAAAAGCAGGTGACTTGCTGAGACTCAGATCCTCAGGACTGTCCAGTGAGCAGGTGTGGGGGCAGGGGGTGGCGGTCTGCAGGAGGCTGCTGTGGTTGGGGTGGGAAACCTGACATGGGAGACACAGAAACAAAAGACAGTTGGACCCAGGATTCTGTCCTTAACCACGTGGACTAAGTTTTCTCCTGCCTTATGGAGAGAACCTCATTTACAGAGTTCTGGCTCTGTCACTCTCAAAAGGTCCTGCTGCCATTTTCATGAAGTCCTGCAGCCATAATTGCCCTCCAGCTAATAACTCCTGTACAGCCTGCTTCAGGGAACTTGGGATTGAAGGCCACTGCCTCACCATGACCTGCAGAGTCCTGGATAATCAGGTTCCCACCGCCTACCAAGCTCATTGCTTGTTGTTCGGTCACCCCCTCCTTGCTCGTCTCTTCTCTGACTTGGCCTTTTGCTTTCTGATGCCCCATTTGGACCCTAATCACCAAGCAAACTCCACAATCTGCTCCTGCTTTAGGTCTTAATGTCAATCAACATCACCTGCTCAGAAAGACCTTCTTGAAGCCCCCCTTTCAACATCACCTTATGTGTTTCTTTTACAAGCCCTTAATGTTCAGAAAATCTTGAATTATTTTTCTCAGTTATTAAACTTCAGCTCTGTGAAAACAGAGACTTGTCTTGTCTACATTGTAGTATACCCTAATGACCTGTCAGGATACCTGGCATGGAGGAGTAATCATATATTAACTATAAATATCAGTCACATGACAGAATCAATACGGATACCTGGACTGTGGGGGACCCTACATAATGATTACGGTCAAGATTCTGGAGAGTAAAATTGGGCTCAGTATCTTTAAAGAATTCTACCTTAACAAACCTTATTTTTGTCTGGATACTACATTATATCTTCCAGATTCGATCCAATGACCCCTTTTTATTCCAATGAAGAGGAATAATCTGGTCCAGACTATTTATTTTAATATCTAACTCTAGTGTGTCTGAATGAATAAATGCAGACTCACTGCAGAAGTGCTTGGGGAAAATGTACTGGCATTTTGAAACTATGAGACTCAGATTTTGTTTAAATGAAGCATTGTTCAGGCGCTCATCAGATGACAATATGAGAAACGATTGCTCCATTCTCAGCTGTCAGGCGGCCTGATTCCCGATTCATTGAGACATGGGGGGAGGGAGGAGGGGGGTTGAGTCTGTCTACGGGGACAAAAGTGAACTATGAATGCACTGGTTCCTCTAGAATCAGGCAAAATAAAAATCTGATTTTATGTTTATTCAGTTGCTGAGAAAGAAGATAGCTGTAACAATAATCCATTAGAAACAGATATTTGACTTGAGCACTTTCTTGCTTCTGTGAGCTGTGACTTGAAGTGGGAAATTCTCCCTGACCTGTCTCCTTGCCTCAGCCCCTTTTCCCTTTGGGGTGCAGTCAGGTAACCTGTAGAAAATAAAACCCAGGTTCCTGGGCTTTCACCAGAGTGGGTGGCAGAAAAACACAGCCCAGGAGAAGAGGGGGTTTGCTTTAAAAGAATGTGAGCAAGTTAATATCAGCCTTGCAGTTACCCTGTTGACAGAAAAAAATATTGCTACATTCAAAAATTACCTATTTGTAAATAGTGAGATGAATATAAAATAACAAATGAAGAGAAATAGAGCTTCTGTTTCAGCACAGGCAAACCAGTGAGGAAAGAACACAGATACCCTCAGCTCCAACTCTCTCTCACCTGCATATTATGGAGATGAGAAGAGTCATTTAATTAGCTCCGGAAAAAAACAACGGTCATGGAAGCCACACTATGTGCCTCTTTCTTCCTTTCCTTTCCTTTCCTTTCCTTTCCTTTCCTTTCCTTTCCTTTCCTTTCCTCCCTCCCTCCTTTCTTTCTTTCTTTCTTTCTTTCTTTCTTTCTTTCTTTCTTTCTTTCTTTCTTTCTTTCTTTCTTTCTTTCTTTCTTTCTTTCTTTCTTTCTTTCTTTCTCTTCCTTCCTTCCTTCCTTCCTTCCTTCCTTCCTTCCTTCCTTCCTTCCTTTCTTTCTTTCTTCCTTTCTTTCTTTCTTTCAAAGTGAAAGCACTTCAGCTTCTCACTGTTCTTGCCAAATGGTGTTTAACGTTTAAAGGAAAGCTTTGTCATTTTGCTCACTTTGGTTAATCCTAGGGCCCTCTTAGGGCCTCCTTCCTCATCTATTGCTGTAGATGACGACGCTTTCAGATATGGTAGCCAGTAGCCACATGTGGTGATGTAAATTTAAATTAATTACAATTTAATACAATTAAAAATGCATTTGTTTATAACATTACCCACATGTTCAATAGTCGCAAATGGTTACTGGTTATTTTTTTGAACAATGAAGGAATGGAGTATTTTCATCACCACTGAAAATTTTATTAAAATAGCACTGCTAGAGAAATTAAAGGCATATGTTGGTAGGCAGCATGGTATAGGAGAAATAAAAAAACATTATTTTTGTTTTAGCTAGGCAACCAGCCGAATGGAGAAGATATTTATGAACAACAGCTCTGACAAGGGTTTAATATTCAAAATATAAAAATAAGTCATACAACTCAACACCAAACAAGAAAACCGTCCAAAAAAAATAAATGGGCAGAGGACCTGAACAGACACTTCTCCCAAAACAGTATACAAATAGCCAACAGATATATGAAAAGATGGTCAACTTCACTAGCTATTAGGGAAATGCAAATCAAAATTACAATGAGTTACCACCCCACATCTTCTAGAATGGCTATTATCAATAAGACATGTAATAACAAGTGTTGAGGTTGTGAAAGAAACCCTCCTCCACTACTTGTGGGTATATAAGCAATTTTGATGCAGCGCCATCTGCTGGGGGTCTTTAAGAAAAGAAGTGTTTGTTTCCATGATTTAAAATCAAATGAATCTTTATTTAGCATTTTGAGATGTTTGTTCCTAACCTAGAAAGGAGAAGGAACTAGAACTTTGCTAGGAATGAGCAAAGAAATGTATGTGTGTAGTTTCCAGACACACTGGGAAAATATTGGAGACGTTTATTCTCCTAAATCATTAGAATTGTTTAACTTCTCTATTATCCGGTTGTGTAGAAACCACCCCTTGTATGGAAAGGTTACCCTGATTGAACCTTGCATTCCCTTCAAATCAATTAACAAGCAAGTCCTTTAACGTGTTTTCTGGACCAACTGAGGGAGGAAGAGAGATACCTTCCAGTGCAGATGGAAGGAGTATATATTTGTAAAATCTTCGTTATCTCTGTCGTGAAGACCACTCAGGTATAAAACAAGGAATTCTTCATAATGTAAATTAGGGGACTTGGATTTCATAGTATAAACAAAATGAAAAGTTCCACCACCAATGAATTGTCCTACCATTGGGTGGCACCATTATGTGCGTATATTTTTCCCAAGGCAATATTGATAATAATGTTAAATTTAGTGGAATTTGGTGCATCTTACCATTTGGGGGCTCTTCATAAACTATTCTGCCATAAGTGCATTTCTTTTAGTTTATTCAAAGTCGTAACGACAGTGCAAAGCTTTAGAAACAAAATAGAAACAGACTCATGGATAGAAAGCAGGCTCACAGCCCTGTGGGGGTGGAGGTGGTTAGGTGGTGCAGGGATTGAGCAAAAAGAAAAAAAAGACATATGGACTGGACAGCCGTGTGGTGATTGTGGGAGGAGGGGGTACATGGCAATGGAAAAAATACAATAAAAAAATAAAATCTTTTTCCCTGACTCTGAGGAAAAAAAGAAAGAAAAAAATCAAGCTAAAGGAGTCCCCTCTTCTCCCATAGTCATTTCCGGTGGCATGGTGGTGGTGGCAGTGATCACGCTCCTTCCACTTCTGCTGGCATGATTCCCTGAATCCTACTACTGCCTATTTTTGTTATATCATTAACCACACTGGTGTTGTTAGGGGCTTTTCCTATATGTCTGATACTTATATTGTGTAAGGTGGGTATCGTCACTCTCCTTTTATAGAAGAGAAAACTAAAGCTTGGAAATGTTTACCTACCTAAGCTAGAAAGTTACTGATCTGCAATTTGATCTTAAATGCATCTGCTGCCCAAGACCACATTTTTGCATAATTCTCTATCCCTTATCCCCTACTCACAATATGGCCATAGCTTTGTAACACCTACCTGCATAGAATATACACTAAGAAATGCACAGCCCAAGGAGTGCGGATTTCTATATAAAAAACCCGGATGGTTGTCCAAAAATGGTCTGTTTCCTTTGTGTTCACTGAGTCTGGCTTGTCTCAAATACTTCAAAGTTATCTTAATGTCATTTCAAAGGCAATTGAGGAGGCATCCATGGAGATAAATTACGCCTGCAGCCTGTTGCTGAATGCGTATTAAGTTCTATTCATGGATTTCCTAGCAACCAGAGCCCAATGACGCACGGAATCAGTGGGCTTGCGTTATATTCATCTAAAGAAATTAAATCACTTGGATTTTATTAATAATATTTTTAGAAAGCCTTGTTAGATTAGCTGTTTAAAATGCATTGTTCTCTGAGTTACTATCAGCAGCCGGTCCCAATCACATCAGAAGTCACCGAGGACTATAATTTTCACAAATGTTCCACTGACAGATTATCTCCATTTTAATATTTTTTGACAATTAAGAATTTAGTTTGGAAAGGAGGAAATTAAAAGGAAAAAGGTTGTTCTAGCAGCTTGTGATCTTGGCAAAGTTTTCAAACTTGAGACAAACATAATAGAAATAAGCAGGAGGCATCCTGGTGAGAAGAGACAACAGGCTTGCTGGGTCGGCAGGCTCATTTGCATCAAAGGGGCACGTTGAAACTGAAGAACATAATTTTAATAAACCTAGCTCTTCAGTGACATTCCATAATGGTGGGGGCAGAATATTTTCATGTTAGGGTTCACAGAATATGCTGTTTTATAGACTCACAGAACATCCAAATTTGTTTTGCGTAGTTTCAAGCAGCCTAGAGTGGTGCACGCTTTTTGCAAATTTCTCTCAAGTTTTAATCTGTGTTTTATTGACACACAAGTCAACCCTGTATACGGGTTGCTGTAGTGCTATGAGCATGGCATGCTAATGCATGGTCAACCATACACACATATGCACACAACACCGACCATATAGGAATGTCAAACATTTAGGCATCTTGTTTCTGACCTTTTGTTCTTTAAGAGAAGTACCTCTAAGGCATCGAGACTTCTTAAATAAACACATTTGAATTAGATATCCAAATGAACAAATGGGCACTTAATCCAATAATTCTACTTTCCTTGGATTTTTTTTACCTAGACTTTATTGATTAGAACAGTTTTAAGTTCACAGTAAAACTGCGATTTCCCATATACCCTTTGCCTCCCCCTTGTATATTGTCCCCCATTATAAACATCCCCCACCAAAGTGATGCATTTATTATGACCGATGAACCTATAATCACCAAACATTATAAACACCAAAGTCCATAGTTTACATTGAAGTTCAGTCTTGGTGCTGTACATTCTTTAGGTTTGGACAAACATATAATATACATGTGTCTATCACCATGGTATCATACAGAGTATTCTCACAGCTCTAAAGATCTTCTGTCCTCAGCCTGTTCGTCCCTCTCTGTTACTGGTGAAACCCTGGTCCTTCTCGCCAATTCAGTAAAGAATTAGATCAGCAAGCCTATTAGTGTGCGTGCAAAGTTTATTAGTGAATTGGAGAACCAAAACAAGGGTGGCCAAAGGCTGGGGTGGCAAGCTCACCCTAGAGTGGCCAGAAGGCCAAGAGCACCAAGAACGCCATGAGGGCTAAAAGCCAAGAGAGCAAGTCCTTTGTCCTGAGGATGGACGTGAAGAAGTTACATTTTCATTGGCGGATAAAGGTGGTGCTAGCTTTTCTCTGGAGGACGTGACTACACAGACTTCGGTCTGTTAGCCTGAATCTTTATCTTGCTCCAGACTCCATTTGTTCATCTTGTAAAACACATAGTAAAGGGAGGCCGTACATTAAATTTGGGACAGTTACCCAAAGTTATTTAAGGGTTCTTTCTGTGAGCATTAGGGACTCCCTTATAGAAGAGATAGTGACCAGAGGTAGGAAATTAACCAAAGTTGGTTTATGGGTCTCTTCTCTTTAGGCACTGTGGACCCTCTCTTGCCTTTCCTGCCTTGGGGTGAAAGCACAGTTTCAAAGGCTTTCCTCTCCAGATAGGGGAAAGGATACATAGAATTTCAAGGACTTTCCTCCACCCATGCTAGCATGGTGTTTTCTTGCAATGTTGGAACACCTGGCAATATTATCAGACCAGGCCCAGGACTGCTGAGTTAGTGAGTGAGACATGTCTCCCTCTGCTTTTAGCCTCCTCTGTTAAGCTCTTTGTTAGATTGCAATGGTGAGGGCCCTTCCTTTGTTTCTCCTCTGCTGCTCATTCAACTGTAACATCTCCATTCTTCAAACCCTGGCAACCACTGATCTTTTTATTGTCTCCGTGGTTTTGCCTTTTCCTGGATGCCATATAGTTAGGATCATATAGCATGTAGCCTTTATGAATGGCTTCTTTCACTTACTAATATGCATATAAGCTCTTTCTATGTCTTTTCAATGCTTGATAACTCATTTCTTTTTAGCACTAATATTCCACTGTCTAGATATACCACAGTTTATTTATCCATTCACCTACTGAAGTACATCTTGGTTGTTTTCAAGTTTTGGTAATTACGAACAAAGCTTCTATAAGCATTCTTGTGTAGGTTTTTGTATGGACATGTTTTCAACTCCTTTATATAATGCCAAGAAGTTGAATTGCTGTTTTTTATGAAACTATGTTTAGTTTCCTGAGAAACTGACCAACTGTTTTTCAGAGGACCTGTACCATTTTGCATTCCCACCAGCAATGCAAGTTCAAGTTCCTTTGGCTTCATGTCCTCGCCAGCATTCGGTGTTGTCAGGGTTCCAGATGTTAGCTGTTCTAATAGATAGTCAGTGGCATGTCATTGTTATTTGAATCTGCATTTCCCTGATGACACAGGATGTGGAACATCTTTTCGTATGCTTATTTGCCATCTGTGTATCTTATTTGGTAAGGTCACTGGTAAGGTCTTTGGCCATTTTAAAAATCAGGGTGTTTGTATTATTATTGTTGGGATTTCAATAAGGGTTCTTTGCATCTTTTGGATAACAGTCCTTGATAAAAGCATTTAATGTTAAATCAGAATTCAAAAAAGGTCTAGATCTAGGTTCTTCAGGATAACCCTTGGTTTTGACTTGTGCCTCAACCCACTGAGTCTGGATCATGGCTGGTCGAGTGTGCCAGGTACCAGAACTGATGTGTATGAGCACTGCAGCCACATTTGTCAAAGCTTCTCCCTCATGCTGAGGTGAGGGTATGATCTGCTCTCTGCCTAATTTCCTTTGCCACCACTTTTAAAAGCCTGATGGGTCCAAAAGTTTTTTTTTTTTTGAGAACAGTGATTGATGATATGTATCCCCTGGAGCACCCACTCGGGGCACCATGGCTGTGGTGGGCTATCACAGTGCACCCTCTACTTTTAACCAGAAGGATTCTGATTCTACATATCACTTTTCCAGTGATTTAACTTCCACAAATGCAAAACATTTGAAAACCACTTGTTTATAACTGATACTAGTGGCTCATTTTCTCTTTTTTTGAAGAGGTTGGAATGAAAGCTTGCTTATTGAGAGAAATGAGTGGTTTTCAGACTTTCAAACACTTCTGTACTCTCCAAAACCAGTGATTATGCATGGATTTCATTTCAGTGCTAGTTTAACATTTCACATTAATGACCACCTGTTGCCAGATGGAAATGCAATGATGGTGTCTAGTGAAGTATGTCCTTACCACTGCAGCACACGGCTCGTGGGGCTGCTTTGGGAAAACAGACCTCTGAGTGTTCTCAGCAAAGATTAATTATTTTGGAGTGAATCTGCCAGTTTTCCTCCAAGTGGCTAAATGTCAGTAAACTTGAAATAATTTGTCTTACCCTTGATTGTGATATTAGTGCAAATTCATGTGTGTGTGTATATATGCGTAAATATGCCAATTCAAAGGGACTTAAGAAAATCTCAGCGAAAGATTGATCCGTACATAAAATGTAATTTTGAATTTGAGCCATCATAGCGGTTATCCTTACAGCTGTCCTTGTAGCTTTCCTTCAACAGTGTATGTGGGATAAGTGAAATCGTGATTCATTGCTGAAAAAAGGGAGCCTAGGAGATGGAATCCGGGTGGTCTTGATGGTGGCAAGAGAAACTTCACCAGCATTTGCTAGTCAAAGCTGATGAAAGAAACTAGAGGAAAACAGTGAAAATCCAGCGCTTATTTGACTTCTAAAATTTACCCAGACCTTTTGTAAATGATTTCTAAGTTTCAAAAATTTTTTTAGGATTGACTCAGAACTTCAGATCTTAATCTTGACCATATATAATTTATATTTTCTATTGTTTTTCTATGTACATTCAGCATTCACTTGAATGTATTGGTTGTTTTGTAATTTCCATCCACTAATCTTCATATTCTTGACATACAGAAATATTTAACTTCTGTCTTAGCTTGTAAATATCCAGAGTCGTTGGTTCTTAAAAAATTATAAAGTAGCTTAGTTGGTTGGGTATTGTCCTGCAAAGTGAAAGGTTGCTGGTTTTATTCCAGGCCAGGGCACATGCCTGGGTTGCAGGCTAGGTCTCCCAGCTGAGGTGCTTGCAAGAGGCAACCGATCGATGTTTCTCTCTCACATTGATGTTTCTCTTCCTCTCTTTCTCCCTCCCTTCCCCTCTCTTTAAAAATACATAAATAAAATCTTTAAAAAATTATAATGCAAATAAGCATTTACTACACAGTTATTTTTGTAACACTAATCCCTTTGATAATGTATGCATTTCTATTATGAAGTTGTAATAATTGTGTTCTGCCATTTTCACCTTATCTTAGTATATCTCTGCATAAGTCATGACCCACACATATATAATGTAAAAAATTATATAATATATGGTCATATTAATAAATCTTATTTGTTTAGCCATAATAAGGTTTTCTTAAAAAGAAGATCAAATGATAATATTCATAAAGGGCTTAGTACTCTATCCTTCATAGTAAGTGTTAAATAAACAATTATTAAATAAACAGCCTTACTGTTGATAATTTGTGTTGTTTAATATTATTGCATTACAAATAGTACTTCAATAATTTCTTTAAATGTTAACTTTAAAGTAAATATTCTAGTATCTTTCCTTGGAATATGATTCCCTGGAAAGAAATACTAGGCAACAGGCTCTGGTAGTTTTCACAGATTCTGCTGCGCATTGTTTCCTGAACTGTAACAAATCCATAGTGCCATTAAGAATGTCCCTGTTCATAGTCTCAACAACTTTGGATTTTATAATTTTCATTTATTAGGCAAGTTTTTGGACTATCAAGCAATTATTCTCAAAGCATGGGACACGAAACTTCTACATCAGAATCACTTGGTGCTTGTTAAAAAATTTCAGAAACCTAGCTTTCTTACAGATCTACTCAAAGTGTCTTGAGACAAGATCTGAATATTACCATGTTGAATGCCTAGGCTTTCCAGGTAATTATTAAGCACTCTAAAGCTTTGGAGCTACTGCTTTATAATTATCTTAATTTGTATTTCTTTAACTGAGAGTAAGGTTTAGCATAATATCCTAGACCTGTAGTTATAGGGAATTGGCAGGTTTTTGTAGCAGTAAGTACATTTCTCAAATCCTTACTCCTCCTCCCCATATCCTTCCGGACTTCCCTGATCTAAGAGACTGAGTGATTATCTCTTTTAAACTGTTTTGTTGGTTGTGATTTGACACGTAGTTTTTAATAGGGCTGAATGTTAGAGATGTCCAAATCTTAATATTTTCAGGAACACACAAATTGCCGTTGCATCTGATTTAGCTGTTAGGGGCATCTATTATCATAATAAAGCCACATAAGCTAATGTTAAAAAATGAAATAGATGATGTGGTCATGAGGTCATCAGACTGGCTGTACTTTGGCAGAAGGAAGAGTAATTTCCTGGGTTATAAACAAGAACATAGTACCCTAGTTAACTGAAATAATGATGACAATCAAATATAATTCTCATATGTTTATTTAACTTGGTAAGTCAATTTCAGTTTTCTTATATCTTAAATTTACTCTATCACTGAAACTTCCCCTTCATTATTATTTTTTGTTAATAAGCGATTGGTTAACAAAAAAATAGGTGTAAAAAGACTGAGAAATAAGTGTGTGTTTGGGTAGGGGGAAGTGTCAGAAATGAAGAAAGTTCAGCAATAAAAAGTGATGATTCATAAAGAAATACTGATGAAAAACTAAGTTTTAAAATCAACATATTACGCAACTCCATTGAAAGCATAACTAAGAAGTACTACTCTGCATTTGCACCTCATACAATCTTTCTCCCAAAATATGTCCAGACAGTAAATTTGTAGAGCTAAGCCAAAAAAAAAAAAAAAAAAAAGACAGCAATAAAGTGATAAACTATTGTTTCTCAACCTGTAAAAGCAGGGGCATGCACTGTAAAAATCAACAGAGAATCATTCCTTAGGAGGTCATTTTGATAACCAAGGTTAAAATATGGAGGAAGAATATAGGGTTAGAATTTTTTTGTTTTTACCAAGTAGAGCCTTGCACAGGGAGTGGAAGGCAACTAACATTTCTCCAACACTTTGTATGAACAGGTACAAGGCTAGAGGCTTTAATACACATTTGTCTCATTTAATTTTCTCAAAAACTGGTAAGCAAACACTAGCACCCACATTTAAAGGCTCAAACAAGGCACAAAATCAGAAATATTAAAGAACTGTGCAATCTTTCAGCCTAATCTCTAAGAGCTTTTGATGTACTTTCAATTCCTTACTGTACCCACCTCCCAGAGAGTTCTTATGTCTTTTCACCCTCAGAGACTATCAATATTACTAATGACTAGTGTGACATATGGGATATAAAATATGTTCATTTTGTAATTTAGTTTTTTATTGATACCTTTTTACCTCATTAAAAATTTTTCTACCATATAATTTTAGTGAGTCTATTATATCCTTATATAGGTACCATAACTTACTTAATTGGGAGAACTTATTTTATTTTATCTTCATTCGAAGACATAGTTATTGATTTTAGAAAGACAGAAAGGGAGGGAGGGAGAAGGGAAGAGAAAAATCGATGTGAGGGAGAAACATTAATTTGCAGCCCTGACTGGGACCAAACCTGCAACCCAGGCATGTGCCCTGACTGAGAATCAAATCTGTGACCTTTTGGTTTATGGGACAATGCTCTAACCAACTGAGCCTCATTGGCAAGGCTGGGAGAATTTTAAACACGGAATTAGTTGAAACTCCATGGGAAGGCATTTTCCTGAACTGGGTATAAGCATCTTTTTTGTGGAATCTGTGTCTTCTGCCACTGACCTTGGCTAGATTGGAGACTCATTACACAGCATTTCAGTTTGTCCACTTCTAAAATATCTGTTGACTCTCCCTTTCCCTCCAAGAGATATGGTGATGCTTTGTGGCCATATTACCAGGCAAGACATAAGAACGAGGACCTAGAAATGACAGCAGTTTTTGGTTTAGGCAGTTTTAGAGGTAGAATGAATTTGAGAAATTATCTAGACTATATTCTTATGTTATAGAAAAGATGACCAAGCCCAGGGAATTTAACTGCCTAGTCTAGAGTTATTAGGGTAGAACCAGGATTAGAGGCTGGTTCTCAAATCCTAGTTTGATGCTCGTTCTGTTGTATCACAACTGCTTTACAAAGAGATGACTTTTCTGAACAGTGAAATAATAATAATCATGCCCAGCACTTGCATTGTATTTCAAATTCATTTTCTTTTCTGATTGAGTTTTCTTAACAACTTTCTAAGGTAAACCTCATGATCCCTTCTTTCCCACAAGGAGATAGGGCAAAGTGAGATAAAAAATGTGTTGAGGTAACATCGATAGTTAGAGGTGGGGCAACTCATGAGAGCAACATCATTTATACTGGACATTATGCTAAGTCCTTTAGGTGCATCACATTGTTTAATCCTCACTCAGTGAGACACTGTTAACTAATCCCTTTTTACATGTGAGGGAAATAGTTTAGTGATGCTGTGGTCACCCATCAAAGATATAACATAACTGGAATTTGAATCCATGTTGCCTGACTCCAAAGCCCACATTCTGAATCACTTTATCGTGTTGAATTCATATTAGTTCAGATTTTTCATTCAACTCTTTAGTCACTCATCAAAAAATTGTGAATGTTTGTTTTATGCCAGGCTTCATGCCAGATGTTAAGAAGAAAAATGACAGAAAATAAGACATGGTTCCAGGCACAAGTGAGAGAATTTGATATGTAAAAATGTAATGCCATCCTGCAGGGACTTTGATAGAAGAATATACAAGGTCAAGGAAGGAGTATAATTTCATTTGTACCAGTGACTTCTTACTATTGAATCCCCCTTCCAGGAACGTATGAGTTATAAATGAAGGGTGAGTTTGAGAGGGCCTGAAGAAACAGGCCTTGACCCCCCCCCAGGTTGAGGTCTGATCTCTGTTGTGAGAATGCTCTTCCCGGACTGCAGATGGCAGCCTTTTCACTGTGTCCTTCAGGGTGGAGAGAGAGAAAGCTCTCTCCCCATCTTCTTATATAGTCACTAATTTCATTATCAGGGCCATACCTTCATGACCTCACCAACCCTAATTGCCTCTGCAAGGCTCCATTTTCACATACCATCACATAGGGAGTTAGGGCTTTGACATTTGAAGTTTGGGGTATATAATTCAGTTTATAGCAGTGAGATTGTGCAATCAGCCACAGTATGAACTGAATAGTATGAGCACACATTTGTTATTGTGTTTAAGCCTGAGGAAACCACATTATCTTCCATATTTACATTTTGCACATTCGTGTATTTTTTAAATATTTACTATGATGTCTCTGAAAGGTCTGAAGGAAAAATTTAGTCATTTGTTTAGTCATTTGTTAAAATGAGTGACATGGAGAAATTGGCAACAATAAAAAAGTAAGGAATTGGGGCCCTCTGGCATGAGTTGCAAATGAGAAATTTCTGCCCAAAGCCTTGAAACCAGATTAGGAATTAGCATAAAACGCTAAATACTGAAGTCATGCCTTAAAGCTATTAGTAATATGTGACAATGTTGGTCTAATTTGGGGGAATGTTTGCAGCTAGAGTTAAGATTTTGTTACAGTGAGGGGAATAATAATTAAAAGATCTGACTAAAAGACTGGTGAAAGACTGAAATCAAATCTTAGCAGTGAACCACTATTTGAAGATAACAAATAGTAATATTGTGATTTTTCTAGAAAATGAGGTATCTTTTATTTCCTAGGTGGAGCAAAAGCAATTTCGAATAATAAGCAATAATTGATTTAATGGCTTAATGTTTAAATCCCACCAGCCCAATATAGCTTGACAAATTATTAATGCCTCTGAATTTTCTTATATGTAAAATAAACTCTCCTTTCTCTTTTCTTTCATTCTTTCCTTCCTTCCTCCCCCTCTTCCTTCCTTCCTTCTTCCCTTCCTTCTTTCCTTCCTTCCTTCCTTCCTTCCTTCCTTCCTTCCTTCCATCCAAACAATAATTATTTATTAATAGTCTATTATGTGCCCATTGAAGACGTTTGTACTAAGGGAAAAACGCTCAGAGCTGAAAAAAACTTTCTCATAATATAGGTTTACATAAGATTTTGTATAAGAAAGGGCTGTAAAAGCATTCAACATTTCAAGTATATTAAGTACTTTGCCCTTTGGAGTAGACTTCAGGATTAATGAGCCCGGGGAGTTTTGTTCATGCCCTCATTAAAGGGAGTAAGTTTAGTGACTTAGATAAGTTGAAAACTGAGTTCATTAAATCAAATAATTCTGTATAGTTCCTCAAGTCCTCCACAGTTTCAGAACAACAAAAATAAGCAAGGTAATACTAATTATACATTCTGAATTTTAGAAAAAGTCCAAAATACACCTCCTTTAGCCTTATGTATTGTGATGTTACTATAATAATGTACTGAGAAACAGAGGGTTTGGTGATATGGCAGGTCAATAGCAAAATGATCAAAATGACACATATTTTGCTCTCTCACTCTGACCACCAGTGCATCATATCGGTTGCATTCCTCTCATTGGACTTTTGGGTCCTGGGCACCGAGCTCTCAGGGAGGTTGTGATCACAGTGCTGGGTAAACCCTTGTCCTTTTCAAGATGGCCTCCATTATTCCTCTCTGGAGTCCTCCTATGCAGTGTATTAGATGAGAAAAGAGCGTGATGCAATAACTGAAAGAAATCACACCTTCCAGTTTCTTCTGAGAAGACAGACTCTCGGGAAATGGAGGGAAAAAGTGGCTCTCCATTTATTATTTTTTTAAATCTTTACCCAAGGATATTTTCTTCACTGCTTTTAGAGGAGAGGGGGAAGGGAGAGGAAGGGGGAGAGAGAAACATCAATATGAGAGAGAAACATTGATTGATTACCTCCCATAGGCATCTGGATTGGGGATCAAACCCAAAACCTAGGTATGTGCCCTGATTGGGAATCGAACCCACAACCTTTCTGTTAGTGGGGACACTCCAACCATACTGGCCAGGTGACTCTTTGCATATTAATATGTATTTACCTTAAATGTCTCAGATATGAATGCTGCTTTTGAATCACTAAAGCCAATTACATCAACCTATCATATGAAGTTCTAAAACACTCTTCTCTAGAAACTCAAAGGGACATAATCCCAAATGTGTAGTATAAAAGCCTCTCTCTCACAGTAGAGTTGCTTAGAATTAAGAGCTACTTCAATTATATTTCAAATTAAACAGGCCTACTAGTAATTGTTCACAATGGGATTTCAGGTCTGAGGTTGACAAGGCTGTGCCGTGTTTACAAGATCTGAGTTTGTTCTTGATATCCTGACTACTGTTTTCTGAGGTGATCCAAGGGCCCAAAACATGTGCTATAAATCCATGATTATTTCATTCAGGTTTTAACAATGCAAAGGGAACAAATACTCTAATATGATCATTTTGCTCAGACTACTCACCCCAATATTCAAAATTGTAAGATGGCTAATTTACCAGTAAGAGTTTGGATTATTCTTGGAACTTTGTAGGGAGAAACCGAAAAAAAACCAAGTTTAGTTTAAGCAGAAAATCTGAAAAAGTAAGGCTTTTTGTTTGTCTTATTAGCTTTCTACATCAACTTTTGGATTAAAAAAACCCCAGCTGTATAAAATAATTCCATTACAAATAAACACCTTCATGATTGATAGTAGTCTTAGGAGAATGGATCAGTAAATTTCTCTGAGCAATTGGTTTGTTTTTATCTGAATGAATTCTGTGTACTTTATAACTGGTGTTCCCCTCTGCATTTTATCTGCTAGAAAGATAAGAGCTCAAATTCATAGCTTACTTTTTGCAAATATATCAGACTTTCTACAGCCAGTACTTTGAATACAAACATCACTCCTAATTCTATCTTTTCTTCCTTTACCCAGTTCATCCCACTTCTAACAAATACATTTTATCTTGTGTCACTGTACTTTTTAAAAATTTTTTCGCATTTTTCTTGGAAGAAGGAAGAGTACAAATAGATTACAATAATTCATAATAATGTTCACAAGGTCAGTGAAAACATAGGAAGTGACAAATCTTAATATTCAAAAATTAAGTATCATTAGGCAATCCTAGAATAAATTACTTCAAGCTGTGGTTTAGAAACATAAAGTCCTGCTAATATTTTGTTCAAATAATTCTAAGTACATGCAAATGCTGGTTACACAGCACTGAGAGAAAGGATGAGAAATTCTTCTATTTATTTTTTAAAAACCTCCACATGAAAGAGTGGGAACTCAATTCCCTATAGACCTTGCCTGGTGGTTGCTTATTTTCCCTGTTAGCAATTGCTGCTGTTGAAGATGTTGAGGCCAGGCTAAGGCTGGTAATTATTTGTTTGCACTATTTTGGCTATACCGGTTGTTAAAGTGTTGAAAACTATGAAAATACTGTTGATAGAGAGACCCTACCTACCCTAAGCCCCCTAACCATGTCATTCTGGTCATTCTGTCCATCCTCTTACACCCCTGGGCCTTGCTAGCAATTCATCAACTAAAGGGTTATTGCTCAACACAATAAGTGGCCTCCAGCACTCTGCTACACTCTGATTGGTCAGTACCCCAACATGGTGATTTTAAATATTTTGAATATCATCCCTGGGCTAAGTCTACACATGCAAATCAAGGCAGAATTTTGTACCACTAACTGGTAAATTAGAATGTCAAAATGCAAGATAAAAAAAATTCATATCCTCTTCCTTAAATAAAAAAGGACTGAAATTTGGAGGGAGTAGGTAAAATAATTTTGGATTAAACCTTTAACCAATCGATTATCCTGACAGTAAGCATTTTTGAGTTTTTAATTATGCCTTTATTACTGTGTTAGACATTTTAGAGGCTATAAAGAAATGTAATACCTGGTTGGGGAGGTGACAATATACCTGTGACAAGATAATTGCCAATGCAGGCAAGTAGTATTTGTTATAGACTTCAGAGGATGGAGAGAACACTGATTGAGTATAATTAAGAAGATTTATTGGGAGAAGTAGAACTAGAGCTGAGTCACAAAGAATGAGGAAAATTCACAAAAGTGAACATATAAAGTTCATTCCATTCCACAGAATCAAAGTTAAGGATGCTGTATCACTGTCTTTGGATGTGGTGGAATCATAGAAAGATCCAAACATTGGCAGTCATATTTGAGTATACATTTCAACCTAGCCACTTGCTAGAAGTGGGATATTTGGAAGATGGCTTAATCCTTTTTCACTTCTATTCAGCATTATTGTGAGGATGGAATAATTTTACTGACTGTAATTTCATTAGTTATAATAAGCTTATACACATAATTGTTTTTGTTACATCTCTATCAAATCAAGAAGTCCAATGATTGCTTTTGGCTTTCATCCTTATGTGTGTGATAGCAGCTGTAGGTCCATGAATATGTGGGTCTCCAGAGTGGCCATGGTGGCCTATGTGTTGACAAAAACTTTTAGGGAAAGCAATAATTGCCCCCTAGAAGGTCAATTTTAGGTTGGCTTTGAATTCATAGGCTGATCACACAAGATTCCATTTTTGCTTAAATAAAGAGATGTAACTAGGGACTCATTTTCTTAACAAATTTATGAAGGTGCTGATTAAATTCCCTCATTTTGCATTAGCTATGCTCCCATTTAAGTAGGCAGACCTGACTTCTTAACTACAGGTTTCCAAAACAAGAACTTTGCACTTTCTGAGCAAGCTTAAAGAAAAGTCAAACTTGTGTGTTCATACCTGTTAAAACAAAACAAAATGGAATTAAACTACAGAGAGCCATCATATGTAATTATAATACAGAGATGTAGAAGAATCTGTTTCCTAAAGGATGCAGACAAGCTGTGAGACCTCTGTGCAACACATTATATGTTAAGAAATGACTGTTCAGAGATGATATTTTAAAACTGGTTCTTTTGTTGGGCTTGTCATATCTGCATTTGTAAACATTTATTGGGTAGAGAGTATGGATAAAATATCATAGAACTTTATCCTTAGGCTCTGGGGTTTGAGTTAAATTTTAGGGCTTTGGCAAGGCATTTGGTTTTCTTTTATTCCATTGGTTTCTGACTATAGAAACTGAAACTTTTCACCAGGCTTTTAGAGAGCAGGAAACTTTCTCAAAATGTAATTAGTGGCATATACGCCATGTTAATATAATAAGAATGGTTTATGTGACATTGATCTAACCTGGCAGCCAAGGAAAGTGGACTGGAATGTGTGTGCATGCACAATGACAACTTCACTGTACTAGTCAGTGGGGGCGGTAGATGCTGTGGAGTGACCATGTATATACTATGTGACCATCGCATTAAAAATGATTGAGCAAGTAGAGCAATGAATCTGCATCAGAATTTGCATTAAGCTTGAACATTCCTCAGTGGAAAGTATTTGGATGATTCAGAGGGCTGCAGCTATGGGCTAGTGGTGATTGGCAGCTTCATCACGACAATGTGCCTGCTCACGCATCATGTCTGGTGCAGAGTTTTTTGGTGAAACATCAAGTCATTCAGGTGACTCACCTCCACTACAGCCCAGATTTGGCGCCCTGCAACTTCTGGCTTTTCCCAAAACTAAAATCACCTTTGAAAGGGAAGAGATTTCAGACTGTTGATAAGATTCAGGAAAATATGACGAGGCAGCTGATAGTGACTGGGAGAACTGTGTGAGGTTCCAAGGTGCCTACTTTGAAGGGGACTGAGGCATCATTGTCTTATGTACAATGTTTCTTGTATCTTGTATATCTTGGATCTTCTTTAATACACATCTCTACTTCTCATAGTACATGATTATATACCTTCTGGAGACACCTCATATCCTGAACTGCTTTGAGAGAATGACTGCACTTAGAGAAAACCATAAGGGGATGAGAGAAAGAAGAAATGAAAAGAAGGTGAGATGTATTATTTTTCTTCCTTTTCTGATGTCCATGTTAATTACCTACATTCAGAAAGTTTACTGAGAGACAAACATTGAAATTCAGATAGCCTTTAAAACATTGAACATACATGTTATTAGATTTTTTATAATTATTTTTGCTGCAGAGGGTTATTGTTATTTTGTTATTCCTAATGGCTGGAACGTTATTCCTTATGGCTGGAATGCTAAGAAGAAAAGGCCAAACAAACTTTTATCCTAAAACTTAAAAATTTAGATTCAGAATACTAGAAACTAGTGCAAATGCATGGATTTGGGGAGAAAACTGAGTTTGGAATGAGAGGAAAGAAAAGGTGCGGCCTACAGAAACACATGCTGATTCTAAGGACTGGGTGTTTTCATTCATACTTTTCTGTACTGTTATAAACTTGATCAGAGATTGAGTCTCCCTTGGCTACCCTTGGACATTGCTGATAGAAGGTTTACATCAATGGAAGGCAACCTCAGAGCTACATTAGATTAGGTATTAGAAGACATTATTTTTGAGTTGGCTTCCAGTTTCCAGAGTCTTTTATAGCACACACTAGCTCGTTCACCCTCCTTATGGAATTCAGCTATGATGGAGTGACTTGAGGAGAGAAAAATTGCTGCTTCAACTCTGCATTATTTAATTATTAAAAATGTCATTTAATTTTTACACTGCCTCTGGTATATCTGGTAGGAGGCCATATGTATATCATCTAGCAGCAAAAAAGAATAAAATCTCACTGTTTGTGACAACATGGATGGACCTGGAGGGTGTTAAGCTAAGTGAAATAAGTCAGACATAAAAAGACAAATACTATATGATCTCACTTATGTGTGGAATCTAAAAAATAAAACAAATGAATAGACAAAACAAAACAGAAACAGACTCATAGATACAGAGAACAGACTAATGGTTGCCAGAGGGGAGGGGAATGAGGGGCTGGGTGAAAAAGGTAAAGGGGAATTAGAGGTACAAACTTCCGGTTATAAAATACATAGGCCACAGAGATGTAATACACAGCCCGTATAGTCAATAATATCATAACTTTGCATAGTGACAAACGGATACTAGACTTATCATGCTGATCATATAGTAAGGTATATGAGTGTCAAATCACTACGCTGTATACCATAAACTAATATAATATTGTATGCTAGCTCCACTTTAATAAAAAGTTAAAATTAAAAAATAAAGTAACTCTTCTTATGATATTTAAAATAATAGTCATGAACTTGATGCTTTAGTGTCCCTCATTCCAACTACTTTGGGTTACCAACTCCACCTAATGCTCCATGCATGTTCTCATTTTTACTTCTATGTAAGGGTGTAAGTCAGGAAATCAAAAACACGCTAGGGTATTTCACAAGATAACTTAATATAGGGACCTGGTTAAACAGGAGTTGGAGCACTGAAAAAAGCAAGAAAGCAAATACACAGTGGTAATGACTGTAGGATGCAGCTATCACTCTAGGGTTAGAGACATCCTGGGAAATGTAGTGTTTGGGCGAGGGGGTCTTGCAGAATTAGGATTGAGGAGGGGTGCTGTCTGGACTGCTTCTGTTTTCTCAGGAGCCTGAGGAGGAGCTTGTGACTTAAGACTCCTGAGGAATGGTGCTAGGCTGTTGCCACACCTCAGTAGTTGAAGAAGGAGCCCCATGATGCTGGCCAATCAGATAACTGGGAAGAAGATGGTGCCCTCTGGTGCTGGTACTTTGGCAATTTGGAGAAGGGCTTCTATTAAGCTGGGCCCAGCACTTGAGTCTGGGGATCTGACTGCCTCACGGTCTTTTCCCTGCAGAGAGGGGATGACCCTAGTTCTGAGAGAGTCTAAGGAAGCCAGAGGCTGTACCCAACAGGAAGAGGAAATAACCTTCTCCTTTTCTGTAGTCTTTCAGGCTCTCTCCAGGTTCTATTTGCAGAACCTAACAGGAAACCAACTGGCAAATACAAAATATATTTTACAGACTCCTAGCCCATTCCCCTCAACTCCCCCCAAAAAGATGGATTTGAAATTGAAAGAAAATGGCATGGAAAGTTACTTTTAAAAATACATTTTTTCTTAACTCTAGTTAGAAACTCAAATAAAGGTAGATCAATTTCAATTTTATTTTCAAATCAGTAATGTTTTTCTGTTTATTCCTATGTAGCTGCACAAGAAGACATTCTCCAATCATCCCTATTTAGTTTACTTGGGATTTTTTTGTTATTGCTGTTTAACTTTGTTGTAAATAAAATGTTCTCTAGCTTGAAGATTATAGATTTCTTCTTTGTAGACATCTTCACATCTCAAATGTATTCTCTCTAGTGTCTAGAACTCAGATTACCAAAATAGAAATGCTGCAGACTAGCTCACTTGGGAAGTTAAAATAGAAGTAAAATTAATATCACTGACCTCATTCAAAACTTTCCTTGTCAGAATGCTAATGATGAAAAGGAAATATATTGATGTTAAAACACAGCCGTCTCCCTTTGAAAAAAAAATGACAGAAGGTCTTTTCATGTAATTGCCTTGATGTTCTCCTTTGTAGTGGAGGAAAAAACTAGCTGTAAATTCATGTGTTGGGTATGCAAAGAAAGAAAACTGCCATTTTACAAGATCTTCTAGTGTTTTCTGGATGGACAACTATTAAGATAGGTAAAAGATGAAGAATGCAATGTATTAATCCTAAAGATGCTTTCTTTTCTCTACAAAATTGAGACCAGTGGTCTGGGAATTTCCATTGCCTAATTCTGGTCTTGGCTCTGCCATTAAAAATGGGGACCAAATATTTGCAAGTAGTTCTTGAAGCCACAGGTTTCCCCAATGTGAAAGAGGAACATAGGCAATGATCTTTAAGTGTTTTCAATTTTAATAGTCTGAACAGAACAAGCCATTCTAGAATGTCTTGGTTTTTTTCTCTTTAGAAGTGAAGAATTTGGCAAGAGAGAGAGAGAGAGAGAGAGAGAGAGAGAGAGAGAGAGAGAGAGAGAGAGAGAGAGAGAGAGAAGAAAATGTAATTCTGATTTTATGAGTATTATTGTTTCAATATTAGTCTTCCTCTTTCTGAGTATTCAATGAACTACAGAGTTGAGTCTTTGTGACATTTTAGAGTCAAATTCCAGTTCTGTTGTATAAGTTGTGATCTTTGATATTACATGACATCTCTGAACCAAAGTGTGTCATCTATGAAAGATGGATAATAAAATCCATCCCAAATCTCTTTAAGGAAAAAATGAGATAATAAATGTAAGGCCACCAACATAATTCTTCATACCAATAATATTAATAACATGGTTAATAGCAATTGCTAACTAATAGTCTTGCTTGTACTTCTCTGGTATACTGGCATGCAACGCAATCAAAACTGTTCTTACTTACTTACTTCCACATTGGCATTTGACTGACTCACACAGACTACAGCCCAAAGCATGTATAGGTGCTCCTACATTTATATTAGCCTAGATTTCTGTTTGCACTGGTGTGTGCGCACATGTGTGCACAGGCACCTGTCCATAGAGGAGAGCTGGCAAGGTGAGTTGCCTACTCTGTTATCTGTCATCTTGTAGTATGTAAGAATTTGATAAGACTGATCTTTTTTTGCTTTAGAACAAAAAATAAACCCAAAGTCTTCTTCCAGTCAAGCTAGCTATTTACATATAAGAAGAAGATAAAGAAAACAAATGATTGACATGATCATTGTGGAGATTGGTGAGGCTGTGGAAGAAATCATGGGGATTTAGGATTAAGAAGTTGGTTCTACCTCTTCCACAACACATCTTCAAACAACGCAAAATTATATAATGATACAGTAGTGATTTACTGCTGTAGCTTCCTTATGACTTGACTTCTTGTTTATTGTGCTTAAAAAAAGAACTTTTAGTAATAGCATTACTTTAAGAGTTAGGAAACCAAAACTAAGAAAATTTAGATGTCCTGGTCTAGGACACTTAATGACTTCGGGTAACATTAAAAATGGGAAGTACCTCTGGATTTATTTTTTGAAGTCCAGTGCTTTAACTTTTTTGAGGGCTGTGATGTCTGTCCCAGCCACCTTCGCTACGGGTCCCCAGGCTCGGGGCTCTTTGTGCTTTCGTGCAATTTACGCCTTCTCAGTAAACACCCTTCCAGGGCTGGTACCAGGCTCCAGGACAGCAGGCGCCTGTAGCAGAGCCCGCTGTGCTGAGGCTCCTTGTTTTCTCCTAGTGCCATATCTCCTGTCCCCACCACCACTTATTCTGAACCCTTCAGCAGCTCAGCACAACAAGCTTGACAGGACCTGTCTTCCTCGACTGTTAATTTCACAGCCGGATGAGTAGAAAGGTAATTTATATGGGTCAGTCAGATTTAAAACGCCGCTGCGTCTCTTGACGAGGTGGAATGAGAGGATTTAAAAGAATTATTAGTGTGGTCCAGAGTGGCAGTCTGCGGTCTCTTCGACACAGTCCTATACCTTTTCCATTTGGTAAATGTCCCACGTGGCCTCCAATGTTGACTGTGGATTACACAACCAAGATGAGAAGCAAGCCACTGGGGGGAGATTTTTGTTTTCATTTATTTTTAATTAATTGCAAACTTCCTCTTTCATTTGGCTTGCCACGCTCTGCAGATCCTGGTGACACAGGAGCTCTGCCAGCATCAAAAGCTACTGTGTCCAACTGTGAGAGGCTTAAAGTACCAGCCAGCTGCTTTGCTTGCAGTCTTCAGGGAAGATGTGGAATAAATTTGCATGCTTGCAATTCACGTTTAAGAGATGATCCGGTGGATGTTGCTGAAATCAGTGTTTTCCTTTCCTTCATTTCCTCCTTAAATTATAGTATTTATAATTAAAATTACCATCATTCACAACATAGTTATCAATTTTTGTGGGTAAATAAAGTGTTTAGAGACATTTTAAGGTGCAAGTCCACAGAGAGGTTTTTTTTTTTTTTTTTTTGGCTCTTCCAGGATTTACTGAAGTGTGTGTGTGTAGTCCAACACTATGCGGTGATAAATTTTAGAAAAATTACCAAATTTACCAAAATGACTACATAAAATATGAACAGTTTTGTAACTGTTGAAGAAATTGAATTAGTAGTTAAAAATATACCCAGATAAAATAAATCAGTCACAAGGGGTTTTACAGGCAAGTTCTACACATTTAATAGAGATATAATTATTTATTTAATGTAAATTCTCCCAGACAATAGAAAAAAGATAATGCTCTACCCCTCGTTCCATGAGGACCATGAAGACTGGAAACCCAAACTTGTCAGAATTGTGGTGATGCTGAAAAAATTGTCAAGTTCATTTATGAAAAGATGTGAAATAATAAGTAAAATATATTAAAAAACAAATCCAACAGTGTATTAAAATACATAGCATGACCAAAGAGGGTTTATTTTAGAAATGCCAAGTTGGCTTAACATTAGACAAATCTATTAATTTTACTTACCAGGTGGACATATTGAAGATGAAAAACATAATTAACAACTCAGAAATATTATTTGATACAATTTAGTACCTATTCAGGGTGGAAAAAAGGCAATCTGATGTAGACTTTTAGCAAATATCATACGTAATGGGGAAACATTAAAAGCTCAATTTAAAGCCTTTGAAAATGAGGCCTGCTATTGCCACCTTATTTTAATATTGTACTGGAGATCTTAGGCAATCACTAAGATAAATTAATTATTTAAACAATTTAAGCATGAAAGATCAGAAAGAAAAAGCAAAATAATCATTGTTCCTGATGATTAGGTTGTCTACATGGAAAATTATGAGAAAATCTACAAACTATTAGTACCAATAATCATTCATCTGGGTTCTTGAATGCAAGATCAATGTACAACATCAGGAGAGTACCGTTGTACCCCTCATGAAATGTAGTAAATGTACCTAAAGTTCATGGAGATGTTTACAAAATTCTACTGAGGAACCTAAAAAAACAGTTAAATACATGGAAAGAAGACATGTGCAAGGAGTAGAAGACAACACAATTAATGATGACAATTCTCTAAATAATTTATAAAGTAAACTTAGTTTCACAGGACTTTATAAAATGATCCTAAATGTCCCATAGAAGTAAAAAGCACTAAGAATGACCTAAAATAATTTTATAGAAAGAAATAGTGAATGAGGTCCAGGAGGATAAGAAAAAGAAGAGACTCCAACAAGAGTAAAACTTACTATATAATCATATTAAACGAAGCAGTTTTATTGACATGGGAGAGACATACAGCTCAGTGGAAGAGAATTGAGTGCCTAGAAACAAACCCATCACTATGTGGGCATTCTTTGTAAAATGGCCTTACAAATCCATGGGGGAAAGTTGGGCTGGTCAGTAGACAGTGCTAACAATTGGCTATCCATAGAGAAAAGCATGCTGGACTCCTACTGTATACCATACACAAAAATAAACTGCAAATGGATTAAACACTAAATATAAACAGCAAACTTCTAAAAATTTCAAGAAAGCATAGAAGATAATGATATTTTATAATATCTGGTAAGAGATATTTCTTAAGCAAAAATAAAAATTGCAAAATAAGAGAGTAATAAACTTGACTTCATTAAATTAAAAACTTATGCATGACAAGATACACCATAAACAGACCAAAAGAGCAATCTGCGTTAAAAAAGATATTTTCTATCTATATTAAATGAAAAAGAAATAATATTCAGAATACCTAAAGACTTCTATAAATCAATAAGAGAAAGAAAGCAACCCATTAGGAAATGGAAAAGGATGTGATAAAGCAGATCACAAAGGAGAAACCGGAGTGCTTCATACATACACGGACATATCCCCAATTTTGTTGATGCATAGGTAATACCAATTAAAATAACATGAGATACCATTTTATCCCCAAGAGATAAGAAAGGTGAGTTTTATAATATCAGTTATTGGTAAGGATGTAGGGAACTAGGACTCAGGTGAAGTGAGCAGGAGGAAAAATTGGCATTCATGGAAGCACAAATATCTGACAATTCTAAAATTCTATTTCTAGTTATACATCTTAGAAAAACTCTCAGAAATGTGCACAAGGGATCATACACCAAGATTTCATTGCAACGCTGTTTACAAAAATGAAAATAAAAAAGCAGTATGTGCCCATTAGTAGAAGACTGGGGAGATAAGTTCACTTTATTTATACATTGACTATTGTACAGCAGGTAAAATAAATAAACTAAATATCATCAAGAAAACAATCTCATAAGTAGTACATTTAATGAAAAAACAAGTTGTAAAAAGACACATGCAATAGTAATATCATTTATATAAACTATAAAAACACATCAAACAATAGTGTGTATTAGTTATATATTTATACATATGTAGTAAAATAGAATAAATTAAAAGGAAAAAATATATACATATGTGATCAGGGTATTTATCACTTAAAGAAGAGAGGAGCAGAAAGGTACATTCCTGCTGGAGCTTTATCTATACCTGTACATTTTATTTCTTAAAAATATTTTAAGAAATAGAAACATTTTAAGCAAATATAATAAAAACAACGTTTTGAATATGGTGTTATGTGATGACTATACCTTTTCTGTGATTTTTGAATATTTCTTTAAAATATTTCATTATTGGAACCAACAATCTTAAAAAGTAGTCAAAATGTTTCATATATTTCAGATAAAGCTAAAAGCTTCACTCTTCCCCTGCAGGATTTGATATGGGTTCGGTCCCCAACGTCATCAGTGTTTGAGAACTACTGAGGTGCACAAGATAGAACTGTAACCTGCCAGTGTTTTGTTACAATTTACTACTTGGTAGTTTTTGTTATCAAAACAATAGCATCTTCATCTTCCCAACTGGAAAGTATATTCTAATATCAATTATACTTTTTAAATCTGAATGTGCCTTTTGGAGCTCCTTATATATGCTCTCTTCAACCCCATCTCACTTTGCCCAATTGTGAATCACAGACAAAAAAAGAGTTAGCAGGGCACATATATTTTTCTGGAAAGCCCATTAACAGAGAGTCTGCAAGATAAGGGGATAAACGTCAGAACTGGAGCCAGGTGTCCTGGCTTCCCTCTCTGTTCAGTAGCTGTGAGACTGTTTTCTTAACTTTTCTGTGCTGCAGTATATATATATATTTTGTTATCTTTACAGTGGAAGTGTTGATTTATCTCTAAATCCTTTCCAGCTCTTAGGTTTTGTAATTTTATGAAATATGCAAGTGAAGTCAGTCATGAAAGTAGGTGGTGATTGGAATATATGAATTGAGACAGAGCCAAAGGGCTCCTCTTGCCTCACATCACCTCTTCCTGTGCCTTAGCCAGGATGTCACCACTTCGGATTAAGCTATTGAAGGCTGAAGTTTAAAAGCAAGTGTTTTCTGAGAAAGCTATGCTGCCATTGTTCATGAATACCTAAGTAGAGATGGATTTTAAAATAAGCACGTCGAATTGTTGGCTCCCTGAAAGCTTCTAGGACATGGTGCAGGTAGCTTTGATTAAAAGGTGAACTAGGAAAAAGCTGAAGTGTGGAAAACACTGCCTTAGAGGGGGCCCTTGCCCCTTCAGAGGATCCATGGGGGGCACTGTGTCCCGGACAAGGGTTAATCCCCAATAGGGGAATTGGAAGGAAAGAGGAGGGCGGAGCAGAGCCCAGGGCAAGTGTTGCCACAGTTCTGAGGCAGCTCCCAGAATCATCTCTTAAAATCCAGCTAATGAAGAACTGCTTCTTGGAGGAAGAAGGAATTTTGTTTTGTTTGTTTTTGGTTTTTGATTTGCTTTGTTTTAGGTAATCAGGAGATGTGTTTGGAAATCTTTGGATCTGTGATGGGGTGGTATTCCTACCTGAGGGTGAAGTTGAAGAGGAGGCAATATAAAACCGCCAAAGAAATGCCCCTCCTTCCAGCTCCGCAATCCGAGCCCACTGTTCTGTTAGTTACATCAGGGTTACATTAGATTTAAAGAAAAGCCGTAGAGCAAAAGTGTTTCAAAAACTTGAACAAAAAGCAATCTATTCTTTTATCATATAGGAACTTCTGAAGGATTCTGCAGAAGTGATTTAAATGTAATTTTCTGAAGTCTTAATTGCTAATTATTTTAACTAGGAGCTCTAGTTTAAACTCTATTTTGAAGGCTTTAAGGAGTTTAAAGTAATTGCTGTCATTGGAAATGGATTTAGTGTCTGTTCTCAGGAGTGGAATCTAATCAGCCACGTAAGGGTAGTGACCCTGGAGAGACAGCCTGTCCTGTCAGCCTTAATTGTTTTAAGCACACAACTCAGTGTCCACTTGCATGAAATACCCACTTTAGGGGGAAATTTTGGAACTTAAAAGTTCAGTGGATTCAGATATTGATTTAAAATTTATTTTTGACAGGCTTACCCGGTCTATTAATCAACTCTTAATAAAAAAAAAAATGAGATTGGTGATTCAGGGGTTCAGATGGCCACTCAAATCAATTTTTTTCCTGCCAGATCATATCCTAAATGCCATTAAAATTGTGGCAAGTGATAAATTCTCTCAGTTATGCTCCTTCTTTGTCAATCCCACTAAGGAAGCTCTGTATATGTGTGTGTGTGTGTGTGTACAAATGAATCTGTAAAAAAGTACTTACAGTAGTCATTCCCTACAAAGTGAGTAGATATATACTTGAAGATAGAAGCATTTCAACATTTAAGAATACCCAGCATGCCATTTTAGAAATGTACTACTAAAATTTTATTTTATGGTATTCAGATACCCCAAGGAATTTTAAAATAAAGTGTTTGAGTTATTGTAATAAGAGGTTTGAGTAGTATAGGGGAAGGAAACAATTTCTCCTTCACTCTTCTAAGTTTTTGGCCGAGACACTCCTGTAATAAAAGGTTATAAGGAGAAAAACAAACAAAAATTTAATAACATGTACATCTCTTGTACACATCAGAGATACCCAGGAAAACTAAATAACTTTCAAAAGTGGCCCAAACCACCACCTTAAATACCATCTCCAGCTAAAGACAAAAGAAGATATTAAGGTGCGGGACTTTACCAGGGAAAGCACAGTAAACTTGAGTTTAGTTGTTATGTAGATTTAAGTCTTTGCTTTCTTTGTTCATAAGAGTTTTTAGAGTTTTAGTTATTTTCCTCTTCCCCTTACAGAAGGAGAGTTGGTCTCACAAATGGATATTTTCCTTATAAATATAAATATTTCTTACAAATATGTAATTTCCACTAGGTTTTCAGAGCTGCACCTGTGTCTTCTGTTTCTTTTTTATTTTATTTTATTTTATTTAAAAAAAATTAAAAATTACAGTCTACATTCAATGTTATTGAGTATTAGTTTCAGGTGTACAGCATAACACTTAAACAATAATTTTATTTACGAAGTGTTCCCCTGATATTTCCAGCACCCACCTGCCACTGTATACATTTACTATATTATTATTGACTATATTTCCTATGCTGTAATTTACAACAACTTGAAAACCCACTAAGTTGATGAACATATTAGCTAATAATATGTTTGATAAGAAATTAACATCCAAAATTTATAAAAAACTCACCCAACTCAACACCAAAAATCAAACAAGCAATCCAATAATAAAAAAAATGGCCAAAAGATCTGAACAGACCCAAAGAGGACATACAGATGGCCAATAGACATATGCTCAATGTCACTAATCATCAGAGAAGTGCAAATTAAAACCAAAATGAGATAGCACCTCACACCTATCAGATTGGCTATCATCAATAAATCAACAAACAATAAATGCTGGTGAAGACATGGAGAGAAGGGAACCCTTGTGCACTGTTGGTGGGAATGTAGATTGGTTACAGCCACTATGGAAAACAATTCCTCAAAAAATTTAAAATATGTCTGCTGTTTAAAAACAAAAAGAACAAAAAAAAACAGCCTGGAACAATTTTTATGCCCAAAAGGCATATTTTGGGTGGCAAACTCTGCTCTCTTCAGCAGGATTTTAATTTTTTCTGAGTTGTAGCAAGTCCCAAGTCTATGGAGAAAAAGGTACTAGGCACCTAGAATTCTAAATGCAGGGAAACAATGGTTGCTGGGATCAAACAACTTTCTGCAGAAAATGAGCCTTCAAAATAACCCCTGGCCTCTCCATCAAGTCAGCTGAAGAGGTCTGCTGGGGAGAGAGAAGGAGCTCCCTTTTGGGAAGTTTCGTGTTTGTGAAGATGGCAGCACTCCATTTACATTGTGTTTCCTAGTTGTATACTGGCTTAGCAAGTAGACTTGCTGTCTTCCCCCACACTATTGAAAAGAAAGAAAAAGAAATCTAGAAGAAAGGTGACAGAACTTCCAGATAAAGGGATGACTGGGGTTGAGACATACACTGTATTTGGCCCATCCCAACATTGCCTGGTTCCAGGAGTTATCTGGAAAAAATACATGGGTTGGGGGGGTTGAAGACTTGCCAGGTCTGCTGTGCACAGGGGCCAGAGGTGCCAGATCATGGACAATCTGTTGGGCATGTGCTAAAAGTCACAGAGTTCTCATCCAAATCTCATGGTGCTTGGGGAAATCAATCGGAGGGTTCACTGATATCCAGCAATGGGGCATGTTTGCACTACCACACATTCTCATAAACCACTTTTGGGCAAAGGTAGTCTTGGCCAAACTGGTGTGAAATACAACTTCCCTAGTCAGGTGACATGACATTTTCCCTCTCCCAGATAGGATACTGTCTCCTTTTTCGTGGCCACTATCTGTCCCCATCTCTGTCACCATTCCAACAATTTCTAATCGGTTTTTATGCACCTAGACTAGCTGTGCCACAAGTCATCCTCTAAACAGCCATAGAATGCTCTTCAAAAAGGCAAATCTAATCATGTTACTTCTCAGATTAAAACTCTTTGATGATTCACATGTTACCATTTGGGATAATTTAGGCTCCTTAATTAGCTTTCCTTGTCTCTCTGGCCTCATCTCTTGGCCACAGTAAGCTTCTTTCAGTGTCTTTACTTTGCCCAAGTGCTCTCTTTCACTTCTGGGCTTTCATATACCTTCACTCCAAGAGGAACATCTTCCTTCAGATTCTGTATCCAGTTATGGACCTGCTGATTCTCACTTGACCTTCACTTAGCAGGTAAAAATGTTACTTCCCCACAATATACCTGACCATTAATTCTTGTATTATTTGCTGCTTCCTCCAATGTGGGGGTGAAAACCTGCCTGTCTCATCCATCACATTATTCTGTTTCAGAGTTTATACTTAATAGATATTTGTTGAAAGAATAAGAGTTATTTGGGGCCATTTAATCCTCAGGCACTAAAAAGATAAACTTATGTACTTTAATCAGATCAAAGCTGGGCCTTCTGCCCATGCCATATTAACTTCTGACTCAGAGCAGATGCTAACACTGTACCAAGAAATCAGCTAGAGAAGTGAATATAAACCATCACTTTTGGACAGCAAGCAGAAGCAAAAAACTTTGTGCTTATAGCAGAGTCACTTACTCTGACAATCATGCGCCATTCACCCTTTCTTAGGCTCAAACTTCTCAAATTGTGTTATTGTTTATTCCCAGACTTTTCTTTATCTGCCAACTGCAGAATTATCTAATTGGATCCATCTATTTTGTGTGTTTGAATGAAGGGAGAAAAGGCATTTTATAGTTAAGAACAAGTCTCTGAACTTTTTATACGGACTTCCCCAGTTTAACAACTTCACTCCTAAGACTGTCAGATCTTTCCTAACCAACAATTTTGTTTCCTTAAATTCCCCAGGAATATTCACCCTAAAAAGAAAATCAGGTTGGGCATTTTGGTTATGGTATGTACCATACACTGGATGGTTTAAACAACAGAAATCTATTATTTCACATTTCTGGAAGCTGGAAGGCCAAGATGAAGGTGTTAGCAGATGTGGTTCCTTCTGAGGACTATGAGGAAGAATGTGTTCCATGCCTCCCATCCTACTTCCGGTGATTTCCTGAGAACCTTTGGTGTTCCTTGATTTATAGAAGCATCACCCTGACCTCTGCCTTCATCTTCACTTGGCATTCACCCTGTGTGCATGTCTGTGCCCAAGTTTCTCTCTTTATCAGTAGACCAGTTGTATTGGATCGGGAGCCCACTCTATTCCAGTCTGATCTTGTCTTAACTAGTGACATCTTCAATAACTATAGTTTCAAATAAGATACATTTTGATGTCTAAGGACTAGAATTTTAACATATAAATTTTTTTAGGGGGGCACATAATCCAACCCATGGCAGATACAAATAACAGAACTTACATTCAAGTGAAAAATGTAATTCATTGAAAAGATGTAAGGCAGTTTTGAAAGTTCTAAGTGATTAGGACTGCTCAAGAGCTTATTCTAGGCACTGTAGCTGGGAAGAGTGGACTTCTTTTTCATCCTTGAACAACTCAACTCGAGAGTCCAAATCCTGGGAGAGAAAGTTCAGTTGGTCAAACTTGGGTCACACGCCCACTTCTTGGTTCCAGGGGATGGTAGTTGTGATGAGAGGAACTTTGGGTAGGAAAGTTCTCTGGTTTCCTGGGGTGGGCTTGGGGGTGAGAGAGATGTGGGAAATTGGGGAGATGTGGCCGTTTGAGGTGGTGGCTCTTGGACTTACTGTTCTGCAAAGTCTGCCTACCAGGAGGGGTGAAGGTAATTTCTCAAAAGAAACCTCAGACCTGGGAATGTTAGAGAGAGAAAATGGATACTAGGTAGCCAAAAGGAAAAAACCTATCCTCCAAATTTTGTCTTCTTTTTTTTTTTTTTGAGGGAGGGGGGAGTAAATTCAAGAGGAATGGTTTCTTTCTGGTGTAAATATTAGACCCTGCAATAACCAAATATGGAGATATTTGTAGGCAAATCTAAATTGAAGCTTTAGGAAGCCTTTGATCATACCACATAATGATAGTTTATGTCTGATAATGTCCCCTTAGAATAGGTATCTTCTATTAGAATAGGCCATCTTGAGGGGAGCTCAGTGTGTATTCATTTATAGTGATAAGGATTTCCTGGAAGGAAAGGGACAAGCATTAGGCTTTTATAATTCTTTTTATTTTTTGTTTTTTCATATCAATCCTTGGACCTAGAGGGGCTTTGATATGCTTACATATAAGAAGCAGAACCAATCCTAGGTAAAATGCAATCTGCTATTCCTGCTAATTTATCTACTCTCTGCTCCCCAAAACTGAGGCTGTCACTCATTTTCTTAAAGTAGCAGTGTGGTCCAGTGGATGGGTTGTGGACTTTAGATCCCCTTGGTTCTGTGGGATGGACCAAGTTGAGTAACACATGTTCTCTGAACCTCAGGTCTCTCCAATGTGAAATGGCAGTGATGCCTCATGGGGGATAATACTCTCACAGGGTTTGTGTGAGATTAAGGGCAAACCTATTTGCCAAGTGCAGCTCAAACAACTTGAGAATGTTCAGTTCTGCTGTGACAAGTCAAGTTCAGTTAGCATTTTATAACCAAATTTTGCTGGCCAGTTACTTGCATCTTCAAAACCACAGTATCTCAGACCTTGCTTTCTCCACTCCATTGCTTTGAAAATCTATTAAAGAATTTCTAGAATCCCCAGGGCGACCTCTTGTGTGCTCACAACAGCTGTGCCAGCTTCTTCTGCGAAGCTGGCCACCTTGTTGATGGGATTTGTCTGTCAAGGAAGACACCTCTGCCTCTACCACTTTTGCTCATGCTTACTGTGAAGGTGCTGCTTCTAAACTCTACACATATACTATCAGTTTTATCCTTAGGTCCCTTAGACTTCTTGAGTCTGACAAAAAGCATGAAATATTCTCAGGGGGATGTTAGATTTGGAAAGTAAGATCAGATGTGTGAGTTACAGCCTCTCCTTTCTCCACACTGATCATGTAATGAATTCTAGGGTTCGTTTGATCAGTGGATTAGCATCATCAGCACCTGTAACTCCCCGAAATGTGACTTGGCAACACTGGAAGGCTTTATCAGATTAGCTCAAGGATCAGTAAATTTGAAAATTTACTTAGGAAATTTGAAAATTTACTTAGGAGATTAAATAGTCTTTTCTTGTGACTGCTCTTACCATTTCACTCAAATCTTCTCTAATAAAATTTCTACTGCAGGCAGTGAAAGTAGCAATGAAGGTCACAGTTTTGAGTACCCATGTGTGGCTAGTGGCTATTATATTGGAAAACAAAGGTCTATATTGTGAGATGGTTTGACTGAATTATGTCTCAGGGTTCTTTCAGCTTAAAAAAAATGTTTTTTAATGGAATCTATAGGATGGCCACAAGTATTGTAGAACATCTAGATAGATAAAAGAATAGAAGGGTATTCAAACTAAAATTTTTTGGCAGGAGGGACTTTGTCAATATGTCTAGCAAACATGACAGTACTTGGTGCAAAAGATATATTTTTTCAAGGGGTGGTAGCTTTCATCAGCCCTTAAGTTATATCATGAGATAGCAGCCTTGATGATAGAAACATAATATTTAAGTAACCTTGATTAAAATTGGAGATTTTTTAAAAATTGCCTTATCACAACATTTTATCCAGGGTTCTCTGTGTGCAAAGCAGTGGATTATAAAGGAATATAGACTCTGGAAGCATAATCCCTGGTACGTAGTCAGGGCCTACTGGTCAGGGATACACTTTAATAAAAGTTATAGTTTGTACAGCTAAGAAAACTTTCCAGCACAGTTCTTTCATCAACTTAGTTTCAACTTGAACAAACACAAGAGTACTTGGAAAGAGAAAAATTCTTCTCCAAAGTGCACTCTTCCGGTAATTACCCGCAGGTCCGCTGGCAGCAGCTGGATTGAGTGGCTGACTCATCCTGGCTGATTACCTTAATCACCTTAATCATACGATCTCCTCTCCCTGGAATGGTCTCAACGTGGAGAGCGGCGGAACAGTCACTCAAAGCCGAAAACTCCTCATAAGCACGTATTCTGATGTGTTTAATGAAGAGCTTATGATTTATATTTTGACAAGACAGTCTGAAGGCTTTGTCAATCCTTCACTGGCTCTTGAGTTGGTAATAAAGACTTTTCCAAGAATGCATTGTGAGAATACACGGCATCCTTGAGAGTTGCTGCTGACGTCCTGAGGTGAGTTTCTCTTCCCTCGCTGCTCATTAGCTCTTTCAAGCAGTACATGGGCCCTTTCCTTCTCTAGTCCTTCTTTTTGAAGCCCCATCAATCCATGCATATTTGGGAATAGGCTGTGGAGCTTGATACCCACTCTAAGAATAAGAAGCAGTGATTCAAATATTCCTCATCATGCACTCTTCTCAGTGAGTCCATTAATAGACATTCACTCCACTGGGGTCAGACTACCTGAATATTCAAGGTAGTATGCCAGGCTTATTATTTTTATTTTGAGTGCTACATCATTAAATAAGAATCGCCATATCAAAAACAAAAAACAAACAAACAAAAAAACTGGTACATTCATGCCAGTAACCACATCATTGGAATTTTTGTATCTTCTTATTATTGTAATTGTATAGGCTTGAGCTTGGGAGAGTAAGCCATCTGGGGCTGTTATTTTTAATTAGCACTGCCTTTTAATAGGGGGGAGGGAGAGAAGGGGAATAAGTAGGGGAAGGGTCTGGTCAAAGAACATGTATAAATGACACATGGACATGGACAATGGGGTGGCGAATGACTGGGAAAAGTGGTGGGCCAGGTTGGGGGGGAGCAATGGGGGAAAAATGGGACAACTAATTGAAAAACAATAAAAAGCAATTTTAAAAAAGTTATGAGAGAAATAATGGTGATACCGTCTAATGGTACTGTCTAAAGTAGTAGATTTTGAGAAGGCATAGTTAATGGTCAATGATTGCTTATATTATAATATATGACCTCTTTAATGAAATAACAAGCATTAATATCAAATGATCTCTAATTACTAATATTCAGACAAAATGTTAAAAAATGTTACAAAATTTGGTGTAGCTAGGGCTGAGTTACTATACTTACCAGAAAAATTAATTGCCCACAATGATTAAGAACTTTAATCTTGGGGTCAGGAAAACCTGGGTTTGAATTTGATGTCTCACTCCCTTTTTCTGTGACCTTAGGTAAATTTCTAAACCTTTCTTTTTCCAGCTTCCTTGTCTATAAAATGGAGAAAATGATATATGACTCAATACATTTTCTGTGGGAATTAAGTGAATAAATATATGTAAAGTGATTAGGATAGCCTCTAGCATAAGATGAAAATCAAGTAAATCATAACTCAGTAACAATGGTGTTATTATGCTTTTAACAAGTCCTTGAAAACCTCTATTTATGTTTCCAAAATTAGTTGTAATTTTTAATAACTATAGCAGGCACCTATACAACATTTACTATTAGTCTGTTGCTGCTCTGTGCCCTTTCACATATTTCACTCATTTAATTATACAACAACCTGATGATGTCACTACTATGATTATCCCTATTATATAGATGAGGAACCTGAGACATGGAGAAGATAAATAACTTACTTAAGATTGCAAGGATAGTCATAAAAGAGCCAGGGTACAAACAAGGCAGCCAGGATTCAGAATCAGGGCTTTTACTTACTCAGCTATACTGTCTTTTAGGGTCAGAAACAAAGATGGTTTATAATTATAGTATAATTATAATATCTAAATTATATGTGTGTTATATATAAATTATATACAACATATAAACATAATTATACATGTTATTTACAAAATGTTAATTGCAAAAATGAAAAAGTATGTATAAATAAATAACTAATAAAATCTTCAGTACCCTTTCAACCTGGATAACCACAGCATAATGTCCTCCTTCCAATGTCTTTGGATAAATGTTCTTATTTAGTAAACTCTCTGCCCTTGAGATTTTAAAATTCAACTTTTTAAAGAGCTTTTTTCAAATAAATTAAAGTTTGCTTCTTATGAAGGAGCTTTTTTCTTCCCAAGTCTCTTAACTCTTATAAAGTTAAAACAAAAACTCTCAATTTGTATGTAAAAATCATCCTGAAAAGGAAATCAGCCTCTAGTGCCAGGGCCGTGAAGAGAGTGGGTAGTATGATGATTGTTCATTTGGAAATCAAAATGTTAGACCAATTACAGGTGAACTAAGGAATCAGGCAGTGACTTGACTGCGATGGGAACAGGTGTAAAAAAAGCACATCATGCAGATACCAGCGTAAGGAGTTCTAGGCACTGTAAAACTGAATTTGGGGGGGAAATCATGTGCCACTGTAATGTTTTAAAAATTGGGGGTTTCCAAAGTATATATTCTTAAAGAAACAAATCCTGTGGGTAAATATATTTTAAAATATATAATTAGGATTATAACTATATATGCATGTATTTATATTTTATTTATTTATTTAAACACTATTGTACTGTAGTTGCTTATTTTATTAAATCTTCTAGGAGCGTATTTTAACCATTTTCTTTATGAAAAATAGAGGGTTTCTGTTTTCCATCATTATAACTAATCCTGTAAGAGTTACCCTTGTGCATGTTTCATTTCGCATCACTTACTGCCCATGGTAGCATTCTAGATGTTTAACTACTGAGGTGAAAGCTCTAACCTTCAGGGCATGTTACCAAATGATTTTCCACAAAACATTATACCCCTTTGTACTTTGAATAGATGTGAAATAGACCTTTGCCAGTCTTAAATATTCTCATTAAATAATTGTATTTCATTTTTAACTTCAAATTATTATAAAATTGAGTAAACCATGTAATCTATTCATAGGTAGTTTTTCTTCTGAGTATTGCTGGCTTATGCCTAAATCTCAATCAAAATATTAATAATTCTTATTGATTTGTATCAGCTCTATCTATTCTTAGAATATATGCATTTTATTTTTTGTAATATTTCCAAGTTTGCCATTTGCAATTTGTTTGCTTATAACTTTTTTCATAACTATGTTTTAAAACAGAGATATATAGTGATCTGTTCATAAATGTCACCAAGTATTACATTTGCTTTAATAAGGCAGATATTAATGATTAATATTATATTTGCTTTAATAATTTACTTCTTGAATAAATTAAAATAAATTTAACTTAATATTTACTAATTATAATAATAGGAGAACAGGCATAGCAAAGTTTATCTTCTAGATTAGCATTGCCAGCTACTAGCATTACGGTATTGATGAAAGAGCACATAGAATGCTTAAAGCTGTCACAAGTTATTATTGTGATAAATCAGCATATTATGCAAAAGACATATATACTTTTCCCTCTGTCCAGTCTTAATAATACCTTATTATTTCCTTCTTTTTGTATTGCATCCATATTCAAACTGCCTTAAAAATCTTTTGTATATACAATGGAAAATTATTATTTAGCCTTAAAAAAGAAACTTCTGCCATTTGTGACAACATGAATGGATCATGAGTGCATTATGCCAAGCACAATAAGCCAGACAAAGAAAGACAAACACTGCATGGTATCACTTATATGTGGAATCTTAAAAAAAATAAAGAAAGGAAGAAAAGAAGAAAAGGAAGAAAGAGTCAAGCAAAAAAAGGGACTAGAATCTCCTTGCCAAAGAGTGGGGGAAACAGGGAGAGGTTGATAAAAGGGTATGCACTTTCAATTCTAAGATAAATAAAGTCTGAGTATCTAATGTATAACATAATGACTAAAGTTGATAATATTGTATTGTATAAATTAAAACTTGCTAAGAGAGTAGAGCCAAAAAATAGAAAATAAAAGATAAATAAGTGAGGCAATTGATGTGTTAATTAACTAGATGAGGGGAATCCTTTCACAATGTATATGCATATTAAATTACCACAATATACCCCTTAAATATCTTACAATTGTATATGTCATTTATACTCTAAGAAAGCTGAAATTAAAAAGAAAAAAGATGAATAAGTACAATACGTTCTGGGGATTAAATGTGCAGCATGGTGATTATAGTTAACAATACTGTATTGTATACTTGAGAATTGCTAAGAGAATAGGTCTTAAATGCTCTCACTACCAAAAAGAAATTGTAATTATGTGAGGTGATAGAGGTGTTAACTAACACTACTATGGTAATCATTTAGCAATGTATGCACCTTAAATATACACAATGTTATATGTCAATTATATCTCAATAAAGCTGGGAAAAAATCTTTTCTAGAACTTGTCCATGTATATTGTAACTTCTGTAACTGGCCTTCTCTGTCATTTCTTCTGTTCTGTTTGTGTTTTCTATATATTGGTTTTCTTTTTTAAAGAAAACTTTTACTGAAAGAAGAAAATTTGAGGGGGAAAAGAAAACCCTTCAATGTTTCCATAGTATTTGGAAACCAAATTAAATATCCTAAGAGAGCTCCGTTGTGGCACAGGATGGGGCCGTTGTAGCACGGTGCGTGTCACTCTGTGCATGAAGCTTGCATACCTAATTCCCTGTGTGCTTAGGGAATAAGAACTTTTGACACGGAAAACTCTGCAGAGATGGCTCATTATTTTGTTTCTATTTGAAAATTACATAAGGGTCCTGACCAAAAGAAGGCAGCACTTTGGGAAAAAAAAGAAAGAAAGAAAAAATCACTCAATTTTAGCCAGGCAACATTTGGATTAGCTGGAGAGAAGAAATGGTAATCTTGACATACACGATCTATGAACCATCGACGAGCCCTGGGTCCCGCCTGAGCTGGCTAGAAGGTGATAGATGTTGGTGAGAGTTGTTATCATTTTGTTTTACTGTTGTTCAAACTTTAAATTCCAAGTCAAAATGGAGGCTCCTTTCTGTCCCGCTCTGCCCAGCTGCTAGTGGTGCACTGCAAGCAAGGGGGAATCTGGGGGGTAAGCCTCTACTGAAAAAGTCAAATACTACATGGACTGTCCCCATGTTTTATGTGACTCCAAGTGCTCCCTTCAGCTTTTCCCTCAGATTCCTTCAACTTGCTTTCACGAAGGCCCCAGATAGATACTCCGATGGCTCTTCTGAATGGGGAAAATTGGGCTGACTTAAATAACCCTGCAAGTTAAATCTTACTCCTTCAAGACACTTTGTTTCACATTTGTTCAAAGTTTAAAAGGAGTATTTCAGTGCAGATTTGTTTGGTGAGCAGCTATATAAACCTGGTAGCATCAATATGGTATAATATTCATTTTTCTACCTGGATGTTTATCATCTATAGTCCTTCTGCACTGGTACAGGGCTACAGAAACACAAGCTCATTCTAAGAAAGGAATATACTTCAGTCCTTGTGTTCGGGGCCTCATTCTCATGTTCAGCCCCCATCCCACTCCAGTGGGGTGGCTGAGCCTGTAGACTTGCTCACTCTACAGATTCCTCTTCTCTGATTGCATTCATTCCCTCAAACCAATGGTTGGCAGGAGCATATGTCCCTCAGGTGACATTACTCATTAGGTATCTACCACTAGCCTAATGTACGGTTGCCACCCAGAATCAAAACAGAGGAAAATCATCTAAAAATCAGCTCGTGAAAAACATTTCATCCATGAAGCCTCTCTCATGACATTGCCAGCTACAGTCTATTTCTCGTTTGTTTTATAACTTTAAACAAATTAACCTTTTATTTTGTTATACCAAAGTTGAGATTTACATACAAGATGCAAAGAGCCCCAGCATATCCTTCACTTGGTTTCCTTTATTTTTAAAATTGTTTTATTTTATTTTCATCACCATTTATCCCCCCTCTTTCTTCTACCTCCACCCACGCCCCTCTCCCCTGCAATCTCCACACGGTTGTTCATGTCCATGAGTGGCTTTCTCTGTTTTTTCTTTTTTTGCTCAATCCCTCCACCCTTACACCTCCCCTTCCCCAGTTGTCAGCCTACTCTCTATCCAAACCACCAGATCAAAACTGTCCCTTAGGGCCCTTTTTAAAAAACATAGTGCTGTACCCTTCCCCTGGACAATACTGTTTCAGTGGAGTTGGAGTGGGGCCGAGGAATTTATATTTTCAGGAGCCCCACAACATATTAAACAAGATGTATTTAAAAAAACAATTCCAGGTTGAGTCTTATGATCAGACAAACTCAGGAAACTGTCTTAATTATGGCTTTGCATCCTCCACCTTAAGGATCTGGTGATTTAATTACATTTTACATGGCATTGCTGCAGTGTGCCTTGTGTTTCAAAGAAACAAGAAGGGCAGTTGGATTTTTTTTAAAGGTGGTCATAGGCGCCAAAGTGTGAAAAGATAATTAAGGAGACAGACAGGAAAAGTGCTTTGCAAAAGAAAAAAGGGACAGAGTGGGAGTGAGTGTAGAGATGGAGCACTCCAAAGGTTCAGGCAGGGCAATAATGACTTCCTTATTGGTCTTTGGGCCTCAGCAGCGGTGCCCTCAAATCCCTCATGGCTGCCATGGTCACCTTCCTCAGGCCCCTCTCTGATTGCATCACTACCCTTCTTAGAGCCCAGTGCCAGTGCCTGACTGCCTCGCCAAATGAACACTCTTAATCACAGGTGTCAAGGCCCTGAAGTCAGTCTCCGGTTTTCTGTAGCTAATGGCCATGCTCAGCCCAGTTCAGGCTTTCTGCTTTGGCTGCCAGGCTCTGTCTGCCAGTCCTTAGGTGAAACTTGTCAGCTTGCTCTTGGTAGACCCCTACCTGAGCCTTGGGACACTTCCTCTTCTTTTTGATGAGGCTGTGTGCCTTTCTTCCTTTATAATACTATTCAAATGTAACATTTTCAGGGTCAGATTCTCCTCCCCCCACTTTTCTTAAATTACTAACCAAGATGGATTTTGAGTTCTCCTCAACTTGACTACGCTTGAGAGTCCTCCTGACTCCAGGCCCCTAATCTCCCTTTTCTTCAAACATTTACTTTAGAAAACTTATAAATTCTTTCTCTGCCCCTTTTGAAATGATGTCAATCTTTTCCCAGTCTCTTGTCAGTTTTACAACCCAGGAGATGTTTTCCCTAAGGACCAGGGAACAATATCTTTCAAATGAAAACATTAAAGCACATAGCACCCCTATCTCCCAGTCTCTGTGGGAGAGTAGGAGTCCAAATAAGATGGGTGCCAACTAGCAAACCCAGATGTCCTGATCACTGAGAAAAACATCTGCAAAAGCAGGAATAACTCAATGTGCTGCACACATCACACTGGTCAACCTTTTGCTAATAACCTCTAGCTCACCCAGCACATAAGCACCCTCCCTCCCAAGGTTTCCTTCTTCAGAATTAAGCTCCCTCTCTCTCCCCTAGTGCAAGAGCTTGAATAAAGTCTTCCTTGCCAGTTTAACTTTGGCCAGTGAAATTTTTTGCTTGACATTACTTAATAACACAGAGAAATAACTTCTTGTTACACTAATACATTTCATAAAAATTAATGTATGTATATATATCATTGCATTTGTATCTGTATTTGTAAAATGCAAAGCTTTTGAAATTGATAACTATCTCTCTTGGTATTAGATTCTGACGAATCTCTGTTCAACCAAAGAAAAGGTTAATGAGATCTTCATATATGACTGGGCTGTCATTACTTGGAATGATGACAAGTTTTTAAAAGTTCTTAAGACATGTTAGAACATTTTTTAAGAGAATAAGAAAAAATCCACTCTCTTTTATAATCTCTGGGAAAGGGTTTCTAAATCAGAAAATAAACTTTCTTGACCTTCCAGCCAAGATGGAGGTATAGACAGACACGCTGCGTCTCCCTCCACATCTAAGAAGGAATACAACAACCTCAAAACTAGAAACAACCAGAAGTTCCAGAAAATCAAACTGCATCGAAGTCCAACAAACAAAAATATAAAGAAGAAATACTCATGCAGACAGGTAAGAGGGGCAGAACCGGGGTGGAGAGAAGGTGGTGAGGTAGTGGCAGCAGAGGTGGCAGTGGCAGGCTCGTGGAAAGCACATTTACATGTTTTCAAAAGTTAGGAGAGACATGTGGGAAGCATTCCCAGCTTCTCACCAGACCTTACAGCTCACAGTCCCAGCACCAGGGAAAATCAAGCCTCATTGCTTCTGACTGTGCAGACCTGTGGGGGTTGGGGTGGAGGCAGAAACTGCCAGTCTCTCAGCTGAGTTCACTTGTTTAAAAGACCCCCATGGTCCTAGAATGTCCACAGACCCACCCACTCTGAGAATGATGGCCAGGGCAGCAGCTAGAGGGGCACCAGTCTGGTACAGAAGTGGGAGAGGTGCCTGGAAAAGGGGTGAGTGCTGGGCAGGTGGCACTCTTCCCTCTCGGACCCCTCCCCTACATACAGCACCACAACATGGTGAAACAGGTCACCCCATACTGACGAATACCTAAGGCTCTGCGTCTTGCAATGTAACAGGAGCGACAGCTCTGCCTGGGACACAGCATCTAACAAACACAGGAGCCTGTCAAGATGAGGAGACAGAGAAGTATGGCCCAAAGGAGGAAACGGATCAGGGTTCCAGTGGGAGAATTGAATGATAAAAACATAGCCAACCTAACAGATGAAGAGTTCAAAACATTGGTGGTAAAGATGCTCACAGGCTTGACAAGTATGCTTGAGTACGGCAAATGCATAAGAGAAGAAGTGAAGGTTGTGCTAAATGAAATGAAGGAAAATCCACACAAAACCAATGGTGAAGGGAAGAAAGCCGGGGTTCAAATTGATGATTTGGAACATAAGGAAGAAAAAAACAGTCAATCAGTGCAGAGTGAGGAGACAGGAATTGGAAAAAATGAGGAGAGACTTGGGAACCTCTGGGACAACTCTAAGTGTGCCAATATCTGAATCATAGTGATGCCAGAAGAAGAGGAAGAGCAAAAATTTGGGAACTTGTGTGAAGAAATAATGGAGGAAAACTTCCCAAATTTTTTGAAGGGAATGGACATACAAGTCCAGGAAGCAAGGAGACTCCCAGATTAGCTGGCCCCAGAGAGGACCACACCAAGACACATCATGATTAAAATGCCAAAGGTGAAAGATAAAGAGAGAATCCTAAAAGCAGTGAGAGGCGGAGAGTTGCCTACAAGGAGGTACCTGTAAGACTATCAGCTGATTTCTCAAAAGAGACTTTGCAGGTTAGAAGGGACTGGCAAGATGTATTCAGTGTGATGAAAAGGACCTACAGCCAAAATTGCTCTATCCAGCAAAGCTATCATTTAGAATGAAAGGGCAGATAAAGTGCTTCCCAGACAAGGTAAAGCTAAGAGTTCATCATCACCAAGCCATTATTATATGAAATGTCAAAGGGACTTACATAAGAGAAAGAAGATCAGAATTATAAACACTGAAATGACAACAAACTCTCAACTGTTACCAACTGAATCTAAAAAATAAAAACAAAATCCAACTAAACAAACCAGAATAGGAACAGAATCATAGGTATGGGGATCATTTGGAGGGTTATCTGTTGGGAGGAGAAAGGGGGAGACATGGGGAAATTGTGCAGGGATTAAGAAGCATAATAGGTTGGTACAAAACAGACAGGGGGAAGTTAAGAATAATATAGGAAAGGGTGAAGCCAAAGAACTTATATGCATGGCCCATGGACATGAACTAAGGGGGGTGGGATTGCTGGAGGGAATGGGGGTACTGGGTGGAGGGGAACAAAGAGGGTAAAATCAGGACTACTGTAACAACATAACCAGTAAAATATACTTAAAAAAAGAGAAAATAAACTTTCTTCCAAGATTACACATGGTTGTGATTTTAAAGGTAGGGAAGCTTGCCTCATATAGCCGCTGCCCAGCTAATGAAACCCAAATCCAGGTGTCTTGTTAGTAGAAAGAATTAAACAGAAATAGTATAATTTCAAAAAGAAAAACATCAATAAAATATACATAAACATTTTATATGCACATATTGATTCATGAAAAGAAAAAAATCTAATACTTCCTTGCCCACCCCATAGTTTCTTCACATAAATTTGGAGGAATATTATTACATCAAGTGTGATAAATGCCTGTTAATTGGAGTTTGGAAGACTGTCATTTGTAAGATTGTGTTAAATTTTGAATTTTTTCATTTTATATCTTTTCAATATAGTTTATCTGTTAACTATGTGGAAAAGAAAACTCACTTGTTAAATAATTTATATAAGAACATGAAGATTTACATTTCTTTCTCCATATCCAATTCCACCTGGACCATCCTGGTTTTCCCACACGTTCCCCAGCTCATTTGTTTGCTGGGGACAGAGATTTTTCTTTGCAGTGCTGACTGCCTTGGGAATCACCAGTGCTCTTGGGAGCCAGGTGTGGGAAGAAACTACGTTCTCCAAAAATTCCAAAGGGATCCCTCTTTCTGTCCTCCCTTTCCTAGGAATGTGAAGGCTCAAACACCACAAAAAGTACAACCAATTAATTTGCTTTTAACCTGAGACCCCTGATTTATTTGTCTATCGATCTACTATTTCACAACACTCCTGGGGCTTCCATAGTATTATTATTTTTAGCTTCTGTGTATTTAACTGAAATGAAAAGATTGTCACTTTACTGGAAGAGGATCTGGGGTATAAATATGGTATCAGTTTGCTAGTTTTCAGGATTTTGGTAAATCTTCAGACCCTGTTTTAAGCTAAATGAAGAGAATTTTAGATTACAAAAAAGCTGTTGACACTTACATTTGTATATGGATATGAAAGTATACATTTGAGAATCACTCCTAAAACTGGAAAATGCAGTTGCTCTCTTTGAACCAAGGTGTTAATTTCCTGCATCAGGCCAATATTATACAGTTTTCTGTTATTGTGTAAAATAGTCTCACACAATTTGTAGATGCCCGTCCATGGCCAAGTTTATTACACCCTTTTTAAAGTAAATGACCTCTGGTTAAAACTATTTTGGTTCTGTTCATTTTCTACCTGAAATGCAGATGGGAAATTGACTTTGTGGATGCATTTCATATTTTAAAGGTTAGTAAAAATTGAGTGAATCAAACTATTCATGAATAATCTTAATATTAGATCTTAATTTTTTACTGAGTAGTCAATAGCAAATGCATAATATGAGAAACGTTGAAGAATACAGGAGCCATCTTTATAGTTGGAAATAAGGAGATGTAGAGAATCAGATATGAGAGAGTGTAGCCAAAATTTAATACCTTTTTCTTGTGGTCACTATCTTTTCTTTCCTTTCCTCTATAGGAAATTGTATCTTCCTTGTATTCAGTTGGATCCTCTGCTGATCTCTCTGCCCTTCTACAATAGCTGCATTAGAATCTTATTTTCCATATCTTGTTTTAGACTAATTTTCTTCTTTTTTCATTGACATCTTATATTTTTACTATTTTGGTATGTATTTGATCTCTGACCAGTTTACCCATTTTTCTTGCACTGTTAAGATTAAACCATCCTTCAGCCCTCAGTAATGTTGCACTGGGGGCGATTCTGTTGTCATTTCCTGTACTCCCCTGACTTTCTCTCCAAGAGTCTTCATCAATGTCAGCTCTCTTCCTTGCCCACAGTTTCCTGTCAGGTTGGACCCCCTAATATGATACTGTTCAATTTCTGAAATGCAGCTAAACTTGTTATGTCACATTGCAATGCAGGAGCCCCAAACCAAGGAGCTGCTTAAGTGTTCATGATATCCCCCCCCCCCAAACAAAACAAAACAAAACAAACAAACAAAAAATCACCTGGTGGGCTAGCTGATGTGGACATGCCATTAATAACTAACATTACAGGGGAGCGCACCAACGGCGGTGGGTGGGTGCAAGAGAGACCGCAACTCCTCCAGCCTGAGACTTGTTATAAGGGGTCCCAGACAAAGGAGGCACGAGTCTTACGTGTAACTCTAAACTACATTACCTCAGCGCATACTTGCAGCAATCACAGGACAAGAAGCTGCTCCCAAATGAATGAATGAAGGGAGTTACAATTGATTCCAAAAATAATAGTATTCCTTCTGGCCAGTGGCCGTCTGACCACCCTGAGTCATGGAAAGGGGAAGAACCATGTCCATTGACCCACCACACATGTTTTTTTCTGGGATAGTATTTGTGGCTGGAAATGAGAAAAGGGAAACAAGCCCTTCAGGTCATTTTAGTACACCCTAAAGTTTGATAGCTACTGCTGTAGGCAAAGGTATACAAGATGTAATCTTGCTTCTTTTATCTCTGTTCCCCGACCCTATGCTAAGTAGGACGTTACTTAGCTTCTTCCAGGTCATGACTCCTTGGTACTTCGTACTGATCATTCATAATACTTCAATTTAGAAGATTGTTAGACATTGTTAGCCTAGCATATGCAATTGTATTTACATGAAACGATTCTACATGTATAGAGAATATTTCAGAAGTGTGATACTCTAATAAACTTGAATCTCCAAAACTCTCAGCACAGGCTTCATGAATAGTTTCTAACTATCAGCTGCAGCATAGATAAGACAACCTGAGAATACAGACAAGTTGGTAGCACTCTAGCTATAAAGCCACATTTATCTTTTGAATTTAGAAAAATGGAATATACATGATTGAGTGGGACATTATTGAAAGGATATTCTTAAACTCATTACTATTTATATACCTTTAATAATTTATTAAAGTCATCATTTTGTTATAAATAACAACCTACATACTTCAGAAATAAGGACAATCTAATCTGTCCTGACATCAATGTTGAGGACCAGTCTGGCAAAGAATCTGTGTAGAGAATCCTACTGGTGGTATTTGTGGACCTTGCAATCTATGATCCCTGCTTCTCATTTCTTTTCTGAAAGTCATTGCACAGCTTGCCACTGGTCCAGGGAGGTAGGAGGAGCAAGATAATGTGTTTTTTCTATATTTTTGTCTACAGAAGTAGCTCTCAAGCTTTAGGGTGCACTAGAATGACCCGAAAGGCTTCTGGAAACACAGATTGCTTGGCTCCACCCTGAGTTTCTGATTTAGTAGGTTTGAGGTCAGACTTGAGAATTTGCATTTCTATCAAAGTTCCCAAGTGATGTTGCTGAGAACTGCCACCCTAAGATATTGCAAAATCTCTTAAGCCTGAGAATCTTCTGGAACTGATTCTCCTTTTAGATACTTCTGAGATACATTGCCAGTGACTCATCTTTGGTTGACCTTTTGTGACATTGCCGAAGTCACTTAATGCTTCTGTGTTTTTATATCACTGTCTGCAAGATGGAATGTGTCATCTAAGGCTTAATGATGCTTAGACTCACATGGATAGTGCTATGGATTTGCAAGTGTTTACTTTAAAGTATTATTTCACAGACTTGGAAAATTCCCCAGAGAAGTTATGGTTATGGCTCCATACAGAAATTGAAATCCCTCTTTGGCTTCAAAATAATTTACTCTGGAGCATTGGCTTATTCGGGGCAAAAAAAACGTCAGGGATTTTTTGTTATCTCACTCTCCGTAAAGTTTATAGCTCAAAATAATTTTTCAAGTTAAACTGTTACTAAATCCTAATGCCTGTTGATGCATTTTGCCAAACTTTGGAACATTTGAGGAATTTTTAAATGGTATGTTAGAAAACTTTTTAACAATTTTTAAATGTTATAGGTATAAAACCAAAAAAAGGTTAAAATGATATTAATTTGAAAAAAGTTTGTTTCATTTCAATAAAATATTGATTTGATAAGAATATCACATTAAATTAATAGATTATTTGGTTCAGAGCCCTACAGTGCATAAATTCTGTTCTATCTCCAAAGTACCAGCCTTAGCAGATGTTTCCTTGTGTCATTAACTGTCCTTAGAATAATACCTTACCTGAGACTCAGCTTTCTTATCTGATGTTGGTGATAATGCAGCACCATCTTCGATTAAACTCTTTTAAAGATTATATAGTGAAAATATTTGGGGCACTGTGAGTCATTAGATATTTGAAGTCTTATCCCTTAAAATATACTTAGTTTCTGCAGTAATTATAAGAACAGAATTTTTAATAGATTATTTCTCTTCTTAGGTAGTAAAGGAAATTGATATGACAAATGAACACAACAAAAGAATTAAAATTAAAACAAAAAGAAGACTGAGCTAAATGTAAAACAGGGCACAAAACCCCAGTCGTGAAATTTAGGGGCGTTCAGGCAGAAGTTAGTTTTATGAATGGAGAGTAAGCCTTGTGTGAGCAGCATGGTAGGAGAGATGAACCTGAGATTCTCATATGAATTTAAGACCGTCTAAGTCAGATAAAGTGTCCTAGCTTGGAAGTAGCTTCTGACTCTCAGCAGAAGTAAGTACAAATCCTCTCTGGATTTAAGTATGCAGTTATTAGGGACTTAAGATTCCCACAAAATAAGTTCAACAAAATAAGTTCATAGTAAAATGCACAAAGAAACTAGTCACTATAAATGAGATTTAGAAGGACAGTGAGCAACAGATATATATACCCAAGGACTTCAAACAATCATATTTGCAAATATGGAAATATAACTATAAAAAATTTTAAGGTAAAATATGAAATAATAAATTGAGCAAGAAACAGGAATATATAAAAATAGCAAGGCATATTTGAAAATTATCCAAATAGAACCTCTAAGTATAAAAAATGTAAACGTTGAAATTAAAATCTCAATGGGTATTTTAACCACAGAGTTAATGCCACTGAAGAGAGAATGACTAAAATAAAATACAAATCTAAATAAGCTCCTCAGAAAAAAAAAACCAGCAGAAATATATTGATTTTTTTAATAAAATTGTATTCTCTATGTGATAATATTTAATATTTATTTTGTAAGTTCTGTCTCTGTGTAAATTATTTTGTTTAATCTTTGAACAAATGTAAGGTTTTTTTAAAGTTTTAATTTACAGATGAGGAATATGAAGTTTAAGAATATCCAGTCTGACAAGCTACAGAATATATGCTTTTTCTCAGTCCTGTACTAAGTAAGAGAAAGGCCACATAGATCTTACCATCTATGTCATTAGCTATGAAATTATAACTTGAACCTTTTGATGGTTTATTAGTTATAACTCAAAATTATTAAGATATAATGAATACAAAAACATGCATTGAGAAATAAGTAATTGAACAAAATTATAATGTAAGATACAAAATACTTCACTCATCAAAATAATTAGTGATGGGAATTTTAGGCACTATATTGTCCTAGCAGGAAAAGCTCTTTTGTAGTCCTCTTCACATCTATCACATAAGCTATTGCTTACTCCACCTCACTTTCTAGGGTACAGTCAGCCAAATACCATCTAAACCAGACGATTTCAGGGGAGCTTTGGTAAAATGTTCCTTTACAGGGCTAAGGTTTCCAACTCTTGCCATTCCATTAATGATTTTTTCTCTCCCTGGAAACAAATGGAATTAACAAATGGTAATGTCCTCTATGGCTCTAGAATTAGTCACACTAGGATTATTGTGCGTATTTCCCAGAAGATATATTTTACATCTTGTGACAAATGAACCATTTAATTCTTAAGATTTTCCAGTGAGAATTTTCTCTCACAAGTTAAAGCTTGCTGTCAAATGTTGTTATTAGAGAAAAGAGGAACCTGACTGTTGCATCCATCCCATAAAAGATAATAGACTTTTTTAAGTTAACAGGGTGATTCATTTCTGACAGAGGAAAGGTTATAAAATCAGGTCAGAACCCAACCACTTTGAAGAAGTCAGAAGGTGCAGGCGAAACACATAGTTTGCAACCCACTGTCCACGCACACCTATAGAAAGTTGGGGCAGGGGAGTTAAGCTCTATTCGTGCTTTTATCATCTTGAATAATTGGTAATGTGAAAAGTTTTAACTCCTTTCTTCATCACCACTAAATGATAATGACTTGCACGCACACCACCTCATCCTCTATGGTCTTCCAGCATGTAGAATATATCTTCTTCTGTACAAGTATAATTTCAATTTTTAAAAGTTAACTTGACTGTGCATCCAAGTTGATATGTCCCTGTTATGTTCTGGTAGCACTTGCATTAAAAAACAAAGGAGGAACATTTCTACTACAAATAGGTAATGAATGCTCAATTACGCCTAGAGAGAATTAACAGTATAAATGATCTACTGATCATCAAACATACGTCCAGAGTTAGGAGGCAATCCAGCCTTGAAGCTTTGGAGCAGCAATACAGTGTTTTGTATCATACCTTCTAAAGAAGGGACTAATAACTCATGTAGATAATACTGGCACTGGGACAGAAGACTACAGAATGCCCGTTCCAGAATCATGTCTCAGGATTTTCCTCAATTCTCTGAAATCTCTTCTGGGTCTCCTCTCTGTCCGAAATACTAGAGTCCATGGGCCGTACCCACTGCACAAATTTCGCTTGATATGGCAAGTGAGTCCCTCTCTCCTAATTAGGATTAGATTATAGTCAGTGAAATGACTTTTCTCCATAGCTATGGTGTTTATTAAGCAAGTAGCCTAATAGTGTGGGGGAGGAAGAACAATTTTTCTTTTACCTTCCTAAATTTTCCTGGCTGAACTAATAATCAGATCAACATGAGACAGATTAATAGGAGAAAATAATCAAATTTATTATGTATGTACATATGGGGGTTCCATAACAATATGGGGACCTGAGGACAAATGCGGCACTTGAGGTTACTATGTCACTTTGAGCTAAGGAGAAAGAGGATTGTGGTTTGGGATTTCAAAGGGCAGGAAGGCAATTCGCATAGATATAGAAAAGCAAATATTTTCTGTATAAATGTCTGCTGGGCCATCTTTAAAAACGAGACACTGAGGGGACTTCGCTTAAAATGCCTTGCTAGGTCCCTCCCCATCTATCACATACTAGCTCATATTAAAATTCAGTTATCTATAATTCAATAGCTCCCTTTCTGGAGAAGGTCCCCTGTCTAAACTCTCTGAGGAAGTTAGGGAGGAGCTAAAAGGTTTTTCCTGAGTCTTTGGTTTTTTGAAAATAACCAGCTTAAAGTAATCAATATCCCCCAAAAGGCATATTTTGGAGTGGCAAACTCTGCTCCTGCTCACCAGTTATGTAAGTATTTAGACTATTAAGAGCAAGTATATAATAGGTGATGGTAAATAAAAATTAACACTAACTTTTCAGGGTCTTTAGGAAATGGTTAATTTTTCTAGGAAACAAATGTATTTTTTTAACTTTTTAATATTCTTTACGTTGGGAAAGGTAAATATAGTTTTAGTTCTCAAATATAGTTTCAGTTCAGTTCCAGTTACCAAACAGCAATTAGGGTCACATTGGCCACCCTCTAGACAAAATTCCATTTACCTGTTACTTTATTTAACAGAAGTAACAGGTAAAGTCAAACAGGCACTAACACTAAGACAAAAGGTAACTAGAAATTTAAACTCCTTACAGTAACCTATTCTAGAGATTTTCAAAAGTTTGTCAAACTCAATTCCCTCTGGGGAACACTGCCATAACTTCATCAGTATTTAAACAATAAGCAGGTTAAAAAATAAAGCAGCCACTAGATTTAAAAATCTTTTTGCTAAGCAAGCAATCGCTGCTCTATTTGGTATCCTGAGAGGGAAATTGCCACTCAGTAACATAGCAGGGCAGTTTATCTGCTTTACTCATTGTTAGCACTGGAATCATAACTGCATAGTTAACTTGACTATGTATCCAAGCACTTGATCAAAATCAGGTGCTTGAATTTAATCTACAATAAGATCCAAGGATTCTCCTATTATGAACTTCATCAAGATAACTAAATGAGATTGGCTGGACTAGCACTGAACAAAGAACTCTGCACAAGTTTTACACATTTAATGTGCAACGTACCAACAGATAATAAACAGTCGAGCTCTGATAGTGACTTCCAGCCACTTCTCAAAAAAATTCATTAAATCACAGCCAGGTGAGGCCAGGGGTCATACTGTCCTCATTTTGTCTTCTTTCTAATTTATCTACGGTTTCTCTCCTACTCTTATGCCTCAACATCCTGTATCAGGCAGTGGAATTTTCCATGGACATGCACCTGTCTGTTGTTTGCTGTTGTACTCACAGCAGCCAGCGCAGTATTTGGTACTTGTTGAGGTTTCGATAGACGAATCCAAATGAATAAAGATGCTGCATCTCTTCCCTGACTCAGGCCTTATTGTCTTTCTGGCAGTATATTCCCATTGCTACAGCTTTGAGTCCCTCTCCAGTTATGCAGCATGTTTCTTAGCTGATTCTGAGACTTGCTGGTTGGTGAAAAGATTTTCAGAAGCTAATGTTTCCTGTTTATTTAAAAAATAATACTATTTAACAATAATACTGTTTATTGAAGAAAGTTTTGACAACATACCAAAATATATTGAAGAAAATAAATATCCCCCATTATTCCACTGCCCACCAGTAAACATTTAATATTTTGGGAATGTCCATTTTTCATATCTTATGTGCTTATACATTATAATATAGCTTTAATTTGGCTAGTCTTATAATTTTAATTTTAATAATTAATTTTTAAAGCATCTTTAAAAAAATATCATTTTTTTTAGAGAGAAGGGGGAAAGAGGGAGAAAGAGAGGGAGAGAAACATCAATGTGTGGTTGCCTCTCGCATGCCCCCAACTGGGGTCCTGGCTAGAAACCCAGGCATGTGCCCTGACTGGGAATTGAATCAGTGATCCTTTTGTTTCGCAGGCTGGCACTCAATCCACTGAGCAATACCAGCCAGGGCTAATACTTGACTTTTAAATTTAAAATTTTATATTTTCCTAGGTTGCTAAATGTTCTTTAAATCAGTGGTTTTTTAAATAACTGGCTTTGGCATTATACTTATTTTATCATATGCATTTTCATTATTATTTTAACCTTTCTCCATTTGCTCCAATTGTTTTCCTTGTTGTTACTTTTAAACTAGAATCCCTGTACTTTTACTTCTGCATTCTTCCTAGAATATTGTCTTAGGATAAATTCCAGAAATGGAAATTTTAAGTTAAAACATAAAAATATTTTAAAGTCTCTAGAAGCATACTGCTTAATTTCGCCCAAGAAAGACTGTACCAATTTACACTGGCTAGAGGCTTTTAAAAAATTTTCATGAGAAGATGAACTGGTAACTAGAATTGAAAACAAAAAAGGATTCATTGCAGCATGAAGGTAATGGATCTCAGATTGCTCCATGCACCCCTCTTACACGCCACCTCCATTTGTGGCAGCCTGGGATGGCGCTAGTTCACCATTTCATACTCACTGTTACTGAGGCTTTGCCATGTTTTCTTTTTAAATTAAAGACCTTCCCTATGACATTTCTGCTAGAAATGGCTGCTTCCAAGACTGAGGTGTTACAGTTTCAGCGTTTCACATCTGTTTGGCTGCGTGAGACTTAATTGCTCTACCAAAGTGCACAGGGCTGTATAACCAAATTTAGAGACCAGGTCATGGTTAAATTACCAGAGTCAACATTTGCACCTAAAAAGCTATTGGGACTGTAATCTATTGTGTATGCTTAGAGAAAATGCACATTTACTCTTTTGGAATGTCATCCAATATGATGTGCTAAATAGACTAAAACAGACCATACCTGTCAATAATAGAGTGAATAGGAGTGATGACTGGCAAAGTTTAAATTCATGCAATGTGAGTTAGCAAATATGTTAGGTAAACAATTAAAGCTGAGAGTCCCATGCCACATCATAAGAACAAACAGTGGCAAGTTGTTTCAAACTTAATATTATTCCCAGAATAATAGATGAAGTTATGTCATGCATGGACTTTCATTAAATTGTTCACCAGGATGGAGAAACAATCTGTCCATAGCCCAATTTAGGTCCATAGTCTTTTGTGTCCCTTGGTATGCACCTGTGTATAGTTTGAGTAGATGACATTGAATCAGGTGTGCAGTAAAATTAACTTTTGTACTTTCATCAGAAGAGTAAAGGGCATGATTTCTATTGATCTTTTCCTTTTCTCCCCTTACTTATATTATCTCCTGGTGGTGTTTCTCAGATGGGTAAGTGTAGAGAGAGGAAATGCCCACTTCTGAGATGAAGGATAGAATCCCAGTAGATAGAATCTCTGGGATATTGGTTCATAAAATAGTTCTCTGGGATAAAACAATGCTGCATTAGAGTCAGGAGAGTTTCAGTGCTCTTCAGGCCATTCACTGATTCAACCAATATTTGCTAACCACTTGATGATTACTTAACCATTGTTCTAAGTTCAGGGATAAAGCAATGAGCAGAAAACATATCTGTCCTTGCCCTTATGTCACTTGTCACATAACAGGGGGAGGAGACATTAATCACCTAATTTCACAAACAAATTTCTACAATGCAACTGTAAAGGGGGCCAGATAGAGGAATAACAGAGGAACTTAACCAGCTGAGAGGTGGGAAAGGCTTCCCTGAGAAAGAGACACTTGCAGTTAGGATTGAGAGATACATACTAAAACTAGGCCAGGGGAAGTTAGATGAGGATTAAAGATGGAGAAACTGTGTTTTCAAAGGTGGCACTCAGCCTGAAGGGCTGCAAGGTCAGTATGACTGGAAAGAAACAAGTAATGTGTACATACAATAAAATACAACTGGAGAGATAAGTAGAAGCTAGACTACACATGGCCTCTGAGGTAATGTTATATATTTTCATCTTAATTTTAAGGTAACTGGGAAACATTGAAGAATTCAAGCAGGGAAGTAATATTGTCAATTTTTTTAATTTGAAAAGTTACTCTAGTTTTACCACAGAGAACAAATTAGAAGGAGTTCTTGATGAACTACAGTGGTAGTAGATTGATGGAGAACATGGACAATGTTAAGGGATATTCAGGACATAATACTAACAGAAATTGATGAGAATTGGGTAGGTAGTATGAAGGAACAGTGAGGTGTCAATAAAAACACATAAGTTTGAGCAATTGCTTGGATGATGGTGCCATGTTATAAATTTAAAAATAATTAAAAATGACCATGTTTGGGGGGGATACTTTATTTTTTGTTTTGAACATTTGTTAAATGTTTTTGATATATCTGAATAAGATATGTAGAGAGCTGGATATAATACTCTGAGCTGAGAAGAAAATTATGGGTAGGAAGTATAAGTTCTCTAGTCACATGGGTATTGGATATTGAAGTTGTGGATGCAGATGATGGTAACAGGATGAAACTCTAAGTGAATGAAAAGACAATGAGGCACAGGCCTAATCTGCTATATTCAAAATGTTCTCTTTCTTTCCCAGGTAAATAGATAATGAAGCTTCTTGAGTTTAATTCCCAAGCCTTCTCCTCTTATCATCGATAAAAAGATAAAAGTATTCCATGAAAGAGAGAGTGGTTAATGGTGACATATTTTATTGAAGATTCAAATAAGATGAAATTGTTAGTTGGGTTAAGCATTATTATGAACATCTGTACCTTTATTGGGAGCCATTTCAAGGAATTCATTTGGCCATAATATAGGTTAAATTAGGCTGAAGAGTAAGGAAATGAAATAGACAAAATGTTCAGACAATTTGGGAAGTCTGACTATGAAGGAAAGGAGAGATTGAAGCAATAGTTGGAGAGGAGTAAGAACAGATGAGGATTTTTCATTTTTAATGACAGAAACTTACTGTCTACAACTCAATGAAAAGTTCAGTCAAAGGAAAAAGATGTTGAATACACAGGGGAGAAAAAATATAATCAGTAACATAAGGTTTTTTCTGTTTTTTTTTTTTTAATCATTTAGGAAAGTACTGAGTCCAAAACACAGCTGGTAGAGAATTTAGATTTAGCTAGGTAAAGAGATAGATCTTTAATTTTTCTCAATAAAGAAGAAAGCTACATGGTTTAAAATGTAGATGATGGTTTGATATCTAAGAAATGAGGTAAATCCTTTCTGATGGTATGTATCCATGTTCTTTGTAAAGTTCCTATATCTTTATAAAAAGGTGATTTGCTGAGTTTGAGAGATGAGGAGAGTGGTTTGAGGAGAATGGAAAACTTATGACAATCACTGAAGTGAGTATAAGTGTGAACAAGGGAAGCCAGAGACAGGTGAGGAGATTACTAGGCAGTGCTAGCCATGTCATTTGAGGCTGGTGATTGTGGGTTTGCACTGGAGCCAGTCTGGCCTATTGCGTGATTTTTCTCAGACTACATTCAGCTGCTAAAAGGCAGACATCATGGAAGCTTGTAGTCACACACATTCAGTGTTGGGGCTTGCTTAGAGGGGAGTAATGAATAAAACAGAAAAATCAATAAAATTTATATCATTGTCAAGAGTATTATTAAAACAATGGAGCATGTATTCTACATGGTCTCAGAAGGGAAATTAAGAAGAAAGAGGGAGATAAATTGGGAGAAAATAGAGACAGCATCAGAGTGATAAGGTCAAATATTTGTTGTAACAGAAGTAACTTACAAAACCAAGTGGAGAGGAGAGAAGTTAGTGGTCAAAGAATATAAATATATGTGAATTATCATTTTGAACATAGAAAAGTTCAAGGCAAGATTATGTTCATTGGTGATGTAGAGATTAAAGAACTGAGAGGCAAAAGCATTGGGCCAGGTGATCCAAGAGCGACAAAAATGGAATCTTGGGAAATCAAATTCTCTAGTGATCTACAGCAGTGATTCTGACTTCAGAAGATGGAAGCATTTAAAATGTGGAGAGTTTGATACAATTGAATGATGTAATCCTCAGAGTCTTCCCTTCCCTTCCCTCTATTCTTCTCCCCTCCCCTCTCCTCTCCTGCCCTTGCCTCCTCTCTCCTCCCATTCTTTTTCTCTCCTTTCCAAGAGGATGGGGTAATAATGATCTAAAAGTAGCAATGAAGAGTAAGACAACATCCATATTACTTCCTAGATTGAGGGTACATGAGTTGTGAGAAAATAATTTGATGTTATCCCTTGAGATAACTTGAGAACCTTTTAAGATAAGAGCCAGGTTGCAGATACAGAAAAAGGTAGATGGAAAATTCATAGAAGAAGCCAAAGATAGAGAAATTAGTGAGTTCTGGAAAAATAATTTGATAGGAACCACAGGAAAGGGATGGAAAGATGGGATAAGAGAGAGGCTGCATTGGGGCAAAGAAGTCCACAGTGTTATGAAGATTATGATGTGTGAGAAGATTAAGAGTGGAGATTTTACATGTTGGGGATTTATTTAAAAGATATTAATATGAAGAAAACCTAAGATGAAGGTGAGTTCTGGGCCAAGTGGCCAGAAAGTTTGCTTTTTTCGCACTGGAAGGGTCATAGGTCACAGTGGGACCAGAAATTATGTTCCATATGCTTTTGTTGACTGATGACTGACTCACAACTTCAGATTTCAAAGACAATACAGGGGCCAAGATTCATCTTTCATTCCTTTTTAGAAAATTACTTCCTATTAATTATGGTGAGTCTTTCCATGTGACGTTCTTCAAAAGGTTTTGGTTTTTATTGACTTTTGTCGATTCTTTATTCTGACTTGTTCTAATTTGTTAGTGAATATGCATATGTGCATCTTCTAACTCTACTTTTATTTTTATTGAATATTTAGTATGATTAGGTTGATTGGTCTGGGTTTTCATAGTTCTACACTTGGTAGGGTGTTCAAAATATGTATGCCACCCACTTATTTGAGCTGGATTTATGAAGATCTGTTTTATGTGTGAAAACCAAAACTGAAGCTAATTTAAAGACCATGTGGTAATAATGAAAGTTACAATTAAAAGCTGAGGATGGATGAATAAGTTAAAGAATGGTGAAGAGTCCAGATGAATAAAAAGGAGTTTGGAGTTAGACAGGGTAATCATACATCTGTTTTTCTTTGGGGCCCTGCATAGCTGACACATGAATTACTATGAGCTGACAGGATATTGACTTGGCTGTGTAGACCCTTCCCAGATGGCTGAATGCACTCATTTCCTGCTTGGAAAGATCTGGGATTATTCTAGTTTTGATGCCCTCTTATTGTAGTGTATGATATCATTGTTATTTCTTCTAAAATTTTGAATATATTCAGTAATATATTACATCACTGTTACATACATAAAAATACAGAGTGGGACACAAGTAGGATCACAGTTGTGACTAGGCAAAACATAGTTCATTCTTGTATTATCTTTTATTAATTATTGTATTATTTTTTGTATGAACAATTGTAAACCTACTTTTACCCCACCCTGTATATTAGATATACATAGAAATGTGTCCACAATACATTATTGAAAGAAAAGAATGGATTATCAATTGGTGTATGATACCATTTAAGTAAAATAGTGCATGCGTGTGTTATAGGCATGAAAGGGGTATAGAAATGTATGCCAAACTCTTTACAGTGGTTATTGATTACAAGGTGTGGGGATGTGGAATTTAATTTCCTGCTGTGATTTTTTTGTCTTTTGTATCAACCAACTAATAGTGTATAATAAAATATTTATCAAATGATATATGTTTATACACATATGTATCTTAAAATGAATTAAATGTATATTGCTTTCATGACACCTTTTAGGATAAGAGAACTATATTTGAGATTGCTGACTCAGATTCTATGATTTTGTGTCATAATTTTGAAAAAGGGACAAAGTTTTTATTTTGCTTGTATAGCTAACAAATACATACACACACATTCACATAGTTTCTTTATCTTTAAGTAGTGTTCTTTTCTGAGAGTTTGGAGCAAAACAATATTTTGAGTTTGAAAGACATGTCAATTCATGCACTTCTTTATGTGAAAGTATATTATGTAATATATTGGTAAACTCTGAACCAATTTAAAAGATAAATTGTGAGATTGAATTACTTAAGGATCTCTTTAACAACTGGGACAAATAAATAAAAATAATGTGTATAAAATTTTGATGATTGTTAGGAAAGGAAAGGCAAAGAGTTCTAGGAATTAAAGAAAGTTAAAGTAATTGAGATCTTTTCCATACCAATGATTATTAAGTAGGGACCTCGAAACGTTATTTAGAGAGCAGCTTACAATAACATGCTATGGGTTTAGCAAGGAGGAGCAAAGGAGAGGAGCACCTACCTAACTTTAGGAACAAAGTAGGAATCAGAGAAGACTTAAAGGAACAGGGGCTCTGGAAGTGAACTTGAGGGATGGACATGAGTTAGCCAGGCAAAAGATTCCAGTGTAAACAAGTTGAACAAATGGGGTTGTTTGGAAAGAATTATACCAGTTTGGAAGTTTTCAGTCAGTAAAGAATAATAAATAGTGCATAATAAAAAGATGAGCCTTGGGAGGGGTTAGAATGCTCAGCAGATTCCAGCAATATTAATCACCACAGCTTTGGTTGGGTGTGAGGTTTTCTTTATTCACTATTCAAGTCATGCCTTCGGTTTAAATTTACATGAAACTGCATTTTCCTTCTATTGCATGTGTACACAAAATGATAATTGCTAGTATTCATATTTGCTATCTGGTGTTTACACTCAATAAGAATTCCTAAATAGCAAAAAACCCATTTTAAGCGTATTGCCTAAGTGATGTTCAGTGCCAGTCATATAATATGTGAACAATACGGATATAGCGAAGTGATGTAAGTATTGGCAGCTCTGTGTGTGTGTGTATGTGTGTGTGTGTGTGTGCGCACATGTGTTTAAAGGGCAGTATTCAACTCCTTCGTCTTCCACTGAGAGATGTGGAAACAGGGTAAGCAGCAAATGGAGCTCTGTACCCTGATACACCCATACCTCTAACAACAACATACATAGAGAAAAGGGTGACTAATCTTCAGGAATAAACCATTGTCTGTCACACAAACAAACAATGAACTCTGTGATTGGGCTTTGTAATCAGTAGATGACATAGTCTTGAAATAGAAATGTAGCTAGTTATGGAAAGAAGAACAAAATACTGGCATTCCTTAAGCTGTGGAGCTGTTTATTCCTCAAACTACAAATCTTCACTACTGTAGTAAATTCCATATTTCAGCAGTTAATTGGAACCTTAAGGAATAAAATAACCACTGGTGGAATTCTGGAACTGAAGAAGAAAACATGCCTCCTTGTGGTCTTCCAGTTCATGGTGGTAACAAATCATTAGGGACCAGGAATCTGAAGTTTGAGAGTAGAGTAGAAATTCATGGTTCTTAACAAGAGGTACAACAAATGGAGTGTCTGGATGCCTTTTCAAAACAGGAATGATTGAACCCACCTTCAACGCTTAAATAGTCCAGGTATGTGCGTTCTGAAGATGTTCCCCTGTGGGTGTTTTGGCACAGCTCTGAGAACTGTTGATAAAATATGTACAGACAACAAGAATATCACAATGACAATAATAAGAGCAACAACAAAAACAACACTAACAGCCTCTTTACAAGTTATAAAGCATTTTCGACTGCGTTATTTCACTTAATTTTTATAATAACCCAGCAAGATAAATAATATTAAACTCATTTTATGAAAGAAGAAAATGAAGCTTGAAGAAGTCCAGTGACTTTCCCATTTCCATTGCCAGTGACTTTCCCATTTCCATTGCACAGAAACAGCAGAGCTAAATTCAATCCCTACCTACTGAGTTTTCTAGTATTAAAATTTCCTTTGGCATGAAGTCATTTACACCACCAGATCATGCCTGAGAATTTCCTTTTCCCACCCTGTTCACCATAACTCCTTTCTTATATGTGCCTTACCCAGTGGAATCCCATTCTTGAAAACTCTGTTTCCATACAGGTATACTGGAAGGAATTTGGATCTAGTAACTTAGCTTTGAAATGAGCAATATTGGCAAGTATATCACTTTGATGACCCCATAATAATTTCCTGACTTTTTCTCAGTGAAAAAGGAATATACAGGAAATTTCCAATGACATTTTCAGGGAATTCCAGACACCAGATTAATGTTGTACTAATAATAAAGAAAAGTAAAGAATATTAAAGGCCTAATCCTTTTCTTCCTTGAAAGATATGCATATATTGATTAGATACTAACTTCTGAACTATAAGCTTTAAAAATTGGTGTATGAATGTTCTTATTGAGCAATTTTGATTCCCCGGGACAACTGCTGAACAAAAACAAATAAAAAAAAAAAAACATTTGCATTCCTCAATTAAGATTTTTTAAATATCAATTGAAGATTTAAGCATGTTTCAATTTATGGTGAAAGGGCATTGATAAATAGTTCCTTTCTGGGGGAAGCTCTCCAGTCCTTTTATTTTCAGCTTTCCTGAGAGTGCAAGCTTTTCTTTCTGAAAATGATTCTCATTCATTCTAGTTGTTTTTTGCAGTTACAACATTTAACATTTTTTTCTGTAATCTTGCTTTTTTTTTATGTCTTCGCAACTTATTACTTTGTCCTTCTTTCCATGAGAATTATCTATATAGAATAATGTCTTTCAATGTAACTGTGACTTAACAAAAAAAAAACTTTCAGGCAATTCTCAGTCTCTGGAGGTCAAAGAGAGCAAGTTCACAATTCAATCACAGTGACGACCTAGCACAAAAATCATGGAAGCAGCACCTTTGAGTGAGATTGAATGCAAGACTTTATTTTAAGGCAAGACATTATTCAATGGCAGCTTTAACTTAGAACTAACATAGTTCCCAACTGAAGTCTCAGATTAGCCTGATTTGTATTTTAGTTCATCCATCAAAGAAATAGAAAAATTGAGTCTATTTATCAGCTCCCAACTCCTCTTTATATTTTCGTCCAGCCTGTTATTTAGGTAGCTAAACTCAAGATTGTTGCCACCTGACTTAAAAGCAATTAGAGGTGAATTGTGAAATCATACCATTTAGTTTACACCATTGATGTTCCCCTGGGAAATAACATTCGGTAAATCACAAAGAGAGCCAGCTATGATGTCTATGTATCTCCTCTGGATGCACTAAGGAATTACTTGTACTGTAAATATATTTTCTAAGTCATGGTATAACTGAGAGAGAAGATGTAATACTCCTACTTTGTCCCATGAAGACTCCTTCAAATATTTATTTGTTTACTTATTCAACTTATTATTAATTGAAAAGTTGTTTTTTAAATCTTAAATTTAGCTATATTCTTTTTATTTTCGGCCTTTAGAAGACTTGGAGGACAATTGCTGAAGTTACTTAAAGGAAATGTAGACCTACTGCTCATCAACAGCAGATGTTCTTTGAAAGTTAGATTCTGACTGAGAATTGGGCCAGGAAATTAGTCATCTGCTTAGAAGACAGGACATTTGTGTGGAGCTCAAAAGCTATGTGACCACTCAGCCAGAGCATCATTCCTGTTCACTATGTAATCAATAAGTTGATCTCCTGAAACAATTTTCTTAAGACAAATAATATCAGGAGCCATATTCATCATAGTGTGATGCTTGATAAAAATATTTGTCAGGATAGCAACCCTGGAGAATATACTTTTTAAAAATATAATCCTTATATCTAGCTAGAGGTAGAACATGGTGGTTATTATTCATTTCAGCACAGGTCATAATCACCTTGTAATACAAAGATCCTTGAAAATCTTTTGTGGAAAAAAACCCAAACTATTGTTGGAATTTTTAGGAAATGGAAATAAAATAAGGAAAAAATTATCCCATTTTGGAACATGTGTAAAATGTCCTTGAATGAATGATGCTTTGTCGTCATATCCAGATGTTGGAAGAAAAGTTCAAATGCATAGTTCAAAGTATTATAATAGCGATAGAATAAGCATATACTATGGGTCCTTGATTATGGTGAATGCAAGACGAACACAGGGGCAGTTAAATAACAACAAGCAGGTTTCTGTGAAAAATAATGAATGTGAAGGAGCATGTTTCCAGAGTAGAGAGTTTGGTGGTTATTTTTAGTTCAACCAAAGGTAACTACAAGTGGATCTGAAAACTGCTTGAATACCTTCCAAAACTGCTCAGATAAGGATGGAAGGCAACAGCAACAGTGACAACAGGGATGAGAACATAAAGAAAATAAAACACATAAAAAACTAAAACTTTATGAGATGACAAGTAAAGCTGAATATATTTTCCTAACTACAAATAAAAACAGGATAGATGTTAATTAAGAGAATGAAAGTGGGTCTGGAATCATTAAAACTACCAATTTGATGTGTAAGTTAATACATATATATCAATGAAGTAGATAAGCATCTAGAAATAGAACCAGATATATATGAGAAATAAGTACGTGGTAAAAGTGGCATTAAAATTTATAGAAATAATAATTAATTAATTAATTAATAAACAGTGTTGGGATAATTATTAGCTATTTGAGTCAGCAGAAGATATAAAAAGATAATTTTATAATCTTGCATGGTAAAGACCTTTTTTAACCTGAAATAAAAGCCTGAAAGATTTAAAATGTTGAATACATAAAATTGAAAACTTTTATATTGAGAAAAACACCATAAACAAGGCTGATGAATATGAAATATCTGTAATCAATGTGATACAAAAAAGTTAGTATTTATAGTATACAAATTATTCTTAAAATTGAAAACGAAATTGGTGATTTCTGAAAAAATATACAGACAGAAAGATATAAACAAGAAATTCACTAAAAGAAGAAACATAAATGGCCAGGGAATAATATAAATGTTTCAGCCTTCTCAGTAATCTAAAGAACACAAGCAAGTGCAATAATGACCTTTCTGACAACCAAATTTAATAAGATTGATCAAACTCAGATTGGCAAGAGAATGGAAATTGACTTTCTTATGTATTGTTGGAGGGAGTATAGAAACAGACATTTTTTTCCGGAACATAAATTAGAAACATATGTCAAAACTTGAGATATTTAATTATATTTCTAAGCAATTATTCTGAGCAGATACACGAGCACAAAGATTTGTGAACAATTATGTTCACTGTTAGTGTAGCTCTTCTTTCTTAAAAAAGTAGGTTTCTTTATGGAAAATGTTTAAACATACAAGAATAGAAGAAGAATGGTATAATTAACAATTAACTAAGTCACCCAAATTCAACAACTTTCTACATTTTGTTATTTTGTTCCATTTGTTGCCCTCTGTACTTTTATTTGGGAGAGCTTGCACTTTTATTTTGGTGTGAAGACCAAGTATATTGAAGTAACTCCCCCCCCCAAAAAAAACAACCCACTCCACAGACATTTTAGTATGTATACTTGAGAACAAAGACTTCGTAATATGACATAACCAGAATATTAATAATATTAATATTATTTCATATCCAATCCATTTCAAATTTCCTCAATTTTCTCAAAATTGTTTAGAATTGATTTATGTGAATTAAGCTGTTAAATTTCATATATTTCATTTGGTTCTACTTTTTAAGAATCTGTAACACTTCTTCCAACAAGTTCTCATTAGCTGTTTTGAGGCAGGATAGTGAGAAGCTAGGAAAATTCCTCAGCAAGTGGAATAAGGGAAAGTGAGACAAAATAATTAAACAAGGTCAAACAATTTAAGCAGTTTACAGCCAGCTAATGAATTGCAGGGTTTTATCTGCCCTAACCAAGGACACTTAGGAGCACGTTTCAGAACTGCCTCAGCCCAGGTCCCATTTTGATGATGTTCTTTGAAAACAAGCTAACCAAAAAATAACCCTGACCCCTCTATATGCACATTTTGATGAATCAACATATTGAAGGACACACCTGGAAAGCTAATAAAATTCTGTTAAGATCCTCCCCTGAGACCTCCCCTAGGATTCCCACCAAAGAAAGATAAAAAGCTACAAAACAAAGAACTCATGTGCACTCTTGCTAGAGCATGCCCACACTTTGCATCTCTGTTCTCTTCCTCTTAAACATTAAGGGACCCAAGAGACTTGCAACCAGGGGAGCAGTGGGCAGCAGCAGCTCATCCTGGGCTCTCCCCCTGAACCAGTCTCCAAGGCCCCCCTTTCTCTGACTTTCCAGTGAGCTAAGAGCAGCGCCTCCTTGGCTCACTTCTGTCACTGTGACTTTTACTTCTCAGTGAGTTCATGCAGCCCAGCATGGCATGCCTCTTTCTTACAATGTTACTAAAAATCCAAAGCAGCCCTGCCAAGGCTCTGTCCTGTTGCTTCTTCTACCTTAAGCTCTTCCTTTGTTTCACTGTCCCCAGCTTTAATAAACATACTCTCAAAATCTCCTGGACTTGTGTTGTGAAGTATTTCCTGCATGAAATCAAGAACTCAGAAACTACATACTGGCCAGAGGCAGACCACTCTAGGCCCATTCCCCATCAGTAACAGTTTTATATCCATGTGGATAATTGCATAGATCCATTATTTCATTAGGGATTGCAAAACACATTTTCGAGTTAATGCCATTTCATTTGCATTCATTAGCTAAAACTCTTTAAAGAACTTTTCCTTACTAATTGTTTACAACAAAATACATTTTGTACCTCAAAGACTGGCTTGATACTTTTTCTTTGTTATTTTTTAAAATGAATTAGTTTCCAAGAAACCTCTTGTGGTGAACATTGAACATTGAATGTGTGTGGTGTTTCTATCACAAACTTATAGATTTTCATGTTCTAAATGTCTTTCAATTTATTGTAGCTATTATTCTTTTGATGCACAAATCATCTATATTGACCCTTTCAAATTTCAAATTGATTCTACTGTCCTTTTGACATAACTCTTGTTTTATGAGAAGTTTCTTGCTCTTTGTCATACCTAAAGGTCCTAGCTCACTTTATACACTTCTAACCCTTGACCTAGATTCACGCATTTTCCTAAGGAGCTTTGGTGATTTATGTGGGGATAGGTGGGAAATAGTATTTAAAGATCCAAGTCTGGCCACTGAGGATACTTAATCTTCCTGAATTATCATTGTTGTTATGGCTTTTCCATGAACACATCTAGGATCTAGGCATAATAAAAAAGGATAAAGAAAGTATTGATATTTTCAATTTGAGTTAAGCATGTAGAATTTTACTTAATTTCCTTGATTTAAGACTTGTATTTCTTTTCCACTGAAAATCATGGTTCCAAATCATATTAACATAATGATTTATTTGCTTGATCCTATAATAGCTTCAAAATAACAAAAATCTTATCATAACTCACTGAATGAAGTTTAAGATTAATTTGCAACTCATTTTGTCCTTAGATTATATCCAGCTAAGAATTTACAGTCAAAATACTGTATTTTGGGAATCACTTGAAATAATTCTCAGCCATTGTCTTCATCTGCTTTGGCTGCCATAACAAAACACCATTGTCTGGGTGGCTTAAACCAAGGATCCCCAACCTCTCTCCTTCTCTTCCGTGGTGCCGCTGGCCTTGCGGCCTGAGCTCCGCCTCTTGTCTCTCAAGCCCCAAGCCCCAGTCGGTGGAAAAATTGTGTTCCACAAACTGGTCCCTGGTGCCAAAAAGGTTGGGGACCGTTGGCTTAGACAACAGGAATTTATTTCTCACTGGTATGGAGAGTGGAGTTCCAAGATTAAAATGCCGAGTAGGATTGGTATCTGCTGAGGTTTCTCTTTCTGACTTTTAGAAAGCTGCTTTCTTGCTGAGTGTTCACATGGCCTTTATTTATTGCATGCAATCATTCCTGCCTCCCTCTCTTCTTATAAAGGTACAAATGCCATCATGAAGCACCACCCTCATGACCTCATCTATGCATAATTACCTCCCAAGGACCGTACCTCCAAGGACCATCACATTGGAGGTCAAGATTTTAACATATGAATTTTGGGGAGACACAAACATTCACTTTGTAATAGCTACTCCACTGATATTTCATATTCCCCATCCTTATTTTTTCCTAAGTGCTTGTTACTTTCTAAAAATCAATATATATTTTTTGTTTATTTTGTGGGTTGTTTATATTTCCCATTAGAATTATACCTGCATGGAAACAAGAATTTTCAGCCTTTTTGTTTATTGATTTTTTAGCACTTCAAAAACTTTCTGGCTCATAGTAGATGCTCAGTAAATACTTGTTGAATAGATAAGTGTCAGAGTTTCAAGTAGACCATAAATATAAAAAAGAGGTAGCACTTGTAAGAAATAATCTCAGCTCTGGAATAAGCCATGTGTCATAGGAAATCATTGTGTTATATTTACACCCACAATTGTGAACATCTTAACAGTGATACAGTGAATTTATGAATTAAAATTCCTCTTTGGAAAAAATATCTAATTAATAAAGTCACAACAAACAAACTAGGGTACTGAAAAAGGAATGACAAAGTAATTTAAATTCCAATGCTGATATGAGCCTCTTTATTATAAAACAAATGCTTTTTTCTTTTACTTTAGAATAAACAACTGAGGCAAATTGACTTTAGTTATGCTCATAAAATACGTTCAGCAACATAATGGGCTTATATTACGCATCTTGTTTTCAATATCCATATGGTGACCATTATGTAAATGTTCCTTACAAATAAATAATGCTGTTTAGTAAACAATGTAGTTGTTGACTGCTAAAACCATGATTATGTGAAAAAAAAGTCATTGAACTATCCTAAAAAAGGCTTAAATTCTAGGAAAATTATAAATACAAAATAGCTGATGCAATTAAACTAATGTCAGGAACATTTTATAGAATTTATCAAAAGGCATAACTGGCAAAAGGCTTTAAGATGTTAGATCACATTTTCTGCATTTTTAAAGGAATACAGTTTATGAAGACTGTGAAAATGAGCTGGTAGGAAACTGAAATTATATGTAGGGAAATTATGACTAAGGTAATCCAGTGCTTGGGCATTATTTTTTTTCTCAAAAACCCAAAGGAGTGTTATGAGGAGAGGAGCCCTTGTGATTATTTATGGCTATTCTAGATATTTCAGAAAATGCAGTGAAGAGATGGAATTTAGTAAGCACTGCATATTTCTTTTTAAAAAAAATTATTTATTTATTTATTTGTTTATTTATTTATTTTTATAGAGAGGGGAAAGGAGAAAGAGAGGGAGAGAAACATCAGTGCGTGGTTGCCTCTCACTCATGCCCCCAACTGGGGACCTGACGTGCAACCTGGTCATGTGTCCTGACTGGGAATCAACACTTGGTTTGCAGGCCGATGCTCAATCCACTGAGCCACAGCAGCCAGGGCTGCATATTTCTTACTAATCCCAAAATTATGCTTTCTTTTCAAAATATAAGAATTTTAGATAATATTTGTAGCCTATTGGTCAGAGCATTACAGAAGACTGAAAGGATACAGCATCAAGTCAAGCAGTTAGGAACAATATTATAGTGAGACCTGCAGCTCAGGTAGAGTTCTCTAAGAAACCCTTCAAATACTCCATTTTAAGTTAAAGGTGTTCTGTCATATTCAGTTAGAGACACATAGATTTTAGCATTCAGTTTAACTCTTTTGTTACATATGAAAAAGATTGGATCCTGCAGGCATAAGGAGTTTTCCACAGTGACAAAAGACAGGTTATATGGGGCCAAGACTGAAACCCATTCTGTTGGTCAGTTAGTTTCCTTGCTAGCAAAAGGGATTTCAAATTTCTTTAATTACTGGATGGGATTGGCCAAGTAAAACACACACACACAAGTACGCATGCAGAAATTCACAAATACATATACATGTACTTTAATATACCTTAATTTCATTCATAAGTACCTAAATAATTCATAATTCCATCCAGAAGTGCCTAATGATATGTTCAGTCATATGATCTTGGTTAGCATGTGATCTTGGTCTATATCTTAAGGCACCAAATTTTCGTAGCAGTAGTCAGAGCTAGAGGCATACAATTGTGGTTGTTTATTTTTATTTTTATTTTTTTTAAGGCTGATGAAAATGGCTCATGAGTCCCTTAATTTATTTTCTTTTTTGGTTATTGGCATTTAGAAAAGATCAGAAGCATATAGCCACTCTGGTTGAAGGCATAAGTACTTACAATTGCCCTATGAAGCTAAAAAACAAGAAATAAGTTATGGAAAAATAGCACATTTGCTGCCTCATTACCTCTACAGAACGGCAGAGAGTAGGTGTGAGGGACATGCCAGGATGTTGTCTTTACATGACACGTTTAAAAAATATCAGGGAAAAAATTAACAACTTAAAAAATAAAAGTAGAACATTTTTAAAAAGTGTGTTGCTTACGTGTTTCAAGTTTTTTGCCTTTCAATGATGTGATGGATATTCTTCCCAGATTTTTAGGGACTATTTATAAGCCTTCTGTCTTTAACATTTTCTATAGAATATCGTTTGTTTTCTATAGTTTTTGAAGATGTCCCATTAAAAACTTGGAACTTCAAAATAAATTGTATTAGTTGGTGAAGATTCCATTTGATTTGGGGACACTTGTTTTCCCTTGTGTGTACTACTGAGATATTAATTTAGTAACTCTGTAAATATGGGCTTCTCTAGGTGTTGCACCTACCTTTTGTAGGTTAGTACATTTTCCATTTTTTTCATGGTGTGGCATTTTTCCTTATTTTTAAAATTGTTATTCTTAGAGTTGTCCCAATTTTTCCCCCTTTGACCTCCTCTGCCCATCCCTTCCCCAACTCCCATACGTATCAGAGATGTTTGTGATTTAGATCAAGGAAGTGATATTGTAAAAAGGCATGAATATGTGTTGCATATTGAAGGCTCTTAATGATATCTTAGTGATTTCTAAGGCCGGGTACCGGTGGTGGAAATTGTAACCCCAACGAGCCCGGGGCATTGCAACGGTGGCCCTGAGGATGGATGAAGAAAGCAGATGTTAGCACTGTGGGCATGGTCTTCTGCACAGAGAAGGAGCCTTAGAAGCCAGAAACTGGTTCCTACTGTTTCCCCTCAATCCTAGAAAAGCAGACAGCTTGCTAGATTCAAATACAAATAAATATATGAATAAATAAGAGCTTGTGAAAATTAATATATAAAATGCTTATCTTTTCAAAAACTACTACAACTTTCAAGTTAAATTAAGAGGACAAACAACCAAATAAATAATTTTATTAAAATGTTTCTTGCTTGTGCTTATTCATTATATATAAGAAAAAAATGAAGCAAAACAAAACAAAATTGGAGGTGTAAGGAGACCAAATTTTTAAAAGGAAATGCATTTTGAAATGTGGGAAGATCCATTAGGAGCTGTGGAGAAAGCCACAAACACTTTCAAAATATTGGAATGAAATACTAATGAGGGCTATGAAGTTTTTCCAGGAATTCCTTCTTGGTTTTAATGGATTTCCTGGATTTGCTCTTTTAAACATCTGTTTCCATCTCTTTATAGTAAGCAGAGGTTAAAAAAAAAAATCCTGCATGCATTTTAAGTAAGAATTTCAGATGTGATTCATATCCTGTCAATCGAAGCTTTTAAGTGATGCTTGTATTCAGAACTTAGTTAACCAAGGAGCAAGACCCATTGTACGAGACACTCATCTTTGCGGGTGCAGGTTTAGCAGGATTTGCATGGCTCTGGGGCAACACTGGCAGCAGTGGACTTGGTCCCAGATCAGAGCTGAGACAAGGGTGAGTGTGGAGTCATCGTTGGCTCCTGAATTCCCTCCCAGGAGACCAACTCTCTTGGCAGGCCATTTCTGTCATGTGGTTGTGGGAGTCATTCCTGAAGGCCTGGTCCCAGAGCCTGCTCCTATAGCTCTTGTAACAGATTTGTAAATTCCTTATTCCCTGCTATAAATTATTTTCTAATTCCCTGTATTAAATTCTTTTCTGCTTAAAACAGCTAAATACTTTCTATTACCTGAAGCTAAAATTTTATGCATTAGTAGACATCTTTATCATATGCTTCCAGTGTAGTCCCGCTGGAAGGACTTATGGAAAAAGGACTAAGTGTATTGAAAACTTAGCACCCCCACCCCCTCAATATAATTGTTTTCTTCCTATGGTGTCTCTCTGGAATCAAAACCAGACTGACCATCACCTTTTTGATCTTTGGCGACTTATTTGACCTCTCTAAGCCTGAGAATCATAATCATGTCTATTTCACAGAGTTAGGAGAATTAAATTATGACGCTGTGTAAAGCATGTAGCACAATTCCTGGTACATAGTAAATGATCAATAAATGAGATCTACTATTAACATTATTATCTCTGTACAACTGCTGTCATTCATAATAATAACTACCTGATAAATTCTTTCCATACCATTGAGGGAAAGAACTGGGTTTCATTCATTCATCTTTCTATCTCAAGAGCATATCACAAAGCTTGACACTTAATAATTTAATGCTTCCTGAAGAATTGTTTTGAAATAAAGAGTCTATGAGTTTAAAAAGATTCTTAAAGTTCTCAGAGTATCTTGTTCTTTTATTTTCTTTTGGGAAATTAGAATATGCCTAATCCTCTCAAGAGGCTTCCTCATGAAGAAGAAGTAGGAGAAAATTAAAAAAATTAAAATAATGTCAGCCATTTCAGATACTGCAGTTCATGGGTAATGAAAGTAAGACCCCAAGTTACTGTTCTGGGCTCAAGTTCACAAACATACAAATCTACAACCAGTTCTCTGTAATTCCACTATCAAATTTTTCTATGGCATCAAGTTAAATAGGAGACAGTTATTAAGGTCTTATCCAGCTCTAAGAGTATTACTTTTACAGGCGAGCTTTCAAAAATTACATTGTTTTGAATGTAACACTTCAAAACTATTATTGAAAACTTCCACACTTTTCTTAATGGCATGATTGCATCTTTTTAAAAAAATATATTACTGAAGACTATAAATCTAAGTATCAGTATTGTACTCTGATGTAATACTGTGACATCTCAGAGTTATTACAGGTCTATAAGGACTCATCTCCCAAACTAACAGTTCTCAGCGTTCAGAGGCCTTAGGTCTTCTTTTACGACTTTGTGTTCTGTTTCCTTTCTCACTGTGAGGCATGCAGCTGTCTTTTCTTGCTTTCATCAATCATTTCCCCAGAAACTCTCACTGATTTTTAATTTTTCTTCTTCTAATCTTCAGTGTTCTGGAAATCAGGATAATAAGCTATTATAACTAGTGCAAGCAAAGAGTAAATTGACTACAAATAAAAGCTTTGGGGATTTTTCTAAGGATAGATACATATTTTAATGGGTAGACCATTGGTATTGGTTTGGTCCCTCAAAGAGCTTTTAAACCCCTTCCCTTCTGATTCCCATTGTAGTTTTGATCATTGAGGTGACCAGACAAGTAGCTTTAGGATATGTTAGTCTAAGTACCAATTCAGAACACTGAAGCAGCAACTAATGACAAATTATGATAACTTAAATCTCTATGTAATGTAAAGTGCTATAGCCACTTTGGAAAACATTCTAGTGATTCCTCAAAAAGTTAAATAAAAGTTATTATTTGACTCAGTAATTCCACTCCTAGTTAAATACCCAAGAGAAAAATTTTTAAAAAGTCCATACAAAAGCTTGTGCAAGAATGTTCATAGCAGTTATTATTCATAGCAGCCAAAAAGTGGAAACAATCCAAGTATACACCAACTAATGAATGGATAAGTAAAATGTGCAATATCTACACAATGGAATATTATTTGGCCTTAAAAAAAAAATGAAGTACTGATACATGCCACAACAGGGATAAACCTTGAAAACATTGTGCAAATGAAGAAGACAGTCACAAAAGACTAAATATTATATTGCTATGTTTATATGAAATTTCCAGAATAGGAAAATTTATAGAGAAAAAAAGTAGATTAATTGTTGACTATTGTTAGGGATAGAGGGTGTTTTTAAGCAATTTTGTGGGAGTGATAGCTAATGGGCACAGGGTTTTCTGGGGGGAGGTGATAGAAATGTTCTAAAATTGACTGTGGTAATGGTAGCACATTTCTAAATATACTAAAACCATTGAATTGTACACTTCAAATAGGTGAATTGTATAGTATGTGAATTACATCTCAATTAAGTTCTTACCAAAAAAGTCTCCATGTAACAAAATGGTCAGTCTCCAGCTGAAATTCTATCAACTTCAAACAACATGTTATTCAAAAAACTTAGTTCTTTAAAGCTACTTGGAAAGAGATCCTGACTTCTGGCCAAGATGGAGACCTAGACAGACATGCTGTGTCTCCCTTCACAACTAAGAAGGAATACAACTACTCAAAACTAGAGACAACCAGAAGTTCCAGAAAATTAAGGTGCATAGAAGTCCAACAAACAAAGATATAAAGAAGAAATGGTGCAGGAATTAAGAAGCATAATTGTTTGGTACAAAATAGGGGGAAGTTAAGAATTGTATAGGAAATGTGAAGCCAAAGAACTTATATTCATGACCCATGGACATGAACTAAGTGGGTGGGATTACTGGAGGGAAGGGGGGTACTGGACAGATGGGAACAAAGGGAAAGAAAATTGGGACTACTGTAACAACATAATCAATGAAATATACTTTAAAAGAAAAAAGAGAGGTCCTGTGTGTAATAGCACTTCAATGGGAGCAAATGCTCTTCCCAAATTGTCTATTTAGAGTGTAGGAAATTTAACCAAATAGCAACACTCCTAATTTACAATGATAAATAGTAAACGTCCACATGGAATGCCTTGTGTCCCATTTAATTTACTTGTTTCATTACGGAAGACATCACTCTCTGGAATCTCTCAATTTGACGCAAACAGGATTTCTTAAATTAAAGACAGCAAAGTTCAAAAGCAGAAACATGATTAATCAGCACAAAAGAATTTCTAACGTCCTGGTTAACTTGTAATGGAGTCAACTTGCTTTCCTTTCTTCTTCATGGTGACTATAGTGATCAGGGAATTGTAAACACATGGGGTTTGGACAGGAAGTTGCTTATACTTTATCAGAAACAAAAGGGCAGAGGGCAGTAGGACAACAGAGGCCTGAGAGGCATTCTAGGTTCCCTCAGGGGTCAGGGTGATGCTGGTGACTCATTTGTGTCTGGCAGACCTACTTGCCCTGTATGTTACAAGTTTTCAAATTAGGTCCTTGGAAAAGGTGTATCAGCTCACTGATTGAGGTATTTTTCTGAAATTCTCCACAAGAGGATTCTCACCTTCTTGTGTTGTTATTAATTTTTTTTAAAAAATAAGACAACAATAAGACATTTCATTATCAAGTAAGTTTAAGCAAGAGAGAATAGGAAATAAATTGTTAATGATTCAATCTGAACTGTCCAGAGATAAATGTATTCTGGTGTAATCTTTTAGATTGTCTTTAAAAAATTATGCCAGGGACTAATAGGAAAATCTCAAAATAATTACCTTCATATCTTACTTTTGTGTAAAATTGGATATTTCTCTACATATGACAAACTTTTGGATGAGGGAAATGGTATCACAAGAAATATTTTTATGTGTATGAGCTCAGCACATGTTTTTCTGTGTATGTGCGTGCGTTTGTAACTTAGACATGTAGTGTTATTAAGAATTCAGTTACTGCAACAGGGCAAGAGATAACATTAGCAACATTAGCAAGTAGTCTAAATATTTTTTGGATGACAGGCTATTCAGAATTTTAAAAATTAAGATAAGTTTTAAAATAAGAGGTATAGTTTGCTAAACTTAATATTTGTTGACCATATACAAAAAAGTTATTTTAAGTGATTATTTAAATCACATACATTGTAATGCATGCCATTTTCTAGTCTTCAACTCTGTGGGGCTGGTTGTGAAGGTATTAGAAGCATTCTGAGATAATCCTTTATGGAAATATCTAGTAGCATTGCAGGCATTTTCCATGCAGTGAAGAGAATCTGTTTTCAGCTTTTATCGTAAGTATAAAGTGAATAATTTCTGACAAAATGAATTTAAAACATGGCTCTCACTGGTACAACTCAAAGAATTCTCATCCACTGCGAAGTAGACAGCCTTGACCCTACATCTCCATCCCAATGCCCCTTCTCACCCGCAAGGAAAACGCATGCACCAAAGGCTCCCTGGACTTATTTTGTGAATACACGTGAAACATTCAGGATCGAGAGCAAGAGCATTGCCGCTCTCTGTCCATTCTTGGGTTAGGAGGCAAAGCTGCACCTGTTACGGATTAGTATTAAGGACTCAGGTCCAGCTCAGGTGGCCTGTAACTCACAAATAGTCCCTTCCATTAGCTACACACTCATGGTGGGAGGGCACAGTGGTAAACTGGTTCTGCAGAACTATCATTTATGGCTCACTGTGTATGAAATTCTTGTCAGAGGATTCTTCTCTAATAGGTGGATTTAGCAATAATGTAGCAAATTCTTATGTTGTCGTCAAAAATCGTAAATATGTGAGCGCAGTTATTGTGTGGAACTTCTATCTGATTGGAAGTGGTAGCATAGTTTGCAATTATGCATATGCTGTAAATGTAAAATAGGCTGGGGCAAGAGGCTAACATTGATTAGGTTACATTATGAAAAGTCTGACATTTCCTTAAAAATGTTTTTTTTTTCATATTAAGTTCCATATTGCTTTAGGTTTGGAATAATTGTATCAAAAAGTCCTATTTATTAATGTAAATTCAAAACAATAGGAACAGCTGATTAATCCCTGAGTAGCTTAAATAAATCAATTTATGGGCTAGCTTAAAATGAGCTTAAAACAGGAAATATGCATATATTAAAAGTGAACTAATGTAAACTGAAATGCTTTGAAATTTGTGGCACAGTTGTTAAAAGTAAGATATTGTAATAATTGAAGAATATTATGCATTTTAACATCATTATTAACTCGCCATGATTTAATTTTAGGTGCTTGCCAGTAAGAATTATGATAAATACCTGATCTCACTATATGCAGCCTTTTGTAAAGATTATGAAAGTTTCCTTTGACAGGGATCTTTTCTTCAGTGTAGAGAAAAACTTATTTTTTAATAGCCACTGGAATAGAATAAAGATGTCCTAGGCAATAAACCTGTGTTGGCGTCACTAATTAACAAGTTTTAGAATTCATTGCTTATGAACCAACGATGTAAACCCTGCTGTCTTCGTTTTCAAAACTAAAATTCTGAAAGACTGTGGAGGAACACACCACCTTTGTTTTTTCCTGTCAGACAGAGCTGAAAGTTAGTAACATCCCTACCTTCATGAGGCTGTGATAGGGCTGAGTGCTGAGTGCCTGGCATGTGTGACCTCACTCACTGGCTCCTCCCACTAACCTGAGAGGCAACACCAATGCCACTTTGCAGACGAGAAAGATGAACCTTCTGAATTATCTACCCTGGTTTCACACAGGCAGTTTCCAACTTTGCACACCTCCAATGGAGTGACTTCTTTCTTCTCTCTGGATTTCTGCCTCTTTTAAGAATACTCAACTGAAATATGGCATATCATTTCACATATGGGAGTGAAGGGGAGAGGAAAGGAGGAAATAGGGAGAAGAGGGGAGAGGAAACTAGAGGAGATATTCTCTGGTTTCAAGCTTCTGCTTCAAGACTGCTCCTCATGCACCGCCTGATTTTGTCTTTGTCCTTCCTGGGATGGGGGACCTTGTTCTTCATGTATGATTCCTTAAAAAAGTGTGGTGGGCAGAACAATAGCCTTCATAAATACTTCTGTCTTAATTCCCAGAAACTGTCAATGTTTTAGCTTACATTATGAAGGCAAATTAAGGCTGCAGATGAAATCACGATTACTGAACAGCTAGTTTCAGAATTGGGAGACTATCCTAGATTATCGAGGTAGGTTCGACATAATCAGCAAGGTTCTTAAAAGTGGAAAAGGGAGGCAGAACGGCCAGCCTCAGAGGTTTAAAGATGCTTCCCTCCGGTTTTAAAGCTGGAGGAGGGGGTCATGAGCCAGGGAACAGGGGGAAGCTCTAGGAGCCGGAAATGGCAGGAAACAGAATCCTGTCCAAAGTCACCGGAAAGGACTCTGCCCTGCTGACATGCTAATTTTAGCCCAATGACACCCGAGTTGGACTTCTCATATAAAGAATGATAAGATAATACATTTGGAGTGTTTAAAGCTACCACCTATATGTGATTCGCTACAACAACAAATTGAAAACTAAAACACAGTATTCCTCTGCACGTAGGAGGAAGGTACCACATCTGCCAACCTCTCCCCGTCCTGCTCCCCTGGGTATTTTCTTCTAGATGCGTCACGTAGTTGGACCAACAGAAAGTGAGGGCCCGTGGGGATATTCTACAGTTTTCTAGTACAGCCCTTTGCTGCTCCGACATGGAAGATCCAGCCATCCTGTATGTCCAGAAGGTACTTTTATGTGAGGGTGCTTAGGAGACCTGCACCAGCAGAGTTGGATTCTTATCAACCATGTTTACAAGTAATACTGGGTGGGGGGAATAAAAGATGTGGAAGTTATAATAATTTTTCCATCCTCAGGAATAATACTTCTCAAGTAAATACATGTAATACTTGTCAGGTAAATAAAGGTAATGTAGTGTGGCAGGTTTTCAAGCTCTGCCTGAACCAAAGTTTTACAAATGTAATGGACCTGGGCTTGGGAGCCTGACAGACCTGAGATCAAGGTCCTGCTCTTCCCACCAGTTGGGTGAGATTAGGTCTCCATGGAGACTTGGGAGAGTCAAGGCAGGGACCTCCAACCCATAGGCTTCCAGGTACCACCTCACTGTGGAGTCAGGGATACTTATTTTAGGGACTTGTGAAATACCTTAAAAAGTGTAATGTACCCATTTGTTACATCAATCACCTCCTGTCTCTTTTCCTAATGTCAATCAGTTCCACACTCAAATGTAAAAGTACCAGGATGCTTGTCTATAGTGGGAACAAAGAACGGATGAGGAGGGCAGGTGGAAGGGATGGAGGGGGGCAGTGTTAAGAAGAATGTGCCCAGTTCTATGTCCAGTTATAGACCCCAGGCATAGAGTGTTTGCCGGACTGTGCTAAGGAGACGGAAGCAGGCTGCAATTCCATCTTTGTGGCCATAAACCAAAGTCTGTGTGTACCTGAGAAAGTGTTACTTTGGATATCTGAATGGAAAAGTTACTCTTTGCAGGTCCTAGTCCTTTTATGGACCTATCTTATTTCATTCATCCTGAAGAATTTCTTGAACAACTGATAGCTGGGTACTATTGATATTGGGAACCTACAAAAACAAGTGAAAAATTAAAGGATTAGACAAAGCCTCTTCCTTGAGGTCTTCCTGATTGAAAGGGATGAGAAGTGAGACCATAGGAAGTTGTTATAGAAAGGAGACAGAAGAACTGAGGACCTTGACTCCCATGGCAGAGCTTGGACAAAGAGCCCACTGTGTGCAAATGTACAGAGGTTCCAGAGGGATGGGAGGCAGGAAACTCGTTTGTTGACTTGGAGGCTTAGGTGTGGGCAGTCTGTACTGAGGTTGACAGTACCACTATTGAATTATTTACCTAGAAAATATCTGGCTTTTCCCTTCCCTAACAAATACAATCACAATCAGTATTGTTGATTCATTTTTCATAGAACCTTTGATCCTGTTCTATTCTCCTTTTCTTCTAGTGATCTCTGCCCCTTTTTAGGTTCTTATCATAAATAATCATGGATGATTTATTGCTTAAATTTTGAGAAAAGAACTCTACCTGCACTGTTATCAAGCCCTTTCTCCTGTTCAAAAATAAATACGATTACAGATTTAGATGCCCTACTATGTCGGCAGCCGTCTGTCTTGAGAGACGATGGTGTAGCTTCTTAAGAGTCTATCTGCACCGCCGAGAATGGCTGTGCAGTCCGACTCGGGAGTGACATGGTATCTGTCTCCTCCCGTGTTGAATCGACATCTTGCGATGACGCTGGAGTGTCCTCTCCAGTGAAGCTGAAGCTACAGAGCCTGGGCAGGGTGATATGGAGGGTCTGCTGTTGCCCATGCAGCAGACCCCTCTCTCTTCGCAGCTGAAGGGTCCAAGGGAAAGACGGAGTCAATACAGCTTGGCTTCAGGTGCGCCGCAGGAGTTGCCGGTGTTGACTACAATGTCAAACCGCCTTAGGGACTCCGGCTCCGGATTTTCTGTCGGGGTTTACTCCCTTAGCCTTTCCCCTGAAGAGGTATGCCGCAAGGCAGCGGAGGTTTTTTGGAGTCAGAGTTTTCCTTCTCTGATGTGCCCTGACTGGAAGATCGAACCAGCGACACTTAGCTCGCAGGCCGACGCTCAATCCACTGAGCCAAACCAGCCAGGTTCACATACATATATACACACATATACATATATATATAGTGTATATATATATATATATATATATATATATATATATATATGTTCCAAAATTACATTGTTTTTCTCAGGTATTTTTCTTGCTATTAAAATCAAGTAGTATTTACTCAAAATGAAATGCTCATCCTTCACAAAGGTGTTTTGCTTCAATTCCCAAGTCTAATATGTTATTAAAGTTCATAAGCTTAAAAATAATGACACTCTCTCTGGACCTACATGGCATGTTGCTCATAAAATTATATGCGAGTTTGGAAAAAGGAACTCCTACCTTTTGGCAGCAGCATGGATGGAATTGCAGAGTATTATTCAAGGTGAAATATGCCAGGAGGTGAAAGATGCCCTACTATGCTTATGTAAAACTGTGCTGGTTTAGAATTTTGAAACACACCTAAGCAATTTTTTAAAATGTCAGAATACTTTTCTCAATGTGAAATCAGTGAAAAGAGAGCTCACCATTTTTTAAAAATGTATGGAATCTATTCTTGTCCTCATACTTACCAATACTTGGAATGGCCCAGGTCAGAGAGCACACAGGCCTGATTCCATCATAAGGAAGAGGACTGAACGGAATCAACGAGGATAGCCCTGAGAAGCGTTTCTGGAGAAGGATACGTCAGCATGCCTATGAAAGGGTTTGGATTAGGGTGACTTCCAACGGATCTATGGAAGAAGCCAGAAACGTCAGTTCTGGCTCATTAGGAGAAAGAAGAAAAGGAATTGGTGATGAGTGATGTATTCCTGGAGTCAGGCTCCTGGCTGTGCCACACCCTGAGCTGGGATGGCTTTCACTGACTTTTCATCCTTACCTTAACATATGGTTTCTGTGCAATGATCATATTTTATATGATTTCTATGCAATGATCATACTTTATATATCTGTAACTATGAAGCATGTCAAAGAGTTTTTATAGATCCTCACTGGGGAAGGAGCACTGGGTGAATACTATGCAAATTAAATGCCTTTTAAGAAATGAATGAGTTAATTTTCAGGTACTACATATAACCTGAGAATAATTCAGTTCACTCATTGGGTTTGGAAATACAGCAGTAGCTTTCATAACCAACTTTGAATAAAGCACTTTCCCAGCTGAACTGTCCCTCTCTGTTCCCTCTGTGAGTCATACCAACTGATGTCCATGGCACACGAGACACTCATGGCTCCCAGACTAATCATCAACATACTTCTGCTACTTCCAACTGACTTGTGCACTTACTAAAAGTAAGTTGTGATTGTTACCCAACCTGTTAGTGCCAAATGTGTGAGACATTGAAATTATGATATTTAATTAGATGTAAACACACCGATGAAATATAAGTTTAAAGAATTCTGGTTTCTATGGGTTGGAAATACTCAAAGTGAATTGTTTACAGAGTTCTTGCCATATTAAGTGTGGATAAGAACACTGTGGGAGACAAGTATATGAAGGAAAATTTCCTTATCGAGGCTGCTTTACAAGTATCTTTAAATGTTTTTGTTCCACACTTAGAAAATGTGAAACTAAAATTTGAGGAAGATACATTACTGGTCTGGTTAAGAAGAACAATATGGAACTCTGATCATCTGATCCATGCTTCATGAAAAGGCTTTAGTTCCACATAAAAAGATTGCAAATGAGCATATATTTGTATTTCCTAAGTTAAAATGTTTAAGGTGTATGTGTTACTTCTTTGCCTACTCATTTTAAACTGGCTTTTGATTAACTGATCAACTACTAGTTTCAATCATGTTAAATGAGCACTTATCCCGCCTTGATTCAAATCAGTGTTCTGTAAATAAACAACTTTTATTTTGTATTTGCAAAACTTACTCCTGGGATTTACAAGGTCATTTAAGGGAATGATTATTTTCAGAATTTAATAAACAGGGCACAAAGATGACTTCAATCAAAATGACTATTGTAAATACTGAGACTTCTTTAAAAACTGAAAAAAACATGGAAAAATAAATCTCTGAAATACAAGACACATGCTTATAGAAAAAAGAAAGGATAAGGAAGAGAGGCAGAGAGACAAAATGAGAGAGAGAAAGAGAGAGAGAGGGAGAGAATCAGAAAAAGAGAGATAAAGAGGAGATAGGACAAGAAAATGCATATTCAGATATTCTCAAGGATCCTATTTGGTCCTCAATTTTTCTGTTTTTGTTTGTTCTGTTAGAATTCCATCTATTAATTTAAGGCTGGGTACATCAGCTATTGACCTTTTTCAGTTAAATTCGTCGTCGGCAGCCGTCCGTCTCGAGAGACGATGGTGTAGCTTCTTAAGAGTCTATCTGCACCGCCGAGAATGGCTGTGCAGTCCGACTGGGGAGTGACACGGTATCTGTCTCCTCCCGTGTTGAATCGACATCTTGCGATGACGCTGGAGTGTCCTCTCCAGTGAAGCTGAAGCTACAGAGCCTGGGCAGGGTGATATGGAGGGTCTGCTGTTGCCCATGCATCAGACCCCCCCTCTCTTCGCAGCTGAAGGGTCCAAGGGAAAGACGGAGTCAATACAGCTTGGCTTCAGGTGCGCCGCAGGAGTTGCCGGTGTTGACTACAACATCGAACCGCCTTAGGGACTCCGGCTCCGGATTTTCTGTCGGGGTTTACTCCCTTAGCCTTTCCCCTGAAGAGGTATGCCGCAAGGCAGCGGAGGTTTTTTGGAGTCAGAGTTTTCCTTCTCTGATGTGCCCTGACTGGAAGATCGAACCAGCGACACTTAGCTCGCAGGCCGACGCTCAATCCACTGAGCCAAACCAGCCAGGGCATTCAGTTAAATTACTGTGAACAATTTTAATGGAGTTTTGAGCATATAAATTATAAACCATCTAACAATATAAGAAAAATGATGATTCTGTGAGCCATTCCTTATTCTCTCATCAATCTAAAAAAGCAGAAGGGTCTATCTTTGTCATAGGTTAAGTTCTCAGCAAAATAGTGGCTGAGATGGAGAATGGTGTGCTGACAATTTTTTAGGGAATGTCAAGGTCAGCCTTTATGAAAGGAAAAGAAGAAAACAGGACTGGGTTGAAAAACTAGTTGGACTTCAGTCCAATCACAAAAGTCTGCCAAGGAATTCAGGACTTTATACAACCTCAATGATTAGATGCGATTCCTAGAAATAACTGAGGGCTGAGAGATGGCAGCTGGCAATATTCCCAGCCACTGACCACATACATCCATGACAATCTTTATGTTCTATTTTGGGATCAGTATGGGCTAGTGGGAAAATTGTCATCAATGGAGATAGACAGACCTAGGTTCCAATATTAACAATCATGAGTCATGTAGTCTTGGACAGGCTATTTCACTTCTTGAAGATCTGTTTCTTCACTTTAAAATTCAGGTGAAAATATCTATCACAGAGATTGGGGGGAGTGGAGAATAAAAGGAATTAATGTTTATAAAAGACTGTCAAATAGTAGGTGCTCAATAAATATTAGCTTCCTCCTGCCATTTTCCAATAGGCCTAAAATCTCTAAAAAATGTTTTTCATTTGGACATTTTTCTCTTTATACACTCCTATTTCACTTTCCATTTGGAGAAGAAAACTAACAATATTTCCCAAGCTATGTATTTTAACATGCTACTCTTTATACTGCTGAGGCAAATGATTTATATGAAGTTTTTCCAACTAAAATAGGTTATATTTATTTCAGGAAAGTAAAAAGGTAGACTAGAAAAAATAGCCCTTTTTTAGATAGAGATAGAAGTAGAGATAAGGACAGATACATACATACATACATAGGTACATAGAGTATTTCTGTTAACATCTAAGATGTTTTATAACCTCCCTCCCTAATCTTAAGGTTCTAGGGCTTCTGACATATTACCCCATTCAAGAAATATTCAAAGGAAATTGTGTCTCTAATACCAACCTGGTACTTCATGTAGCCCAATGGTGGCTAAGCTCTGCTGAACTTGAAACAGAGTATAGCAGTGGTTCTGAAAGTCTTGTCTCTGAGCACCACCTGAGAAATTGTTTGAGATGTAAATTCACAGGTTCCAATCCAGATCTGTAACAGAAACTTCAGAGGTAGTGTCTACCAACTGTGTTCTAACTAGTCTGCCAGGTGACTTAATGTACATTGAAGTTAGAGAACCACTGGAATTGGTGTATCAGTCAGCATTCCAGCAGAAAACAGATGCTATATTCAAATTAGGGTAATTCAAGAAAAGCTTAATAAAAGAATTATTTATAACAATTTGCCAAGGTATGAGCAAAGCTAATGGAATACTTTTGAGCTCATAATGGCAGAGCTGTTAACCATTCTTAGGCTTAGAGAAATGAGAATAAGAGGTTACTGGAACCCCAAATGAGAGGGTCCTGTGGAGACAATGCCTTGAGAGGAGTTGAAACTTCTGGGACACTGGCCAGGTCATGGTTGTCCCGCAAGAGGGAGTTTTCTCCTTCCTGTTTTCTGTTGGAACTTCCCATCGGCTCAATCCAACCAGATGCCAGAAGACAGTGGATCCCATTGATGTCTTGCTCACATAGTTCAGGCTCCCAGGACCCAGAGCAAGATGGGGAAGGGTGGAGGTCAGTCTAAATGGAAAAATGGAAGATATTCAATACAAGTAATAAATCTTAAATGTCAAAACTAATTTTTATTCATCTAAAACGTCTGCCTCCCTTCATTTTAGCTTTTCCAAGAAGTTATTTTTTACTTAGTTTGTCTTGCAACTCCCAAAGGATTTCTTTTGTTTTTACTTTTTAAAATTATTTTATTGGTGCTTCATTTAAAAGGGGAAATATGCCCATATTTAAAAAAAAATAGGAGAATTAATAAGAATGTGAAGTGGCACAGAAACTTTGAAAACCAGTTTGACATTACCTAAAATTTGAACTGTACTGACTGGCCCAGCAATTTCACCCTCAGATTTATCCTAGGTTAATTAATACCCATAAAATTAAAGAGGTGGTATTGTTTGTAATAACTAAAAAATTAACACATTTCAAAAGTCATCAAAAGTAGCTTGCTGATGAACAATCAACAATAATGAATTGGTGGTATATTCATATCAAAGCACTGCAACACAAATAAATGAACTGCAGGTAAGCACATCACCATGGATTGGCCTCTCAAATGTTCTTTTAGATAAAAGAAAATACACATATAATACAATACCATTTACACAAAGTTCAGAAGTAGACAAGAGTAAGCAATATATCATTTAGGGATGCTTCATTCTATGGTAACATTACTAACAACCAAGGCACTGGTTATCACAAAAGTCAGGGTTCTGTTTATACATGGTTATATAGGTGGTTATCACAACAAAAAAATTTTATTATGTAAATTTTAAAACATGCATAAAAATTGAGAGACTATATAATGAGTTCCAATGTACTCCTCACCCAGCTTCAACAATAATCAACTTCATCAAAATATTTTCTTCTTATAATGAAATTTAGATTCTAATAAACAGCATTGACTTTCTTAAGTGCCAGTTTGTGTGGAAAAGTAGAATGAACATACTTTGAAATTTAATGGATTTTAAATATGTTTCAGTTCATTGCTTACATCACTTCTGTGATTTCAAGCATTTTTAGTTATTTTTTTATGTAGTAGAATAAATTGCATTTTTAATGGTATCTCAGATGGTTGCCTGAGGTAACACATTCTCATGGTGAATTATAATTCAGTACAAAAAACATATTATTTTTTCTTAAAGACAAACACCAGCATTCTGGATGAAATTAAGATTTAAGGCCTAGAATTTAAAATTATTAGTTGGCTAATGTCCAATAGTTTCTAATGTGCAATAGTTAAGTTATAATTAAATGATTAAAAGAGATAAAAATTTTAATTTGATTTTTATTTAAATGTAGACATTTTCACTTTTGTTATATGAATTTTATACCTTTGAATTATTAGATATCAGTTATCATATTTTATATAATAGTATCAACAAAACTTTTATTCTTCTAAGTCTAAATACTAGTAACTAGTTTTAAATACGAGGAAGGGAAAGAAATGCTCCACTCTCCCACTGCAGATGACTGCAGAAGGAATTAAACAGAACCAACATGAATCTCTAAAATAATTTTAAAGCGTTAATCACAGCAGTGGATCAGTTGTTGTACTTACTAAATCGAGTCTATACTTTATACAATAGTACTCAGAAGAATGATGGGACATTTTCTAAATTTCATCCAGAATCAGAGGACAAAGAAACCCCCATAGGATACTTTTAAAGATGCAATGAGGATAAAAATAAAGTTGCTTTTGATTACAACACAGTAAATTCTGCTTTGTATACATAGTGGTTGTGCATATAAATGATCAGAGAAAACCTAGACTCAGTTTATCGATGGCAGAAATCACCAACACCAAATAGTCTTACTCATAAGCTTTAGCAAATAACAAAGGAATGTGAGAAGAATATGGATGATGGAAACACCTGCATGATTGTGGCCTCCCAGGATCTTCCTTTCATTCCTTGTGAGGATGCACCCAGGGTAGTGGTGATGGTCTACACTTTGTTCATGGAGACAGACATTCTAACCTAAAATTATTAGAACAGAGGGCTACACTCAACTCTCAACTTTATTCCTCCCAGAAGTCCACACTAATAACCGTGTGATTATGATTTTGTTACAAAAGAAACTCCCAGATGCTCCATTCTTCTTGCTGACAGAGTAAAGAATTACAGATCAGAAAGCCTATCAGCGAGCAAGCAAAGTTTATTAGTGCTAAGTTATAATGAGAGAGCAAAAGCAAGGTGTCTAGAGCAAGGGTGGCAAAAGCAGGGTGGCCAGGGCCTGCCCATGTGGCAAGAAAGAGCCAAGAGAGAGTCCTTTGTTTTGAGGACTTATACAGTTGGCAGGACTGGGGTGAGGAAGTTACATATTAATTGACAGGTAAAGGTGGTGCTAGCTTTCCCCTGGGGAGATGTTACTACTCAAACGTAGGTATGTGTGGGGGTCTGTTAGCTTGAATCCTTATCTTGCTCCAGACTCCATTTGTTCATTTTGCATATGTGACGGGAGACAGGCAGTTAACCAAAGTTGTTTCATGGGCTTTTCTTTGGGCACTGTAGACCCTTCCTCTTCCCCCTTTCCAGGCCTTGGAATGAATACACAGACTCAAGGTTTTCCTTTTCCCAGCTAGTGCAGATGATACGCATAGACTTTCAAGGGTTCCCCCGCTCCTGCACTCCCATAGTTCTGTTTGTTGTTCAGAATGCCTGGCAGCCTTATTGAACTAGGTTCAGGACGACTGGGTCAATGGGTGAGACATGTGTTCCTTTGCTTTTAGCCTCCTGTATTAAGTTCTTTGTTAGATTGCAATGGTGAGGGCCATGCCTTTATTTCTCCTCTGGCTGCTCATTCCTAGCTGCTACCTAACATTTCACCCCTCAAGTAATAGGAACCCAGATCTTTGGGGACTTTGGGCCCAGGACTGCTGAGTCAGTGGGTGAAATATGTCTCCCTCCTCCTCCCTGCCTTGGTTAGCTGTCTATCCTACCTAAAAATTCCGTGTAAGATAATAATTCTGGTATTCAGCAAAGTGATGAAATACAAGCTGCCCATGCCACAAGTCCTGAAGTCTTGCTGAATCATTCTAATGCAAAGTCCCCTTTGCTGGGTGTTACACACATCAGTAAAAGTAATGCTACCTGCTGTCACAAACAAACTCTAAAAAGTATAATAGTTCAGACAAGACAGGCGTTCAGTTCTTACAGAGCTTCCAAAATTGGTGTTCCTGATTGGTAGGCAACATGTGGTGATTCAGGGTTCTGGGCTTGTTCCATTCTGTGACTTTGTTGTTTGTAGCACATGACTTCCAAGGTCACTGTGCCTGTTTCATCAAGCTGGCAAATGGAAAAAGGAGTTGGAGGAGTTTTTAAGGGCCAAGTTAGTGCCCATCACTTCTATTTCTAAATTCTGTTGGCTAGAATTAAGTCACATGGCTACCTGCAGCCTTAGGGAACAGCACAGAAGGATGAGGAAATGGATCTGTGGACAGCTGGCCATCTTCGGCTATGAGAATACACTTCCTTCTCTTTTGCGTCTGTAGGGCCCAAGTCTGTTCCATTTTTGTCTTCTTAGGAACTTTTTTCTGAACAAGCCTGGCCATGGCCAGCCACACTACAAAGTTAAGAGACTCACTCTACTTTATGTAATTAGTTCCCCATGGCTTTTGATGTCAAGGGCTAATAACATCTAATTCTTCTTCCAGAAATTATTACATTTTAGGAAGAATTAGAAAGGGCACTAATCTTAGAGAACTAATGTAACAGCTTAATATTTGCTCATTAGACGACAGCATTGCCAACAGATTTTGTTCTTTGAAATAATTTTCATAATTAGTTGACTAAATTCCTCCATGAAAATAAATGGTAACAATTAACTCAAATTTTCCTTTAGGATGTAGATAATTAGTGAGTCTGTCATGAGGGCAGAGATGAGACTTCTAAATTCTTTTCTCGGAAAGGGCAGCATTGAACTAACTACACACAGAGCCTGATGTTCAGAATCATGAAATTTAAATGGCACCCAGTTTCTCAATTTACATGTGATTTTAGAGCAAGTCATTTCACTGTTCTGTATGCTAGTGATCTTATTTACAAAACATCTCTTACAGATAAGTGCTGAGGATCATACTGGGGTGATACCAATACAAATATTTTTGAAAGTTTTAAGCTGCTGAGTTCTAGGTGATACATCTTTACATTTTTGAGTTACTGTTGAAGGTTGATAAAAGGAACAAAAATGATGTCCTTGTTCAAGAGACACACCCATTCATCTTCTAGCAGGGCTGGTTACCTCTGGCTGTCTTGAATGAATGCTGCCCGGCAATGACTTAACATGGCCTCTGTGTCACACTGAAAGGGTTAGGGACAGTCTCATTGTCTCTACACTGCCCCCAGACTTGACCTCCCTGGAAGTCTGGGACTGTTTTATGATTGCGGGTAAAGGTATTAGCTCTCTCAAGTGAATACCTAAGGCCTCCTTGCGAAGCTGCCCAGAAACCCAGGCTCCATTTTCTGCTTTGAGAGACAGTCGCCAATAGGAATGTGGGCACTTTAACTTAAATGTGGAGATACAGACACCTTCAAAAACAGGAATCATCTGTCCGGCATTATTAATAAGAAAGAAAACTTCTTCATGTCATATTGAGTAGAGCTCTATCTACCTCCAGGGAAGAAAATTTAATGATTTTCCTTCTGAGAGTCACTTTTCTATTGATCCTTTACATAAACAAATATATCTTTTCTTTTTTGCCTCAGGGAAAAATAAGATCAGAGAAATGAAATGTCTTAATGGACTATTATTTGAAAAATGAATTAAAAACGTTTGAGTATAACAACTCTTTTTGATGGTTCATAAAATCCCCAAGTATCCTTAAAAGCATCCCTACAAAATCCCCTTTAAAATCTGAGTTTATATTATTGATTAGTTAGCTGAAAGTTAAATAACTTTACTAACAAGGTTTAGAAAATTTTTGTTCTTTTTTTAATAAAATAAAATTGGATTTTCTCAAGGAATTAATAAGTGGCTTGGCTTAGGAATTTTGGAACTGTTCACAGCTTTATAAGCAGAAACTGTAAAAGAAACTGTAGAGTCAAAAATAATGTAATAAGAGGAATATTTTGTGTTGATTTTGCCTTTGGCTTTTCCTTCCGAATACTTGTATTGCTAATTATCAACTCTCAGTTGAGATAAAGCACCTTCTTCAGCTATTACAACCCTTTTAGCAACTGGTGTTTGAGCACCTACTATGTGCTGGGTACTGTGTGAGTCACCAAGTACAAGGTATGCTAGCCACCTGCAGCAACCATTCTAACCAGAAGTTTGAAAATCTTACAATGCCCTCAGGGCAGCATCAATCCTTGAAGATGTTTAATATTGAAAAAAGGAAAAACATTCTTCTAAGTGAAAGAAAGTGTGAAGATGTCAAACGATTGCCCTAAATTTTTTCTCAAAAGAAGAAAGGAATGATTCAGAATTTAAGAAACTGCCATGAGTATTGTGTCTTTTATCCATGGATATTTTTGAAGCCATTATTATTAACCATTGACAACACTGTCTAAATAGCTTTCGTAAAAGTTAATAGTTTAGAAATAATAGCTGAGTTAAACGTCATGATGTAAATTATGGAAGCACTGTAGGCTTCTGAATCTTCTCTTTCTCAAACTAGCTTAACTTTCATACTGAAAGGAAAAGAAAAAAGATACACTTCCAACAGTTACATCTTCCCTTTTGGCAGAATGTCTTATAAATTCAGATCCATTGAAATGTATCCCTAGGTTCTAGTGTCTCCATGAATTATAAAGACCTACAATTATTGCCTCAAAAGGGGGAAAATAATAGTTAATTCTGACCATTTTAGTTGTGACTTCAATTTTATATGATTTCTAATTTCATTATGGAAAATTATATTGAAAATCATTCTAATATCCATTTCATTACATATTTCAATATTCAGAAAGCACTTATTTTCTCACTTCAGCTCAGTTGCTAATATGTTGATCCTCTCCTTCTTGACATTTCTAATCAGTTGCCAAAGAGACTTATCATTGATACTAACAGTGAGTCAAGGTCATGTTTCATCCCTGGAATCCAGTACTGACTGAGACAGGAGATCCTTAGGAGACCTGAACCAACTACCTTCCTCTCAAGAACCCCTGCTTCTCTTATTATATTGACTGTTTCTGGAGCTTAGAAAATGGATTCAGCCTCCTGCTATGACCAGAGGCAAGAGGTGCTCTGTCCTCATTCACGAGTATGTGTAAAACACTTCTTGGGAAATTGTAATAATTACTGCCCGTGGAGAGTGGTTTGTGACAAGATGATTCATCCATTAGCTTAATTCCCTCTGATGCCTTCATCATCACATTTCTAATGATCTTGTCCTCTACCCTCCCTTGGTCTCCCACCCTGGTGATCAAGACCTTCTTATCTTCTTGTCCTTGTCATTATCTATAATTGCTGTCCTATTATGGACAATGAAGTCTCTGGCTTTTATTTAGGGCTAATCCCTCCACGAGTACCATTTTTACCTGCACTGAAACTGCTTTCACAATGACTATTTCTTCTGCATTATCAACTTTTCCCTGCCCATGCAGCATACACAAATGCCACAAAATCTCCAATCAAAAAAAAAAAAAAAAAAAAAAGAAAAATTGAAACTAGATCCACTTCAGTTGTCACACTACTCTGCTCCTGTTTGTGGTAAAACATCCTTAAAAAGCTGTGATGCTCATATCCTTATTCCACTCAAGTCCCCATCACACTGCTGTTCTTTTCAAGTCATCAATGACTTTCATGTTACCCAACATGTGCTCCGTTCTCAGCTCTCCTTGAACTTGGCCTCTCATTGTCATTTGACATTACTGATAATGCCCGCCCTCTTGGAACGCCACCATACAGGTGTAGCAGGGTATCACTCATTTTTCTCCTTATTTGCTGCTTCTTATTTGTCTCCGGGGTTTTATTTTTTTGTTTTGTTTTGTTTTCCTCCTCTTCCTACATCAAATGCTAGAGAACCACAAGGCTCAGTGCTCCATTGTCTTATTTTTTATACTTATTCCCTGGGTGATAGCATTACTTCCCAATGGACTTTATATAGCATTTATATGCTCAACTCTCAAATTCATATATTCAGTCCTAACCTCTTTTTAAAAATTTGATTTAAAACACATTCAAATTCTATTTGATCTCTATACACAAACGTCTAATAAACACCTTAAACTTAGCATGTGCAAAGTATACTCTGTATTTCCTCTCCTCTCCTCCCTAAATTTCTTTATCCTCCGAGTTTCCCATGTCATTAAATAGAATCACAATTCGTGAGCCAAAGTTCTGTTACAAAGACTGGCAGTGGGGAGGGCTGTAACGCAGTTGCATTATCCAGTTTATTTATTCTTATTCTGTGAAGCACCAGCTTCTTAATTACCCTCCAGCCATATGTTGTACTCCTAGTTAATGGTAGCATCTGTGAAAGAAAACAAACACTTTTCAACAATGTGATAAACTCTAAATTGTCCTTGTTTTATGTGTAATCAATAGTACTAATTCCCACGATCACCATTTTGTTCTGGTCTACCCTGGGCTCTGCCCAAACATAATATGTGACCAAGTGATAAGTTGTAACCCAGGTAATTAAGAGACAATTAATTTAAATACTGAATTATACCAAAGAATTATAAATGGCTCTTGGGGCACGTTGTCAAAAGTTTTGTTTTTCTTTGATTCTTTTTTTTTTATGTTTTCTTTTTAGCTCTCAGTCAAACCCCCTATATTGAAACTTTGTTTTTCTATTTCAACTTTCCCATCTCGTGTAGATTTCAGAGTCAGAATCAAGGCAGTCTCAGTTACTCTTAGTCCTGCAGGTTATTCTCAGGGCAAGTCAATTTGCCATTGTATTTAACAAGGTATGTGTTTTTTATCAGCCATCTTGTTTTTTAAAGGATTTGAGAGATGTCAGTCTAAAAATCCATTAGGACCATATTGATCATGAGGGCTTTTCATGTGTATGTTTTTTGTTCTGTGTTTACTTGCTCTGCCACCAACTTTGAGCATGCAAATGGCATTTTGTCTCTTCATCTGTCGCATCAAAATCATGGCAGACTCTTACAACAATAAACCAAAAATTGAATGCTTGGCAAGCATTTGGCAAAATATGTAACCCAAAATCTGTTGAGAGTTCTTTCTTAGTTATATAAAACTTCTCTTCTAAAGTGAACATTCACAATGGAAAGATATATACCAAACTGACTTTAGCTTTTAAATATATTTGAAAATATTACTTTAATTCGACACCACGAAAATGACTGTGGCAGAGCAAGTTTTAAAAAATGAGCTAATAATATAGCCAAAGTTAATCATATATATTTCAGTGGTGTGGCATGGCAAAGACTTATCTAGAATTCCATGAGAAGCACAGACTTGGCAAACTTCATTTGTAAGAAACCGGTTGGCTCATAGCTATTTTGCCCAATTGTTCAAATTCGGCCATACAGTTCCAAGTTTTTTAAAAAGGGGAGGCCCTGGCTGCTGTGGCTCAGTGGATTGAGCATCGGCCTGCGATCCAAGTGTCGCTGGTTCGATTGCCAGTCAGGGCACATGACTAGGTTGCACGTCAGGTCCCCAGTTGGGGCCGCGAGTGAGAGGCAACCACACAGTGATGTTTCTTTCCCTCTCTTTCTCCTTTCCCCTCTCTCTACAAATAAGTAAATAAATAAATAAATAAACAAACAAACAAAAAATTATTAAAAAAATAAAAAATAAAAACTGTTTAAAAAGGGGAGCTTTCTATCTTGGGCATTATACCCTTTTTAAAGGCCACTTCCAAATTCAAACTAAATAAATAAATAATATTTTTAGTATCCTGCTGATGTTCTGTAAAGATCTTGATTTCTGTTAGATATAGCCAATCCTTTGACTTTTCTCTCCTAAGCATTTTACTGCTGGTCCCCAAGAAAATACAAAGTGATAATGTCAGACTTTTATTTTTTTTAAGAAAAACTTGGTGTAAGTCATGTATCACAACAAGCATTTGGCTTTTAAAAACAAATTTTATTATCGTTTAAGCTATTACAGTTGTTCCCACTTTTACCCCCTTCCCTCCGCCTCTAGCCAATCCCCACATTGTTGTCGGTGTCCTTAGCTTGTGCATAAATGTTCTTTGATCAATCCCACTCACCATCTTTCATCCCTTTGTACCCCTCCTCCTTTCCAGCTGCTGTCAGTCTGTTCTATGTATCTAAGCTTCTGTTACTATCTTGTTCCCTGTTTTACTGTGTTTATCAGATTCCACATATACATGAGATCATGTGGTATTTTTTTTTTCACTGACTGGCTTAATTCACTTATATAATTTCCTCCATGTCCATCCATGCTGTTGCAAAATGTAAGTGTTTCTTCTTTTTTACTGCTGCACAGTATCCCATTGTACAAGTGTCCCATAGCTTTTTCATCCATTCATCCACTGATGGGCACTTAGGCTGTTTCCAAATTTTGACTACAGTAAATAGCACTAATACAAACATAAGGGGTGGATATATATTTTTTTGGATTGACATTTTGGAATCTTCAGGTGTATTCCCAGAAATGGAATTGCTGGGTCAAAAGGGAGTCTCATCTTTAATTTTTAAAGGACAGCCCCTAATGTTTTCCACAGTGGCTGCACCAATCTGCATTCCCATCAATGGTGCACTAGAGTACTGTTTTCTGCATGTCCTCACCAGCACTTGAATAAATATTTGTATCACACTACCTGCAATATGGATTGTTAGTTGCTGAAAATGGGGATAAAGGGAGGTTGTAGATTTCTTCTTTACATGTCTTTGAAAATCAAGTGATCTCAAATGTCTGGAATTGGAAATCCAGACAGCATTGCATTTGGTTGTCTGCCCACTCAAATAGAATTTTGATGGTTTTTTTCTAAAAAATGCTAAAATCTTTTGTAATTCTGTACAATAAACCACCAGCATATGATGAAATGATTCTGAGTGAAATGAAATTGTTTTTTATGAAAAACAAAAGTGCTGGAGGTAGAAATTCAACTGATGATTTATAAAAGAAGGAAAAAATTATTGAAATTAAATCATTCAAATATATTGGAACTTCGTGATTTTTGGAACATGATTTTCATTTTAAAGTGCTCAAAATTTATCTTAGGAATAAGAATGTGTGTTGTACTTGGCAACATTTTTTTTTCTGTAAAATTAAATAAAATCTAAAAATAAATAAATAAAATCTTTAAAATGAAAAAAGAAAAAGAAAAGTACAGAGTTAAAAGAATGTATTTTTCGATTATCTGATGGTGGAACAAAACTTTCATTTTGTAGAATTAAACATTAATTTTGCCATAGTAAAGTCAAAGAATTTTAAAAACTAATGTAAATGTTGTGAATTTTTTTTGTTTTCACATTTTATACTTAGGATGATATGATAAAAATCAGGAATATATTTTACTTCTTACTCAAGATAATTTTCTGATTATCAAGTTCTGAATATAAATATTTTACCTTGTAGCTCTTTTGCTCTAAGACAAAGTTTAATGAATTCTGATGTTTAACGAATTTCGTAGAAAAGATGACTATGATGTCAATAATGAAGAAAATGACCCATTATTAAATAATATGAACATTACATGTTTTTACAGCTGCTATGCCAGCTTTTTCAAGCCTACACAATAATCCCTGATTCAATGAATTAATTTATGTGCATTTTGTTTGAAGCCTAATTAGTTTTTTTATGTTCAGGAAAGCAAGTGTTGAAGAAATATATTTGATTATGATGTTTTCTTGCTTAAGACCTTTTGATGACTCCTTACACCACCTGTTACAAGTTGGTTTCCTCAGTAAGCAGACTTGGAAACTATGTTACTGTGCATGAGTTTTATTCAGGATTGATTTTAGAATCAATACTGGAAGAAAAACAATAATGGAAAAAATAGTGAAACTGAGAAGCTGTCTCAGTGGAGCCTGAGCTGAGAAGTTGGGAGATTAGGATAACCCTTCTGAGTTACCCTGGATTGGGGTCATGAAACCAGGTCTTAGCCAACTATGCCAATCCATCATTGAATGTGGGCTACTATGGGAAGGGGGCATGGCCTTGGAAAAGATGGCTTTCTCCAGATGAGGCAATCCCCACAGCGAGTCTTAGTCTTAAATGTCACGGAGAATTAAAGGTGGGCAATAATAGTCTCAGATTAGCACTTGTGGAAGATTATTCTGTAAACAGTGTAGAAGGGAGGGTTGTAAGGGTCAAGGGTGACAGCAGGAGACAAGGTAGCTAATACTGCCAATGAAAATGCATTGTATCCTGACCTAAGGTATTGGCAATGGAGATGGAGAGAAGTGGATGGGAAAGCCCATAGAATGAATGATTAGAAATTGATGATCTGCAGGGAGTGAGGGCAAAAGAGGAGCTAGGGATACTCAGGACCTTTTAATTTCCAATGAGTTGTGCTGGCAGTATACCTGTCTCCTCACCTAGTCCAGGCAGTGAGAAAGGGACTTCTTTCTGTTCCTATTCAGTTACAAGCCACAGAGCAGGAAGAGTCCCTGGGCAGGTGGCCAGAGCAGAGGCAAGGGAAGAAAGTAAATCACCTTAAGTAAAGCAAAGTGAAGGAACAGAATGACCCTGATCCATTAGGGAGGGGGAGAGTCCCTGTCCAAATCAGGACAGAAAAAAAAAGAAGAAGAAGAAAGAAGAAAGAATGAAGAAGGAGGAAGAGAATGAGGAGGAGAGGGAGAGGGAGATGGAGAAGGAGAAGGAGAAAAAGGAGGGACAGAAGGAGGAGGAGCAGCATGAGGTGGAGGAGGTTTCCCCTGACATCTGGAAGAGATCTGATTTTCACAGACAAACCTCAATGCTATTACAAGCTGGTCTGACATTCACAGCCAAGTCACTTTATTCTCCCATTGGATGTAAACGATCTCTTTAACCTCAGACGAGGTCACCCTGAGACAATGCTAAAATGAAACAGAACAAGGCTACTTCATTATTTTGTCTAAGCACAGACAAAAAATAAAAACATAGAAATGCCGTCTTTTTATAACAGCATTCAGTCCAGAGCAAAATCTGCTTGCTTAGACTCTCTCCTAGATCACCTGATCCAAGTCCAAATCCTCTAGCAGGTTCTTTCTAACTCCATCTGAGACACCCTACAGTTCCCCATGTTGTGAGTTTTCCCCCACTGCAGTAACCGATGAATCCAACTTGTTCAACTACAAGAGGGTCCTGGTGGTCTTTGGTTGGAAGCACTGACAGTAGGTCAGAATTTATAAACTGGCAACTGCCTATCTACATCTGATTCACTGGCATTCGAGGCTATAAAACAGCACACCATGAGCATTAGCTAGACAAACAAGCAAGCATTTACAGGAATAAAGGAGAAAAAAACATTGCAATAATCCACCTGCTTGTAATCTTTTCTGACCAGTCCTTTCGTCTTCAATTTTGCTCTCTTCCTACACTGAAAAAGAAAACGGGGGTGGGGAATTAACACAGAAACAAAAGCACAACCCCCAGAAGATTTATGAGTAATGCTACTTCAGTCACGACAGTCTTTACTTTTTTGTTACTTTGATTTTGCTCAGGGAACTTTTAGCTTTACTCATCTTTAATTACCTTAATTTCATGCTTAAGTCAGACACAGAAGAGATCTGTTTGTAATTTCAGATGAGAGAAAATGAAATTCCCGTCAGCAAAGTCGGATTTTAAAATTCAAGAGGAAGAACAATGCACCAGCTCGCAAAAAAAAAGTATTAACTTTGCATTTCAAGGTAATTCAGTGGCAATGCAGTATTAAAGAGCCCCAGTTTGTTTTGGAAACCAAACAAAGCAAAACAAAATCAGAGAGAGAGAAACAAAATCTATTTTTCTCCTTTTTTAATTGTGATAAGAACATTTGACCTGAGATCTACCCTTTCAACAAATTTTTAAGTGTACCATACAGTGGTGTTAAGCACTATAAGAACTCTAGGACTTAATCATTTTGCATAACTGGAATTTGATGCCTATGGAGCAGCACCTCCCCGATTTTCCCATCTCCCAGCCTCCTGCAACCACTATTCTACTTCGTTTCTATGAGCTTGTCTGTTATAGATGCCTCATATAAGAGCGATCATGCAGTATTTGTCCTCCTGTGACTGGCTTATTTCTCTTATTATGATGTCCTCCAGGTTCATCCATGCTGTCACAAGTGGCAGGGTTTCATTCTTTTTTAAGACTCAATTATAGTCCATAGTAGGTATACACCACATTTCCTTCATTCAGTCATCTGTTGATGAACACCAAGGTTGTTCCTGCATTTGGGCTATTGTGAATAATGCTGCAGTGAACATGGAGTGCAAATATCCCTTTGAGACCCCCATTTCAGTTATTCTGGATACCCAGAAATGGCATTGCTGGGGCATATGGAATTTCTCTTTTTAGTTTTTTCAGGAAACTCCATACTGTAATTCATAGCAGCTACCACAGTTTACATTCCCACCAACAGTGAACACTCTCTCACATCCTCAACAGCATTTCCTATCTTTTTAAAACTTTTTAAGTAATAGCCATCTTAACATGTATTAGGTGATGGACATCTCATGGTGGTTTTGTTTTGCATTTCCCTATGATTAGTGACATTGGACATCTATTTATATACCTGTTGGCCATTTGTATGCATTCTTTAGCTAAATACCTATTTAATTCTTTTGTCCATTTTTAAATCAAGTTATTAGGGTTTTTGCTTATATATTTTTGTTATTAACTTTTTTATCAGCTATATGGTTTGCAGATATTTTCACCCATTCTGTAGGTTGCCTGTTCATTCTGTTAATTATTCTTTATGCTGTGCAGAAGTTCTTAGTGTCTCTAAAAGGTGGGATAGTCAAAAGATGTTAATATTTTTTTAGTTTCTTGTATTTTTCAAGTGTTTAAAAAAGAAAAAATAATTTTAAAAACAATAATAATTAAAAAATAATTGCAGCCAATTCATGTTGTAATTGCCCGAGCCTTGGTAACTGTTATTTGAGGAAAAGGAGGAGATTTGGATTTACATATATGGTTGTTTACATTAATTATATTCACCAAGGCCCTTCTCTTCTACAGTTTGTTTGATGCCAAGTAAACCAATGACTCAAAGACCAAGAAACTATCTCCTGAGGCTTTTGATAAATTTCAGTTTGCCAACTTAATTTTCTGAGTTTGAGAAAAGGAAGTAATGAGAAAATGGAAATATGCAAAAAATGACTAACTCTTGTGTATTATGGATGATAACATTTAGCGGGTCCTATGAGAGGCAAGTGCAGAGATCACATTTTGCATTTTTAATACACTTCCTATATTTGTTGGAAAAAGTTTGTGTAAACAGATGCATCTTCCTAATGAGGATGCTACAACTAATATTCCTCTTTACTATGAAAAATCCCAAATTTTATGAAAAATATAGAATACATAGCTGAAGGCAAAGACATTTTTTTAAAGAACCACAGCTAAGTTTCTCTTTCATTACTGAAGTATAAGTCAGATTAGGATTGCGATACCAATGAATAACATAACAAATAAAAGAATGACTAGCTCACGTGAAACAGAAGATGTCAGCGTGGGGCTACAGGCTTTGTCATTTTTAACTGGAGACAATGTGGGACACTGTGATATCCATTTCAGAAGATTCTACACCAAAACAGTGACATCCTAATCGGGTCATGTTTACATTCCCCTCCTGGGCTTTTCATGCATTTTGTCAGTGACTTTCAACCATGGTTTTTTTAAGTATACAACAACTCAACCTCAAATTCTCAAAACTACTTTTGGTCTTCTTTAAATATTTACGTAGCATTTAACACTTTTTGGAAAGCTATGAGTTTTTACATCAAACCAGATATAAGGTTGTAAGCTAAAAAGTCTGGAAACCACTGTTCAGAGGGATCATTGAGAATGTAATATGTCTTCAGTTGGAAAAGCAACAGGAGTAACTCTTTATTGCAGCCAAAATGATGTTGGTCTCTTAGCACACAACATCTTAAGGGTGAAGGGGATTAAAAGAGGCACAGATGCAGTGCCTTATCCATATCTAAATGAGAGCTTCTAACTTGTGTATAACTAATACTTTTTGAGGGGGTTGCAAGAGGTTTGGGAATTTTTTTTTTGCTTTTGTTTTTTGTAGCTTCTGCCCTTTCAATGTTCTCTGCAACCATCTGCCATTGACTAATGACTAATTCTGCTTGAAATGGCTATCACAACCCTATGTGAATTGTACCATACCTAAGTTAAAAAAAAATATATATATATATATACATACTAATGATAAGAATTGCTAAACAATCCAATGTCAGAACTGAAATAAAGTTGAAGAAATTGGAAAATTTTGAAGCTAATATGAACTATCAAAATGTAGACCTTCACTCATTTCACTGTAACAAGAAAGGTGATATCCTTGTTATGGGGTATTCCTGAAGGGACCAAGCAAAGGCTGGGTGGGTGAACCTCCCTCCCCAGGAGCTATGTACATTGACCAAAATACTTGGAAGCTGAAAGGTATTCTGGTAGAGGAATGTAGTGAGCGTGGTGGGGAGGGGAGAGCCTATCTGTAGGAGTATCCATTCTAAGAGAAGAAGTCTGGTATAAGAAGCCAGATCTAGACACAGTATCTGAGGTTCTAAAGTGAGTGTTGTTCCAGCTTCTGTGAGGTTATTGGTGTTTGAGTAGGTTACACCTCGGCGCGCTAACCATATGTGTGCTCTGGAAAAGAAGCTGAGTATATATAAAATCCATGAAGTGCAGCACCTCAACATGGAAACCTGCACCCAGGAAAATTGCATGGCTCAGATGTTTATGCTCATCACGGCAATATGAATCTATTTCTCAGATGATAGTGAGGAGGAGCAGAAGTGGAGTGAGAGGAAGCACCTTCCCAATTACAAGATCCACCTCTATATGGGAAGGAGGTAGCATTTAACACAGGACTCTATGAAGATTAATTTGGAATCATTATATCCAGGCAATGAATATACTATGAAATGAGAATTACCGTTTACCAATTGAGTTACCTATGCATGATAATACAGAACAACACACAAACAGTTTTTAATATTTACCTCATTTCTTCCCAGAGACTACATATACCATGTAGGTAGTTTACAGAAGAATAATTTAAAAAACCCCATGTCATCACCACCTAGCTAAAGAAATAGAACATATCAGATGTAATATTTTCTGGCTTTACTTTTATTTTAGAGTGTAAGTATGGTTTCAAACTGGGTATATTCTGTCACTCATAAAGTACGTATATTTCTAAGAGTGACTGATGCATCAAAGAGTTGTTAAACATGACTAATGGAAAATGGTTTCCAATGATTTCTGGTCTCACCAGTACTCCAAGTACTTTCTTGTTGCCTCACATATTCTCCAACATTGGTGTTTTCAGCTATTTGTTTGTTTCCCTGGATTCTTGGAGGTTAAGTAATATTTTAGAGTGATTTTATTTTGCTTTGCCTTGATCGTTAATATGTTTAAGCATATTTTAATTTGCTAATGAACTACTCATGTTTTCTTCTTCCATAAACTGCCTCTTGTCTTTTCTCCTGGTTTAGCATTTTTTGGTTGATTTGTAGAAATCTTTGCTAAGTTCTAGATTCTAGTCCTTGACAGTTGTGCATTTTGTAAGTAACTTCTCCCAATTGTTGGCTTGTGTTTTTTTCTCTTTAAGGTATCTTTAATGATAATCAATTCCAGATATAAATTTTGACATATTTTTCAATCTTTTCCTTTATGTTCTGTGATTTGTTTAAAGGTCTTAGTGAAATCTTTTTGTGAATGGAGGGTTAAAGATATTCTCTTATCTTGTCTTATAAGCATTTTGAAATTTTTCTTTCCATGTGTTGGTCCATCTGCAACTGAATTTTGTATATGTTGTGGGTCATGGTCCTAGTTTGTTTTTTCCCCATCTGTAAAATCAATGTACTCAACAGCCCATCTTCCCCCAATAATCTGCCAAAGCAAATATCAAGTTACTACATACAAGTTGGTCTGTTTCTGGGCTCTCTCTCCTGTTTCATTGTTTTATTTGCCTATTTATATACCAATATAGCACTGTATAAATTATTAAGTCTTTATAAGTAATGCTGCCTCATAGCACAGGTCCCATCTTTGATGTAGGTTTTTTTCCTTATATTTTTAACTCCAGATTGAGATGCTGTTGTTGTTATTATTATTATTATTTCAGAGAGTCAATGTTGCTTAGTTTTTCCCTCAGCTGTACCAGATTTTTGTTTACAATTATCTCTTGATCTTCAGATTTTGCTTCAAGGATTATTTTCCTTCTTCCTGAAGTATAATTATAGAGGTTTTTTTTTTTTCTTTAACAAAGGTTATTAATCAACAGTTTTTTCTGTTGTTACTTATGTTTGGAAGCATTTTTATTTTGCCCACATTCTAAATAAAAACTATCATTTTTCTGAGTATTTAATTCTAGAATGGATGACAATTATTTTCACGTAAGACTCTAAAGATTTATAAAAATATTTTCCTAGTTTATGTAATTATTGATACCATGTCAGTTTAATTGTCATTCTTATAGGTAATTTGGGACCATTGAAAATTTACGTTTACCCTGGGCTTTTTGGTCTTATAATTACTATGAATTCCAGCTCCAAATTTGAATTGAGAATGTCTAAAGTTATATGGTCAGGCATTGTTATCTATGTATCTATGTATCTACATATCTACCTATCTATCTATCTACCTAGCTATGTATCCATATCACCTAGAGCTAAAACCAAGGTAAGTATGTTTAGTTTCTCTCTCAGCTTTGCCAGATTTTGCTCACTGATTTCCACTGAGAGTGCCACTTCTTGATTGTTTTGATCTCCAATCTAGTGTACAGGTTTGAGTCCTGTCTTCTGCATGCATAGACCTTCAAACACAAAGGATTTTTAGATAACCTCATAATAACTATTTGTCCCAGCAATTATTTCTCTTTCCGGATTGATGATTCCTTACAACTCTGTTCTCTGGTGATTTCCTCAGCATTCTCAATAGCCCAGCCATGTTTTTGAAAAGATGATATTCACACTGTATCATGCATTTCAGGTACTCTATACAAGAAATGGTTTTTCAGATACCAAATCAAATGTTTTGTAGAAAACAGAAAAGGCTGATATTTTTCAAACTCTTCTGCAATATCCTAAAATATTCTTTTAAGCTATTAATGTCCTTTAAACTCTTCTCCATTAAGGAACTTGAAAGTTTCCTTGTCAGTTATAGGACCACAGGTACCTTGCTTCTGCCAAGATCTTAACTCAATACCAATTCAATATCCCAACTGCTAGTCTTCCTAATCTTTACAATTCTTTACACTGTTTGCTGTTTGTTCACTTACCTCTGCAATCTTCTGCCTTCTTTCCCTTGGATTTTCTTCTCCTTTATCTTCTATTGACTTTGAGTGTAATTGTTGAAATCATTGTATGAAGATAATCCATTGCCCTAATTCAACCTTGGCTAGGCAGAGGAGAAATGTTATCAAAAACTATTAACATAGCATGTGTCTGTCTAGAGTCTACTGGGAGAAGATAAAGCGCAAATATTTGGAGTAGGGTAGGAAATGTGCCTATACTATCTTTGTTTCTTTATCTTTTTGAAAGGGAACCATGTTTAGAACATGCTCTCCCTACTGTCTTCTCAGACCTCTAATTTTGCCATTATTGGAGCCTGGCTGAGTGATGACAAAAAGCGATAGCACACGGGACAGACAGAACGTTAAGCAACCAAGGAGAGTATAAATGTCCTGGGTAAACAGTAGTCATGAATATATTCAAATACACATGTATGGGAAGAGCTATATTAAACATGGGCTGGATGACCACAATATAAGTTCTACAAGGCACAGATTTTTGACAGCTTTAGTTCTCATTCCTGACACATAGTAGGTGCACAAAAAAATTTATTGAAGAAATAAAAAAAGTGATGATTATTCCATTTGAACTTAGGAAGTTGATATTTTTCATACTATGATCTAATAATAATAATATATAATAATAGTATAACAATTAGAAATAAATCAGTTTAGGTAAGTTCATTTTTAAAGTTTGTTTTGTACAAGAAATATCAAGAAGTTAATAATGTATTATATTCTTGTTTTTCTGCACTACATTAGCCATGCCTGAAATGAGTGTAGTCATTGAGGCTATGCTATCCAAAACAGACATTAATATTTATGTGGCAGCAGCTACCAGAAGAGCAACACATAGTGCCCCGGGGAAATAATTCACTTCTTTCGAATCAGTCTCGCATCCCGGATTCTCATCAGTGAAGAAATGCCCCAGAATAACTCATTTGTTGATTGCCACTCAAAACCTCTCACACTTTTCCTCTCTCTCATTTCTAAGTTTTCTATTAATTTTTTCCCAGGGTTGCCATTATGCTAACCTTTAAATAAGACAGGTGCTAATGAATGTATTATTTTTTAATCAGGTGAAAATATTGTCACAATCAAAGTGCACATGTAACTTCCTTTATATGGTAGAATTTTTTCAGAAATTGGGTTGTAATGGTAGGTTGTTAAGTATATGTTGGCTGAATACTTATGTTGTAAATGTGTTAGGGGAGGTTGCTTTGTAAGAATTCTGCAGAAAGTTTGGCAAATTTTAAAACCTACCTACAGAAGTATTTAGAACAGGAAAAGTAATCACTCTGGGCTTTTTAAAAATCTGGATTTTTATGCTTTGAAATGATCTAAAACAAGGGTATGTCTGTAAAATAAACTAAGGGATTTTTATTAGTTTGTATTTAAGAATAGCATTCCTATCTGTGTCACTTAAACAAACATCTAACTTTGTTAAACAATATCTTCAAAAGAAACCCAAATGAATCCTGGATTTCTAACCTGGTTCTGGTGGTGGTTGTAGGACACATTCCCAATTCAGATGCCTCCAGAGGTCAGAGAGAGAACGTAAGTGAGTGAAACAGGCTAGTTGTAATGCAACAATGGGTGTCTGCTCCAGCTCAAGGGTTCCCATCAACTGTTGCCTTATGAAAAGGCTGACCACTGCTGCCAGATCTTGTTTTACAAGAAAAGCAAAAGCCAGAATTTAATGTAATTTTTTCCATTTGTAAAGCATTAACAAACAAAATCACAAAATGAGCAAAGATATGATCAGGCCATTCACAGAAAAGAAAACCCAAAAGGACAATAAACTTCTGAGAAGGTGAATTTATCTTCCTGGGTAATCAGGAAAAAGAATATTATAATAACAATGGTCTTTTTATCTCTCAGATTTAAGGCTTGGCAAGGGGTCCAGCAAAGAGAACTTTCATTCACTGCTGGTGGTAGTGTAAACTGGCACAATCACTTTGAAAAGAATTTGGTGATATTCAATAAGCTGAAAGGCGCACATACCAGATGGCCAGCAATTCCACTTCTGGATTTACATGCCAGAGAAAACTACCACATCGGTACATTAAAGACAGTACGTGAATGTTTGCAGCATCATGGTCAGAAACAGAAAAAATTGGAAACAGCCTAAATGTCCTGCATAAAATATTTAGGAAAATATACTGCAGCATATTACAATGGAATGTGGTATAGTATTTTTAAAAATTATCTAAAACTACATATAAAAAAATATTGCAAATATCCTACTAAGCCAACACACACCAAGAGGTCTAGAAGGCAATGTACAGGTGGTGCAAGAAAATTTAAAAACCTGGGAAATGCTATATATTTATATGTATAATACTATATTTTAAATATAGATAAATGTATGGTATGTATATACACATAATTACAAAAATTAAGTATTTACATATATTAAAAGAAAAACATGCATGAGAATGATAAACATCAACTTCAAAAGAGAGGTGATGATTTCTGGGGGGAGAGAGAACAGAATGGAAGCAGAAGAGTACCTGGAGACATCTGCCTTAGCTTGCAATGTTGTGGTGCATAAAAAAGCAAAAATTCAATTAAGCACCAGTGTTTTATGAACTCAGATGAAAAATATCAATTGTGACATATTTGGGGACATATTTGTTTCCATGTAAAGTAAACTAGCTTATTTTAATTGATCAAATATTCAATATTGGTTATCATGAATGATGTAAAAAACTTAGTATTGACAGACTACATTTAGAACAGTGTACTTTTAAAAAGCTAATTGATAATACCTACACACAGGCCATCATTTTTTTTCTCTGGTAAGAATAATAAAATCATACCAGAATATCTTTTAATCTCACCATGGTTCTAATTTGTACTGAAATGAGGTACCAATTTAATTGTCTTCCTAAAAATTAACTGTCCTTGGCATCCTAAGAGTATCCAATTATTTTTGGTAACTATCCACATGTCTCTCCTTTTGAATCATTACCAGTATACTTTCATTTTATTGATATTTTAATTGCAAATATAATAAATCTAGAGAAAAATGCATAATATAAATAGAGAGCTTAACTTGTTGTTAAAGTCAAGGCCTGGTGATTCTCCCTGATATACTTTTCCTTTCCTGTATCTACTACTACTCTTCTGGACCTTTATTCCATTTTTTTTTTCCTTTACATTAGTGTGTGCTACCTTCAGGATATCCTGAAAGTTAGTCCCTTTTGGGAAGGAGATTAATGCTCTTTCAAGGGGGCAAGGGGATCAAAGCTTTTCTTTCTTTTCTTCAAGCCTTTCTCTAAGTAACATCGAAAGTGCTCAGTAAATGTGTGTTGAATGCAGGGACAAATAAAGGTGAAGTTGTATACATAGACGGTAAGGAAACAGGGATACATGAGCCCCTGAATGCCCCCAAAATAATGAAGTGAAATCAATGTAAGTATTGAAACAGGTGAGGACAGATTGTATGATGATCCACCCACCCTCTGTTTCCTATTTTTAATGCTTAATATAAGAATGAAACATTTGATATTGAAATGTTAGCCATTATGAAGATATAATCATTAAAATGAACAAGTTAATGAGGCAGAGAAAGAATGAGACAAGAACAAGGCTCTCACAGCATCTTTGCCTCAACAGCCAAGTCATGACGGGAAATGCTCCTACACCTCTGGAGACGAGGAATGCAGCCATGCGCCAAACCTTATTAAATGGCTGCAGCCTAATGCGATAATTAAGAGAACAACATAGCTACTTTTCTTTTATTCTTCCCTGTCTGAGTTGCTCATTCTGATTGTAATTTCACTTGTCTTTGTAGAAAGGGGAAACAGTCAGTCCTCAGCAACACTAAGAGAACGGACATCCTCAACATCTCTTTAGAGGGCAATAGCTGTCTAATGCCGACATTGTACTACTGCTTTTGATTCAGAGAAGGGACAAAGAATCGAAAAGTACTTAGTGCTTTGCTGCATAAAGCTCATATTGGTATCTGATGCATTTTTTCCCGAAGGAGAAATAATGCAAAAAAAAAAGTTCAGTTTTTCCAGTCCTAAATTCTCACATTTGCATGGTGTTCTCTTCTAAAGATTTCATGCCCAAGAAAGCAACCTCTGTGCACATTTTTAAATGGATACAGTTGATAATAAAATAAGTGATTTCTAGGTTAAAGATTTGAAAATATTAGAAGATTGGAAAAAACATAGCTCCATCTTGAATTTTATGAAACAGAAGGACCTGGTCGCCAAATAAACAATGACATAGTTACATTTAATGCCTAGGTTTTTGAGTGAAAGTTCAAAAAAAAAAAAAAAAAAAAGAATCAAAAGATATTATAATGTGTAAAATGTAGGACAGGTAGCAACTATTTGAAACCATATAAGTAATACTATGAGAATTTACTGTTATGCAACAATACCCCTAACAATTGTTTTGTGGCTCAGGATTTCACCTCACATTTATAAGATCAAGGCAAGCCTCCGATTCTCATTTGCTTTTGGATTATTTGCCCTTCTGTTCATATGGTTTCTTCTTCTTTCTAAATTCCTAACCAAAGAAATTTAGAAAGTTGATTAACTTTTCAAATTATTCATTTTTGTCTACCTGAGAGTGAAACAAACAGAAAATAATCAAATTAAGAATACAAAACACACCACCAACAATAACAACAACCCCACGCCCCCACCACCCCACACCAACCACCACCACCACCACCACCACACCAAAAAAACCACACCACCACCACACCACCACGAAAAGTAAAAAAAAAAAAAAAAAAGAATACAAAAGAGAGGACTTATGGCCAAGATGGAGGCCTTGACAGACACGCTGCATCTCTCTCCACAACTGAGAAGGAATACAACTACCTCAAAACTAGAGACAACCAGAAATTCCAGAAAATCGAGCTGCATGGAAGTCCAACAAACAAAGATATAAAGAAGAAATACTCATCCAGACAGGTAGGAGGGGTGGAGCCAGGGCGGAGAGGATGTGGTGTGGTGGTGGCAGGAGCAGTGACAGCAGCAGGCCAGCAGAAAGTGCAGTCACACATTTTAAAAAGTCAGGAGGGACACCTGGGGAGTGCTCCCAGCACCAGACCAGACCATGCAGCTCATGGTTCCAGCGCCAGGAAAAATAAAGCCTCATTGCTTCTGACTGTGCAAACCAGTGGATATTGGAGTGGAGGAAGAAACTGCTGGTCTCTCAGCAGAGTCCACTTGTTTAAAGGGCCCCATGGTCCTAGAATGTCCGCAGACCTACCCACCCTGGGAACAATAGCCAGGGCAACAACTAGAGAGATGCCAGTCCCATACAGAAGTGGGAGAAGTGCCTGGAAAAGGGGCAAGTGCTGAGGAAGTGGCATTGTCCCCTCTCAGACCCCCCCCCCACACACATACAGCACCACAATGTGGTGAAATGGGTCGCCCTGTACTGAAGAATACCTAAGGCTCTTCTCCTTACAATGTAACAGGAGCAACAACTCTACCTAACACACAGAGGCAAACAAACATAGGAGCCTGTCAAGATGAGGACACAGAGAAGTATAGCTTAAAAGGTGGAACGTATCAAGGTCCAGTGGGAGAACTAAGCGATGAGGAGAAAACCAACCTAACAGATGCAGAGTTCAAAGCACTGGTGATAAAGATGCTCACAGGCTTGACAGATATACTTAGTATGGCAAAAGCATAAAGGAGGAAGTGAAGTCTATGCTAAATGAAATGAAGGAAAACCCACACAAGCCCATGGTGAAGGGAAGGAAACTGGGGTTCTAATCAATGATTTGGAACATAAGGAAGAAAAGAAAAAAAAAACAGTCAACCAGTACAGAATGAGGAAACAAGAAATGAAAAAACTGAGGAGAGGCTTAGGAACCTCTGGGACTACTTTAAATGTGCCAACATCCGAACCATAGGGGTGCAAGAAGGAGAAGAGGAAGACCAAGAAATTGAAAGCTTAAGTGAAAACATAATGAAGGAAAACTCCCCAAATCTGGCAAAGGAAGTAGACATACAAGCTCACGAAGCACAGAGAATCCCAAAAAGCTAGACCCAAAAAGGACCACACCAAGACACATCATAATTAAAATGCCAAAAATTCAAGATCAAGAGAGAATCTTAAAAGCAGCAAGAGAAAAGCAGAGAGTTACCTACAAAGGAATGTCTATAAGCCTATCAGCTGATTTCTCAAAAGAAAATTTGCAGGCAAGAAGGGGCTGGCAAGAAGTATTCAAGGTGATGAAAAGCAAGGACTCACAACCAAGATTACTCTATCCAGCAAAGCTTCATTTAGAAGGAAGGGCAGATAAAGTGCTTCCCAGACAAGGTAAAGCTAAAGGAGTTCATCATCACCAAGCTATTATTATATGAAATGTCAAAGGGACTTACTTAAGGAAAAGGAGATAAAAATTATGAACATTAAAATGACAACAAACTCACAAATATCAACAACTGAATCTAAAAAATAAAAACAAAATCCAACTAAGCAAACAAGAATAGGAACAGAATCATAGACACGGGGATTATTTGGAAGGTTATCAGCTGGGAGGGGGAAGGGTGAAAAATGGGGAAACGGTGCAGGGATTAAGAAGCATAATTGGTTGGTACAAAATAGACAGGGGGAAGTTAAGAATAATATAGGAAAGGGTGAAGCCAAAGAATGTATATGCTGAACCCATGGATATGAACTAAGGGAGGTGGGATTGCTAGAGTGAAGGGGGATACTGGGTAGAGGGGAGCAAAGGGAAAAGAAATTGGGACTACTGTAACAACATAATCAATAAAATATACTTAAAAAAAAATACAAAAGATACATGGTCCAAAAAGAAAGATGCTGATTAATAAGAAAAATAAACCTAGATCTGATTTCAAGTTAGAGAGCAATTAAAATGTTCACTGGTATAACTTCAATGTTATAATTTATTTAATAATTACATTATGAGAAAGACTGAATGTTAGATACCATGCTAGGAGTAGAAGATACCAGCTCACATTCAAGCAGGGATTATATTAGGAAGCATGTTGGAGTTCAAAACTAGAAATAAGCCATAGTGGTTGTATGTTAGGTATTGCCATGAAACAAACCACCCCAAAACTTAGTGGCTTAAAACAACCATCATTCCCTCCCTCCTGCAAGAGTCATCAGGATGCTGGGTGGCTCTGCTAGTCAGTGACAATCATGCCACCCTCAGGTCAGCTGAGTAGCTTTGCTGATTTTGAGTAGACCCTCCCCAGTACCTTGGATGGGACAACTGAGCTCGCTTGGCTCTGTTCCATGTGGTCTCTCATCTTCCAGTAGGCTAGCCTGTTCTTGTCCCCATGATAAAGGCAGGGGGCGGGGGCAATAAAGAAAGGCAAAGAGTCTGTTGCCTCATGGGACTAAGCTTAGAGCTGGCATTCTATGTATTTACTTCTTTACCTTCTATTGGTAAAATCCAATCAAAAGGGCAATCAGATCTAAGACTACGGAAGTCAAGACCACTTGAAGAAAGGAACTACAAAATTACGTTGAAAAGAAAGTGCACAGAAAAAGGATAAAGAATTCGGGCCACACAATTGTGTTCCTTGGGGATAGAAAGGAATAAAAGGAAAGCTGAATTTGGTTTTAGAACAACTAAGATAGTTCAATTTGCCAATTGAGAAAGGGACAGGGTTTTTCAAAGCATGTAGAAATCTTACCCACCATTCAGGCAACAGTGTCTTCAGGATCACAAACAGAAGCCCTAACTCAGGAATCACCAGCCTAGGTGATGAGCAGCCAGCACTGGGGCACCCGAGAAGGTAGGTAGTGCTAAATTTTAGTGTTCAGCTCTACCTTTAGAGTTAACTACAGCCAACATGAGACTGGGCCTATAGGTATAGTGGAGGTGACAGTTCTCAATAAACTGTTTTACTGTAGAAAAGTTTTGGCTTACTTGGAGAGCCATGAACACCTAGAGTTGATCTCTTCCAGAAAACTCAGTAATTTCAAAGACACATTTATGTTTGACTCTAATCAGTGTTGCTTCCCTTCTGACAAAATCCCCTTGGTTTTCTCCACCACATAAACAATGATTTGTTGTTGTCTTCTCTGCAAAGGTACATCTGGCTGAGAACAAATGTTCAATAGTGAAGAGAAATGAGAGCCAGACTCAGCCAATCCTCCCTAATTGCATTATGACTCAGGAGGACACCCTCCAGTAGTTTTATTCATTATTGGATATTAAAATCAAAGGTCTTTAATATGCAGCCCCAGATTTGTCCAAATTGAAGCTCATCTGTGCATCCCTGTAGAAGTTTTTATAGCATAATACACAAGCAGTTCTAATAAAACTATTATTTTTTCAGTCAGCCCCAAAGGACTGACTAAAACGTTAGCCTTCGCTTGATGGCTCTTGGGACATCACCAGTGCTCTCCTCCACCTCAGTCTTTTAAAACTAGATTGTGCTGACCATGGAGGACCATTGTAAAGAGACACCTGCTGCTCTGATGCAGAACAGAGTGTCTGTCCCCAGGACGCAGGTCCTTTTTCTACCTCTTACCTGCCCCGACAGACTTCTGACAGCTCCATCAGCCTTTATATTTTTCTGATCAAAACTTGAGTAAGATTCCAGTAACTTTGTTTTTTTTCTTTCCTTTTTAATTCATCCTTCCATGTCTTATCAGAAATATTAGCAAAAGGAAATTTAGAAATGGAAAACAATCTGAGTGGACTTCCAACATGGGGTTCAGTCTTCACACAGTTTTATGGGTAACAAAAACTTGTCTATGTAAAGAAACCCCAGCATTCGGGAGAACAGCACTCATTTATGGAAACTTCTGGAATGATGGTGTCCACAGCTGCAGGCCTCCTGCTGGGAGATGAGCCCCACGCTGCTGGGAGCTCCACCTGCCACAGCCTGTGGGTTCCTGGACTGAGGCGAGCAAGGGTCAGGTGCCTCTGCACGCTGAGAGGTGAGAACCAGCTCAAGTGGGAGACAAAGAAAGCTCAGCGGGAGGAAATTGCTGGACAGTTGTTCTCGATCACTAGAATACTTTTCACCTGAAGAGTTTCAGAAATGTTTAAAATTATAATTTTTAGGTGAGCAAAATGTCTTGATAGGAGATGGGGGACACCGCATAAGGTGCGCTAGTTTAACAGTTAAAGGTTTTAATATGAAAACAAATATCCTGCCATTTACTATGTCAAAAGCTCTACATGAAATAAATTCATGACATAAAGTGAATATAATATATCAAGTCAAAATTTTTCCAGTTTGGACTTTTCACTATAACACATAACATGTATTAAGTGAAATACATTCTTGACTGCATAACTTACCACTCTGGTATTTAAAGCCTGGTATTTGGTCTGTTCTGCTTGGCAATCAAGGGAACGTGGGTTCAAATCTAAGCCCCACTTTTTATTAGGTGAGTGACACTGTTATAGTTATTTAGTTCTCACTTAACCTTGTTCTTTTTCCATCTATAAAATTAGGACAGTGATATTTCTGCCTCTTGGAATTATTCTGAGGATTAAATCAGACTAGCACTTAGTCACTCATTAATGCATACTACTATATTATCTGATATTTAGAATTCTGATCATTCACTAGTATAGAAGTACCATGGATAGTTCAAAAATTAAGTTTTTGAAATAATTTTAGAAAAATTGAGCTTTACAGCACAGTTTATAGCTAGGGATGAACCCTATTCTGTATTAGCTGGAGAGGTACAAAGTTTTCATGTACAGTTATGTATTTGTGTCATCTTTGAACGAGCTTCTAGTTTACATCATGTGCTATTCTTGTCTTTCATCTTTTTTTCTTCATCTCTCTTGCTCATTCTTCCTGGTTTTCCTTTGCATTTCTTACTGATCCAATGTCTATAACTTACCGCTCCTTATTCTCCTGTAGGGATGGTGGCCCATTTTGTCTAGTTGACTCCCTTCAGCACACACCACACTTTCCTCTACGTGAAAATCTTAGTTTAGTGGGAGTCAGTGGGAAGGGTAAACTAGGTAGAATGCAATTCTTCCTTCTTCCTGCCATGACTTTGGGTCACAGGTATACCAGAGGAGAGTGTGAAAGAGAATGTGGACCTCTCAGAAATGCAAAGCTCATTCTCCAAAATGAGTTGCTTATGTTCCCCAATAATTTGAGATATTTTTACACATCAATCTCAACTAAATCTTGCGATACAGGATGCACACATCTGGTTTTTCAGAACAGAGGAAGATAGAGATTGATATAAATGAAGAATTTTTATGAACCTGAAAAACTGAACTTCATTGCTCTGTGCCATATATTATTGAAAGTTAGCAATTATTATAAAGAAAATCACACATTTGTCTCATTTAGTGACTGTCTATAGTAGCCCTCAGGATCTGAGGCTAAATCTAAGCCTGACCTATTAATTAATGAAAGTGAGCTGAATCCTCAAGTTAACTGGGCTGTCCTGGCCCCACAAGAATCTTTTAATCCAGGTACCATAATATCCTTATTTATTTATGTGAAAATTCATATTTATTCTTTACTCGAGGCTGGAACCTGAGGGGAAAGACAGCCAAGAAGACCTGGTCTTTACCCACAAGGTGCTGACACTCTGATTGTATCACAAGCCTAGCATACACTGGGCAATTAGAGAAGAACTAAATGAGAATCACTCCAAGGATGAAATACACAGAGAGCTTTGTGGACTAAGCAGTAGGAGAAGAACTGATGGACAAAGTAGGACTTAGTTGGGACTTGATGGTGGTTGAACTGAGAAGACAAAGGGAAAGAGAGAGCACAGTCCCAATATCAAGAACTCCATGAGGAAATAAGTCCCAGAACAGTAAGGAAGAGTGGTGGAAAACAAGATCAAAGGAGAGTTTTGACTTGAATAGGATAGACACAGGCTTGGGGTCTCTTCTGGGTTTTTCAGCAAGGGAATAATATAGCATGCTCTATTCAACAAACAGAAATTAAAGACACTTTGGGAAAGCCATTTTACCTGGTGGTTGGAGGAAGAGAAAGATGAATGACTCAAACTCTTTGCTCTAGAATTGCTTAGAACTCATGAGAACCTGTGTAGGAAGTCTGAGTTTAGAAGGATGTATTTGGATGGATATATGTATTTTAAATAACCACTTTAGCAAGGTTTGGGAGAAAGTTTTGTTATTAAGTTAAATGCAAACCCTCCTTAAAGTCTTCATTAAAAATTATTCTTTTCCACTCTTGGTTCAAATGCACTTAAAAATCAATCACAGCATTGATCGGCACCAAAATATCTGTGGTTCAGAAAAATGTCTTCCAAGACTCACATTTTATTCTGTCAATTTTCAGAGTTTGTGATGTGAATTCCGAGGGTAGATATAATTTCTGGATTTATATCCTCTTAACCTGATAGCTTTTAAAGAATTTTTTAAGGGAGTTTAAGATGCTCATTTTGATTCTGTCTGTGACCTGCTGGGATCTCTTACCCGAAGCAGATACTAACATCTGTTATTTTCACTTGGGATGCCTCACATTGCAGGAGTCATAGTACTTGTCAAGATTGAACAAGCAACTAACTGTGTTTATCTTTCTGTTAGCTTCCAAAGTTATGTTGCTGATATTGAAATGTCAGTTCCTTGACCTTTGGATGCACAGACGAGCCTCAGAGGACATTCCCAGTATCTGAAAGCAAGTTGTGAAAATTTGGTACTGGGAAGAAGCGTTGTTTGCAGTTTAACAGCCTTCGGGGTTGGTGTGGTACTGTTTTAAAACAGCACTGTGTTCTCAGAGGTTTAGCTGAGCAAGGTTAAAACATAATACAGTTTAATGTAATTATGCCTCCAAGTTACTCAGTTTCCAGGGATAAGAGGTTTGAAAATAAGCTGTTTTCCTTGAGACATTAAATTTTTGGATTCCTTAGGTACATGGATTTGGGAAAGTGCCTTTGGAAGTGTTCCTGAAACTTTAATGGAGACTCTGTTCTCCCAGTAATGCCTAGGACTCTGGTCAATATTATTCCAGTAACATCTTGATGAATAAGAAAACATTTCACATCCCACAAACTTGAACTAATTAAAATGAACACTGGTGTAGCTGAGTAAAAGGCAAATGCAGTTTTAAATAGTGATTAGCAGAATTTATATTCCAGCATAAAATTGAGTATGGTCAAGGAAATGAAGCTTATCAGGTCTTTCCACTTGCCTAACAAATCTTCTTTAAATTAATAATCACTGACATTTTTACGAAACAATGTCATTCACAGCACAGGTCTTAGCTTTCTGCATTATGACCACCTTGATACAGGCTTACCTCAGTGAGAGGAATTAAAAATGTCTTCACAGTACTCTTCAAACAATCACCGGAGAAGCAACAGAGGGAAATAAAGACTCAACTTATTCAGCCCTGAAGAAATCTGGCAATTGACAAACAAGTAATATGCATACATTGAGAAGAAACTGTAGATGCCATATAATTACAGAGAACCCAAACTAGATGAATTATCAGGGAAGACTCTGAACTGGAGAAACAGGCTTTGTGACTTTAAAAGTCTTTTATTAGCCCTGGCTTCTGTGGCTCAGTTGGTTGGAGGGTCACCGGAAGTTTGCGGGTTGGATTCCTGGTCAGAGCACCTGCCTGGGTTGTGGGTTTGGTCCCTGTCCATGGATGTGCAGGAGGAAACCGATTGATGTTTCCCTCTCACATCCATGTTTCTCCCCCTCAGTGTTCTACTCTCTCTGAAATAAAAAAGCATGTCCTCAGATGAGGAATTTTAAAACTTCTATTATTAATCAAAATGAACAAACAAGCAAAAAACAAAAACAAAACCTCTCATAGATAGACAACGGTATGGTGATCACCAGAGGGGAAAAGGGGGTGGCAGGAGATAGAAGAGAGTAAAGGGGGGATAAATGGTGATGGAAGGAGACCTGACTTGGGGTGGCAAACACACAACACAATATACAAATGATGTGTTATAGAACTCCACCCCTGAAACCTATAGAATTTTATTAACCAATGTCTCCCCAATACATTCAATTAAAATTTTTTTAAGTCTCTTATTAAAGTTAACACAATTAGAATTTTCTAAATCAACTAAGGCCCAATGTTTTTTTAAACCTTAAAAATAGAACAATGTAAAACTTATTTGTCCATTAGCATAAAAGCAATTTGAAGCAAAAAATACATCTCTGTTATATATTTTTTTTCTTCAGAAAGAGTAATAACCTTGCATTTGAAATTTGAAGCTCTTAATCAAGAACTTTTCTATGGTCAAAAATTATTTATTTATCACAATGAATTATACATTCAATATTGTCTTCAGGCTCTCTCCAAATTACTTTAGCCTACTTAGATACACTTTAAGGACTTCAGTGATAGGTAAGGTTTTTCTCCAATGACTTCATTGCTCTCTATGTATACAAAAGTTCCATCTAGTACTCTTCATCCCAAAAAGAGAAACTTGGAACAAGTAAAACAATTGCCTGCTAATATATTGTGAGTGGTAGTAACTATAACAGTAATCATAGAAAAGAAAATTGAGTCAGTGATGAGAATTGAAGTCTCCCAACAAATTTGGTGGTGCTTTCAAAAGTGATCAAAATGTATGATGCTTTTGTGCATATGTATATGTACTTTTTCTAAAATACCTTTTATCAGTTGTTTTAATACTCAAGACAGTTTTTGAAATATATGTCACATGCCATTGTCCCAGTTTAACAGGTTAATACTCTGAGACTCAGGGAAACAAGATGACTTCCTTAAGACCATGGATTTAAAGCACCCAGAATTAGAATCTTGGTTTTTCAGGTTCTGAGTCAGAATTTGCTCTATAATAACAGATAGGTATTGTGTCTATCAAATACCTACGGTTTTATCTCCCAAGAGGAAAGTGCTTGTGGCGTTATGGCAGTGTGTACTCCACAGCATGTGTGCACGGGAAATAAAAGCCCGTGTCCCCACAGCCTTCCTTTGAAGAGGACTGGGAAGCATTGACGATTTGCTTTTACAGTTCTTTTCCCCGAGACCTGTTCTGTGGGGCCACCTTTAATAGAACCATACTCTCAGATCATGCAAGTCAAGTTCTTATGTTTATTGCAGCTTTTGCTTCTGTGTCTGATATGTGAAATGTGGCCCCACCTTTATTTGGGGACACTGGGAAGCTTGCTATCAGCTGAGATTCTGTAACTTTTATATTATAGAATTAAAGTTGGATGTAAAGTTATCAGTGCTTATTTCAAAATTGATCTTAGATTGTTGTGGCTAGATGTCCACTTTATTTGCCTGCAGATATGCGAGGTACACAAGAAAAATTTTTTTTCTTTATGTCAGAAATTGGAAACTTTTCAAAACACCATAGATCATGTAAATTATGGTTAATTAACATTAATTATTTTTTCCAACACACACAATGCCAAGAGCTGTACACTATATATGAGTTGGATACTCAATAACAATGTGTGGGATGGATGAGAAAGTGAATATGCTTAGAAATTGTCCAGAAGAGTAAAGTACTTATAATAAATATTGAAATGGAAGAAGTAAAGGAAACATGTAGAGAGTGATTGGTATGAAGTGGAAAGGAGCACCAAAGCAGGGAAGCACAAATATGCCCTATAAAACAAGCCATTTATCTTGCAACTATTGTTGGAGGATATATGTCACATTTTCTATGTGGAAAAATCTTTTAAAATAATGGCACAGCCAAGAGTTCCTAGTGCCTAGTGTAATGCCTGACACATACTAGAAGTTTAATTGACCCCAAATCTCCAACAGTTAAAGCAAAAGATGCTTAAGAAATATTTGTTCAATAAATGAATTGCTGTTTAAGAGGCTACGTCACAGTCCCGTACCTCCTAACTGCATTTTCAAAGTTATAGCATTTCCGGTAAGAAGGGGGCCTGTGTCTAACAGTTCAGTCCTGCACTGGTGAAACCTTTTAGAAGTTCTGGCCTGGTGGGCTGCTCTGCACAATATATAGGAGCTCTTCACTCATCGCTCACTAAAAAATCGATTTGAAAGTCATCTTTTCATCAAGTGATCTTCCCTTACCTGGTCGTTAAATGACCATAGCTGACATTTACTGAAAACTCACTCCATGTCAGCCACTATCCTACCCCAGCACGCAGAATCTCAGGCTCTGTCTTAGCCTTCAGAACCAGAGTCACATGTTTGAGAAACACTGAATTAAGTCATTCAATTCCTGCAACAGTGCTGTGAGGTGAAATGGTTATTATCTTTATTTGAAAGAGGAGAAAAGAGAGGCACTGAAAAGCTGAGTTACATAGATAAGGATGCACAGCTAGAAAGGGTCCGAGCCAGGATTCAGACCCTCCTCAGAGGCTGACATGATGACCCTCCTCAGAGGCTGACATGATGCCTTAAATCTTAACCACCATCTTACTTTGTTTTTTCATAGACCCACCACCACCAGTAACCTCGAATCTCCAGCCATTAAAGCCTAAAAAAGGAACAGTTACACCTTTCAACACAAGAGTGTTAAATGCATCCTAAGTCTGCTTTAGCAAAAGGGACTCTGGCTTTGGAACGTGATAAATCTGGGTTTTGCCCCTTATTACCCGCCTGACCTGGTACCAGTCACTCATTTTATTAGTTTCCTCATCTGTCAAATTGGGCTACAATTTGTCAAAGTGTAGTAAGAATTGAACATAATGTACCGAGTGGGGCAAAAGTAGGTTTGCAGTTATTCCTATATAAAATAATACAAAATTAATAAAGAATACAAGAATAAATTCTGTGTTTCCTGTACTCACAACTGTAAATCTATAATACTTTTGCCCCACCCTGTATTCAAAGTACTTTGAAAAGTATCTGGCAGCCAGTATGAAAGGGATTTTTAATTTTATGTTTGTTATAAGTAGGTTGAAAATTTTATTTGAACATCTTTTAGAAGAGTTATAACGCCCTGAATAATTATCCAAACAAAACCTATACTTAATTTCCTAATAATTTTAACTGGAAGACAAGCTATTTTTAAATTTTTAACAGCTTTGGTAATTATAAAGGTTTAACTTAGTCATTTTGAAGGTATAATAAAGAACTAGTCATTTTGCAGGAATAGGTCAAGTACAACAAAGTTCCTACTGAATTAATTCCCAAAGAAGCTCCTGGAGCTCTGGTTCAGTCACAAGATGGGCTGGATGATCCTTAGGTTTTATCTTCTCTTCCTAGCCTTGAATGACGATGATTTAAGGAAGTAATATTTTAGCCAGGTCCAGAATCATTCTGGACATCACCAATATTAATTCCACATCTGAACGACAACTAGGGGTTAACATAGGCAACTTCAGAACTTCAGAGTGAGAGACGTAGAGCAAACTTGCCCTCCCTTTCCTTTTGGTCTCTGATTTCATCAGAAAAGAGGTTAAATGTAACCATTAAATTTTGGATTTTCACATTTTGGTTATAAACTGTTTCCTTTTTTGCACGTGGTGATTGTATTTAGAAGAGTAATGCAAGTGTCATACTCAGACCAACGATTCACCTCTTCTCTGTTCTCCTTGGAAATTCATCTTCATTCCGGGAACAGCAGAAGGACAGAAAAATAAGTTCTGAGGGACCCACAGGAAGGAAGCCTTAGTCCTTAATTCCGTTATCAAAGCCCTGGCAGCATGTTAAGGTAATTGGCCCAGTTTAAAGCATATAATCTGTTTTTCTTTATCTCTCAACTGTTTCCAGTACTATTAGGTTCTTACACCCAGGGTTTCTCAGAAATAAAGCAATTATATTAATGTTGTCAATCACTGCTGCCAGACTGATCAGTAAAAACAGTGTTACCCTTACTAATTAATTGCTAGCAATCACCTAACTAACTTGAGGAAAGTATTAGTTGCACAAAAGTGAATAAGGAAATGTGCTGTTTAAAAAACAGTAGATTTCAAGTCCTCTCTGAAATAGAATAAGTCAGCTCTAAGTGGAAATCTTTTTGGTTTTAGATGTGAATAGAAGTTTTTACTGCAATTACCATTCAAGGCTGTTGGCAGTAAATAAAGAAGAAATGTTCATCAGCAGATGTGCTATTTCTGAAGACAGAGTCTGACAAAGGCAACCACGTCTCTGGCCCCATTGTGATTGCACAGTCACCTCGGTCATCCTGATCCAGGGCTATCTAGTTTAACAAAAGCCAAATGGGCTTCTTTGCTTGGGATTTTTGGGAAAAAAAGAAATGATTGAAAAACTCCTTTAAATTTTTGGTGAATTGTACTGACATTATTAAAAATTAAATTTTGCACCCTGGCTAGTGTGGCTCAGTTGGTTGGAGTATCGTCCCATAAACCTGAAGGTCATGGGTTTGATTCACGGTGAGGGCACATGCCTGGGTTGCAGGTTTGGTCCTCAGTTGGGGCGTGAGCAAAGCAACCGATGGATAATTTCTCTGTCACATTTATGTTTCTTTCCTTCCCCCACTCTCTCCCCTCCCCTTTCTCTAAAATCAATGAGCATGTCATTGGGAGAGGATTAAAAAAAATTAAATTTTGCTCTATGTACAAGGTCAAACTGTCATGAGCTTTTTTACTCAGGTTGAGACACTACTTGGGGGGGGCACCTTGGTTTCTTGACTGAACTTGTCAGTAAAACTATTTATGTTAGGAGTTTATTTTCCTGGAACTGTACGCAAAATGAAACTCACATGGTATCTCTAACAAGACAATCTTTTTAGTTTAAAACATCATTTGAGGGGTGAGTTAAAATGCTGGTTCCCCAGTCGACCCACCAGTTCAGTAGGTCAGTGTGGGGAACATAAACCTGTATCTGACAGTGATCCTCACTCTGAGAATCGTGACTATGAATGTGAATTTAGGACCCAGCCCCTCTGAACCTTATCAAATCCTAAACTCCACGTTCTGAGCTCCTTTGACCATTAGACTCCAGGAGACTGAGGATGACAGGGGTATGGCTGGTCCTTCTGGAGTTTTGGGATCATATAGGGAAGGGAGTGATAGCAGTAGTTATAATGACTTAAACATGGAGAATTTCTAAATTAGTGTTAACTTGGTGACTGCATGAACAGCAGACCTTTGGCATTGTGGAATTAGCATTTGTCGTTTCAGCTGTTTGCACGTGATTTCATGGGTATCTCCAATATTCATTTGTAACTTGTGAAGATAAGAAATTGAATCCATGTTCTGAACTGCTGGTATAAGCTAGGAGACAAGCAAAGACCTCCAACCAACATCTACATCCTAACAGCTTTTTGCTGTTCTCTATCCTCACAAAGTAAGTCTTCCAAATCGATAAATTTTGTTTTTCAGTATCTACAATTGGGTGAGAGTTGCTTGTTTTAATTTTTGTTTGTTTTCACTTAATGGTTCTGAAATGAAAGCCAATTCTTTGGGCAATGATGCTGTATAGTAATCTAAATTTTATGAAGTTCTCAAGATCTGGTCCTTGTGAATGGTAAGCATTCTTATTCTGTATTTATTATTTATGTTTTTGTATCAATGTGATAGAGGAGCCCAACAGTGACAAAGTGACTGCTGAGTTTTAATCTTCCTGAGTGAGAATCGTAATTAAAATGTAATGTTAAATCAGGGAAAAGATGGATTTCTCAAATGCCTTTTAAATATGCTTTGTATGATGCCAGTGATACTGTTAACTGTCAGTGGTGAAAAAGGAAAGTTTGAATAATTTTATTTTCTTTTTTTCTCCACAAATTAAAACCAAAGTACCCTGCTGGTTTTTTCCTCAAATTAAAAATTATGACACTTTGAGTAGTCATCAGGGAGTAGACAGAAAAGGGGAATGCTGGCGAGTAAATTGTATTTCTATGCCAATGATGAATGATACCTTCTGCCTTTTTCATACTGTGAGAAATGTTGTGACCTAGTCTAGTTTTACCTGAGGACTCATTTAAACACTGTTCTTTTAAAATTTATTATTATTATTTTAGAGAGAGAGAGGAAAGGACTTGAGAACTTGAGGAGAGAAACATTGATTTGTTGCCTTCCTTACAGTCCCCTACTGGGGACCAAGTCCGCAACCCAAGCATGTGCCCTGACTGAAAATCAAACTGGTGACCTTTTGGTTTGCAGGATGATGCTCAACTAACTGAGCCACACCGGCAAGAACTAAAAACCATTTTTGATTGACTACTATGTTCAAGGGATTGAATGAGCTACTAAATCTTTCCTCAAAGAGTTTACAGTGGGAGAAGAAAGCATGGATATAATTTATTAAAATCCAGGGCAGAAGGCAGAGGGCTTGTTATTGATAAAAGTGCAAGACAACCAGAAGGACATAGCTGAGAGTCAATGAGAACAGACATGGCCCCAACCATGCAGATGCCAGCTGTGAACAAGTTTCCACCTGTGTAAGTACATGTTGCTGAATGTTTGTGCCATAAGAGAGGAACAGGCTGTGAATTCAAACAAGAAAATTTACTTCCAGTTGAGGGGAATCAGGGTAAATTTATTTTTAGCCTCACAAGAGGACAGTTCTTCATTCCTTTTAGACAGAGAGAGGAAGGGAGAGAGTGAAACATCAATGAGAGAGAGATGCACTCATCGGTTGTTTCACATATGCACCTGGACCAGGTTCATACATATCCAGACCAGGGATCACAAGTGCCTGCACCTGGACTGGGGATTGAACCTACAACCTAGGCATGTGCCCTGACTGGGAATCAAACCTGCAACCCTTTGGTTATGGGATGATGCTCCAACCAACTGAGTCACACCGCCAGGGCCCAGGAGAAATATTTTGAAGAATAGATGGCATTTAAATAAAAATTAGTTGTAGGATACTGTTTGAAGTAAAAAAAGCATGAATTCAGGAGAGTTCCAAAAATGTTCCATGGCCATCTGAGTAAGCTTAGTTTTCTAAATCAGCAGACATTGCAGATGGGCTGTGAGGTAGGAAGCTTAGTAAAGAACTGTGAGAAATCCTGGGAGGCTGAAGACCGAGCCAGACCTTGGAGGAAAGATGAGGAGTTGTTTGGACTGAAGAGAGAATGCCTGGTATGCCAGTTTTCCCCTGGTCTTGTTCCTGTAGGCTTCTGGGTGAGAGGAGGGAGGAAAAGCTGAAAGGAAGATTGAATTGTAGGGGTTCTTATCCTCCAGATATGAATGGACCAAAAATCTCGCCATATTGAAAAGAGAATAAAAGTCAGAAATGAGACAGGCTGGGAGCTCAACTCAGAAATCTGACAATTATGGCAATAAAGAAAATCACATTTTCTCCATGCCCGAATTTATGATGTTGAAATTCATACCTACGATGTCCATAGAATATTTGGCTCTACTAAAAGGTAGTGATTTTTGGTAGCTGGAAAACCAGTTAAAATCTTCAAGATGTCTAAATTAAATTTTCCATTTGCCAGTTCAACTCTTTATCTGTTTCCACTGGAGGCAGAACACAGACACTTATTCCATCCTCTGTGTCTCTGATTATTTTTCTTGTTCAGGGCAATTCTTCTCTTCCTCTTCCAGCTGCTTATTTAACAAAACTTAATCCATTTCAGCTTGTCTAAACTTGATGATCTTTAAACTTAACTATGAAGTAAAAGCTCATAGTATGCCAAGGCAATGTTGAAAAAAAAGGCATTTTTAGAGGATATATACTCTACCCACTGAAGTACAGTGATTCCATCCCCATTTACTGAAAAAAAAAAAAAAATTGCTGGAGGCCACAGCTAATTCTTATTTGGACTTTGACCTGAGTGAGTCCTGACCTATCTTATGAAGTTTCCAAGTTTCCATATGATTTTTTATGGCCTCTATGAGGTGAGACTTTTCATTAAGCCTTCTGGTCTGAACTGGTACTTAAAACCCAAGGTGAATGTTCTCTTCCTGTTTTAATGGGTCACTGCATTCCATGGCTCTGAGTCCTTGGTAAATTAGCAAGTGAGTCTTCTGTGGCAGCAGAAAGCCTTGCAATTTGGGTAAGTTGTGTGAAAAAGCAACACAGGTATTGTGTCCTGGAGTGATTTTCTTAGTTTCTTCCAAATGCTCAAGAAGCAATGCAGTCACCCACCATCACACAGTTTCTGGCTAGTACTTCCAAGTAAGAGATAGTCTTACTTTTGTTTGGGGACAGAGAATATTTGATCAGTTGGTACCTTGACATGAGCTTACTTCCTGAAGTAAATTTATTTAGCTAATGAATTCACTATCGCAGAATACAACTGTCCACACTAAAATTCAATGCAGCCCTCTGAAAATAGCCCCCTCCCAAGTCACAAAGTAATTCACATTCAACATACAGGATCTCTAGAAAATGTCAGTTTTTAGTTTAATTTTAATTTAATTTATTTCAAGTGCAGCTGACATTTAATGTTTTTTCATATTAGTTTCAGGTGTATGGCATAGTGGTTAGTCACGTATATAATTTACAAAGTGATCCCCCATAAGACTAAAAGAGAGGAGTTGAAGGGTGGGTGCAAAGGATGAAGAAGTACAAACTGGTAGTTACAGAATATGGGGGTGAGAAGCACAGCACAGGGAATATAGTCAATAATATTCTAATAACTAGGTATGGTGCCCAGTGGGCACTAGAAAATGCCAACTTTTAAAACTCAACTTACACTATGTTGTTACAGACCGTTAACAGAAGCCTCGCCTCCCTTTTTCGGTCCTAAGGACGGGCACTGTACGTATTCCCAGTCTCAGAGAATGCCGGCATGTGGTGCTGGCGAAGCAAACCACCGGGGGAAGCTCTCTGCCACTATCGTGGACTGTGAGGAACCCAGGGATACACACAATGGGTCTCAGAAACCCTCTGAATAGGTGGGCTCTAAAGAACAATATGAACGAACAACCAAGCCAGAAACAGACTCACAAATACAGAGAGGAGACTGAGGGGAGGAGGATTGGAGGTTGAGTGAAAAAGGTGAAGGGATTGAGAAGTACAGATTGGTAGTCACAGAATAGTCATAGGGAGGTAAAGCACAGCCTAGGAAATACAATCAATAATATTATAACAACTGTACGTGGTGCCAGATGGGGACGGAAATATCAGAAGGAACACTTTTGCACAGTATTTGTCTAACCACTCTCCTGTACGCCTGAAACAAATACAATATAATAGTGAATGTGAATGTAATTGAAAATTATTTTTTAAAGTTAAAAAAACAAAAACAAAAACGAATGTACAGGACTGAAGTTCCCTTCTTCGTGAGCACCTTGGCGATCCAGCTGCTGGTTTGCGCTCACAGCGGCCTCTCTTGCAATCAAGCCAGATGATTGCTGCCGTTCATCACCCAAGCCAACAAAGCCGGCACTCCGTGTTTGAGGTCTCTCGTACTTTGCGGCTCACTTTTCTACTTTGTGGATTAAAGGATTGGTTCCTGCAAGTGAAAATATGCTCTGATCTCTGCTAATCAGAAATTCTGCAGGTGGTTACACAGCTGAATGTAATATTACCTGTTGTTAAGGATACTTAGTTAAAAAACAAACAAACAAACAAACAAAAAACCCGGGGGAGAGATAAGAGAAAACAGGAGGTGCCAGCATTTTTAATAGGTTATCGTCATCACCTACAGAGACTTTATTTCTTTAAATTCCCCTTTTAATTTCCGGAGCGGGCTTTGTCTTCACTTCACTATTTATTATTAAAAAACACCACCACGCATACCTGGTGTCCCCATGTGCTCTGGACGCTGTGAGCAGTGAATTAAAATGGGACTCCATCCTGAGGCTTGGTGTATGAACTAGAATAAATACCCTTTTGAAAGAGGTACTTGACTATGCTTTGCAAAAACATAGCTTTTGTTGCCTTTTCAATTTTCTTTACCCCTTTGAGGATGTAAAATTCACTTTTAACTTGGCCATTTCCTTTTAATTAAATTCTCTATACCTCGGTAGCTTATGTATCTTGAATATTCCTGGATAATTTTCAAAACATGGCTGAATGTATATCTTATTTTCCATTCTGAAAGATTGTCTGGAGGAATTCAAACATATTTTTACTAATAAAAATAATGATTATGAATTATTTAAGTTACCAGTCTTAACAATATTTAACTTGTTTATTTCATAAGTTCTATAATTTTTAATAACCTGTATTATTTATTTTGTTTTGTAAAAGCAGCAAATAATCACTTAAGAGAATTTGAAAAAGGAAGAAACAAGAAATTATTTAGTGTGTAATCTCACACTCAAAGATAAATGCTGTTAACATATAAATATATTTCCCTCAGTTTTGGTATATGAGTATATTTATAATCTGCTTTTCTACATACAAATATATTGAGGTTTTTCTCCCATGTTATTAAATACATTTTTAAATTTTATGACTTAGTAGTAGTTTATCAAACAAAAGTGGCTACATCTTTTCATTATTTTTTGTTGTTGCTCATTTAGCTAGTTTTCATTTTTTACTTTTACAATCACATTATGGCGAATATTTTTATTAAAATATATTTGGTGCATATTTATTTCTTTAGAAATTAGAATCTGAAAACTCCTGAGTGTTAAATTATTGAGTTAAAAAAATATTGGCATTTTAAAACAATACACACTGTCAAATCACCCTTTGTAATTTTCCCTGCCAATTCACATTTCTTCAACAGTGACTAAAAGAACATTTTTGAAAAACCAGAACATTTTTCCAAGGGCAGAAGGTTTTAATTTAAAGAAAGGGTGTTAATAATTTCAGGGGCTATACCAGGTGACCCTGAGGTGATAGGACAGAGAACCATGTTGGGTCTAGTTCCAGTTCCTTCCCCTAAGTCATTTCTCCCAATGTGGGTTGAATAGCTGATGTTTCCTGCAACACCAACAAAGGTTTTGTTTGTTATTTTTCTTTGTTTTCTATTCCAGGGAGAGAATAACTAATACTCTTGGAAGCTTTCTCTCATTATCAGTATCTCAGGCCAAGAAAGTGTCACAGAGCCTCTGAGAGCCCTGATTTCTGAAGGATGGTGGAATGAATGGCATGTGAGTGTTCAAGAACACCTCTTCCACAGGCTCACTGTTACCAGGCTCTGTTTAATAGTCTTCAGGAGCTCCCAAAGACCTCCCAAACCAGGAAAAGATCAAAATAAAAGCCACAATGACAGATTGCAAGGAACTCTGCCTTATGCTTTCCTCTATCGTCACACCCTGTCAAGCTTTCATTAAATTTCTGCCAGAAGAAACCCCGTACAATTTTCACAAATCCTTTTCCTGTCCCTGCTTTGACTGTGACATTTTCCTCCCTGGAACATCCTTTCTCAAACCCGAACCTCTGTAAATCCAAAACTCTGTTTTAAGCTTTGTTTCTTTACAAAGTCTTCCAAATGTACTATGCTCATTTAGTCCCTTCTTTAGAGTTTTTCATTATTTAAAAAAATATGTTTAAAAATCACAGGAGCATGGAATTGATTTGATTAAATTCTCGTTCTATTGCAAAGTCCCCATTTCTGTTTTATTATTATTTTCCTTCTTCTTTAATTCCCCATACTCAGTTCTATTTCTTGCTTTCTCTTTGGTACCCAATTTTATTTATTTAATGGGAGGTCTTTGACAAATATATGGTGTTATGATGTGGATGGGGTTTAAATAACTAACATTGGATAATGAATTTTATGTTGTTTATTACTTTCCAAAATTAACATTAAGTTATTAAGATTTGTTCATGCTGCTGTATTTAAATTAATTACTTATTTGTAACTGCTGCATTGTAATGGCATAGATCACATTTTGGTTATTCACTCCTCTTGTAAGGGTTTCTTAAGCTGCCCACAATTACTATCAAAAAATAATGCTGCAATGCATTTTTTAATATTTATTTCCTTATAAATATGTGGAGAAGTGGTTCTGAAATATATATCAAGAAACAGGGTAGCTAAGTCATAAGGCACTGCGATAAATGGAATTACCATTCCAGATCTTTCCTCTTCCCTTGTTTCACATCCTTTTTATTGCAACTTGACAGTTCCTCCCATTTATAGTGGAGTTTACTTCCTATCACATGACTTGCCTTGGCTTTGGGAATGTGGGCAGAAGTGAGCATGTACAGGATCCAAGGCTAGGCATGAAGACTCCTTCCACTGCCCTCTTGTGCCTCTGTTATTACCATTATGAGATCATGTACCAGTTGGTCTGATGGTCCTAGAAGGACAAGAGAGAGTTGGGTCAGCTTAACCATGGTGAGAGCCCAGACTAGATAGACCTGCAGCTTCAAACAGATCCCAGCCCTGCACTGAGTTGACTCTCGGGGACAGATTCACCAGGAACCCGGTGGAGATCAGCAGAGCTGCTCTAGCAGACACTCTATCACCCAGAAATCAAGGCAGGCCCCTGAGGACCTTCAGTGGGTACAGTGCAGCAATAGCTGACTGATGGGGAGAAGCACATCTGGATGGCTTTTTAGAATGGCTGTCTCAGTTTGTTCTTCCAAACGGGCTAGATAGGGGCCCTTGCTTCCTCATACCCTTATCTAAAACATTGCTCATATCATCAGACTTTCTAAGTTTTTATCTTTTAATGCGATGATCACAAAAGGTTAACATTTTGAATTTCTATTAAGAGTTTGGAAATTTCTTCGTATAACATGTAAAGAAATTTCTATAATAGATTTGGGTTTCCCTTTCTTTCAAGTACTTAAGTTCTTTGTTTATTTCTATTGTGTTGAATGTTTTTTTACTAGCAGATTTGAAGCAAGTCCTCACATATTCTAGCTATGAAATCCTTGTAAGTTTAAGACATTAAAAATACCTCGTCTAGTCTGTCTCCTGCTTACTCTATTTAGCGTGTCCAGGGAACATTTAATTAATATAAATGTAATTCAGCTTATCAATTTCCAGCCTCCATATGCTTGTATATGTGTGTTGCATTTAATCTTTTTAAAGCAATGATGCTATAAACCAAGACATCAAAACTTTTATTCTGTTAGCTTTTACCTATATTTTCTTCTTTTAGATTTTACTTTTCACACTTAAATTTGTAGTGCATTTAGAGTTTACTTTTAAATATATTGTTTAGCCTTCTCTTGGTGTTTGTCATGTTGATAAAACAGGATGACTGATTTTTAAAACAATCGACCTGTCATGTTTGTTTTCAAAATTGTCATCTTGGAAGGTGCCTCTCACATCTACAAATGTTTAAATCACCTTTGGAATTTCTCCTTTGGAATTTCTTCTACCAGTTACAAGATTTCTTTCAGATTAAGATTAATGGTGATAAATTGGATATGGATTTTGGAGACATCTGAAAACTATTTAAAATGAAATGACTGGTCAGGCTCAAAGAGACCATTTTCAATTAGAAAAACAGTCTGACTGCTCTGCTCACATAGTTAAAAGGTTTTTGTCTTTTTTTAATGCTTGTTTTGTTTTTGTTTCCCTTGGTATCTTTCTCTAGAAGCAGTATATCAAAGCATTGATGAATATGGATTTGCAACTCTGAATGACTCTTTCAAATACTAGCTCCAAATAGCCTGGATCAATGCTATATATCTCAATTTCTGCATTGATTAAATGGAGATGATTTAATAATAATAAAAAAAAAAACAATGATTAGTACTAATTCACGAATAGAGCTATTTTCAACATGGCATCTATTAGTAGTGCCTGGCGGGGAATACGCATTTAATAAGTAGCTGCTGCCATCCTCATAATCATCATTAGCTAAATAATCTCATATTACCTAACAGCATTGAGACTATGTGAGAAGGCCACTTCCTCAGTGTCTCTTGTTTGATTACTTTGTTTTTTAAGGCTGTTACTGACAGTCACACCCATCTTTCCTTCCAACACAATCGAGTGTGCCTGGGGAAATAGCATTTGCTACCTACTTTTCTTCTATTCCCCTTGGGTTTTAATTCTTCCTTCATCATACACCTGTCAATCAGAAAACTGAATTACTTAGAGACAGTATTATAACTCCACACATATTTATTCCACCTACTTTTGAGGCAAACAGGCAATTCCTTCTCTGTCTCTCAGATTAAGGGTTTATCCTCAGTTGACTGCCCAATCCCAGGTATACACAGTAAGTTATTTCGGTGATACTTAGTAACTACCAGGTCCAATTAGCATGTGTTTAAAATGTGGGACAGATGCAGAAGAATCCTATCTTTAAGTTTTTGTCAGTTCCTAAAAAATGAAATTAGGCTGATATCCAATGTATAGCTGACAGACCCTGGCATGACACTAAGTAGCATTTTTAACCTTCATCAAAAAGGACACATTCCCTCAAACTGAGGATATTGTGTCAGAATTAATGAATTAAATAGACAGTTTATGTGAACCGAATTATAGGCAACAGTCACTACCTCACTAGTTTCTAATTATCAAAGATAGAATCCTTTTGCATATTTTCTGCAACTTAAATTTTGAATGTGCTCAATTGCCTGCTTTTTTGTACTGTGAGTAGGCTTGCAGAGACAATTTAAAGCTAAAAGAGTAATGAATGTAAAATTTGGGGAACAATCTGAGGCTACAGGGCTAGGGGATCTTAAAGATTACTTTTTTATTCTTATAAAAAGAACTCTTAAGTTTTATAGATCAAAAAGAGAAGAGACAGGAATACAGGAGAGCAGAGAGAAAAGAGTTTGACAAAACTAAGCTTTCAGGACATGTTTGGTTAGAAATGGCATGATACTCACAGGCAACACTGTCTAAATCATTGGTCCCAATGGTAAGCTATTGGAATGTGACCGCCGGCCCTCTTATTCGCATGAGTTCCATGTTGTAGCAGTTATGTGATAGACAAAGGTGATCAAAGTGGACCTAGACCCCACTTAGATTTCTGGAGGGGGTGGTAGAGGCAATCCGATGTGTGGTGAGAAACTAACCAATAAGAAGTTAAAGCACTTTTCTGAGATTGTGAGGTCTCCAGGTGGAGGAACAGGGCTGAAGGGCAGAAAGTTATATGGATAACAAGAAGATTGGAGCAGAAGATTAGTGCCTCTGGCTTATTGCAATCATCATTCTACATGGTAAACATTAAAGATAACCATTTACCAACATAGAATAAAACTAATATGAAAGTTACAGATACCGAGTTCATTTTTATTGCATGCTCAAAATAAGGTAGCAGGTTCAGAATTTAATAACTTATCAACAGGATCTGCTGCCAGCAGTTTTGTGGAATATTGGCAGTGATAAATGATTCAGGAGGTAATGCCATCAAAGTAAGTAGCTTCCATTTTCATCACTGACTTTACACATACCCAGGCGGCTCTGTTAAAGAGAACTAAATGCACAGCACCATAGGAGAAGAATTGTCCTGCGCTTTCTTTATGACATATGGGGAGATTATGCATTTTAACATGTAGGTTATGTTTAAACTAGTAAAGGTTAGAGTCGTGAGAATTTTCTTTTAAATATTTGTTCTGATTTAGAGTATGACGTTCTGTCCTCAAGTGAATTAAATATAGCTGCTACCCAGCAATGCGTCAAAGTACCTTCTTCTTAATACACGCGTGGGCTTTATCTCTTCCTGACAATTACATCTGTCCCAGGACTAAGCACCAACGTTTTTGAGGCTGTTTATTTGCTGCAAATCATTCAGCTCTTTAATAAAACTCATCCATATTCAATTCAGCCTATATGAGTCACACCACACTGTCAGCCAGAATATTAAATATTTCAAGATATAATCCAATATACAGAAGGCAGAATGAGGACAATTTACCAATTTATACAGTTTCCTATTTATTCAGCACAGGGTCCATTTTACTAAGTATAACTGATGCCTCATAATGTTTTCTTCAGATCAGAAATTACTAAAATCAATCAACCATAAGTATTCAAGTCTGATAAGCTGTATATAAAATGGTGGTAATTCTGTAATATGAAACAAATTATCAGTTTTTAAAACAGGTAGTTAATATATTTAACATATAAGGTAGAACTATATATCTTGAGCCTTTTTCAAGACTTGGATCTTTGTAGATAAAAGCAGAAAGAAAAAAAGAGGATGGAAGGAGGCAAGAAGTCAAGAAGGAAGGAAAGAAGGAAGGAAAGGAGCAAGGAAGGGAGGACGTTACTTTCCCCAGCAGCCAGGAGAAATGGAGTTAAAATAAATGTCAAAGGTTCAAAAAGTAGCCTGAGATGTGGATAGGACTGATCTTCCACAGCTTGTAATGGTTAAAAACAACAAATTGCAACCCCCACCCCACCCCGCCTAGCCTTTTTACTTGCTGGAGAAAGTGAGCTCTTCCCACAAGATTCATAGCACAAGACTCAGAGGGGCAGCTGCAATGTGCTATACCAAAAATTGTCCTTTTCTCTTTATATATATAAGCTTATGAACAGTAAGTCCAGCTGCAATTATCTTCAATATGCTTATTCCTTAATTGCCTCTCAGTCTTGTATTCACAGTTATATATGTGCATATGTACTAAATTCCTCCTTCCCTCTTTCCTCAAATATTAATCAAATATCTATTTTATTTCAGGAAAATCCCTGTTCTCTATGAGTACACAGTCTATGAGGGATAAAAACATAGGAACAAATAATTAAAGAGTGACTCCATAGTAAAGCGAGCTATATTGACTGATAAGTTGAATGTATTCACTATTCTCCACAAACTTCAGCCTAGTTATAGGCTGCTCTAAGGTCACAATTCAAGCATTATGGAGACAGCTACTAAAGACAAGATGCTGATATCACACAGAATTAAAATAATGAAATTGTGTTGCTATCATAACTCTTTTCTATATTCACAGTCTTCAATTGTTATAATAACTAGTGCATGGTAGAATAAACCAGGGTAAGATTATCTTGAAAAATACTCATATGTATCTTTATTATTAATGCACCTTCAAAACTAAAGGTTAAATTGTATTGGAAAGTAAAAGTAAGATATTTGAAGCCTAGAATTCTGTTTCACCATTTTTGGTGTTTATTACATCAGTCATGCTGGTAATGACAAGTATCTGATTTATCAGAAAAAAAGATCATTAAAAACTGCAACTGTGAAACTTTCAAGGTCTGTGCTCAAATCTAAAACACTGTTTTTGGAACAGTTTGTACAGATGGGAAATCTGTACAAAAGTATTTACATAACCAAGAGAAGCCTCCAGAGAAAGGAGGAATTTGCAGGTAAATTAAAGCAATGGATTCACAGAAAAAAGGCAGAATTCTGAAAGGCCCAAAGGTGCACTTTACAATGAATAATTCCAACAGAATTATGTGTGCAAATTAGATCAATTAAAGTGTAAGATGCTCAGTCACATCCTGGTCTAAGAGTTAAATGCTATGGGAATAGAACTAAAACCAATTTCAACTGAAATTGTGGTAAACATCCCAGGTGGAAAACAAAACAGTTCCTGGAGGAAAGAGACTAAGTAAAAAAGTAAAAGTCGGGTTTCTTTTCTTTTCTTTTTTTTAAACTGACGCTTGAAAAAGAATCATACATATTTTGCCTGGTTATTGGTACAACTCTGCTCTCCTTGAACAACAACAAACAACAAAAAACACACAAGAAAATCCGTGGCTGCTGTGGCTCAGTGGGTTGAGCGTCGGCCTGCTAGCCAAGTGTCGCTGGTTCGATTCCCAGTCAGGGCACATGACTAGGTTGCAGGTCAGGTCTCCGGTTGGGGGCGTGAGTGAGAGGCAACCACACAGTGATGTTTCCCTCTCTCTCTTTCTCCTTTCCCTTCTCTCTAAAAATAAAACAAACAAATAAATAAATTATAAAAAAAAAAAAACTCACAAGAAAAAGGCATCAGCCTTTTCTCATGAACTCAAAAAGGCAAGCCAAAAGTTGGTCCATAGCAACGAGCCTAGTTTTATCAGGATTTAGAGAATATCGTTTAATCTTCTACTTCGTTAGAGTTTTTCTACACTCACTTAAATCAAATACTTGTCATTAAGTAAGGAATTACAAGACAGAAATGTGGAAACTGGACATGTTATTTCAAGAACAAACAAATGTGTGAAAGTCCAGGGCATGTCACAGACAAGGTGAATTGATTGTCACAGGAGGGCTGTTTACTACTGCACCCCCAGCCCCCCCAAATGCTCCTCCCACCAATCTGACTGCTCCCACTGCCTGCCTCTTTCCCTAACTTGGAACATGTTGGGTAGGATTCCTGGTTGAAGAAACTGGCTTCTTTCTCTGTATTAAAATAGGGACAAAAAAACCCTCCAGGAATTGCTGGCAATTCTCTTGTGAAAAACTTGTGCCTGAGAGTGGAAACAGCCCAGAGGAAGTGAAGCCAAGTGATGGCTCCTGATGCTGGTGGAAACTGAGTGAAACCACAGATGAAGCTGCCTTGAACCTAGACATTTTCAGTTCATTTGGGCTCACAGTCTCCCCCCCACCCTTTTAAAGACTTAGTGATTTGTTTCAGAAATCTAATGAACACAAGAAAACATTCTTTTTTAAAACCAGCACATTAATGATAAGGGTAAGAGTCTCTGACCACTGTAATTAGTTTGGGTTTATCCCATGGGGTTGCAAAATTTTTCTTCAGAAGAGGCCAGATTATAGGTATTACTATACTAGTATATACTAGTTAACTTCATTAATGGAATTTTTCGGCCTATAGTTACTGTCTCTATACTAAGTATTCAACGCTGCCACTGTAGCCTGAAATCATCAGGTTACATTTAAATGTAAAGCATCATTAAATTTTGTCACTAATAAAACTTAATCAAATGATTGTGACTGTATCCTAATAAAACATTGTGTGCAATGAAATTTGAACTTCATATAATTTTCATATCTTTCAAACTATTTTTCTTCCTCAAATTTCAACCATTAAATATTATAAAAATTTTTAGTTCACTGATCTTACAAAATCAGGCAAGCTATAGTTTGGTGGTTCTTTGCTCTAGACTATTTAAAATATTAATATACACATATATGTATCCATGGAAAATAGTATTGCTTTGAGATTTTGAAATTTATAAATGGTGTTGATTTGTGTATACCATTCTACAACATGCTTTTTTAACAAAATATAAATGTTTTGAAATTTAACTATGCTGGTCCATATTCTCCTTTTTAACTGCTTCTTTTTTTTAATCTTATTTTTCAATATAGTTGACTTCTTCTTAACACTGATACAATATTGATAATTCTAAGAGATACTAAGGCTGTTTCTACCTTTTTGAAACAACTATTTTTACTCTTACCACCTTATTCACTCACGAGCATAGTACCTTTTCAAAGTAAGTGCCCTGGGAAATGTGTTATAAGCATTTTAAATGTTAAACTGTATGAGAGTACATATTACATTCCTCACACCCTCATGAACACTTGATATCATTAAACATTTTAATTTGACACTCTAATAGATGAATATGTTGTTTGGATTTTTATTTCCCTGAATATTAGTGAGGTGGAATAAAATTTTATACCTGCATTGATCATTTGTACTTTCTCTTCTATGAATTGACTGTTCCTTTCTTTTGCTATTTTTTTATTGCATTGTTTGAACTTTTCTTACTGATTTGTAGAAATTCTTTGTACTATATTCTTAATGAAAACCCTTTATCACTACATTGCAAATGTTTTCTCCCTGAATGTTCCCATCTGCCTATCCTATCAGTGATGTATTTCATCAGTGAGAAGTCCCAGAATGATACAGCCAAACTTGTCAATTTTTGGTGCCTTGTCACAGATCTTCTCTGTTTCAAGAACATAAGCTTAACCATTTATACTTTCATGTATTAATTTCATTGTGTTGTGTTTTACATTTATATATTTAATCCATCCAGAGTTTAATATTGTCATAAGGAACAATATAATTATATTTCAAAACTGTCTGGAAAGCATTTATTGAATCGTTTTTCTTTTCTCCATTGATATGAAATGCTGCATCTCTCCTGGCCTAATTTCCCAACTATGCCCAAGCCAGTCTCTGCATTATCTACTTAATTTCACTGATGTATTTGTTTGTTCATTAGCCAATTCCACACAGTTTTAATTACTGTACTTTATAATATGTTTTAATATTACACAGGAAAATCTATCTCATTTTTAAATATTGTCTTGGCCAGCATTTTGCATTAATTCTCATACATAAATTTTAGAATTAAATTTTTACCTGCTGGGAAAAATTAGATTAGGATTTTATTTAGGAAAAAAACTGAATTGACAAATTAATATGATGAGAATTGATAGTCATAAAATATTAAGATTATGCATCCATATATTTTTGCATGTGCTAAAGCATTTTTAGGGCCTTCAGTTTACGTTCTATATTTTCCCATGGGTTTAAAAAACTAACTGGATGTACTTTTAGCTACTTTATTGTTTTTGTGCTTATCAAAGTGGCATCTTTATCTTACTATACTTTATAATGGGTTGTCAAGTATCTAGACAAGCTATCAATTTTTGTACATAAGTAAGTCCTATAGTTTGCTGTAATTTACTGTCATTAGTCATATTTGATTCCAGTGTTTTAATGTGAATCATAAAACCAACTTAGCAGCTGTCCATGTTTTCCTATGTTCTGGAACAGTTTGTCTAAGTTGGGAATTCCATGTTCCCTAGTTTTGGTAGACACTACCTGTAAAGGAATTTAGACTTAGTACCATTAGAGGATCAGGGCCTATATTTTAAATTTTGACTTCAATATATTCAATATATGATAAAATTAGATATTCTACTTATGTTATGCTAGTTTTTATGATTTAAATTTTCTTGGTAAATTGTGCATTTCACTTTATATTTATTGGTAAAATATTGCACATATGACATTTACCTTTTAAACCTCTTCTTCTGTGAATTTGCATCCTAGAATATGATTATTTTTCTAGTAGATACTTCTAGCTTTTAAAAACACATTTTGTATTTTGTAATCAATATAAACATTTCACCAGCACCAATATCACTTTTCTAATGATATGACTTTTATTTTCTTTCCCTTTCCCTCATTTCTCATCAACTTTCTTTGCAAAATTATTATTAGCAATATTCTATTGATTGTGAATTAAGAGCCAAGAAGCTGAAAGATAACTTTATGCTTAGTTAAATTAATTATACCTGCTTTTGACTGAATTATTGTTCCTTTTTCTAATCATGGTTTTTCAGTCTTGGCACCATTGACATCTGAGATCAGACATTAATAATTCTTTTTTGGAAGGTCCTGTGCATTGAAGGATTATTAGCAGCAGCACCCTCGCCTCTATCCACCACATGCCAGTAGCAATTCCCCTGCCCAGCTTCCGCAGTTCCAATTGTGACCATCTAAAATGTTTTCAGACACTGCCAGATGTCCCCTTGAAGAAAAACTTTTTCCCACATCACCTACTGCACCACATAATTGTTTATCCCTACTTACGGATTTTATAGTTCACAGTCTCACATAAGTACTTTAACTCTGAACCACTTCAAGTATTTGCGGGAGTAGAGTTGTAAACTATAAACACATTTGAAACAAAGCAGGTTACAACTTTATTAAATATCCATCAATGAGTTAATATTCAGTAACTGATTGAGTCTTTACATACTATAATTATCAAGAGATTCCAAGATAATTTAACAGGTCTTTCACTTCAATATGACTCTTTGAGATCTGTGAAACGACCTCCTGCCCTGAGCTTGTTGTCTTCTTATCTAACAATTTACCTAGCATTGTTAACAATTCTTCAAACTACATCATAGTGCATGATAGCATGTGAACTCGATCCATGGACACTCCAGTAGGTAACAAATTATGTAGAACTGAGATGAATCGGACCAGAGAGTTAGCATTTGTCTTTTATTGTACTTTTCTTTTTATCAATGTTCAGGAAAATATCATAAAAAAAGTACTTTCATGGCTCTGTATTTGCTGTTGGGTCCAGATAAGTATTGGTCCAGGAGAATAAGTATTTATTTGTCATATTTGAGACCAAGTTAATCTTAGATTTCAGAACTAGTTCTCATTAAAATCACAAGCATTTCTATTTACACATTCTCCTTTCTCTTGACATTTTGTAAATAAATATCTAGACACCAAGAGGCTGTATTTACAAGATTTCTAACATAGGGATAAAAAGTGAAAATATCACCATCTAGCCATTTCCTAATTTTTCATGTTTTGTTCTATATTAACAATGCTTATTAAAACCAAACACAACAAATAAAGAGTAACAGAAGGCTCCATTTTTCTACATATTCACATAAAAGACTTGAGAAGTTTAGAGTCATTTAAGGACATCTGTGCTTATATAAACTAGAAAATATGTGTTTGTCTAACATTTCTTTCCTTTTTATTTTTAAAAGATTTAAGTTTCTAACAGATACACTGCTATGTTATATTTAGGATTCTGGTATCCATTATAGCTCTACTGTTTTACATAATTAGAAGGCCACCGAAAATAAAAGTAGTTTACTTTCATCCAATTAACACTAATTGAATGTATATATTATGCAAATGTTGTGCCAGGTGCTGCAGAAGACTAAGATGAATAATCGTGGTCCCTGCCCTTGGGGAGTTCACAGTTCATGGGGAAACAGATACTGTTGTGACTAACAGTAGTAGGAAGTGATAGGGGAACACAGACCACGGACGGAGGAACCAGCATTTCAGGAGTGGGTTGGAGGCCACAGTGCACAGTGGGAGCACGTTATACAAGATGGGCTGCAATGGTGGTCTGCAGACTTCACTCTGATGAAAGAAATGAAGCATTTTCTTCATAGTTACAGTCTGGAGTTATACATAAGCCAGATTAGTACATTTTTGCTGCTTTTTATAATAACAAAATAAATCAGTTATTTTTTTTTTAATTCAAGGTTGGTTTTTGGTGTATTTACCAATAAAAATACTCCAAGTCAAAAATAATTACTCTAATTATTTGATACTTTTGGTTTCAAAAGCAAACTCCTTTCTCCTATCTAACGTCACAACTTTCACTAGTGTCACATAAAAAAAAATAGCTCGAAGTAATAAAACATGGGGAATAATAGTATATTATAAATTTTGTCAATTTGGTTATACTATATTTTATTGAAAGTCATGTCAATCATAAAGTTAGTGCTCCATGTTTTAACCAATTGAGGTCAAGTGCTGTCATTTCTAACTGCCCACCCCCATAATAGAATGGTGTCTAATGGTTTGAGTCTATCTTTAGATAAGTATATTTAATACAATAAAACTCAAACCAGTATCATTGTCACCAGCTTATTGGGGTGCTCAGGAAATAACCAAAAGCATTAAGTCAAGAGTATCACCAGCAGCAACAGCCTTGGGTTCCTAGATAGTTGTCCCCTTATTGACATGTCCTACCTCCAGGTCAAGGTTTTGAGTCTCCTGACTCTGCTCTCTCCTTTCTCTTTGACAAACGCTACTGTCTGGAAAAAATCTGATGTTTACATCTTGGTATAAATTTAAGTCCCTGCATTACTTTTTCATCTGTTACTTGCTTTTAAAGTCTTACCTTTAATTATCTATGCAATAAATTTTAGATATTTGTGAGTAGGAAAAGGAAACTCAATTGAATGGGTTGTGTAAATTCAGCCTTGTCTTCTTACTCAGTACACTATGGAAAGCAGGAAATACTTAGTAAATAACTTAATGGCTGAATGTTGGATTGCTCATCAAATATTAACTGCTGTGGGGCATAGGAAAGCAAAGCATGTAATTTTATATTTTCAAATAATGTTAGGGGTGGAAGGGTATATCAGAGTCCTTTTACTTTAGCCCCTGTGCTTTAAAGATCACAGGACTGATAGCTAACAAGTGATGAACCAGGAGCCTAGAGTGGAACAGCTGACAGCAGAGCTCAGATCTCCTGACCAAAATCCATTTCAGTGTACGGCATGCATCTTCTGCAGAGCAGGCAACACAGTCTCCAGTGCAAAAACCTGGATAGAATTTATAATACATGAATCTTAGCTGTGCATTTTGATTCTTATATTATTATCTCTGTCTAGTTTAACCAATGAGACACTCTTCAGCATTTCTATTGGTTAAGAATTCAACTTTCGCTTTTGTTTTTGCAGACACTAATTATCCCAATTATTATGATCTGTCTATATTTCATCACACTTGCCTCTTTGTTGGTACAGTTGAGTATATATAATGTTCCATCCTCACTGAGAGCTTTAAGTACCTTCTTCATCATTTATTTTGTCAAAATATGTTTTATTTAAATTTGTAAACCACATGTTCCCTGGCCTTACCAGCCTGTAACTTCAAAGTGATATTACATTTCCTTTAATAACTTCATTGTGATGACTCAGAACTGACATTTTATTTGACTACAGGTAGTCCAGTCTCTCACCTGGGGATGTTTATGTACTCTACAAATCCAGACTGTCTTCTGGGATCTCATCAGTCTTCTAATCTCTATTATGCCCAGCATCATTCTTGATAGTCTGAGATTGCAATATCTCTCAAGCTATCATCCCTTCTCTGTAACCCATGCATTCTCAGTGGGGGTGGTATTGCATGTACAGGTGAAAATTGGTTCTTGGGGAGGGGTAGTGGTGGAAACGTCTTACTCATCTTACTCTTTTAATGTATAAAGCACACAAATGCATATGGTATGTAAACAGATGCATAGTCTGTCTGTGCTATTAAAGTTCCATGGGAAGGGAAGGGACTGGGGAAAAATGCATAACAAGGCTCCTTATGGGTCTATAAAAAAAGAGTTGAGAAACGCTGCTCTAGCCTTTCATCCCAGGGATGAAAACACCCCTTTCCTTAACTTTTCATAGTACAGTTGAGACTAACCTACAGGTGTTTACAAAGATTTTTGGGGTTCCAGAAGATGAACATCCTGGAAAAGTGCTAAATCAGGTCCCACTCAGAACACGTTCTCCCTTAGGGCACCTCACAATGCACTTCTTTGCCTGCTTCCTGGCATGTTTTGTTCTCATGGGTGTTACTACCTGCTCTCTGGGAGACTTCTAGACATGCCTGCATTTTAAGAGTTTACATTTTACCCTCTCCAATTTCTCTCTTTGTCCTGGTGCTGCCACTGTCCAGGGTACTTGACCATGGGAATTCCTATTCTCTTCAGGGTACTCAGTACTGACAATGGGTGAACTAGCCTCATCCAGATGGAAGGCCCTATTGGATTATCCCAGCCTGATGTAGTACAGGTTTCAAGTATGTGACGTTTGGTCTTAAACTACATTAACAATTTGATTCTAGACTGAGATTAGTCAAACCCAACCCAATACCATTTCAGTTTCCCTTTCGTCTCATGTGAGATCATATTGTCAAATCTTCCCAGTCATCTCAGAGTTCATGGTGTTCAAATTTCAATACCAATATTTTTTTTAACGGTGAAGAAATTCTGTAACTTTCTGACAAAGTATAATAGGTAATTTTGAACAATCTATTATTACTTTGTCTTCTTTTAAATTCTACCACAAGGGTAACCCAGTAGAGTTTTCAGTTATTGGGTAGTTACTATCTGGTTTCACAGTGTGCACTGTTGGGAAATGAAAAGTTTCCAGTAGGTTAACAAAGTTGACCCTGTTTGCCTGGGACTTCCTTGATTTTAGCACCGGAAGTCCTGAGCCCTGGGAAACTACTCAGTCTTGGGAAATCTAGTTTCCAGCTTAGTTCAGTGGCTACCTAGAGACCATTCTAGGAAAGATGACATTAACATTGGCAGGTATTATCATAATTTCCTCTAGTGCTGTGCTGGGGTTTTTTTTTCTTCATGCTACATTCTCTTTTACCTTATTTCTCACTGTAAACACCACAGCTATTTAGCCACATGTTTTCCCATAAATAAGAAGTTAAACATTTTCTCTTGTAATCAGTATGTGAACACACACATTTTTCAAAAACTGGACATTTAGATGGTCACTTTGTAACAGGCCTCTAATAGGAGATGCTATTACTTTTGACAGTTGGAAGTGGTGCATCATCCTATTTGGTAATCACAGTTTGCTGACTGTCAAGAAAAACACATTTTAAATATTGCATGATACTGCTTAGCCCTCTGTCTCGTCAGCGCCGCTGCTCTGTCTCCTGAGAGACCTACTATGTCAGGCCATGTCCATTGACAATTGAAGCTGTATAATCTATTACAATGCAAAATAGAAATCAGCTTTATGCCGTGGGAAGCATTGAAACAGGCTTGTTACATTTACAAAGATTGTTCTGATAAGAGCATCTCCAGGTGATCAACATATGGGTGCTGATGAGGCTATGTGTCTCTCGTTTAATTTATAGCTGGAACTTCCACCTTGGAGGTTTAACTAGCTTTGCAGTGTACATTTTGCACCTGTTCAGTGTTACTAATCCCAGAGACTATTCTCCTTCTTATCCTGTGGAATTATCTAGAGGGGCCAGTTGAAGGTGGGGCAGGGGAGCAATTCAGGAAAATAGAAATGTGCTATATCCCAGAGGTCATAAGAGAGCGCACATAAGGGAAAATGAATTCATCTTTGCATTTTCTACTATAATTTAAAAAATAATGTCTCATATGTATCGGCACATACTGCAAAAAGCTTTTAATGAGGTTTAAAAATCCCTATTAATTCCTAAATGTATATAATTTAGAGACTTGTGAAGTTCCTACTGTACTGTATCAATTAATGATGACAAACCATTCCTCTTTCTTTTCTCTTCACCAGAAAGAATAGAGTTCAATATCACATTACTTCCATATCATCTAGAGGAAAGTAGATGCCCTCATTTCTGTTTTATCAATAGAGAGATTGTAACCCAAAGATATTGTGATGTCCCCAACAACCTCATAATTTGCAAACCTGCCTGAACTATGATCAAGCTGGGCTTTTGCATCCCTGTGAGCTCCCTGGGATGTTTGAGCTCTTTGTTTTGTTCTGAAAAAACATAGTTTATTAAGTTTTCAAAAGATTTATTTTCTGGTAATTTTTTTAGGATAATGCTTAAGCACAGCCAGGAAGGCAACCAAACATTAGATGTTAGAGGTTCTGTGAAAACTTAATAGCAAAGAGATTAAATTTAAATATATAAAGTGGAGTAAGTGGAGTATTGCTTTTTGTACTTTGAAGTTTCAATTATAGCCTTTTTTTTTTTTTTGCTTTTGCTATGTTGATATTGTAAATTTTATATTTACTTGTTTCAAAGTGCTTAAGAGGCAGTCATCTCGTCTGTTCCCTGATTCAGTTACAGTAAGTTTTGGTGCTGTGAAATCAAATCTGATCAATTATGGAAGATTTCATGTAATATCTACTCACATTAGAAAGATTTCATGGTGCCCTATTTGCTTAATATGACTGCTCACATTACATTAAGATAAAATTATGGTATATTATTATAATATTATCTACTTATGAACTAGAAACTTGGCTACATTACAGCGAGTCCCGACCAAATACATAGATTGAATCATCTGATTAAGTTTCATTCAGTACAGTATCACAATTTCAGATCCTAAAAGAATTGTGGCTATGTTATTTCAAGAACCCAATCCTGAGGTAGGTTTTTCCCTCTTCATAAAGAGCTCAGTCAATAAATTAATAAGTCAATAAATTAATAAGCTCTGCACTCAGAATTGTAGACTAATGGAGAGTTGGGAAAACTAAGGAACTTTTAAAAATATCCAAACTTTTTGTAGTTTTAATATATGCTTATTATTTCTTTATCTCTTTTATTATTTTCTTTTGCTTAGAAAAAGCATTTGAGATATGAGTGGGAGGGATAAATATTTTTAAAAATAAATTTTATAGAGCAATAAATTTATTTTGAGAATTTTATACTCTTTTCCTTAAGATTCCATGAAAACATCATAGTATTTTGGGATCCTGGGTTGGTGATTGTTGGTTCATCTTCTAGTAATTTGATTATTTAAACTTTGTTTATTCCCAAAAGAATGGTAAAATGGGAAATTGAGATAGAAAGACAAAAAACATTAATAAAGAAACCTAAATACATTACAAGAAAATGGGATTCAGAGGTTCCATCATTAGCTCTTTCCTCTCTCACACCAGTGCTTCTCAACCTGTCTGAAAGCTTTTAAAAATGAGCAATGTCTGTACCTACCCCCCTAAATGAGTTATATCAGAATTTTGAGGTGGGGCCTGCCCAATCCTACTTTAATAGAATTACATAGGTTATTCTAACATGCAGCCAGGATTAAGAATAATTGCCCTATACCACTAAAACAAAACCCAAACCAAACAAACAAATATCCACTGCCCTGTGTTCTCTCCTTTTAAATAAAAAGTAAGTTAACCAGATTTTCACAGCAACCCATTCTATCTCTTACAACATTACTTTGTTTAATTGAAATTGATTCAAATTCTTTTCCAGAAAAATTTGTTTATTAAGACTTTGGCCAAGGAGGGAAATTAAGACAACGTAATAGCATAAACAATACAATATTTATTTTTAAGACTTTGTTTTCAAGGTACTTATGATCTTGTGGAAGCAAATATTAAAAATTAAGTAATACAAGATGCAAAAGGAATAAATTCTTAAAAGTGGTCTAAACATAGTGCTGTGGGAGAAAGGAGAAGTGATTGTTTATACCTGAAGAGGAGGGTGTGAAGATCACAAAGGACTTCATGAAGGAGGTGGCATCTGTTCCAGTGCTTAAGAACTAAGCAACAGCTGTTAGGGAGAAGATGAAGGCAAGTGAACTTGCTGTTGAGGGAAGAGTGAGCGGAAGCAGAGGACAAATCTTGTGTGCTGGGAGTTCATGGATAAGAGAGTGGACCCAAAAGGCATAAGGATAGGAAGTGGCTAAATCATTACATATTCAGGCTACATTTATAAAAGACATTTTTTTCAAGGTTGGATATAGCAGGAAGAAATTTCCCATTCGACTACCCTGGAGTTAAAGAAAACAGATGGGACTTCCGGCCAAGATGGAGGCTTAGACGGACACGCTAGGTCTCCCTCTACAACTAGAGAGGAATACAACTACTTCAAAACAAAGGATAACTAGAAATTCCAGAAAATAAAACTACACGGAAGTCCAACATATGAAGTTATAAACCAGCGGTGCCACTTGGGCAGGTAAGAGTTAAAGAGGGCAGTGCTGTTTGCGGTCGCACCCGGAGCGGCGGGGCGGCGAGGAATCCCGGCTGCGCAAGCCCCTGGCGGTGCGCGACCCCAGCGCTGGGGAGAGCGGCCGCCGCATCGCCTTGAACAGTGAGGCCCAGGGGGGCGGGAGGACGGATCCCGGTCTCCTAGCTGAATAACTGTGTGAATCCATCTTGGACCCCCGCCCCCAAAGAAAGCACCACAGGGCTGCGAAATAGGTCGCGGACAGGCAGGCGCCGGTCGCTGATTTGTGACGCCAAACGGCGCCCGCCGGTCGCTGGGTCATTACGAGTACACAGGCACTGCCCCCGACAGCCGGCCCAAGAAAACAAAACGCATCTGTCAAAATGAGGCAGACAACTATAGAAATACCGGTGGCACAGCTCACCAGACAGCAGATAGAGAACCTGACAGATGAACAGATAAGAAACCTGTCAGAGGCTCAGTTCTGGGCCATTGTTATCAGGTGGCTTACAGAATTCACAAAAGAGCAGGAAAAAGATATGAAAGAAGCGAAAAACTTTCATAACGAAAGGAACAAAACCGCATACGAGACAGAAGGAAAGGAAATAAAATCCAGAGTTCATTTCAACAAACTGGAATATGGAGAAGGAACAAGCAGTCAACCAATGCAGCGAGAGGAAATGGGAAGCAACAATGAGAGGATCAGAAACCTCTGGGACAGCTATAAAAGGCCCAACATAAGAATCATTGGTTTGCCAGAGAATGAGGAAGGTGAACTAGAACTTGAAAAATTGAGTGAAAATATAATAAAGGAGAACTTCCCAGACTTGGGGAAGGGAATAGACTTGCAGGTCCAGGAAGCAAGGAGAGTTCCCAAGAGACTGGACCCAGGGAGAACCACTCCAAGACACATTATAATCAAAATATCAAAAATTAAAGATAAAGAGAGAATCTTAAAAGCAGCAAGAGAGAAGAAAAGAATTATGTACAAAGGGGTCCCAATTAGACTATCAGCTGACTTCTCAAGGGAAACCCTACAGGCAAGAAGGGACTGGCAAGAAATATTCAAAGTAATGAAAATCCAAAACCTACAACCACGAATACTCTATCCAGCGAAATTGTCATTCAGAATAGAAGGACAGAGAAAGTGTTTCCAGGACAAAATAAAACTGAAAGAGTTCATTAGATCCAAACCACTGTTATATGAGATGTTAAAGGGACTGGTTTAAAAAACAGAAGCTAGGGAGATGAAACAAAGGCAAACTAAACAGGCAACGAGAGTGGAAAAGGAACTGTGGGTACGGGAAGCATATTGGGGGGAGGTCAACAGGGAGGGGGAGTGGGGAGAGGGAGGGAGATGATATAGGAATTGGGGATCATGGTAGGAGGGAATGGAATAGACGGAGAGAGGTTGGGAGGAACTGTATGCACAACTAATGGACATAATCTAAAAGGGGGGGACAACTGGAGGGAGGGGGGCCACCGGGTGGAGGGGAGCAGAGGGAAGGGAAATTGGCACAAATGTAATATTTTAATCAATAAAACACATTAAATCTGAAAAAAAAAAAAAAAAAAAGAAGTGGAAAGGTTTATCTAAGGAAGGAAGGGCTAAAAAAAAAAACAAAAAAAAAAAAAAAAAAAAAACAGATGGTATCCTGTGTATGTGTCAAGATAATTAATTGAAATATTACTTTGTCCTTCTCTCCCTAAGCTTTTCCTGTCTCCCTGTTTTGTAGCAAGTTGTGCTTCCTTGGAGTCCTTACAGTTGGAATTTGAGTAAGATAAAAGGTAGAGGAAGCTCACGTGGTCTGTGTTTGAAAAACCTTAATCAATTGATATTTTGCTAGAGCACTAGATGGTGAGAAGGGAGGAAGCTTTACACAGGGCAAAAAGCTATGTGACCGCTGTTAGTTACTTTAAGTCAGTGGGCATCTGAGGAAGGACTTTGGCACAGGGTTTCCAGCATTAGCTGAGACTCTGTTACCTACAAGAGTAGGGATAAAGTTAAGTCAAAGAACATCAAGAGGCTACAGAAGGAAAATTCGTCAGAATTCAGTAGCAACCAGCATATCCTGGACATAAGCAGTCAATGCTCATTTTCAACCACCACATAAACCTTTGAGAGTCTGGTACGACCAAGGGAGGGAGAAGGAGGAGAGGCTGTACTATCTGGGATAAGATTCCCTACTGCCCTGTAGGACAATATAAGAAAAATAGTTCCGGTGCATTCAAGGTTGTGACCAAAATTTGTACATGGTGCATACATGCAGAGTCTTGGCCTAAAAAGCAATGGTGAATACCTTGGGCTGAAGAGGATAGGGGAGAGTTTGCATCAGCTAGGTTTCTGCCATTAGTTCTTGGAGAAGCTTCTAGAATAGAATTAACATTTATTGCACGCTAATTAAGTGTAAGGGCTTCACTCACAGCATCTCATTTTCTCTTCATAGCAATCCTATAAAATAAGAACTAGTTTTATCTCCATTATACAGATGAAATCAGACCTGTCAACTTGATAAGGTCATTCAACAAGGATAAGGAGAACCTGGTTCAACCTTACACTGACATCACATAAGTCTATTTCCTTAACTTATTCCTATATCCCCTCCCTAGAACCTTTATCCCATGCTGCTGTTAGTAAAAACATATATGCTAATAAAGCAAAGGATAGGAATGCTGTCAGCGGAGGACTTACTCTATTACTTTCCTTCCTTGACAATATGAAAAACTCTGATAAAAATGCCTGAACAAATTCAGGTACCAATTACACCACAATCAGTCTTAGAGTTAATAGGATGAGAAGAATTTCTACTATTACCCAGCCAGCTCTTCTAGTGAATCTCTGCACACTTTTCTTTTTCCTATTACTTTAAATTTTTCTCTGCCACTGACTACTTGTCATTTGCATTCATTGTACTCTGATAAAGGGCTGTCATAGCTATGAAGTGGGCAATTCCACCAAAGTAAGCTTCAAAGAAATCATCCAAAATCAAACACTTATGTATCTCTGCCTCACTAGTCCTTATCTAAAATGATTTGAGAAGAAAATTCTTCCACCACATACTCATTGTGAAGGGAAATGGAGTGTACTTTCTGTATATGAGGCAGTATTTTTGATCAACTTTGAGATATTCTGGTACTTTATGCACCTGTCATTTTGTTCAGTCATTGTAGTTTTGTTTCCCGACAACTTATTCAGTAGTATTGATAGAATAGGCAGTTCGACAGATGTGAGCAGACAGGAACAATTGGCAGGAATGAAATGTCACCAGGGCAGAAAGTCTCCAGTGCCTAGTAATGGGCAAAACTGGAAAAACAAGTATGATAGGCCAGGACCTTCCCCCCAGGGAGACCTTTCTTCCCCTAGCAGGTCATTAGTCATGTGGTGGAGAGGAGGAACAGTGGGACTGGAGAATAGCCTCAGGACTCCCCTACAAGCCCTTGCCCAACCACTCTGTTGAGCATTAAGCCCTCAGAACAGTGAGGTTCTAACCCACATCAAATAACCTTAGCAACAAAGCGTCAGGTCTGTTGACCACAGAGAGGGAGTTCCAGTCAAACGAAAGATAACATCAAAGCCTCAGTCATATTTCAGCTACAGGCCCAGAAAAGCAGCAAAACCAGACAAAGAGATGCCCCAGCTGACATCAGAACCAGAGAGGGCTAATGACCCCTCCCAATCCCAGAAATTCTTTTTAAAAAATAATAAAATTAAAAAAAATAAATTTGTGTTTTTTCCTACTAGAGAAAAGAGAATCTTGGAGACCAGATTTGGGGGCGGGGTCAGAGGAGCATCGGTGGGTGGCAAGCCTTGCCCTCCAAGACCTGCTGACCAGCTGCTGTGGCTGCGCACCTCCCCTCTCCACCCCCGCAGGGCACTTCCCCGGGTTCCTGTGGAAGAAGGAGTGCCGCAGCTTCAGGCAGATAAGTTTTTTGTTGTTGTTGTTGTTGTTCTAAGGAGCTTTGTTTTCCAAGGATGAATTATGGAAGCTCCCTCCCCCTCTTTTTGTTCTTTTAAAATAGGGCTGTCTTATCTGAAATGTGTTGATTAAGTTATCATGTATTGCCTTGTTTTCAGTCCTACACCTTTGATATGGGAAAGTTGCTCCTGAGAAGACAGCTTCCCATACTTGGAATAGCAGCTGGTGTGACTTTACCAAGAAAGCCATCCAGAGGGTTGGGTATGGGGGGTGGGGGGTTAGCAAGAGGAAGAGTAAAGGAATGATTTAATCAAGCTCAGAGGCATGCAGGATCCCTGCATGGCCCTTGGCTGGGTCCACTTCTCTTTCTGTTTTGCTTTTTAATCCAACTTGATATTACTTACCCACTGACCTCTGTTTCTGCACAACACTCTCCCAGCTGGCCCTCCTAAGAAATCTCTTTGCTGGCTGAACATTAGCCTTCCCCAGTTTGGAACCAGCCAGAAAAGTATTACCTCTATCTCAACAGGCTGGACTGTGGTGCTTTAGGAATGGAAGCAATAGCTACCTCAGTCTGTCAGATATTCAACTCAGATTACCGTTTAATAGGCATCTACTGTTTTCAATGGTCCTGGGATAGTACAGAGAGGTTAAAACATAAAGATTAAAACCTAATCTCTGCCTTGGGTACTTTGGGACCTATCTTGGGAACAAAGCAACTGTCTCTAAGAGCAACAGTAAGATGCAGCAATGTGTAATGAGAGAGGGATATTTAGAGAATTTCCCCCACTGCCCTTCCCCACACACAGCACCACCACCCAGTGAAGCTCCTAATGAGTTGAGTTGTGATTTTGTGCTCTCTTCTTCCCAGTGCCTCATGCAGGTCTGGCACCCAGTGCTTGCTAAGCCATTATTTAGGGGAAGGAATATGAATTCGTTGTGAATCAGAGAGGGCTCACCAGTCACGTGAAATGCTGCTAGAGAGACAGAGATGAGGGTTGGAAGAACATTCTAGTAGGAAACGAGAGTATGTGCAACAATTCAGACATCATTTCTGCCCCACTTTCAGTGCTCATCGATTCATCCAGGAATGTGGAGGAGGGATTCCCGTGCAGGTGGTTGAAAAGACTTACCTGGTGAAAATACCTTAATTGACCTCCTAACTCTGATATTCACTCATGAACCCTTGTCAGCTGGCTTTCTTCCTATGCTCCCATTCTTTCACTGCTAAACTTTCTACTTCATCGTGTTCTGTTCCCCTTTTCCCTTGCCCTGAGCTCCGCATTACCATCCTTCTCCCTGCAGACTACAGAGAGAAGGCACAGGTGCGTTACCAGGTCGTCAAGCTCACCTTAGCTCTCCCACATAACAAAGTGCTTTAGACTTGGTCTGTTGCGTGCTCTCCCGACTCCCTCTAGCCATCACCTCTTTAGTGTGACTGCCACCACGGGAGTTCTGAGAGTTGATATGACTGCAGTTGTGACATAAATGGGAGTCCCAAGTGTTCATTTTCCACTTCCTTATTTTGCCTCCTGGGTCACTGTGCCTTTGCAGGAGTTAAACTGCCCCTCCCCTTATCATTAAAAAACTGCAACAAGTTCACATGCATCTTCAACTCTTCCCTCTTCAACTCCCCAAATGGATCTTTTCACAATATGTTGGCTCCCTGTGAGGTCTGAGGACCCAGCGCATGGTTAAGAAAAAGTCTTTTTTGTTTTGCTTCCACTTCCTCCACTGTATTGTCCAGTTCGGCTTTTCTATCACCCCCTCATACTTTTAGAAGGTTTCCTTCCAGAAATTTCATCAAATGACTTGACAACAGCCCTATTATCTTCTAAGAACCTACTATCACTTTGGCTGTTTTAGAAAAATGTGTTTGTTTGCTTGTTTCATCTCATTAAGAAGCATCTGAAATCTCTCCAAAAACACTTGAAAGGGATATGCAGACAGCCTCCCAGAATCTGAAAGACCCATGAAAGAAAGACCCCTTGGTGTTTTTAATAACATCAAAGAGTCGCCCATGCATTTGAAAAAAGGTACTATTTTGTTTTGGATATGTGTGGGATAGGATGTAAAAGCAAACTTATTTGCGTCTTATTTTGTTGTAGGAATCAAAGAAAAGAACTGGAGAGAAGAGGGAAGAAGCGAAAATACAGATCTGACTCTTTTCATCCCAGGTTATTTCTGAAATGACAAAATGATGATCCCACAAAATTCTCAGAGTTCTCTTCACATCACTACTATTCCACTGCTCTCTCGGCAGGGGCAGGTGAGGGGGTGACTTGCCTAGGCAAGGATCCCTTTTAGTCTCTTTGGCTCCTAAACTGAGGCACATATAGCCACAAGGTGTCACTATTGCTAAAATAGATCTCCACCTACTGGGTCAACAGTGGTTATACATTTGTTGCGTCACTCTCATTTTGTTTCTAAGGAGGGTCTTTGGGAAAGATACTTTTTCATTGGAGTATTAGTTGATTCCCTCACTCCAAACTGTGGCCTTGAGTGAGGCTCAGATTTCTAACCTAGAGATTGGGTAGTAAAAAACAACTTCTGGTGTTCAGGATAATTGTGAGTCTTAAGTTAGAAAAGCATGGAATTGCTGAATTCCACGGGCAGCATTGAGTAAGCACTCAACAAAGGTTAGTGCGCTCAATTTAAAAGGAAGCTGAGAGTAGGAGAGAGAGAAGGTAGTAATTTTTGGAGTTTCTTTCTTTCTTTCCTCCCTTCCCCCCTTTTTTTCCCCTCCTCTCTCTCTTCCTTCCTCCCCTTCCTTTTTAAAAATTTTAGAGCTGCAAAATTATCTAGTATAGAGTTCTGGTTATTGTTAATAGCTGTGCCGTTAAAAAGTATTTGGAAAAGCAAAATACAATAGCTTCCTCTGACAGAGTCACAATATTAAAGTCATATTAAAGTTTCTAAAAGTAATTCTGTTATAAGAAAACATGTAATTCATTGATTTTGCTGAATCCAACATTTCTCAAGTTCCTTTGAGCCAAGAACATATTTTTTGTTTATTATCATCCACATTGGGAAACTTTAGCCTGGTTTAATTTCTTTGTTGTACAGATGAGAAAACAGAAAGTAAGTTTTGGTTCACAAATCACATGTCTTGGAAGTGACAGAACTGGTCTAGAACCACTGCTGTGTTAGAGCTGTTTGTGCGAGTTCACAAGAACCAGCTGCGCTCATCTCTTTCCAATCCTGTGTTTAGGGATGTATCTGGCTGAAAGCTTGAAATCAACTACAATGTAACTATTTCCACCGCGAAAACTGGCAAACACTACAAGTGATTTCCTCCCAGGAGAGCAGGTTTACCAGCATATCACTGTTAAAACCCAGGTGTACAGATATCCAACCCGACACGTCAGAAATTTTTCAGCCTCTAAGGTACTTTAAAGGAGATATTTGGCAGAGGAATGATAAAAACTCAAAATATTAGTACCACTAAATGTGTGTGTGTGTGTGTGTGTGTGTGTGTGATATCACCTGTTACTGATGTCATTAGAGGGAGAAGCAGAATATACCCTTTACATGCTAGGAGGTACATATTTCAGTTTCCATCTGCGTTATAGTCTGCAAGAAGACCTCAGTCATTTAAATTTCAAGACAGGAAGAATGTTTGCTAACTGTCCAGTATTTCTTCCAGCCCAACCCTGATCCTGGGGTAGCTGCAGGGGCCAAAACAAATTCAGCAACTCTCTCTACCTCACCTCTGACCCAGGAGGGATCATTTTATAGATCCCTGGATGCAGGATATGGGGCTTCGGTCACTTCCAGGTGCTGTCCAGCTGCCCTAAATAGTCACTGGAATACCCGCTCCATGCCACACACTGCATTAGATAATTCTCATACCTGTGCTAGTCTTACAGAGCAAAAAGCTGAAATACAACCAAGTGGAATAACGTACACAGAGTCACACAACCGATGCCCATCTACCAGACTTTATATAACATGAGTTTCCTTCAGGCTGCTTCCGGCTTCCCCCAGGGCAGGGAGAGAAGGGCGCAAATGACTGGTTGGCAGGTACGTTGCTGAACACAAAGCATACCAGAACCAAGGAAGAGGCCACTTCTGGGGGAGAGCCTCTGCCTGCTCTGTTTAAAATTTGCACTTCTGTCGGACAAGAGGGTGTAAACAAAGTTGTTCCACACCTGGTGGGGAGGGGTTACCTCAATACGCTGGGAGACAAGGAGAGAGTATGAGATTGATCGTCAGCTCTGGGCAGAGAAAATATGGAGAGAATTAGGAGAGTAAAGTCGTTTTTATAAGTAACAGCTTGGGTGTTAAACCAAAATGACAAGCTATTTTTCATCCCTTTCTGAAAATAGTTTCAAATCATTCATCAGCTGTCTCATTCACAACACCGTCAGCACCAGCCAAGGCTCTGAAATACGAAGTGAGGCTGTGCAAAGAAAGCGGGAAAGCCCTTGGCCACGTGGACTCTGGCCTGGGCCCTGGGCCGTATGGTTACTGGGTTGTGTGCAGACACCATGGAGGCCCCGTGCCCAGGTGTGAGAGGGCTGGAGACGGTGTTCTACCCTCTGCTTGTGCCTCCACTTCCATTCATGGCAGCCATGGGGCCCAAGAACCCAGCAATGCAATCAGAGTGGCTAAAAAATTCCTGCAAGTGACAGAAAGGACCTGGTCACTCCAGAGACATGGTGACTTGCTTAATCCCACTTTTTAATTTAAGGGATAAAGTGCTGACGCTGTGGAGTCACTTTTGCATTCAGGCTTGGATATTCAATTTGTGCTTTCCATGCTCTACTGGTTGAGCTTCACACAGATTTCTCATCCTGGAGGGTTTGTATATTTTGTTGATAAATTTGAATTGGATACTGCAAAATTTGAACCCGAAATCATTTCCTATACCACTGTTTATGGTTCAAATCAGATAGATGCCACTTCTCTGCAATGAATTGGAGTTCAGTCACTCGTGATCAAGCTTCCAAAATCCAGCCCTCAGCATTTGAGGATGGATGTGTGGCTACTTTTTAAGCAGGTTGCATGCCATTTTTATACACTGGGTTGCCTGCATCTAAAGATTTCTGTGCTGAGTATCTAACATCCTAGGGCAGTAGTTCTCAACCTTCCTAATGCTGCGACCCTTTAATACAGTTCCTCATGTTGTGGTGACCCCCAACCATAAAATTATTTTTGTTGCTACTTCATAACTGTAATTTTGCTACTGTTATGAATTGTAATGTAAATATCTGATATGCAGGATGTATTTTCATTGTTACAAATTGAACATAATTAAAGCATAGTGATTAATCACAAAAACAATATGTAATTACATATGTGTTTTCCGATGGTCTTAGGCGACCCCTGTGAAAGGGTCGTTCGACCCCCAAAGGGGTTGTGACCCACAGGTTGAGAACCACTGTCCTAGGGTGCAAAGGCCAGTAGGGCAACATTTCATGACCACAATTGCCTTCCAAGGAGGTTGAGAGGAGCTAACAGGTGATTGCTTATATAGGTAGCTGTGTTCTGTTCCCATGACCCTGGACTATTCTTCCACACTCAGCCCAGGACCTGTGCTCTTGTGAGCATTTGAATGAAAACAATTAATCTCAGATCAGTTTAGGGTTGTACTATGAATACTGGTGGCAGTTGGAGGCACTGCAACTGTAGGACACAGTTTGAGACAAGAAGTGTCTGAGAAGGAAAACCCATTAGAGCGTGGCTACAATGTCCTTCCAGTGGCATCTGCAAGGGGCATGGGCCCAGCACTAGATTGTTCTCAAAGTGCTCAAGTCTCCTACCCAGGATGTTGATTGAAAGTTTAACCTGTGCACACGACATTAGTAATCTGCACACGTTCATCAGTCAAGATCTAAAGCAGTTTAAAAGTTTAAAAAAAAAAACACGAAAATTTAGAGTCTGATAGAATTGGAAATTTAAATTAAAAAAAAATTAAATAGCAAGATCTACTATCCATCAGTGCTATTAAATGAGCTTGAAGATCGAACTCTTACTGCCTACCACTTTATTTTAGACCCTAAAAGGCATGACAGATTCAAAAGTTAATTATAAAAAGGGAAGGTAACGACATCACAGTCTTTGTGTGCTTATCTTCATCCTGCACAGCAGCCTGTTAGCGCTGCTTTATCGGAGGGTGTGGAGTGCAGACACATCAGCAAAGCTCATTTATTCGTTCTGCGAACAAAAGTAGATCACCAGAGTTTGTTCCTAAATTTTTGGATCAAAGCTGAGTATTAATAAGTAAATAGACCATCTAAAACGAAGCAGGGCCTGCTCTACAGAAAATGTTCTTTCCTCTCTCCACCTCCCTCCGCAACCCCACCCCCCGACCCCCATTTAGAATCTTCTCCATGTTTGATCCTGTGAAGTTTGCTCTGTTTATACATAGGGGGTCTTCTGTATCTTCTTGGTTATGAGAAGGGATGCTCTCCAGAAAGCGCTTTCTCATTTTCCTCTTCCTACTCCCCTCCATTAGACGTGGTCCCATAAAACCAGTCTTCTCACCAATTGATACATATAATTTGCTTTCTGCCTCTGCATGTCCACCCACGCCACTGTTTCCAACTAGAATGCCCTTTTGTTTCAGTTTTAACTCTCAAGGCCGACTCATCCTTTAAAGCCCAGCTAAAAATCACCTAAGGTATGATCTTGTCCTCTGTAGTCATCTATTTTCACTATTTTCATTTTGTGTGTGTGTGTGTGTGTGTATAAGAATTATACACAAGTCATATGAAAATGTAGATTCCCAGCCCTCATTCCCAGTGATTGTGAGTATGCAGATCTGGGACGGGGTACCACAGTCTTCACTTAAAAAATACCACTAGTTCTTCCTGATGCACCGCGTTTGTGGACCATTCCTGCTACAGACTGCATGTTTGTGTCTCTCCATGATTCATATGTTAAAACCTAACCTCCAGGGTGATGATATTAGGAGGAGAGGCCTTTGAGGGATGATTAAGTCACCAGAGTGAAGTCCTCATGAATGGGATTAGCGACCTCAGAGAAGAGACTCCAGCCCAACCTTATTATCTTTAAAACAGCTCTTCTTTATTCTCATTATAAACGTATAAAGCCTTGGTACCTGTCTTTGGAACTGGAAAAAATTGTCAGTCTTTGGAGCCTTAATTATCTGTATTCATGGCTCATGCATGGTTCAGACTTGATGCCAGCTAATGTACCAGTTCCTCCAAAAGTGGCTGTAGGGTCTACATATACTGTCTGAAGTGTTTGACAATCCACCATTATCTCAGCTCTTCCACCTATGAAAAACATTATGCTTTTTTAAAATTAAGCATACCGAATAAACTTAGTGAATTGTTGCTTTACAGAGAAGCCTGGGCCCAATTTTACTTAATTTGCCTTGTATGAAAATAGTTCAGTTAAACCTGGGAAGAAAAATTAGGTGTTCCTCTAGTGTTTATTACATGAAAGCAATTTTTCTAAATGAGTTCCTATATAAACATATTGTACATAGCACTTTATCAAAAACTAATAGTCTCAGCCTGAAAAAATCATAACACTATATATTAATAATCCAAAGCAGGGGCTTTATGTATGACCTTTTTGACACAGCCTTCACCTCAGTAGGACCTGAATATATGTTTTCAATTGGCACGATGATTAATTACTTCTGTTTTACATTATTTGTGCTGTATGGTCAGTAACATGGTAATGAGTACCAATTGTTACCTTTGGAAAACTAAGTTACTTTTGCAAAAACCTGCCAAGAAACAGAAACTGGGTCAGGTAAGGTGGGATGTTGAATAAATATTGTGCTGTTATCATTGAATATCTATGCTTCACCCCTATAATTTTCCATTATCTGTGATTCAGAATCACTGCTGTGTATCACAGGGTTAAGGTCATGCTTACAGTGGTTGGGAAGAAAGTAAGAGAATTAATAGGCTAAACAAATGTAACCGTAATGTTCTGTGTTCTGTGACTCCTGAAAGGTGTGCTTTGAACTGCTGTTCCCTGAGTCTTGTCAGCAGGAGGCAGAGGTGGGAGGGTGACTGGCCTGGGAGAAGGGGCTGGAATTAGAACATCTGCCAGTGTGCTCTTCACAGAACACTAATCCCTTAAAAAATAAGAGGAAAAAAGCATTCCATGGTAAAAAAATTTGGAAAACATTATATGCTCAGTCTCCCCACACCACCATGGAGATTTATACAACAATGAAATGCCTGTAATTAAAAACAAAACAAAACACTATTAAAATTTGTTAACCAATACCTCCTGATACATTTTTGAACTTAACCCTTATTTTGAAAACCATTCATGGAAGTGGTGTCCTGGCACCTGGGGACATAAATTTTGGGAAGGTTCCCTCCATTCCCAGAACTGCTAGGAGTTGTTCATTGTGCCTGAACTATTTATACAAACAGTGTGGTTTATGCTGAACACCTGATTTCCTTTGAGGAGTCTGGGAGCTAAGTATGTGCTAGGCAGAGGGAGCCTATGTTACCAGCCGCAATAAAAACTTTGGACACTGAGTATCTGTCTAATGAGTTTCTCTGTTTGGTGACATTCCACATGTATTGTGACCATGCATTGCTGGAGAAATCAGGTACATAGATGTGATTCACTGGGCAAGGATGCTTGTGCCGAGTTTTTCCTTGCTGATTGTGCTTGATAACATTTCACTCTAAAAATTATAATAATTGTGAGCACATATATCTGCTGAGTCCTGAGTCCTCCTAGCAAATTGCTGAAGCTGTGTGTGGACTTGGAGACCCCAAACACCTGTGGCAAGCCAGAAAGGCATGTCTCTGCTCTCACAGAACTTACCATCTGGTGATACAGATGATAAATCAATACTTAAAGAAGTAATCACTTATAAACTTTTTAAAGGAAAAGTGCATATTTCTGTGAGACAAGTAACTGTGATTTGAATGTGGATTAGGGATACTTTTTCTACTATGAGGAAGTGAAAATTAGCCAAGTCCTGAAGGATGGGTGGGAGTAACCCAAGACAAAAGGAAGGGGTGTGCAATTTGGGCAGAGGGAACAGCAATTGCAAAGGCTCTGAGACTCACTGAAGACAGCAAGAGGCCAGTGTTTGAAACTGGTTTTCAGTCTCTCTGTTAGATGTTCTTTCTCTGACACTTTTAATGCAATAATGCTCAATACCAATAGCATCCAAAAGGCTTTCGGTTCATCAGTGCCTGCTCACTCGCAGATCTTGCAATTCTTTTGCTGTTATATCAGAAGAAAGTCCAGTTATACGGAGGATCTCAGAGTCAAAAGATTTGACTTCTTTTATACAGGGTGGGGGAAAAGTAGGTTACAGTTGTGAATAAACACAGAGTTTATTCTTGTATTATTATTTATTAATTGCTATATTATTTTCCATACAAACAACTGTAAGCCTACTTTTGCCCCACCTTCTACATACTTCTGCTATATACTCAACAGAAATGGTATACATGTATGTATACCAAAGTAGAAGTACAATGATGTTCATAGCAGCCAAAAACAGTAAACACAAATGTTTCCTATAAAAGAATCATATATAAGTTACAGTATATTTATATATAAAATATTATATAGCAGTGAATTTGAAGAAACCATTGGTACATGCAGCAAGATGGGTGAATTTCAAAAACAATAATGAGCAAAAATATCCAAACATAAAACAGAATATTTATACCAATTTATGTAAAGTTTTATAACATGTAAAACTAACCAAATGTGATACAAGTAAGGATATTGGTTACCTTGAGGTGCAGTGACTTGGAATAGCATGAGATATCTGTTGGGTGCTAGTAGATCTACTTCTTGATCTGGGTAGTGGGTACATTAATTTGTTTAATTTATGAAAGTCTATTACATGGTACACTTACATTTGTAAGCTTCTATATAGGTAACTTTTAGCTCAAAAAAGGTTTACCAAAAACTTTTGAGTTCTTATCCTATAATTACCTTGTCTTGTTATTAACAAGTCCTTTCATTTTGGAAAAATCAGTCTCATTGAGCCTCAAATTTCCTATCTATAAAATGAGAACATCTGCCTGGTTTTTTTCTCAAATTTTAATAGAAATCAAATGCCTTAATAAATAATATTATGACTTGATTGGTAGATGTGATCTCAACCTGTGATGAACTTAAAAAAATTCATACTCCTTTCAGTTGACTCTTAATTATTCACCGACTACTTTTTTAGTCTGTGAGTTTCTTGGACTTCAGCTCCCTGTTCACTCATAGCAAATAATAAGAAAATAAAAGAAAAAACAACTAATTGTGTTTTTCCAGGATATTTTGAAAGTGAGTGTGGTTTTTTAAAATTAAATTTATTGGGATGATATTTGTTAATATCATATAAATTTCAAGTGTACAATTCTATAATGTATCATCAGTATATTGCATTGTTTGCTCACCACCTAAAACCTAAGGGTCCTTCTATCACCATATATGAGGGGGACCAAAAAAAACCTGAAATTATCTTCTGGAGGGTAAGCCCTTTGTAATACAGGTTCCCCTGCTAGCTGAGTGTTCTAGAAGCCCTTCTGTGTCAGTGTACCAGCTGGTGTTTTTGTGAGAGGCTGCATTTGGCTTCAGTGAATTTTTTTTTTCAAGACTCCTTCAATGCATTTGCCCATTTCATGATGGGTAATTTACAGCACACCTGCCCACACCATGCTGAGTGTTCAGCAGTCTTTGACCAAAAAGGCATGACTCCCATGCCCCACCCTCCATATTCATTTTATCTCATCCTGAGCAACTTTATTTTTGTTTCCTCAGGTTAAAAGAGTCCTCAAAGGGAAATGTTTTGCCAACGTGGAAGAGGTGAAACAAAGAATGGCAGAAGGACTAAAAGACATAAAAACTGATGAGTTCAAAAACTATTTTAGGAAATGGAAAAAAAATCTTGATAGGTATATTGCATCAAGTGGAGAGTGCTTTGAAGATGACTGAAGTTTAAACACTTAAGAATACATACACACTTTTTTATAAATAAATTTTATTTTTGTGAGTCCTTTGTATTTGACCCCCCTATCCTTCTTTATCCTCCCCTCACTCCCAGTTGTTTTTCTTTTAACTAGGCACTGGTAGTGATAGAAAATAGGAATGGAATACAGCAGTCCCTTGCTATATCGCGGTTCACTTATCACAGCCTCACTGTATCATGGGATTTAAAAAAAAGATTATATTTAATTATTTATCACAGATTTTTTGCTAAATCGCGGGATTTTGCGGTACTGTATACATACGTTGTTAAAGTTACATAGGTTTAAGAGTGTAGAATAAATGTAAGGTTTCTACTTCACGGGGTGGGGGTGGTCTGGAACGTAATACCTGCAGTAAGTGAGGGAATACTGTATGTCATAAAATTTTATGTTGTAGTATAGGTTTTAGATTGTCAAAGTATTGCCATTGTGTATACTAACTTGAATCTCTAAAAATATTTTTGGATTACTAAAAATAATCGTTACCATTTATTGACTGTTTATTATAGGTCAGACATCATACACATATGGGTATATGTGTTTGTGTCAATAATCATCTTATTGAATTTGTGTAAGTTTATACAAGACGTAGATGAATTAGTTTTGATACCTGGGACTTTTTGTCTCCAAAGCCTTCGCTTCTCATCTATGTAATTCTGTCCCATTAGGGGTGCCTTTGGAGCACAAGTTTTTCATCCATGGATCTGCCATGGCACTGAACACTGTCAGCACCTCCTTTATTAAGCAAATATCAATGTCAAATAGTCTGTTTTGCATGTGACAAAGTCTACATTACAAAAAGAATACATTTGCAATGTATTTATTTGGTATTCACTACATCTCGCTATTTGCCCTATACAAAATGCCTGATAGAAACTTTTTTTATGTGTGTTAAAATCACAACTTTAAAGCATTTCATATTTGCAGCTTCGGAAAGACCTGCATGAAAGACACTTTATGAATTGATCTTCTTCACAGAAATCTCAGTTTTCAAGTCTCAGTCTACGCAGGTCCCAGTCTCTCTCCCTCAGACCCCACATCTTTGTCCAACATTACAAGAACTTTTGTCAAAAACTTCCCTGAACTAAGAAATATGACTTTTGTCACTGAGAAAGAGTATAGTTGAAAAGGTGGAGAAACAGAGGTGATGGGGAGTTGGGTAGTGGTTGAAAACTTAGGAAGCCTTAAAAAAGATAGACTGTTAACAGTACAGGTTAGAATAAGCAAACCATGGCATCACCCTGCATGGATTAAGATAAGAAAACAAAGAGGAGGCCTTTTCATTCCTGCATAAGAGAAGGAGGGCATTGATTGTTGGGATCTCTAGGCAGGTGATTGACAAAGCAGAGACACAATCAACATTCTCCGGCTGTATTCTGGGCCCAGCCAACAACCATAGGGCCTTTCTTTCCTCTATATTATGTAAAAGAAGTTGTTGCAAAAGACCATGGTAAACATGGTAGCTACCCCGAGAGGTCTTCACCGAGATGTAGGCTTGCTGAGAGAGGCCACAAAGTTAAAAGCAGGCAGGCTGGGGTGGAAATGATGTCTGAGAGGTGGAGCCGAAGTCAAGAGAATGGGAGAAATCACTGCATATAGGAAAGCTCTCAATAAGTAAGCTGGTCAGAAATTGTCTACCAACAAACTCAAGAACTTTATGTATCTAACCTTGGGTCTCTTTTCCTCTTCATTCTGCTATCACTTTCCTAAGGCCTTTTGTCTCATCTGTAAAAGAAAGGCATAGAAATGGCTAATCTCCAAGGTCCTCTCCAGCTCTGACAGCCTATGACTAATCCTTACGTGCGAATGCGGTGCTCCATGGTGTATGTAATACTGCATCGCCTACGGGGAGAAAACTAGACTGCAGTGTAGTGTTATGAATTTGACCTTTGAAATTTAAACTCTTTTGATTGTATTTTTACTGTTTTCCTAAGGGAGCCATCTTACATTTGCTTTAATATTTGGAAAGTAGATATAGTTCTTAAAAGTGAATTGGGGAAAATGAGGATTATTTACCATTTGATGCTGAGGCTTATCTCAACGGCTGGTTAGAGGGCATGTGGCTATTTGAGGTAGAGGAAATGCAGCAGGAGAGGAAGTTTATTATGCCAAATACAGTGCCCACTAGAAATCTCACGAAACCCAGCCTCCTGACTCAACGCGCTTTTGAAACACTTGGTGTTTGAAATAATTCCCTCTTGCCTAAAGGTACAAAAATATATATTTCCAGGTTTCCTCTTGAAATATTACCAGCTGTCCCAGACATTTTAAAAAATAGCAGTATTGGGATGTATTGTATTTTTAAAAGAGTGAACAAGATTCAGCTTACATTTGCTGTCAATTTGAAAAATAGATTGAGATAGCTCTTTAACTTTGAACACAGTCAGATATACCCACCTCCCCTTTTGAGACTACAATAAAATCCTGTATACTTTGATATAGAGCCAATAAATTGACCTCTAGGAAGAGGCAAACTATATTCAGATTTCTAAATGCTGCTGTCAAGGGAGCTTGCTCCATTCTGGACACATATATTGAACCCAGCATCAGCTCCAAAATCCATCTTTTGGACAAACTTAAGAGAATTCTTAGTTCACAATGGTCTGGAGAAGAACCCTGAGTACTATATGAATCACGTGGCATCTATGTAGAGGAGGGTTATTTTTATATTTTTGCTTAATATGCTGCAACAACTCTGGGGATTACAGGTATAGAAAGAGTTTCTTTTATTTATTATATCAGCTTATGTGTCCAGTGGCACCTCAACATATATTTGAGGTAGACTTACCTCAGTAAGTTGTACCACAATGTAAGTAGATCTATTTTTTAAAAATAACTTTTTGCAAAAGTAATTTAAGGCCACTTTGTAGGGTAATTTATATTGTCTTATCGTCTTAGGTCAAATTCTTGGGAAACAGATTCTGGGACAGATATTTGCATGCAGGAAATTTACTGGCAGGGAGATACTTTCAGGAACAATATCTTTGACAGTTGAAAAAAAGCAAGATTAAGCAGAGAGAGAAGTGGAACTGTGATATAGTCATAATAAAGTCCTCAGCTATGGAGCTGGGATGGTGATGGCCTTACATATTTGTCCTGAATTGATGGAAGAGAGCCAAACCTTTGTAGCACCTTCCCCCAAAATTGACAAGTCATTTGACGAGGACTGCTCTTGAGTAGACAGGGTAAAGAACTCTTGGCCAAGGGAATTTCTGTTAATTGACTCAGCTATGAGATGGTGGTAGGCAATAGTCCTGACATAGGGGGAAGTAAACATTCCAGTCTTGAAAGGAGCATAATACTGCATTTAAACCACAGAATCTACAACAGTACTTCTACAGTCCATCCATTGTGCTGCTCAGATTCATGCACTCATCGAAAAGTCCATCCTATTAGGAAGCAGCTCCTCCAGGATTCTGGTTAGTCTCCTTTCCTGGAGAAATTTGAAAGAAGGTGAATACTGGGATAAATGTAGCCCTTGCGTATGCAGTTAGCCTAGGGAACTCAACTGATAATCATCACTCTCCACCTCCACCAACTCCACCTTAGCTGGTCTAGGTGGCTTAATTATTGAAGCAATCCAGACACTCATCCATGAAGGGTCTGAGCCCCTAATCTCTGTGCCTTTTCAGATTGTGATTTTGCACTTATCCATCTAAATGGATATTCATAAAAATGACAGGGTAGTACAAAGAGATGCTCTAGCATATTACCAAGTTGTCAGTACATTCTTTCTTGCCTCCATGTAGGGCTTCTTGTCCCAGCAGGAGACCTACCTACACCTGATTACCAGGGTCAATTACTTCTTCCAAGTAACTTAGCTTCCTGGTCTTTTGGTACTAACTCCTTTCTTAGCTTTCTAACCTTTTGGTACAAAGAGTGTGGGATGAGAAGGAGCCATGATTTAAAGATAACAGGAATCTTTCAGCATCTCTGGAGGACACATTCTTTCATCTCTACCAACATGACTACTCCATTCATGTGCTTATTGTTTCAGAACTAAGGTGGACCATGGCAGAGGCTGGCTATGTCACCTAGGCTTCTTATGACACCTGTGTCCCTCTACTTTCTTTTTTAGTGTTGCTTTCATGTGGAAAGCAATCTAGTAGACATTATCATGCAATACAAAAATATTAACACTTTGTACCCAAGCCTATATGTCTGTCTATAGGCTTATTCTTCAGACTGTCTTTCATCCAATTTTGTGGCCTTTTGGCCATTGAAAAGATCACAGTGTTAATAACTTCTGGTGAAATACATTCTGTGGTGTATTGTAGTATTTGGACGCTTTTCAGGCAGTAGGAGATTTTCTCATTCAACTGAAAATAAATAAAATGTAGATCTGATTGAGTTTTCTTTTTCTCTGTTCACTGAACAAAGACAGAAGAAGCACAGAGAATTGCTTGAGGACATTTGGAATGATTCAAATGTCTGAATGGCTTGATTTGAACTCTGGCTTCTCATTTAGGCATGCTAAGAACTCTTAAGTCATTGTGCCACTCCATAGCTGGGACTGCCAAGCAACTAACTTTGTAATAGGAAGAGAATTTCAAAGCAATTTTTTGACAAATAAAATGTGAACAATAAATTTATCAGTTCCATTTATCACTTTTTATTTATAAAGGAAATCCCATTTGAATATCTGAATGAAATATTTATTACAGATTATTTGAGTACTATATTTGCCTTTATTTTTAGAGAGTTTTTTCACTAAACAAATTTCTCCTCTTCCCTCTCTGTCCTTCAGATGTTTTTTCTTTTTTCTTTCTCTAAAACGTTTACAAGTAAGTGCCACAAAATTTAGCACGTGATCACATATTCCTTCATCCTGTGTTTGTAATAGGAAAAATCATGGAAAGCACTTTGAAAATGTTAAGCTCCGTGTTCCTATAAAGTTACCATGATACCATTAGGATGGCTGAATGATTTCCCCTTCTTATAGTATAGGCTACTAGAAAACCAGGGTTAATCTTTCTGCTCTCTCTAGCCCTCCTCGTTCCCAGTACAGGCAAAGGCAGATAGGAGGCACTTATTGACTTGACAATATTTTATCATCATTTGTAAGACCACACTTAATCTTTGCAGTCCCTTCTCATTAAAATCTTATAAAACAGTGGATTGAGCATCAGCCTGTGAACCAAGTGTCGCTGGTTCGATTCCCAGTCAGGGCACATGACTAGGTTGCACGCCAGGTCCCCAGTTGGGGGCGTGTGAGAGGCAACCACACATTGATGTTTCTCTCCCTCTCTTTCTCCTTTCTCCTCTCTCTAAAAACAGATAAATAAATTTAAAAAATCTTATAAAACAAATTCTTATGACCATCATCTATAGTTTAAACACAACTGATAATGACTATAAGAAAATTGGGTGCTCTCTGACTACATCTGAAACTAGTTATAGAATAGTATTGAATGTAAATTGTGATTTAAAGATAACTAAAAATAATAGTAAATAGAATATTAAAAAAAAGAAAATAGGGTGCTCATCTGTCAGGAACATGTGGCATCTGTGCCAACTGGTGGTTTTATCACCAGCCCAAACAGACTTACGAGTAACTATAAGCTGAGGATTGCATGCACTAGGGGACATGAGAGCACTGTGTAAATTGGTGAGCCAAAGAATGGCATTTTCTGTGGAAAAAAATAAACATTGTATAAACATGACCGAAAATTGCTTGTGTCATGAAGACATGTCCTGAGTAGTCAAATAGAAAGAAATGAGAGTATTCAGAACTCTTTTGAAATTTCTTGGTTCTAGTACAATGGCCATCACACAGTATTTGTCATCCACGATTAGAGCTGCCACAGACACTCAAGAAGTGAGACTCAGCTGGAGGCGACTGGGTGAGCGGTGAGTGGTGAGCATGCGCTCTCTCTTTCTGTTGCTGTTTCTCTCCATTCTCTCTCTCTCTCTCTCTCTCTCTCACACACACACACACACACACACACACACACACACACCACTTATAAGAACCTACAGATTTGTTATCTCTGAGGACTTGAGACAGAGTATAGTTGTTTCACATGCTTTCCAAACTGTTTCTTTTACTGGGGTTTCCAAATCTTCCAAGAAAAAGGAAGTCTGTGACTCATTGGGAAGCCAACAAACACACTTGTTGTGACAAAGCTCTTTTCCCCCTGTGTGCAGATTTTACTAAGTCATAGTTGCAACCCTGTGGTTTGTGGATAGAAAGCCAATTTAATTTTTATCTTACTGGATATTCATTTAATCATATATTAATTAAGTGTGAACTGTATACAAATCTTAGCAAGTCACTCAGAGATCTCAGAAAATGACTGGAATTTATGTGACTTCTGAGAATTCAAGAAATGTCTTCTCATGTGTGACAGAGAGTTAAGGAGAATTATTTTTGCAGAAATCTAATACTATTAGAAAATTAGAGGGAAATATGAGGATAGGCAGGAAGGCTATTAAGTCTGTTTATCACCACATTTCTAGCTTTCTGAGTTTGAACAGGAATCTGACTTATTTCCTGAAGGAAGCAACTAGTAGATGCATAATGGCTATTTTCCTCCCCAAATTGCTTAGGAATATCTGTTATATTCTACACTTTTCCAGGAAAGTTGGTTTTTAAGTTCCAGCTCCTTCTATCCTATATAATATGTAAATTTTAAACTACCTGGACATTTCAAAAAATAAATTTACATTAGGTATGATTTGATGGATAATAGAACCAAATTTCTCAGAGAAACTGCCCTCTGGCCTCACATGTTAATGAATGTGATTTTCCTGGTGACAAGAGGTTATTATAATCAGTAGAAAGTTCCAGACCTATAAATACCTGTGAATTGTTTTTCCTCATTTCAAGGTAGACTGAGCCATAAGATACACATCCAAAAAATTACTAGTACCTGGAATAATGCCTAAGACATGGTAAGGTCTAGACCAATATTTATTCTTGAATAGAAAGTAAACATTTCAAAAGAAAAGCCATATTTTGCCCTACATTATCCTGAAATTTTCTACATTATTCTGAAAGCCAAGGGGGACACAGCTAGGACAGGTATTCAAATCACTGTTGACAATTAAAAGGGTACCTGTGAGGTCTAGAGGCCTCCTGCTGTGCCAGGTTGACCTTCCCATTGCTGGAAAGGAAGCAGACACTTGGGAAGACTGGGGCTGACACATGGGCAGTGTGTGTTACTTAGAGCTCTGGGCAGCAGTTATTTCTAAACCACTATAGAAGAATGTCAGTGTTTCAACAACTGGCAAGGTCAGACATACTGTGTCCAATCCGCCCTGGGGTCAGTGTAAGAGAGGAGTGGTCATTGCAGCAGTGACACATTCTTCATCCATTTGGGGGATAAAGCAAAGGATAGTGAACATGAAGGGCTGAAGCCCCCCTCATTCCCAGTCCTCAGTAGCCTGTTTTCGTCTTCCAGCCCCTGAAAGAAGAGGGCCTGGAAGGTGCCCCTGGCTTGGTAGGCTTAAAAAATGGCGCTGACCTTGGAGCTGATCTCCAAGGGACGTACTGATGTTCTGCCTGTGAATGCTCCCTACCAAGAGCCAATGCTAATGGAAATAAATCATCACAGCCCTTGGCCTTGGAAAAGAGACCAGGGTGACCACACAGAAGTATAGGTGTCTGCACAGTTAGACCGATCAATCCCTTCACAACTGCTGCCACATTGGTTTTAGAAAAGGAACCAAGAAAAATATGGGCAAGCTAGAGCCTCAATGTAATGTTGATCAGTCTACTCATTTGTAAGAGGATCATCATGCAGCTGAAGAAGGTTTCGACATTACTAAACCATGTGACTAACAACATGTAACATGGACATTACAGTTCACAAACATGTTATCCTTACAACAGCGAGTTTGATGTTATTTTACATTTAATTCATGAAGACATGGATGCTCAGATAAGCTTTGTGGTCAAGGAGTTAAGGTTTTTAGTCATTCTAAAATGCTTTTTGCTACCCCACACACATTTAATCTTTCTTCTTCCTTGGTTTGATGACTTGTTATGTTCCAAAATAAAAATAGCAGTTTCTAACCACTTGTAATTTTTGACATTTGCTTGGAAGAATATAACATCTAAATTAATTATAATCTGGGGGAAATGTGGTTATCTTTGGGCTGGAGAAAAGAGAATATTATTATATTTTTACCTTTTAAGAAAAGATTAAGTGCCATTTATACAGAAAATAAATTTATAGATGAAAGATATTTACAGTCACATTTGAATGGCACAGTAGATACCTCAGATATAAATTGTTTGTTCTTCTTCATCTGAAGAAATGTTAGCTAAAGTCCTCAGCTATTCTTTGCCTATACTCAGTGAACTTGCAGCTACATTTGACAAGGAATTAAGAAGCTCAAACACCACTACCTAAGTGTTTATGAAACAGAACCCCTGGGCTATTCAATCATGAAGGGCCACCAAAAAGCACAACTCCTAATGTCAGAGCTTGACGAAAAGAAAAGAAATTGTTTATTTAAAGGTTATACAGATTTAGAGTAATGGCCAAATCCTGCCATTAAGTCCCGCTCCCTTTAAAACACCACAAGCACACAGTCCTGCCTCCTCTCTTGCCAAGTCAGGCCCGTTTCAGAACAGAAAAGTCAGAGGTATCATCTCCCACTAGGAAAATAGAAGTCCGTGGCTCCATTTTTCCCAGACACAGTTCAGCATTTCTGGCAGCTCCCATTCATCCATGCTTGGTTGGGGGGTTCCACTGTGTGATGGTGTTCTCCAGCTCTTAATTCAGAACTACACAGTGCCTTCTTACACTCCAGGCTTCCTGGCCAGCTGGTGGGGTCCCTCTACATCCTTTCAAACTGCATGGCTCCATTCCCCAAAAGACTGCTGCCTTACTTTTAAAACCCTGTCCGCAGCCTGTGACAGTTGGTGTGGTGATGGGTCCTGGCCACTTGCAGAATCTTGCACGGGCCCCACAAGCTTTCTTGTCACCATTCTGTGGTCAAAGCCCCTCCCATCTTTTAGGAAAATGACTGTGTCCCACTGAGTGCCATCCCCCAAATTCCAAGGCTTCTGTCCACTCTCTTACACTTACAGCATGAGCTGAGTTTCCATGAATGAAAATGAATTTACCATGGGCTCTCTCTGAGGGAGGGGTGGAACTTGCTTGTTATACAGAAAAAAGTCAGTAGGGAATTGGAGAACACAGCTGTAGGGATTAATGCAGTCAAAAACCACTAGATAGTACTTGGGAGAATGCCTAGGACATGGTGAGCTCTTGACCAATATTTATTCTTGAATGAAAAATAGCCCACTAACTCTTCTCTCCCATTGCCACTGGCATCTAGCTCTGTTCTGAACTAGGCCACAGGTCACTTGTGAAAGTGGAACAAAAACACTGTGTTTAGGAAACCAGTCTCAGAAGTGGTTGCATCTCTTGTCTCCCAGTGGTTCTCTGTCCAACAGCCTTGACCAATACCAGGTCTTATTCCTGTTTGATGAAGTCTGTACTTCACACACAACAATCACCTGTGGTGCCCTCTGGCCCCGCTACCAAGCTGCCTTGTAAGCCTAGATATCAACTGGAATCAGAAAACCAAACTCACTGGAGAGTCCATCTCTAGCACAGGAGTTCTCAGAAGGCATGAAAGGACACATTTACATTTATTTTCATGTGACAGGGTTTCTGGGTGTCATTCCCATTCACCATTTTTTTTTTCAGTACACAGTTTGAAAAGATAGCTTTTTACTTAGTAAAGTCTATAATATTGAAAAGTTGCCACAGAGCACAGATCTCTCTGACAGTGAGTCAATGGTGATTATTAAAGCACCCAGACATCTTATCTGACTATATGTTTGAGATTAGGAACACTTGATTCCTTGACCACAACAGTCATTATCAGAAGACTAACTCCAATGCTGAAATAGGCATAAAGAACAAAGTTCTCCTAACATGTAAAACACAAATCTGTTGAGTCTTCCTTTTGATATTTCATTCAGTTCCGAAGTGGTTTTGATGACCTCAGAACACTGATCTAGATGGATAGCCAAACACTTAGAAATATATTATAAATGACAGATTATGAAAAAAAGACATTTTTTGAGAGATGTAAGCAAAACAAAAACAACAACAACAAAAACAACTAGTAAAAGTCCCTGAATGACCCATGCACAGGATCTATGTGCAAAATGAATGGGAAAAGAGCAAAAGGGAACTCTGTGTCTTGGTGTCTGTTAGCCACCTGCAGTGAGCTGAAAAATGGCCCTCCAAAAGTATCCACACCCTAATATCTGGAAACTGTGAATGTTATGTGACTGACAAAAAAAAAAAAAAAGGACTTTGAAGATATGATTAAGAATCTTGGAATGGGGAGATTATCCTGCTTTATCTGGGTGGGCCCTAAGTACAATCATAGATGTCCTTTAAGAGGGACACAGACACCAGAGAAGAGGAGAAGGCAATACTAGAGATTGGAGGGATGTGGCCACAAGCCAGGGAATACCAGCAGTCATCAAAAGCTGAAAGAGGCCTTGGCTGCCGTGGCTCAGTGAATTGAGTGTCAGCCGGCGAACCAAGTATCGCTGGTGCGATTCCCAGTCAGGGCACGTGACTAGGTTGCACGTCAGGTCGCCAGTTGGGGGCGCATGAGAGGCAACCACATAGTGATGTTTCTCTCCCTCTCTTTCTCCTTTCCCATCTCTCTAAAAATAAATAAATAAATAAATAAATAAAATTGTTTAAAAAAATGCCAACACATTAAAAAAAAAAAGCTGAAAGTATAAGATTCTCCCTTAAAGCCTTGGGTTGGTATTGCCAACATCTTGACTTCAGCCCAGCAATATTGATTTCAAATTTCGAGCCTTCAAAATTATAAGAGAATAAATTCCTCTTGTTTGAAACCACCAAGCTTGTGATTATTTGTTATATGAACCATAAGAAACTAATACTCTGTCATTGAATCAGATAAAATATGTATTAATACATGCCCAATAGACATTTATTTCAAGTTGATAACACCACTCAAAAAAGCTGCAAGATACTACTAAAATTTTTTCAGAATGTCTTTCTGTCTTGGCTCTCTCTGTTTACCTAATTCCCTAATTTAAGAAAAAAAGCAGATTATTATTTTTTTAGCAGATGTGGCTGCTAACATGGAAGGGTTTGTCAGCAGCACAGAAGAGGGAGAATGAGAGTTATAGGTCCCAAGTATAGGACAAGTTAAACAAGGCCAGGCAAATGCATGTGTTGTGAATAAACACAAAATAATCTTTTCCAACATGTTGTACTAAGGATTAGGAGAGCTGAACTCTACTGTTGATTTCCAGTGGTTGTCTATGTCTTCTTGATAAAATTACTTAGTTTCTCTAGGTCTCAGTTTCCTCATTTATAAAATAAGAGAGTCAATTAGGTATACTCAGGAATTCCTTGAAGCTGTAACATTCTTTGGCTTTATCCAATCCAGAGTTGGAATTAAAATTTGTAACAAGCTCACCTATATACATATTAGACATTGCATAATGCTCATTGCATATTCCTAGAATTTCACCCATAGGAATCTGTGTGTGAGTGTGTGTGTGATATTCTTCTGTTCACTTAAGAACTTTGGGATGAAATGAAATGAAATGAAAATTTACACATTAGAGTAAATTAATGTATTAGTCTTCATTATAGCTCTTCCCATTTGGTTATTTTCTTAGACACATTACACTCATAACTATTAGTTTATGGATCTGTTTCTACCAGTAAACAAAAATATTCCTTAGAGAAGGGACTGAATGCTGCTGATCGGTGAATCCCCATGCTCTAGCATTTAAGCATCTGGCACAAAGCAGGTGCTCAACAAATATTTGTTGGATAGATGAATGGTTAGCTAGCTGGCTTTTCCCTATGGTAAGATATTGGAAGAGACATGTGCTATAGGAGAAGGTCTAGAAAAGGGAGCATTAAATACAAAACAAAACAAAAACTAAACCAACGAAAATGACAGCTGCATCACATGACTGTGGGGGACAGTGCAATCCACTTATCATCTATCCCAGGGTTTTTCTCATAGCTTGAGGCCTTTATTGCATTTTCTTTTGGAAGAAAACTGGATGTGCTTTATCAGAGGTTTGGTTTTTTAAAAAAATACTTTTTATCTCTCTGAAACACCATTAAATTGTTAATTGAAATATGTAAAAGGCTTAATTTGTAACTCGGACTTGATGAAATGGTAATTGAAAACAAATACTATATTGCCTTTGAATGTTTTTCCTTATTATTGGAATGCCTATTGATTCTTTTTAACTTACTTTGTTCAGTTGAAATTCAGTAGACATTGATACATTTCTGGTATTTTTCCACTGAAAAATGACAGGGGAGAAAATTGCAAAGCAATGAGGCGTTAAGTAAATAAAAAAGTTGGGTTACTTTTCATGCCCTTTTTTTTTTTCTTGCTATCATTTTAAAGAATTAATTCAACTTCTGAGGAAGAATATATGGTGAGTTATACTCCACTTTACAGGCAAAAATTCATCTATCAGCACAATGTTATCAAGTGTAGGATTGAGACTGATTTATAACAGGTTACTTTTCCCTCATGGGTTTTTAAAAAATCCATTATGGGGTCCTCAATTTATAACATCTTAAGCAGAAGGCACTGATACTAAATTAACTAATGATACTGCACTCAGATAGGAGACCCTGTGTTTACTTTCAATCCCTTCCATTATTGTGACCTAAGATTTAAGATTGTTTTTTGGGACGATCTTTAACATAATTTAGCTGGGCATACTTTAACTAAGAGGTCAGGTTTCTTTCCTTCCAAACTAACTTTATGTCTCAGTTAAAGTTAGTCCTGGGGAAAGTTGGTCTTTAAGGACAATCAGATCAAGTCTAAATTATGCCTTCTTCCTCAGCCAGTGGAGCCCCTTTCTTGGTTATTAGACTTCTTTAGTCACAGTCCACATCTTTCTCTATGGCTCTTGTCCCAGTGACCCTCTCTTTCTTAATCATCTTCATCACTTCTTTGCTCTTCACTCTCACTGTATGCTTCTTATGAAATGATATCTCTCTCTGGCTCCACCAATCACACTCTAGAATGTGTTTCTGTTTGTCAGGCTCTGGCTCATTTTAAATGATTATTCCCCAGTTTCTATACCATGAGATATGAATAGTGAAAAAAAAATCCAAAACTCTTATAATGGGGCCAGGAATTTTTTGAACATCAAACAGCTTTAGCAAAATATGAATAGAGCTGCCTCCAGAAGAACATGCAGTGTTGCTAGCAGCTCTTGGGTTCTCTTACTGTTCTCAATCACCATTTTTTGGATAATATCTCAAAATAGGTGAGAAATCTTGGACAAAGATCCATGGGGGATCCAGACTCCCTGAGAATGTTTACTGTAATCAGTTACAATCAAAAGATAATTTATGACATTATCATTCATTCTTCACCCCCTTATCACACATCCTAGACTTCAAAACAAACAAATAATCACCAACTACCAGGCAACGTCTCCTCAAATAGTGTCGCAATGTTCTGTAGCCCAGGTCTTAGTTCAGGGGAGGGAAAGTGTTGTAATGCTGACAAGGACACAGTTTTCCTGGAGCAGACTTGAGGAAACTAGATATGGAAAAATACAGTGGCGTGGCTTTGGGAATTCGAAATTCCCCAAGATTCCTCATTTGCTTTCCCACTTGCCTACTATCCTGAGGTGTCATTAGCCTTACCTGGAGAGTAGAGAAGATGAAAGATTAATGGCTGCATCAATGTGATCCCTTGACTTTAGTGTTAAGAAATGAGCCACCAGACTTCTGAGCACAGGGCCACTCATTAGTTTATATAACTGTGAGTTGCTCCCAGGATATTAGAACAAGACTAAAGGAAGTGCCACTTACCCAATATAATAAGACAAAAATAGAACAAAGAAGAAAGTGAATTATGGTAGAGAGAATGCTGTTGAAAAGAATGAGACTGGGAGAGGCAGGCAGGATGGAACACTGACCTGGACAGAAAGGATCCAAATTGGGTCCAAAATAAGAGAGATCCCTCTTCCTCTAGAGAAAGCCAGAAACAAAGAAACAAAGAAACAAACAAAAACACTTGGTTTCCTTTACCTGCCTGCTTCTGAATTCCACAGGTGTCACAAATGCATTCACCTACATGACTTCCTCTTTGGTAGCTACCAAAACTCTCCCTCGATGCAAAACAATAGTTTAAAAAGCAAAACCATTGTTTAAAAAGCAAAATAGACTAACTGAAACTATAGGACTAAAAGAGATTTAATATCCAGGTCAAATCAAATTCACCCAACAAAAGGAATGGCAGTTTATTTTGTTGTTGTACCCACTTCCAAACAGATTTCGATTATGTTGATTACCAAGGGTGCATGGCCAAAAAGAAAGAGGGAGAGAGAGAGAGGAAGAAAGAGAAAGAAAGAAAGAAAGAAAGAAAGAAAGAAAGAAAGAAAGAAAGAAAGAAAGAAAGAAAGAAAGAAAGAAAGAAAGAAAGAAAGAAAGGAAGGAAGGAAGGAAGGAAGGAAGGAAGGAAGGAAGAAAGAAAGAAAGGAAGAAAGAAAGAAAGAAAGAAAGAAAGAAAGAAAGAAAGAAGGAAGGAGGGAAGGAAGGAAGGAAGGAAGGAAGGAAGGAAGGAAGGAAGGAAGGAAGGAAGGAAGGAAGGAAGGAAGGAAGGAAGAAAGAAAAAGAAAGAAACTCCAAACTTATAATCACAAGCCCTAGGTTCTTATTCTGGAATGTCTGCTAACAAGCTCTGTAACCACATGCATATCATTTACCACTCTGTGCCTTTTCTCTTTGTTTTCTTATCTGTCAAATATAGATAACAATCCTTGTGTTACACTGATTTGTACCACTAGTTTACATACAGCTAATATTGCTGAATATATGAATTAAATAAAAAATAAGATGCACCATAGTAAATCATCCTAATCCAGCCCTCTCCATGTTCTTTATTATACAAAGTGAAGTCACAGAGTGTTTAGCTAACTACCTCAGAATTATAAAAATCTTTCTAAAAGCTGTCTCATTTAGGAAAAAGCCAAAATTTCAAAGATAAAGGAAAACCTCTTTCTCTTAGGCATCACTTCTCTTGGGAGTGAAATAAACCCAAGACCCTGACACTGACTGATGTGGCTATGAGATTATTTGGGTGTGCGGAGGTGGTGAGACTGTCACACAGGAAATAAAAGAATGTATAATTTTAGCTGTTTGCAGAATCAGTTCCTACTTTGGGGTCAATGGTGGGGGCAGCAGGGAACAAAATCTTGTTTTGACATCTGGAAAGAGCTTTCTGACTAGCCACCATTCTTTTTTAATTTCAGATGTATTGAGGTGATATTGGTTAATAATATCCTCTAGGTTTTAAGTGTAGATTTCTATGATACATGATCTGTATATTGCATTGTGTGCCCACCACCCAGAGTCAAATCATCTTCGATCACTATATATTTGGCCACTTGCCACCATTCTTTTATGGGTTACACATCTTTCACTGGACAGATTGGAAAATATTTATGTCCTTTTTCCTTAATATGTACCAGATTTGCCAAAGGAAATGCCTGAATGTTCTCAATTTCTAGAGAGCTAAGCAAAAGTAAAGACAGAAAGCTTGGCCAATAAAAGCTCACAGACAGGTCTGAGGTAGTTGTCACCAGAAAGAGCCTGGGACTGAGGAGGGTGTGCCTTAGCAGAGTGTGGAATGTATGGGTTCTTGATTCCTTATAGGAAAGACTTCCCAACATGAATCCAGGTGGTTTTGAGAGTACATTCATTAAAACCAGGGACAGAGAAACAAAGGAAGTGCTTAAGATAAAAGAGGCAAGATCACAGCAACAGGAGTGAGCCTCGGGAAAGGGAGTCACAGTAACAGAGGTGAGCCACACCAGGCTGTGTGGACTCGGGAAACAAGTTACAAAGGCAAATGAAGTGAGCCTTGATGAGTTGCATGGACTCAGGGAAGGAAATTACTGAGGCAAAAGGAGGGCCCTTCGAGGCAGGTTCAGAGGGTGAGGCTGGGACAAGCTGCTGCTATCAGCTGCTCCCCTGGTTGCAAGTCGCCTTGGAACCTTTAGAGTTTAGGAGAAAGAAAGCAGATACATGCCTGAGGAAGGAAAGGAAGAGGGTGCAGGCATGCTCAAGGAAGAGCATGCACTGGCATCCTTTGTTTTAAATGTTTTTATGTATTTTATAAAGGGGGGAGTGTTAAAGGAGGTGTCAAGGGAGGGTCTCAACAGAATATGTAACAGCTTTCCAGGTGTGTCCCTTAATATGCTGATGTGTCAGAATAAGAATATAGGGGATTTGGGATCATTCTACCGTCAGCTTCATTGCTTTACTTTTATATCTTGGATTTGTCTGGCTCTAATTGTTTTTGTTTGTTTGTTTTTTATTCCCCTGAATTCATTCATTCTGGGGTTTGGCTGGCACTAATGGCACTAACTGGGTCTCTTTTCTTTCATGTTCTTCTCTCTCCTAGACTAGAGTGATTTAAACTACTCACTCTCTGGGTGGGCAGGAGAGGTGTAAACCATCTGCTCCTATGTGTCCTTGGTTAGGGAAGAAAAGATCTTGCAATTTTATCAGCAGGCTGTTAATTGCTCAACCTTATCTAACTGTCTATCTCAGTTTCCCCCATCCCACCTACCAAGAAATTTTCCTAGCTTCAGACTATCCTGCCTCGGTAGCACTGCTTTCCTTTCCCCACTGAAAAAAGGTACAAATGTGTGTCTGTGATCCCTGGATGCTCCAACTTCTGAACACTCAACATGTGTGCTGCTTAGACAAGTATAGACACGATTTGCTAAATTATTGAGTTGCATGTGTATTTTAGGACTCAGCATAAGTGGCAAAGGTTTCCCTTTTCACTTAGAAAAGTTTAATGAACTTGCTTGTTATGTAGATAGTAAGGATCAGTCAGGATTTGAATGCAGCTCTGTCCAACTGGAAAAGCCAGGAAGTCTTTCACCTCTCCACCCTGAAGCAGAAGTTCTGATTCCCATCCCAGACAGACTTGAGTTTGAAAGGGTTTGAAGTGATTAAGAAGTGGCAGAAAGAGTACCTCATTTCCAAATGGCATTCATGAGCTTTCTTCTAACTCCCAGATTGTGAAATCCTTCCTGTGGCCACTGCCACATATGGGTTCACTTCGGCTTTCAGAGCTGGAGCTCTGTCTGCCATGTGTAGAATGGGAGGTGGAAATTCGTCATGGGGACTCCTGGAAAGTGGGCATGGAAAATATCAGACAGGAAAATGTCCCCTGAGAAAGTTAAGCAATTTACAGAGTACGAATGTGGTTTATTAGGAACTGATGTAACTAAAGTAAGTTTTTAGCACTTTTACTCAACAAAAATGTTGCCCTTACTGTGAGCTGATACTGTTACAATTGTTAACCCTTTTAATTCTTTTTTAAAATTTAATTTTATTGATTTTCTATTACAGTTGTCCCATTTTTCCCCCATTTCTCTCCCCCCATCCAGCCCACCCCTTCTCCCACAGTCATTCCCCACCCCGTTGTCCATGTCCATGGATTATTTATACTAGTTCCTTTATTAGACCCTCGCCTTATTTACCCCTTCTCTTCCCCTCCCCAATAACCACTTTTCTGCTCCTTGTTCAATTTTGTTCACTTGTTTGTGTTGTTCATTAGTCTCCCATATTAGGTGATATCATATGGTATTTTTCTTTCATTGCCTGGCTTATTTCACTAAGTATAATTCTCTCTAGTTCCATCCATGTTGTCGCAAATGGTAGGAGTTCTTTCTTTCTTTCTGCTGCATAGTATTCCATTGTGTAAATGTACCACAGTTTTTCAATCCACTCATCTACAGATGGGCACCTAGGCTATTTCCAGGACTTGGTTATTGTCAACAGTGCTATGAACATAGGGGTGCATAGGTTCTTTTGAATTGGGGTTTCAGAATTCTTCAGGTATAATTCTAGCAGTGGAATCACTGGTTCAAAAGGCAGTTCCATTTTTAGTTTTTTGAGGTAATTCCATACTGTTTTCCATAGTGGCTGCACCAGTCTGCATTCCCACCAACAGTGCAGTAGGGTTCCCGTTTCTCCACATCCTCGCCAGCACTTGTTGCTTGTTGATTTGTTGATGATGGCCATTCTGACTGGGGTAAAATGGTATCTCATTGTGGTTTTTATTTGCATCTCCCTGATGGCTAATGATATTGAGCATTTTTTCATGTGTCTATGGGCCTTCTGTATGTCCTCTTCGAAGAAGTGTTTGTTCAGGTCCTTAGCCTATTTTTTAATTGGGCTTTTTGTCTTCTTGGTGTTGAGATGTGTAAGTTCTTTATATATCTTAGAGATCAATCCCTTGTCTGAGGTATCATAGTTTTCCCTTTCATCTTGCTGATGTTTTCTTTTGTTGAGCAGAAACTCTTTAGTTTGATGTAGTCCCATTTGTTTATTCTTTCTTTTATTTCCCTTGCATTAGGAGATGAATCGGTGAAAATATTGCTACGTGGGATATCTGAAATTTTCCTGCCTATGTTTTCCTCTAGGATTTTTATGGTGTCACGTCTTATACTTAAGTCTTTGATCCATTTTGAGTTTATTCTGGTGTGTGGTGTAAGTTGGTGGTCTAGTTTCATTTTTTTTGCACGTCCCTGTTCAGTTCTCCCAGCACCATTTGTTGAAGAGGCTCTTTTCACTCCATTTGATGTTCCTTTCCCCTTTGTCAAATATTAGTTGACCATATAGACCTGGGTTTATTTCTGGGCTCTCTATTCTGTTCCATTGATCTATATGTCTGTTCTTATGCCAGTACCAGGCTGTCTTGATTACAGTGGCTTTGTAGTATAGTTTGATGTCAGGTATTGTGATTCCTCCTACTGTTTTTCTGTCTCAAGATTGCTGTGGCTATTTGGGCTCTTTTTTGGTTACATATAAATTTTTGAAGTATTTGTTCTAGGTCTGTGAAATATGCCACTGGTATTTTAATAGGGATTGCATTGAATCTGTAAATTGCTTTGGGTAGTATGGACATTTTAATGACGTTGATTCTTCCCATCCATGAACATGGTATTTGCTTCCATTTATTTGTATCTTCCTTAATTACTTTCTTCAGAGATATGTAGTTTTTCCGAGTACAGGTCATTTATCTCTTTTCGTTAAGTTTATTCCAACCCTTTTAGTTCTTATGAGAACTATGAAGCAGCTTCTGTTTACTTTTTCTACTTTGCAGGTGAGGGAGTTGAGGCACACAGAAGTTAAGTGATTTTTGTCCAAAGTCACCAGTCTAATTAATGGCAAATCTGGGATTCAAATCTAAGTATTCCTATTCCAGAATCCATGCTTCTGGATCTTCTGTTTTGCTGCTCCTAGGAGAGAGCTGCCGTAGATGTGATGCAAACAAGATTCAGTCAAGTAACTAAATATTATGAACCTGAATGTTTTCCCCTTTACTCTTTAACTTTTTATTAGCCGCAGGTAAAAATGTCTTTAAAGCATCCAAGTTAGAAGTTTGGTATTTAAAATATTCCTATTTTAAAAGAAATTGAAACAATATTTAATTGGTGAGGATACTCAAGAGGATTCAGCCTTCCATGTATATTTGTTGGGGCCAAGCCTGCCTTCACATTGGGGACATGAAAGACAGTCCACTGCTCACTATTTGTCTCCAAGAGTAGCATGCTTGGGACAGGGCAGGCCCTCAGGATTAGATGAATCAATGTCATACCTTATCCTTGCACTTCACAATGGGGGCTCATCTCAAGTGCTAGGGGAAGACAGCTTCATCCTGCCTCCAGAAGACCCTGTAATACATTCTTCAGTCTCCTGGAGAGATTTCATTCTCAGCCCCTTGCCCTTTTTAATATCAAGCCCGGCCTTATTGCACCTTTTCCTTCTTGTGGCTTGTATGAGATCCACCTTCCGGTTTTGCCATACCTTTATTTTCCTTTCCTTCCTAATCGATTACTTAACATCTTACTTAATTTTTATGTGTTGAGCAACTACTATGAGCAGGTCCTCTATTTACAGTTTCATTTTAAGCCTCAGATAATCATGGAAAAATCCTAAGGCACCACAACTTATGTCACATGCAGACAACTGCCAGCCAAATGTGCCATGAACTTCCCTAGGAGGATGAGTTAGTTTCCTATGGCTGCTGTAACAAATTACCCCTAACGTGGTGGCTTAAAACAACATAGATTTACTCTTTTAACAGTTCCAGAGGCCAGAAGTCTGAAGTCAGTTTCACTAAGCTAAAAGCAAGGTGCATACACAGGCCAGTTTCCTTCCAGAAGCACTGAGGGGAAAATCCCTTTCCTTGGTTTTTCTAGCTTCTGAGAGTGACGTGTAGTCCTGACTTATGACCTCTTCCTTGCATCCCTCCAGCTTCTTGCTCCCATCATCACACCTCCTACTCCCTCTTCTACTCAAATCCCCCTCTGCCTCCCTTGTTTAAAAGTAATCTCATGATTATGCTTAAGGCCCATCAGGATAATCCAGGGAAGCTTCTCCATTTTATGATCCTTAATCACACCTGCAAAGTTCCTGTGGCCATATAAAATATCATTCACTGGCTCCAGAATAATGGCATCCTGGGGGCCATTATTCAGTCTACCATAGATGCCCAGATAAGCTTACTGATATTTTTAAGCTTCAGATATCCATTTTCATGTTAAGTGGACAAACTGAAAAACACAAACTATCAAGTGATTTTAAATCTACACGTTCACAGGATAAAAAGGTTAATAATGTGTTTCCTCTTTCCAGTGAAACAGACAGTCTGAATGTAATTAGCACCATCAGAGTTGAATTATGTAAGGAACCATTTTTTCTTCAGTACAATTCCCGAGAAAATTTTAAAATGACAGTGCGACCACATTCTCCCTTTTCAACCAAAATTTTAGAATCATCCGAGTCATTATGAAACTTCAAAATTTCCATCTGGGGAAGAAAAAGTCTCTTGCCCTTTTGCTTATTTCATAGAAACTATGGTGCTTTTAAACGTGTTTATAAATTATTTAATGCTCCTACCAAGAAGGGGAGAACTTTCCTTCCATTCCCTCCGCCTGAACCTGGGTGGACCTTTGTGACTACATAGAACATGGCAGACATGACACTGCATGACTTTCAAGCTTAGGTTAGAAAAGCCAAGATGATTCCACCCGTTTTTCCTGGGATATTCACTTCCAAGCCTGAAGCTGGAGCCTCCATTTTAAAAGTGTAACTGACCTGGCCCTGGCAGAGTAGCTCAGTTCGTTAGAGCATTGTCCTGATATGCCAAGGTTGCAGGTTCAATCTCCAGTTAGAGCACATACAAGAATCAACCAATGAATGCATAAATAAGTGGAACAACAAATCTCTCTCTTCTTTCTCTCTCTCCATCTGCTCTCTCTAAAAATCAATAAATAAAAATTGGAAGTGTAACTGACCTAAAGTTTCCATGCTTGTGTGAGTGTGTGGAATGATCACACTGAAACAGGAGACACCTGAGGTGCTGCAGCATTACAGCACCAGCTGTAAAGTCCCCCAGAGTCATCAAGTCCCCCTGAAGTCTTCATTCTTACAGATGAGGCCTCAGACATTTTGGACCAGGAGTCTGCAAACTAAGACCTGTGGGCCAAATCCAGCCCACCGCCTGTTTTTGTAAGTAAGGTCTTATTAGAACAAAACCATCCTCTTTCTTTTATGTATTATCTATGGTTGTTCCCATGCTGTGATGGCAGAGCCGAGTAGTCCTATTGGGTTTGCAAAGCCTAGAATATGTGCTACTGGACATTTTACAGAAAAAAAAAAAGCCAATTCCTGCTGCAGAGTACAGAAAAACTTTCCTATTGTGCTCTATCCAGATTTCCAACCTTCAAAATCTTTGAGCATAATAAATGCTTGTTTTAAACCAGTAAATTTTGGAGTATTTTGTTATGTAGCCTTAGATAAATTGTAAAGTGGTACAAAGTCAGGTTAATATCACGAAGACATTTCTTGGAGTATTATTGTTTTTAAATTATACATAATCTCATTAATATTACTGGTTTATTTTAGGAAAAATATTTATTTTTAAAATATTTTATTGTTTATACTATTACAGTTGTCCCAATATTTTTCCCTTTGCCTCCTTCCACCCAGTCTGACCCTATTTCCATAGTCAATCTCCACACCATTGTCAATGTCCATGGGTCCTTCATGTATGTTCTTTGACCAGTCCCTCCACCTTCTTTCCATCAGTCCCTACCTCCCTCCTCCCCTCCTACAGCTGTCAATCTGTTCCATGATTCCATGCCTCTGGTTCTAATTTGCTAATTAGTTAATTTTGTTCCTTAGATTCCTCTTATAAGTGAGATCATACGGTATTTGTCTTTCACCAGCCGGCTTATTTCACTTAGCATAATAATCTCCAGTTCCCTTTTAATGCATATGTCCTTCAGCTATCACCTTCTTTGCTCCCTTCACTGCAAACTTTTTGAAGAATACATTTGCCATTCTGCTCAGCTGCCATTCCAATCAGGTTTTTACTTTTATCCTTACCATTCTTATGCAATGGTTATTACTTCGGTCATAAAGAATTATCACCAATGTCAATGTGCTCAGCTTACTCAGCCTCTCGGAATTTTTGTTTCTGTTTCTTTATCTTGGTTGACCATGCTTCCCTTTCTTCTCTGAGTTTCCAAGATCATCCCCAGCCCTTTTAGTGTTTTGCCCCCCATGACTTGGCATGCTGTGCCAATCTCCCTTTGGCTCTTCTCTTCCAGTAGCTTCCAGTTGTTTCTGTACTTCAGGACCTGCACCTGGATCCTCATCTCTTCTTTACCTATGTTAATTACCTACTCATTGCCTAGGTGAGGTTATCCAGCTCCATGTCTCCAGACTTCAATATCTAAGTACTTTGATTTCCATTGGGTTGTCAAATAAGCATGAAACATAATGTGGTCCAAATATAACTACTGAGTTTTGTTATAAAATCTGCCCTCTCAAAGTCTCCCTCATCATCTTAAACAACATTACCATCTACTCAGTTGCTCAGGTATATATTTTAGTCATACCTTATCTCTCTCTTTCTTATACACTTTACAGTCAATCCATCCATAAGTCCCATGGCACTATTTTAAAAATATATATCCCAACTTTAATCATATCATTTTCAAGCCACCATCATTTCCCACTCTTAGCTAGTATTAAATGTGTGCTATTCCCTTATATATGCATTATTTGTCTTCATTACTAGGATATAAGACCCATAGGATTCTAGAAGAATGCTTGGAATGTAAGATATTCTTAATAAGTATTTTTTGAAAAGCTGACTAAATTACAAATAATTCAGCTAAATTTTTCCCCCGAAAAGACAAAAATAAATGAGTGAAGGTAATGTCCAAAGATGCTGTCAATTCTGCAAGTGGCACGTGGAGTGATTGTGAGGCATTATTTATAACATTTTACTTCTTTAAATAAATGATGGTTATTATGATAGTTCACATCAAAATTATTATTTAAAATTATGAATACATCTAATAGCCTTTTATGCATACTGTTATATAAAATAAAATAATGCATAACAGAAATACGCAAACTAAGGCTATGGCCAAATGCAGTTTGCAGCCTGTATTTGTATAGCCCTTCAGCTAAGAATAGTTTTTTACATTTTTAAAAGATTGTTTTAAAAAAAAAGAGTGATGACAGAGATAGTCTGTAGCATACAAAGCCTAAAATTTTACTACTTGATCTTTTAAAGAAAATATTTGCTCCTCACATTAAAATATAGTGTTTAAGTGGATGTTTTATTTTATTAGAAACTGTTTTAAAAATCCCAATATGTTAAAATGGTGACTTATTCAACGTGATGAATAAGCAAGTAGTCTGAAGCTCTACAGACCTGATAAAGACAATTCATAAAAAAGTCCATAAATAATAAAAGTGCTTCTAATTGACACAACCAAGGTCAATTAAATTTAATGCCAAAGGATATTAAGGAGAGACATAATTATTGAATATTAAAGATTAAAAAAACATTTATGACTCAGTGTTCATTTAATATAAAATTTATGGCATACATTTTAGAATAATTTTCCATTTCCTATGGGGTTTACATAGTTTTCACTTTATTTAGCTTGTACATACAATTTTATATATTAAGCTTAAATTCCTATTTCATCTCTCCAAATTGAAGACCAATTAAAACACTAAGTATTAAAATATTAAATTGATTATATGAGAGAAACATGGTTAGGTAAAATATTAATGAAAAAATATTTAAACATTTGGAACTGTATTAAATATTTACTAGCTATAGCCCTCAGTAAACTAACATATCCTGTCAATCAATTCATCTTTTGCCCCTCCCAATACACACACCTGGTCTTATCTTAGTTAACCAGGGTCATTTTCTTTTGTTTGCTATACCCCATTTGAACAGATACATTTAGATTCACAGGGCATGGAAGTAAAGCCTGAGGATAAGTATGTTATAAACTGCATTTAAAAGAGAAAAGCTGGTAAAAAATTGCGTGGATTATTTCTATACTACAAATACTTTTAACCCATGAATAGCTTGTGTCAGTTGCAAAAGATATAATTCAAATGGTCTCATGCATATTGATGTTAATCTAGCATGCCAACATGACCTCCTTGGCTGGACGAAAGTCTCTCCAGCCCTCTAATAGTTATTTGAACAGTGTAAATTCTCTTAGCTAATGTTAATTCATGTAAACACTACTGAACACTAAGCAAACACACTTATTGTGTCATAAAAGTGAAAACCATGTGCTTTGATAAATAGCACCTTTTTCTATTATCCAGTATATGCAGATAATTTTTTCTCTTATTTTTCACAGAGTTTTTTCTTTTTAAACTATAAAATTAGAGGATTGAATAGGGGGTAAAAGTTTTGGAGAAAAAAATCACCTTTAAGAAACAATAACTTTTATTTAGAATGCTTATTATTATATCATTTAAGTCAGCCCTTCCTTGCAACAACCCAAAGAGAAGGCATTATCTGCTACTTGGTGAAAAAACTGAAGCTCGAAGAGGAAAAATTGACTTGTCTGAGGTCATCTCTTATTTATTAAGGGCAGAGCTGAGATTCGAACTGGCATATATTTGTCAGCACAGCCCATGTTTTCACCCACTACACAATTTAATTTCTATAACAAATTTTGCACTCTGTTCATCAGTCCATGAAAGAATAATCTACAGGGTGCAAGAAAAAAAATTGGGTATGAGTTGTTACACAAAATAGCTTTCTAAAACCAACTCAGATAAGAGATTTGAGTGGGTTGTATTTGAAGAGAATAAAGTGATGGCTTTGTAAGAGTGTATATGTGTGATGTATATAAACTCCAATCTCTGCTTTCTGACCCTGCTCAGAACCCTGGAACTCTCAAGTTCAATGTATGATACTGATGGCTACTAAAAAGACAAACTCAGAGCTGCCTTTAGCAATAAAATTTGAAAAACGTAAACAAATTTAAAAAGATTTAAGCATTATGAATGAAAGAAAAGTGCCATAATTTTATCAAGTGCTGATGTGAAAAATTAGCATTGAAAATAGAAGTTTCTAGAAACCAGCTTGTCCAGTTGTGGTGAGTGAAGAATATGGAAGATAGGTATTGGGGACCATTTTATAAAGGGAGAATATAAATTTATGCTATACAAGAAAGCAGTTTCTTCTAAAATTAATTTAAATGGAAGCTCAAACCACCCAGCCTCAGGCAGTCTTCTTTTGGTGTGGTTTTCAGAATAGAATGCCTGGATCAGCAGGATCAGCATCATCTGGGAACTTGTTAGAAATGAAAATTTTCTGGCAACATAAGACTTTCTGGATTAGAAACTCTGGGAGTAAAAGCCCAGTAACCCTTGTTTTAACAACCCTCCAGGTAATTCTGATACATGAACAAATTTAACAACCACTATAATAGAGGTATAAACTGGGCTCTACATCCCTCATTTCAGACAGAAGCACATAAGTTCCTGGTGTGAGATGAGGCCTGGTAGAGCTTTGCATGAAGGTAGAAGAAACCCGAAATAGTGCAGCCTTACTTTATGTTCAGTATCTCCCTGTGATTTTAACAAGGGATCTCTACTACTATCTGATTAACATGTAGCAAATATGAATCTCACTGTATACTTGGATATGTAAGGAATATTATATATCTTTTGTTCATCCCACATCTTACCTGGTTGGCAGGGATTCCAGTCGAAGGCAATCTTAGGGCCTCTTCTCCCCACTGTGGTATGAGGGCCTTTGGTCCCAACATGGGTAAGGGTCAAGCCTACAAAGACCAGAGGTATCAAGAAGTCATATTAGGTTTTCAGTTCACACTGGCTATCAAAGAGATATTCACTATACAGTAAATTCTCACTTAATGTCATCTGTTAATAGGTTCTATGACTTTAGGAGAAACAATTATAATGAAACTAGTTTTACGGTGGACTAATTGCTATAAACAAGAGTTGAGTTACTACAGCATCTCATCAATGTTAAAAGGAAATGATGTTGAACAAAACAATGTTATTCAAGGACCTGCCAGGAAGCCCATTTCGGTCTGGAAATTCTGTTATTTGGGAGTAGGCAGGGGATCTGTCACCTTAGCTAAGACTGAAAACTTTTGTTCTAGAGCAGTAGTTCTCAACCTTCTTAATGCTGCAACCCTTTAATACAGTTCCTCATGTTGTGGTGACCCCCAACCATAAAATTATTTTCGTTGCTACTTCATAACTGTAATTTTGCTACTGTTATGAATCATAATGTAAATATCTGATATGGAGGATGTATTGTTAGGAAGCCGCTTTCGGCATCAGTGGGCGGCGGCGCGTGGACTTGCAAGCGTGGGGCGCGGGACCAACCGACGCCACTTCGTGTTGGACAGTGGAAGCTGGAGAGCCGGGCTATTCGGACTGAGCCAATTGGTTTCCATGGATCTCAATAGTGCCAGCACTGTTGTTCTTCAAGTCTTAACTCAGGCCACCAGTCAGGATACTGCTGTGTTAAAGCCAGCTGAGGAGCAGTTGAAACAGTGGGAAACACAGCCAGGTTTTTATTCAGTGTTGCTGGTAAGTTGCTTAAAAATAGTTATTATTTTTAATAAAATGAGACACTATTCTATTGTTTTAAAAACCTACTTGTGTTGGTGGTTTACTTAGTGAAACTGATCCAAATGTTTGGCTGCCATTGCACTGCCATTTACTAATTCGAGGCATGGCACTTGGAGGACATTTAAGAGACGTTTATTGTTGGGTGAGTATACCCAAGCAGGGTATTGGTAGTATCTGCTTAGAAGGTTACACTGCCAGTTTTCTATTTTAGCCTGTAAATGCTGCCCTCAAGACTGTAAAGGAGGAAAGAGGAAGGACATCTCTAAAATCAGAGAAGGAAAACTCTGATTCCAAAAAACCTCCGCTGCCTTGCGGCATACCTCTTCAGGGGAAAGGCTAAGGGAGTAAACCCCGACAGAAAATCCGGAGCCGGAGTCCCTAAGGCGGTTTGACATTGTAGTCAACACCGGCAACTCCTGCGGCGCACCTGAAGCCAAGCTGTATTGACTTTGTCTTTCCCTTGGACCCTTCAGCTGCGAAGAGAGGGGGGGTCTGCTGCATGGGCAACAGCAGACCCTCCATATCACCCTGCCCAGGCTCTGTAGCTTCAGTTTCACTTGAGAGGACACTCCAGCGTCATCGCAAGATGTCGACTCAACACGGGAGGAGACAGATACCAGTTATAAGCTCATCCGATTGGCGAAGGAAACGAGCGCCAGGGGTCTCCTCTGACGGTGGGAGAGGTCATCGCACCTCACTGGACAGCTACCGTCTCGCCATGGCTCGCCTGCCCCACTGGGTGTGTGGGGATCAGAGAGGCGCCTCTCGAAAAGTGGGCCACAAAACACCCGCACCAGTTAATTCCAAGCAAACAACAAGAAAGAAGCCTCCGGCTCTTCGCCTCGCTAGCTGGAACATCAGGACCATGTGCCCCGGACTTACTGCAGACCTTCCGTGGATCAAGGGTGCCAGGAAAACCGCTGTTATCGATAGGGAACTGGCACGACTAAACATCGACATTGCGGCTCTACAGGAGACCCGGTTGGCCGACAACGGAACTATCAGAGAAACCAACTACACCTTCTACTGGCAAGGGAAGTCTCCGGACCAACCAAGACAGCACGGTGTTGGGTTCGCTGTGAAGAACACGCTTGTTAACTCCATAGAGCCACCCACAGGAGGCACAGAGAGATTACTTACCCTCTGATTGTCAACAACTTTCGGCCCAGTCAGCATTCTTAGCGCGTATGCCCCAACCCTCTGCGCCACCACCGAAGAGAAAGAACAGTTCTACCATGCACTGGACGAAGCATTATCCAAGATTCCCAGAAGTAACGCTCTCTATCTCCTTGGAGACTTCAACGCAAGAGTAGGAGCCGACCACATGGCCTGGCCCACCTGCCTTGGAAACTTTGGGAGAGGAAAGATCAATGAGAATGGTCAGTGACTGCTTGAGCTCTTGTGTCACCACGGCCTGTGCGTGACAAACACATTCTTCAAGTGCAAAGAGATCCACCAGGTGTCATGGAGGCACCCCCGCTCCCGCCACTGGCACCAGCTTGACCTCGTCATCACCAGAAGAACGGATATTGGCAGCACCCTCCTCACCCGCAGCTACCACAGTGCAGACTGCGACACGGACCATGCCCTCATGGTAAGCAAGGTGCGCATAATGCCGAAGAGGTTGCACCACTCCAAGATGAAGGGTCGCCCACGCATCAACACCAGTTGTGCCAGCAACCCAGTTAAGACCCAGCAATTCATCAACAAGATGGAAGATGCACTTGGCGAGGGAGTGGCGGCAGATGACATTATCGAATCCAATTGGCCACGTCTCCGCGACGCCATATACAACTCCGCCATTATTGCTTACGGGAAGAAAGAGCGGAAGAACGCTGACTGGTACGAGGCTCACTGGGAAGAAATGGAACCCGTGATCGAGGCTAAGAGGAAGGCCCTACTGGTTTACAAGGTCACGCCCACTCCCAGTACACTTCAAGCTCTACGGGCTGCCAGGAACAAAGTCCAGAAGACCGCCCGCCACTGTGCCAACACCTATTGGCTAAACCTGTGCAGAAGCATTCAGGAAGCCGCCGATATAGGCAACGCATGAGGAATGTATGAGGGTATCAAGAAGGCAACAGGCCCAATCCCCTCCAAGATCGCCCCCCTTAAGTCCAAGACAGGTGAGGTCATCACTGACCAGGAACAGCAAATGCGGCGGTGGACCGAGCACTACCTCGAGCTGTACGCAACGAAGAACACCGTAACAGACACTGCTCTTAACGCCATCCCAGACCTACCAGTCATGGAGGAGCTAGACACCCCACCTACTGCGGCAGAGCTCGGCAAAGCCATCGACCGCCTCGCTTGCGGGAAAGCACCAGGAAGCGACGGAATCCCTCCAGAAATCCTAAAGAGCGGGAAACCAGTCCTGCTACAGCCGCTCCACCATCTACTCTGTCTCTGCTGGAAGGAGGGTTACATCCCCCAGGATATGAGAGACGCCAACATTATCACCATGTACAAGAACAAAGGAGACCGCAGCGACTGCAACAACTACCGGGGCATCTCTCTCCTCAGCGTCGTCGGCAAAGTATTCGCCCGGGTCGCTCTTGCCCGCCTGCAGACCCTTGCTTCCCGCGTCTACCCAGAGTCCCAGTGTGGCTTCAGAGCTGGCCGATCAACAGTGGACATGATCTTCTCCCTACGCCAGCTGCAGGAGAAGTGTCACGAGCAGCATAAACCACTCTACCTCGCCTTTATTGACCTCACGAAGGCGTTTGATCTGGTCAGTCGAAGCGGACTCTTAAGCTTGCTACAGAAGATTGGCTGTCCACCACATCTGCTTGCTGTGGTCATGTCCTTTCACGACAACATGCACAGCACGGTGTCCTACAACGGCGCAACCTCTGAGGCCTTCCCAGTCAGCAGCGGAGTAAAGCAGGGCTGCGTCCTCGCGCCTACGCTGTTCGGAATCTTCTTCTCCATGCTCCTCCAATACGCCTTTAAGGACTGCAGCGAGGGTGTCTTCATTCACACCAGATCCGATGGCAAGCTCTACAACCTGGCCCGTCTACGAGCCAAGAACAAAGTCAAAGAGGTGCTCATCCGTGAGATGCTCTTCGCCGACGACGCAGCTTTGACATCACACTCCGAAGAGGGACTCCAGCAGCTAGTCACTTGCCTTTCCCACGCATGCAAGGAGTTCGGACTAGCCATCAGCCTGACGAAGACGAATGTTATGGCTCAAGGCACGGGGACTCCCCCATGCATCACCATCGACGGATACACCCTGGAGGTTGTCAACGACTTCACTTACCTCGGGTCCACCATCTCGAGCTCTCTGTCAGTCGACTTGGAGGTCAACCGGAGAATCGCCAGGGCAGCCACAGTTATGGCCAGACTGAACCGGCGAGCGTGGAACAATTCCAGCCTCACTGAGAAAACCAGACTGCGCATCTACCAAGCCTGCGTACTCAGCACTCTCCTCTATGGCAGCGAGACGTGGACCACCTACGCAAGGCACGAAAGGAAACTCAACAGCTTCCACATGAGGTGCCTGCGACGCGTCCTGCATGTCGCCTGGCAGGATAAGGTCCCCAACACCGAGGTGCTGAAGCGAGCCAATATGAGCAGTTTGCATGCAGTTCTTAGCGAGAGACGCCTCAGGTGGCTCGGCCATGTCAAAAGAATGGATGCAGGCCGTATCCCCAAAGACCTCCTCTACGGCGAGCTAGCAGAAGGCAAGAGGATGACAGGGCGCCCAAAACTGCGGTTCAAAGACATCTGCAAAAAGGACATGACACAATGCTCCATCAATCTCAACACATGGGAAGTTCAAGCAGACGACCGCCTAGCCTGGAGGCTCGCGGTCAGGCAAGGTACGTCACGCGCGGAGGCTGCGCGCAACGAGGAGGCGGCCCAGAAAAGATCGAGGCGGAAGCAGCGTCAACAGCAGCAACAACGGCCATCTGCCTTCACCTGTACCAAGTGCGGCAGGGATTGTCACTCCCGAATCGGACTGCACAGCCATTCTCGGCGGTGCAGATAGACTCTCAAGAAGCTACGCCATCGTCTCTCGAGACGGACGGCTGCCGACGACGACGATTTTCATTGTTACAAATTGAACGTAATTAAAGCATAGTGATTAATCTCAAAAACAATATGTAATCATATATGTGTTTTCCGATGGTCTTAGGTGACCCCTGTGAAAGGGTTGTTCGACCTGCAAAGGGGTCGCGACCCACAGGTTGAGAACCACTATTCTAGAGTATAGCCCCTTGGGGAATACCATACAGACACACTTTCTGAAGTATTGTCAACTAGGAGATCTCAGGAAGCTGAGAATAAGTTCCACACTTTCCACTTCCTTCCCATTCTGAAGGAATTCCTTACTTTAGATAAGTCCCCTTAAAAACACTCTCTACCAAGGCAGCTAGCAGTATTGCATCAGTGAGCCCAAGCTTTCAAAGTAGAAGAGAGACAGTCTTTAGACACAGCCCCTGATTTCTAATTTCCAAAAGCCTTGATATTTACTGGTTCAGTGAATGCAGGAGAAAGTGATTACTGCCTCCCATACCAGTTGTTTCTGTGTGCTACTCAGTGATACACCAGCCTCACTATGGCTCGTCCCTTTGTAATTTTTCTCTGTACCAGCATCCCAGGTATTGGATTAGACTATTGATCCTATCTGGGATATCTAAAACATTATTGGTAGATTGTCTTAATAATAGGAGTAACCTTTATAGTTCAATTTTATTTATTGAGCACCTGCTATGTGGCAGACAGTATACTAGGTGCTTTCTGTCGCCTTTCTTGTCTACTTTACCAGAATAGCCTTATGAGGTACTTCTATCTTAAGTACTTAAAGGACCTTGCTCAAGATCACACAACTCTTGGGTGGAGGGAAAGGGATCAGGATTTGGCTCCAGCTGTCTCCTCTCAGTTCCTGACAGAGATGCAACTTCTTCCTTACCCCACATTTCCTCTTGCCCTGCTCTTGTGAGGGCCAGCAATGAATGCAACTCACAGTTAGCACGTCTTGAAAGTAATCAAAATGACTCAATGTTTCCGGTAAGACCTCTTCTTAGTGGTATGTGCTTCTGGTCTTACCCAGTGTAATAAGGCAAAATCACATACTGGAGAACATAAAGAGTATTACCTCCTGAAACTAACTTTAGAAGCTCAATGTACTCCTGTTCTGAAGTGTGAAGAGTGAGTACCATGAATGGATACATCCTAATGAACTGGCTGGTCCAGGGGTCCAGACCAAAGAAGCTGTGAATTTTTAAATAACTATTGGAGGGAGCTTAAAGGGAAAAACAAAATGAATATAATAAATTCATAGTAATAGTAACCTTTATTTAGCATTTATAAGTGTCAGGCTCTGTGATAAGCATTCCAGATGTTATCATAGTCAATGCTCCCAAACACTCTATAAAGTTGTTTTCTATTCTCCCGTTACACTGTCTTAAGATAGGGATACTATTACCACCTCCATTACAGTTATTATTAGGATTAAATGAGGAAATATATGTTAAATGCTCAGGAGTAGACCTGGTACAGAATAGACACTCAATGAATGTTAGTTATTATTTCCTCTTCTTTACAGATGAGAAAACATGGTTTAGCTACCCTAAGTGAAGTTGCCCAAGATGGCACAGTAAGTGTGCAGGACTTGAACCTCTGATTCTGGGAACCACATTGTAAATGCCAGCACACTCCAGCTTCTCTTCATTTTCTTTCAAAAGCCAAGGAATAAGGCTTCCCAATCCTCCCTACCCAACCTCCCCACAAAAGTGCACTTGGTCCTCGGAGATGTGATTATCTTTGTTACTTAAACATTTAAGAAGACCATTTATCAGAGAAGGTGTGACACTTTCATTAAGTACTGACCTACCCATTGAAAAGTTCTTTGATGGATGTCTCCAGTGCGACTCCTACAGAAGTCACCCAAATGCCTCCTACAGTAGTGTAATCAGGTAACCTTTGTCTGTGACAAGCCCCAGGCTGGTGAATGTTAAAACACAAACAAAAGGAAATGACTTTTGATTGACAGAGCTGTTTTGTGCCTTGGCCCCACTGATAAAAATCAGTCAAAACAAATCAGTTTATGCACCAACACATACTTACAAAGATTGCATTTGGAAAATTCATGACAGATGTGATCTCTTCTGCTTTTGCTTTTAAAGTCCTTCGTGTCATCTATCTTACGATAACAGAAAACGTTAAGAAAGAGAGTTGACTAGAGCTCTCAACTTTTAATCACATAAGGTCACACTGAGAGTCTGTTAAAAAGCAGCTTTTGGGGCCTCAGAAGCAGAAATTTTGATTTAATAGGCTTAGAATTGAGTCAAAGATTATATGTATATATATTTTATATTTTTAATAAACAATGTCAGAGGAGTTCCTGGGCCTTTGAAAAATGAGATTTAAAAACTGATTGATCTAATATTTTTACATTAATAAAAATTAATACTTTGACTATGAGTTTCACATATACTATGATACATACATAGGTATAGGGGTAGAATGTATATTCCTAGAGGCAAGCACTAGACTTTTCATTTTATATTCCAGTGCCTGGTACATCTAAATACTGCTGAATGAATGAAGAATGGATAGATGGTAATCTTAAGGTCTTGCCTCATTTTGGTGTCCTTGGTTTGCTTTGCATTTGGCAAATCATTATTAATAAATGCATTTCCTATTTGCACAAATAGTATAGATCGAGGTGTCATTGAACAAACTACTCTTAATAGTCCCCACATTACAAACTCCCAACTTGTGAACACTCTGATACATGAACCACCTGGGTGGAAGATGGCCCATTACTAGTGGTTAGAGATGGCTCTCCTGTCCCCACCATTTAGTTCCACTTCACTCCCATCTAGCAGTTACTCTCAGATACAGGTAACCCTAGACAACAGAACAGAAACTAAGGCCCTGACCCCAAACTCTGTGCATTTCCAGAGCTTCTCATGCAGTCCTCCTACCAGTCCTCTAACCATCTTTCCTGTAGTTCACTTGAACTCCTGGAAGCCCCTGGCTGGCCCTCCTCATGCACCCTCTTGCCCTACACCTTATAGAGTTACTTAAGTTAGCACTTCAGGATAGCCTTCCCATTAACATTGCCTTTATTCAGTCTTATCCAGTTGAAGCACTTGAAGGCTCTTTCCAAGCCTGGTTCCCTAAGCAGAAGCTATATATGGAACAAACTCTGTGTTCTTGGCATACACTCTTTTCCAGCCTTTATGGTGGCACCATGAAGAAGGAAAGAATGAAGGAATTAACTCCTGAGTAGCAGAGCTGATCTCCTATTCTTCCTTCTTTTAACTTATACCTAAATGACTTCACATCATTTTAGGGGGTAGGAGTGGAGAGGAGAAGATACCATTTAGCTAGACATGTAAAAGATTTTCTACCCATCCTTCTTTAATTGTGGCCACATGATGTAAACATTAGTGTCTTCTTTTTAAATGTGAGTAAACTAAATACCTGAGTGTTTGGATGACTTTCCCCAAATGACACTGTTAGTAGGAGGCTGGGGTGAAACTGAATCCCAGACTGATATGACAGTATAAGCTCTTCATTCTCAAATGTGTTCTCCCTGGTGGCAGCAAGGAATAAACACGGATGTCTGGGAGATGTCCGGGCAATGCACCAAAGAGGATCCTTGAAGTCTTGTTTTTAGTTCAGGTGTATTTTGCATGCCCACATTATATCTGTGTGAAATTAAAGGTAAAGGAAATATTTTCCCCTCAAAATTTCAGGTAAGATGATCCCAGGAAGATGACCATGTGTGTACCTTGGTTTTAATGCCTTGGCAGATTGCGGGGTGGGAGGTATCACTCAAGGGTGAAGCCTGAGTCCAGTGCTGCTGATGTAGCCTTACTATCCCAAACTGCAAGTGGTCTCAAGTTGGAACTGAAAATCTGAGCCAGTAAGAAGCAGGAAAAATAATGCCACCTCAGTAAGAGGTATGTACCACATACCAAAAGATTTAGTTTATGAAATGCTTTGTAAAATATTAAACCACAAGAAGGAAAGCAATGTTTCCTTTTGCTTGTGAGTTGTCAGGTCTCGATTTCTAAGTAGAATATTATTTTTAAATAAAGGGCTCCCCCCCCCCCCTTCTCTGCAGTCATCATGGGGATGCAGGTATCTTTGAGTTAGTGGTGTTATTTTCTTTGGACAAATACCCTGAAGTAGAATTGCTGGGTCACATGGTAGTTCTATTTTCAATTTTTTGAGAAACCTCCAAAGTATCTTCCATCGTGGTTGCATTCATTTACATTCCCACCAACAGTGCTTCCTTATTTCTCCACATCCTCCCAACAACTTATTACTTCTTGTCTTCTTGATGATGGCCATTCCAGCACATGGGAGGGGATACCTCAGTGTGGTTTTGCTTTTTATTTCCCTGATGATCAATGATGTTGACTGCATTTTCATGAACCTGTTGACCATCTGTATGTCTTCTTTGGAAAAATACTCATATTCTCTGAACATTTTAAAATCAGATTGCTGTGTAGTTCTTTTTTGTTTGTTTTTTGTTTTTTTATTTGTTTTAGATTTTTTTTTGTTTTGAGTTTTTGTTGTTATTTGCTTGCTATTGAGTTATATGGGTTTTTGAAGGGTATATGTTTTATTTTTAAGATTAAAAAATTTTTTATTTTACTTTTAGAGAGAGAGAGGGGAAGGGAGGTAGAAAGAGAGGGAGAGAAACATCAATGTGCAAGAGATACATCAATCAGTTGCCCCTCGCACGTCCCCAGCTCAGGACCTGGCCCACAACCCAGGCATGTGCCCTGACTGGGAATCGAAACAGTGTCCTTTCAGTTCACAGGCCAGCACTCAATCCCCTGAGCCACACCAGCCAGGGCTGAAGGGCATATGTTTTTATAAAACATATTTTTAAAGTGTTTGGCTTTTTCTATCACACTCATGGCTTGGGCTCCATCTTCCTGTACCACAGGCTGGGAAGTATCTTTAGGAAAAAAGTGTTAATAAAAATAGGACTCACCTGTGTGTCTCTCTCCCTCAAAGCACACACACAAGGATTGCGGCTCTGCTTTGGCTCCAGTTTTATCACTGCAGTTATTTTTATAAGTTTTCTCCATGTTTAGTAGTTATCTGAAGTGGGAGAATAAGAGCAATACCAGCTACTCATCATAACTGAAGGCATAAATTTGTTTATATGGTCTTGGAGCAACACAAGAAAAAACTTGAGTTATTTTTGTTACCATTTATTGCTAGACTTTTGACCAAGAAAAATCTCAGGGGGAACTTTATAAGCATTTCATTGATTTTTCTGAGAATTTTTCAGTTTAATTAAAATCTTATTTGAGAACATTCAACTGACTTCAATTGTCACAGTGAATGCTTATTAGAAAATAAAGGCCAACAGACCAAAATAAGCCAAGATGATCATTATTTCTAAAAGCTTCCATGTAATTGAGTTTTTAAAAATTTAGAGTCCATTCTTCTGTATAAACAATGTTGACCTTGGCAATTTTATTTTACCAAAAGTTAACTTAGATTTAATAAATCACTTTTAGGATATATTATCATAATTTCTTTGGGACAATATTGTCCAGTGTACCAACTGGAAATTAAGAACTTCCATAAAACATTTCTGATCACTACCCTTCAACGAATTAAATTCTGGAAAAAAAATATTCTCACTGCCTAATCCATATTCTTTTCTACGCACCCAATACCAGAGGAATTATTCCTTTCACCATAGCAAATTATAGAGAAATCCTTCTCTCTTCTTCTATATCTTGCCTACTTCTCAGAACAACCTTAGGCACCCTGAAGTAAAGAGAATCATTTTGATATGATAAAATAGAAACCACTTTTTAGAAATGTCACTGATAGAATATATTTGTAAGGAAATGAAAACATCATTTTAACAAATGACCCTGGCTTGTTCTGTTGAAGTATTTAGATGAGGACACTACTTAGAAATATGGTAAGAGGTAGCTCTTCCATCATGTGATACTGACTGGACTTAGGTGTTTCAAGTTCCTATATACAGAGTGGGGCAAAAGGAGTTTTACAGTTGTTCATATGGAGGATGATACAATAACTAATAAATAATACAAGAATAAGCTGTGTTTCTCATACTCGCAACTGTAAACCTACTTTGGCTTCACCCTGCATTCCTTTAACTTTAAATTCTCCTCAGTTATCTGTGTGCTTGTGATCTGAAAAGGAATCTATTACTTTCTAGTTCCTTTAAGAAAGACTTTTTGTGCCTCTGATATCTATGTTGAAATCACATCTGGATGCCATACTTCAGCCTAACTGGTTGTGTTTTGGTGTTAACTCAAATAAGAAAAAACTTAGAAGTTTAAAACACTTTGTGCTGGGTCCTTGGCCAATTAAAGAACCTCTCTTGGGTACCTTCTCTCTTTTCTTGAAGGAGGCTTGGAGAGGGGGAAGAAACCCATAATGAATGATTTAGACCTATGACAACTATTTCTACCCTATCAGAAGTAATAACTCCTGTTATTATCAGTAGGGAACACACGCAGTGGAAAATTATGCCCACATACTTTTGATCCAATGTGGGAAGGCTATATAGATGGGAAGTTACCATAAATATGCACTATTTAAAATTCTAGATTTAGGATGCATTCACTGTGGATTAAACATCCATTTCTTAGGCACATTTAGCCAGTGAGTTCCAGGCCAGCTGGGGACTTGAGGTCCTCTCTGCAGCCATCAGCAGAGGCACTATTGGTCCAGCTTGTGTTGGAATCTTCTCTGTGTCTAAGTGTAGGACAGTGGCTACTCAGGATTGTTCTGCAAATGCAAAAGAGTGCCTGAGGTTAATTAGACAATAAAACATGACTGAGCGTGCATCAGCAGTGACTAAGCACATCTCAAACTTGTGCTGGGAAACTGGGAGACTAATGAGCCTGGTGTCCTGAAAGTGAGGTAATACCCGCTGAGACGTGAGGTCTGACCTGCCTCCTCCTGGCTAGTGGAACATTCAGACAGCTGCCCTTTGATGGCTACTTGATTTTATGTATGCTCATGCAGGAAGTGTCACATCCATGTTGGGGCTTCTTCTAAGCAGAATGAGTTTACAAATGATGTCATAATGCAACAATTTTTATTATGCTTTCCCTGAACAGTAAGGAGGGGCAAGTATCTACTGCTATGCACAATGCACAGAGGAGAAAAGTGAGGGTAAAACAAATTAAGTGACTCAACCAAGCATCACAAGCTGCAGAGAAGAAGGAGAAGGAAAAGAAAAAGGAGACAAGAAACTAAATGAAGAGATGATGAATTTGCATAGAGCAGGGGTTCACCGAGGTAACAACATGGACCTTTGAGTTAGAACTTAGAGAACATTTAAGGCAGAGCCCAAGCATTAAAAGTTTATTTGGAAAGTAACAAGAATCTCTGAATGTAATTTGATAAGGGAAGTGACAAAGCAGTGTTTAATGGGGATCAGTCTTGTGGCAAAGAACAAGATTGGCAGAGAAAAATTACTACCCAAATAACAACAAAAACTGGCAGGTGATACTCTGAGCAGCTATGTTTCTAAAGTTCCACCATGTACTTCACATGTATCATTTCCAAGGAAGTTAAAAGGGAAGTGACATTATTAGCTCTGCCATATGAGTAAAAAAAATGTTGGCATAGTTAAAAGTGACCTTGCAAAGCCTTTCTAAGTAGCAAAGCCTAGACTCAAGCTTCATCTACAGCTTTCCAGGGATCATGCTCTCATCTCCATGCTGTGTTCTTAGGAAGAGGCAAGTTGGTCTTGAGAAGAAACTACTGTAAGTCAAGACATCATTATCATCATCTGTCTGGACTACTAGTGCAGGAACTTCCTGCTACTATTTATTTTTACCTCTATTAGCTATTTACTGCTACATAACAAACCATCCCAACTTTTAGCTGCTTCAAATGGCTAATACTATCTCATGCAGTTTCTGAGATTCAGGAGCCTGGAAGCTACTGGGCTGGCCTCTTCTGGCTTGAGTTGTCAGGATGTGGGCAGGGGCTATAATGATCTGAAGGTTTGTGTGGGGCTGGAGGATTTGCTTCCGATTTGGCTGCTTCCCAGTTGCTTGCCTGAGGCCCTAGTTCCTCAGAACATGGCAGCTGGCTTCCTCCAGAGCAAAGGATTAATGAGAGTGTGGTGGAGGCCACATTACCTTCTTTGACTTAGCCTTAGAAGTTATATACTGTCACTTTTTCATGTCCTATTCATAAGGAGTGAGTCACTAAGCCCATCTCACACTCAAGGGAAGGAGGATTGAGCTCCATTTCCTGAAGCAAGGAATATTAAATAATTTGTAGACAGGAAGACCACTGTACTGCCTTCTTTAATAGATTTTATATACCACAGTACAGTCTTTTTAAAAACAGATGTGTTTATAGCTCTATTCTTATTAACTTTTTAACGGCATTTCATTGATTTGAAGACAAAAAAGCCAACTACTTTAGGTCTTACTTGATGTGGCCAGTGCCCCACACCTCTGATTTTTCCTCAGTTCGCTGTCCTCTGGTCACACTTTGACTTTAGTTCCTCTGACAGGCAAATTCCTTTTGGTTCAGGGCCTTTGCACATACTGCTTCTGTAGCCCAGAATGATCTTCCTCTTGCTTTCACTTATTCATCATTTAGTTCTCAGTACAAAGGATTCTTCCTTGGGAGAGCTTCTCTGACTCATCAGCTTTCATAAGCTCCCCATCTACAGGTATTTTAGAGCCTGTACTTTCATCTCTTGGGCCAGTCACAATTTATGACTACTTCTTCATCTGATTATTTGGCTATGGATGCAAGAGTCTGTCTGTTTTGTTCACCACTGCATCCTAATGCATAATACAGGGTTTGGCTGGTGTTAGTGCACAGCAAATATATCTGTACTGAATAGGTTACTAGTAAAAGAAGAATTGATATAATAGATACTTCTGCTTTGAGGCCCAAGTTCAAAGGCGTAAGCAAATGCATCTTTCTCTCCAATTTTAAACAAAGACCAAAAGAAAAACATATCATAAACATGCATACAATAGGATATACGAATGATGGAGACAGCAGCAGCAGAAGCACAATTAGAGGAAGACAAGGCAAGGATACATGTAATTAAGAAGCTGCTGCTGGGTCTTGGATCTGGATAGGTCCTTAAAGAGATACAGCTCTGGTCTTAATCACAATAAATTGGAACAGCCCTGGATCTGAACATTTAGAATATATCTGCACATCAAGGTGCTGCTGCAGATAGGAGGCTCATTATTCTTAGAAGGTTTATTGTAATGTTTTGCCCCATCATCTGCCTGCAACTCTGTCACCCACAAACTGATTTTAAAAGATGCACATATGGTGTTCTGGGCTGTAACCCATGGGCAAGGGCAGCATCTAAAAAGCATCACATTCCCAGTCTCATCCTCTTCATCAATACTACAAGGGCGAGGTTCCTACCTTAGAACCATTCTAGGTTGTGAGGTAGCTTTTGCAATGGGAAGAAGCATCTGAGTGAAGGTTGGAAATCACCCACTGCTACTCATTGTGTTGTCAAACCCTTTGCACTCATGGGGACTAAGATGCCTGCATTTCACAGAATCCATTCACAGAACATTGCAAGTGAAAGACAAAAATAGTTTGTCAGAAAATGAGTCTAGTCCCAGCAGCACGGCTCTGAGCCGCACTACTAGGAATTTTTACTCAAGTTCAGTGTTTTTCTCATTAGAGTTTCTCTTGCTTGCGCCCCATAAAATCTCTTCCTTTGTGTCCAGGCCAGAAATCTTCCAGTGAGCTGCCTGAGCCGCTCTAATTGGGTGCTTGCAGTCCATCTTATTTTTTCATTAAAACACACACACACACAGCTCACCAGTATTATAGCCCCAGGGGTCCACATGGAACATATTTATAGAGAAAATGTTTTTGTATTTATTAGCATCACACAAAGCCCATCGTACAAAAGCCTCAGAAGTTCACCCAGACCTCAGCAAGCTGTGGTTCCAAATGTGCACCCTTGCTTTCACAGGCATAGTTATTGTTAGTGACAGGGCCTATAAGACCTTTTTACTCAGCCCAGGTTATATGAGTCAGGGGACTTTAAGGGGATATTCCTCCAAAAAATCACAGTCATTCATTTGGGGTTGAGGCTGTAGGTAAGATATTCCTTCAAAGTAAAAAATCATGAAGTACCTACTAACCTACTATATGTCCAGCAAGCTAGGTGATATAGAGATGCTGATGTGGGTGGATATTCTCTTAATGCACAAATCGCTTATGAGGTAGATGGAAGTTTCCGTTTTATAGATGAAGTCACTTGAGGTACCAAGAGATCAATGACTTGCCCGAAGTCCTATAAGCAAAAGGAGGAGTCAAAATTCAAACAACATAAATCCAGGTCTGTCTAATCTCAGAGCCCCTCTTCCGCCTACCAAAATGCACAGCCCCTTAATGTAAATGACAGTTTGCACCAGAGTCCCTTTGAGTGTCTCATCCCAAACTAGGCAGGTAGACTGGTGCCAAGAAGTCACAGGACCAGCAGACCCGGCTTGAGTTCAGTGTCTGTGCTAGGACACACTGGGTTACCTGCTGGGCCAGTTTCTTTATCATGGATTAGGTTGGCTGCCCTGCTAGAGGAAAACTTTGAGCACAAGTTACGCATCAAGCAACTGATGTGGCAAGAACTAAGAAGAAATAACGTTCCACAAGGGTAAGCACAGCAGGAAGAAGACCAAATTAATTTCTGTTGCTGCTAGAGAAAAAGAAGACATTTCAGCAATTGATACCAAATGCCGACTGTTATAAGACGAGCACAAGAGCAAGGGACTTCAAGTTCAACCTGGCCAGATTGATTAATAGAAGTCTTCAAGTAATTGCCTACTAATAGCAGCTGCCTGAAAGTCACTGAGATGTTTGTAAGGAAGTCACAATTTCACCCAGCCCAAGCATTTCACAGCACATGAAAGGAAGAAACAGATTTTGTCACAAAATCTCACACACACACACACACACACACACACACACACACCCCATTTCTAATTACTGCTCTTAAAGGTGCTGATTTACATATGCTTCTTAGTCTTTTCCTCCTCCTCACCCAACAGGTACATAATAAATGTTGAAGCAAGAAAATAATGAAATGCAAGGAAACAAATATTGCAACAGGTTCTTTCTATTCTGCTTCCTAAGGCAAACTGAAGTGCATTTTGCTAAGATAGGAGAGGTTTAAAATAAGATAGAAATGGATGTTTGGTTAACCAAAATTCACAAAGATTTGGTAAGGTATAAACCCATTTCTCAAATATGTCTTCCTAAATTAATGTTTGACTTTTCACACTGTTTCTATGTGAATCAAATAAAATAATTTTTTGAAGTAGTCATTATTATAAATGACCTGCTTATAATTAAAATAATTGGCAAAGAGTTACTATGTCATGAGTCAAAATAAACTCTTCATATTCAATATACTAGTTGTATGCTAGGAGACCATCTATGAATGAAGTGAATCCCATTGTTTCAAGGTGTCTAGATCCATTAAGTTTTTTTCAAATGTGGGTTTGCCTTAGAAAAGACCCAGGACATTTTGTGGTTCTAAACCAAATTGGTCAACTGTGACCCAAAGGACAAATGCCTGTTTTTATAAATAAAGCTTTATTAGCACACAATAACATTCATCTGTTTCCGTAGTGTCTGTGTCTGCTTTGAAGCTACAAAGGCAGAGTTGAACATATTTGCTCTAGTGCTCTACAGAAAAAGTTCACCCACTCCTTCTCTAAACTTCCTCTAATTCTCCTCCAAATCCTATCACATAAACCTAATCAAATCAATAATGCTTATTAAGATCCTATTATTGGGTAAGCTAGCATACTCATTTCTCACTGAGTAATGTTGGGCAGAATCTTTCCCAGAAACATCCACAAACAGGGTGGAAATAACGAGGCTGGTTGCCTGCACAGACAAGGTCCAGGGTCATGGCCAACACCATAAACTTTCCAGCAGCAAATATGGATTCATGGCCCCTCTCCCATGGCTCTCTTCTCAGTGTTTTGGGCAATAGAGGACATAGGACGCCCAGGTCATGCTACGACACAGTTGACATTCTGCCTACATACAATATAATTGTAAGAAACTAATGCCCATAAGATTTAAATTTTGGAATTAGCCTCAACGACCTATTCAAACTTTCAAGCCCCTTAAGTTTGAAGAGAGGGGAGTGGGGAAGCCATTAATTTTGGGGGGAGTCAGTGGGGTTTTTTTGCTTATAGTTATGTTAGGACATTCATACTTAAATTCCTTTATATGGTAGGTATTAATAAAAATATACAAAATACATAAACAACTAAATGTATGTAGTATCAAGAGAACATACAAACATGTTTGTACTAGCCTATCAGTCAAGATCCCAGAACTGAAGAGGGGGTGATGACAAAACCAGACACGCTGAGGTCAGTAGGGTAATCACTAGGCACATTTCTGCCCTAGTGCACTGAACTCATCAGTGGTTAGAGCCGTAAATGATTTGTTTTTGAATGATAGCTTCATTACTAGGAAGCGGTTTATGCCTAAGCAGGATGTGACCAATACTTTATTTGGAATTTGTCATTGTGCTATGAATACATGTCTCTATTTTGGGTGCACATTTATGAAAAGACAAGAGTTCTTGTTCATTCTCTCAGAAAAAAGAATCAGACATTTAAAACTTGGCAAGTTTTCCAGCAGCAAGTATTCTACAAGGGTTCATGACATTTCCATGAAGCTGTCTATAACACATTACCTAACTGCCTCTTTGACACTATCTACACCAAAACATCCTAGAGGCAGTCAGAGATGAGGGCTCTGGAGTCTAATTAACCTGAAAGTGTCAAGTTTTCAAATTCACTCTCGCCTGAAGATTCTAGGAAATTTCATATGTATATTAATTCAACAAATATTTATTAAGTTTAAGGCACTATTTAGTATACAAAAATGAGTAAGAACAGGTCTTTGCCTCCAAGCACCTCGAAATATATCTGTATCATTAGAGAGTGCTGTTTTGATTTGTGAGATGGAAAATTCCTAACAAAAATTATTCAGGGCTTTTCTGTAGTAAATCAAGTCTAGCCTTTCAGAAAGTTATTTCCTAACTGAAAAAGATTTTGTTAGAAGAAAAGGGATTGTATACTCTTTTGAAGTGGTTGTAACTTTTTAAACCTGTCCTTCTGTTATATTTACTTTAAAATTTCACACAATAAATTTCTTATTGATTTGAAGCAACTCAGCCTATTTAAATCACAAGGATGTATATAAATTACAGCATAGGAAATATCGTCAATAATATTGCAGTAACTATGTGTGGTGCCAGGTGAGTACTGGAAATATTAGGGGAACACCTTGTAAAGTATACCATTGTCTAACCACTATGCTTTACACCTGAAACCAATACAAAATAATACTGAAATAAAATTGTAATTAGAAAATAAAAATTAAAAAGTGCAAAAAATTAGCCTATTTAACGCAAGAGTTTAACGCTATTTTTAAAATATGGAGCTATTAATAACCTTTATTAATTGTGAAAGATAAAAGCTTTCCAAATAGTTATGTTGTGTTCATTGTGCTATTTAAAGATAAAAAGGGAAAAGCAAAAATCTGTATCTCCTAAATATTAATACAATAGGACCCTGGGGCAGAGAAAGGTCATATGTGAAATAACTAGGAAAATCTGAATGAAGTCTGTGTTTAACCAATAGTATTGTATCAATGTTAGTTTCTTTATTTTGATAAATGAACCATGATTATGTAAAATGTTAACATTAGGGGAAACTGTGTGGCAGAGTATACGGAAAACTGTTCTGTTTTATTTTTGAGCCTCTTTTATAATCTAAAATTATTTAAAACAAAACTACTAAAGAATATTGTATATCCCAACTTACTAAAAATATGAGAGAAGTCAAACAAGAGCATCAGAAATTGACCAGATAGATAAGGCATTACCAGGACTTATTTTTTCCTAAGTAAGAGCATTGGAATTATAGACTCCAGTGGCTCCTTCAAAGTGAAATGTATCCCTCCACTTGAGATGTAGAAAACAAAAGCATATAATCCTCTGTGAAAGCAGAAATAAAGGGACCATCAGGTTTATCCCGGTGTTTCTCTGGGATATGAATGTTCATAACAGCGTTATTTTTTTATCTCCATTGTATTTTTTATTTTTCCATGGATCTAGCTCTCATGGCCCAGGTTGCTGTGCACTCCAGAGGGTGTGGAAGTTTGCTGGAAGTGACATACCTACAGATAGAAATTGTCTTTTCAGTTTTAGGTTTAACTTAAAAAACTAATGTAACACATATTTAAAAACCTTTTACTTATTTTACTGTTTTCCCAAAGTTCTTATAAAATTGATGCTCAGAAACAAACTAAAAAAACGGATTCTCTTATTACCTAAAAAAAAAAAATTAGCTGATTATACCATGTTGATTCAAGGGTATCACTTAATCTTTGAAACAATACTATGAAATTTGGTGAGAGGAGGTGGGGGAAGGAAGGAATGGAGTTCAGTTTGAGAAGGACAGTTCCTGCTCTAACAGATTTGATGTAATTTGCTCAAGTTCTCTATCACCTGAGTCAAGGTCAACCAGTACTGCTTCCGGGCATGCATGTGGGTCTTGAGCATGTGGAATTCCACTCTCACTGAGTCCGCCACAGAATCCTGCGACTGGGGGAGATTTCCTCCCAGAGAGTTCCTGAGGAACTTTTCCTTTTCATGTTCCCTGCCTTTGTTATTTGCTTTTTCATCCCCTTTTTCCCATATAAAATTCAGTCAATTTAAAGTCCAGGGGTCTGGTGTCTTTTAAGATGCCTTTCCTGTCAGCCTGTAAGCCTGATAAAACCGTCATAACGGAGTCTGAAACACTGAATGAAAATATGGCTACTCCAGGATCCCACTTCTGTGAGGTCTTTGAAGTACAAGGTGAAGTTAATTCAGTCGGACAACTTTGGGCAGTAAAGATCAGCGGGCAACTCTGATCTGAGAAATTTCAACCCCCAATTCCACTTACATAATTAAAGCCAGGCCTGTTTGAATTATTTAACTAATTCCCCAATTTATAGATTGATTCGCTTAATTGCTTGACCTGACATTTATTACTCATTCACCATTTCCATAATCACTCAAAAAGTTTCCCCGTTTTTCTCTTTAATTCCAATTGATGATCAAAATTAACATTAGAACTATTCTACATAGTATTTTATAAATCATTAGAACTGTAACACAATGTACACTCAGCATTTAGTCTGATGAACTAAAAATCATAAATATTAAATTGCCTATCTATATTCTAAAAATTGGAATGGGAAATCTAACACCCTGTGTTTCTAGTGTATGGTTCACTTTGTAATCACAGCTACAAAAAGTTTTTTTTTTTTCTTTTTCATTAGGGAGGCAATAAGAAAACACAAAAACAAAACAAAAAGCTTAAGAACTTTAGACAACTTTATAGGTTCCTGGATAATTCTAGGAATGATACCAAATCTGATTCTCAGATTTCAAGCTTCCAAGAATCTTTTGGTAGGAACATGTTAATGAAAGTCATGGAAGAGATTTTGGCTATGTGACACTGACATTTTAGAATTGTCATTTATTCCCTAGTTTGTCACAATGTAAGAGTTTCCTCCTTTTTTCCACTGATGACCTTTAGAATTCATTTCTAAACATCTTTTAGAAATTGGAAAATGTGTTTTCCATGTTTATAACTTACACATTTTCATGGGATATAAGTTTAAACCAGAATTGTCTTTTGTACATATTATTCTAATCCTATCACAAAGTTGCAAGAAAATTGCTAGATTTACTTATCCCCAGTATTCATGGAATATTAATGTAGTGAATTTTTCTTCTCTATATTTCTCTTGAGTTCTTAGGAAAGCAATATGAATTTTAATCAGACTGCATCATATAGGAGATGTAAAATTTTTCCAACATTTTATCATATTTGGTAGAGTTTATTATTTTGCATATGATAATATCTAAGATTGCATTTAAAAAGCATAAATTAAAAACAAAAATTTATCATTTTGACCTTATTTAATAGTCACCCCACAAAAGGTAACAGTGTACGTTCTGAAATCTGAAGATGGAAAAAAAATCCTAGTGACAGAATAGTAACTCTAAACCATAGACATCAACACTGATTTTGTAGTCCATATATGTCTTCTCTCCTTTGCCACCTAAATATTATGAATTGTATTAGTCAGGGTTCTCAGCAAAACACAGACTATTGTGTGTGTGTGTGTGTATGTGTGTATATATGTGTGTATATGTGTGTGTGTGTGTGTGTGTGTAGAGAGAGAATGAGAGCTAGCGAGAGAGAAGAAGAAGAAGGAGAAGGAGAAAGAGAAAGAGAAGAAAGAAGAAAGAAGAAGAAGGTGGCTTACATGATTATAGAATCTGAGAAGTCCCAATATCTACACAGTTGGCAAGTTGGAGACTCAGGAGATCCAATGAGCCAGAAAAGCTGAAGGCAGAAGTCCCAGCTCAAATGCAGTCAAGCAGAGAGCACAAATTCTTGTTTATTTTGGTCTTTGTTCTACTCAGACCTTCAACAGATTGGATGAGGGCACCCACATTGGTGAGGACAATCTGCTTTACTCACTCTAGGGATTCAAAAGTTATTCTCATTCAGAAACATCTCACAGACAGACCAAGAATAATGTTTAAACAAATATCTAGATACTCCATTTCCTAGTCGGGGTTGACATAAAATTAACCATCATGCCAATCAACACATGATGGGATGTGGATCACCAGAGAGCTTTCCAGCTATCTTGGTATTTCAGCCTAAGAGGAGTTCTACTGGGAGATAATTTATGAGTCAAACTGTAACATTTGTAATTCCTATTGTGTAGCATACTTTCCTTCTTTCAGTTTTTGATTTCTTGAAAAATACTTCCTCTGTTTTATATGCTTTGGAAGGGATATCAGTTATGCTTCAGTTATAGTCAATCCTGGTATTCCATTTCTCTGGACACACTGAGTAGAATAAAAGATAAACACATGAAATCAGCAAGGCCAATGAGAGTCTTCCCTGGGGTTCATATACAGCTGGAAGGAAGAGTGCTGCTTTCCTTCTATGGTAGTTAAACTAGGATTGTGTGAAATTGTGATTGCAAGGGGCCATCTTCTCTGGCCATACAGAGGACACTGTCTGTAACAAAAAGTAAAGAGAACATCATGCAGAGAAGAGCTAAACAGAAATGACATGAAAGGTAAGAGAGATCATTAAAGAAAAGATTTCAAACTCTAGATGCAGTTGTACCTGAAGGCATCATTCCTGGACTTCCTAGTTCAATGAGCTAATACATCTTGTTGTTAAATTCATCTGCATTGAAACTAAGAGAGCCTTTACTAATGAAAACTATGTTCCTAGTTAAATAAATATTCTCTCTATTGATGATTCTACTTATATACTGAAGATTATCTATTATATATATAGGTCATCCTTATTAACCAAGTGTACAGCTTTGAGGAGGGATCACTTAAAGCCATGTAGAGAATTAGGATTCTTGACCTTCCAGTTGAACTCATCCTGGAGAACAGTGGGGTGGTAATGTTATAGCCAGATGACCTTTCTGAGAACAAGTCAATGTATTTGTAGGAAGGGTATGACCAGAACTCACACTGCCTGAACTGCAGATGTTTAAAAACCTTAAGCAAATGGATACTACATTCAAACTAGAAGAAGAATGGCACAGGATTATTCCATGCCAAGTAGCAGTCCTAGACCACAAAATGCTAACTGAACTTTCAGTAAAGGCCTTCCGTGCCAGGGGTCTAAAAGAGCAACACAGATCCTCTGCAAAGTGTAATAAAAGATAAAATGCAAAATATGAGTAGGACTAATAAAACCCAGGGCACTGTTAAAACCTCCTATAATTTAGACCTCTGCCAACCTCTGAGAAATAAGCTAGCTTCTGATTTTATACATGTACACAACATGAGGGCTGAGACTGCATGCTTAGTAAGCAAAGCTGTTATGATAGTCTTCTGCTAATCAAGGAAAAATTAGGGGCTCCAAAAGGCATCTGGGTCCCAAGGGTGGGTCATTGCCTCTTGCCCCCTACCCCATGTACGCTGTGTCACAGCGTGGCCTTCAATTATAGTGCACCTTTCTTGATGGCCTAATATAATATCATACAACACAGCATGCTGTGAATGGGAAATGGGCTGGATAGTACTTGTCAGATATTTAATAGAAATACAAACCAGAAGAGACATAGAAATAGCTGCATAATCTGAGGGGGTAAAGTCATATTTTGTTCTGTCATTGTATAAAAACTGAAAAATAGATTTCTGGTCAAGATGCAAGCATAAGCAGATATGCTTCACCTCCTTGCATAACCACAGAGAGAATAACAACTAAGTCTCAAAACAAATAAACCCCAAAATGTCAGAAAATTGAACTGTGTGGAAGTCTGATAACCAAGGATTTAAAGAAGCCATATTCATCCAGGTGGATAAGAGGGGTAAAGACCTGGAGACAAGTGGAGAGGTGAGGAGATACCATGTGGCATGGAGAGGCGGTGGTGGTAGCGGAATGGGTGATCCCACACTCGTAGATATGGAGATCATATGGAGGAATATCAGCTGGTGGGAGGGGGATGGTGGTAATGCAAGAAAAGGTGCAGGAATTAAGATGCATAATTTGTAGGTACAAAATAGAAGAATGTTAAGAAAAGTATGGAAAATGGAGAAGTGGGGGAATTGCTGGAGAGAAGGGGGTACCGGGTGGAGAGGGACAAAGAGGGAAAAATTGGGACAACTGTAATAGCATAACCAATAAAAAAATTTTTAACTGAAAATATTAAGTTAGAAATTAAAAATAAAGGAAAATGAGGAGCTTCATCTCATGAGGGGACCCACCTCTCATTACAGATTGTGCTCTCTCTCACCCCAGTCCCTGTGTAGCCATACTGAAGAGGTCAAAGCTTGTCCACCCACTAACCAAGTTAGTGTTATATACTGATATAAAAAGACACATTATTAAAAGTCATATTTATGCCCCCAAATATTTTTTTTCTGTGACTCACATATTTTTTTTGATCCTCTGGATCCACAGGATAACTAAGCAAAACACTCTCAGCCATGCCTTTCAAAGGATCCTAATGAAATGGGCATGATAATGCCACCCTCTACATGTTCATTACAGCCCAACCCCTGTATACAGATAGATGCCATGTTGACCAACTGCCTTTTCTGAGCAGCTGTTAATACACAGTGCAGAGCTGTGTGATTCACTCATTCCAGTGTGTCCTTCAGCAAAACCACAGGCCACTCCCAACCCGTGTGATCTACCAGAGTATGATTTTGAAGGAACGCTTCTTTAGGGATTTACTACAAGTGACGTTAGGAGACATTACTTCTGAAAACAGGGAGGGTTAACCCCAGAAGACTTTGTCTTCCATTTTGTAAACCTCAAAATATTTGTGTGGAAATAATCCATCCAGATTTAATGTTCTCAGTCTTTACTCATGTTTGCAGATTTCCTCCAAAACCCACACACAGTCCCCACATCCTGCTTTTCTTGAAAAGTTGAGAGTAGAGTATTCCTGGTCTACTCCCTGGGGAGCTTAAAGAAATAAGTCTTTCACGGTTCCCATATGCTTTGCTTCCAGACTCTGCCCTGGACCATGGTCTTTGTGTCCTGCAGTCCAATCAGACTCAGATTCCTCTTGCCCTTTTCTCACATGGCCAGCCCAGCCCCTGACCCCACCATGTTTGGCTCCTCTTTCTCTTGCCTTGTATTTTCCAACTGTTTCTAATGCTGTGTGTGGTCATTTGGCAGCTCATCATGCTCATTCGAATTCTAATCCTCTCCAAAATGAAACTAATGGGCATGTTCACATAAAATGTCTTAAATTAATAGTTACTTCAGAAACCCAAAGGGATAAAAGTAAAATCCTAAGGAAAAAAAGCATACACATAGAAACACTGTTACAAAAGATTGACCCTATCCTATCCAAACATCGCATTTTCCTCCCTATTTTTCCCATATATGTGAGCTTAATTTGTTTTCTGTCAAAATGTTATAGAGCTTTTAACACAGCAGAATTTACTTCTAAGGCATTAAAGTTAATATTACCAAATATTATAAATCCTGCTTTACAGTTTATATACATTATTTTATTTTGATATTCATAACTACTATGTAGACCCCAGACAAGTATTTATTTATTCAACAAAATATGCATTGAAAACTTCTGATGTGCCAGGAGAAGGGACCTTGATAAAACGGCCAACAATTTGGGATGCTCTCTGGAAAATCGATTATAGTGTGCAAGAGGGGCTACGAGAAGGATCGTTGGAATGCTGTTGTTGTATACATAGGTGTGACATGATTGTGGAGTGGATTAGGTAGCATTGGTGGTGGCAGTGAAGGAAGAGAGAAGAGGCAGATTTGAGAGTTACTTAGTCTATCAATAGTCTATTTGATGAACTGGATTTTGGGTTGAGCAGGATGTAATTCAAAGTGTAAGCTGTTAAGGAACTCCTAGGTTCAGATGTGTTAAGTGGATGAATGAAAGTGCTGTTCATAAAAGTAGGAAACAATGGAAGAGAATATTTAGGGGAAGTAGATCGTGAGTTTGGTTTTTAGATAAAGTTTGAGGTTTGCCTGAATTATCCCAAAGGAGGTCTCAGATAGGCAGTTAGATATACAGATCTGGAGTTGAGAGGAGCGGTCTGTGTGAGAAATTCAAACATGGGGGTTGTCCGTGTATGGCTGTTAACACCATGGAAATGACTGTGGTCATCTGGCTGTAAGCTGTAGAACTTAAGACCCTAGGAAAGTGTCTCCAGGAGGGGAGACGAATAAGACTGAGAAGACAGACCCATAGAGCTGGGAGGCATCGGAGGAGGTTGCAATAAAACAGATCTTCTAAATATAAAAGAAAGAAAGAAAATGGGACTAGTGATACTAAAGTCACATAACAGCTTTTTTATATTTATGAAACTTGAAAGCTGGGGTTTTCTTTTGTGACGTAAGTTTCAGGAAAGGCAGATGAGAGTGGAGTGGCTAAGTAACAATGTGCCAGGCAACGTACAAGTGTTTTCCAGGCATGATTATATCTAATCCTCACTATAACTCTTACAGGAGAGGAAATTAAAGTTTGGAGAATAAGGTGAGATGACCTGCCCAAGCTCACACAATTCTGTGAGGCAGCAGAGCTAGAATGAGTTTTATCACCCAGTGTCAAAGATATTGGATTCAAGTGTTGTTGTTAATTGTCTTTAAAATAAAGACGAAATTTTTCTAAAAGTGAAAGTGAACTAAGATTGCTTGCAAGTTACTTTTTAAATATTCTAAACAAATAAATAAGGTATAGTATTTATTTTAAGGTGTTCTGTTTCACTTTATCAGTACATGAACAGTTAAAAAGGATTAATATGAAAGAACCTTCACCCTAACCCATCCTCACCCTATTTCCAAAGTACAGAGCAATCACTTTGAACCTTTTCAGCTGTGTGTTTGCTCTTGGTTGTGTTGTATTAATTTTCATATTTCTAAATAATATGTTTATACTACTGTTTCAGAATTATTAATTTTGGATGCTGTGTTCTTCATGTTAGGATAGATACAATCCAATCACACATAACCACTCTCCCTTCCCTCCCTAGCCAATATAATTATATCATGACCTCAGTTATAGAAAATTATGTTATACATTAATATAACTTTGTAAAAGTTGTTTATTTGAGACATATGTTTATTTTTCTCTTGAGTTCATAATTACCTCATTTTAACTTGCCTTCCTTACTATAAGCCAAAATGCTCAAATTTGTCAGCTAAGGCCTACTGTTTCCCAGCATTTTCATGCCTAGTTATGTTTTTATTCTCCCTCCACTTATGTTCCGGCTTCCTTTGGGAGTATGCTCTTCTCTTTGGCTCTCACCTCATCCTCTTTCAAATGAAAGCTGTTATTAGAGGATGGAAAGCAATTGAATACTAACCTGTCCCAGGTCATTGACACTTGGAGGGTTGGATCCCTCAACTGTGAAAGGTAAGGACTTGTTTCCTGCAGAAGGCAGGTGAATAAAGGACAGAGGGATCCTATTCACCCTGAAGTCAGCCTGAGAGGTCCCCATACGTCACTGTGGATGCTGGAGCACTGTCTCATCAGTTTCACAGGCATTGGCATATCAATTTCAGAGAGTGACCTAACAGTCCCTAAAGATCCTCCTTCCACAAGACAGGTTCCATGGTCATTCTTAGTTACAGAAACATTCAAGTGAAGGCTGGCTTCAAAACAGTCTATAACTCTCTATATTATTAGTCTTGCATTAAACAAAATTATTGCATATAATGTAATTTATGTTCAGTAAGTTGTTTTTCCTAGTTGTTAAAGCACATTTTAAAATATTTTATAAGCAATTTCTGTCACTCTGTCAGAAATAAAATAACATCAGAAAATTTTACATTGATTTTTAGGAAAACAATTATGCAGTAAGTTGTAGAGCAAAGCAAACTGGTTTATAGTCAACATTCACTTATTTTTGCAAAAACTGTTGCTGTTTTAGAACAATTTTATGTATGCACAATTGAAAAGTAGATATCTTAAATGTATTAGTTGGGTTGTTCAACATAATTCCACTCCCTATAATATAGATGTAAGCTGGATTTTATAAAGGCCATAATATCTTGCTCTAAAGACAGTGACAGCCCCTGGTTAAGGGTGGCTCATAGACCACAGAGCAGGAAGTGATAAAGATCTTTAAGACTGTAAGATCTCTGCTGGTCACATTTCAGCAGACACAACTTCCCTGGCCTGCTAATTGGTAAGGTCAGTTATTCTCAAAGCGAGGTTCCAGCAGCAGCAACATCACACTCCATTAAGATTTGTTATGATTGCAAATTCTTAGGTCCCGTTCCAGACCTACTGAGTCAGAGATGCTGTGAATGAGACCTAAACCAGTAGTCCCAAACATCAGTGTGCCTCAGAGTCACCCGGACACCCAGTGATGGGGTCAACCTGAATCCACTAGTACCCAGGTGATGCAGTACATTGCCAGCCAGAGGATTACACTTGAGAACTAATGACCTAGGAAAATAAAGCGTATGAATTAAATGGGTTACTAAATGGAATGTGACTTTGTCCTATGATTTTGTCTGGAGAAATTTATCTGATTTTCTTTAGATGTATATGTATGTGGAGAAGAGAAGGGGGGAGTCAATCCCTGAACACATTTATTGATACTTATTGTATGACAGGTATGAGACAGACAAGGAACATACATACATATCCCTAGAGTTTACACATCAACGGGGGAAAACAACAATAAACCATAAAAAATAAAACAATAAATTTTAGTTGCAGTCATTTTACATGCTTTAAAGTGCTAAAAAAATAGCACTGTGTTAATACAGGGTTGAAGTGGGGAACCTAACTATCTGTGGAAATCAGGAAGTGATTTCCAGCTTGCACTCTGAAGGATGGTGTATTAGTTTTCTATTGCTGCTGTAACAAATCACACAAATGTAGTGACTTAAACAACACAAATGTTTTTCCAACAGTTCTGTAGGACAGAACTCTGACATGGTTCTCACTGGATAAAATCAAGGCATCAGCAGAGCTCTATTTTTTCCTGGTTGTGCTGAGAGAGAATCTGTTTCTTCACCCTTTCAGGTTTCTAGAGGCTGAATTTATCCTTGGCTCGTGGTCCCCTTCCTCTATGATCAATGCCACCAACACTGCACTCTCTGTGCCTGCCTTCAAAGCCGATTGTCTTCTCGCCAACTCTCCACTACCACCTCCCTCTTTCATTTTTAAGGACAGTTCTGATTACATTGGGCCTACCTGGATAATCCAGGCTAATGGAGGTCAGCTGATTATCAACTGTAATTCTTTCTGCAACTTAATTATCCCTTCATGTTATCAACTGTAATTCTTTCTGCAACTTAATTATCCCTTCATGTGGGTCCATTCACAGGTTCTGGAGATCAAGATACTGACATTATTAATGAATAGCATTCTGCTTACTATAGATGATAGATGTTCAGCATAGCTAAAATTAGGGAAAGAAATTCTAGAAATAGGTGTGGTTTCATAAACAGATATGTTGTGAAGACCCAGGAAATGACAAAAGCATAATATTTAAAAGGTGAACAGTCATAATATATTAATTTCTAATCATTATGTTGTCCACCTGAAAGTAATATAATATTGTATGTCAACTGTGATTAAAGAATAAGTTAAAAATTTTTTTTAAAGGTGAACAAATTTCAATGTGACCTGAATAAGAAAGTAAGGGAGAATATGAGAGAAGTGGGGAATGGTGGTTAGGAGGTAGGATCTTCAGAAAAAGCAAATTTGTAAGCTAATTAAGACTATAATGTTGGCAAAGGAGATAAACAAAAACAAAAATAAGTCACCAGAAATATGCTAACATCACATTAAAGCAAATATACCCCAAAACTTTACCCAAGCAATGTGCAGACATATCTAACTCTCAGTTTTAAAGTGAATATTTTGCTTTGTAATAATGATTCATGTATCTGGGAATGCTTACAATTACTCTGGTTTCCTAGATTTCTGCCAGAAATATCAATAGAATAGTGGTCACTATGCTTGAAAGTTAGTAACAGATAGCAAATGTTTAGCAGAAGGAAGTTTCCATGTTATCTTTCTTACTCAGGCAAACTTGTTTTTATCTATTTGACATGATAATAATTCTTAGAAGATACTTTATCTTATCAGCAAACATTACTTGGAAACTGCAAGGTAGGATTATTTTTCTTCTGGTATATAAAATATGAGAGATACTCAGAAAGATCGAAAGTAAATAAGAACTCTATTTTGCTTTGGGAAGACCCTAGAAGGCACTGCCACTCTGAGTCTAAATCCAATTCTCTGTTCTAGAACTGGGGTGCTTAGGCAGCTTGAAAGTCCTGCCATTACCTGCAAAGTTATCCAAGTAGGTCCATGTCCAACTTTTGCGGGAAAAGATGATCGTGGCTTTAATCAAAGAATTATCTGACTTTTAAAACCACAAGATTTTTAAAGTGATGAACTTATTCATATGATATTCTAGTAGCAGACACATATCACTATACATTTTTCCAAACCCATAGAATGTACAACACCAAGAGTGAGCCTTAATGTAAATTATAGGCTTTGGGTGATAATGATGTGTTGCTGTAGGTTCAAAGAAGTATAAATATGAAAGCAAAAATACCATCACAACTCATCATCACTGTTCATGTTTTGGTAAACATCTTTTCAGATTCTTTTCTGTCTCTTTATAAAAACACACGTGTGCACACACAATGCATGTATATATAAGTTCATGTATAATTTACACAGGAATAAAGATTTTCATAGAAGTAATAATACTCCAGATACATTCCGAACATAATTTTATGTTACTAGCACAATTTATATAATGACCAATCTCACTGATGTTATTTTTTTTTTTTTTGGTACTTTTTATAATGGTAAAATGAAAATTATGGTGCTTACACTATTTTACATTCATTTTTGCCTTGGGAAAGGGTCAGGGTATTTTGTCTGCCTCAAAAGTACCAATATATAATCAGTTAAAATTTTGATACATATTGCCAAATGCTTGTCATACAGATTTCATTGGTTTACATTTTCATCAATAGTACATTTGTCTCATCAGTCAGCCCCAGACCCTTAAATTAAAAGTGTTTCTTCTTGCTAATCTCATAAACTATATATCGGACTCCACTGTTAATACATGACATCAACATCAAGTGTTTGAAATGAGTAATTAGTTTGAACATTACTGTTAACTTAATAATACCTTCTTTAAAGAATTATCTTTATCCTAATACTTACTGAAATATTTCTCTTTTATTTTTTGAATTTTAAATCTTGTTTCAGATTATAATAATTTCTATATTTTGGCAATATATATTTTCAGTTTAATGTGCATTATCTAGTGTAGACTAAATTATTGCAAAATAGACCCCTAAATTTATAATGGCTCATTTTAATGAAGTGGTTTTGGGGCTCAGATGCCTTTGATCTTAGGACTTCACCATCTGTTCCTGCCTTATCATCATATACATCCAGGTGGGAAGACAGCAAGGAGGAAGCATATTTGCCTTTTATAATCCTTGGCCAGAAGTTAGCATGCATTACTTTCACTCCTATTTCATTAGCTACACCTTGGGGCAAATGGGATGGGGTAAGTTAGGCCCTGGCTGGGCTGTTACTTTCTATCTACAACTGGATACTATAGAAAGGGTGAGCAAAATCTAGCAGACAAATACAATTTCTGATATAACTAGTTTGAGATGTTTTGGCAAGCTGAGGTCTTTAAATTTTATGAGGTTAAATCAATCATTCTTTTTCTTTGCCAACTATTGTCTAATTACTGCCTGGGAACATGGAACCTAAGCAGAAAGTGGTAGCCTAGAACTTCTGTCTCATTGGGTCAGGGAGACAGAAATTGGAGTAGAGAGTCTCCAAGACAACCAGGGCTTGAAGGATCAAGTTTCCAGAATAAAGGGACCTGCAGAGAATTGAGCCCACCTTCTGTATGGAACCTGCCCTCAATGCATTTGCTGACCCCCACTCAGCTCAAGGGTGGTGAGTGGCTCAGAGAAACTATATTGAAAGCAGCTTCTAAAAGACTAACTTTTAAAGCAGAGAACACAGTGATTAGACGATATAAGGGAGACAGGATTTTTAGCTCACCAAGGAGAAATGGTGCAAGCACAGGAAGAATGAGAGCGTGAAGGGACTACGTTCTAGGACTTAAGGCAGATCAAAAATACAATAGTTCAGCTGGATATCACTGCCTATCAAAATAAAACTTAATTTCTTGAAGAAGAGAAAATCTGGCAATTCCACTGCAAAACTCTCCATATCTGTTTATGTCTAGGGTGATAATCTAGCTACAGGAACCCCAAAATAAGTCAATATTTTCTCGTTTTTGCCTTCACCTTTTGGTTATCCTTGAAACACTGAATGATGGCTAACTGCTTTGGATTAGTAGGTTGCTTTTAATTAGTCATTTTTTTTCTGAAGATATGATTTGCTTGTACTACCATGACTTAAGCAGTCTCTGTGGGCTATTAGAAAAATGTTTCTCTTTTTTTCTTTTTATCTTTTGTGGCCATGGAAATTCTACAATTCTGGAATAGATGGTGGTTCATGTTCGACTTGGCTTTGATTACAAACTGAAATTTTTACAAATGAAAAATTCATTATTGTCATTTAAAAACAAATTGTAGAACATGCAATTGATTTAGGTATTCGGTATGAAAATATGGTCCCATTCCTCTGTTTAATGCAGCTGTACAAATGGGGGCAAAAGTAAATTCTACTTCTCTGCTCTACATGTTTACCCTCTGTCATTAACACTAAATGTGCTCATTTCCTTGTGTAGAAATCATTCACATTATTAATTTTCAAAACCATATTTTTGTTATTTTCTGTAACTATCTTTCATTTAAATTTTTTAGGAAAAACCTAAGAGGGGAAAAAAACATAGAAGCTAAAACTTTTTATGCTGCTAACAAATAAGAAGGAAATAAGCTTGCCTTATAGGAGGTGTTTTTGGGGGTGGAAATTAATTTCTAATTATATCTTAGTAAATATATTTTATTTCTTGAACAAAATGGGTTTTTAAAATATATAATGGGAGACCCTGGAAGTGAAAAGTATAGCAAAATGAGCAGAACAGCCTTTCTATCTTTAGATTCCCATCCTATTGTACAATATTTTAGCTTCTGTGCAGCATACTATAATTAAATTGTGTGTGTATTGTGATGTGTGTACAGAAAGTAAGGATCCAACTTAAAATTTAGGCAAATCAGTGGTATCAAAACAAGTTTCTTGGTCTGAAATGTAAACTACCCACATCCCTCCACATACACACATAAATTAGAGTACCCAGGCATGTCAAATACAGGTTAAAATAGCAGGGCATTTATATAAACATAAAAATGTGTTCTATAAAAATGGATTAAATCCTACGGGGCATGTGGGGAGAAAATAACTACTTAAGATCTATACTTTACCTTAAGGATATCATGAAAGTGGTTTTTATCTATTTTTTATTACTTGTATCATTATTTGAAATGTTTTATAATTAGTTTCTAAAAGAACTGTTAGAGTAATCATAAAGTAGAAAAATGAATACATTTTTAAGCTCTGGATGTCTATTATATTTAGATTTTAAAAGTCTAAGCATAGTTTGCCAATTTCACTGCATTTTGAAGCTTGTGGTGAATCAGTTCCAGAATGGTTTCATTTTACCTCTACAGATTTCAACTTTATGGGTACTTTACTTTTCAATGGTCTTTATACTGATGTGTTCCATTTTAATTTTAAGTGAGACTTGTCTGTTTACCTAAATATTTGATGCTTTAGGACCATGCTTATTTTAAAGAAGAGCCCATTTTGTGTTTTAAAAGCAACAAGTGAACCAGAAAATGTAACATATTATATACCAAGATGGAAATGCTGAATTTGTTTGTGTGTGTGTTTTAAAGGAGAAAATCGACGTTTAATACTTGTGCTTGGAGAATTCACATCGACATGATCATTCCATGAACATTCCAAAGACAGTGAGGCAACATCAAGTATGTAAGATATTTTGGACAAAGGACAAAATGGGGCAAATAGGGTATTAGATTTCTGAAGTGAGGACAGGGGATTTGCAGGTAGTTGAAGAAGAGTGGAACACACTTGGCAGGAAAATCCTTGCTAGGCAACTCAGAAGCAATGGGATACAGGGTTAGCTAACTAACAGGCACCTGCCTGAAGCCCTCTTGTTTACTATATTTAATTCAAATTAGGCTAAGGCCAACATCCTAAGATCTCCCTGAAGCAGGTTTCTCTTAGGTAGGAAAGGGGAGTGGGTCAAAGTTTCTTTCTGAGTCTTTGTGCTTTTTTTCAATTAAAACATTTCAAATTTTATGGAGTGACATTACATATACTCTACAATTCAATTAAGAGTTAACAGAGATGCTAAGAAACAGGACCAATGCTTGAAAAAAGAGAAGACAATATATAAATGAAGCCACAGGTAATTCAGATATTGAACTTCTACATTAATAACCCATAATGAGTGTTTTGAAGAAAATAGATAAAAAATAATCCGAACTCGACAGTGAAACCATCAAGTTTTTCCAAATACACAAGAAATTAGGCCACCATAACCTTGATTCTAAAACACAACAATTCATTACAAGAAAGGAAAATTATAGGCAAGTTTCTCTTATGAATTGAGATATAAATCTTTAACAAAAATTAAATCAAAGTAAGCATATATCAAAAAAATACTAAAGATTTCTGGTCAAGATGGTGGCACAGGCAGACATGGCTTACCTCTTCACACAACCACATCAAAATTACAACTAAAACATAGAACCATGATCACTCAGAATATTCAGAAGTCAAATTGAAGGAAATCAGACAACTATGGAATTAAAGAAATCACACCCATCCAGACTGGTAACAGGAGTACAGATGTGAAACAGGCTGGTTCCACACCCACGTATGGTGGATAAAAGTTTGGGAGGGATCTCTTGGGAGTGAGAAGTCCCAGCCTCACACCAGGCCCCCAGCCCAGGGTTCCAGTGCCAGGAAGATAAGAGCCTACAACTTCTGGCTGCAAAAACCAGGGGGGATAGACTCAGTGGAATAAACTGTTGGAGTCACAAGAATTCCTCTTAAAGAACCCATGCATGGACCCCCCCTGCTCAGAATTGCTCCCTCTGAGCTCCAGCACTGTAGTGAGGACTTGAAGGGCACCAGTGATATACCTAGAGAGGCTAAGGTGTCTGGCATCAAGGCAAACAGAGCCCATTGTCCCTTTTCTGGGCCCTCCTCCCCCAGGACCACAGAGTCGGCAAGCTGGTGCCATATCTGAGACTCCATCAACCTGGTTTGACCTGCCTTGAAGATCCTCAGAGAGTCTGCCTCACCCAACTGATGGGCCCACCCAGGCTGCTTTTCCATATGAATTGCTGGTCTTGGCTTATGCAGCACAACTTTCTAAATCCTTTCAAACAAGAAACAGCTGGCCTCAGTGAGCCCCAGGCCCAGCATAAGCAGCAGCCAGCCTAGATTTACTGCTTGGCTTTGCCTGGGAATCTCCAAGCCCAGCACAAGTAGCAACCATCTCAAATAGCTTTATAGCTCAGTCAGGGTGGCCCTGGACATAACACAGGTGGGGATCTGACCTTGGCCTGCATCACCCAGGAGACCCCAGGGCCAGTGCACCCAGTGGACAGCTACAGACCACGTTGTACTATCACTCTGCCCCTGCACAGCTGATCCTCCACAGAGGATGGAGGTTGGAGGTAAGTGGTCACAGCCAACACTTGCAGCTGATCGGCCTGGGTAAATCCCTCCCATTGATCTGGCAACAGCAACTAAGGCTCAACTACAAGAGGTGGGTATACTTAGCCCACACAAAGGGTGCACCTTGAGTACCCAGCTTGAATGATAAGGGAGGCTGTGCCACTGGACATCTACTACATTAGGCCATGATACCAAAGGTAGCAAAGTAGCTCTACCTAAGACATAGAAACAAACACAGGGAGACTTCCAAAAAGAGGAGACAAAGAAACATGGCTCAAATGAAAGAACAGATCAAAACTCAAGAAAAAGAGCTGAACAAAATTGAGATAAGCAAACTATCAGATGCAGAGTTCAAAACACTGGTTATAAGGATGATCAAGGAACTTAGTAAGGGCCCCAGAAGCATAAAAAAGAAAAAAGATCTAGTCATAAATGAAGGATACATTAATTGAAATAAAAAACAACTTATAAGGAAACAACAGCAGAGTGGATGAAGTGAAGAATCAAATCAATGACTTGGAACATAAGGAAACAAAAAACAACCAATCCAGAACAACAAGAAGAAAAAAGAATTAAAAGAAAATGATAGTATAAGCTGCCTATGGGACAACTTCAAGAGGTCCAACTCTTGCATCATAGGGGTGCCAGAAGGAGAAGAGAAAGAGCAAGAAATTGGAAATCTATTTGAAAAAATAATGAAAGAAAACTTCCCTAATTTGGTGAAGGAAATAGACATATAATTCCAGGAAGCACAGAAAGTCCCAAACAAAATGAATAAAAAGAGGCCCACTCCAAGACACATCAAATAAAAATGCCAAAGGTTAAAGATAAAGATAGAATCTTAAAAGCAGCAAGAAAAAAGAAGTTAGTTACCTATAGGGAGTTACCATAAGACTGTCAGCTGATTTTTTAAAAGAAACTTTGCAGACTAGAAGGGATTGGAAAGGAATAGTCAAAGTTATGAAAAGCAGGAGCTTACAGCCAAGATTGCTCTATCCAGCAAAGATATCATTTAGAATTGAAGGGCAGATAAAGAGCTTCCCAGGCAAGAAAAAATTAAAGGAGTTTCATCATCACCAAACCATTATTATATGAAATGTAAAGAGACTCATTTAAGGAAAAGAAGATCAAAACTATGAACAATAAAATGACAAATGACATATCTATCAACAATTCACTCTAAAAAACAAACAAAGAAAACAAGAAGAACAGAGGCAGAATCATGAATACAGAGAGCATTTTGGTTGTTGCCAGATGGGAGAGAAGTGTGGAGGAATAGGAGAAGAGGCAAGGGGATTGAGAAGTACAAATAGGTAGTCACAAAATAGTCATAGGGATGTAAAGTACATTATAGGATATGGAGTAGCCAAAGAACTTATATGCATGACCCATGGACATGAACAATGGTGTGGGGAGATTGCCTAAGGGAGTGTGGGGTGCTGGGTGGAGGAGAGCTAAGGGATTTTCTCCTGGGTGGAGAAAATCAGGACAACAGTAGTAACATAATCAATAAAATATAATTAAAAAACTAATACTATATCATGATCGGTCGGTCGGCAGCCGTCCGTCTCGAGAGACGATGGTGTGGCTTCTTAAGAGTCTATCTGCACCGCCAAGAATGGCTGTGCAGTCCGACTCGGGAGTGACACGGTATCTGTCTCCTCCCGTGTTGAATCGACATCTTGCGATGACGCTGGAGTGTCCTCTCCAGTGAAGCTGAAGCTACATGATCAAGTTGAGTTTATTCTAGGAATGCAGACCTCATTTAACATTTGGAAATCAATTTAATTCACCACTTTAAAGAGAGATTTTGAAAAGTTCTGATCATCTAATTAAATTCAAAAAAAGAATATGATAAACTCCTATAACTGTTAATGATTTTTTTTAAAACCCTCTTGGCAAACTTGAAATATAAACTTCATTAATCCTACAAAGTATTTATAGAAAGTACCTAAGATAACATTATACTTGAATTTGGAAATAAGTTCACTGCCATTCGACATTGTCCTAGAGGTCCTAGCAGTACCATAAGGAAATAAAAATAGGAAAATGAATAAGAGTACTAGGGATTTTATATACATATTTTATATATATAAAACAAAATTGTCTACTTTTTATAGAAAACTTGCTTTAAAAAGTGGATAATCTATAAGAATTTACTTTTTATTTTTATGTAACAGCAACAGATAGAAAATAAAAATTTTAGAAAGATACCACTTATAATAACATCAAAATATCAATATAGAAGGATACAGCTAGCAAAAATTTTGCAATATCTCTACACAGAAAACTATAGAATATTATTGTGAGAAATAGAGGAAACTCAACATAATTAGTAGAATTTGTAGTGTTTAAGAATTGGAAAACTCCATGCGATAAAGATATCATTATTCTCCTAATGCAGTGCAGACCCAGTCAAAATACGAATTGCATTTTTCAAAGTGAAACTTGATAAATTGTTTTTGAAAAGTTATATGGAAATGCAAAGGGGGCATAGTTCAGACATTCTTGAAGAAGGAGAGCATTGGAGGCAGACTTGTTCTACTGAATGTTAAGTCTTATTATAAAGCTATTTAAGATAGCGTGTTGCTGATGCACAGATATAAGAACAGAACAATGGAATAAGTAACAAGCTTATTAAAAAGCCACAGGTATAGAGGTCCTTAGTTTATGAGGAGGGATTAGAGGAAAGGAGGAAGGGACAGTTTTTTAATAAAAATTATAATGGAAAAATTAAATGTTCATACAGAAAAAAAGACAACTCAATTACTATCTCATACCATACACAAAACTAATTAAAGTATAGGTATAAATGTAAATGATAAAACACTACTAATTAGGATGCTGCAAAGATTTAAATGTCTGCTATTGTTCCTCAGAAGTGAATAGTGAAGGTTATACACAGCCTACACCTTTGGTGTATATCCAAATGAGTTCAGGGAAACTAAAACATAACTCTTCACCCCTTCCCCCAATAAATCATGGAGAATTCATTAAGTGTAATTAAATCATAATCAGACAAGATCAGGGTTCTGGAGTGTATGAGGGAAGGGGCCCTAAAAGCAAGGAAGTTGAAGAAGCTCCAGCAAGATTTGAGCTGTTTGAAACTATAACAATATTGGTAGTTTGGAAATGGAAAGAAAGGGGCAAGTCAATAAAACACACCAACGGGGCATTGACAGGTGGTTTGATATTATGGGCAAAATGAGAAAAAGTCAAAATGACCCACAGGTTTTGAGCCTTAATAATATAATTAACAATGATAGAAAATCAGGAAGACAAACAGTTTGAGAGAGACAGTTACTGAATTTGAAATGATGGTGGCATATCCAAAGAGAAATGCACAAAATGATGGTAGAAGTAACCTATTGGGAGTGAAGAAAGGGATCATGACTATAATGATGGATTAGAACGTCAGTAGTGATGATGGATTAGTTCATCAGTAGTATCTGCAGATAAATGACACATGGCTACTCACTGTCTGTCCCAATTCTCTTATATGCATTTATTGAGTTACAACTGTAGTGTCACCTGCATAAGCAAATCACTAAGCTGACTTTGAAATGGAGAGGAAAGGACAAGTGCAGATGTTAGCAGAGGTTGATGTCTGTTGAGGACTGCCTGTGAGTAACTTATGTCACACAGTACACTGAGAAAATTTTGAACTAACCCTGTCTTAAGTCCTTCTAGATAAAGAGATGTTTCAATAGACTTGACAAACCACTCCATTATTTCTCTAGCAGTAGAATCTGTCAGGTACTTTCTTCCATCAGTTACGTTAACCCTCACCCAGTAGAATATTAGTGAGGTATGATGTCTCACCTGAGGACCAAATCTACTTCTTTGGTTGGGCTAAGGGAGGACACCAGCCACCTCGTGTGGAGGAAAATCCTCTTCATAACTCCTCTTTTCCTGTTCTCTCCAGTACAGGGGTAAAACACTAGATAAAAATATTCATGGCCATGGGTGATGGGTGTCATTTGTCTGCCATCCCTCTAATAGATGGCAACTGTATGCAAAAGAAAAAAATAAGTTATTCTTTAATGGAATAAATCTAGATTTCAGAGGAGTGCATCAGCATGAATGAATATTTATTTAACACATTCTCATTTTAAAGCATTTTTTCAAAGCTTTCTGATTGAGCTATAAAAGTTTATGCTAACCTAGAATTAGGCATCCATGCTAAGTGCACAGAAGTGCCATGTTTACACTTGAATAAAGTTTGGGGGACTGGGGCTACAGTGGCAAATTCTCTCTCCCCTATGCCTATGAAATCAATTTTACGATTCTTTCTGTAAGAATTCTTCTCTCCACATAACTCCTTGCTAAGTCACTGATCAAACTACCTATTTGACCTTGGGATCCTATTTTAGAGAATTTTAGAGGGGAAAGAAAAGTACTTTGGAAAAAGAAGAAATCAAATTTGTAGTGTCTGCCATCTAGCAATAAACAGTTTTTATCAGTAGATAAAAATGAAGCAAGGATGACATTTACTTTAAAACTGTAGAGTATAAATTAGAATATAAATTATGACTCCATTTTTATGCCAGAAGTACTCTTCCTATGGGGAAAAAACAACAAAAAAATCTTGTTATAAAAGAATTTAAAATTAATAAAATGCTCTGTTGCATTAAAATGTAGAGATTTGATTTAATTTCAGAATTTCTGTCACTAACTAATGGGCTACTAAAGAGATATGAGAGAGATGTGAACTGTGTCTGTGGAACTCACAACTTCAGGTTCATCCTCTATTACAGGGGGTGTCAGAGAGCTCAGTGTGCTTCAAAGAAGATCATCTTTTTCATTGGGTCCCAAGAGAAGATGGTCTTTGAACCTCCGTTAAGAAAATTCCATGAAATGAAACCAAGAGGAGTGAAGGTATGGGGTCCAATTCACCCGAGTTAGAAACACAAATCCTTGTCCTTACCAACAAACCCTAACTTTTATGGCCAGTTTATGATAGTGATAAAGGCTGCAGTGATGTGATTGAGCACCATAGCCTTTACATTTCTAAGTGATTTCATGAAATTTGTTTATGGCTCGGAACAGAGACCAGGTACTTTTATGCAAGTTCTCAAATCATACACATGCTTTAATGTACAAATGAATATTTCCCCCTACTCCTGCAACCACTTCTTAGAGAATGTGCTCTGCCCAGAGTTCTAGAATCCTTATCACTCAGCATCAAATGATTGGACTCATGAGGGACAGACACCTTACGTTTGACCAATCAGATTTTCTCTTCCAGGAGACTGCCACAGGGATCAAACTGGAGAATCAGAGAAACACAGCGCTACAGCTTTTCACTTTGGGATAGTTATGAGAATCTGGTCTTCGGGCAGAAGAAAGAAATAGATGAGATCATCCTAATTTGAAACTGGCAACAGCAGCAATAAACAACTACTGTACTTGGATTTTTAGGTCAAAAGCTCAATATAAACCAGTTTTGCCTGTCTTGAGTTATATTCTTGCTACACTTTATTTTTTCTTTTAACTGTATTTATCCTCATATCTCCTTACCATGTAAAGAAAGCAGTTTGTAAAGAGGATGAGTATCTATGTAATTTAAATAATTCGTTTTGGTAAATTTAAAATACAACTTTTAAAAAGTTGCATTTACATGGGAAAAAAATTTCTTAAATGATTTTCCTGGCATGTTTTGACTATAGAACCTGTGTACTTTTTACAAAAGAAGAGATTGTCACAGGTTGTAAGGGAAAAAAGGAAGCTTTGCTCTCATTTCTCTTACTGAACCTTCCGTGTTCATTTGCCATAATTGTCCCTGATGCAATCTTCATTTTATTCCATTGATTTTAGAGAAGGGTGGTTTATTTTTATGAAGACTTTTTCTCTCAAAATGCTATTGGATTAAGCTTATTTCCCAGGTTAATAACTTTTATTAAAAATTGCTTTCAAGTGTATTTTACAAAAACAACCTGAGGCGAGAGATTTATCTGCCACTGCTATAGTCAATGTTCATATTGGAAACTGGGAGGGAAATGATCAGAGACTGCATCTTCAGAAATCTCTAGTATGGAGACTATTCCATTGTCATACAGCAGCACCAAAACCGCAAAAACCCCCAGTGCGTTTTGAGCATTTACTGTATACCACATTTTTAAAAAAGTTATTTCATTACTCCTCATTATAATGCTGTGAAATAAAACGAAATTCTAGGACTAGCCTTGATTTCACTACTACCCCCACCCGCCCAACAAGCTTTTAAACCCTTAATAAATTGGCTCATTATCATGTGTAAATAGTATTGCAATATCCTCTGTGCAAGTTAAAAAGGTCAAAGGAGTTTAGGGGTCCTTAGGGCCTCTGAACAATTAATACCATGGTTCTTTCTAGAAATACAAGTAATCCAGTAACCGGGAACTTTACAGTGACCAGGCAGGATTCAGGGTTCTTCCTTTCCTCCTGTGGTCTCAAATTCCTTACGTGGGTGATCAGAAACTTGGATAAAGTTTTCTTTGACCTTCCCTGAACTGACTTGTTAGGTGAGAGGAACTGAGAGGCGGAATTCATAAAAGTCAACCATCCTCTCCTAGTGTGGGAAGGGTCGACCTATTAGGTTAAACTTGAGATATGTCAAGCGGAGAGCAAACTCTAGGGTGGACGCGAGCCCAGCAGCGAAAACACTGAGTCAGACACCCGAAGCCCAGCGTTGGAACAGCTGGAGCGCGCCCCTCTTCCGCAAACCCAGAGCCAAGTTCACACAAAACCCGCGCCCTACTCCCGGCCTCTCGAATGAACTACATTTCCCAGGATGCAATTCAAGCCCCCTCGCTGGGAGCTAATGAGCGCCTGGGTGACGCCATCAATCCGCGCGATGTTTAGACTCAGTTGATGTCGTGGCGCTTTAGTGGAAGAAGTTGTTTCGCCGGGCCCTGGTCCTGAAGTTGTGGTCAGCGTAACCCCTGGCCCCTTCCTACGTACCCTTCCTCCCGCCTGTCCCCTCCCTCTTCTGGCAGGATGAGGCGTGCAGGCTTGGGTAAGGAGAGGGCTGAAGTTTGAAGTTCGGGGCCCTGGAACTGGGGGTGCTGGGTGCCGGGACGCGGGAGGAAGTCGGACCTGTTTATGTCACTGGAATCTGAGCCAGAAATCAGGATGCATGGAGGGGTCCTTGGAGGCGGTGACAAGTGAAAACATTTAATTTGTCCCAGATCCTAGGGGTTTCCTTAAGTTTGGTTCAGTCCCACGTTTGGGTGGTAGGTTTAGAGAGAGTAGTGGAGGACTTGGGGGTGGAGTATGTGCAGGTGCAACTCCGCAGTCAAGTCGTGTAGTGTTGATTGACGGAACATAATTATGGAAGCTGCTTACTACTCCCAGAGGCCCGGCTTCAGTTTCTCCTTTCTGCCAGCCCTAGATGTTAGTTTCTTCAGAAGCGAAATTTGAAGAGTGTTAAATGCGAAGTATAATAATAAAAGTGATTAATAATAGTCTGATAACAGTGAGTTACAAAGGTAAATGTACGTGTCACTCTGTTAAAAGTCCGTGATATGTAACATCGGGGTCAGAGGCCGTTTCACCCAGAACATTTCTTATCTGAGCCTTGTTCCACTGTTAAGGTAGTAGAATGTAGTAATGCTTGGCGACTTAGCATGTGTTCTCCACCTTTTGGCTTAGGAAGCAGAAAGAAGTTAGACACAAGGACTTTTTCTGGGCTATTATAATGCACAGCGATTAAAACAGCATTTCCTGACACTGAAGTTCTTAATAAAGAGACCATTTAAGAAAAGAAAGAATAGAATAGAACCCTGCTAAATCAGCGTACAGTATACCTGAGAAAATTGTTGAAAATATTTGAAAAAAGATGTTACCTTTTTCAGTTGTTATGATAAAATGGAAAAAGAAAGAAAAAACTTTTTAAAAGTGTCAAGTATAGTTAAAGTTAGCAAAAGTGTCCAGTAATTCTAGACTTGTACATTGATTAATAAATTGTGTGAGAAACAGCTTTTGAAAAATGCAGTTTTTATGACAACTTGGGTCATAGTAAGAAAGTTGACCAGGTAAATTGTAGAGAAAAAAATAACTAATTTTGAGCAAGTTTAGTTTTATATGCCTAAATGTTTTAACTTAGTATCATTGCTAATAACAAAAAACATTTATTGTGTATTTGGGTAAGCTCTAGGTATACAGTTGTTTGTGGCCCTGTTTGTGCTCCCCAAAGCTTCCAATCTAGTTGGAGAGTAGGAACGTGTTCAAAAATAAATTATAGTACAAGGTAGTAGTCATACATCCGAATGTCAGATAAGTTCTACAAACAGTGAATGTTTAGGGATTTCAGAGATAGAGTGCTGTGTACTTTGTGGAGACATAGGAACTTGAACTAGAACTTGAAGCTAGAGGGTGGAAGAGGTAAGTTCCAGCTGGAAGGATGAACCCCTCCCCCCAATCCCCCACGCCCCCCCCACCCCGAAAAGTTGTAGGACTAGAATTGTGAATGATGTGTGATCAAGTCAGTTTGATTGAAGTAGGAGCCATGGAACCAGAACTACCAGGTTGTGGAGATATTTGAGTGCCAGGCCAAGGATTTTGGTTCTTATCAATAGCCCTTTGGACCCTTTGAATATTTTGTTCAGCCATGTATCATGCAGGAAAAGGACTTGACAAGGGGTGATTGTCAACCCTGATTGTACATTAGAATTACCTGGAGAGCTTTTAAGCCATTGCTACCTGGACCCCCCACCCCCACCCCAAACTCAGAGTAATTAAATTAGAATCTCTAGGCTAGAGCCTTTTTTTTTTCAGCTCCCCTGCAGTGGAGAGAAAAGGTGATGACCTAGGTGTCTGGTGCTATCATTTACATTGCTATGATGTGAAGCGGACTTTTTAAATTGTTTTTTTTTTTTTTTTTTTTTTTTTAAGTATCAATGTGTACTGACCTGGAATTTTAAACTTAGGCTAAGTAGTGAATTTGATAGCTGTTCTGTGGAGAAGCCATCACATTTCACATGAATCTCTGAATGATTTGGCTCAACTAATGGTAGAAACTACCCAAAAGAAGTAGTATTTGTTTAAATAGACAAAGGCTGAGGATGATGACTTGGACATTCACTAGCTTTCCTACAACTTTCATAGCAGTGATTCACATAAAAAAAAAAAAAGTAAAGTTTGGAATAGCAACTCCTAAAATTTCATTTGATTTTGTCCCCCTTTTTTTTTATTAGGGGTGGGTGGTAGTGTAGGGAAGTTTAAAACTCTTTAATGGAAGAAATGTGCATTGAAAGATTGCTGGGTGATAAAATGAGAATTTTGCTTTTAATAAATGGAACAACGTAGAACTTTAAAGTTAAAATTAGGGTAGGCAAAAGAGCAGAACAAAGAAAATAAAGCAAATAGCCATTAATTTAGAAATGAATTCTTGGTGAAGTTGTCGAGTGATTAAATTCAACCAATTGGTAATTACTTATTGGGCAAATGTTGTCCATTCAGAACCTGAATCAGAAAAGACATACATTTTTCTTTAAGGATTTTGGTCCTTATTAAAGTAGAGTTTGTACAGATTATCATTAATTGATGGAATGAAAACACATTTTTAAATGATTATTTTAATTGAGTTGGGGGAAAATGGCATGCTTAGTCACAAGTTCCTCACTTTTATAATAGCACATTTGGAGAGCTTTATGGATAGTGTTAGCAGTTGAGGGAAATCTTGGGGAATGCAACTCTTCCTCCTCTGGAACATACTTTTTAAACATTTTGTTGTGCGTGGGTTTTTTTGTTTGTTTGTGGTGGTGGAGATTGTGTGTCTGCAGCGTATAATTTACTCATTAGGTACAGGGGCCGTAGAATTATAAGACACTGTCTGCCCTCAGAGAAGGTTATAATTCCATTCTTGACAAAGGCAGGCACACTGAAAGTAGAATAACAGTGAATTCCGATTCTATCCATTAATTCGTTTACACGTATTTGTTTTGTGTGCACACTCACACATGTGCATGCGTTTGTGGTGGATATATAGCCACAAGTGAAACATTTAGAGGGCAGCCCAAAGTGTGATATTAGTGTTACGCACAGTCAGAGCTGTAAGAATCCAGAAGAGGGACTTTTGCGTTTTAAAGAAAAGGAGATTTGACTGCCCTGAGAGAGCTTTCTGTTCACACCTCAACCATCCTTCACCGCCCAGTGCTGACCACTACTCCCTGTCCTTCCATCTCTCACCGTCACCGCCACTCCACCCTGAGTTTACCACACCTCTGCTTTCTGAATCAGCCCCTTCCCCATATTCTCAGACCTCTAATGAAACTACTTCAATCCCTGTCCAATCTGGACCCCATAATCTGTATCTTTAACCACTCTTTTGGCAAGCAGTCTTGGCCTGTTGGGGTCTGTCCCTCTGCAGCCCACCCTGTAAACTTCCAACTCTTGAGCATTCCAACCATCCCTCTTCCCATGGGCTAACTCGGGCTGATGAGCTCTTTCACCCACCTGAGAGGATTGCAACCCCTTCTGTGTATTCCTTCAGCCAGGATTGTTTTATCCCCCTAGGAACCTGTGTAGTCCCAGTTTCCTCCATTCTCTTTACTGTTTTTTCCATCCTTCAGAGACAGCCATTTCTTTTACTGAGACAATTGGTGGTATCGATTATTTTTTTTAATGTGGTTAAATAACACCCTAAACTATACTTTCCTCTCTCATTCCCCCAACACATTTATATTAAGTTTTCATTGTCCAAGGCTCACTCCACTTGTGTGATTGCCTGATGACTGTCAAGTACTAGGCAGTGGCAGGGACTGCATTTCTATATTCTCAATGCTATTCCCAGAAGGTGAGCTCCAAAAAGTAGCACCTAGAAAGAACAATGGATCTAACACACGGTTTCTTAAATATTTGCTGAAGAATGGATGGTCCCCTCTCTCAACTCTCAGCTATATTCTTCTAAAATTATTCCAGCTCTCTTCTATGAAAGAGAAAGAGATGCCAGCGAAGGGCCCCTCCTCTGCCAGGAGCTCCATCCTGTGATACTGTCCTCTCCCTGTTTCTTCATAACCAGGCTTCTTCAGTGGGGAGTCAATGTTACTAATTTTAGATCTTTTTCAAAATGTGTAGTTCTGTAGAGTAGTAAATATGTCCTGAATGTCCTTGTGCATCAGTGCTTAGTTTAGTGTGTTGTGGGCAATGAATAAGCCATCAGTTAATGTGTACTGGAAGGAATTGAATGGTCTTTGTTTAAGAGAGGGCATTGAAAGAATTGTTCTACTTGGTTATTAATTTTTAATATTTACTTGAAATGTGAATATTATAGGCATACATGGTGTGCAATGTCCTCCAGGGGTCTTTTTCGGTTCTTTCCTAGGAAGGTTTCAAAAGTGGCTTGTTTTTATTACTACTGTACTTGTGACCGATCCCTGCAGGTGAAGGTGTACCTCCTGGCGGCTATGGGAACTATGGCTATGCTAATAGTGGATATAGTGCCTGTGAAGAAGAAAACGACAAACTCACTGAAGGTCTGAAACACAAAGTAGCTGCTATAAAATCTGTAAGTATACAACATATTAAGTACTTTTAAATTTGCATATTTATATGCATGTGTGTTATATACTTATAAACTACATACTTTTATTGGCATCGTACTAAGGAATTCATTTACCCAAATAGTGTAGTTCAGTGAGATACACTCAAAATTTAGACATGATTTCAGTAGAAGTTTTGAAAATGTGGTCAATCAAAACGTATGGTACATTTGTTTATCTTTGATAAACTTCAGCTGTTTTGTGTGTGTGTGTGTGTGTGTGTGTGTGTGTGTGTGTGTGTGTGTGTGGTTAAATTTAAAATGCTGTATATTTTCTATAGAATGTCTCTGAGCCGTTCATCTTCCACTCCCAAGCAGCTCTTCTGACCCTTTCTTCTTGTCTCCTAAGCTACAAATCTTAGTTTTTCATGATTCGGACAATCAATCACCAAGACTTATGTTTCTTTCTTTCTCCTGTTTCTATTTCTGCTTCTTTATTTCAAACTAGCCCCTGGTTTTCTATTGAGAAAGCCTCTTGACCTATCTGTCCTAATTTTTTACATATTCTGGTTTGAGCTACATATGGTCACCATAGTCATCTTTTTATAGTTTTTTAATTTTTAATCCTTACGTAAGGATATACTTACTGATTTGAGAGAAAGATAGAAACATCAATGTGCGAGAGAAACATGGATCAGTTGTCTTCCATATGTGCCCCAACTGGGGATCAAACCCACAACCTAGGTATGTACCCTGACTGGGAATCAAACCCACAACTTTTTGGTATGCTGAATGATGCTCTGATCAAATGAGCCACCAGGCCAGGACAAGAGTATTTTTTAAATTGCACCCTACACTCTCAGAAGACTTCACTGTTCTCCCATGATGTAAGAAAGTTTCCACTCTGAGGGTTGATCGAAGAGGTCCTTTAAAGATTGTTCACAATGTGTCATACCTCATCTCCTGCATTTTCAGAATGTGTATATGCTTTCTGCCAGACAGATTAGAGGAATCTCTGTGTCCTGTGCACACTGTCACTTTCCCACTTCCATATCTTGGATCCTCCTATCCCTTTGCCTTAGGTGTCCCCACACCCCCCCACACACATGTTGGCTGAAGTCTTGCCCATCTGAAAGGCCCTTACCTCCTCAAGCTTTACCTGAATACCACACCAAAAATAACTTTTTTTTCTTACGAATATAATGCCATTTGTACCATTTCTATAGCACTTGTATAGTGATCTGCATTGGAGTTATTTGTATGTAAAAGAAATTTACCAGCACATAGGGTTTTCTGTTGTACTTATTTTTATATTCTACACAGCTCTCAGTGTAATTCTTTATCAGTTGTATTGAATTAAATGTATTAAATAAAGGACTAAAAAATGGTTTTAACAGTGTGTGTGATTGATTCTGCATTACAATAAACACATATACTTACAGAGCATTAAGTAGAATTCATATTGCCAAAACTTAAATTGATATTTCACTAGTTTCAGAAAATAGACTTGTATTCAGCCTGGAGACTTATATTCTGAAATGAGTATTGTTTTCAAAGTCATACTAAATCAAAACAAGTTGATCTATGAACTAAGCAATATTGTATAATGTTAATAATTTAGAAAATATAACATTTAGTGGGGCTTAAGAATGATGTTTTTAAAAACCTCCGATGTTGATATTTTAGGCTCCTTGTTAGAAAAAAGCTTTTTTTCCCTTGGACATTTCGTTCCATGGTGTAAATGACAGTTGTAGAAAGTAGTTAGGTGATTCTGGTAATCAAGCTTTATAATTACTTTATTTATCTCATATTCTAATCTATAGGATTCTAGTATGGTTTGTGTCAATAATATCCCCATACACTTTTCACACAAAATAAGCTGAGAACAATATTTTTAGTGGTTTGCCAAGGTTTTTAGTAGTTGTGATTGTATTTATTCAAGTATCTTGGAAGTGAAGGCTGTGATGAATTTGTCATATAAGGTATTTAATAGGTCATGAAAGATATTGAACAACAGCCATCATCACAGATTTCTTTAGGCTCAGCCTCATTTATGCATAACTTTAGGATGTGGATAACACTATAATTTTTATTTCAGTTTGTTATATTTTAAAGAAAGATACCTTTAGAATCTAAAGAAATAATCTCGTTATATCGTCAAAGTAATGTCACATTTTAGTGGGAAAATATTAAATACTTATATCTGAATTTGAATTGATAATACAGGTCCTTGTATACATCTTTAAAAACATAAAGAAGGAAATATACAGGTAAATGCTCTTGTATGAATAATATAAAGAAACAGGCCCTGAATGGTGTGGCTCAGTTGTTTGGGGATCTTCCCGCAAAGCAAAAGGTCGCTGGTTTGATTCCTGATCTGGGCACATGCCTGGGTTGTGGGTTTGTTTCCCCATCAGGGTGCATACTAGGAAACCAACTGATGTTTCCCTCTCTTTCTCCCCCCTTTCCCCTCTCTAAAAATAAATAGATAAAACGTTTTTTAAAATTAAAGATAAAAGCATGGAAAGATAGGAGAATCAGAGAAAAGTGTGTACAAAAATTAAAAGGTGGAATTGAATATTAAGATGAAATTCAAATAGTCTTGATGGGAAGGAGTAGAACTTCTAAATTTATTTTTCATTAATTTCAGTGAAAATGTATTAGAAGAAGAGAGTATATTTTCTATTTCTAGAACACAGTTTTATTTAAGAAAATGTGTGTATTTTAAATGGCATTATACTTTATAACACTTAAATACTTTTATATGAGTAGTAATGTACATCCTTTCTTCTTTATAGCTTTCCATTGAAATAGGCCATGAAGTTAAAAATCAAAATAAATTATTAGCTGAAATGGTAAGTGGGATTTTAACTTTAAGAAACTTCATGTGATATTCTCAAAGTTAGTCTGTTATTCAGAAGTAAGATTGTTTTAACTTTTATCTATTTTGAAACAGAGCTAGAAATCATAAGTCCTGGATTTCAATTCATTTATATTTAATTTGTTTGGAATAACTACAAAGTTAATTTGTTGCCATATTTTTACAAATTTCATGTTGCCTACCACAAATAAGTAGGAGGAAGAAGTGGAAGCCGATGTAGGTTTAATCCTGTGTTTAGAAACACTGTTGAAGGCTCAGGACAAATGACTCTTTTGAGTGTTCTTAGAAATCTGAATGGATATAGATTATCAAGTAATTAAAAAAACACTTTATGTCCAGTCAGCCAAAGGCCTTGCACTTAATATAAGCCTATTTCTTTTGCTTCATATCCTAAGGATCACTTCTGAACAGATCAATAGGATTTGAATATAGTAACATCCCAGAGCCTTTTATCTCTAAGTCTAAACAGTCTCAGCAATATTTATCCTTTTTTCTTCAAGCCTTTTTCCATCATTTAATCTTTACTCTGGATATCAAACTTCTCCAGACTTCCCATTTTTCTATATGCTCTTAAAAATGTACCATGCAAAAATGAATATGGCATTGACAGCAATGTTCCTATGAAGGTTGTATATTAGAATCACTTGGGGGACTTTCTGAAAATATCATGCCTGGTTCTCTCTCTACTGATTCAGCACTTCAAGGGGAGGGACGTAGGTATATGTATTTTGAGAAAAGCATCCCAAGTGATTCTGATACATAACCCTGCTGAAGAACTATAGTGTATAAAGTGCTTGAGCTCCGTAGAACCTGAGCTATGCAAAGACTTATCGTGGTGCCGAGCCTGTACAACTCAGGATATTGAGTTTTATGAAAGTGCAGTATTTCTAATCCATTCTTAGTTCCCATCATAAGGACTTTTCCAGCTATGTTTTAATGTGGTAGTTTTCCCCATCCGTATTTGTAGTTTTTACTAAATTTTACCACTTCTATCTATATGATATTCTCTTAACTTTTAATGGACTCTACTTCAAAGTCAGCTATTTAAATGAAAGGATCTTAAAAGTAAAGGTACATTTAACTGCTAAACAACTATATTCAATTTTGGATGAATTGCTATACCTGGAAGCATAACCATTTGACCTTGGGGAGCATGCCATAACAAAAAAGTGGTTAAAGACTGCTTTCCCCGCAGCTGTGAGCTGGGAAGATCCTGGCCAAGCAGAAGATGTCAGGTCTCATGGTCCTCCCAGCCCTTTGACCTTCCCCCAAAGGCCCTCAATAAAATGGTTTGATCACCACCACCACCCCCAAAAAAGTGGGAAAAAATCTGTATGATAGTAGACAAACTACTTACCCTTATTGTTAATGTTTTTTATTCCACATAGTTGGAATAAGACCTTAATAGTTTGGGATTTTGAATTACTCTAGGGCTGAAAGCAATGTTTATTGGATAATGAAAGAAGTTCTTATTCATTGAGAGAATTACTCAGTTTTGCATGGAGTAATCAGGCTGATTATCCAAGTATAAACAGGCTCCTGAGTTGATTAAACACTAAAAATGCCATTAAAAATGTATTCTAATAACAATATATCCAATTACTTAACTGTGCATATGTAGAATATTAGAATCTAAACATTGTCATTTGTTTTTCTTTTCATAGGATTCACAATTTGATTCTACAACTGGATTTCTAGGTAGAACTATGGAAAGACTGAAGATTTTATCCAGAGGGAGCCAAACAAAGCTGCTGTGCTATATGATGCTGTTCTCATTGTTTGTCTTTTTTGTCATTTATTGGTTTATTAAACAGAGGTGATCCAAGTAAGTGTGAGTTTGAAATTTGTCCCAACTTAAGTGGCTTAGAGTACTGCTTTGGTTACAAAAAAATCATCCTCAAAACATTCCTAATTTTCAAATACTATGGCTTTTTTCATTGAAGATTACCAAGTTTTATAAATCACATTAGATGCTGCAGTGCTCTTTGAGTACTGTTTGTTAATGACTCATTTTTGCCCCTATTATCAGGGGTATTGAGATGGCCAAAAGTCAGTCCGGCCCTATCAATTGTTTTTCTATTGTTTGCTGTCCGATAAAAGCAGTATAATATTCTGTTCCTACCAGAAATGTAGGTTTATTTTCCATGTAAAGAAACTTAGTGGGGGAGTAACCGAATGCCTGGAGAGCCTGATGCTGAGCCCTTCAGGTGGTGAACGAGTTTGTGATGGAACGGTAACTGTATTTTCCTGAACTGACGTCAACACTCATGGTGCGCTCCCTTTTCCTCTTTTATTTGGCTAAATTGTAAGCAGATTTCTTTTTACCTACAATTTGTTCTAATAATTTTTGATGGTGTGGCTCCTTTTCCCACTTTGCCAGGGGCCTCGTTTACTAAAGCTTTGTTATTTTGGCCTATTTCTAGTATGGTCCAAAAGTGTACTGGTATAATTGTTATTTTATATTAACTTTATATATACCATTGACTTGGCTTAAAATAGTTTTGTGATTTTACCTACTTGGGCCATTTGGTTATCATTTGTGACAGAATAATGTGAAGCTAAAGTAATTGCCAAGCTGTGAATGGAAATAACATGTTCAAGAAAATTAATTGCCTCTGCTTTATTGTGTGCTCAGAATAGATAATTGAAAGTATTCAGCATTGAACTTGGGGTTAAGAGTACTGTTGCTTTAATCCAGTATATTTGTTCATAGAAAACAAAACAAAGGTGGAATGTTGAGTAGAAAGAAATATTAAAATGTTCTTAAATACTCTGTATTGCTACTGTTTTGGAATTTACCCATTTATGAGCTCCAAAAATAAATTTTTAACGAAATAAATTAGTCAACTTTGTTGCTTCTTTATTCAAGTCTCATATTTTTGCATAGAACCTGAGAAATGGTCCTGAAAACTCAGATTCCCAGCAAAATCAGGAAAAGTTAACATATTTGCATTATTTCCAAACTTACTTCAAACAAATGAGATAAATCATGATGACAGTTTCAAAAAGATTTCATTTTAAAAATATTTTTAGTTATAAACCTATTATCTTTGATTTTTCTGAGTGTGCAATACTTTTTGCTCATCCCTAATTCAGATCCCAGGTTTTCCGGCTAGATTTGCTGTCATTTGGGCCTCTGCCTGACAGGCTCAAACACTTGCACGGAGAGGGGTTAGGTGACTTAGCGTGACTGACCTGGGGTGGGAGTTAGGTGGCCTGGGTTCACATCTCCACTCCTTCACTTGCTCACTGTTTTTTCATTAAATCGCCTACTTCATGGGATTGTTGTAAGAGATACATAATGTATTGGAAAGTGCTTTACTCATGATAGTCACTCAAATATTAGTTCTCCCTATCATTACAGATACATCAAAAAAGGGAATTATTTTAAGAGCAGGATAATATGTTTGTTTTCGGCTTTGAGGTGATGATGTGACCTCTAAGTGGAAATTTCTTTTATCAGACAAGAGATTGATTCTCTTCAAGGATTATTTAATTATGTACTCTGTGCCAATTATGTGACAGGCAGAGCTCAAGGAACAAGTCAGAAATCATTGTAATAATTAAAATTGCAAAAAGAAAAGAAAGAACAAGAGGCCAAAGAAAAATGACTGGAAGATGGGAGAGAAAAGGATAGCAACAAGAAATAGATGAGATCAAAGCCCTAGGAAAATCAGTGATGACAAGACAAAGATGGATTTCAAGAGTAAGGATTGGCTACTGTATGAAAGTGCTTTGTAAAATATTAAAACTCTATTTAAATGTTGGATATTATCAAGGAGGTGATTGAAAGGGGCTTGGGGTACTGTAAATGTGATTATCATCACTGCTTATCCAATATTTCTTATTTTAGAATTCTTTTTAACAACTGCCCCCAAACAGGTCCCTAACCAGTATTTTGTGTCACCCCCTCTCATCACTGGCTTTCCTGAGATTCCTGATAGGCAGCTTCTGAAAGGACCTGTCCCTGCCCCATCAGGGACCTATCTGCCATCACTTTTCTTCCTTCTGTTTTGGGACCCTTTGGAAAAAGTAGTCCCAGAAATAAAACTTTGGTGAAACATCAAATATGGAAAAGTTCGAATTCTGTGTGTAGTTCTTTACTAGTTCATTGCTAACTCAGAAAAAGAAATTATTGCTGTGTGTATCTGGGAAGTTGAGTATAATAATTAAACAGAATATTCATATTACAATTTTTATTCAAACAACACAAGACTTACAGATGTTTGGATGGTAGGGACATTATAAGTTCTATATTTTAACTGGTAAAGCAGACTCAGCAATTCATAAAAATTGATAAAAATTTCAAATGCCCAAAATTGTAGAATATCTAGTACATTTCACCAAGAGTGGGTTCTTGGAAGTATGCCAACACATTTGCAAATAATAAAAAGTGTAACTTATGTGCACCATTCCCTACAGGTATCAGGCATAGGTCTGAGGAAAGGGAGAATTATACACATTATTGCTAGAATTTAAATTAGCATGCAAATTAATTCTTGGATACTAGTTGAGCAGAGAATAGTTGTTAAATCTAAAACAAATGTGCAACATTTTAATCATTTGAATTCTGGAACAGAAAATCCTGGCACCTGCACCCATAGAAAGTTTCTGGTTCTATAAAATAAATTAGTTTTCCTAATTTTTTCATGCTCTTAAATTTCAAATTATATGTACTAAATTTGCTTCCTTATAGAGGAGGAAAACCTGCACCATAATTTGGGTTCATTTAGTCAGTAAATAACTTCATCAGGCCGTACTGATAAATTAACTGACTTAATATTTACTGGGAAAGCAAATTAACATTGTAGCTAAGACTGAAAGCCATGAAATCATGTTGCCTCAGCATAAATCCTGGCTCCACTACTCACATTAAGATTTGGGGCTGATGACTTCCCCAACTTAGTTATTCTATTTGTAAAAGAGGAATGAAAAATTTTTACATAGTTAGCAATGATACACAATCAGAGGGTTATTGTGATAATTAGCTATTACTTGTGAAGAATTTAGAATGGGCTCCTGGTACTCAATGGTACTGCCTTCAGGGTAGTTGCTTAGAGTTCTCTTTTCAATCTTTTCAAATTTTAGTTTATTCTTCAAAATGTAAATGACAAACTTCATAAAACAATAACATTTTAATACTTTAATTTACTATAATTTCAGTATACTTGCTTAAAATCTTTGTACCTTCATATGGCCTGGGATTAATCACCAGAACTTCTCATGTAATAAGGTTTAATACAAATTAAATATGTATTAAGAAAGTGAAAAGGAATAGAGAATATTTATATGTTCTCATATGTATTTGTATATACATTCATATATATAAAATACTGAGAAACAAAAATTCAATCACTTGATTTTTTTACAGTCTTTAATCTTAATTAATCTTTTTTGGAAGATATGGGCATTCTAAGGGCAAGCAGTATAAAAATTCCATGTTCAGTAATTTGCTTTTTAATTGAGTGTGCAAGTGTTACTTTATTCAATACATACTTTTGCTTTTGTTCCTAGGAATGGAATGATGTATGTTTTCAGGAAATTTGACTAACTTTTAATTAAACAACTCCTACTGGTACTAATCTCTGCCAAGTTAACTCAGAATGGGTTATGTTTTCATATAACGATGAGTATTTACTCATGACTTAAATTTTTGTTCTAGTACTTACATAGAGCTGTTATAAATATATTCCTCTTGGAGCTGTACCATCTGGTATTTTAAAATCATTTCTTCCTTAGCAATGAGGAAATTTTTAGAAACTTACATTCTCAAAAAATGTGTGTGTCTGACGACCACATATCCTATATACTGTTTTCCTATATTTTTAGATATAAATTTTTAATAATAAAAGAACAAAAATTATATTTATAGAAAAGAAAGTTTTAACTAGCAAAGATAAAATGTATTTGTTTAACACAGAAAGGAAATATTTGGTATCTATCAATATGAGATCTTACGTGAAATACCTGTGTTTTTCCTAAAGCACTGGCACAATTGTAGATCCCAATAAGTGAATCATGAATAAACTAATGGTTCCTCTTAGAGAACATATCTTTTTTTATTATCTCTTGCTAAAACCTCAGTGCTGAGACCACAGAATGCCCTTAATGAAAATGTGTGACTTGATTAATAATATACCAAGTTCAGTTGCTAGCTGAGCTTCTTTGAATATTGGAGGCACAATACTATAACCATTAGGTTAATTAGGGCCCCAAATTTGTTGCTAATTGAAAATTCTTCTTATGGTTTTTCCTTTTATAAAGCTGAGATAAGATGGGTTAAAATTGAACGGACGCCACTTAATTAGGCACAAGTGCAAAGCATTTGGGGAAAGCTGTTTAATGATGCTCCTCTTCACCATTCAGATTTCAAAACACAATGGGCTTATCAGCATCTCTGACCCAACTTGACTAGGTAAGTAGGGCATTCCACTCCAGAAAACCTAGTGGTTTATTTATTTATTTATTTTTTTAAGAATTTTGTTTCGGTTTTCGTTTGTAAGTAATTAGATTTGAGTGCTGTCCTTGGCCAGGAAGTCTGAATTTCACTCAACAAGATGGGTAACTCATTTAGCAATATAAGTGGAGGCTTCTCATTTACCAGGGAGTTTTCTCTAACACACAGATTAAGGATTTACTCAGGTCGGATGGTGGGGCATTATGTTGCAGGTAGTTAATTGGGCACATCTACTCACCCTAGCACTCTTGGGTTGTCCACACTTTGCTGCCATTGACAATATAGAATAGAAGACACACAGATATAGATATGCAAACATAGGTATAGATGTTTTATTTTGTACAGACATTCCGTTCTCATTCATGAAAGGCAAGTGATAAATATTAGCCACTTAGAAACTCAGCTCTTTATGTCTACCATGGAGTTTCAGAGCTAAAAATGTCTGGTCTATTCCTAGAGTTATAGAATTTTGAATTGGAAATGAGACACTATCTAATTTTAACATATGGTTTTAAAAATGCAAGGTTCTGCTCTGCATATCTTCACAGGTAAAATTGAGAGATAACTGGGGATTCGTGAAGTCAAGAGGGTACACACAGGGGAAGTAAAAAGTCAAACAGATTTGTCTTTTAGGTCTGGCTGCCTTCCATGTCTCACTATCAAATTTCTAACCATTACCTTTATGTCTGAGGAAATAGCAGCAGAAAGAAGACTGATGTCGGGGGAACAGAAAAAAAATTTTTTTAATAACTACCTCACAGGAGGACCACTGTGATCCACTGCCAACTGTACAACCACCAGCTCTAAGATGCTCCAGGTCCTGGGTATAAAGGAAGGAACTGAAAAAATAGGAACTCTCTAGGTGACAGAATATGATTGAACAAACTATCTAGAAAGCTGCACAGAAAGACAGAGAGTGGAAAACAGAAAGTAAATGAGAATTCCAACATTTATTTATCTTCCTAAAGGAAAAATGGAGAAAAAAGAAGTGAGGAGAGTTTTGGAGAAATAATGGATAAAAATTATCCAGAACTGAAGAAATATATGAATTTTCAAATTGATATGCTTCACTAAGACACAAGCCGGGCTATAAAGAAAAAAAGAAAAGAAAAGAAGCTCCACAGTTAGGCACGACATATTAAAAGGGCAGAAACATCAAAGATAGAGGGGGAAAGCCTTAAAAGTATTTCTTCAGTATGAAGAAAATTGAACGTAGGGGGAAGATGAACACAAGAGCAACACTTTAAAGGGAGAGAATACCTAATTTATCTGACCATATTCCTGCAATTTGAACTGTTTCTTGCTTTATTTTCAGGGTTTCCAGACCCAGAAAAATAGGGAAAAGATGGTTTGTGAAATAAAACCTCTCCAATCTGTAGATCTCTGTGATACAGGCTAAAGACCCTGCTGGGTAGGTTCCTCACTCCCACATCTGAAGTTGTGAGGTCAAAGGAACACAGGATTAAAACTGGATTGAATTATTGGCAAAGTAAATGATCAGTTTCATGAGAACTGGGGCTGTTTGTTATATGCCCTGGTTTTATTCCCAGGGTCCAGGCCCTCAATAAATTTTTACTGAGTGAATGAATAAAGGTTATCTGAAACACAAAGGAAGATATAACTTTAATAGGCAATTTAAATCACTCTGAAATACATCGTACTCTACCAAGATAAATTTTTAAAATAAAATCTAGCTACAGATTCTCTGCAATCATATTTAAGAGATATTAAATTGAAGTTCACTAATCTATGACATGACAAAAGGGAAAATTCTACTATTTTTCAGGCAATAAAAGCATATTTTTAAATAGAAATATTTATAAAGCATCTTTCAGTTGGTTGTATGTCCTTGCCATTGCATTGAAAAGTGGCACAGCGAGGCTTGGGTGGGGGGCATTGGTTATTTTTATGTTCTAGCACCATGCAACTCTGCCTATCCTGGGCATACTCTGATTGTGCAAGTGTTGCTTCCCACCCCAGAATCCCAAGGGGCTAGAGACACTCTCTTCCTGCCCTCCTGGTAGCCTGGGTATTGGCTCAGAATTCAGTCTTGACCAGTTGGGTACTTTCAAACAGAACTTCAAAAGATGAAAGTAGCAGAGGAACTATTAACAGCAGAAACCACAGCATCGATTGTTCAACAAACATAGACGTGGAATCAGTGTCAGCAGCCTCAACTGCCCGGTGTTGAGTTATCTGGAAGAGACAATAAAACAGTAGCTTTGGTGTCCATGAGTGTCAAGGCCAATGGCATTCGGCCCAGAGTACTCATGAGACACTACTGGCTGTGCTTCCTACTCTCTGGCCGGCCTGCATTTGTCTACCTCCATTTTCTGTTCTGGACCCTTCAGCTTCCAGAATGATTATGTGGACAACCTTCAAAAAGATTCATTTAGTCAAGTGAGCAAGAGCCATGTTCTTAACATAAAACTGACTGATTTTCCTTGCCACTTGTGATACAAGTTTAAATATTAATTTTATTTTTTTATCATTTTTTGTATTTATTGATTATGCTATTATAGTTGTCCCAATTTTTACCCCTTTTCCCCCCTCTATCCAGTACCCCCCTTCCTCCCAGCAACCCCCTCCTGAGTTCATGCCCATGGATCACGTATATAAGTTCTTTGGCTTCTCCATTTCCTATATTATTCTTAACATCGCTCTATTTTGTACCTACCAATCACACAGGGGAACATTTTTAAACATAATTTCTGTTGAGTTTGATTTTTCAGCTGTTTTAGACTTAAGTGGGCATGCTGATTTCAAAACTGCAGGTCGTTTTCTTTTATCACATCAAGTGTTTTCTGTACAACTTATCTTAATGCGATCACTCTAGGCTGGATCGAGCCTGGATAGAGGGAAGCACTAGCACTCTCCTATTGGCTGAGAGCAAAGCTCCCTCAAGTTGGGAGGGGTGGGGGACAACCTTGGAGACCAGTCACAGGCTCATACTTGTCTAGGCTATTCAGTGACACATGAGACAGTGCGGTGAGGGGTTGTGTGCTGCCCTCTAGAGCGAATCGTGTTCCGAAGTGTAGTCTGAGTTCTTGACTGTATACAAGGAGTTAGCAGAATTTATTTTTTTTGTTTACATATGTACTTATTTCCTTTCCTTCAGATCATGTCTGCCTCTGCTATTTCTCACTGTAAGTGCCTAAACAACCCTGATTTGTTTAGTTATATCTGTGGCAGTTTCACCATTCCCAGTCAAAGGACAAACATCAGCGCATTTGTCAGGCAAGCCTATTTTGCATATTTTAAAGTAAAACTTGGTGATCAAAATAAGCCTTGGGCCCCTCACAAGGTGTGCAAGCAGTGTGTCAAGAGTTTACAGATGTGGAAAAAGGGAACACGTGATAAACTGCCATTTGGTATACCTATGGTTTGGCGAGAACCCAGAGATCATTCAAGGGACTGTTACTTTTGTATAGTGAAAACGTCAGGATAGAACAAGAAAAATAAATGTAAAATAGAGTATCCTAGTCTACCATCAGCAATATGCCCAGTGCCTCATTCAGCTGAAATCCCAGTGCCAGTTTTCATTGAACTTCCCTCTTTCAAAAAACAGGAGTATGGTGAAGAACTAAGTGACAGCAACGATAAAGATTTTGAAACTGAAGATGACTCAGTTTGTAAGGGATTTGATCAGCATGAGTTGAATGATTTGGCACGAGATTTGGGACTATCCAAAAAGGCTTCAGAACTCCTGGCGTCAAGACTGCATGAGAAAAACTTGCTTGAAAAAGGAGCGAAGGTATCCTACTTTCGATCAAGAGAAAGTGCATTTCTGCAGTACTTTCGAAGTGACAGTGGCTTTGTGTACTGCCATAACATACATGGTTTAATGGAGGAATTGGGAATTCCAATCTATAATGCAAATGAATGGCGACTGTTCATCAATAGCTCAAAGCGGAGCTTGAAGTGTGTCCTCCTCCACAATGGCAATTTATTTGGTGCAGTCCCAATTGGCCATTCAGTTTGTTTTCATGAAGAATATGAAGACATAAAGAGAGTCATTGATCTGTTGCAATATCACAAGCAGAATTAGATTATCTGTGTTGACCTTAAAATGATCTGCTTCTTTCTTGGTCAGCAACGCGGATACACCAAGTATCCCTGTTTTCTGTGTATGTGGGACAGCGGAGCTCGTGAGAAGCATTGGGTGGAGTCGAATTGGCCTCCGAGATCTGACCTCAAACCTGGTGATTCAAACATTCTGCATGAGCGACTTGTTGGCAGAAAGAACATTATATTCCCACCTCTGCACATAAAACTGGTGTTCTCATGAAGCAATTTGTTAAAGCTTTGCCAACTAAAGGAGACTGTTTCAGGTATCTAATTTTGGCATTTCCTAGCCCGTTGTTCAAAAAGATAAAATACCTTAATATGTATGTTTGGTAGCAGAACTTCACTACTTGTACACAATTTGACTTACAGTAACAATATATAGCCTTTATATCAATAAAATATCTCTAAATAAACAGTATATTCAGGTAATTTTTTTCTTTATTTTCCTTTGTATGTACATTTTGTATAATTTGGGGGGCAAAGGGAGAGTATTCTGTACCTTAAAAAGTTGACATGATAGAGAAAAACTGGGGTCATTTTTGGATTCAGGTTCCAAAAGTTAGTCAAAAACTAGTGTCAGATCTAACTCAATGAAAATTGTGTTCCCCAGTGTTATGCTTCTTAATCCTTGTACGATTTTACTCTTTCTCCCCCACCCCTCCCCACTGCTAACATTCCAAATGATCTCCATATCTATGATTCTGTTTCTGTTCTAGTTTGCTTAGTTTTATTATTATTTTTTTTTGATTTTTAGATTTAGTTGATAGTTGTGAATTTGTTGTCATTTTACTGTTCATAGTTTTGATCTTCTTTTTCATAAATGTGTCCCTTTAACATTTTATAAAATAAGGGCTTGGTGATGATGAACTCCTATAGTTTTACCTTGGAAAAAGCTATAGGGAAGCACTGTATCTGCCCTTCCATTCTAAATGATAGTTTTGCTGGACAGAGTAATCTTAGTTGTAGGTTCTTGCTTTTCATCACTTTGAATACTTTTTGCCAATCCCTTCTTGCCTGCAAAGTTTCTTTTGAGAAATCAGCTGATTGTCCTATGGGAACTCCTTTGTAGGTAAATCTCTGTTCTTCTCTTGCTGCTTTAAAGATTCTCTCTTTACCTTTAACATCTGGCATTTTAATTATGATGTGACTTGGTGTGGTCCTTTTTTGGTTCAACTCTTTGGGATTCTGTGTGCTTCCTGGACATGTATGTCTATTTCCTTTGCCAAATTATGGAAGTTTTCTTTCATTGTTTTTTCAAATAAGTTTTCAGTTTCTTGTTCTTTCTCTTCTCCCTCTGGCATCCTATGATTTGGATGTTGGTACGTTTGGAGATGTCCCAGAGGTTTCTTATACTAGCCTCAATTTTTTTTTTAAATTTTTATTTCTTCTTGCTGTTCTGGGTGAATGTTTATTTCTTCCTTTTGTTCTAAATCATTGATTTGAATCCTTTCTTCCTTCCTTTCACTGTTAGTTCCCTATATATTTTTATTTCACTTAATATATCCTTCATTTCTTCCTTTATTTTGTGGCCATACAAAATGAATCTCTCAGCATCCTGATTACCAGTGTTTTGAACTCTTCATCTTATAAGTTCGCTATCTCTATTTTGTTTAGTTTTTTTTTTTTCTGTCGTTTTGTTCTGTTCTTTCATTTGGGCCATATTCCTTTGCCTCCTTAATTTGGTGACTTTTGTGTGTTTGTTTCTGTGTATTAGGTAGAGCTGCTTTGACCCCTATTTTAGTAGCATGGCTGATATAGAAAAGGCACCTGTAAATTGTGTGGGGTGGAGCCTTAAGTAGTTGCCAGGATGGGGCAACCTGCTTCATGACTTGTGGTTCAGTGGGGAGCGTGGCTCAGAGAACAGATAATGCCACTGCCTGGCTTCTGCAGGCCTGCTCAGCACTTGCCCCACTTCCAGTCACCTCACTCACCTCTCATAAGCAATTGGTGCCCTTCCAGCTGCTGCTATGTGGTTTGCATACATTCTAAGCCTGTGCAGGCCCTTTAAGCCCTGAAAATCTGGCTGTTTCTTCTGCTGCCTCAACCCCCACTGGTTTTTACAACCAGGGGTAATAGGGGTTTATGTTCCCAGTGCTGGACCCCTGGGATGTGCAGTCTTGTGTACGGCTGGGATTCCTTGCTCCCAAGGTCTCTCTCCTGATTTTTAACCACCATATGTAAATGTGGGACAATCCATTCCCCCACTGATGCCACTGTGGCCTCTTCTTCATGCCACACTGCCTTTCCACCCTGTCTCTGTGACTCTGCCCCTCCTACCTCTCTGGATGAATGTGGCTTCTTTAAATCCTTGGCTGTCAGACTTATATATAGCTTGATTTTCTGACAGTTCTGGGTGTTATTTGTTTTTGATATCTGGTTGTAATTCTTTTTATGGTTGCATGAGGAGGCAAAGCATGTCTACCTATGCCTCCATCTTGACCAGCCACTGTTCTTTCAGATATTAAAGTAAGTTTCATATTCCTAAGAGAAAACACACAAAATAGATTTATAGTCTTACCTTACATACTTGCCACTTTAAGTTGGAGAAAAATTAAAATTTCTGTGAATTGTGGGGTGAATTAATTTGTTAAGAAGTATTTCTAACTTGTCTTGGTGCTATTATTACCTATGCAAATAGCAATACAGACCATAACAGTGGCAATGACTACATTCAGCTCAAAGTCTGATGATGCTGGATTGTATACTTTGTCTTTCAGATAATGTATCCTTATTACAAAGGCAGGTTTTATTCTTAACTAGGTAACTTACCTCTTGGGAGTATGATATTGATGATATTTTTAGTCTCTACACTGCTGTTACTTTTCTGTGAGTTGTAAGTAGCAGCTGATTAGGAACATAGTGATGTTAATTCATCGTTATAACATCCTCCTGGGTTATTCATAAACATAAAACAGACTAACTTGTATATGCTACAGTAATCTAAAAAGCTTTATCATATCATCATAGTTCTAGAAAAAAGAAAACTGGATGCTATTCCAAATGGTTTCTGGTTGCTATAGGAGAGAAAAAAAGAAAAACAAGGATTATACACATAATGTGTATATTCTATCCCATAAAATATGATTCTATATATACCCACAGTAGCACTTAAATTTCCTTTCATTCACTAAGTCAGAGACGTCTTCATGTCAATGGAGATTTAAACTTTAATAATGAAAAAATAATAAAAACATTCCCAATGTTAAATGAAAGGAAGATGTAATGAAATAAATGTTTATTTTCCAAAAGGTCCAAATGTAAACATATTGATCAATGATATGCTTGTCACAGAAGACTTATTTTGTTCCACAAAGCATTAGGTTCAACAGTTTATTTTTGAGGGGGCAAAAAATCAGGAAGGTGCTACCCCTCAATAGTCTTCTACAAGCCCGGATATGGTAAAACAATGACTTGACTCCTTTTTTTTTAAAGAAAAAATGTTTTATTACTAGTGGATTCTCAGTCCATCTTTATGAATTTGTGATTCTAGGTACTAACGAAGAAGGCAATATGTTATTTTTTTAAGGAGAGTGAATTGTTTGTTGGCTCCGGTACTCAATCTGAAGGCAATAAATGGGCTCTCTCCTTTGACTTTAACCTAACTACCATTCAGCAGGTATTAAAGCCCTATACAATTCTTATCCATGCAGCTGCCCACATTTACTTATTTGGGACTATTTTATATTATGTAGGTGTAGCTATTTTACAATCACAATTTAAGTAAGTAATATTTGGAACCCAGAGAGAAAATATAATTTTGATTAAAATGTTTTAAATGGCTAGATGAATGTTTTCAAGTTCAATAGTACACATTATCTGGATAAATTGCTTCTTAGAAGTTGAAAACTATCAACAAATGGGGAGATTGATATACACTTCTTAACCCATTCAATAATACATTTAATAAGTATAATATCAACATTTACAAATTCTAAAGTCTAAGACTCTAAACTGCATAAAAGTTGTGTCATTAAGAAAAATTAAAGCTGCAATTGGTTTCTATTCCATAGGAAAAAAAGTAGTTAATTTTAAATTATTATTGTTGACAACTACCTGCTTCTGTTATCACAAGAAATGGTAAAATAATATTTTTAGGAAGTTAATGGTTATGAAAGAGTTTTTAGGGGCAATGTGATCAAAACCACTCCTTAGAAAATGATAATGCTAAGAGATCATTATATAAATTGAATTGCCTAAGAAGAACACAGAGGTTGGTGGGGCAAAGTTGAAACTAGGTCTGGTTACCTTTTTGTTTTTTAAAGATTTTATTTATTTATTTTTAGAGAACAGAGAAGGGAAGAAGAAAGAGAGGGAAGGAAACATCAACATGTGGTTGCCTCTCACGCACCCCGAACTGGGGACCTGGCCTGCAACCAAGACATGTGCCCTGACTGGGAATCAAACCAGCAACACCTTAGTTCGCAGGCCAGTGCTCGATCCATTGAGCCACACCAGCCAGGGCTGGTTACTTTTTAATGGCATGCTTTTGTCCACATCACTACCTAGACTCTACCTCAACCCTGTTTACTTCTCAATCACTTTTTCCATGTGAATGTTACTCAAAGAAAATACAATTAATAGCAAATTTGTTTGTTGTTTTAAAGTATCTAAGTATACATCAGGCAAGAAAAGATTGGTTATGCTACTGTAACAAACCACTGATAATTCTCGTGGCTTAGAACACCAAAGTCTATTTCTTGCTGTTGCTACATGCTCATTACAGGTTGGCCAGTGACCCCTGTCCTGTGTTATCCTCAATGCTCACATGAGGAAGGTCCCATTTCAGTGCTTCATAATAACCGTAGGAAAAGAAAAACAAAAGTGACAAACAGCACTCTGTTTGTGTCCAGAAGTGATCTGTGGCATCTCATTCATATTCACTATCAAAGCCTTCCTACTGGCCACTCAAACTGCAGAAGACAGGAAGAGAAATCTTCTCATGAGCTTGGAAGAAAAGAGAAATATTTGGTGGGCAAGCATGAATGAGTACATTATGTATATAACAGTTATTCCTTTGAACTTTGCAAGGAAAATATTTACTTCATTATACATTCAGTGAATAATGAATATTCATATGTCTGTGAAAATGCTACCAGAAGACAGAAGGCTAATAAAACTTTATATCTGATTATATCTGCTTGCTTCATGAAATATATTATATTACTAAACATACTTCTAAATGAGCAATATGTAAGATAAAAACTAGGATTTAAAACCAGATTTTAAAATCTCATTGTGATTTGAAGGCTTACTTCCTTCAAAAATACACTTGTTTATTTATTAGGTAATGCCAGTTTTCCCAATTCAGTTATACCCAATTTAGTAACAAAGTCAGTACAGAAAAGGATGCTCTTGGTATTCTCTCTATTTTATTGAAAACCCACCATGGTTTGAGGGAAGTAACTAGAGAAACTTTGAGATATCCCAGGTGTAGAGGTCTAAACAGCAAATGGGAATAAAAGATTATCACTAAAAACACTAAATGCTTTTAGGGAAAAGAAAGTTAGAAGCCAAATAAGTGGTACCTTCACTGCGTGGAGTGTGTGTTTTATGTTAGCTTATTTAAACATTTTTTCAGGAGCTGTGCAGCTTATACAAAGCTAATATATGACAACAATCACTTGCACAAAGATTAATGGTATTATGACAATTTTAAGAATGTAATTTGCCCAAAGGTTTTAAATAGCCAACTAACTGAAGCTTTGGTGGGGCAGGAAAAACTTTGAATCAGAAACACATAGGTTTAAATTCTACCTTTTCAATTTTAACGGTGTGGCAAGTCCTATCATCTCTCTGGCCCTGTTTCCTTTCCTCTGAATTAGGGATACTTTTTTCTATCTCATATGACTATGGAGGGGATCATTCATTCACTCATTAAATAAAACATTCACTTAGCCTCTCCACATGCCATGCACTTTACTGGGCATTAGGGATACAATGAAGTACAAAGCAAGTGGGAGAAACGCTAACTAAACCCATTGATAAACACAAGCATGGTCAGAGATAGCCTGTCTGAGGAGGAGCTGAGATTGAGAGAATGAAGATGAGCCAGCCAAGCAAAGATCATGGGGGAAAGGCCAGCTGGGCAGGGGAAGTAGCCAAGAGTAATGGTATGGAAGCTGACTCAAAGAGATGGCACATAAGAAAAACCACCTCCAGAACATCCAGCTCCTCCCCCGCCACTCTCCTACCTGCTCCCACCTACCCACACTCACGTAGCCATCCCTCTTTGCAGACAAACAGTGAGTTTCGACAGCATAAAATCTAGTGAGTGAAATAACAACCAGTGAAAGCCTTTGCAGAAATTCATTATTAGTGTTAATATAATCATTTGAATCTAATTGCCTGAGACATTTTCAAAGAGAAGGAGAAAGCTAGGAATGCGTGATCTTGGAACAGATCATCAATTCTAAAGCATTCAAATAAAAATGAGTCTGATATTTGCCTTTCTACAATTTAATTAATAGGTAATTACCTGTACTACATTAACTCTTCACTACAATAAATACTTTAACAATATATTAAAATTATATCCAAGTTCAGTTGTCTTATCTCAGAGTGGGTAGCCAAAGTTGCTAAATTATCTTAGCTGAGTTGAACAAACATCTTATAGAAGTTTCCAGCTTGCTGTCCCTGGTGGTAGTGGGGGATGGGGGAGGTGTATATTGTATGTGTCTTGTTAACTTTACTGAAAAATTGCTCTGAGGAAAGCAGGGTACCACAGAGCATCCAAATAGACATCTTTAAATGATGAAACAAATAAACTCCACTGCTAAGCTGCATGTAACATTTTGATCAAGTGCTCCTGTCAAGCACCAGGCAATAGCCTTGTTAAAACCACAGGCCCAAAATGGCATCACTTGTGCTAACACCCATGATGCTAAACCTAGATCTAATACTTGACCTAATTGCTGTTTCAACCTCTCCCAGAAGCATAATCTTAATCAACCAGTCTGGAATTTTGTGGTCAAAACCACTGATGCGATCTGCATGATGAGAAACCCTTGCCATTCCCTCCCTGCTCCCCCCAAATTGTCCAGACCTAAAAATAACCCTTTCTTTTCTTTTGTTAATAGTTTTCTTGCCCCACCCTCTTATAAAAATCTTCCACTTTGTACACTTTGGTGTGCCCTTTGACTTGCTAGATGAGATGCTGCCTGGTTCATGAATCACTTAATAAAACCAGGTAAATCTTCAAATTTACGTGGTTGAATTTTGTCCTTTAACAGCTTCTTGAGTCCACATCCATAAACTTCATACTTGTGAAGACATACAGTGTTAAAGACAAGAACTATTCCAAGTACAATCCTAATTTACATGTTACAGCAGATTCTGAGTCATTGTAAGAGAATTGTGCCATCATCGCGGACCTGAAAGCCTCGTGAGCGTAAACAAGTAAGCATCCCATGTTTGATCCTTTGACAGAGGTGATGTGCAGGATTCCAGACTGAAGTATTCAAGTGTCCATCATCAAATGAGGCCACTTGATTAAGATGAGATAAAATATTAGACCAATTTAAAAAAGCACTAATGTTAATTTCTATTTTTTAAATTGCAATAAAATTATTTTTTCCTTTTATAGTTACCCAGAAAACGATTGTTCAGAGTTCCTACCTGCATTCAGCTTGACTAGTGGATAAATAAATCTGATAACATCAAAGCATTCTTATTTTAAATTATTTTAGTTGTCATTACATCACTTAATGTGAATATTAGATATGTATATATGTGTTTATATATGTATGTTTACCATAATTAGATACCCTTCAAATGTATCCTGTTTAGTAAAGCTCTCCAAATAATCTTGTCATATTTTCTTTGATCTTCTTTTGAAAGTAAAAAATGTATCCTTCCTTCGCAATGTGACAAATGGTTCTGGATATAAGGGATGAGGAAGGGCAAGGCTGAAAGAACGATTGGGGTTTTCTTTCACATAAGTCTTCCATTATGTCCACTGACTACCTGCTCAGCTTTTCTGTAACTCTCCTAATATTACATTTACTTCAACTTTAAACAAAATTTTAAAATTACTTAGGAACTAAGATGTAGGTGTTTTTGTTTTTGTTTTCCCCACAGAGGATACTTCAGGTTCCAAGTAATGACAACAGTGGAAGTCTGTTTCTGATAATTTCATGTCTTCCTTGGTATTTGTCCGGAAGCCTAAAAGGAAACAGGCATTTTTTCCAGTCCCATCTATCACAGCCTCAGAGTTATATAATAACATGTCAAAATAATGACTCCCAGGCACTGTGAAGTCATGCACTGCCTTCCAAAACTTCTAAGAAAGATGTAACTTTTTTCTTTAACAAGTACATTTTGTAGACTCATGCTACTTTGAAAACTGAAAATCTATATATGGTGTTATGGCTGAGCATAATATTAAAAGATAGTATCATGACATTCTTCAACTATTCAAGAGAAAGCAGCATTTTCCACATATATGCTCATTATATCTGGGATCATTTCAGCTTTCAAAAATGGTAGCAGTCTGCTTGTAATTAGATCACAAAGGATGACTCAGTGGTAACTGAAGTATCTATACAAAAACAGCATTAACTGGGATGGTATTTCTCCTAGCAAAAGCTGAATTTTCTTTGCTGTTAAAGTGTTCAGATACTTTCCAACATGATATAAAAATTTTGCATTATCTTATTAAAATAAAAACCAATGTTAGATTTCCACAATCAAAGGCATGCATAAGGAAATTCATGACCCAAAATTAAAATAATAGCATACCTTTTCCTAAATACACATGTTCATTATAGAGATTTTACAAAACAGGAATGTATGAGGGAGAAAATAAAAATCATCTATATTCACTTTCTGAAGATAAGATATCTACACTTAATAATCTGGTACATTTTGTTCCAGTTTAAAAAACTGTTGATTTTGAAAGAATTTTAGGCTTATAAAAAAAGTAGCAAAAATATCACAAAGAGTTACCTTGGGTTACCTTATGTCATCCACACCTCTTTTTTTTTTCTTTTTCTTTTTGTATATTTTATTGATTATGCTGTTACACTCATCTCATTTCTTCTCCCTTTGCTCCCCTCCACCCAGCACCACCCCTACCCCCAGCAATCCCACCCTCCTTAGTTCATGTCCATGGGTCATGCATATAATTTCTTTGGCTTCACCCTTTCCTGTTCTATTCTTAACTTCCCCATCTATTCTGCACCCTCCTACTATGCTTCTTATTTCATGCACCATTTCCCTACTTCTCCCCCTCCCAACTGACACCCCTCCACATGCTCCCCATACCTATGATTCTGTTCCCACTTTGGTTGGCTGCTAAGTTTGTTTTTGTTCTTTTTTTTTTTTAGATTCTGTTGTTGATAGTTGTGGTTTTTTTGTCATTTTAATATTCATAGTTTTGATCTTCTTTTTCCACACCTCTTTCTTTAATATTAATACCTTGCATAACCATAGCACACTTACCTAAACCAAGAAATCAACATTACTATTACAGTACTATTAACTAAAAACACTGACTTTATTTAAATTTCTCCAGGTCCTTTTCCTCTTCCAGAATTCTCTCCAGGATCTCATTTTGCATTTAGTTGTCACATCTCTATGGTCTCCTCTGACCTGTGGCAGGTGATGATGGTGACACTTCTAAAGAATGCTGGTCAGTTGTATTGCAAATGTTCATTAATTTTGTTTTGTTCGATGTTTTCTCATGATTAGATTGAGGTTCTGTATTTTGGTTAAGAACATTACAGATGTAATGCATCCCTTTCAGTATATCTTATCAGGGGACATACAATGTCAATATATTATGGGTTATGTTGACCTTGATCACTTTGTAAAAGTGGTGCCTGCCAGATTTCTCCACCGTAAAGTTACTATATTCCTCTTTGTAATTAAAACACATTTTTGGAAGAGGTACAATACTTTCAAAAGCAAATATTGTGTTTCTTCTCAAACTTTCAGCAATAATTTAAGTAACCATTGGTGAATCTTGCCTCATGGTGATTTTCTATTTCCCTCATTACATCTTCATTTATTAACTTGAATCCTTCTCTAAGGAAGAGCTGTCTCTTCTCCTCCATTTATGTATTTACTCAAATATTTATTCATATCTGTATGGCCTCATGGATATTTATTTTATTCTATGGGTTATAACCCAATTCTATTTCTTCTTTTGTAAATTGTTTTGGCTTAGACCTTATATTGTGACACTGCAGGGGGTAAGAGTCTCATCTTGTACATTTTTTGATCCCAGCCCTGCAACCAACTGAATCCCTGCAAAAGCCCTGGTTCCTTTCATTAGATAATGGTATTAGAAACTAAGATCTCTGTGGTAGGTATGATTATTGCTACTGGTGTATCACCACTTCTAGTCCCTCTCAATTGACAGAGCTTGAAAATACATGTGTGTATACTAACCCATGTATATATACAGATCTAAATTTATCCCTGTATCTAATGCTTGTCTCTGTGTGTATGTGTGTGTGTATGTATACACTATAAGTTCATACTGATGCCCATAATTCCAATACAACACTACAAGACTTACACTAGTCTTTTCCCTATCCTTATGTTTTACTTCTATCTAGTACAGACAGTGACAAAACTGGCTCTCATTGTCTACAATACATGTGCTTATTTGTCTAACTCCAGGGTTCTCAGAAATAGTTTCTGAATTATGAAGCCATACCCATGTCAGAAACAAATTTACTAGGTTAAAAACATTATTTGTGTTTACATCTTTTTGCCTTTAGCTTTACATCACTCATGCAACATAATGGTTAGTTTTTTCCTTTTCTACCTCTTCAGTGCTATTTTATTCATTTGTAATAGGTTCATTTGCTGCAGTTTCTATTCCATCTGGGGTTCATTCACATCATGGTGAATTGAAAAAACATTTTACATACTATATAATTCATTTTTTGTGCTGTAGTTTTATGAGTTTTGACAAATGCATAGTGTCTTGTATCCACCACCACAGTCAAGATATAGAACACACATCACCCTCAACTCCCAGTCTCCAAAGTGAGTTGAGAAGCCTGTGGTACCCCCCAGAGCAGTCTTGCTTAGAAAAAGATATAACTCCCTGGTAGGCGAGGTGCTGAGGTGTGCATGGGAAATCTGAAGATCTGTTTCATCTCTTTCTGTGACCTTACAACTAAATCCCCTGTGATCAATAGTCACCAGCTCTTTACCATGTAAATGGTTTATATGCATGTGAAATCATTCCCATCCCCAACCCCTACTCAACCCCCCACTACGTTCTTTCATAGGTCAGTTTCAGGAATCAACCCCGAAAATATATTTCATTAAAATGCCTTACGCAGTGTTTGCTTCTCCAGAGCCAGTTCTAGTGTGAGGAATGGCGGCTTCTTTGTAAGTCAAAGAGCTCCAGGGAACAGAAGCTCCCCAAACCTCCCCAGAGGCAGCAGAACCCTGAACTTCAGTCATCAGGCAGCACTGCAAGGACCACCAGTGGGTAGGATCCAATGTCTGCTTTAGCCCATTGATCATTGAGAGACGATTTCTGGAACATCAGCCTTTTGGACAGGAGGAAGACTGTGGAGGTTTTAAAGGGCCCTGAATTCTGTTGGTCCAAAGAATGGGTAAGCTTTCATCCCACATGTGAAGAAGTTTTGACAACTGTGGCAGCTGTGATTTCAAGTAGCCCAGGGCTTGTTTGATATCTGTTAACTATACTTCAAATAATTCTATAAACAAATGATTCATTGATTCTTAAAAATCCAATGCAAAAAAATCTCATATTTTCCCACTCTTCTCTGGATTCCTGATACTCTTTAATTTTGGAGCCAACTTTTCAGTTTTGAAGTTGAAAAGACTGAAGAACTGCTCCAGTTTACAGCTTCAAAAAAAAAAAAGGAAAAGAAATGGAGAAAATGAGGCTATCTTGAAGCTACAAGAAAAATCTTCCACTGAAATGTACACTAGCCTTCATAAAATTGTTAAGAGCAGATGGGAGAAGAAAAAAAGATAAGGATGATGCTATTTGCCCACTTTAACCTCCATGCAGGGACTCTTATTTTAGTTTAGAAAGAAGTGGTTTTCTACCCATCTGGAAACTCTCTTCTCAGCCAGATATCAAAGACTAGAGCTAGGGATGTAAGCAGATATGGGGCAGAGAGAACACACATGCTGAATCAATCAGTCTGAATTTGAGTCAATCTTCTGTCAGTTACCAGCTAAGTGACTTAAGTCACTTAATCTCTTTGGCTCTCATACCTCACAGGTTCTTATTAGGAGCAAATAAAAAATGTGGGTTGATAGGCCTGGCACATAATAGGTTTTTCATAAATGTTAATTGAATGAGAAAGTAATCGTAGCTATATGTGGTTCAACATGTTTTGCCTTGAAGCCAACTTCACTGATAGCATTTCATGCATATTGGTTTTGTTGCCTGGCTACTTTGGCACTGTCCTGGACATTAACACAAGAGAAACAAATCTGGTCTTGGATGGATGGCAGTTCACACTCTAGAGCTAAACCTTCACACTCCATCACCCATGAATAGGATGATACACTAATGTCCACAGTAGAATCACAGCCAAAGACTTGATGCAGAGTGTCATTTTCTGGGTAGGAAGGAACACAACCATAGGTTGGTGCTTCAAATAAAGCCTGATTTTAAGAAAAACAAAGCCTCTTACAGGAATTTTCTCAAGACTGCTTCCTACCCCACCCCCCATCCTTCGGTGCCCAATTTGACTTTAAATATTGCAGCTGCTGGAAAAGAACTGCAAAATATAAAAAAGAATTTTATTTTAAAAAGCATTTTTTTTGCCCCTTTAAAAGTCAACTTACTTCATGGAAAATTGCTGTATTATTAAACTTCCTTGGTTAAATCTCATTAGCAACAAGCTCATATCATTAGTAAAATTTCCTATATGTTGGCTTAACCCAAAATAAGCCAACTATATAATTTATTATCCAGACTGAGACACTTTTGGGAGTGCAAGTGGACTTCATTAATGATTATGCTGTGACCATAAAGACTATTTGGGGATGACCTTAGGAACACCTTGACAGAAGATCACTCTAACTTTCCGGAAAGGTTGTTGACTACCCTGATCCCTGAAATCTGAAAGGACAGATGCACAAGGGAACTGCAGAAGGAAGTGAGGCTGTTTAGATAAGCAGAAGCATATAATGATTCTTTTTCCCCCTGAACTGGAATATTTTCATGTAATTTTCATTTTAGCATTAGCTGGTATTCTAAAAGAAAAAGTTCTGTATGCCTGAATTGTGACCAAATTTCAAAGCAGGAATAGATTTCCTGTGTCAATGGCCTGGACTTTGATTTATTGTTTGCTCATGCAATAGAAACAGCATGCCAATTTTGTGATTATTAGATTTGAACATCATCATGTGTCATCTCTCTCCCCTGTAAAGGGACACATTGTCTTCAACAGGTCTGAGGATATAAGGTTAAAACTCAAATCTGGGCTTTCAGATAAGGTGTGCGGGAAACAAGAGTGTCTAAGTATATTCAATAGACATTTCTGTTTAAATACTATGTGCAGTGTATGCAATATATATTTGAACCTATTAACTTTATCAATTAGGTACAGTGGGAGTTGTCTTTATATTGTGCAATATTCTTTCTGCCAAGTAATTTGCTCAATAACATTACATAAATATCCTTATTAATTGCTTACAAGTAACTCACAGCTATTTAAAATGTTTCGATAGTGACATCTTTTCTTTGCAGGGATCAGACAAGGCCTTTGTTTTATGTCCTTTCTTTTTCAAGCTTTCTTATGTTCACTTTGAAAACTCACCACTTACCTGTATCTTTCAGCTAGTATATGCGGGAGACACTAAAAGAATTTTTTAAAACAAGAATGATGAATTTTAAACACCCAATTAATAAGGGCTTTCTGTCAAAAGCTAGATACTATATATTTAACATTTATCCCCAGTTGCATTTGTAAATTCACTTTTCACTTCTTCTTTATGTGATTCATTTATTTTATAATCCAGGTAATATTTCTGAACTATTTTCTATGTGCTGCCCACCATTATCACTACAATCATACCCAAATGGATAAGGCGTGTGCCCTGCCTCAAAGTACTCACTATGCAATTTTCGCTATTTACAACGAAGTAACAGGGTGAGGGTTATGACTATATATTTGTATACGTGCTCAGGGTTCAGAAAACTGTGAAAACATGCAAATTCTAAAGTTATTTTGAAGTGTAGCTATTTAAAAGGTCAAAAAAGGTGTTTTTCTCTCAACAGCTAATGGAAATGGAGGGAAATCTGCTAAGCAAAGAGGTTCAATTTGGCCATGCATTCATTAGCTGTTTCAGGCACTGCCTCTGCACCCCACCAAGAGGAGGCACTTACTGAGGGCTCTGGGGAATGTCAGGCACGAGTGCATGTCCCAAAGGAGAAACCCTATTTTCCACTGATATTTAGTTATTTCTTTTTTTCACTACTAAAACAAAGGTCTTTGCAAACCCCACCTATTTATCTCCTTCGTGAATGTTAGATTGTACAAAATTTCATTTCAGAGTAAAATCCCTTTAATGCAAATGTTCCTGTATAACACTAATTGTGTATAATTTAGGTATTTTATTTACAAAGATCCATTGACTAAGAGTGATTAGCAATTTATACCCTTATTGTGAAGACAGAAAAAAAAACAAACTATAACTTATAGATATTCATCAAATCAATACATATTTGGATAACTATGACTTTTCTGAGTGTTGAAATTCATAGCTGAACTCAGTGAGATTGACTAAGGCATTTAAAATTATAAACCAAGTAGGAATAAAACAAAATGTCATTTTCAATATTATAAACACTCAAGATGAGCAGTTTAAAAAAAATAAACATATAAATCATTAAATAACTACAAAAATAAAATAGTAAATGATATGGTTCATGAGATTTCAGTGTTACAAATGCAAGGAAGTAGAAAAATAATCACATGAAGCTAGCATACCTTCAGGTGACTTCCTTAATTATTACAATTCAGAAACTTTTTGCTTCCCAGACAAAAGGAACTCATAAGAGAATCTTTTCACCCAGGGAAAACATGGCTAACATCTAAGTCTCCTTCTTGGTCCCTCATAACCACCAACAGTACAAGAAACAAATTTATGAGCTTACTTGTTACATGAATAGCTGGAAAGAAATAACCAAGTTACAATAATTTATAAGGGAGGGGGCATTCCTTAGGGGACCAAGGACTTTTTCCAGGGAAGTCAGATGCTTCCTAAAGCTGTTCACTATTAGAGTCCCTTGTTACCAAATAATCACATATTTCTCCCATATGACTTCTGAACAAATTGAGAAATGGGCTCAAAATCAGAGAGTGATCAAACTATCTACTTAAATTTCATTAAAGCTGGTTTAACACGTTCCCTTGGACGCAAGAACAAGAATGTGCCTCTAATTCTTCTTTCTTTGAATTTTCAGGTAGTCACCCAGTCAAGGGCAAAGTACCTGGGCAGCAAGGCAGGCTTGCCTCTCATCAGGAAAGGCCTGTCCCACTGGGCATTGCACTTAGAGTAAAAAACACACACACACACACACACACACACACACACACACACACACACACACACACACACACACACACCAGGCTCCTAAAGGAAGCCAAAAAGAACAGAGGGACAGAAAGACAAATGCCATCTGAGCCCAGCATTTTACAGCTTCATTTTGCCTAACATGAACCAATAGTTCTGTCTTGTGCTATCACATCAGTTAGATAAGTCATCTTCTTACAGAAAAGGAGCTGTTTCTATCTCATGCTTCACAGATTGCTGAATGCACCGGTGAATCGATGGGAAGAAAGCAAGAAGATGGTCAGCTTTATGGCAGTTTAGAAAAAAATGTGGTTCCTTTAAACCAAATGCAAGCAGAGACAAAAACTTCCTTCTTCAATTACCTTTGTCTAGATTGTACTTACTTTCTCTGACTACATGTACACCTCACGCACACACGCATGCTCGCTGTACCATTTATTCTGATTCAAAATCATTTTTGGCTTTTTTTTGTTACTTAAATGCTCACAGGAGTCTTCTTTCCCTGATTACAGATTATAAATTTCAAGATGAAGACAGTACAGTGCAGCAAAAGCGTGTGGACTTTAGGTTCCCAGGGAACTGGATGCAAATTCCAATTCTGAAATTTACTAGGTATGTAATGGTGGCTGAGTAATTTAACCCTTCTGAGGCTCAATCTCATCTATAAAATGGGCCTAACTCCTAGGGTCATTATGGGGCATACGAATAACAATGCATACAAAAATCTATTGAACGTGCTTTAGACACATAGCCACTCATGTTTGTCCCCACAGAAGACATTCTGCATGGAGCATGATTTTCTGTACATTGCCAAGAATGTCAAATGACTTCATGAATATTAAGCTCCCACTGTCCCGCCTTGGAAGGCCACTGCTGAACAGATACTACTTTTGTACACACAGTTTTGGAATATTTGTATATTTTTAGTGTTTGAATATTCTGTCCTGGTACTTTAGGAATGATCTGCCTTTCAAGTTAGAGATGTATTCTGTAAAACTATGCCAGCACATTGGCAGTTCATTGTTTCCATGAATAATTGAAGGCTTGTTTCAAAGGATGCAAAGTTTTACTTTTTCAAGATGAATAAATTCAAGAAATCTAATGTAAAGTATGGCAACTAGAGTTAATAATAAAGTCTTATATACTTAAAATTTGCTAAGAGGGTAGTTACTAAGTGTTCTCACCACAAGAATATGTAGTACCACAGAGACTGAGGATACCATCAGCACTCAAAGCAAGTCTGAATAATTGAATAATTCTGAACAATCACAAAAAGATTATTGAAAAGGGTGTGTGACCCTGAGTCTGTGGGTGTCTGAGACTGACTACCTGGGAATTTTTTAATTTTACTTTTGTGTAAAATACAATGTTCATTAAAGGATAGGTAATAAAATGATGCTAATTTGAAATAAAATCTATTATTGAAATGCAACAGTAACTTATGCCATTTAGAAATTAGATCAAGCAAAGAATTTTTTTCTAGTGGGAGTATTTTAACAACTACATTTCTTAAATTGCTGGTAGGTGGTAATTACAAAAACAAGTTAGATCTGTACTTGGTTTATTTATTTATTTTACATATAGTGCCTACTATTTTCAGCATTCATTTATCCTAGCTTGTTCTTTAATTCTGGAACAGTCATTCACAAAATAGTGAATACTATTGTGACTATTTTGCAATGAGTCAAGTTTTTATAAATGCACACACACATATAACACACATATATGTATGTATATAAATTCACTCTAAGGTTAAAAATAGTGGGGTTTTTTTGGTGAGAAGTTGTCCCTTTGTAACAATTAGTGTGACAGCCAGCCCCCAAGATGGCCCCCAACAAATCCCACCTCTTGATATTCACACCTTTGCATCACCTTTGTGGCTGCTATTTGTAGGGTTCAGATCAATATGAGAATGAAGTGGCGCGTGCTCAAAAACAGGAGAAAATGCCACTAAAGGTACAAAGTATGAAGTTTTTCCCTTCCTTCCATGGTCACTCCCTCATTCAACTTGTCATACAATTTTTTATTTACTATTTAATGTCAACCATATTATTTACGTGTGTATAAATACTTGTAAATTGTCCCTTCAGACTTCATCTACAAAACATAAATTAAATATAAAATTATGAAGATTTTCAATGGAATAAGCAAAGCATTAAGTTGTTCGTGATGCCCTCTGAACACTAAGTTATCTCCAGCTACATTAATTGCAAGTCCAGGAAACTAACCCTTCCCTTTTCACTTGGTACCAGGGATAATCTGTGTGTCAATTAGAATTTAAAGGAAGTGATGTTGTCATTTACATAATTAGATTATAAAGGACACTGCTGTGTCTGCGTGTCTGTCTGTTTGTCTATCTATCTATTTATCCATCTTTCCATTTACTGGAGGAGAAGCAAGCTTCCATGTCTGAAAGCACTCGGGAAGCCCTGTGGAGAGATCTAGATAGTGAAAACGGAGGTTTCCAGCCAGCAAGACGCTGGCCAATAACCACATAGCTGAGCCTTCTTAGACATGGTTCCATCAGTGAAGTCACAGCTGCAGATGATGCAGTCCCTGCAAAATTGTGATTATAACCTCAAGCCAGACCATGAGAAAGAACCACCCAGCTGACTTCTCTTGAATGCCTTATCCTCAGAAACTGAGAGATAATTGTTGTCTTAAGCCACTACATTTTGGAGTAATTTGTTAGGCAGTGATATAAAATAAGTGCAGTTAAAATAGGATAATGGCTGTAAATAAATAGACTGCACCAAAATCTATGTTACCACACACAATGAAAGTGTACTTTTTCCTTCCATAACAGCCTGGGCAGGAATGGGTTGTTGAAGCAACTCTCTTCCATGAAGTCATTCGGGCACCCGGTCTGACTGCGGGTTTGCTGGCTTCGGCAGGTGGCCTGCGTGCTGCTCTCACAATGACGACGATTTCTTTTTCCAACGGAAAAATGCGATATTATCCACATCTTCAAATTTATTTGTATAGGGTTAAGAAAAGCAGTTGTTTATTATTCTTTGTATTTCCTCCAACTCTGTGTTTATTCTCCCTGGATTATTTGCTATTTTGAACATTAACTTTGTTTTCTTGCTTAGGTGAGCTAGCTCTTTATCTTTTTTATTAGTATTTTAAAAAGAAAAATTTTTAGATTTTTTTCCCCAACTCAATTCCATTTCTATTTTATTAGTCCTTTATTTCTGTTTATTTTGTTTCCATTTCAACTTCTTTATTGGAACGTATAATTTATCATTTTATTTTTATCTTAAATGGTTATACATATTTAATACATTTATCTCTGAGCAATGCTTTAGTAGAATCCCACTAATTCTCACATATAATGGTTTCACTGTAGTGATAGATATTCTGTAATTTTAGTTTGTATTTCCCCCTTTGATCCAACAGTTGTTTTAGTGATAATATAAATAAATGAAGTGATATTCTATGTTTTCTAATACAGTGAATTTTTCTTATCCTCAGCCAGTGACACAAACCCAAATCTTGAGGCACAGGAACATGAAAAACTTTTCTTTTGTTGTCCCTACTGCTACTAATACTATTACTTCTACTTTTGCACATGCATAGGTTTTAAATGTAAATGAAGTCACATGGTTTAAAGTTAAGAGCAGATGGAATGGAAAGAAATAGCATTAAGAGTAAACTTGCACTCCTGTCCTCAAACACACAATTGTCCCCTAACTAGCTCTTCTTTTCGTTCTTGTGTGAAGTGGAGGGGGAAGCACTGCTGGAGGCGCTACTTCATCTTCTGTTTTACATTCAGAGAGTACAAATGAAATTAGGCATCTCTCTAAACTTACTACACTTGTGATTTTTCATATAGAGTTTTATTTATATTTAAAAACAGCATTTTCTAGGGTGAATCCTGAATTTATTTATGATATATATTATTTCTGTTTTAAAATAAATTTTATATAATGAACTACCAATGAGATGTTAAGATATATTTATTCCTATTATCTATTTTAGAAGATCTTTGGGGGGAAGTAACATCAGTGATGAAACAATATTCAGAGCCAGTCTCTGAAGCAACTGTCCTTGGGTGGCTCAGATTCTTCATTCTTCCTCCTTAATTTAGAAGCTGCAAACTTAGCAGCCATGTTTATATTGAAGACCTGAATATCTTAGCTGTAGATGACCAGGACCGAAGGCAATTGGATGGATTATTTCTCCAGTGTGCTAAAATTAGCTCTTCTCTCTCTCGCCCCCCCCCCTCTCTCTCTCTCTCTCACACACACACACACACACACACACACACACACACACTCTGGCTGGAATTGTTACCCATAGAACAGTTTGCACTATGTGGATGGAAAAGGAGCAGAGAACAGTGGCATGCAAGATGGAGTGGAAAAAAATAAAACAAAAAACAGCAGAATGGGGTGGGAGGAGTATTGGAAAGACAGTCTGGAGAACAAATCAGTTCTTGGTTTTTGTTCTTATCTGATTTGGCATCCTTAGGCCATTTCTGTTGAATGATTTTCTTTTTAGCTCAAGCTATTTCAAGTTCTCTCACTTATAATTAAAATAGTCCCAAATAATATAACATCCCAGTCATTCCCACTGGCATGAGAAAGCAGGGACTGACTGCCAGTATTTTGCTCACACTCTGAGACTGGGTTATAGAATTGCAGTTTCTCCGAAGACTCTGAGATTCCAGCTTTGCTGGTAAATGAACAATACAGGCCCCAGCCCCCTGCCTTCTGCTACTACCTTCTTGCAGTGCCTGTGGCCACACAAGATCTCCCAGGCCTGCTTCGCTATGCAGTCAGCTCAGGCTTGGCTCACAGATAACAACTGTCTGGTTTTCCGTTCCCAGCCTGTCCTGAGCTATTTTTGCTACTTGGCTGGAGGAAGGTGGAAAGGAACTAATGGGCAGCAAATTGGGAAAAGTTGAAAAGCGTGGAGAATAAAAGGTGTAAAAAAAAAAAAAAGCAAATGATAAAAGGGCAGTAATACCAAAGCAGCCAGAGAAGGTGGGGTTGGTCAGAAATAAAGGGAAATGGGTGAAAGTCATAAGGGTTTGATAAGAAAATTTTTATTATATTTGGGTATTAGCACATATATGTGCCTGTATACATGTGCTGGCCCTGGCTGGTTTAGCTCAGTGGATTGAGCGTCGGCCTGCGAGCTAAGTGTCGCTGGTTCGATCTTCCAGTCAGGGTACATCAGAGAAGGAAAACTCTGACTCCAAAAAACCTCCGCTGCCTTGCGGCATACCTCTTCAGGGGAAAGGCTAAGGGAGTAAACCCCGACAGAAAATCCGGAGCCGGAGTCCCTAAGGCGGTTTGACATTGTAGTCAACACCGGCAACTCCTGCGGCGCACCTGAAGCCAAGCTGTATTGACTCCGTCTTTCCCTTGGATCCTTCAGTTGCGAAGAGAGGGGGGGTCTGCTGCATGGGCAACAGCAGACCCTCCATATCACCCTGCCCAGGCTCTGTAGCTTCAGCGTCATCACAAGATGTCGATTCAACACGGGAGGAGACAGATACCATGTCACTCCCGAGTCGGACTGCACAGCCATTCTCGGCGGTGCAGATAGACTCTTAAGAAGCTACACCATCGTCTCTCGAGATGGACGGCTGCCGACGACGATACATGTGCTAATACCTAAATATATATACATATATACGGTATGTGTGTGTGTGTGTGTGTGCATGTGTATGAGGACTGTCCTGAAAAAGTCCAGACATTGTTACTATAATGAGAATGGTTTGCGAGACATCAATGTAACCTGGCAGCCAAGGAGAGTGGACTGGGATGTGCATGTGTGAACAATGATAACTTCACTGTACTAGTCAGTGGGGACAGTAGATGCCATTGAGTGAGCCTGTGTACTGTGTAGCTGTTGCATTCAGAATGACTGAGTGAGTAGGACAATGAATCTGCATCAAATTTTGCATTAAGCTTGAACATTCCTCCGCAGAAACTATTCAGATGATTCAGAAGGCTTTCAGGGATGATGCAATGAGTGCAGCACAAATACAAGTGTGGCACAAATGCTTCAAAGATGATCAAGAATCTGTTGAAAGGGACCCATGTTCTGGAAGACCTACAACAAGCAGAATGCCTGAACATGCTTGGGCTGCAATCAACAAAACTCAGCAACTGCCAGTGCAAGAACCAGAAGCTGATCTGGGAATTCCAAAAACTACTGTGTCCGAGATCTTGATGCGGAATCTTGGCATGAAATGTGTCATGGCAAAATTCATTCCATGGCCTGTGCTACTGGAGCAGAAGGAATATCGTGCTGCAGTTGACAGAACTGTGTGAGGTCCCAAGGTGCCTACTCTGAAGGGGACTGAGGCATCATTGCCCTAGGTACAATGCTTCTTGTATCTTCCTCAATAAATGTCTCTATTTTTCATAGCATGTGGCTGGATACTTTCTGGACAAACCTCATATATCTGTGATTTTCCACTACTTTATATCACGCCAGGAATTCCATCTACTCCTCTGAGCTCCATTGGCTGTGCTCAATTTTGCCTTCAACGGAAGTTGTGCCCTACACTCATCATGCCACGCTGACTGTCCATAAAGTAAATTGTTCTGATGAGCAGCCCACCTTTTCACATCTTGCCAATTCTCCTTATCCTTTATGTAACTCTGATGAACCATTGTGAAAACAACCAATAGCAGGTCCCTGGTTATATATTTGTATGCGAATAGGAGGGAAAGAACATTCAGGCATAGAATTAAACTCTGCTCTTTTGCATGTTTTTCAAACCAACACAGGTATGACCCACTAAATATCCACCAATGTTTCTTTAATGAGGAATGGAAGAATTTCTTCCTTTCATCATAAAAGTTTAACCCACTGGGAGTAGCTCTACGTATTAGGAATATCTGGTTTTGCCCTTGTCCAATATGCATATTCTATTAGTAACAGAATAACAAAAACACATTTTAGAAGGTTAAAGTTACAAACCCTTGGGGAGGAAAATGACTTGTATAATCAAAATGCTACCAGGCACTTAACTAAAGCAGCTCTGGCGGGGATAATTATAATTTATCACCAGAAAGCACACTAAGATGCAGAATACATAATCATCTTATCAGTAAGCTGAGAGCAGTGGCAAAACTCATTTAAATTAAGGACCAAAAATTTAAGTCTCAAGGAAATTATAAGGTGTCAAGCAATCAGTAAAATCGAGATAAATGCTAACATAACAGTCAGTCTTTCAAAACTGAAATTTGTTTTGGACTGAAGTCCGTAACCACAAAGGGTTAAAAATGTCCTGCAAGGTTGAGGAGTGAGAATGGCTTGTTAGGGGTGCATCCTTCCTTGAAACAGTACAGAGTTTTCAACTTCTTTTTCTGTTGGAGAACTATATATTTAGGTATCACAATTATAAATATAAAATTATACCCCTTTGCTGAGAGCCTAAAACTATATCATACAGGGCTTAAACTACATTAAGTGCACAGTGTTTGGGCTTTCTCTGCTATAGTTCCAATTTTATTTTGTTTTTAAGGGACTCTGTGTTGTGTATAAACCACCATAATGCTCTTTTAGACAGAAGCTACCCACAGTCAACTGCACTAAAAATGTAATATCTGGCACACTTAAATAGCACTTTGTCCTTTTCCACCATTTTTACCTGTGCTTTTGCAAGACAGTTGCCCTGGGTACCGGAGAAAAGAGTAGTCTTTTTGCCCCATCCATTCTCCAAGGAGAAACTTCATAAATGCCCTGCTCTGCCCTTTTCTCCTCAGCACAGACAAGCCAGGGTGTATTTCCAGAAGGAACTGTTCTAATAAACAACAGAAAAATTAGCAAAGGCAAGGCAAAAACATAACATACAGTATGAAGTGAAAGTATCAAATCCAGGATAACTAAAGACTGCAGAAAAGCACTGGTAACAAAGAAGAAGGAAAAAGAGGCTTAACCCACTCATAGGGAATTCAAGTCTTTGTTTTTGCCTTATACTGGATATGTGTGCTTGAATGTGGGGACCCTCAATTTTTGTTTTAATTTGTTTGTTTGAATGTGTGAAATATGATTTGTTATGGATGCTAACTTTTCTGTGAACTCCTCAGTGGGTCAAATGTGAGGCATTTTTTAACCCGCTGAAGCAGTTTTGATCAGGAACACCATGTTACACACGGTTGCCGCAGCACTGCCCTTCAGGGCGGCAGAGGTCCCCTGTTGGTTCAAATCTCCTAAACAGATTAAACCACAGTACCACCTGTGCCCTCTCCTGTGAGTGCTACTTTGAGTCTGAGACCCTGGCCATGACCCACACGTAATAAGTTAACAAACAAAAGTTTTGCCTGGTCCAACAGTCCTGTGCCTTTTAAAGATATTCTACTTTCCCCATCACCTGGCTGGTTTGGCTCAGTGGATTGAGCGTCGGCCTGCGAGCTAAGTGTCGCTGGTTCGATCTTCCAGTCAGGGCACATCAGAGAAGGAAAACTCTGACTCCAGAAAACCTCCGCTGCCTTGCGGCATACCTCTTCAGGGGAAAGGCTAAGGGAGTAAACCCCGACAGAAAATCCGGAGCCGGAGTCCCTAAGGCGGTTCGACGTTGTAGTCAACACCGGCAACTCCTGCGGCGCACCTGAAGCCAAGCTGTATTGACTCCGTCTTTCCCTTGGACCCTTCAGCTGCGAAGAGAGGGGGGGTCTGCTGCATGGGCAACAGCAGACCCTCCATATCACCCTGCCCAGGCTCTGTAGCTTCAGCTTCACTGGAGAGGACACTCCAGCGTCATCGCAAGATGTCGATTCAACACGGGAGGAGACAGATACCGTGTCACTCCCGAGTCGGACTGCACAGCCATTCTCGGCGGTGCAGATAGACTCTTAAGAAGCTACACCATCGTCTCTCGAGACAGACGGCTGCCGACGACGACTTTCCCCATCCCACCCCACTGACACCTCCCTTGTGAAGATCTTGCCCTTCCCCCTCTCTATCCAATTTTCAATTCCTTTCCCTCCTAAGACTTCTGTGTCTATTTCATTTGAAGAGCACTGATGTCAGGCTCTATGTAGTTCTCTGAAGCCAGTTCCTCCCTGTTTTAGTTTCTCAGTTCTATACACAACTGGAAAAGTCTTTCCTTCTCCTATTCTTCCTCTGGGTGGGGTGGAGGGGCTTCATGTCAAATAAGTGTAGTTTCCCAATATTGCAATATCTTAAGTACTGAAAAATAACCCTATGTATGTGTGTGTGTGTGTGTATATATATTCACTCCATATTGCCTTAGATCCTTCCTATGAACAAAGCTGGGCACATTAGTCTTTCCACAAATCACCACCAAAGGCAATGCAAGGGCTCATGAAGAGCACACAGAAGGGCTGCTGAGAGAAGGGGCCCACGCTCACCACGGGGAGGCAGGAGGGTTTGCCCAAGACTGAGCAGGAGAACAAAGAAAACACTTCCTTCCCTTTGGGCTTGCACCTAATTCAAGGCAGGGATGGTCCACCCAAGAGGGAGGGGCAGGAGTATTGAGAGGGCCCCACAAAGAGGTGCAGGAAAGTTAAGCACTTTTGTGTCTGAGGATGGAAGAAAACTGACAACAATTCTCCAACACTCCGTACCTGACATCAAATTTAGTTTGTCCCCCTCATCTGTGGTTTCACTTTCCATGGTTTCAGTTCCTCGTGGTCAACAGCAGTTGAAAAATATTAAATAGAAAATTCCAGAAATGAACAATTCATAAGTTTTTAAGTTTTGGGCCATTCTGAGTAGAGTTATAAAATCTCTCGTGGTCCCACCCTGTCCCCCTACCTGGGGTGTGAGTCTCCCTTTGCCCGGCATCTCCACGCTGTATTTACTGCTACCCCTGAGCCACTCAGTAGCCATCTCCACCCCCAGCAACACATCAACTGCCCCTCGGTGTCACATGCTGTGTTCAAGGAGCCCTTATTTTACTTAATCATATCACCAAAGTGCAAGAGTAGTGATGCTGGCAATTTGGACGTGCCAAAGAGAAGCCGTAAAGTGCTTCCTTTGAGTCAGCGATTTTCAACCTTTTTCATCTCGTGGCTCACAAAAAGGAATTACTAAAATTCTGTAGCACACCAAAAAATATATTTGTTGCTAATCTGACAAAAAAAATAGATATAACTTTGATTCATTTAAGCTGGATGGTATTGTTGTGTTGGCTCTTGTCTTTTTTTTTTTTTTTAATTTGGCAGTCTAAGGGGAAAGAGGTCAGTGCCTCTGACTATATACATAGTCAGGTACTGCATGTTTTAAAAACTCTTGCATTACAACAATTGAAAATTACTGCTTTAAGTAAAAGGGTGAATATGGTTCAGTAGGATATTTTGAGAGATGGAAAGAGAGACACACACACATTCACATAACTTTTATCACAGTATATTCTTATAATTGTTCTATTTTATTAGTTACCCTTGTTAATCTCTTACTGTGTCTAATTTATAAATTAAACTTTATCATAGGTATGTATGTATAGGAAAAACAGCACATATAGGATTCAGTACTATCTGCAGTTTCATGCATCTACTGGGGATCTTGGAACATATCCCCTGAAGATAAGAGGGGCTACTATATGTTTTTTACACACAAAGATTGGCATTCAATAAAAAATAATAATATATATTAAAAAAGCAAAAAAAAATACATAATCAAGGATGAATAGTCAATAGATGAAAATTCAGGTATGGAACAGATGTAAAAATGATCAGACTGGGACTTTAAAATAACTGTTACTGAAGACCAGCAGCAGCAGTATAACTTCAGTGGTCCTCTCTCTGTCCAAGCCGTGGCTCTCAAAGGCTGCTTGGCAGACTCAGCAGACCACCACCAGCAGCAGCATCTTCTGGGGACCTAATGGAAATGCAGATCTGGGGGCCTTACGCTATACCTACAGAATCTTGAAAGGGGCCTCAGCAATTTTAAAAAGACTGCCAGGTGATAATAATACATGCTAAAGCTTAAGAAACACTATACCAAAAATTTAATTTCTTACAATAAAAAATATATATAACACAAGGCCCATGAATACCTCTACTCATGAATTCTATTAAACTTTTTGAATGAAATAACAGCAATGCACCACAAGCAGTTTCAGAAAATAATGGAAAATGGAACGATTTTGAACTCATTTCAGGAGACCAGCATCACCTGGCTATCAACTAGATAAATATAGTACAGAAAAAAAAAAAAAACAAAACTATAAATTACTATCTCTCGTAAACTCATACCTTAAAAATTTTAACAAAATATTAGGCAATTTAATCTTATGTATAAAAATATAAATACATCATGACCAATGAGATTTTTCCCAGGAATGCCAAGTTGAATTGACACTAGAAATTCAATTATGTAATTTATGATATTAAAGTAGAGAATATTATAACACTTATTTAATAGGTGCACACAAAGCATTTGACAAAACTCAACACCCATTAAGGTTAAGAATTACTATGAAAATAGGAGTGAAAAAGAAAACCCTAACATTTTTGAAAGGCATCTACAAACAACCAACAGCTAACTTCCCACTGAACTGTGTAACATACATAAAGCTCTTAGAACAGTGCCTGGTACAAAGTAAGTACTGCAAAAGGGTTTGCAGAACAAGACAATTGCACAAGTTTTTTATTTGTCTTGTCAGGAATACTATAAGTAACTACATGCTGTGGAAATTTATAATACAATATTAACTTTTATCCTGCCAAAAATTAAATGCTCAATAGATGCTCTTTTATTTCTTGGGTTACTACTTTATTTTAGCAACTTTCTTTATATTTGGTTTTGAAATTTAATGATGTTCTGAATACTTTAGTACAAAAAAAAGATTTCTGCGTAGTAAAGTGATTTTTAAATGTTTTTACTATTTTCTTCCTCCTCAAAGAATGAAAAATGACTTTCTTTTTTTCATAGACAGAAAATCTTTGCAAAAAGATATATGTTTCTGACAATGTGACTATGTGTGTTTCTGAGATAGATTACAGGTTTTGTATCTGATCTATTCTATACATCAAGGTCCCTTTGTATATCTTTTCCTGCTTAAATGTCTGTCTGAATGAGGCTTGGAGTTAATTATAGCATCAGATATCACTAAAACATATGCATTTAGATGATAACTCAGTGGTTCCAATTGGACCTAAGCATCCCAATAATGTTTCCCAATACAGACCTTAAAAATTAAAAACCCATTTAGAGAAATGAAATATTTCTCTGTTTCTCTTTAGGTTTCTAAAAGATAGAGATTTTCTTCCTTAAAAAAAAATGCCTTAGGAATTATGAACTGCTCCTAATGTGTTATTTCAAACTCTCTGAACATTAGCTCTCTCTCATTAGAAAGAAAACCCCATTTTTATCTATAATAATTCACATCCTCACTACAGTGACATGATACTAATATTATCCCCATTTTATAGATAAGGGGACTGAATCAACATGAGACTAAGTAATTTAAAGTGCTTTGACTAGTTAGTGACACAGTAAGTTTTGAACCCAGGTAGATTGGCTCCAGACTTCCAGCTCTTACAAAGAACTACTCAAATTAAAATTGCTTGCTTGATGTCTTCATTAAACTTAGGTTTCACAAAGCCACCAACTATTTACCTTGCTCACAGGACCTAGCCTAGAGTAGATATCTAAGAAAGAGATGTTGAATGAATGAACCACAACAGGTAGCTATTCTTATCCTTAATATACAGGTGAGCAAACTGAAATTGAAGAAGCCAAAATAGTCCACTCAGAATCAAGCAGGTAAGATATCCAAGATTTGAACCTGGACCACTCTGACTCCAAATCTTTTCCTTCTTCTTCTTGTAGCACAACCACACTAACTCTTCTTTAGATAGCTAGGAATTTCCAAAACTTAATAGACAGGAAAAAAACAGCACTGGGGAGAATTTGTTCTTTTGAGAGATTTCTGTTTAATCACTATTGTTATGAGACCTTTATAAAAGGAAGTACTCAACACCACCTGCTGGTGATGGTAAGATCAGAGGTACCTCATGATGATGATGATGATGATCACAATCATGAAGAAGAATTGGTTTTAGTACCAGTGAAAAAGAAGGAGACTAAAGTTATACTTTTAGGGAAACTATTGTTTATCTCAATTAACCTGTTAGGCATTGTGTATGCAAACTTTGGTGTGTTCTGTAAAATAGATCTGCTATTTTAATGGGCAGACATTATCTAGGCAAGGGAAAAATTCACTCAATTCAGTAATAATACATCACATATTAATTCAGTACTGTCATTAAAATAACATTACAGAAGCTTGTTTTTTATTTAAAAAATTTTTAAACTTTTAATTTTTAAACTGTATCTTGGGTCACAGTATTTGAAATATCCTTGAACAGGAAAAAGGAACAATGAATTTAAGGTAGACAGCTAGACTGAAAGATATCAATATAATTCTAATAAAAAGTACAATGGAAGTAAATCAGATTTACTTCTATTTTTTACATATTCAAAGGTAAAATGGAAATATTTATATTTTAGTAGGTGGCTAATTATTAGGCTAATAGGAATAGCATTCATGTCACCAGCATCAAAGTCATAAAGGCATTATCTTAACTGTGATGTTCAGTGTAGTTCTATTCTGCTATATCCAATTGGTTTCCCCTTAAAAAGGAAACTATAAAGGAATTGGGAAGGCAGCCATTGTTACCACTCAGGGTCAGCTGCAGGCATAGCCACAGGGTCTGTCCTTGTAAATAAAGGTGTGTTGCTATTCAAACAAGCCAGTGACTCATTCCCAGACTTGCCCTCTGGATAAAAATCACAATTCCTGGAAAATTTTACAATTTCTGCCTCATGTTATGAATAATAAGGAAATACAAATGTATGTTTAATGAACAAATGAAACATTTGTTTTGCTGGTTTGAGTGACTTAATCTAATGTTCCTATCTTTTGATCAATAAAAGACCAAAATACCTTCTACTAACTCTTAAATTAGCAAGAAAAGGAAACATTAATAGAAAGGTGTGTGATGACAACACCCTGTGAATCAAGACCAAACTAAAGTGTATTGTCCTTACTTTTATTCCTTCTTTCCTTCCTCACTTCCTTTATTCATTTATTCAACAAAATTTTTGAGCACCCCTTGTAAGCAGGCTAAGCATGTGTCTATACACACTGTTACAGACACATTTCAGGAGGCTAGGACACTATTGAAATATGGACATATATGGTGGGTTATATTAAAAAGAATGAGAAGCAGTTCAAACCACTGAGAAGTGAGGCCACATGAAGAGAATTTCTGGCTGGGGTAATCAGGTAAGGCACCAGAGACCCTTCTTGACTCTCACCAGAGTTAGCAATCCATTTGATGGGGGACTCAAATGTTGGAAAAGTTTAGTTTCAGGTAACAGCTAATAAGCTTAGGAATCATTATATGTAAAAAGCTATTGTTTCAGGACCTGGAGGTATGACCCACCTTGACTCCAGGAAACCATAAGCAATCCTACCTTTGTGCCTCAGGAGGACTGCAAGTAATCAAGATGGTATGTGAGCCATTGTACTCCAGGGTGAGTGGACCACTGCCCAGGACACAAAGATCAATGCCTAGGACACAGAGACCACTGCCCAGGGCACAAGGACCACCACTCAGGACACAGATGAAGGAGCTTTTATCTGATTAGCCTTTTCCCTGAATTCCAAGTTCGTAACCTACACTTTTCTCCTCATTATAAAAAGGTCCATTTATAATGGAATTGAAGGGAGTCTGTTAGGGTATAAGCCTGCTGTCCTCTCAGATCACCAACCATCTGAGTAAAGCGCCCGTAAAGATTCAATCCCTGTCTCTGCTTATTGGGTCTGGTAGGTGACAGGCAGCAAGAACACTGGCTTTTCGGTTTCATATTTACAAACACTTAAAAAAAATACACTAGCTTTTTGTTTTTCTTCACTTTTCATTTAATCAGAATGGATATACAAGGCCTGTCCAGAAAAAGTCCAGCCATAGTTAATACAATGAGAACTGTTTGCAGAACCGTCAGTGTAATCTGGCAGCCAAGAAGAGTGGACTGGAATGCACATGTATGAACAATGACAACTTTACTGTACTAGTCAGTGGGGGCGGTAGATGCTTCTGAGTGAGCATGTGGACTGTATGGCTGTGGCATTCAAAATGAATGAATGAGTAGAGCAATGAATCTGCATCAAATTTTGTGTTAAGCTTGAACATTCCTCCGCAGAAACTATTTGGATGATTCAGAAGGCCACAGCTACAGGCAACTGGTGATTGGAGCTTCACCACAACACGTCCACTTACGCATCACGTCTTGTGCAGTTGTTTTGTGAAACATCAAATCAGCCAGGTGACTCAGCCTCTTTACAGCCCAGATTTGGCATGCTGCGACTTCTGGCTTTCCCCAAAATTAACACCACTTTTGAAAGGGAAGAGATTTCAAGATTATAAATTAAATTCAAGAAAATACCATGAGGCAGCTGGTAGCGATTGGAAGAACTGTGTGAGGTCCCCAGGTGCCACTTTGAAGGGGACTGAGGTGTTCTTGTCCTATGTACAATATTTCTTGTATCCTCTATCTTCTTCAATAAATGTCTCTATTTTTCATATAACATGGCTGGACACTTGCCATGACCTCATATTCCATTATCCAGCACTTCAATAACACCTTTGGTCATGCTCTAGATGTATTTATATCCTGATATTTTGATCTTGTTGTTCTTGAAAAATACTGGTTCTGCATATCTTTTGCTGGCCTTCCTTCAGGTCAGGCCTAGGCTCTCTTCTGCTTTTATGTGTCTCCTCAAGAAATTCCATGGTTTTAGTTACCATCCGTGTGTCTCTATTGGACTTCAATATTATGCATCTCCTAAGACTTCTGTTGCTGCCTCCTTTTTATTCTTTCTTGATCAGCACTTCACCTATACTTGGTCACACTTCCCTCTCCAGGTGAATACTGAAGTTATTTGACTTGGGTGTTAACAGTTGAGTAGAATTTGACAAGGTGGAGTACAGAAGTAGAGGAAACCAGTCTAGATATTGAAAATGGTAAAACAAAGGCATGAATTCATAAGAAAAAATAATCAAGACAAATTTCAGAATCAGAAAATAATTGGCTTGACGTGAGCACAGCTTTAAAAATAGGTTAAGCCTGGGTCATGGAGGCATTTGGCTGTCACATAAAATAACCAGTCCCCACCCAATTGATAATAGTAATCCCATCATAGTTTTCAACAAGAGACATGTGATATCAAAGCAGTGATTTAAGATGACAAACCTCAAGACTTTATGCAAGATGGTTGTATGGAGAAAAATAAAACTATAGAAGCTGGAACATAAAGTTGGAATATAACTATTGTAGGCTTTCTGTTTGGTATGATAAAGGCCTTAATCAAGATGATAATATGAACTGGAAGAGAGAATGGGCCCTGAAAACATACTGAAAGACAGAAACTAAATTTGATTTGCAGGATATACAGCAGGTGGAAATTCAGGCTAGAAAGTCTCTGGAAGGTTGAAAGTAGTTGGAAAAAGAGAATCACTTTTTAATATTCAGAAGGAGATTTGAAAATGTAAAACTAGCATCTAGGAAAGAAACCTAGGAGCTCATATTAATTTAAAAGTCATCCTCGAAGAGATGATAGCTGAAATTTCCAAAATTGAGTTTTCTAAAAAGAAAGGTAGAGAGAGAGGAAAGAAGAAAGTTAAAGACAAGTCCTTAGAAGGTATATACAATGTTAAGGAAGCAAATCATAAAAAGAACAAGCAGAGATTTAATTTTTTAAACACCTCACTTGATGATATATTTATTGATTTGTAGAGAGGAAGGAATGGAGAGAGAGAAACACTGATGTGAGAGAGAAACATCAATCAGTTGCCTACCATATGTACCCTGACCAGGGATTGAACCCACAAACAACTGAGCCACCTGGCCAGGACTTAATTTTTAATTTTAATTTAGCCAGAGAAGCCAAAAAAAGGAAGTATGTTAAGAATGCTTCTGAGAGGCAGAGGAGAGGGAAATGCATTTGGCACATTCTGAGGGTTTTTAAATCCTTGTAAGGGATTAAGAAGAGATTGATGAAAACAGCCCAGTCTTTGAAGAAATGTTGTAGTTAGAGGAAAAAAAATCATAAGATGCTAGTTTAAGGAGGAAATAGAATTGGCGAAAAGTTTATCTTTTTGTTTGCTTATTTTGGGCTAAGAAAATCCTGACAGCATGTTTATGTAGTGTGGAGGGGCAACTATTTCAGAGAAAAGATGTAATATGCTGAAGAAATAATTATTAAGTGATGAACATTTTTGGAAGATGGAAGAAGCTAAAGGAATTTAAGAAATGAGGAAAGATAAGTTACAGGAAAAAAAGGGGGTGGGGATGACTCCTTGTCCTTCCAACCATTGCCACAAATAGATCAGTTGTGAGGATCTGGGAGTAATGTACTCAGACGTCTCTTCAAAATAAATGAGCTAAAAGTTTAGGGCACTGTTGGAAAAGAAATGTAAGGGAAAAAATCAGATCACCTGCAGTTACTCATCTCCTAAAATGTCCAGATATGAAATAGAAAAGAGGGGCAGAAAAGATAGTTTTTCAGCATTCCTTTTCAAAAGTGATTAATGATTACATTGCATCCAATGATTCCTGTATCTGTTATATTTAGAAAAGTCTAAACCTGGGTATAGTCTGTCATGTCAGCTCCAGTTGATTAGTAAACCTACAGTGCTATTTTGAGGCCTGTTCTAAGACACCCTGTGATGGACTAACAATGTCTACTTTGGGCCAGGCATTAAGAGTTGACAGATTTGCTAAATCAGGAACCGTAAGTTATTGTATTTGGTCCAATTTTCTGATATACAAATCAGAAGTAAGACATTGTTTAGATATTCATCATAGGTTTATACGAAAGTAGAAATGTGAGAGAAAGCCAATCTACTTTAAGAGTCCTTAACTGAAAGATTTGGACTTTGCAACTGGGTTTTGAAACCCAGAGTGTTCAAGCCAAAAGTGTTCATGTCTTCCTTCCAAGTTCATCTGGGACTGGCTTGTAAACACATTTGAAATTTACGTTAAAAAAGTATAAGCAGCCGGTGCTGGCATGACTCAGGTGGTTGGAGCGTCGTCCTGTAACTGAAAGGTGGCAGTTTGATTGCCAGTCAGGGCACATGCCTGGTTCATGGGCTTGATCCCCTATCCTTGCATGTACAATCCCCATCCTGGTGTGTCTGGGAGGCAGCCAATCAGTGCTTCTCCTTCACATCCATGTTTCTCTCTCTCTCTTCCTCTCTCCCTTCCTTTCTCTATAAAAAGCAATGAAAAAAAATGTCCTCGGGTGAGGATTTAAAAAAAAAAAAAAAAAAAAAAAATATATATATATATATATATATATATATATATATATATATATATATATATATATATATCAACAACCTCTGCCAGGTGGCGGTGCATTGTCCAGTACACCAGAAGGTTGTGAGTTTGATCCCCAATCGATGTTTCTCTCTCATAATGATGTTTCTCTCTTGCTCTCTCTCTCTCTCTCTCTCTCTCTCTCTCTCTCTCTTTCTCTCTCTTTCTCTCTCTCTCTCTTTCTCTCTCTCTCTGTATCTCTATCTCTATCTCTCTCTCTCTCTCTCTCTCTTTCTCTCTCTCTCTGTATCTCTATCTCTATCTCTTTCTCTCTCGCTCGAATCAATAAAAAACACATCCTTGGTTGAGGATTAAAAAAAAAAAGTATAAACAAAGTTTGCACCACTGTCTAAGATTGGTTGTCTGATATTTTTTCAGTAGAAACACTGTTCTGGATCAAAAAGCTTTCAAAATGTATTCTTTTAAGTGGGTAAAATGAGAGAGGATGGGAGTGAGGAGACTAATGGTATCTCTATACATAGAGAAGTCTGCAGATGTGGCAGGGTAGATGGGATCATTGTGGCAAAACACCTTCTATAGTGTGAGCCCCTATCAATCGTGCAAATCTTGGTCAGTGGACCTGGGAAGAAGGCAGGGCGTGGTTGGGGCAGCAGCCATTTGCTTCAATGCTTCGACGTGAATTGGAGATAGAAATTAGCTACAGGAAAGAAAATCAAAAGCTCCATTATTTCATTAAAGATATTTGACATAGAATAGAAATACGAATCTATTTCTTGAGTATAATTAACTTTTTGAGTGACATTGTTGAAACTAATTTCTGTGTTCAGTAGTTGCATTCTTGTTTTCTATCCTTGTGTTACAAAATTCCTCTGCTGTTATGTAGTGCATTGTTCATGTGAAGCTGTTTTGAAAGGAAACACAGTTCTGTCTTGATAAGTATCAGGAAACTACCAGATGTTTCCTACTGTCTGAGCCAAACCAGCCAACACTATGATCATGATCATGCTTTAACTGGCACAGCTGTGGACTGTATGCTGCCCACAGCCTCCCTTCTAATACAGAATCCAATTAGCAAAAGGTAAAATAAAACAAAAATGAGGAACATCATTCTAACATTTTACCTTTCTTACTAAAAAGAATGTAGTAATTATATTCAAACTCTTAATCCAAAAAGGGAACAAACTTACTTATTTTATGTGCCACTCCATAAATAGAACAGTATTTGCATGTTTTCTCTTATGCAAGTGGGGAATTATTTAAGACATTTGGAAGAAAATAAGTTAATTTCTTGTTTAAGAATAATATGCTAATGTTTATGGTACTTATTGTGTACAAACAGCTATTCTCTTCATATAGTCAATTTATTAATCTTTCTTAACAATCTTTGCCTTTGGTTTTCACACTTAGAAATATCTTTCCCATCCCAAGAAGAAGAAGAAGAAGTGTGTGTGTGTATGTCTCTGTGTGTAAAAACCAGAGTTTATTTATAAAAAATTGAGAACTTATTCATACACATTTACACTTCAGTCACCTTCAAAGTACTATTCATTTGATGCAATACACCCATCAAGACTTTTCCACTGTTCAAACAGTTTTTGAACTCATCAATTTTGATGCCTTTTAGTGCTTCTGCCTTTCTTTGTTTCACTTCTTCCACATTGGCAAAATGTTTCCCTTTGAAGACTGTTTTCATCCAAGAAAACAAAAAAAAAAAAAGTTGCTTGGGGTGAGATCAGATGAATAGTGAGGGTGGGGCATGGGAGTCATGCCATTTTTGGTCAAAAACTACTAAATACTCAGTGTGGCGTGAGCAGATGCACTGGTAAACCACCCATCTTGAAATGGGTAAACACACTGAGTCCTCAAAAAAATTCACTGAAGCCAAACACAGCCTCTCACAACAACACCAGCTGGTACACTGATACATATGGATTCCTAGAACACTTGCCTAGTGGGGGAAGCCTGTACTACAAGGAGCCCACCATCTGGAAGATAATTCCTTTTCTGGGGGGGTACCCCTATATATATATATGAATAACATTTTAAGAAAGGCCAGTTGCTAAACAAGTTTTATAGTTGAATAACTCAGAAGTGGTTGTGAGCACCCTTGCTCAGTGTGCTTTCGAGCCTCAGGGCTACATGGACAGGGGGTAAGGTGGGGAAGTAAGATGTATGCAATACAATGACTAGGAGGCTGAAAAACTTAAAGGTTAATTAACTACCAACCAGCAGTCCCCTGGATGGGTATATACTGAAGAACAATGGAAGACAAATCTAACATGGTAGATTCAATAAGTGTAGTGTAGAACCCTGGAGCCAACCTTAGTAGTTTATACTTATAGCTGTAAGCAGGCAAAATAAGGTCATTTAAGTGTTCTGAAAAGTGAAGTATATTATTAAATCAATAGTAAGATTCTTCATGTGGGGAGTAAAGAGAGAAGTATGAAGGGCATGGCTCATGGCAAGTGTGTGTATAAGAGCCTGAAAAGAGTTGCTACCAAACAAGTTTGAAAAGCTCCAAGAGTCCGAGGCAGGCAGAGAAGCATGGTGAGTGTGGTTTCAAAGAAACAAGCTTTGAGTGGAAAGCAATTCCCAATGATATAGAAGGTCACAAGTGAATGAGAATTTAAATGCACTAGTTTTGACAGCTGGAATGTCATGTGGAGAAAGTTAGTGAGAAGGGAAGGGAGTGAGATTGCCAGATTTCACAGAATGAGTAATCAGTAAGGAATGGAGTCAGGCAGAGGATGCAGGCGGTACTCTTGATGTGGGAATGAAATAGAATAAGCCATGGAGGGTACTGCTCTCACAAGGAGTAGGAACAAGGAATGCTTTCTCTTTTTGTTTTATTATTATAATTGTTGTTATGATCAATTTGGATAGAGAGTGCAAGACACATTTTTTAGGCAGAAAAGAGGAAATCAATCAAGGGCAAGAATTAGAAGATCTAAGGGATATAGCCTAACTTGTAGTTTTACATCCAAGGAGAGCCATGGGTACAAATGCTCGAGGAGCTATGCTTAGCAAAATAAGAAAGAAAAGGAAAAAAAGAAGGAAAATGTTTGCTTTTGCATCAGACGAGAGAGAGATAAAGGAATAAAAATACTGAGCGTCGGCCTGTGAGCCAAGTGTCGCTGGTTCGATTCCCAGTCAGGGCACATGACTAGGTTGCACGTCCAGTCCCCAGTTGGGGGCACAAGTGAGAGGCAACCACACAGTGATGTTTCTCTCCCTCTCTTTCTCCTTTCCCCTCTGCCTAAAAATAAATAAATAAATAGATAGATAGATAGATAGATAAATAAATACAAATATTTTTTTTAAAAAAAGACAGAAAGAAAAATGAACATTTGACACATTCTCACATAGGAAGGAGAAAAAGAAAGTGTA